>NC_051063.1:87771809-89206474 GCF_004664715.2 Peromyscus leucopus | reverse complement strand
TCTCCAGTGCACCTTGAGACTATCACTGCCCTAGTCTGCAGCCTCCAGGAGACGTGAAGCAAAAAGATACAGCTAAATCTCATTGCAGACAATGAGACAAATGCTTTATTGTATAGCCAAATATTGTCTACCAAACTTTAGCTATCATTAACTTTGATCATCAACTTCAAACTTTTTAATTTCCTCAACTACATACATTATCTATGTCTTTTAAAAATCTGTGCCTTGCTTTAAAAGACTTTTTTTTTTAAACTACAGAGTCACTTACATGGTAATTATGCACCCACTTCATTTGGCCTTATGGACTGAATTCTATGAGGATTGGGGGGGCATGCTCCGAGGCTTGTTTGTCTCTGGACTTAAGAGTCCCAGCCCTGAGCATAGAGAATGGTTCCTCATGCAGAGCTGGCATTCAGAGAAGGCATTCTGCAGACAGACTTTACAAGTCCACATTCCTCCCTCTGTATCTAATCTGTTACCTGAGTTTCAGGCTGAGCGGTATGTGTATCTCTGCTTCCTCTTTGCTAAGATAAAGAAAGATCCCCTCCAGCTCCTCCCAGCCCTTCCATCCCTGACCCTAGTCAAGCACATGAATGCTGTCTTTCTCTGTAACTGCCCAGTGGGACTCCTCAAATCGCTACAATGGCAAATACCTTACACTCTAAAAGAGAGAAAACAGACTAAAGTAACCTGAGGATTTCACTTCAAGTGCCAGAAAGGATTCACTGTCAAGGGATGTAAGAATTTACAGCGAGAATTAAATTGACCAGAAGATGCACTCGAGGAGAATGTGAACCTAACTGAGCCTGACTCTCTCCAGGCCTCGAAGACGAAGTTAGAGGCTAACAGGGACAACAGCCAGCACGGAGAGACTTCAAAGTCAGATGACTGAGGCCAGGCCAGGGGCTTTTGACATGTGCCACAGGACAAAGAGTTAAAGCTTGGGGATGAAAGAACCAGGCACATGGCTGTCATTTCATGCAGAGGAGGATGGCTAAGGATCACACACTGTACTGCACCATCAGTATGAAACCAAGTCCAGAGAAGTGAGCTGAACTGTCCACACAATCATTTCCGGTTGACATGGTCAGGGGCTTTTCCATGGAAATAGACACAGGATCCAGGAGGGGTCCAGACTCCAAGTAGAGGAGTGCCTGTCTCTCCATATGTCTAGTAGACTCAGTGTGAAAAATCCTTTTCCTGGGAAGCTGAGCAGCGAGCTAGCAGCTGACATTCCATCCCCACACTGTGCTGGGAGAAGGCAAGGTTTTGAGATCTTACAGCTGGGAATTTAACTTGGGCTGTTTGGCCTCCAGGGAGACAGTCATTGGCCAGGGACATAGAGGCCTGGTGGATCAAAGTCAGGCATTGCCTTTTGGGGAAGAGTGTTCACCCATCAGACTCAGAACTGGAGTACAGAATGGATTCCCTAGCTGGAGTTGAGAGGAAATGTCAAAAGCAGTTCCGGCAGCAGCCTCCAGGACTCTGATTCAGATAGAGAGAGGCCACTTTCACCAAGACAGCTAACCAGCTAGCTTGTTGGCTGTACATGATGGGAAAGTACAAATAGGGCTGGAAAGATGGCGGAAACAGTAAAGTGCTTGCTGTATAAAGACTTCAGTTCGTTCCTCAGGCCTCAATATAGTGGTACCTGCTGTGATCCCAGCAATGGGGTGAGATAGACAGAGTCCAGGGATTCACTGGCCAGTCAGTCTAGTTGAATTCATGAGCTCAGGCCAGTGAGAAATCATGTTTTAGAAATAAAATGGAGAGCAATTGAAGTAGACACTTGAGTTTTCTGATCTCCATGTACACATACATGCACACACATGCATGTGCATGTGCATACACATACAAATAGGGTGTACAGCAACACATAAGAATACCTCTAGCCTCCACACAAATGCACATTCACACACGTGTGTGTACACAGAAACACACACACATAAAAAACCAATCTACAATGAGAGGGTAATAATGGCACCTTGGTATAATATGGTAATAATGACCTTGGAGTCCCACAAGGCATATCCAGACTAATGATAAATCAGCCCAAGCCACCCGTATTCACCCTGACATAGCTGTGTGTTATTTCTGGAGCCAGACCAGTCAAAGCTACTCCAGTCCCAGGACAAGCTTCATGCTACTTCTGGCCTTAGGCTCCTCTCTGTACATGTACATTGTACTTCTTCATTGTTTTTCCTCTACTTTATCAAGTCCTATGCCAACATTCACTACATTACCACTCATGATAACTTGTTTAGACTTGAAAATATTCTTCTTTCAGATATTTATCAGGAAGAAAACAGAAGTAAAAGAAAATATTTCAATAATCTATAAACCAGAAAGTCACATTTAAAAAACAAAAAACAAAAACCCAACCCATAAGTTTGCTCATAAAAATTACTAAAATAAGACATCAGTGGTAGATGTTGCTGAGGATGCAGAGCAACTGGAATACCCAGGCTTTGCTGAGAGTGATGATGAGTTGGTACAAACACTTTGGAATATCAGAAGAATTGACCAAAGATAACCAAATCTATTCCCTGTGACCCAGAAATTATATGCTTGAGTTTATACCTAAGAGAAATGCATCCTCATGCCTTCCAAAAGACTTTATTAGTCATAGCCCCCAAATGCCTCAATAATAAGCACAGGGGAAATATCTAAACTTTTAAATGGGATGAAAACAGAATATATAAGCAACAGGATACAGCACCATCATGAGGAAGAATAGACTATTACATTACATGGAAGAATCTCACGCCTTAAAAAATATGCAAGAGAATCAGCACACAAACTACAACTACATTCTAATCAATAAACATTCAAGGAAAGCAAGCCACAAGTGATGGAGTACTAGGAAACCATTATAGTTGTTTGGTCAATTGGCAAGGAAAGGGAGCTTCTGAAGTGTTTGGCTGAGAGTGGTGCTTACATGTGTGTGTATACACATTGATTCAATCATGGATCTATATACACACTAAGTGAGCACCTGTTTAGACCTCAAAGCTCAAAGAGAAACTAAATGGTGCTAAGCAAGGATTCTTTTATAGTTTCCAGATTCACCAATTGGAATAATCAAAATTTCTGGAACTCCGTACTGACCTTTCTAAATGTAAAGAGGAGAGTCTAGAAGTCTTTTTTAGAGCCAGAGAGATTCCAAAGCATCTAAACTGTAAGGCAGCTCTGTCACAAAAGGAAGGTATTAAGATGAGGCCTTCTTACACATATATGGAAAAATAATATTCAATAGAGAGACAAAGTAATGGGTCCATGTATAATTTGAAGCATATCAAGCATATATATTCCTTATATCCTTTTAATCAACTTTTGTCATTCATCCCTGTGAGGACATGACTTACCCACACAGAGTATGATGGGAAACTCTTAATATGTCTATGTTTTCCATTCATGGGGAGAGGATGTCTAGGTCTGGTACTTGTGCTTCAGAACAAGACAGAGAGGTGAAAATTTAGTATCTATACTAGAGTCTTTGCCAAAGGAGAGAAGCACACTGAGAACCATCTCTTTCTTTCCCTACTACTGGCTCTGGCTGGAAGAGTTGCTGGAAGAGTGAAATAAGATGGAGAAAGTGATGGATGGAGCAGGAGGTTTTGAATCTAAGCTTAGAATGAACTTTGACATGGGACAAATGTCACTATGAACTGCCTCTTTTCCTCCCTCCTAGGAGCATGCTCAGGAAGGTGAGTGCCATGCCTTTCATTCACCAGTACATTACATACTACCCATGTTAGGCTTGGTTAGAGACTAAATCAAGATGTATTAAACCCATTGGGTTATTTCACTGGCTCTGTTTGTAATGCACCTCGTGGTGAAAGGGTGAGAGTTAAATCTGAAGACGATTAAATAGAGGCAATGAAGACTGGTCAGAAGATCCAGTCCTAGCCAAAGCAGCAGAGATCCAGGCTCTCTGTCCTGGAAGGGTGGAGAGGAAAACCACTCCACTGAGCTCTAGAGAATCTCAAATACTCAGTTGAGTGACAGCTGGCCAAGGCTCATAGCCTTGGAAGTCTTTCCTATATGGGGATAAAAGAGCCTGAATTAATAAGATGAGGGTCGATCGGAGATTATCTGACGCAAAGCTAGGAGGACTCAAAGAATAGTCTTTTCCATGAGTGAGCAGCCAGGTTGAGGCAGGCCATCAAGGCTGATGAATTCGAGTTTGATCCCCAGACCTACATTGTGAAGAAAGAGAACACGCAAGTTGTCCATGACCAGCATGCCCACAACAACACTGAATATTTATCAGTACACACACACCACACATACAACAAACAAATATCATAAAAAATAAGTAACGCCAAGGCTAAGAAAAATATCACAATATTGCCATTGTTATTAGATGTTGGAAGGTGCCCTGATTGGCATTCATGACCCTCACTGTGGTCACTGAGTTTGAACAAGTAGCACTGGCCCTATCAGTAAAACCAGGATCAACCATCTGACTGGGTGCTGAGTGCTATGATTCCTTGAGCGTTTACCATCAGACTCAGATTGAAGCACATGTCAGGGAGGAAGCGAGACAGAGTACCCCCCCAGCACATAAGATTTATGTCTAAGCTCATAGAGAACCCTGTGTTGATCGAATAGACAGACAAATTGTGAGGACCAAGAATGTTAAAGTTGTCTTCAAGGCTCTTATTAGTGGGACCATTAGTGGTGTAGGGGGAGGCACATCATTTCTCCACATTCTGAATATCTGATTCTATCTGTCGGGATATCACAACACAGCTAATGCAGCATTCAACTTTCATGTTCTGCTCACACGTTAATTATACACTGCCAGGCCATTCTGAACACAACACTGGCCAAAAGACCCGTAAACTCTGCTCAGTGTAAGAAGAAATAATTTTCCCACCAGGATGACCACGTACACTCTTGTAATTATACCATGGAAACTCTGTTTCCTTGACTTGTGCTTGCTAAAGAAATGACTTGTGGAGCTCAGACCTTGAAGGATCTCCAGATCCCCAAGTTGTTTCTTTCCGCGAGAATATCCTTGTCATGAATCTCAGAAGGTAGAAGTTCTAGGTGGGGAGGTTTTCCAAAGATATTGACTTCCAGTGATGTGTCAGGAGTTGCTGCAGAGCACTGAGTGGACCTCTCCATCGCAGTTTGCTTGGAGATACCAAAGAGGTGGACTTATGTCAGCTTAAATGGCTCGTGCTACATGGGAGTGTGTGAAACGTCAGGTCATGGAACTTGCTCCGTGAGGGATAACACACGGATTTTACACTGTGTTTCGGGGAGACTGAGCACCCAGCCAGAGCCAGCCCCGATGACTCTAGACATAATTCTGTTATTCAAATGGGAGAAGAGTTTGATGTGCTATGCTAATGACTTTTTATCTGTGAAAACATACTAATAGCTTGGTTTACATTTGCGTACATTTATGAGCATAATTTTAGCACAATAATTTTATTGCACAATAAAACATAATGCAGCATTAGTCTGCTTTGCCAAAAAAAAAAGAAAGAAAGAAAGAAAAAGAAAGACGATACCCCGAGTGATCTGAACGTAAACCTTCACATCGCAATTTGACAAGTATCATTTCAAAACATTGCTGTTTGAATTAATGAAGTTTCTGGTTAAAATTAGCTACAAAGGCCATTTTCTGCAGGCATAATATTGGAGGCAATGCTTATGATTTGTTACTAGTTCACATTACCACGCATCACAAATTTATACTGATTGAAAGTGGTTGGTTTCTCTGAGCACTCCTATAATAATTCTGAAGGCTAAATTGGAGTGTTGTATTGGAGGTGGAACATCCATGTGTCGACATCAAAGACAACTTCTCCTCAAGCATTAGGTTCGATGGTGGTTGCACAATTGAAGAGGAGAAAGATCAGCCAACTACAGATCAAAAGGTCTAGGTTTGAGGACACAAACTCTGGGGTGGGACCCCAGCAAAAGAGATGCAAATGATGGAATTACCAAAAACTGAGGTTCTGGGGGACAAGAAAGGATGAGCAAGCCTAGAACAGGTGAGGGACACAAATAGCCAAGGCCAACAAGGACACATGATGCTTAGGAGGTCATAAAGGAAGGACTCTATGTGATTCTTGGCTGAAGGGAGAGTCAGAAAGAAGCAAGGTTGGTGATGTTGGGGCAAGCACAAGCTGTCATTCCTAGGTGCCCTAAGGAGTGCCTGTTTCAGTGCTTCTCAACCTGTGGGTCATGACCAGGGTGGGGGGGGTGGGGTGGGGTGGTGGGGGGGTAAAAGCAACCCTTTCACAGGGGTCACCTAAGACCATCAGAAAATACAGATATTTATATTACAATTTTAAAAGTAGCAAAATTACAGTTATGAAGTATCAATGAAAAATAATTTTATAGTTGGAGTCACCATAACATGAGGAATTGTATTAAAGGGTCACACAGCATTAGGAAGGTTGAGAACCATTGTGCTAACTCTTGTTTGTGTGTATGCACATGTATGTCTGTATACATACGTGTACATGTGTGTAGGATGTATACTTGCATGTGGAAGCCACAGGTCAACCATGGGTATCGTTTCTCAGGACATTGTCCATTTTGGTTTTTGAGACCAATTTTCTCATTGGCCTAGAACTCAGGGAACTAGGCTGTTTCCTGAGCCCCAGGGGTCAGCCTGTCTCTGCCTTCCCAGCACTAGGACACGGGTGTGCACCACCATCCATGGGAGAGAAGGGTCGCTAAGAAGGGGCTCCATGAGAATCTGCCTCAAAACAACAACAAACAAGCAAATGGCCTGGAAGACTGGGTGAGAAGACAGACCTGAACAGGGAGAAGAACACCTTTCTGAGTGAGCAGGAATATTGATGAAATCATAGACCGAGAAGCAGCTGCCAAGGGCTTCAGGAACTAGGCTGTTTCCCTTCAAGTAGGACCACGGGTGTACACCACCATCCATGGGAGAGAAGGGTGCGCTAAGAAGGGGCTCCATGAGAATCTGCCTCAAAAACAAACCAACAAACAAGCAAATGGCCTGGAAGACTGGGTGAGACACAGACCTGAACAGGGAGAAGAACACCTTTCTGAGTGAAGCAGGAATATTGAAAGCAAGCAGCAGAGAGGATGGGGGAAATCAGGGCCTGTGGGAAGCAGCCCAGGTCCCTCTGCCAACTTCCTGTTGCTATTTAACAAGTGCTTTTTGGACCAAGTGGCTTTAAACACTGTGCTTTAATTTCTTTCTCTACAATATACACCAGGAGGCCAGAGGTAAAGAGGGACAGGACCACCTTCTCCTGGTCCCACCAAAAAGGGCTTCCTGCCTTTCTGGTCCTGATAGCCATGGGCATTCTGTGGCTGCATTGCCCAGATTCTGTCTCCCTGTCTCCCACAGGACATCTGTCATTGGAGTTTGGGTCCACCCAGGAAATCGAGAGTGTCTCATCTCCAGATTTTAACTTGGTGACACCTGCAAACACCCCTTTCTAAATAAAGTCATATTTGCAGATGACTTGCTGTACAACTCTAGCAAGAGAGGGAATTCTGACAGGTGTAGTCTTGTGGGAGGCTACCATATAACCGCTGCAACCAGCAATCAGTCAGGCTTGAAGGCATCACAGGTATCTCTCGTGATGGAAGAGAAGCTGACCTCAGGCAGAGCTGGCATCAATCTCAAGCCCCCAGTGAAGTTCATGATCTGCATCCAAGATGAGGGGAAAGAAAGTTGTATCTTTTGTGTATCTGGACACCTCTTAGGAAAAAGAGACAAAATTTCCCCAGTGGGCTGCAAACAAAATTTGAATCCTAGAGTTTATCTCTGAATGAATCTTGTTATGTAGATATCCATTTCCTTGTTTAGTAAATGACCCTAACGTGTCTGTTAGTATTTTAGATTTTTTCAAGAAATAAAGTGACCTACATTTATAAATAACAGACGCCAAGAAATCAATTGTCTAGCCAAGCCGTGAGACATCTCAAGATAGACACCCATCACAAAAACACTAATCAGTGAGCATGTGGATGGTCACATTCACTGGATGCTTGGAGGTGGGTGACTGCTCCAAGACATTGTGTTAATCAATCCACCCTGTCTGACAGCTGGCTCTGTCAAGTTCCCTGAAGTGTGACTTAACTTCCTGGGAGGCTAAAGCTGAGCATGTGGCCATGCTCCTGCTTACAGAGGACACTCTTAGCACCATCAGCAATGAGCTTCACCAGGAGGAGCACAGTGGAGCTCCTGAAGGCAGGAGCTGAAACAAGGTGCCCTTTCCTCCCGCTCCACTGTCTTCTGCTTGTCCCATTTTTGCAGAGGGGAAAATGGAGTGTCTTGGAGAGAAGGATGCACCCTCCGTCTCACAGATCTTAAGTGGCCAAGTTGACGTTTCAAATACAAGTTCCTTTAACTTTGATATTGTTTGGGGAACAGGATCTTCCTCACGTAGCCCAGGTTAGCCATCAACTGTTTCATCGTCCCAACTCTGCCTCTGTGAGAGTGTGGGCTTGCAAGTGTGTACTACTATGTCCAGCTAATAGGCTACTAATAATGGTACCTGACTTCACCTGTTGGCACAGCTCTTAGGCTGCTCTGTCCTGCTTGCCTGTTTGAAGTAATTGTTAAGACAAGTCCATATCACAAATGTCACATGTGACTAAGCCAGGAGAGGCAACACTGTTAGCGACTCTCCTTAAGTTGGCTGATTTTGAAGGATAAGAAAGTTACATTTTCCTTAAACGTAGGAGATAAAAGTGTGCAGGATATATGAAGAGAGCTTGGCACCGAAGTCCAGGGGAATCCCTTTCTTTCTCCGTCAGGCTCTGCAAGATTTAGAAGCAGTCATGGTTTGAAGATTCATATCTTAATGGTATTCTGAAAGCCTTTCCCTTTTATCTTTGCCTCCACAGTCGCAGAGGGAAACTGACTTGAGTTTCTTGTTTGAGGAATAGTCCTCTGGTCCCAACTCACTTTTTCTTTGCCTTTAAAAAAAAAATAACATTTTTCCCTTAGTTCCTTTGTCCAGCCAGCTCACCCTGGAGAAGGCAGTCACCCTTTACAAGCTCTAATGACACCTACTTGGTCCTTGAGGAGATAATGGTTTAGAAAGCTTTCTCTGTGGGACTGGAGGCCCGCCCAGCCATATGTCCCAACCCCAGCATGAGGCAAGTTTTGTGCAAGTGGAGACAACTCCATTTAGAAAAAGACAGAGAGACCTGGCTGGGCCTGTTGTATCTAAAAGACACAGGCCTTTGGAATGTTTTTTCTGTCTTTGAAACCAAATATCCAGCAAATTCTGGGATGTCTTTCTTAGAACCCCTGAGAAAAACAAGTCGACCCCATAAACAGACATGTCCAGGAAGGGGAGCACAAAGATTATAGGTAAATGGGCAATTCCAGCCTCCTGCTAGTTAACCAAAAGATAGGTCTTGGTTTTGCTTTCCCTACCTGACCATAGTTCCTAGTTCTCTTTGGGTGATCTGAGAAACCCAGCCATTCCCTCCTTAGCTGTTTTAGGAAGTTCAAGTGTCCCGGGACTCTCGGGCCCTGGGTTCAGTTCTGAGGGCACTTGGCTGAGGGTTACTCATGATTCTCAGTAAGCTCTATCTCTCTTGTCTCTGGCCCAGAGAATAGGAGGGCCAGCTATTCCCATTTGTTGAGGAAAAGAACAGCATTCAGGCCAGGATATTGCACCCCAAATTTTGTCTTCCCACTTACAAACAGCTGGGCAGTGGCAGAGAATGCACAGTGGGCGGGCAAGAGATGGGAAGGGCAACAACTTGGACTGGGCTCCAGAGATTGTGCCTGTGGAGAGGAGCAGTTCTAGAAGCTCCAGCAGAGTGCTCTCAGCTTCCCTTAAATGGGGAGTTAGCAGTAAATATTTGCTATGAAGTCTTTGCCACCTTTATTTATTACTTTAAGACAATGTTTCTAGATGTAGCCCAGGGTAGCCTGAAACTCTTGTTAATTCTCCTGCTCAGCCTCCCATCACGGGGATAAAGGTTTGAGCCACACATTTGCCCTCACCCCCACGTCCTAATGTTATCTGTAAAACTAATTACATAAATGGAGTGAACAATAGATACAAATAGATGTGGGGGGGAGGTTGCTAGGGTTGGAACTTGGTATTGTACAAAGGCCTGGGTTCAAATCTCAGTACTCTAAGAAATAGTTTAGATAAATACAATTTAACCAGGAAAGGTTAAACTTCTTAGAATAAAAACCTTCTCAGATGGCTGGTGATGCAAAAGGTTCATGGCACCCAACATTAAGGCACCTGGCAAACTGAAACAAATGTGATAGACAAATGTCATTCTCTGCCGTGGAATACAATATTTGTTTAACTAAGTAAAGATGTGATGCTTTTGTTCATGCTGCATTTGTTTAACTATGTAGAGATGTGTTGCTGTTTTACCTTGCCTGCATAAGGCACCTGACCGGTCTAATAAAAAGCTAAAAGAGGAGGGACAGGCAGGGCTGACAGGCAGAGAGAAAAGGGGAGCCAGCCAGCCAGCTGGCAGCCAGCCTGACACAGAGAAAGCAGGAAATCAGGATGGACAGTATGTAGATGAGTTAAACAAGCCTCAGGGAACACCTAAATGAACAGAAATGGGTTAATTTAAGTTAAAAAATAAAAAGCTAGCTAGAAACAAGCCTAAGCTAAGGCCGAGCATCCATATTTAATAATAAGTCTCCATGTCATGATTTGAGGGCTGGCAGTCCAAGGAAGCATGCTACATTATCCTCCTGTTTTCTCAAAGTCTTGTCTGAGCCTTTGTGTGGTAAAAGACTAGGCTCAATGCCCTGTGTCTCAAAATTGGTTGGGGGACAGAAATTTCCAAGATGCTGTACTATTAGGTTTTTTACCACTAGGCACAAACTAGAGGCACCTGGAAAGAGGCAACTGAGTAGGTGCCTCATCAGATCGGTCTGAGGAGCATTTTTTTTTTTTTTTGATTAATGATAGATGTTGGTGTGGGAGGGTCCAGCCCACTCTGAGCAGCATCAACCCTAGGCAAGTGGTAGTTCTGGGTGTATAAGAAAACAGGCTGGGCAAGGTACAGGGAGCAAGTAAACAGTATTCCCCATGGTCTCTGCTTCAGTTCCTGCCTCCGGGTTCTTTCCTCAGTTCCTGCCCTGACTTCCCTTAGCAATGGACTGTGACTAGAAGTATCACTTTCCTCTCCAGGTTGTTTTTGATCACGGTGTTTATCATAGAAGCAGAAAGCAACCTAGGCAGTTCCTGGACAGTCAGAGTGTCATCTGTCCTCAGCAGTACCCTCAAAGTACTGAGCGGCAGTAGAGGGAGAGTGAAGGCAGGAACTACAGGTGGCTGGAGGTGGACTGCGGCAACTGCCCTGATTTCCAGGAAGTTACAGCACGCAACGTATCTCCATCTCCCGAGGGACCCAGAAGATGAGGTGTGGAAGCTACTGCCTGGTAACAGCCTCAGCCATAAAAGTAACACTGTGAAAACTCCATTTGGTGGGTAACAATGAGAAGTTTAATGCAGGAGCCATTACCCTTTCGTTAGCACAAACTTTGGCAGCGACTTTTTCCAGCTCCAGACAAGCCTCTGGAGAGCAGCGGCATAACCAAAAGCACTCCATCACTTATATGAATGAAAATGAGTGCAAACAGATTGTCGAGATGTCTGCTCACATCACCTCTTTTTTCTTGCAAGGGATCCCCTCTGTAATTACATTTTGACTGTCAGTTCATAAATTTTTCTTATTACAACTGGCCATTATTGATTGCTTTTTAAAAGTACTAAACCGAGCCAAAGCTGTAGATCTCTCTGTAAATTCAAAACATGCTGTGTCAGGTCCCAGTCACTGGCCAGCGAGGAGAAGGGGAAAGTCTCTGAGCTCCTTTGTGGCCTCTGAGCAGAAGCATGGCCTCCTAGCACACATGCCTCACTTTACAGGCCGAGCTTCGAGGCCTTGGTGTTCTAAGCTGCAATGAAAATAATAAATAAAGATAAACCAGCTTGGCAAACACTGGCACTTTGTCAGCCAAGACCTCATTGTTCTTCCATTGGGTCTGACTGCTCAAAGGGTTCTATTTGGACTTTGGGATTTGTGAGCAGATGCCACCAGCCGAAGAAGAGAAAGACAGTGGGGTGGAAAGACAAGAAACACTTCCATCTGAAGCTTCTGGATGGGGCTTTCTCAAATGTTCCATCTTGTGTTTTCATCCTGTGGTGGTTGTATATTTAAGTCTATCTGTTTTGTTTTGTTTTTGTATTTTGTTTTGTTTAAAGTCTCAGGTGAAGTCTGTGTTCTGGGATAAGAATGGGGTTTAATCATTGTTCAAGATTGGAGGGAAGTTTCTGGAATCTTCACTAGTTAAAGGAAGGGAATATATCATCAAAAGACACTTCTGATTCCAACCCTCAGCTTTGGCTGAGAAGTTTGAGCAAGAGGAGGCCCCAGGGTAGGAACTCCCCGATGCCTCTAGCCCAGCCCCTTCATGCAGTCTCAGGAAACCCCAGGGCAGGCTGCCAGCTTCAGCTCTGTAACCACAACTATACAGCCTGCGCTAGGCAGAAAGGGGAGGGAAGAAGCTGCCTGTGGATGATGGTTTGCTGATTGGGACTGGATGGAGCCCAGCAACCTGAGGGCCCTGGAGTGGTTTGCATGGCCCCCTGTCTTAGGGAGCTGGCTCAGGCAGGCAGAGCTACCAAGCTGGCCTGGAAACAAAGACCCTTTCAGGTTTGAATCTGTCCTTATTATCAAGATACCAGCTGGGGTCTCCAGCAGGGAAAGCTAAGCCAGGCCAGGATGGCAATCACACCTGAGTCAACCAAGGGCACAGATGGGAGACAGAGTGTCTGAAAAGTGGAAATGCTTAGGGTCCTCGTAATTGTCTGAACAATGCACCAGCCACACTTGGGAGTAGGAAGCCATATCACTCAGAGGGTGGCTCTGGATAGGTCTCAGCCTCTACTGAATGTCAGAAATACAAGTTCACTGGTCCCCTTCTGGCCTCCAGGCTTCAACCATTCCGTGCGTTCTTGAGAACTTCTCAAGTGTAGAAGACTCCGAGTTGGAAGTCAGTCCTAAAATGCCTCCTGGGGATGACTGAGGGGCCAGCAAAGGCCACAAGGAAGCACAGAGCTCAGCATCATTATGCCTTTGCTACAGGACCAGCTCAGCCTGTGACTTCTCTCCATACTGCACAGAGTTTGATGACAGGTGGGAGGGAGTCACTGTCCTGCTTCCCACTTCTCTCAGAGCTGACTTCCCATTCCGGAGGAGACCAGCCTCCTCTTCCACCCCAGGTCAGGAAGGAGGTGGATAGGAACCACCTCCAAACCTTATTCCCAGACTTCAGTGTCGTCCCCTGCCCCTGACTACATCTGCGGTGGGATCCGGATGTGCCAGTAAAACAAGCCACACACATCAGGCCAATGGTACAGAGGGAACCACCAGACAAGCAGAAAAGCCTGAGCACAATCTTCTGCTCCTAACTGGAACTGGCAGCCCCAGAGCCTCTGTGCTTCATCATGCACACAGCATTAGAGGCCCATTGCCTATATTCAGGTCAGCACAGTGGGAAGGAACCATGGGAAACTGTAGGATCCCACTGAGCACAACCCTGCCTTCTGTCCCAGAACAAGTACCCCACAGAAGCATCCCATGTAGTACCCTCTGCCAGATCCAGAACAGGAAGCTGTGGCCTTCCGGGACAAGGACCCAGCCTCAGCCACTGCCTGAGTGCTGCATGGAGTGCTTCAGGCATTTTTGTAGTCCTTCCTACTTTGTCAGGAGCAGAAAGTTCCCAGGGTCTGCAGCCTAGCTCCCTCTTCATTCAGCTATGGGGATCACACTGATTTCATTGGGTATGACCTATGCGGAGGTAGGAAGGTCTGGCTCCTCCTTCACTCAGCAGGGTCTGCCTTATACTGAGACAACCTAGAAGGGCCCTCCAGGCTCCCTTCCTCCACTGCCATCAAGGACTAAGCTAATACTCCTAGGAGCATGTAAATGTTTTTGTTTTTTTCCACTGTCACCGTTTTCCAAGGGGACCAGAAATGGGCTTGCCAGCATTTAGACGGCACATCAGAGCAGCCTCTGGAATCTTCTCTGCCAATCCAGGCTGTCCCCACTGTTCTCCTTATGCCCTGAGCCCACACACTCCACGCTCCTCATTAACAGCAGAGTCAATAATTGCACTTCTTTGACAAGCAAGAGTCAGACCCATCCCCAGGCACCCCAGATGCCCCAGTCCTGTGTACTTTTCCAGAATTTATATTTAAGAAAATATGATAATGATGGCTTGCTCCAAATGGCAGCTTCCTCCTGACCTGTGGCTTTGGCTTTTGCTCCTGAGCTCAATTCTAAGGCCTGAAGCTCAGGGGCCTTCATGTGCAGGCAGAAGGGCCCCAGCAGGCCTTGGGGCACCCCTCTCCCCCCTCCCAGTAAGTGATGGAACGGTCTCCTTAATTAGACTTTCTCTTTAAGTTCTGTAGCCTGCTAATGAATGCCAGCACCAAGGCACTTGGGAGCCCTGAAGAAATTATTTGAGAGCAAACCAAGTGGCCTCCATAAAATCTCTCACTAGTTTAGTCAAAGGAGTGCCCCCCCCCACGCCACACACAGGACCACCTGACACAGCTCAGCTGGGGTATGGTGAGAAATTAGACACACTGGCTTTCCTAGGGAAACAGGCCTCTCTTTGTATTCCCCTGTCCTCTGTCCTAGGCAAATTGTTTCCCTATCAGCTGACCTCTGCTTGACCCTGATTGTCACTCACCAAGTCAGGAACCAGGCTCTCCTTTTGTTCTGCCAAGGCCCAGAGAGGGTTTATGAATTGTCTGAGGTTGCACAGTAAGGATACACGGGGCAATACTACCACTTCAGGCTACAGATTGAAGGTCATCCCGTTGAATAGCTAATAATTCTGAGTGTTCCTGAGTGGCAGGCATTGACTCCTATGTTTCTTTGTCAGATAATTATTCAATTATAGGTCTACTGGGCCAAATTCCCGGTGTCCTGGATCTTACATTTCCACCAGGATAGCAGCAGGATGCAAACATACAAGATAGTCCCCTACGGCCCACAGCATCACAAAGAAAAATGCACAAGATAAGCAAATAGAGAGGGGCTGGATACTTGAGAGGGAAGTCAGGATGGCCTACCCTGAGGACGGGCAGCTGAGCAGAGCTAAGTATAGGGGTTTCCTGTGTAGTTTTTGTGGGGAAAGCGTTCTAGACAGAAGAACAGTGGGGACAAAGGTCCTGAGGCAGGAGCCTGGTCAGCAATATATAATCAGGGGTCCAGCAAAGGTGAGAACAATGGGGTACCAAGGAGCAGATGATTTATGGTCTGTGTGTGTGTGTGTGTGTGTGTGTGTGTGTGTGTGTGTGTGTGTGTGTGTGAGAGAGAGAGAGAGAGAGAGAGAGAGAGAGAGAGAGAGAGAGAGAGAGAGAGAGAGAAGCTGGGCTTGAGGAAGGGCAGATGGGTGGTAAAATCATCAGCGACTGTATCGGGTGGGTCCAGTTACAGTAAAGTCACTGGAGCAGGAGAGATTAAGGAGCTGGCTCTATTCCAGTTACTGCAGTCAGGCTGTACACGAGTGGCCAAACCTGGAGCCCCCCAAAGACCAAAAGACACTAAAGGCTAAGGAAGGAGCCACCGCTTAAGAAGCTCTCCTCTTTCACTGGCTTCTGCCCAACCCTCAGCCCAGCCTCAGTTTACTTACAAGCCAGCATTTGGGGGCCTCCCTATGTCCAGCACCGGCAGCCAGGGCTTTGATGGTCAGGATCACGTCCTAATCCGCCCAGCAGCCCAGGGCTTGGTATATTATCCAGAGTTAGCATATGACAAGGATCCCATTCTCTCAGCAGAGAGAGCGAACACATTCCAAAGCCGATTTGGGTTTAACTCACAGAAACCTCAGCATTTAATCGACCAAACCAGAAAGTAATCCTCCTCTTGGCTGGCCTGGGAGCTTGGGTTTGCCTGCAGTCATGGGATCCATGACTTGAATTCACCCATGTGCCCACTGACACATATCCCAGGATCCAGTGCCCAGCAGGTCCCTGAGACACTCATCTCACTGAGTAGGGATCTCAGGGCTCCCTATGTAGCCGTGCTGTCCCTGGAGCCCCCCTGTCTCCTCTTCAGACACTGCGCTCTCCTCAGGCCATGTGGCCTGTGGACTATGCCGCTCACACTGACAGACAACAGCGGTGGCTTCTCACTGCCCTTGTCTGCCTTACTCTGGCACCAGATCCACCAGGTCTGTGCGGCTTGGTGCTGAATTCCCCTGTATGACTAGTGACAAATTGGGCTGGCTTACTTCTAAAGGCTTCCTGGTACTTACTGACACTAAGTCGCCTTCTGCCTTTCAAAAGAGGCCTTCTTAGACCTCTGACGGTTCCCCAGTGGCAAGGATAATTGACAGTGTCTTTGAAGGCAGGAAGAGGGCGAAGCCTCTTCTTTTCTAGGACCCTTGACAGACACTGGAGGGAAAGTCATTCTGACAATGGCTAAATTTTAAAGCACCTACTGTGTGCTAGCTCTGCCTTAGCTGTTCCAGGTAGGGAGTTAAGTAACATTCTAGTAACTCAATGTATAACTCGAGCATGGCATGCATGAAAGAGAAAAGGATGAAATCGATCCTGTAAGGTTCTTCACACTACCGATGAGAAGGGAAGAACTTTCTGGCAGACTGCACTGTGAGAAACAAAGGCCAGTAAAGTGGCATGGTGTAATGGACTGGCTTCTAAGTGGGAATAGGGAAAAATAAGATGTCTTTACCTCCTAATGTCTTATAGACTTATTTTCTTCCTGGACTCCTCAGCAAAACAAAACAAAACAATCAAAACTTCCATCCCAAGCATGCCCTGGGGTGAGTAAAATGTCCTACACTGGTTTTAGCAAGGGCGACAGCTTTGTATTAGTGTTCATAATCTCCCATCGATTTCCAGGACCTAAGGAACCAGGAGGACATAAACACACAAAGCCCAGGGGCTCCTGCTGAGTTCCACAGCCTCTCCCATTTCCACCCTCACCCCTAAGGGTATTCTCCTTCTCCAAAGTCCCAACCTGGAGCCTGGTTCCTGTCTTATGACACCATCATGGTCCACCCTGTGTCAGAGAGCTCCATGGGAGAGTAGGCTGATACTATTATGCCTGACTCCACCCTGTGGAGACAAGGAAGTTCTCGGGGCCTTCAAGACACACAGATGCTTTCCAGAGATGCAATGGATTAACCCCATAGGCTCTAAAGACAAGGGTCTCCACCCAGGCTGAACGCAGTTTTGGTTTCAGTATCCAATGATGCTTGACCTTACCTTCCCCCTTAGAGACTTTTAGCTAATTGATAGACAGTGTCATCAGGACACAGGGGTTTTCAAAAGCTCTACAGATGATGTTCACAGCAACCAAGGTCAAACCACTGATCTGAGAGCCTGACTGTAGAGTTCAATTCTCTGGGCCACCAGCATAGTTGGTTACCTCAGGTGGCCCAAACTCCAAGCTCCACGGCTTGAAGGGTAAAAAAGGATAAGGAAGTGCTGACTTCTGGGAAGGCCTGAAAGGGGCGAGCAGGTAACGAACACCAGGCTTTCAGCAAGAGGGGTACACATGCAGGCACATCCCCCAAGCTGCTGAAACATGGTGCATGTGCTATCCTTGTATTCCCAGAGGCTGGGTGTGCTAGACTAGGGTGTATGACTCTTGTAGTATGACTATTGTACTTGAAATCCTTTAGCTGAACCCCTTAGGTTCCTCCTGGAACTTCCCTGAGAACTTGGCCTCCTTCATCAGGTTGGTCATTTTGGCCCTCTCTGGGACCCTTTCCAAACCAGTTCTATGAAGCAACTGAAGGTTCAATGAAACATGGGCCCTGACATCTCCTACCTCCCTTCCATCTCCTCAGAGGTTTGGTTTCATGGTCCTCCTGCCCAATCCCAAAGGATTCCAGCCAAGGCCCTCAGCACTTCCATCCTCAGAACCTAGAGAATTTCATCACATGGGTTCATAAAGACCAGAGGCTCCTACCAAACTCTCAGCTGCCTCTCAGATTTCCCACACTCCCTTTCCCTCTCTTGCCTTTTCCTCTTCCCCTTGACTGTCTATGCAGCAAAGGCTAGATCCAACCAGGGAAGGCAGCATTCCTCATGCCTCTGGGGCATCTTGACAATCAAGAGCAAGATGCTGACCAGCTGAACACCTGGTCTTAGCCTGCTTCCTTAGCTTTCTCAGGCTCCCACCAGTCCCAAGCTTGCAGGCAGATATGCAGAAGTCCACAGCTCAGTTTTAGGGAAGGGTGTGGGTGCCTCGGATATGTGTGTGTGTGTGGGGGGGGGCTCTGCTGTTTCACGAATCAAGAGCTACTAACTCAGAAATAAGTGAGGATCATACTCCCCAGAGACGCCACTTGGAGTTGTGGCTAACCCTCCAGAGCCCAAGCAAGGAGACTTTCTGTGGGGAAAAGAGTTAACCTGAACTAGCTTTCTCCTCACAGAGAAAGCCATCCTCACCTGGCTGGTGAGGGGCTGGTGCTTGAGCTGCTGAGTCACCTTGTGGAATCCTAACCCCATGGCTCCCCTGCAGGCCCCAGGGCTACTTGGTATGAGGAGGTTGGTAGAGCATCAGTGTTGCCCTGCGTATTCACTACTTTTCATATTCCTGTGATCAAATACCCAACAAGAAGCAACTTGAGGGGAGGAGGCTCATGGTTTAAGAAGGGTAGAGTCCATTTTGGCAGAAAAGAATGGCATAGGAGCTTGAGGCTGTTTTGTCCAGTCAGAAAGCAGAGAAAGATGAATTCCTCTACTCAGCTCAATTTCTGCTTTATATTCAGTATGGGACTCTAGCCTGTGAGATGATGCCTCCCATATTCAGAGTGAGTCTTCCCTCCTTAAATACCATTTCCGAGGTAAAGTCTGAATCTAGTCAATTGACAAATGAAAAGTAACCATCACAGACTCCCAGTCGCCTCTCTTCACCTGACAGGCAGGCTACATCCATGCTGCTGACAGTGTGGTCCATGTCTCAGTCAGGCTGTGGGCTACTTAGTCCTGGCCTATGATAAGCAAAGAATTTGTACCAAAGTAGAAACTGTGCCACCATGCATACAGTTTGGCTCTGTTAACATTTTTTTTTTCTAGCAAAACTTTCTTGTTGAAAGACCTCATGACAATTATCCTGTAACAGTGGAATGGTAGGCTGTGGAAGGCTCATGTCAGATCTCTCTGTGCTCTGGCCCATCCTTCATACACACACACACCACACACACACACACACACACACACACACACACACACGCAATATATATATATATATATATATATATATATATATATATTATATATATATATATCACAACTTTCTGTTCCTAAAGCAATCGATGCTCCTCATCAGGTAGCCCATCCTGTACCATTTACAAGGGGCTGAGGAGAAAGTTACTGTGATAAGGAACCAAGCAGATCAGCCTGCTGACTCTAGCCACCTTGCCCAGGATTGGCCTTGGTGTCGGACACCAGGATGCTGTTAGTCTGTTTCTTGCCTTGACCTTTTGTCTGACTTCCCAGTTGATGCAGAATATGGGAGCAGACAGTAGTGTTTATCATGTTCTCTTGCACCCTCACACACAAGGTAGGTGCCTGTTGCCATACTGACATATAACATCACAGTATCACATGTGGAAGTGCACAGTGCAAGCCAGAGGAGGTCCAGCTATGCCTTTCTCATTTTCTTCTACCCGTAGCTGTCCCTCTAAGCCCTGCAAATCAGGATGGCACCACAGCTGGCATGGAAGCCACCTGGTTTCTGGGCCCCTGAGCCCATTGGATCCCAGAGCCAAATGCCCAAGCCTCAGCCACTGTCGGCTCCCAAGTGGGTGGTAATCAGAGATTCTAGCACAGGCTTTGATGCGGCAGCCGGCGAGGCAAGCCGGCACTGTTTGAAGTGCCTGCCTGTGTAATAAGGATTCCTAATTCGCTCGAACCAAAGCAACATTTGCAGTAAAGATCATTTTTGGAATGAAAAATAAATTGTGACTGGAGGGTCTGGGTTTGTTTCAAAAAAGGAGATCACCCACAAGCATCGCGTCTCAAGAAGCCACCCGCCCGTGTGCGCTCAGATGGAGAGCACACCACTTGGAATTTCAAAGTGCTGCTAATTAAGAGCAGTTTATTAAAATGTCAATCTTTTCAACCAAAACAACTCTCTTCCCCTGCTTGCTGAGTGGCTTTCCCTGCCACTTTTCCCACCTCAGATAATCCAGTGGGCAGCTTCACCTGGGAACCCTGAAGTAACTGTTGCCCCGACCAGCTGGAGGAGAGCTCCTAAGTATTGCCATTCTGCTAAGGAGATTCTCACAGAACCTGTCTTTCAAGAGTCAGGGAGGCCAGCCAGGCTTGCTGGCACAGGCCTGTAATTTTAGCACTCAGAAGGCTGAGACAGGAGAATTGAAGTGAGTTTGAGGCTATACCCTGGATGAGTTAGAAACCCAAATCAGAGACGTGGTGAGACTGTATCTCAAAATAACGCGTGAGCCTGAGCGTGGAGGCACATACCTATACTAGCACTCAGAAGGCAGAGACATGGGGATAAGGAGTTCAAACATGAAGAGTTTGAAGCCAGCCTGGGACTCATGAAACACTGTCTCAGGGGACAAGGGCAAAAACCAGGCACATGGACACTAAAGCTATGTGACAGTGAGCAAATAATAGTTAAGCTTTTTGTGTCCTAGTTGTTTCTCTGTAAGTGGAGTGACAGTGCTCCAGTCTACTGGAGGTGACGGTGAGGATCGGGAGCAACAATGTGTGGAAAGCTGCCAAATTCTAATGTCTGATGGGCGTTAACACTATTGTTTCCTGAATGTGCCATGAGAAGGCACTCTTACGTCTCACATCTTTCCAGATGTCTCTTGCAAGGTAGAAATGAGCTTTTTCAGTTTTTCCAGCTTCAGCAGTTGAGACCCAGTAAATGTTGGTTGATAAATGTCAATTAGTCTGCACACGAATGAACATGTGCAATGTGCAACCCATCCTTACATTCAGTAAACACAGCAATGCTAGCATGGGTCGGTGAGCTGATAGCTGTCCACACAGGATCAGGCTGTGAGGAGGGTGGCTCCCTGCCTGCTCACTGCTCCCTGGTGTCAGCACCTCCCTGCGTATACTCCAGACCTAGGGAATGGAATGTAGCAAAAGCAAAGGGAGGCAACAAAGAAACCCTGCCTCAAAAAAAGCCAAATAAACAAACAAATAAATGCAAAGGGAGGCAATTCCATGTAGCATGCTTAAGCCTCAGCGTCTGTCTCTTGGCACTCTCTCGCCTCTCAGCTTGCTGGCTTTGATAAAGCAGGCTGCCACACTAGGTAATCCTGTCAGATACCATGTAGTTAGTGACTAGATTGACCATTATCCCGTTGAGTTTGGACACGACAATGCCACCAGTTAGGACCCAACAACAGCCTGTATGTGACCTGAAGCTGAGGACCCAGTCAAACTGCATGAGAACCTCTTACCTACAGAAACCACGACATAAGACATGGGTCATTTCAAACCACCGAGTCTGGGGCTCCTTTGTTATTCAGCAGTACAGACTGTAAGGGAAAGGAACTCTCACTGGGAACAGGAATGCTGTCTTTCACCTATCTGGGTCACCCATCCTTCACCTTGCTCTACCTGCACACAAGAGTCATATTCCAGTCCAAGGGACCCTAGGAAGAAAGTGCATCTAACTATGGTGGGCTGAGTTTAGGTCCAATTCGTGTTACTCTCCACTTCTCTATGCTAGAGGGAGATTAGTCAGCTGACCACTGGTTGCATTGGAAGTTGCCATCATATATGAGAAACTGGTTGGCAAAATTCCAGAGCTTGTAGAGTGGAAGCGGCTAGGGAGATGTACACCCTCACTCACTTGGATGGCTGAATGAGACCCAGCTGTCTCTCACAGGAATCAGCACATAATTATGGGGCATTTATACTGTGTTCCAGGTATGGTGCCAAGCAGCAAGAACACAGCAGTAAACAGAAGTTCAGTCCCAAACACTCCCTACAGAGGCCTTCTCTTGTCGGGGCAGAGGCATTGAAAGAGTATGAAATGTAGTCATACAAGTCCGGGGGCCGTGGGAGGGAAGAAATGAGCAGCATGACTTAGTAGAGGTCTTTTAAAAGACATAGCCTTTGAGCTCCAACTGAAAGGGGCAGAGGAATTCCTTCGTTGAAAATGTGGATGGATCAAAGGCCCAGTGTACATTAATAACAGGACCAGTTCCCTCTGGACTGTGGATTCAGCACACCCAGTATGCCAGACACTATTCTAGGCAACTGGGTCACAGCACTGAGCAGAAGAGACCACTTCCTTCCTATGGAAGTGTATGCTCAGGTAGGGTTATCGTTCCCAAGGGAAATATAGAAAATAATATAGAGGAGACCTCCAGGGCTGCATTTGACCTGGAACCTTGGTCATGTGAATAAATGCAACTTCTGAAGGTACATTGGAGAGGAGGGACATATTTCCCATGGGGCAGGTGGAATGGTCCTATGGCAGGAATGACTTGATATTCAGAACCACAGGGCTGCCTGGGCAGATTTAAGCTCAGTGCTAGAGCCCTGGCACATAGAGCACTCACCTCTATCACTGTTGAGTGGCTACAGGATTAAAGAGCCCATCCCAAAGGCTGTGTTTATGTCTCTCTGATCACCAAGGCCTGACTTCCTCCTCCACAAGCTTCAAATCCCTGGTTAGAAAAACAAGTGACAGATGGTGTCTTGTTACTCCTAGCACAGCCACCCAATCAATCTTGACTTGATAGGTCCCATGGAACCCAAGGATTTCTTGCTGTGGTGATATTTTATTTGTGCTCTAACAAATAAAGCTTGCCTGGGGATCTGAGGACAAAGCCAGCCACTATATTAAACATAGAGGTCAGGCAGTGGTAGCACATACCTTTAATCCTAGCATTCAGGAGGCAGAGATTCACCTGATCTCTGTGAGTTCAAGGCCACACTGGGAAAAGAGGCAGACATGGTAGCACATGCCTTTAATCCCAGTGCTAGTTAACCATAGAGGTCTGGAGGTCTGGACAGACAAACAGGAAGTGATAAAGCTGGGCTGAAAGAGGAAATGATGAAGCTGGGTGGAGAGAGGAAGTAAGATGGCAGGGCACAGAAAGGCATATAAGGCATGAGTAAACAGGAAGTAGCTCTCTTTTTTGGGCTGAGCATTTCCTAGCAGTAAGAATGTGGCTGACTTCTTTCTGTTTCTCTGATCTTTCAGCTTTCACCTCAATATCTGGCTCTGGGGCTTTTTATTATTATTATTATTAATAAGACCATTTAGCAATTCATCTTACATCTTGCTAGTCTCTCCCTCCCTTAAATTGATATGCTCTCATAGGTAGCTCCACAGGTTACCCCCATAGTACCAAGGAGGTAACTGGCCAGGGATATCCTGGTCTAGCAGCTCTGAGTCTTGAAATCTCTCCTTGGTGTCTATTTTGTGGGGCAGGGTTTGAGGGGACAGAGGGCTGAGACAATCTTATCCATCATGGAATCATTCAACACCTACTTAGTGCTCAATAGTCATGCTATGAACAAACAAATGAATGGCAATTATGGGGAAAGACACACAAATGAATGGACAAATGAATACCTTTATAATATGTCAGCTATTTTGAGTCATTCATCCATCCATTGCATAGATATTTGTTGTGTGTAGCTCTTTCCCATCTGGGCCTCCAGGTTTTGCCAACCCCTCACCAGGAAGGTCCCTTCAGGGGTCATAGTACACAGGTGCCTAAGAGACCAGAGTGTAAGAAAAATAGGCTCTGCCCTGCTCCATCTGATGAACCTTGACTGCAGTCCAGCTCTGCCTACACACTAGGGGAACCCTCTCTATAGCCATTCCTGGAGGGTTTCCCTCCCCATGCACAGAGTGTATAAGCTAAAGCATTTTCTCTAAACATACCCTCTTCCACCCTTCCCTCATCTTGCAGTTGGGGCCATACATCCCTTGTTCTCACCTTACCCACTGGGCCTGGCCACTCTTGTAGGTATGGAAGGGAGCAAGGAAATCTCTACTGTTATGGAACATTACTTTAACTAGTCAAAGATGTGTTACATTTGTTTATGTTGAATTTGTTTTAACAATGTGAAAATGTGTTGCTTCGCCTGCCTAAGGTACCTAGTTGGTCTAATAAAATGCTGAATGGCCAATAGCTAAGCAGTAGAGGGATAGGTGGGGCTGGTGGGCAGAGAGAGTAAATAGGAGAAGAACTCTAGGCTCAGGAGAATGGAGATAGAATGAGAGAGAAAAAGAGGGAGACACCTGGGACCAGCCATCTAGGTAGCTGCCAGACAGACAGATGGAGTAGGACATACAGAATAAAAGAAAGGTAAAAAGCCCCAAAGCAAAACATAGATGAAGAGAAACAGGTTAAGTTATAAGAGCTAATGGGAAGAGCATAAGATAAGGCTGATCATTCATGACTAGTAAGTCTCTGTGTCATGATTTGGGAGCTGGTTGGTGGCCCAAAAGAAGACTGTTACAGTTGGTACCCAACATGGGTGCTGACCACACAGACAGAGAGATCATGCCAGCTTGGTCTGCTGCAGTTGCTATCTGAGACTCTCCACGTGAGCATCTACAGCAGGCAGCTGCCACTTGCTGAGACTCCAAAAAGCAGGCTCACATTTGGAAAGTATGGGAGGGGCTTGACTTTGCTGCTGACAATTTAGACAAACAGAGAAGTCAGCAGATTTGGTGAGATACCTGGGAAATCCTTTAGGAGTGTATTTCCCACAGTAAGAATGGGAATATCACAATGTAGGGTGTTAGGACCCTGTATAGTGCTACTATGGATAGTTTGATGGAAAATATAAATGAGAGGATAAATGACCTAGCTGGGATTGGCGTGATGTTGATTGTAATTACTATCAGTTTGGCAATTAATATATTCTCCTTAAAAAATGTTTTTATAACTGTGCTAAATATGGTAACTTGATTAATAAGATACACGCTTTAGAAAGATTTACTACTGATAAGACACAAGCCTTAGAAAGACCTACTAATGAAAATAAGAGAAATACTCACACATAACAGAAGAATTTGGAGTAGAACCCACTGCACCATTGCATTATGAAACTGAAGAGGAGAAGCATAAGGGTATTAGAACACCAACCTTAATTTGTCTAGTTACCATATAAGAACAACCACTGGATGATAGGAACCCCCAAGGTTTTCCAAACATTAACTAGAATCATGTAGAAGTGTTAGCTTTAAGAAGAATGGTATGAATTCACCCTTTGTAAAACAGATGTTAAATTCATGGGCAACTAGGAACAGAACTATTCCACAGAGTGGAAGGATTTAGTTACAATAGTATTGGAAGCTAGTCCTCAGTTACAATGGAAAACATGGTAGAGAGAGAAAGCTGGGGCCATGGAACAGCAAGGTAGGGCTAGAGGTCATGAGATTTCCTAAGACCCAGTTCTCAGTGAGGGTCAGTGTACTGATTTGCAAAGACAGGCTGTATTTGGTGATCATAGCTTGGTTCTATGCCATGTAGCAGCTTTGAATGCTTGGGATAGGGTTGAAGACTCAGAAAAGAGGACTGAGCCATTTACTGAAATTATATAAGGTCCAAAAGAAGCCTTCACTGACTAATCCTAACTCTAAACTTTTTACAAAGATTGACATTAGTTGTAAATAGAATATCAGATCTAGATGTTAGACAAATATTAATTGAATCTTTGACTTTTGAAAATGCTAATTCAGAATGCAAAATGGTCATTAGGCCTTTAAAGGCAAGAACAGCACCCATAGGAAAATGGATCTGAAAAACAGTTGATATTGAACCCCATACTTCTAATGATACTTGCATAGGAGCACTGCTTTCTGAAAATATTAAGAAAAATAAAAATGTTAAGATATTCTAATTTGGGTAGATAAAGTCATCTGAAAAAGGACTGTAGTCTAAGTGCTCCTAGAAACAATGTTTACTCTAGAAATAATCCAAACAGCAGCCCCAGGCTTCTGGAGTATGCAGGAGGTGTGGCAAAGGCCAACATTGGACTAATGAATGCAGATTAACAAGGGACAGACAAGGTAACCCTTTGCCATTGGGAAATGCCCTGAGGGGCCTACCATAGTCTTCAATATCAAATTTGATTTAATCATTCCTTAAAGAATTGGGGAAACCTCTTCACAGAGCAATTAAAAGATTTCATGTCTGTTGTTAAAAACCACACTGCTCTGGATGATAGAATAGCATCAGTAGATAAAACAAGATTTTCAGAAAAAACCATAAAGCAAGTATTTTGCCAAACTTCTATAAATGATCAAAACCAAAACTAAAAATATAAATAAATGGCATAGAAATTGAGGGTCAATAGACACAGGTGAAGATGTAGCATTAATTTCACCAAAATTGTGGCATCCAGATTGGCCTCTTCAGGAGGTAAATGTTCATCTTCTAGGGATTGGAACTTTATCTTAGATAAAACAAAGTGCAGGATGGGTCAAGTGTATAGAGCCAGAAGGATATATAGGAAAATTGAAAACCATGTGTGGCTAACATAGCAATGAATTTATGGGGATGTTATTTGTTGCAGTAATGGAAAATACAGATTAGCATTCCCCCAGTTTCAGAAACAAACTATAAAATAAGGAATGCTTCTGAGAGAAATATTAGGAGGTATTACCAATGACAGACATAGACCATTTAAGTTGTACATAAGCAGGGCACAATAGCTGTTGGTCTTTCAAAGGTACCAAGAGCCCTACTGACAAACCATATGGGTGGAACAATGGCCTTTGACATCAGAAAAATTATAGGCACTAGAACACTTGGTACAGGAGCAGTGAAATGCTCAACATATTGGAGAAGTCCTTGGAATTCTCCTATATTTGTTATTAAAAAGAAATCTGGAAAAAGGAGAATGTTAACAGATTTAAGAGCCATAAATACGGTAATTCAGCCAATGGTCTCTTTATGGCCTGGAATTCTTTTGCCTATTTTTTTTATTACCTAAGTGCTAGTATATTGTACTGATTGATTTAAAAGACTGCTTTATTACTATACCTTTACAAGAACAGGATACAGAAAAATTTGCCTTCAGAGTGTCTACTTATAATAATTCCTAGCATGTTAAAAGACACCATTGGAAGATTATTTCACAAGTAATGTTAAACAGCCCCACCTCATGTCACTATTTTGTACAACAGCCATTAGAACTAATTCATAATCAGTTTCTTCAATCTATAATTTACCATTACATGGATGATATCTTATTGAATGATTCAGACATGGATACTTTAGAAAAAAATGTTTGATGGAGTAAAGAGAATTTTGCCTTGTTGGAGATTACAAATTGCTCCTGAAAAAAAAAAAACCAAACACAAAGAGGAGATTCTATTGACTATTTAGGATATAAGACAGATTTACAGAAAATTCAACCACATAAAGTACAAATCAGGAGAGATCAATTATGAACTTTTCATAATTTTCAAAATTGCTGGGAGATGTTAACTGGCTATGGCCTATAATTAGGTTAATAACTCAAGAACTAAGTATTTTATTTCAAAACTTACTATGTGATAAGAACTTAAATAGTCCAAGAAAATTATCAGCTGAGACAGAGAATTGGCTCTAGTAGAAAAGAAATTACAGGATATACATATGAATCACTTGAATCCAAAGTTTGATTATATTCTGGTTATATTACCTTTTACTCATTCTCTCACAGGGATTCTTATGCAGAGAGAAGATAATATCTTAGAATGTGTATTTTTACCACAAAAGCAGAGTAAAAAATCAACGACCTATGTAGAAAAGGTTTCTGAGTTGATTCTAAAAGGAAAATTTGTCAATTAACAGGAATAGACCCAGCAGAAATTTTGGTCTCTTTGATTAACACTGAAATTGCATTGTTATGGGCAGAAAATGAACATTGGCAAAGAGCCTGCAGTAATTTTTAGGGGGAGGTTAGTAACAAATATCCCAAAAGCAAGAGACTTCATTTTATAAAAAGAGCTAATTGGATTCTCCCTCATATAATAAAAGATACCAATTTCTGGAGCCCCTATATTCTACACTGACGCAAATAAATCAGGAAAGGAAGTTATAAGTCAGGAAAAATAAGTAAAGTGGCTCAAAGCCCTTATGATTCATTTCAGAAATCAGAATTATATGCTATTCTCATGGTATTCAATTTTTCAGAAGCTCTTAATATAGTTACAGATTTTCAATACACAGAAAGTTGTTTTACATATTGAAACTGCTGAACTTATTCTTGATGATTCAGAATTAAATTTGATATTTATTAAAATACAACAAATAATCAGAAATAGTAATCATCCCTTGTACACAACACATATCAGATCCCATATGGGTCTACCAGGCCTTCTAGTACAAGGTAATGATGAAGTTGATCAGCTATTGGTAGGAAATGTGCTAGAAGCCTCATAAAAAACACCATGTTAACAAAGGTTTTAAGAAAGATTTTTCTACACTTGGCAACAAGCCAAGGAAATTATAAGAAAATGTCCTACTTTTTCTTTGTATAACCAGACTCTACTACCTGCAGGAAGTAAACCAAAAGGTACTCAAGAAAATGAAATTTGGCAAATGGATGTGCTTCATTTTGTAGAGTTTGGAAAATTAAAATATGTGCACCAAACAAGAATACATATTCATAATTTCAATCAAACACTGCTTTAAGTTCTGAAAAGTCTGATTCTGTAATTATGATTTATTAGAAGTCATAGACATTATAGAGATACTTGTACAAATTAAGACTGATAATGCTCCAGTATATGTCTCTGGTAAAATGAAACAGTTTTGTGCATATTACAATGAAAAACATTACAGTTATACCACACAATCCTACAGGACAAGCAGTTATAGAAAGATCTAATTATACTTTAAAATATATGCTTAATAAGCAGAAAGGGGTAATAAAGACCCCCCAGAGATAGATCATACAATGCTTTATTGACTTTAAATTTTTTAATTCTAATAAAAAGGAACAACAGCTGCAGAAAGACATTGGATAATAGAAAAAACTGCTAAATTAAATCAGCCTATATATTTTAAAGATATATTAATCTCAGAATGGAAATCAGGATATGTGTTACATTAGGGAAGAGGTTTTGATTTTCTTTCTACAGGAAAAGAAAAGCTATGGATACCATCAAGAATGATAAAGATTAGTTTTGAACAGGAGAGCTTTCCTGATGAGGAGAGGACATAGTTCATCAAACAGCTTGGTCATTCAATCTAAACTAATTTATAAGACTAACAAATGCTTTTCATTTGATCAGGTATAAAAAAGTCATAATTTTTATTAGTAAAAGATAATGCTTTTTCTGTTGCCACAAAATGTTTTATCTTGACAAAGATATAATCTGACAGAAAAAGAACTCCCCAAAGTTAGGGTTGGGGCAGGGATTGATTTTTGTCTTTCCAGGAGAATGAAAGCATCCATTTAAAGAATCTGAAGACCACTGGACAAATGAGACATATGAATAAGAAGGACAAATTATCTCAAGAAAAATGTCTGAAGAAAAAGAATAAAACTGACCTAATGTTATTGTACATTTCCTATAGGATAAAATTTCATAAATTTTCTCAAATTGTTGTTTCTGTTGCTCCTTACAAACATAAAAGGCAAATGGTCTTTTTGTGGTCCCAATTCAATTAAAAATCAAAGCTGACTTTGGAGTTGGATTGTGACTCTTTCCCTCTCTAAACTCAAGCATACTTGTTAAAGAAAAACCCAAAATCTCTGTCTCATGTCAGAAGAGTTACATGGTATAGGACAGAAGAAAACCAAAATTAGGGACTATTCTATTGTCACTGACCTCTAAGGTATAAATATTAGTTCTAAAATTATAATATATATACATATATATTAAACTTCCCTTTGTGATATTAATGGTCATTCTAATTAATTCTAGAAATGGGCTTCATCTAGCTTCTTGTATATCATTTTGAATTTGATTTTGAAGCAGGTAATGAGGAATTAGGTTTGAGTACCCTGGATACACTTAATAGATTGTGGTCCTTTAACCTCTCTGAGATCTGCTGCATATGACACTGACAATAAGTTTTCTGCAATGAACCATAGTCATTCCTAACAGTGATCTTTGAAGTCTCTAAAAAGGTGATGGGGCCCCACAAAGACATTTCCACCTAGATTGTAGTAATGTCATTAAGGTGACAAATACCACCCAAGATCATTTTCAGACTACAAACTGCTCAGAACAACTTCAAAGCTGCTAGCTGAGAGGGTCCAGCCTTACAAACTACTCTAGTCAGGACTTGAGGTAAGTCCTGCATTTTCCCTTTATACAGAAACTGAACAACAAATGTTGCAGCTAGTTTTCTCAGAACTTGACCATTATCACAATTTTCTTAGGGTTCCCTAGAGATATGTTGCCCCCAGACAACAGGAAGTAATTTTAAGAAGATGACACCCACATTTCCAAGAGATGGGTTGGGTGGTTTTTGGTTATTCAATGGGTTATGGATATTTGTCATCATTTAGGGAGGTTGGTTGCAAATTCTCATTGGTCATGGTAAGGGAAGAAAATAAGCAAGAGAGATTATATTCAAGGATCATTTCCTGCAAAGAAATAGGTGTATTTAGGAATGATAGGATAAAAGAGTAGATTATTGAATCTATTTTAACCAAAAGGCAACTATTAATCTCAAATATTTTAGTTTGGTAAGGATTTTTGAATATTGATGCAAATTTAAGGTTATTTTTGTTGTTCTGTGTATATGTTCTACTCTTATTTAAGGGATTTTTTTGTATATTGATACAAATTTAAGGTTATTTTTGTTACAACATATTGTACATATGTTTATACTCGTGTTTAAGGTATTGTCCCTAAACAGTTTATTTAAAAATGTATGGGAACATTCTGTCTTTATCTATTATTATAAACCTATTTAGGATAATTAAGAAACTCAGGTTAGTAGTTATCTATAACAATATAACTTATGCTAGGTATGTTTTCAAGATCATACAGAGATGTATTTTAGATAGATGGTCTTCAAACACTCCAAATACATACAGAATATGGTATTAAAATTTAATATAAAGCTTTTCATGACAGTGAGACACATCTGCTCCTGGCAGCACCAATTTACTTCAGAAAGGATGATGGGCCTTGAAGAACCTCCATATGGAGTTTGCTTTCAGTGTAGCAAAGCTAGCCATTTGGGCAAGAAACTGCTCTTGCCTTGAGTGTTAGTATGCTGTACAAACTGGACAAGCAGGACATAAAGGAAAAAGACTGATGAACTACTATGGAATAATCCTTTTGTACACTATGAATATGTATTATTGATTAACAAAGAAGCTAATTGACCTATAGCACAGCAGGATAAAGTTAGGCAGGACAATCAAACCACGGATACTGGGATGAAGAAGGATGGAGTCAGGGGAGATGCCAGCCAACTACCAAGGAAGCAAGACATGCAGCAAATGAGGTAACAAGCCATGAGCCACATAGTAAAGCATAGATAAGAAATTTGGGCTAATTTAAATGTAAGAGTTATCTAATAACAAGCCTGAGCTATTGACCAAGCATTTATATCTGCCATGAGACATCTCAGGGAACTGAGAGGGAGGAGCCAGCAACAGCATGCCATGATCTAAGTTACACAGCAGGTTTTTTTTGTTGTTGTTGTTGCTGTTGTTGTTTTTTGTTTTGTTTATATAGATACACTGTAAGGACAGATTCAGATGAAAAGAGACTCTAAGTAGGTTATAATGTTAAAAATATGCTTAGGCTTGGGAGAGAAAAGAGAAAGGATATATACAAATTCTGAGAAATAAATATATTAGAGAAAGAAAAAAGAGAAAAGAGAAAGAAAAAATGAAAGAATATATTAGATTAAAATACAGTTTTAAAATAAAATTAAGTCCTTAAAATAGAGTAATAAAAATATAATAAGCCACATAATGATGGAAAATACACAGAAAGTCTGGATGCTGTATGTTATTGTATTGTCTTTGAATTTTTTGTCTGCTGAAGGAGTGATAGCTGATAAGACATACTGTATTATAAATGCTGTTAGATTAAGCCCATATATATATATATATATATATATATATATATATATATATATGTCAGAATTTAAGTCAAAGAATATGTTACTTTGGAGTAATATGTTGCTTTGTTTTCACAAGAAATGAAAGGCTATGAATTTATTCTAGGTTAAAGAAAATTTGGTTTAATCAATGAAGTCCCCCTGAAATCCTGACTACAGACATAAAAATAAACCTAAAAGAACTACAAGACATATGATGCATATTTTACCTGCTCAAACACATACCAAAAAAAAATCTTTGGCTGACTTGTGTATAATGTACAGCATATACTTATATTAATACAAATATGTATGTTACATTTAAAAGTTTATGTATTTTCAGAGCAAGGGGACCAGACACTGATGGGAATGGATGGCTCAGGTGATCCAGCATCCAGAACAACTTCAAGGCTGCTGACTGAGATGATCCAGACTCACAAAATACTCTAGCCAAGACCTAATAATTATGCTTATTTTTTTCAAGCTTCCTCAAAGATTTCCAACACCCCCAGACAACAGGAAGCAGTCTAGAGAAAATGATATCCATATTCCCAAAATATTGGTTATGGATATTTGTTATCATTTAAAGGAGGTTGGTTACAAATTGTTATTGGTAATGTTCAGAAAAAGCTATGCAAATGAGATTAGATTTAGGGCTCTCATTCTAAAAAGAAAAGGGGGATATATAAATGATAGAAGGGTAAATTATTAAGTCTACTTTTAAACAAAAAAGCAACTACTGGTCTTTAATATTTTACATTGGTATGGATTTTTGTATATTGATACAAATTTGAGATTGTTTTTCTGTTATGCTGTAAATATGTTTCTACTCTTGTTTAAGATATTTTTGTGTATTGATACAAATTTAAGGTTTTTGTTACATTGTGTATGTGTTTCTACTTCTGTTTAACATATAAAAATATCTTAAATATTTTAATAATAAAATAAATAATATCTTAAATAATAAGATATAACATATCTTATTGTTACAAATTGGAGGTTATTGTCCTTATACTGCACATTTGTTTCTATTTTTGCTTAAGGTATTACCTATACAGCTTGTAGCTATACAGCTTATTTAATTACACAATATGAAATTTTAGTCCTTAAATGCTATTTAGGATAATGAAGAGGCTAGAAGTCACCCATAACTATCAAACTTATAGTCATGTTGATTAGGTTTTCTAGGTATACAGAGATATATTTAGATAGATACATGGTCTTCAAACTCTTTAGAGACCTACAGAATATGACATTTTAAATGTTTTAATAACTTAAGGCTTTTTATGACAGTGAGACACATCTGCTCCTGGCAACACTGATCTACTTCAAAGAAGATGTCGGGCATTGAAGAAACTCCATATGGAGTTTGCTCTCTTTATGGCAAAAGCTAGTCATACGGGCAAAGAAACTGCCCTTGCCTCAATTGCTGACAGTTACTGTCCAAACTTGACCAGCAGGATGCAAGAAAGGCAACTATCAAACTTTGCCAAGACAAGGTAAGATAGTTCTTAAAATTCTCTGCTTCACAGGAAAGTCTATCAGATATGCTAGGCCTGTAGGCCAGAGCTGGATACCCCAATGCTACAGAAAAACTTTGAGTGACTGTCTAGGCAGCCAGGTGTCCATATTTTTAGGTAATATTTCTCCTTTCTGAGGTCTTTGATATAGGTGAAGACTAGATAATTATAGGTATAATTTTCCTTGGCTATGATAAAAGGTAAATTAGATACAAAACTTTAAACTCACAAAGATAAGATAAATGGTAGAATATTTCTTTAATTTTGCCAAATACAAATGAACTAGATATTGTAACTGTAATTCTTTTGTTTGTTTGTTTTTTGAGACAGGGTTTCTCTGTGTAACTTTGTGCCTTTCCTGGAACTCGCTTTGTAGACCAGGCTGGCCTTGAACTCACAGAGATCTGCCTGCCTCTGCCTCCTGAGTGCTGGGATTAAAGGCATGCGCCACCACCACCTGGCATAACTGTAATTGTTACTTAATAACTGTTTTGTTACATATAGTTTTACTATGTTAAGGTTAAAAACTTCTTTTTTAATTAGACAAAAAGGGAGAATGCTGAGGAATAATTCTTCTGTACAATGTGAATATGTATTACTTTCATTGGTTAATAAAGAAGCTGATTGGCTGATAGCAAGGCCAATAAAAGTTAGGATAAAGTTAGGTGGGACAATCAAACTGAAGATGCTGGGATGAAGAAGGGTGGAGTCAGAGAGTCACCAGCCAGCCACCAAGAGAGCAGGGCATGTAGAAAATGAGGTAACAAGCCATGAGCCATGTGGCAAAGCATAGATAAAATTAATTTAAATGTAAGAGTTATCTAGTAACAAGCCTGACATATTGATCAAGCATTTATAAGTAATATTAACCCTCTGTCTTAGTTATTTGGGAGCAGGTGGTTGAGACAGGAAAACACCTACACTAAACTTTGCCAAGGCAAGGCAGAAAAGTCCTTCAAAATTCCTGCTTCATAGAAAAGTCTGCCAAATATTCTAGGCCTATAGGCCAAAGATGGGTGCCCCAGTATTGCAGAGGAAACTTGGGTTTTGAAAGTTGCTTGCTCTGTATTTTCTGTTTACTCAGGTAGTAGTATATTCTTCTAGGGTGTTTGATGGAGTTGAAGACTAGATAGTTATAGTTTTCCTTTGTTATGATAGAAGGTAAATTATGTACAAAACTTTAGACTCACTAAGATAAGATAAATAAATAATGGAATATTTTCTCTGAATTTGTTAAAAAACAAATGGGCTAGATATTATAATGTAACTCTTGATAACTGTTCTTTTTTTTCTCTTTTTTTCTTTTTTTGGTTTTTTTTACTTTCTTTTCTTTTGATAACTGTTCTTATTGTATATAATTTTACTAAAGTTAAAACTCTTCCTTTTTATTTATTCAAAAAGGGTGAAATGTTGTGGAATACTACCTTAACTATGCATAGATATGTTACATTGTGCTGAATTTGTTTAACGATGTGTAGAGATGTGTTGCTTTGCCTGCCCAATGTACCAGATTGAGCTAATAAAAAGCTGAAAGGCCAATAGCTAGACAGTAGATGGATTGTGGGGCTGGTGGACAAAGAGAATAAGTAGAAGGAGAACTCTAGGCTCAGGAGAATGGAGAGAAAACGAGGGAGAAAGAAAAGGAGACACCCGGGGACAGCCAACTAGGCAGCTGTCAGACAGAGAGACACAGCAGAGTAGGATGTACAGGATGAAAGAAAGGCAAAAAGCCCCAAGGCAAAACACAGATGAAGAGAAACAGGTTAAATTAAGTTATAAGAGCTAGTGGGACAAGCATAAGATAAGGTTGAGCATTCATAACTAGTAATAAGTCTCCATTTCATGATTTGGGAACTGGTTGGTGGCCCAAAAGAAATCCTACTATACCCTGCCCTTGGGAATCTTACCTTTTAGTAGAAAGGGGACCTACCAGAGTGTTTTAAGTTTTTAGAAAATAATCACCTGTTAAGGAGTAGTATAGACTTCTTTGACTTAGGATATTTTGATTGATTGGTTTTCTACTTTAAAGTGGTGCATGAAGCCAGATACAGGAAACCAAGCCAACAATCCCAACACTTGGAAAGTGGGGGCAGATGGTCAGAGGTCAGGGCTAGGCTAGGCTGCATGAAATCCTATCTTAATTAAAAAAAAATCTATGCATGGTAACACATGACTTTAATAGTCACTTTGAAGGCAGAGGCAGGTTGATCTCTATGAGTTTTATGTCAGTCTGGTCTACACAGCAAGTTCCAGACCACATAGCATTACACAGTGGAGCCATGTCTCAAATAAAAGTGTGTTCTTTTTTTTTTTTTTTTTCCAGAGCTGAGGATCAAACCCAGGGCCCTGTGCTTGCTAGGCAAGTACTCTACCACTGAGCTAAATCTCCAACCCCTAAAAGTTTGTTGTTAAACATGACACAGCCAGCAGAAACTATACTTTGGCTTTTGAATTTTGATCACCTCCCAAGCTAGTCCAAAGCTGAACAGGCAATAAGCCACAGCTTTAAACCAGCCCCATGCTCAGGACCCAAGACAGCTGAAGCTGCAGAGGGCGGGGCTAAGCTGCAATCTTAGTAGGTCCAGTGCGTGGTCTGCATGTAGGACTTCTGATATGTCCTCTTTGCGATGAGTTCCTGTGGACCTGGAGGCTTGCTAAGCGGAACAGCATCTGTCCATGCTAAAGGAGAAGAGAATGTGACAGGAAGTGACAGGAAGTAAACAAGGGGCACCCACAAAGGCTCTGAAGTTTGTCCTCCTTGACAAGGGACTGGAGAGAAGGCCCAGCCTGACCTGACCTCTCACAGGTGCCAAGTGGGCTTCAGAGACTGTCCACAAAGGGCAAGAGGAGGGAGGGCAGGAAGAAAGGGCAGGGACGCTGTAAGGGCGCGTGGGGTGTCCCACCCCACTAGCCAATGGAGCCACCCTCAAACCCTGACTGATGCAGTCTCAGGCTCTGCCTTGGATAGTTCACTCCTTAATTCAGGTTAAGGCTCAATCCCACTGCTCATTCATGTCCATGACAGCCCTGTCTTCTAAGGACTCCCCTTGGGAACTGACCACCACCCAGACTACAACTCACAGCCAGAACTAGTCCCCAAAGTTTCCCGTGACCCCAGCAGCCCTAGGCAGAGAAAAGCTCAGCACTAAGAAGGAGCTGCACCCACAATGTGACCTGCCTCCCTCCCCAGGCCCAGAGGCCACATCAGAGAAGCCATGGGGGGTAAGGGGTGGGGCATGAGGGAGGTAAGGGCCAGCAGAGGGCAGCCCTGCCTGTGCCAGGGCCTAGGACATCTGTCCCTGGGGACTCTCCCCCTTTGGTGATTGTTTCCCAGGCTCCCTGGAGCCAGAGGAGGATGGAATGTTCTTATCGCTTCCCAGAGGGAAGGCTTTCTTCTTCACAAAAATGTTAAGCTTCATAATCCGATGGAGAACCTGGACAGGCTGCAGCTGGCGGCCTGGGTCCTACTTCTGGGAACTGCAAGGAGAGGGAGAGACGTGGGGGTGGGCCTGGGTGAACTATTCCAGGGAAGAGGGACTATGGACGATCATGTTCTGTCTGTAGGGAGCTTTCATCTAGAAATGCGGTCCGCACTCAGGGATGGGAGCTGCCGGCCTGTGCTCCCAGTGCTGGAGAGGATGAGATAGGAGACCAGTTCAGGCTGCACAGTGAGACTCTGTCGGTAAATAAATCAACACACAAAGATTAAAATGTCCCTACTCACAGACTTGATATTGTCACTGCCACCATTGTGGGGGAGAGGCCTGTAGGGGAGAGAGTGAGACTGGTAGCCCAGTGAGGCCCCATTCCCCTGAGACTCCCTGAGTCCCGGAGACTCAGAAGTCCTGTTCGAGCACACGCTGATCATGTCACCGAGGTGACTTGGCATTGTTCAGTCAGCTGACCATTTTGTAAATGTTTGTTCAGTATGTCTGGGTAAAAGCCAGCTACAGAGCTACCAGGGTCTTGTGAATCCCTCTAGAACCCTCACTGCCATGGGGACCACAGCTCTGGGAGGCCTTCCATCATCACCAGGCCGTCAGTGTGAGGGAAGAGGCGTGCCAGGGCACCCAGGGCCGGACCTGGAAGAGCAGGCCAGCCTTCTCTCTCCTCTTTTATACTCTGTTCCGAAGGGGTGGCCTCGGCTAAGTGCTGAGCTCCAGTTTACAGCTATGTGTCTGACTGCTCAGGCTAGGCCAGCACCCCTCTTTTCTCAGAGCTTACTACCCACCGGGTGGCTTCTGTGTAAAATCCAGGGTGAGCATTCATGAGTGGAAACTGGCTTCTTAACGTCAACGTGATAGGGTGGACATCTTTCTCCAAATGGATTAATTGCATCTTTATATATGCAAGTACACATATACATGTAGATTAAGAAGTAGCACTGTGTCTAAGTGGGGTTCCATATAAAATGTATATGCTGCTTGAATTTTTATAAAGCATACATTACTTTATAATAAAAACAAGAACATTTATATTCTAAAATTACATTGTTTAGTTTTTAAAAAGCCCTTATTTTGGAGCACTAAGATAAATTACAGGAAAAAATGTTAACATTTAAGGAGTTGGGAAGATATGAAGGTAGAATTGATCAACTTGGTGCCCAAAGGCCACCCCTCCCCGTGACCCCTCCTCTGCCCAAACACCAGCATTTCTGAGATAAGTTTGGCCCAGGAAAGGACTCAGCCTGGTTCCAGAGCACTCCCAAGCCAACAAAATCTAAGTCCAGCCACCAGTCTAAGAGCTGTGCCCTGTAACACCAGGCCATCATCTTTGGGAAAGATGAATATTCCCCTGAGACCAGTGCACTGCTGTTCTGTGGACCAGAGACAGAACCAGCTGCAATATGGAAGGCTCTAAAAGGGTCACCTCTCCACTGCTCAGGGGACAGACTCCATCCCCTTCGAGTCTCAGCAGCTGCAGGCTGCACCTCTTCAAAGCTGGCCGCAGTCCATGATCTCAAATTGAAGAAAACCAGAAAAAATATTCCAAGAGAACTATAGTGAAAGATGGCACCTCCCTTCTCCTGGGGAGATGGCTTCCAAGGGACAGGAGATAGGCACAACTGCCGTTCTCTCCAGAGGACATGGTGAGAACACCAGGGGAAAGTTGAGACCAGAGGGACCTCTGGGCACCCCAGCTCATTCATCCTTACTCTTAGGAAATCAAAACCAAACTAAACTAAATTTGTGGGCTGCCCACCTGCGTAAACCTGAATTTGTGGATTCTGTCCACCTCTCTGCTAGTCCTTTGTCACCTATGAACAGTCCTCTGCATCAGAGGCTCTTTCCCAGAAGTCCTGTCTGTAGGCAACCCACCTTTTTCTTTTTTCTTTCTTTCTTCTTCTTCTTCTTCTTCTTCTTCTTTTTTTTTTTTTTTTTTTTTTTTTTTTTTTTTTTTTTTTTTTTTTACAGAGGCCAGAACTTAACCACCCACATTCTCTTATGGTGAAAACTCAGGCCCAGCCTATGGCCTCACTCAGGGTTGTTCCTCACCCAGGGGCTCCACTCACCCAGAGGCTCCTGTCACCCAGAAGTTCCCCTTACCCATAGGCTCCCCTCACCCAGGGGCTTCCCTCACCCAGAGGCTCCCCCCTAACTCCAGGTCCAGTGAAGGCAGCTACAACCACCACACTTGATTCCAGGAGACCCAGAGCTGAGTTTCTATACCATCTAACCACCAGGGTAACTGACTACAATGTCAGGCCCCACGGTGACAGCTGAGGCACTCTCCTGGGACTAGCCAGTTTTAGGAGGGGGTTTTGGATATCTCTTCAGAGATACCAACAGGTTCCGTACACATTTTAATAAAGCTTTTGGCCCACATTAGCCAGAATTAGTTGCTATGCTTGTGAGAGAAAGCCAGGCCTGTATCAGAGACCTGTGAGAACCAGGGGGAAAAAAGCACCATGGAAAGTATAAAGGTGAAGAAGAGACAGTAGCTGCTTCCAGCCCACCCTCCCCAGGGGCCCATGGTCCACGGAGAACTAAGCACTATCTCAATGGAGAAGGCTCACCCCTACCCACCTCCACCCACACCCTGAGACCCTCCACCCAGCCCTGGCCTGTTCCTAGCCCAGCACAAGAAGAAACAAACTCACTCCAGAGTTATGTCTGTGTCTGTCACAGATCTTAAGTGTAGAGGCCTAGGGGTGAGTTAAGGTCCCCTTTCCCAGAACCATGTGTCTGAACCACTCAATGCAATCAATACAGCCTTGCTCCATACCCAAAGTGATGCCCTCACCCTGTACCCCATGAGAGCAACACCTTCACTGGCAGCAGAGAGAAGTATTTGGGGGTGAGCCTCTGGTGAGCATGGGTTGGCAGAGTGGGGCATTGTTTGCCTCATCCAGCATTCCGGCCCTCACAGCTTCCCACTGAAGCATGCACTCTTAGGGCTGTGCAAGATGTCACAGTCCACCCCTTCTCTACTTCCCTTGGTCTAGATACACCCTCCTCTTGTGCCCCTTTTGATGACTTCACTACTGAGTGTCTGCCTGTGAGCCTCCCTTCAAGGCCAGTGCAGGAAGGACTCGGGGAGCAGCTATGAGGCCCTGCACTCGGAGATGGCCCGGCCCCATCGCTGGAGGCCCAAAACGCCAGTGGCAGCTCTTCACACTTGCTCTTCCGGATAACACAGCCAGAGCCGCAGCTCCATCTGGGTCTGTGTCCTATGCCATGCCCTGGAACCAGAAGCCAGGTATCTGGCTTTAGCTGGCCAAGCTCTCGGCAGCACCTGAGACCTGTGCTAGGCCAGCAGTTCAGCTAGCCCACTGGCCACCAGTCAGTGGCCTCTGAGCCTATCCCATTAACACCCAGCCATCACTCCCTCCCCTCAGCCCAGGCAGGCCTTGCAGAGGTGTAGAGTGAGTGAGCTGGATAGGATGCCCTGGCTCACTGAGCTCCCAGGACCTTTCCATGAAGCAAAGCGAAACCCAAGCTGGGGCCAGAAACAGAACATCTTGAATGACTTGAAGGAAAAAGTTACTCGGACCAATTTTAAGCCATCTGAGAGCTCAAAGGGAAACCCACAGCCCCCTCTTTGGAGGCTGGTGTGTGTTCTCGCCAAACCCAGGCAGCTTGGATGGAAGCAGCTTAAAGGTGGAGGACTGGCCTGACCCCTGGGCGCTGCTCTCAGGGCTACTGGGCACTTCCTCTCCGCTGAAGTCCACCCAGTCCCGTTTTCAGGACTCCTGTGCCAGGCCCAGGCTCAGTGGCATACTACCAGCCAGAGTCATCTCATTGTCCCTAAAGCCCAGCTCACATGGTTTCCCGGGCCCCTACAGGACACCTGGCCGTGTACATATTCCTGACTGAGTCCCACAAGCCCTAGGCTCTGTGCAGGGTGTTTCAGATGAGTCATCCTGTGTGGGAGGCGTGCCAAGCAGGGCAAGAGGGATCAGTCTAGAGTCTGTCCAGTCTTTGCCACCCTGCTGACCTGACCTACATAGCTACGCAGATACACACAATGCATACACATACACACAGTGGACAATAGACAGATGTTCTACACACATCCCATACAACACATACGCCATAGCATAACACTCATATAACAGAAAACAAATACATAAAACATGAGCATCCCACATATACACTATCCCCAACATACCATACAAACATATACCACAACACACACAATACATGCACCACACATCACACATACTACATAAACCACACACCACACTCCCGCATGCCACACCACATATATGCAGCCTACCAAACATATACCAGCCACACATTCCATACATGAACATTTCATACATATTAACTTATCACATCCCACACATACATACAACATGAACATATTATATACACATTACACATGCTACACATCAAAATACATTATATATACATACATACCAGATACATCACAACCAACATGCATCACACATGCAAATACCACACACTGCATATACGTACATGTACAACATCACACATACTATACATAATGTACAAACATATATACACCTCATACGCTGTACACCCCACACACCATACACATGTACTGCTCACCATATACCACACAAATACATATGCCACATGCACCACACATACCACAATTCATATATATACACAGTGTGCTCACATAGCACATGACACATAACATTAACACCTTTGCTACATGTGCTACACATGCATATACTACACAAACACATACACCACTCATTGCATCCAAACAATACATATAGATGCCATACATATCACATACACCACCATATCATATCTACATACATCACACACACCGCACAAATCACAGGCAATACAAACATATATGCCTTATTCATGACATACTACACAAACACACACTAAAGGAGTATATCCTCCACACATACAATTAAATACACCATGTACACCATACACATGAGCATACACACACACACACACACACACACACACACACACACACACACACACACGTATGCGCACACACCCCCACTCACACATAAACTTAGCTCTGTGAGTCCCATGGTGGGCACACCTGAGGGAGTGGAGGCATCAGACCTGACATGTGAGGCCTCTTTCCTAACCAGTCCCAGTGGGGCCTGCTCACAAGCAGCCTCAGGACAACCATGGTGCCATTGGAGGCTGTGGACCAGCAACAATAGAGGGACCACATCTGGGAGGTTTTCAGTCAGATAGCTTTAAAACAAAGTGTTGTCTACTCTCTGTGGCATTTGATCATATTTAATAACAAAAGTATTTTGTTTAGTTTTTATTTTACCCATTTAAAAAGTTATGGGTGCTTATAACAAATGGAATTTTAGCAGCTAGAGTCCAGACACCACAAAAGATTTGTCACCTTCCTTTTGCTCTTGCTCACTCTCCTTCCCAGAGATATTACTTCAACACACCTGACCCCTCCTCAGCTTGCTATTTGTGTGTGTGTGTGTGTGTGTGTGTGTGTGTGCGCGTGTGTGCGTGTGTGTGTGTGGGGGGGGGGGTAGTCAGAGTGATGCAGTGCAGGCCTAGGCTTTGAGAAGGAATACAGAGGCTTCTAGAACCCCAAAGAGGCAAGGAACTAACTTCCTAATAGCGTGCCCATGATTAATGAAACCCTGCTGACACTGTTTCGCCTTGTGAGACTATTATCAACTTTAGAACTATAGAATTACAAGATAGAAAAATGATGTTGGCTTAAGCCCCTACATCTTTATAGAGGTAAACAGAAGCTAACTCAGAGACTGAGAGGTCCTGGGGTGTGGACCAATGAGGTGATAAAGATAGGTCATAATGAGAAAGAGAGAACTCGAGAGAGGGTCATGGTGGGGGGTGGGGATCTATGGACTGCTGTTCTCCAGCAACAGGAGAGACTCCTGCATGGTGTTGGGATGGGGAAGACAGACAGGTGTACACTTTGCAAGCCCCATGAGGGCAGGGACCTTCTATCTTCCACTGCTGTGTCCCGGCATCCATCAGGATTCTGGGAACACAGCACATGCTCAGTAACTGCTTGCTAGATGCTTATCAATTAAATAAAAGAGAATCAGAAGCTCCAGTTTGAGAACGAAAGCCATGAGTTCAAAACTTGGTACCACTTCTTCCAAACTGCTAAGTATTCCCTCACACCATCAGACGTATCCTCAGACGGAACACCCTGCTGGGTAGAAAAGATGAGGTGCTGAAGAAGAGCCCCCAGCTATACTGACTCTCTGGGAGGGGAAGCTGAACTCAGTGTGGCTGGCCATCCTCCCAGCTAGAGGCAGCTTGGTGCTGACATTACCTACTAATAGAAGGTCCTTAGCACCTGGGATGGAGCCGGACGCTCCACTTAATTCAGGGGAAAGCTACTCTCTGGGAAACAGGTGCCAATTTGTAGCAATCACAATGAGAAACATCCTCTCTCTGGCTGATGCAAGCCAACAAGGTAATAGGGCATTGTGCAGTGGGAAGAGATCAAAAGGATCCCCCCCCACCAGCCCACAGTGCGCGCTTAATACATCTTTCGCTCTCTCTCTCCCTCCCTCCCTCCATTATGGCCTGTGGACACACTATTTATGGTACCTGCATTAGCAGAGCCACAAAACCACTTTGGAAGGAAAGTGAATTAGAAATGAATTTGAGATATACAGGGCGGCCCTCACCACTGCCTCCCTACCCTGGCCAACAGCACCTTCCTGTCCTATGAAGCCATAACTCCCAGCACCAGTGGCATCCATCCAGAGACTATGGACACAATGGCTACAACCCATGAGGCTGGTGTGGGGGGATGAACCATGGGTATACCATGGTTAGAGTGTGTCAACTGATCTGAGCCAGGAAGTACTAGTATGGGAAGAGAGACTGAAAGAAGTACTTCCAGAAATGGCTTTTGGAGAACAGGTCCCTTTGGACAGGGTCCCTTGTGTGAACCATCACAGCTCTGTACGGTCTCCTGTCAGGGCCAGAGGCCCAGCTTTCCTTAGGGCCTTTCTACTTTTAACTGAGGTAGCCTCATGATTGACAAGGAGCCTCCTCCATAGAAAGGCCAGGACCATGGCTAGTAGACAGCCACTGCTCAGCTCCCCGATCCCACCCTTCTCTCCTTGGCTCTCTCCCAGAATGCACCACTCTCCCCGATACATAGATACATTCCAGGTCTAAGATGATTCCATGAGGGCAGAAAGGCAGGGGTGAGAGTTTGCCCTCTCCTGAGCAGAACCCCAGGTCTGGGTCCTTCCTTGTGCATGAGAAAATTTGTGAATGAGGAGACTTGCCTGCAGTCCCTAAAACTGGGACAAGGGCCTGACTTTGCTGACCTACAGCCAATGCCTTTGTCTTCATTTGAGGAGTTTAAAATCTGAGGTCTACAACTGGGAAGAAACGTGGACTTTAGGGAAACCTCTGCTTTTGAATTGGAGCTAGAGAGGAAGAGATTCCATTCCAGCTCCATTTAAATTGTCCTATTTGGGGGCTGTCCCTTAAAAGTTTCAAAGTCAACAATTACCCAATGAGGGTAGAAATGAGGACACATGGTGCACACAGCTGCTGCCCCTGATGTCTCACTGGTGTGACATACTCAAGGGCGTTGGGTGACTGACTTCTAAGACTTAGGCTTGTGATTCCTTCTCTTGGAGCTAGCTGGGCCCAGAAACTGACTTGCACACATGATATACGACAAGAGGGTCTAGAGATCCGACTTCTGTCTTGCCCAATCAGATTCATGAGTCCACTCTCTGGTCCTGGCCCTGTGACAGCTGCCACAAGCCACATGGTAAGCTTTCCTTCAAGGAGACCTGCTTGACAAGCACATGGGGACCATGGCCCACCACCAGGGACACCCTACCAGGCCTAGTTCCTGAACTCAAGAATGAGAGTAAATGTTGAAGCAGGGTAACTTATCCTGGTACAGAACATAGCAGATGCAGGACACTTTCTGGAAGGTCCAAGCTGAGGAAGCAGGGGTTGCCATGGGAACGCCACATTATGGTGACCAGTGAGAAGACCCAGGCATCATTCCTGCCACTGTTCCACTCTGTGATCTTGGAACACAGCTCCTGACTATACAGCTTCCTCTGTTTTCGCCAGTGTTCTGCTGTGGGGGTGGGCGGGTGTCTGCTATGTCTTGTATGTGTCCCAGGACTGGGAAAGGGAGGCTAGCTGCTGGAGGCGACAGCTAAGGTCATGAGAAAGGAGATAAACTATCTATTCTGCTCTTCTCTCCAGACCTGACCCCCACGACACAAGACCTGGTCTCAGCCTTCAGTAACTCTGTGATCTCAGAAGGCTGGGAGGTCTCCAGAGCCTGTAGAGGAAGACTCTAAACACAGGGATTTCTTGGTGCTGTCTTCCTGTCCCATGCTCAACATGTACCCTGCTCAGTGTGGATCCACTTTCTGTCTCAGGGAATTCTAAGTTCTAGTCCTCTGTCCCCTCCAGTACTTACTGAAGACTCCTAGCTCAGTCCCTGGCCCCAGGTAGAAGACATCTTAGGGCCTTGGTGTTAAGAGGAGACCTTAGACACCACAAACACCACACCCTTTCTTTCCCCATCAGCAGTATAGGCCCCCAAGAAGGGACAAGCTTCCCCAGGCCTTCTCTTCTGTGCCCAGGAGGGGGATGGGTACCCTTCCCTCCACACCAGGCTGGCATGGTCCCCAAGGTCCCACTTCCCTCCCTGGAGTAGCAGGAAAGCCTGGGAAAATCCAAACAGCCTTACAGCTTCTGGGACAAAAACAAGCCCAAATAAGGGTCCATTTCTGAAACATTCCTGTAGTCTGAAGGGAATGCCAGGCCAGGGCAGGCTCCCATTGCTGCCAGCCCCATGGCAAGGCCAGGCCAGGCTTGCAGAACCCACTCTGGGAAGAGCTATCCTACAGTGGTCCTCTCTGCAGCCCAGGTGACAGGGTGGATGGGAACCAACTCTACCCTCCATCACAGCCCTGGGAGGCCAGGACTTGTCTGGGGCTCTTGCAGCCATAGTGGGGCAAGGCACAAGGTGCTCCGATTCCCCCCTCCCCCAGGGCTCCTGGAGCCTTCTAGGCTCTGGCCAACCCTCTCTCCCTCTGGTTTCTAGAGTCTAAAAGTCTAGAGACTAGAAGCTACTCAGTCCTCTTAAACTCAGGGCTTCTCGGCTATTCTACATTGCTATCAGGACTAGTTAGTTGTTGAGGTGGGGACCAGGAGACCTGGCTCTGACCACTTTAGAATGTTCATAAGCATCCCTGGTTTCTACCCACTAGATGTCAGCAGCACACCCCCACCCTGACAATTGTACCAGCCCAAAATATCTCCAGGCCTGCCAGCTAGCAGCCCCAGTGGAGAACCACTGTCCTAAATGGGTGGTGGGACATTTTTGCTGGCCACAGGCCATGTGCCCTGGCTGCAAGGCTTAGCGAGAAGGCAGGAAGGAGCAGAGGGGAAGGAAATCAGCTGGTTCCCTGTCTTCATTCCTCCACCACTCTTCTCTTTCCCAGTAGACGCACTGGGTCCAGAGCAGATTAATCCAATGCCCTTGATGTGTGAGGCTGGTACAACATTTGCATTGTTAATGACGTGTCTGAGGGTCAGGTGGCTCTTCCTAGGCCACACAGCTAAGCAGAAGCGGGGCTGGGACTGAAGTCAGGCCTGTAGCCCCGCCCTTTAACCCATGTATAATGCCAGGTTGACACGCAACCGTTCTACACTGACCACTGACAACCCTCAGCATCCTCAGGGCCCAAGAATAGAAGGCATTTCCTTCATGGTACTGCTGGGGGTACCACAGTGCGCTCACACATACACCCTGCTGTTCCCACCTCTGCCATATTCCTTAGGCTTCCTTGATTGACTGTGTCTTCCAGTTGCTCAGTTGTCCTGATGTCTGGTAATCGATTTGCATACCATATCGATCTCAAGGGCTGTGTAATATGTTTGATTTGTGGCACTTTGCATAATTTTCTGATTAAGTTACTTATTTAACCTATTGACCTTTTCTCTTAATTAGAGTACCTGGGTATGGCAAATGTTGAGTAGTAATTAAGTTGTATATTTCCATGAGTGAAATTCACGTCTTCCCCACCTCCCTGCTTCTTCAAGCTCTGCCTTCCTCTGGAGTGGGTTATGTTGAGCCAGCTGGCCCTCCACCTACCCAGGAGGAATGAGCAGGGTACAAAGGGGCCAGGCCTTCTCTGTCCCCTGCTGCAGAAGAGTGATTATGAACCGAGACAGGAAACAATGTTGGCCCAAGTAAGTGTTCACAGCTGAGTGGACATAGTGAGACTAGTGTGACTCAGAGCTTTGGACGCTATGTCAATTAGCTCTGTGTGCATCACCCAAATGTAGTTGCCTAAAACATCAATTCTTTGTAATAATAGCCATTGCTGTTTTTCAAGAGGCTCCTGGGTTGTCTAGACAGTCCTGACACTCTGGCATGACGTAGGTTGAGTTCAGTTTCTTTGCAGTCAGTTGGTACTGAGTGGGTTGCGGAAGGGCTGATCTAGTGTGGCTTCAACTAGGGTCATCATTTTCTTCTCTACTGTATCTCATAATGCCTCAGCGTACTGATTTTCTACCAGACAAGAAACCCATGTTCTCATGAAGCAAAGAAAAAGAATAAGTGACCAGAAGGAAGTAGTATGAATGATCAGAGAGCAATGCCTGGTGCATGAAGATCTATGGGCATCAAATTTATTCCCATCCTAAGGGCCAAAGCAAGCTGACCCAAGTTAAGGGCTTAGTCCACAATAGGAAGAGTTAAGAGTTGGAGCCCACAAGAGCTTCTTCTACTTCACAGGAAGATATGCACAACTTAATGATGGCAGTCTTCACAAATGTGTGAGACCAAGGTGGACCTCCTCTTCCTAACACACCTACCCCTGAGTACCCATTTCAAACTTAAAAGCTGCACGCCATAAACTTGGCGCTCAGGGAAGTGAGAATTCTAGGTGCACAGTCAACCCAATGTCTCTTGCTGGACACCTGCTTCTTGGAGGACTTGAATAAGCTCCTTTTATAATCCGTTTATCTCCTAGCCACACTGAAGATGAGAAAGGCTGTCACAACCCCTCTAGTCTCTCCTTCCACGAAGCCCTGTATTTTCCTCCAGTCAAACAAGGGACAGCTAGTTTCCAGCTCTCCAGACTTCCCAGGTTTGGGGTGGGGGGGCTTCCTTCTACTTGAAGCTCATCACACCTGCCTAAAATGGGAAAAGCTAGAGAGAGCACTAGACTAGAGAGACTGCCAGTGTGTCAAAGTCCACTCTCTGTTCCACCAACAAAGGGCTTGAATGAGCATGCTTAGCCCTTTTGACCTTCCACCACAGGAGGACAGTGTTCAACGCCTTCTGCCCTGGGAAAACCCAGCAAGAGGGATCATCTCTGAAGCAGGAAGCCTTTACCAAACACTGAATCTGCTTGTATGTTGGCCTTAAGGTTCCCGATCTCTAGAACTAGAAGCATTGTTCATCCAATGCTCAGTCTAGTGAAGTTTGTTGTAGCAGGTAGAATGAACTAAGACAGGATGGTTCCCGAGAAAGTTGTTACAGTTGTGTACAAGTCTACATGTTTTCATTCTCTTGTAGAATCTGTAGAAGTAGATTGTGTATGTTGTGTGAAAGATATGTTTACTCTTTTAAGAAACTGTCAGGCTGAGTTGGGTTTAATGACAATTTTTTTTTTTTTTTTTTTTTTTGCTTATGAGAAGATGTGTGTGTGTGTGTGTGTGTGTGTGCAGTGCCTACAGAGACCAGAAGAGGGCAACATATCAATTGGAACTTGAGTTACAGACATGAATTTGGAAAATCCTGTGGAAAAGCAGAAAGTATTCTTATTCACTGAGCCATCTATTCAGCCACAAGTTGAGCTGACTTTTTGTTTTGTTTTGCTTTAGAGACAGGGTTTCTTTGTATTTTCTTTCTTGGCTGTCCTGAAACTAGACTGACCTCAAACTCAGAGATCTGCCCACCTCTGCCCCACAAGTGCTGGGATTAAAGGTATATACCACCACCACCCAGCTGAGCTGATTTTTTAAAGTGGCAACACAAATATTGTATGAGAATTCTAGTTTCACATTCTTTCCAATGTGTTGTATGATCAACCTTTTAGCCACTCTAGTGGTAGTTTAAAAGGGTCTCATTGGTTTAATTTATCTTTCTTCAGTGACTAGTGAGTTTACATTAATTTGCTTATCTGCCATCCATTCTCCTTCTTTTAAATGGGGGAATTTGATTATCTAACTAGAAAATATTCTTTCCAGCCTCTCTTGCAGCTATGTGGACACACTCTTTTTTTTTAAATTAAGTGTCTACCTTTCATTTTTTTTTATTTAATTGCTTAAAAGATTGCTTGCCCTCAACTTGTGTGCTGCATCTGTCAGCTTTCTCTGATGTACAAGATGACTTCCAAATTCAGATGCAAATAAGTCTAAGTTTCTTGCTCACTTTGTAGGTTTCAAACCAGCTGATCTCTTCCAGGCCAGTGTAGAATCCAGGTCAGTTCCACATGTTTTAGTCTTGCACCAAGCTCTACAGGTGACAGCTACCTCATGCAAACCCCACACGTAGCCCAGGTCAAAAGCTGTCAGGAGCACATACTCATGTCACTTCTTACAGCTTTGATATGGTAGTAAGGCAGGAACCAAGTAAAACTGGGTCCAAAGAAACAGATTTGCTGAGCAACGTCTTTACCAGTGCATTCTTCCTTTTCTACCAGGTGGATGTGAGTGTGTCTGGAACCCATGCTTGATCCTGAAGCTGACAGTGGAACAGGTGGAGGTATCTAAATCCCTAATAGTCCTTGTGGTGCATGACTGCCACTGTGGCCTACTGCATGAGAACAAAGTATTTTCCTCCTTATTCATGACATTTATAACCCATTGCATGTGTATGATACATGTTTCATGTATGTCCAACGTATTGTCCATGTCAAACACCAAGGCCAGAAAAGGGATGCCATATGTCTTACGCTATTACTCTCTACCCTATTCCTTTGAGACAAGGTCTCTCACTTAACCTGGAGCTCTAGGCTGGCAGCCAACTAGCCCCCAGACGTTTTCCCATCTTTGTTCCTAACAGTGCTGGTGCTGTAGGTATCCATGCTAGGCTTTTTGCATAGGTAAGCTCATGCTTGCACAGCAGGCTGTTTAACTGACTAAGCCATCATCTCTCTAACCCCCTTGAACACACCTTATTTCAGCAGCCCAGACTTAAGTTCACGTTCCAGATTTTTCTTTTCAAGCACAGGGTAAGTTTCTGGTTTTGCTTTGCTTTAATCTCTTCTCAGGTAGGTGGGGGGAAATTCCACATATCCCACAGGCATTCTTTCATGTCTGTCAATCCAGATGAGGGGAGGTACAGAGATCAAAATGCAGATGTTATCGCCTCACATTTCCACCCACGACCTGAGCTTCTGTCCTGATATTTCCAAGCATCCCAGGAACCAATCTTGTCCTGGTGAGACTGTATCCTTCTGAGCACCTCCTTACTCTCAAAATAGGAACTCCTTCCCTCATACCCAGGGCCAGTCTAGCAAAGTCAGGTGTTAGCCCTGGCAGGGCCTTCAGGCAGCCTTGTGGCTCCACTCCACAAACACTAAATGACAGGCTGAGCATCACCTGAAGCTCTGTGCTCATTAGCACACTAGGAGGCGAGTGTAGGCAACTGGGGAGAATTTACCCTGCAGCAACAGGCTTCCCCAGTGGAGGCTAAACACACCCCAGCAGGTAGCAAGTGCAGAGATGGGGTACCTCAAAATGTGCATTTTTACCTCCCAAATCACCATTCCACTCGTGCCCACATCTCTTGTAGCTCTTGTCCATTCTCAGAGTTTCTTTAGCAACCATGGCTGACAGGCTTTTCTCCAGGGTTGTTTCCTGGGAGCCTGCATTGTTACAACTTCATCTGGTACCTCTCCTGCCTGGACACACTCTCTGTCCACCTCCAGTTCCACACCAGTCCCTTGAGCCCCAAACCCTACTGTCTACTCATGTCTGCCTGTCATATCCAAGCCTTCTTCTCACTTGGCAAACTGCCACCCTCCTGTCTCCAAGTCCTGATCAAATTGTACCTTCTTGAGGCCTCCCAAGCACAGTGGTTAATTTGTCTCCTGGCTTCACTCTGTATCCCTGTTCCAATGGCAAAGAAATACCTATTTCTCCCATGTACCAGCCCCTACAAACTCTGAGGACAAGGTCAAGATGGTCTGCATATTTGAGTCCCCAGTGCCTGGATTAGTGGCTAATGACAGCATTTGTGCCTGATCAGAGGGAAGGGCAATATACAAAAGCAGACAAATGAGTAAGCCAATGGCCGGATGGATGAACGGAAAGCTACTTGGATGCACTTTCCTGGTCTAACACTTGGAACCCATCTTAGGCATTTGTTTGGCATCTCCTCTCTTACCCTCTTGGCAGCTTTAGAAATTCATGGACCATGTCTGTTTTATTGACAGCTCTAGCCTCAGTAACCAGTTTGGCTGGGATCTCTTTCAGAGGGTGCACGATAAATATCCTCCATGTAAGTTAAGAAGGAAGAGCTTGCCAGATTGTGGGTGAGGGACTGGTACTTGAATAAAGCAAGATGGCTCCAGGTATTTTGTCATCTAGAGAGACTTGGAGCTTTCTCTTGGGGAAAGATAGCATTGTAACTGATCTCCTGTGTACGTTGTAAAGTCCAGGCTGTAGTATAGGAAGAAGCAGGGCTAATTACTTTTTAAAGAAAAATAATTCTTTCTGAGTCTTTTCTGTGTACAAGAGCAGGTAGCTGTACTTTCACATTTTTCTTTTTTAATTTAATTTAATTTTAGATATCAGCCATGGATTCCCTTGTTCTCCCCCCTCCCACCCCCTACCTTCCCTCCAACCCACCCCTCATTCCTATCTCCTTCAGGGCAAAGACTCCCCTGAGGATTGAGTTCAACCTGGTAGATTCAGTCCAGCACTTTTTTTTTTTTTAATGTTAAGAAAGATAGATTTCCACTGGGCTGTTTTGTTACTCCTGGTGAGGAGACAGACAGAGCATTCGTGGCTCTTTGTCCAGACAGAGAAAAGAAATAAGAGAAGCCCCTGGGCTGAGTGGACATAGCAATAGGCCTCCTTAGCTCCTGTAGCAGGCTGAAGAGAAAGTACCAGTGTCATGCTGGGCCATGCATGACAGGCCTTAGTGTATGAGGTTGAACTATTCCTCGTCTCTGTCATAATTCCCTTAGAATAGCCTCAGGACTACCTGGGACTCATGACAACTTATGTTCACGGGGCTCATGAGACCAAAGAAGACTGTTGCATTTGTGCTTGAACATGGTTGCCATAGCAGAAGAGTCCAGAGGAGCAAGAGCAGAGAAGCCAATGTGCAGCTCAGTGAGGGTCTAATGTGTCATAGCTTGTGCATGTAGACACTGCCCAAAAACCCTCAGAAAACTTCAGGTGGAGCCGAGACTTCTCCAGTTAGGCAGGATCAGGCTCAGAACTAATACCAAAGGGAAGAAAAATCACAGGCCCTGGAAAAGGGGAGGATACAGATGATGAGTGGATGGATGGATGGATGGATGGATGGACACATGATTAAGAGATGGATTGATGAATGGATGAATAGTTGGATGGATAGATGGATGGACACATGATTAAGAGATAGATTGATGAATGGGTGAATGAATAGAGATGGATGATAAATGGATGGATGGGTAGGTAATTGAAGGATGGATGAATGATAGATCGATGGGTGGATGCATACATTCGTAAGAGGTAGGTAAATAGATAAGCAGATGATAGAGGGGTGACAGATGTATGAATAGGATGGGTGATACATGGACAGACACACAATGGATGAATTGATTTATGGGCAAATAAATGGATAAATGGATATATAATGATAGATCAATGAATGGATGTGTACGCCCATGGGATGGTAGATAGATAGGTAAGCAGGGGATAAGTTCATGGAAAGATGGGTAAATTCATTGATAAAGAGGGACAAATTATGGGTAACTAGCTATAATTGCCACCTCTACCTTCAGGTTATTGGCCAAACATAGTGAGTGGCTCCCCAGATATAAGCATTATAAAGGAACTGAATGCCTATATGACTTATCTGGAAAGCACTTCCTTTTCTAGAGTTTACAGTGAAAACTTCACTGTCTCTTTTGTTTCCTAGCCCTCTGCCCTGGAAGCCCCTGTCACAGGCAGACAGTCCTTGCACCTCAGTCAGCCCAGGGGAAGAAAGTCCTAGTTAAACACATTCAGCTGAGCACCAAGTATGTGCCCCGCTTAGTGAAGGGCAACCTGCTTCCAGCAACTCCATGCAGCAGCAGGCTTTGCAGGCATAGGGGGCAGGCAGAGGGACCATCAGCCTCACCCCCAGCCACACACTGGCCTCTGAGAGTAAGACCTGCCCTCATCAGTTGCCAGGTTGGGTCACATTGCTAAGCATCCCATGTAATCAATAAATGACCGTGTTGGGAAAGAGCTTATTGCTCAGCCTAGGTTCAAGTTTCTTCAGTGTAAAAACAGTTTTGTGGCCCTTGTAACAAGACAGTGGAGAGCCTCCTCTAACTCACCGGAGAGCCACATTGGTACCACTGTGGGTTCTAGAATTTTCTATCATTTTACACTTAGTTGAACTGTTTCTGCTCATGTCCAGTCAGAGAACACAAGAAGAGAGCCAATGCCTGAAGCCCATGACATGGCTAGGAAAGCAGCTACCTCTGGACACCTAGCCATCCACAAGTCACTCAAGTATCTTGGGATCTGGGACCCTTCATCCATCAACCAACCCACAGGTGTGAGGCCAAGGTTGGAGAAGGACAAAGCATCTCTACAACCAGCACAGGGGTCCCTTGGTGAGTTCTCCTTCTGGGAATAATTAGAGACTGGTTTGATTCCGTTTTCGTGCGCAGCCCCTGACTGCCAGCAAGAGTGCCTCTGTGGAGCACTAGAGTTCTGTTGTGTTTCCTCAGGGACATGGTCAGAATGTCCTCAAAGACTTGTTATCAATATTCTAAGTATGTCTTTATCGTCATCTTATTTTTTCATAGATTCGGATGGAAATAATTTGGGGTGAAGCAGAATGTGAGATGGCATTATGTTACTCTGGTTTCTCTTTGTTCATCTCCCTCCTCGTCTTCCCTAGTTCCTCTTCCTTTCTCTTACCCCCCCCCCACACACACACACATTTTATTAAGTAGCACTGTACAATTTCTTCTTTGGTCCTTCCACCTAAGATCTAATAAAAACAACAATTTCAATTTATCCTCTAGCCCAGGAAATCTCCTTTTGCTACTTCGAAAGCTGAAAGTGTCTTTACAAAGATGTTCACCACAGTGCTTTGTATATTAACAAGATGTTGTGTACATAGAAGTAACATAGAACCTAAAATTGAAAAACAAGGAAAGGGTTAAACAATTCTAGTGCAATAGCCCCGTGAGATATGATATAGTCTAGAGCAGTGAGGTCCAGCACTGTGCAGGATGCCGAGCCTGAAGAAGAGCCCATTACTTCAGAACCCCGACTCATCCATTTGAGGCATACTAACCACCTGTAACATGCTGCTCCCTTCTTTCCCAACCATTTGCCCTGCCCCTCAGTACTGATCACATCAAGACTGTTCCTCTGTGCATTCAGATAAGATCATGCAAGAAGACTTCAGGATGTTACCCTGCCCTGCCCAGTGCCTAGCTAGAACTCTTAATGTCCTGGCAGCTTCATCCTGCTCAGAGCCCATGGTGGAGGCCCAACCAGAGCATGGAATCAGTTCTCTGCTTCTCTGCCTGGATAATCAGCTTCAATAACCTCTCAAAGTCCCACCACTGGACACCACACTGATTACAGCAAGTGGAATTCTAATAACTAGGCACAATCTTAAGACAGACCATCTCCCCCACAGATGAAGATAACTCAGAAAGAGCCCACAACAGACATGACCAGACTCATCTGGAATGAGTGAGGGTCAGAAGGTTGGCAAACATTTAACCCTCCAGACTTTTGCACATTGAAATTTTAATGTGTAGACTACAAATATAATCCTATGCTAAACAAGAGATGCCTAAAACATGGAGCTAAAAAGTATGCAAGGAACAGGAAACTATCAAAATTGGCCAAACAGATATGAAGATAAATAAGATGACTTTTTAAAAAATGAAATGACATTTTTTTAGACATTGACTTTGGGTGAATATGTTAAAACAGCAGATCAGACACAATTGAATGGAGGGTCAGTGATTCAGAAGACAGAGCTGAAGGAATGTTAAGACTGCCGGTCAGACAGGGAGATGGAAAACACACACGGGGTGGAGCAATGTGAAGAGGAAGAGATGAGCAGTGGCCAGTGGGCAGAAAAACAGCTAGTGGACCTGGGTGTGGTCACACACACTGGGGAGACTGAGGTATCCTAGACTACACAAGACTACTTCAAGGGGAAAGGAGGAGGGAATGGGGGAGGGAGAGGAAAGAGAAGGGACAGTATTAAAAGAGGATTGCTTACTAGGTTAAGGCACCTGCTACCAAGCCTAATAACCTGAGTTTGATTCCCAGAACCCCCAGGGAGGAAAAAGAGAACCAGTTTCAAAAGCTGTCCTCTGACCTCCACATACGTGGCTTGGCATGCATATATGCACACACATACAGTTAGGTTTTATTTAGATGTAATAAAAACTGTTAAAAAGAGGTAATGGTAGAGAATTTTTTTTTCAGAGCAAAAGATACGAATCTACAAATACAGAAGCACAAATGTGCCAAGCAAGGAGACTGAACAAACAAATAAATCCAGACTTATAATGAAATCAACACAAAGAAAAGGCCATGACAACAACCCGTATAAGCAGCCAGAGAACAAAAGCAGCTCATTAGCGAGGACCAGCAGCCGGAACCACAGCTCTGTGGGGAGAGTGGTGGAGGCCAGCCATGGTAGAACAAAGCTACCAGTCTACTGAGGAAAGCGCTAGCTCCAGAACTCCAGAAAGCCAAAGATGCCACAGGGTGGCTGACTGGGGACGTGGCTCAGTGCTTGCCTAGCGTGCACAAGGCCCTGGGTTCAACAGAAAACAAGCAAGGGTGACAACAACAAGCCAGGTGAGGAGAAGATAAAGTCACGTGACATAAACAAAAGCCAAGTTTACGATTTCTAAATAATCAACCTCAGAAGGGCAAAAGTTGATCTCACAAGTATCACAGTCAAAAACAAAGAAGTTGGGAAACACATAAACACAACCCAGGCCTTTGCTACGACTCATGATCGTGACATAGACTATGTAATGAATGCGTTAAAGCAAACTGACCCCAAACACTCAATGACAGTGTCACAGGAGAAAGTGACTGCAGTAGAAGGGACTAACTGAAGCCCTGGAACACTCTTGTGTTCCTTCTTGTGTTAAGAAGAGACATTTAGACATTATTTTTGGTGTCAAGTGTATAAGATGAAGATCAACACAGTAACTAAAACAATGGAAACTAAATTTGTAACTTATAAAATTGTAGAAGTGGAAAAAAAAAAGTTAAACCAATGAGCAAAAACCCACAAGGGAGAAACAGTACAGAAGGGGAAAAGCAAAGAGAAAGAACAGAGAGATGTCCAAGAAACAGAAACAAGTGTGTCAACAATCAGGACACAGACAACGAAAAGGACTAAAGCCACAAATTGATATGCAGAGCTTATTTGACTTGGCTTTTTTAATGTTTCAAATTTGTCGTGTGCGCATGTGTGCATGTGTGTGCAGTGCCCTTGGAGACCAAAAGAGGCACCAGATCCCCTGGAGCTGGAACCACAGGTAGTTGTGGGCAAACTGACATGGGAGCTGGGAGCTGAACTCGGGTCCCCTGGAAGAGCAGCCAGTGCTCTTAACTGCTGAGCCATCTCTCCAGCCCCCGACTTCTTTCTTTTTAAAACTATACACTGCTGAAAAGAGAAAGGTCTAAACCATAAGGACATAAAAGGGTTAGAAGTAAAATCATGGATGAAATATAGCCAGCTAAGTTTACTTAAGTAAATCCAGGTTGGCTGTATTGTTTTAAACATACACTTTAAAAAAACATGAGTGTCAACATGTTATAATAACTGTCCTACTCTCCAGAAAGTTGTAGAGCCTATTAGTTTACATTAAACTAATAAAATAACTTTAAAGATTGTTATAAATAGAGACATAATTGAAAAAGAAAAAAAACTTAACTCCATAGTTAAGGAAAACTCAACACAGTTCTCTAATTTTACAAGAAAAACAAATTAAACAACAGAACCAACTCCCTGAATTAATACTCCCTAACCCTCATTGCTGGACATGTCCTCCACATAGATGGGAAATTTATAAGTCACATTTTCGAAAGCAAGAAAAACTATCAATCAATCAATCAATCAATTGAAAAGCCTAAAAAACAATGGATCACACACTGGGCCCCCAAATAGTTTTCAAACAGTTCTGACCATGCTGACTAGTTACTAAAAGATCACTTTTAAACTTCTCCTCTTACTCATTTCAAGTGTCAAGATGGCCTTGGACATTTCACAGAACACCTGACATGCAGGATCTAAATCTTGGGAAATCCCAGTGAAGCAGGAGAGGTTATCACCACTATACAGATAAAAAAGCCCCAACTGGCCTCTTGGGTTAAAGTGCCCACGTCCACACACACAGAGCAGCCACTGATGGGCCCCTAAACATGTTCACTGTAAAACCGCACCACACATCTCTGTCAAAAGACTTCCCGTTCCAGAAAGCATCCCCAGGGCCCTGGGGCAGTTTGGTTCTGAGAAGCCCCAGAAGGCAAAGCTTCCATGCCAGAGGGCAAAGGGCAGCAGGCTGGGTTTAGCAAGCCGGATTCCTCCAGCTGTCCCTGGAAGGGGCCCCATGCCAACTTCTTTGATGTCTCCACTTGAGGATTGGGATGGGATTAGTGTTCCCCCCACACCCCACATACTTACAGATGGACAGGAAGCTCTGCAAAGGAAAGAAGGATGGATTAACATTCACACACTCGGAGTTCTGGCTTTGGGGCTGTCATGTGCCATGTGACCTGCAGAGCCTCATCTATAATGCACACATTGAGGCTTCTGGGAGCGGGAGTGGCTAGCTTTGGAGGGATGTGTTGGCAAGAGGGAAAGCCATGTTTCTGACAGCATTGCTATTCTTTGTCAGTCTGGCTATTGTGACCTAGTCTGTCGTGAGCAACAGTTCTCTGGGGGATGCTCAGGAGACCCACACATCCCACATGTGTCTAAGTAGTCCACTGCCGTCTCCAAACTCAAAGTGGCAGTGATCCAAGTAAGGTAGAGCTGCTTCCCTCTCACAGCATAGGCAGCCTGGGGTGGATGCTTGACTCCAGGAAGGCTATGGTGTAGGATTCTCACAGCTGCCACTGTGCTGCCCCTCTTACCATATGATCTAAATGCTGCTCAGCTTGTTTCTGTTTTGGGAAGCAGGTGGAAGGAATGAGAGCTGCCTTCCTGAGCCGTCCACAAAATCCCATTGGATGGAATTCAGTCATGTGGCCATCTCACTGCCCTGGAAGCTGGGTTATACAGCTGTTGGTTATGCTCTAGCCAGTTCTTTTTTTTACTAATAAAAAGGAGGCAAAGACACTAAAGGGGCAAAACTTAGCCTTTTCCATCCACGTGAAGGGAGAATAAAGAATTTCTAGGGTTGAAAATGAACGATCTAACAGTTTGGGGTTTGGCAAACATTTTCCATTAGCTGTGATTTATTGAGTTCTTATTCAGCAGTCAGTAACTCAGAAACCTCAGCAAATTAGCACCACTCCATCCAATCAATGCAGGAATACAATGAGGGAAGCCCCTGTGATGGTTAACCTTGATTGCCAGCTGTTTGGATCTGGAATCAGCTAGGATGCTCTGGGCCAGTCTGAGGTGCCTTTTCTAAGAGACATGAACTTGGGAGGAGACGCTCTCCAGAACGGGCAGCACTGTCCAGGTGGCCCAGATATAAAAGGGTCCACTGAAAGAGGGTGCTGCTTGATTACCCGTCTTTGCTTCCTGCTGCTAAATCCATCTACCCTGAGGCTATTGTTACCACCATCAGTCATCCTTCACTGCCATCAGAACCCAGCTGCTTCTGCTTTCCAGTGGTGGACAGATCCTAGAGGCTCTCTGGGAACCCTCCAGGAGCATCCTGCCTGGGCCAATGCAGGTTCTCAGACTCTCTGGTGTATAGCCAGCCATTGTACTACCCAGTCCAAATGAAGTAAACCAATCCAATACAACCCTTTTGTAATATATATAGTCATTCCATTGACTCTGTTTCTCTAAAGAATCTTAATATAGCTCCTTAACCCCCCCCCCTACTCTCAAGGGAGGATTCTGCCACAGTTGCTGAAACACAATATTAGAATGTTCCAGAAGAGGCTTCCTAATAATCAGAGTAGTGTTCACACACTAGGCCTCCCTCCAGCCCATGGAATGCCTGGAACCTGGTCACCACACTTCATATCCTCAGGGCAGAAATGAGTGACATGAGCATCCAGAGAGCCCATGCATCCATCACCTTGAGCTTGTCATCTGCAGAAAGCAGGGGTTGGGAGCAGAGCCCAAAGCTTGAAGCTGAAGCTCAGGGAACATCTTGCCTTTAGCTGAAAGGCTGTACCCTCACTGTCAGCAGCAGGCACCAGTTTGAGGCCACTAAGACTGGCAAGGTAGGTAACCAGGCAGATGTAGCTGGAAGCTCAGGTGTCCCTCACTGAGTTGTGGAGCCCGATTGTAGACTTAGAGCCAAAAGACAAGGGTTAACAGAACCTTGTGCACAGGGCAGGAAAGGTGATGACCACATTTCCCTGGAGCACAGCCCTGGAACATAGAAGAAAATCAGAATACCAGTGTTAATTCAGCAGTTTATAGAGGCTTGTTTGTGTAGCATGAATCTTAAAAAGTTTTATTAATAAAACAAACCTGGAGCCAGGTATTGGGGTGAATACTGGAAGATCAGAGAAGCAGAATAAGCAATAGCCACCTCACCTCACCAACTTCTCAACCGATTCGTGTTTCCTTGGACTGGAAGCCTCTGAGTCCTCATCCAAATAGATCTCAGCTGAACTGCTGCTCAAAAGCTTAAAAGCTTACCTAGCTCTAGTTCCTGGTTTTCACACCTTATATACCTTTTTGCTTTCTGCCATCACTTCCTGGGATTAAAGGCATGAATCACCATGCCTGGCTGTTTCCAGTGTGGCTTTGAACTCACAGAGATCCAGATGGATCTCTGCCTCCAGAATGCTAGGATTAAAGGCATGAGTGCCATCATTTTCTGGCCTCTATGTCTGCCTACTGGCTGTTCTGTTCTCTGACGCCAGATAAATTTATTAGGGTGCACGATATATTGGGGAACACAATATCACCACATGTTTGTGCCAGGCATCATGATATGGACTTCATGTGTATATTTTAATAGAGATAAATTATTTATTCTTCACTGAAAACTCTGTGGGGAATGAGGAAGGTGAAAGTTAAAGAGATCGTATAACTAGGGAAGAAGAAGGGCAGAATCTGAGGAGTTGCCTGCCATTGTAGAGAAAGCAGGACATGTAGAAAATGAAGTAACCAGATATCAGCTACATGGTAGAACTTATATAAGAAATATGTGTTAATTTAAGATATAAGAGCTAGTTAGTAATAAGCCTAAGCTATTTTTGGAGCACTTATAATTAATAAAAAGTCTCTGTGTAGTTATGTGGGAGTTGGAAAACTCTGCCTACAAATGCCCAAACATTCAGCACCTATATCCACATAAAATCTGAGAAAGCTTTAAAAAAAAAGTTTCCAAACAAACAAAAAAAATAAAAAAATTAAAAAAAAAATGAAGCCAAATGCAGCTTCCAAGTCTTGTGTCTCTCATGCTGGCTGTGGTACAGAGAAATATCTCCCAGCTGATGCCTGTGGGCTTGAGCCACCAGTGAGAGCCCCACCAACATGTCACGAGCTAAAAAGCTTGGCAGGTTCCCAGTCTCTCACTTGGGCCATGGTATGCAGAGGTGTCTCCTGAATGCTGCCTGTGGGATGGAGCCAACCACCAAACACCAGGCACTACTGTCATACACTAACTAAGCAGAACCAGCAGCTGACATAGCAATTTATGGTTCATCTCATGTAATCAGAGAACAATACAGATACTCAGTAAAGACAGATCCAGATGAAAGAAACCTCTAAATGGGTTACAATGTGATTAAAATATACATAGGCTAGGAGAGAAAAGTGCAAGAGTATATATAGTCATAGATAAAAATAGTTTAAAAAAATAATATGGTCCTTTAAAAGGGACTAAACTAATAAAAAATATAATAAGCCATGTAAAGTGGGAAATACACAGAGACTCTGGATCCTGTATGTTATTGTGTTGTCTTTGAATTTTTTTGACTGATGAAGGAGCAATAGCTGCTAAGAGACATTGGATTATGAAAGCTGCTAGATTAAATCAACCTATGTATCTTAAAAATTTCTTGACTTTAAAATGGAAGTCAAAAGGTGTGTTGCTTTGGGGAAGGTGTTATGCTTTTATTTTTATAGGAAATGAGAGGCTATGAATTTATTCCAAGTTGATATGGATCAGGTTTGATCAGGGAAGACACCCTGAAAATCCTGGCTACAGACATAAAAAAATAAACCTAGAAAAACTACAAAATATGTAATGTATATTTTACCTGCTCAAACATAAAACATAAATCATCTTTGGCTAACTTGTAATCAACACATAGTTTATACTTATATTAATCCAGATATGTATGTTACCTTTAAAAGTTTATGTATTTTTAGAGCAAGGGGACCATACACCAATGAATGGCTCAGCATCTCAAAATGCCTCTGTTGCAGTTTCCTCAGAGTTTTGCATCCCTAACAGCTTCAAGACCGCTGGCTGAAATGGTCCAGCCTCACAGACTACTCCAGGCAGAGGTTAACAGTTATCATGATTTTCTCAAGTTTTTCCCAAAGATGCCAGCACCCCAAGACAACAGGAAGCAATCTAGAAAAAAAGAATGCCCACATTCCCAAAAGATGGGTTATGGCTGTTTATTGTTATTTAAGGGAGGTTGGTTATAAGCTGTTATTGGTAATAGTCAGGAAAAAAGCTAAACAAAGGAGTTAAATTCAAAGATCTCTTTCTAAAGAAAAAATGTGGGGGGTTGTGATATAGGAATGACAGGAAAAAAGGGCAGATTATTGAATCTGTTTTAATAAAAAAAAACATTAATCTCAAAATATTTTGTTGGTATGAATCTTGGTTTATTGATACAAATTTAAAGTTATTTTTGCTATACTATATGTATGTTTCTATTCTTGTTTGAGGTATTGTGTTTATGCAGCTCATTTAAAAATGTAATGTATAATTAAAAAATACAGGTTAGTAGTTAGTCATCTATAATAATCAAACTTGTAGTCATATTAGTCATATGTTTTCAAGGTTAAACAGATATATTTAGATAGATAGATGGTCCTCAAACACTTCAAAGACTCACAGAATATGGTATTTAATATGTTTAATAGTCTAAGGCTTTTCATGACAGTGAGACATGTCTACTCCTGACAGCACCAATTTGCTTTAAAAGTGGATTATGGGCATCGAAGAAACTCTGTATGGAGTTTGCTTTCTTTATGGCAAAAGCTAGCCAATGTGCAAAGAAACTGCTCTTGCCTCAATTCCTGACAGTATATTGTCCAAATTAAACCAGCAGGATGCAAAAAAGAGACTGCCAAACTTTGCCAAGACAAGATAGGACAATTCTTCAAAATTCCCTGCTTCTAAGAAAAGTCTGTCAGATATACTAGGCCCGTAGGACAAAGATAGATGCCTATTTCAATGTTCAGAAGAACTTTGGGTGACTTTCCAGGCAGCCAGATGTCCTGTTGCTAAGGTAACATTATACCCTTCTGGAGTCTTTGATGAAGTTAAAGACTAATTAAATTTAAAGCTTTTGATTACAATAAAAGGTAAGTTAGGTATAAAACCTTAGACTCACAAAGATAAAATAAATAATAAAATATTTTCTCTAAATTTGCCAAATACAAATGGACTAGATATTGTAACTATAATTCTTACTTGATAACTCTTTTTGTTGTACATAATTTTACTATGTTAAAGCTAAAAACTTTCCTTTTTTAGGAAATGCTGTGAACAGACATTGTACACTGTAAATATGTATTACTCTCATTGATTAATGAAGAGCTGACTGGCTTATAGCTGGGCAGGAAGAGATTGGTTGGGAGAGCCAGACTAGGAGGATGCTGGGAAGCAGAAGGGCGGAGTCAGGGGAGTTGTGAGGAGACTCAGAGAGAAGCAAGATAAACGTGCTAGGCTGAAAGAAGGTACTGTCACATGGCAAAGCAAAGATAAGAAATATGGGTTAATTTAAACTGTAAGAGCTAGTTAGTAACAAGTCTAAGCTATCAGGCAAGCATTGATAATTAATAACATGACTCTGTGTGGTTATTTGGGAGCTGGCTGACAAGACAGAGCTGACAAAAAATTCCACCTATAGAGGGGTTCAAACAAATGAAATGGGGATAGGGTATTCACATTCAAATCAAATCACAGGTCTATTTTCATTGCTCCTTTACCCTTCTTAGCATATTTCATCCCCTGATGTATTGATTTTTTATTATTTGCCTGTGCTTGAGAATGTAGGCTTAATTAGGATAGAACGTTTTATTGTTTCTAGCTAACTTCTGTACCTTTAATGTCCAGGTAATAACAACAAGGTGTGCATACTAGTAACTTTTTGTTTTCTGTGTTTTATTGTGTGGGGAGAGCTTAAGAGCCTTTGCAGAGGACCCAGGTTTGATTCCCAGCCCCTACACAGGGTCTCACATTAGTCTATAACTTCAGTACTAGGTGATCCATTGCCCTCTTCTGGCCTACTATGCACACACATGGTGCATAGACAATATGCATGCAAAATACCTATACACATAAAGTAAAAAGTATTTTTATTTACATTTATATGGTGGGGGGTACCTGCAGAGGAGAGAAGAAGGTACTGGATCCTCTGGAGCTGGAGTCACAGGTGCTTGTGAGCTAGGTAGCAGGCTTTCTTTTGTGCCACCAACCAGCTCCCAAATAAAGACATGGAGACTTCTTAATAATCATGAACATTTATTTAGCCTTATCTTATGTTTGTCCCACTAGCTCTTATAATTTAATTTAAGCTGTTTCTCTTTATGTACATGTTTGCCTCGGGGCTTTTTACCTTTCTTTCATTCTGTATGTCCTACTTTCCTGTTTCCTCCATGTCTGGCTGGCTGGCTGGCTGGCCTCAGGCATCTCCTCTCTCTCTCTCTCTCTCTCTCTCTCTCTCTCTCTCTCTCTCTCTCTCTCTCTCTCTCTTTCTCTTCTTCTCTTCTCTTGAGCCTAGATTCTTCTTCCTACTTGTTCTCTCTACCTGCCAATCTTGCCTATCCCTCCTCTGCCTAGCTATTGGCCATTCAGCTTTTTATTAGACCAGTCAGGTGCCTTAGGCAGCAAGGTAAAACAGCAACAGAGCTTTACATAATTAAATGCAGCATGAACAAATGTAGCATGTCTTTACACAGCTAAAATACTATTCCACAACAGAGCTGCCCTCTGTAAAAGCAGCCAGTGAGCTTTACTGAGCTGTTACCCTGTGGGTTGTTAACTGCTCAGCCATCTCTCCAGTCAGGGGCACCAGTAACACTTAATAAATGGATCTCTCTACCCATCAGATAGACAATGGTGATTGGTTTCTACCTATCTTGGGACTAGAAACTTCCATAGAAGAACCCTTACCAAAGGAAGTTGATCACTTGGGGGTAGGGAGGATGGAGGTAGGGTGTAGTTGGTGGGGGATAGGTATGGTGTGATGGGTAAGGGGTTGGGGGTATAGGGTGTGAGGGATCATGGGTAGGCCTTGAGGTTTTATGGCCTTGCTTCACTTCCTTTCTGTTTGAAGGTACAGTGCAATCAGCCTCCTCACACCCATGCCCTTCCCTTCATGGTGGATGATCTCCTCAAACTGTATGACAAAATGAGCCAAAGTCTAATAGATTAAATAAATGCTAGTAGATTTAATACAAATGAATGAATGAACTTCTAACAGATTATACAAATGCCTTCATATATGGGTTAAAGAAAACTTGTGCCTAGGTGAGCACATGTGCACACACGCACATACATACACATACACACATGATGTAGGAGGTGAGAATGTTTAGGTCTTTAGGACTTTCAGACTAAGCCAGATAGGGTGGTACATGTCTGCAATCCCAGTACTCAGAAAGTTGAGGCAGGAGGATCTGAAATTGGAGGTGAATCTGAACTACATAGTGGGATCCTGCTTTGATCTAAAAATAAAATAATGACAAAAAAAAAAAAATCCCCATATTGCCGTGAGTTGGCTTATGCCCTCCTTGGGAAACGGAGACACGGCATAGCCCCAGGCCATCAGTTTCCCTGCCTAGACTCACTCCCTTCCAGCTGCCCACACAAGGCGATGAAGAGTTTCTTCCAGCAGCTTCTAAACCACCTTCCCCTCCCCCAATTGCCTTCCCTGAGGCCACAAGCCTCTTTAGAAGACAGCTTCTTTGGGTTCCCCAAAGCAGGACACCCTGTCACTTGGCATCCCAAACAAGCTACTATTTGCTTCCACCACACACAGAGGGTTCTGGAACGTCCTGAGGAATGGGCTTTTCTGGCCAGCAAAGTCAAACCCCAAGAATCAGATAAACGGCAGCAGCCGGGCCTCCACCCCTCTTGGGGCTGATTCATGAGGCACAGGCGTGCCCTTTAGCTGCCAGCTCAGGGCCCTGTGTGCTCAGAAAACTCCTGCCTAGGGTCTGGGGCGGCAGCGGCGGCTCCCGAGAAGAGCGCCGCCTTCATAAGCAGGCGTCCGCCTCTGCCCGGGAGCCCATCCGTTATTCTCCGCAGCACAAACACCTTCCACTTTGTACTAACATTTTGGCAGTTCCCTACAAACAAGCACTTAGCACCGCTCCATAACTCTGCGTTGTTGCTGGGCCCCGGCTGGCACAGGCAGCCGAGTGGGCAGTAAAAACAACAAAAAAGGTCGAAAAGCAAATGAACCATTTGTGCCTTTTTTTTTTCTTGGATAGGCTTCTGCAGCCCCCGCTGCTCCCCCTGCCCTGTGGCATATACACAAGTATGAGTTCAGACCTTGCACCACACATTTTTGGACAGGCCCTAAAGGATGCCAGCTCCACAGGTTTCAAAAGGATGGATTGCAAGGCCCCCGGGGTGCCACTTTGTGTCCTGGGCCAGTGACCTCCTGTATTGTTGTCCTGGACCTACAGATTCCATGCTCACCCACCACTCACTCACGGTTTGGACTTCACTTATCATCCGGGTACCCATGTCACAGGCTGTTCTGAAAGGGAGGATGGAGAGTCTTCAACGCTGTTGCTGGTTACCCAAAAGTCTGTCTCCACAGGCCTGTCCCAGACAGACCTTAGGCCTAACAGATCAAAAACTCCAAGCTTTGCCTGGCAGAGGTAGAGTGTCTCCACCACAAGAAACAGGTCCAGGAGCCTGCTGAGGGCCACCAAAGGGCTTGTCTAGCCAGGAACTAGCAATGGGACTCCAGGGCTAGGTAACAAACTGGCTGCCTCATGGCCCTCTCTGGACTCCCACATGCTGGTTCATCCACTTAGCTATTACCTCTTTGTATATTCCCTGACTCCTCCACAAGCTCAAAATATTTCCAGGTTACCTGGGAGGCCCTGTCAGATGCTATATGCTTCCCTGGACACTTGACCAGTCATTTCTCTATTAAATCCTGTTTCCAGAATTCTGGGAGGGAGTATTTCTTCCATTGGAAGGCAAAAATGCTTGGGCTCAAAGTGACCTGCCCCGGGTTATACAGGAATGAATGAGGAGTCTGGGATAGAAAGGAGGGCCAGGAGTACATCATTCTTAGGTACATCGTGAATTCAGGGCTAGCTTGAGCTACATGAGAACCTAATTAAGCTGGGTGTAGTGCTATATGTTTTTAAACCAAGCACTCATAGAGGTGGATCTCTATGAGTCTGAAGCCCAGCTTGGTCTGTGTAGTGAGTTCCTGGTCTCCCAGGGCTACATAAGAAAATGTCTAAAAACAAACAGTAAACAAAAACACCCTAAATTAATTAAATTAAATAATTACTTCTGTGCCATACCTTTACCACCAAACCATCTTGAACATTTTTGCCAACTTTTAGGGATAGGATCCTGTGGGCATGTGCTGTGCACACAAAGAACTGTGTCTGCTCCTTTCTGTCCTAGGACATCTGCACAGTGAAGGACCCAGGCCTGGTCTTCTGTCTATTATCATTAACTGTTGTAGGCTCTGGTCTTCAAACCTGCCCATCCTTCTACTCAGGAGCTCTTCTCTTTCCCGTCCATTCACAGTTGGGGCATTGGCCTCCAGCCGCCGCTTCCCCAACAGGAACCAACAGTGCACCAACAGGAACCGACAGTGCACCAACAGGAACCGACAGTGCACCAACAGGAACCGACAGTGCACCAACAGGAACCGACACTGCACCAACAGGAACCAACAGTGCACCAACAGGAACCGACAGTGCACCAACAGGAACCAACAGTGCACCAACAGGAACCGACATTGCACCAACAGGAACCAACAGTGCACCAACAGGAACCAACTGTGCACCAACAGGAACCAACAGTGCACCAACAGGAACTGACAGTGCACCAACAGGAACCGACAGTGCACCAACAGGAACCGACAGTGCACCAACAGGAACCGACAGTGCACCAACAGGAACCAACTGTGCACCAACAGGAACCGACATTGCACCAACAGGAACCAACAGTGCACCAACAGGAACCAACTGTGCACCAACAGGAACCAACAGTGCACCAACAGGAACCAACTGTGCACCAACAGGAACCAACAGTGATCCAAAAGGAACCAACAATGCACCAACAGGAACCAACATTGCACCAACAGGAACCAACAGTACACCAACAGGAACCAACTGTGCACCAACAGAAAACAACTGTGTACCAACAGGAACCAACAGTGCACCAACAGGAGCCCCTGTGGATAGTGCAATCAACTACAACAAAATGTGGGCACTCCAGCTCACTGGTCAAACTCTTAAGTTCTGGCATCTACACCCAGGGACAAAGCAAGTGGGAACAGCAGAGGGCTAGGGAAGAAGTGAGGTCCAGGTAGAGCAAGGAGATGTGGCTGACCTAGGTCCAACCCAGCTTGGCTGAGGATATAAGCACTGGAGTGGGTGGTATGAGTTTGGGTGGTTGGGGTGGGTGAAAGACCAGCCTCACATATAACTGGAGGCAGGGCACAGGTTAACCAGAGCTTGGTAAGTCAGCCGGCTGGAGAGATGGCTCAGAAGGAAAGCATGCACTGCACAAGTGTTCAGGACCAGAGCTCAGATCCCTAGCATCTAGATAAATGTCAGAAGGGTGTGGCAGCCTGCCTGTAATCTGGACTTGGGGCAGGCAGAGACAGGGAATACTCAAAGCAAGCTGGGTAGCTAGAGTAGCCAAATGTAGCTAGAGTTTTTCTGGTCCTTCCTGGCCTATGGTCAGGACAAATCTCTCTCACCCACCAGTCCCGTAGCTGCTCAGACCCAACCAAGTAAACACACAGAGACTTATATTGCTTACAAACTATATGGCCATGGCAGACTTTTTGTTATCTAGTTCTTTTATCTTAAATGAACCCATTTCTACTAATCTATAAGTTGCCACGTGACTTGTGGCTCACCAGTATCGTCACATCTTCTCATGGTGGTGGCTGGCAGTGTCTCCCTGACTCAGCCTTCCACCTCCCAGAATTCTTCTCCTCCTGCTCCCGCCTACCCTATCCTTCCTGTCTGGCGACTGGCCAATCAGAGTTTTATTTATCAGTCAATCATCCACAGCAGCCAAATGTGGGAATGCTGGGTTCAAATGACAGATCTTGCCTCAAAATAGAAGGTGGGGAAGTGATGAGCTCACCCACTCAACCTCTGAGCTCCACACACATGCACATGGGCATCCACACAGCCTCCCCACTTATGCATGAGCACACACACACACACACACACACACACACACACACACACACACAGACATTACACAAAAAGAGTAGGGGGAGGGGCCTACTGTCACTGCCTCAGCCTCTGGCAGATGAGCTGGTGCTAAGGGCTTTGTCCCAGGGTGACTGGGAGCCATGGGAAGTGTGGGCCATCTGATCAGAGGTCAGGCCTGGTAGAAAATCTCAAAACCCTGAACACCTCACTACCTTGGTGATGAGCCTTGCTATTACTTCAACGTGGAAGAGGGAGCCAGCCAGTAAGAGCTCTGCCCTCCTAGGCTCAGCCTTGCGTCCCACCAGAAAGGCTTAGACAGAGGGAGTCTCAGGGAGATCAGCCTGCCTAGTCATCTTTCCTAGGGGAAACCCCAGCCTCAGACTAGCCGCAGGGTTCTACCTGCCCTGCCATTCAGGCCTGGGAATTGACAGGCCAAGCCCACCCAAATCACCCTCTCTGGGCATCTGCCTTTGGTTAAAGGCACAGCTCTTCTCTGTAGCTCAGAACATCAACCATAAACAGTGCATCTGCATGGCGCATGGTGTCGTTTAAAAATAGCTCAGGCTTGGGAACCACATTTTCCTGCCCTGGGAGTTCTTGGAATAGAAGAAGAAGTCTCTTTGGCGGATTTAGCCCTTTAGCTCGCCTCTCCAGGAGGCCATCCTTGGTCTCAGGGCCCTGGACAAGAGTGGACTGCCATGCTTGCGCAGTTCCCAAAATAGCCACAAGATGGCGCCAGGGCTGCCTTCTGGGGTCCTATGGGCCCTGGGGCCCCAGCACTGCAGTCTTGGCTCGCCCACCCCTGGGCCAGGGAGCTGGCTGCGGGCAGCGGCTTGGCAGCCTAGAGCTGGGGGCGGAAGGCGGGTGGTGTGGGGTTTCAACCTCCCAGAGGGCCCTCACTGCTGTGTGCTGAGCAAACGTTCGGGCCTGATGTCGGTAACATGCGGAACCAATTTGCAAGGGAACTCAGCAGCCAAACCAGCCACCTTTGGGCAGGAGGCAGGATCCCTGTCGCCCCCAGGGGGCTCGGGGTCTCCTGTTTGGGAAACCAGAGGCCTCCTTATGCTGAGGCACAAGTCCAGCCCAGCTGAAAGTATGGAGCCCAGGGGTGGGGTGGGTGAGCCTACCTGCCCTGGGCAGGGCAATTTAATTCAGGGCTCAAGGGTCATGTTTCATAAACTACCTAGTATTCAGGCCATCATCCCGAGTCCCAATTTTAAGGAGTGCTAAGACATCGCTAAAATAAACTAGAAAGGCGACCTGGGGTCAGGGGTCAGGACACCCACACAAAGTAACCTGACTGCTCAGCTACTCCAGGGCACTTACACATAGAACCCTCAAAAGCAAGGCCATGGGGTGGACACTTGAGCTTCTCCTGGTGCGGGCAGCAAAAGCAAAGGGAGCTGAAAGAGTTTCTTTTGGCTCACAGTTCCAGGCTCCATCATTACAGAGTAGTCACGGCACCAGAAGCTTGAGGGATCTGGTCACTCGGTGTCCACAATCAAGAAGCAAAGAGCAGTGATCGAATGCTCACTTATCTCCATTTTCTACAATCTCCGAGCCTCACACAGGGAATAGCTCTGGCCGCAGTGGGTAAGTATGTGCATCTCAATGAACACAAGCAAAATAATTTCCCACAGGCCTGCCCAGAGGCCTGTCTTCCAGGTGATTCTAGGTTCTGTCAAGATGAGAACGCTAACCGCCATGCCCTGTGGTTGGTGGGTAGCTACGTTGACTTAACTACCAGCCCAAGTGCAACACCCTACTCTTCAAACTTCTAAAGAAGTCCATTTTCAACTTGCTAAAGACAAAGCCTAATCTCAACTTTCCAGGAGACGGGTGTAGAATGATTCCAAGTTCAAGGCCAGCTTGGACAACTTAAGCTCTTGTCTCAAAGAAGGAAATGAAAAGCAGTGGGGAGTGTAGCTCAGTGGTAGAGCACAAGGCCATGGATTCTACCTGCAGTTCCACAACAAAGCAAAACAAACCAACAAAAGACATTAAGTCCTCATTTCCTTCCAAGCCAGCCAGGTGGCAGTCCCACTGGTCCTTGTCCCAGAGCCAGCTAGACTCAACTTTCCCTTTCACTTGCTGCTGCCTGCTTTGGCCACCTCCCATGCCTGCTACCGCCTTCCCCGCTCCGCCCCCCCCCCCAACCCATTGCCTCCTTGGGCGACTTGATACAGGGAGTGGTGAGGCCTGCTCATCTGGCCCTAACCAGCAGGTGTGGCCAACATTGAGGACTGTTTACTCCTGGTACTGGGATAGATGAGCAAGGCAGGGGCTGCTGTCGGAGACACAGGCATATGGAGACTGGGAGAGCTGGGGACCAGTATCATTGGGATGGAAGTTCCAGCCCCCAAGGAGGCCAGAGGAAGAGAGGCAGCATGGCTGACTGGCTGCAGCAGGGAGTTCATTTGGACAAACCAGGATTAGTGCTGAATTGTGAGGCATGCGACCTTGAACAAGGCAAGGCCTGTCACCTCTTTTCCTCAGCTATAATACATGGGCAATAATTTGTCCTGTCAAGCAGATCATGGAGGTGGTGGCACTCCATAATGTGTAGACTGTAGGGAATGAGAGGCCTTAGTATTTTCCCACGGGGACTCTGAACTCAGGTCCAGGGTAACAATGTAGGAGCCTTCCCCAGAGCTCAGGAAGCAAGAGGCACTTGCCATTTCCTCCCTCCACACCAGGCTGTCCCTGGGTCCTGTAACAGATCTGACCCATGAGTGATGAGTTCCTGCATGCCCTCACCATCTGCCACCGGGGTTCAAATGTCTAGTGGAATTCGAGCAATGTCTGCACGGCTTTGCCCTCTTGTTTGTATGTCCTCCAAATGCTCTTCCTTTATTACTGTTCTTTTGTTGTGGGGGAGGAGGGTAAGCTAACCTTGGACTAGCTATGTAGCTGCAGATGACCTTGAACTTCTGACTTCCTGCCTCTACCTTACACATGCCCAGTTTTATGCACTGTGTGGACCACCAGAAGAAATAAAAGGATAGTATATTAAACTAACCTTGAATTCCTAAAATAAACCTCCCTTGGTCATAATTTTTCTTTTAATATATTATGGAATTTCATTTGCTAATGTCAAAATTCTTACATCTGTTGTTTGTTTTTTACTCTTTTGAGGGACCCACCACCCATCTCCCAAATAAATCACACACAGAGGCTTATTATTAATTATGAATGCCTGGCTTGGTATGTTTCTAGCCATCTTTCCTTAACTTTAAATTAGCCTGTCTGTCTTTTGCCTCTGGGCTTTTCCCTTTCTTACTTCTATATATCTTACTTTTGCTCTTACCCCATGGTTTGCTGTGTAGCTGGGTGGCTGGACCCTGGAGTCCTCTGTCTTCTCTGGCTATTTCTTCATTTTTCCTCTTTCTATTTATCCTCTGCCTGCCAACCCCACCTATTTCTTTCTCCTGCCTCACTATTGGCTGTTCAGTTCTTATTCAGGCCATTAGGTGTTTTAGACAAAGTAACACAGCTTCACAGAGTTAAACAAATGCAACATTTTCAAAAAAGGTAACACACCTTAAAATAATATTCTATAACATCCATCTGTGCACCAAAGATGCTGCTCAGGTTTCATTCTTTCCTTTGTCTGTCCATCCCTCCACCCCTCCCTCCCACCCATTCATCCCTCCCCCTCCTCCACCCATTCATCCCTCTGCCCCTTCCTTCCATCCATCCCTCCCACTCATCCACCCCCCCTCCTACACATCCCTCCACCCCTCCCTCCTACCCATTCATCCCTCCACTCCTCCTTCCCATCCATTCACCCCTCCCTCCCACCCATCCCTTCCATCTATCCATCCCTCCCTCCTACACATCCCTCCCATTCATCCATCCCTCCCATCCATCCATCCACCCCTCCTATTCCTCCTTTTCATCCACCTATCTTTCCTATCCACCTCTTTCCTTCCTTCCTTCCTTCCTTCCTTCCTTCCTTCCTTCCTTCCTTCCTCTCATTCTTTCTTCCTTCCTTCTTTCCTTTCTTCCTTCCTTCCTCTCATTCTTTCTTCCTTCCTTCTTTCCTCTCATTCTTTCTTCCTTCCTTCCTTCCTCCCTCCCTCCCTTCCCACCACCCTTCCTTGTGAAGTATCTGTTTAGTTCTAACATCGGAGCAATACTAAAATCAGAGAAGGAACTAGCTGAGCCTGGCATTGTTTGTTTCCTTAAATATTTGAGTTTACTAAAAACACCTCCAAACTTGGAATTTTCTTTGTGGGAAGAATTTTAACCACAAAACCTCAACTTATTTTAAAAACTAGGAAATTATTCATCTTTTGTACTGCTTTTGAATCTCCTTGCTAATTTTTAAATTGCCCTTCAAATTTATTGGCCAAAGCACAAGGAAATTTTCACAGGGTTCCCTATTATCTGATGTCCTCTCATTCCTGTTGTCCATGGGGTTTGTACTCCTTCTTTTCCTCTGGCTCACTGTCTGTAGAGGTTTATCCATTGTATTGACCTCCTAAAGGAAGCAGCTGATGGTTTCTTTGATTTTCCCATTGCTTTCTGTTTTCTAGCTCATTGATTTCTACTTTTTACTGTTTCCGCCTTCTGCATACTTTGAGCTAAAAGAGACTTTCAAGCACTTGGGTCCACCTTCCTAAGATGACAACTGCATTTGCAAATAGTAACTCTGCTCCCTCCCAACCTGCTCCCTACCCCACCTCCTCCGGGTCCATCAGTCAGTAACTTCCCCAGAGTCAGCCTGCCCTGTCAACTATCCAACAGCAAGTCATAAAAGCAGCTGCAAATGACATGTTTTTAGGCGAACATGGCTGTGCTGCAAACCTGTCTTCTCACACTGGGCAGGGGGCTGGAATTGCAGACCCTCCCCGGGTCTAATGGGTCAGGCCCCTTCCCTGTGCGGTCCAGACACACCTGCTCAGAGTAGCTTTCCAAACAAGTGTAACTCACACTGTAAGCTACACTTCACACTTCCACACTTCCGATGCTGCCAAGCACTTACAGTTATTCGTTGCGATCAGGTTCTACTTTTTTATTATCCACCCCCACCCCAAGCCACCACTTCAGCAAGTGGTCTGTTAAAACTGATGCTGGTTCTCCTTGCTAACTCGGGGCTCCCACCACCACTGCATCTCTCCCTAAACAAGCCTGTTGTCAGCTCTTGGCTTGGGCCTGCTGGACACTCAGCCCCCAAGTCCCCTAACCTCCAGCTGTGTCTCCCCAGTCCCCTTTCTGTACCTGATTGTTCTGGTTTTGCCTTCCGGGTTCACTTCCACTGGGCTCATTCCTTTGCATCCAGAAGGTGAGCCTCTTCTGGAGACCCCACGCTCCAGAGGATGGCCATCCCAAAGGAGCTGGACCATTCCAGCGTGGGCCTCTGCTTGTGTGGATAGCTGGAGGCCTTGATGGGAACGGTTCTTCCCAATGTCTCCTCCTTGCTCTCTGTATCACATGTTCTCTGGCATCCCAGCAAAGAGACTCAGACTGGATAGCTTCTTGTCCAACACCTTGAAGGAGCCCCATGTCACATTCATACCTAAGGACCCTCACCTCACACAGGCCCTTCCTGAACTATATGCCTCTGTAGGTCCCCAGGTTCCCACACAGCCAATAAAAAATAGAATTAAATTAAAAACAAAGAACATTACCCAGAATAATGTTTTAGGACATTTGTAGTCTATGGACCCAACTGAATCCTCATGGGACAGAACAGGTTCTTAGGGGAGACATTGAAAATATGACGCCTGATGAAAGAGTCCCTCATGTTCATACAGCCCCACTAGGGATCTCTGGGATTAACTATTGGGATCCAGCTTTCCATCAGTGGCTTTTCTCTCTCGGATTTAATTCAGACTGTTTCATGGATGTGGGGTAGATCCCTGAGCAGAACCCCCTTAAGGCTGTGGAGGTTTTAGCAAGACCTGTTTGAGGTTTCCCAAGCATGCTTTTGTATTTACTACTTCTTCCTAAATGACCGCTACAGTTCAAGATAGTCCATGGGGTCCATGATGGCCAATGTGTGCTGCTGGTCTCCTGATAGTTTATGCCTAGACTCTCAGCAGTTGGGAGCTAGAGGTAGGAGGATCAGGAATTTGAAGTCGTTCTATGCTACATGGTGAATTTGAGGCCAGTTTGGGATACATGAGACACTGCTCCTCCAAAAAGTCAAATTAAATGAAACAAAAAATTCAGTTCTCCGTATTTCTGGCCACATTGCATCAGCACGTGTGGCCAGAGGCCCCTCTGGGCCAATGCAGGTTTTTTTCTTCTTTTAGAAAGTCTTTCTAGACAGTGTTGTTCTGTCTGGATCATCTCTGATTCACTGTGTGAACATGAAGCTGGCTGTCTCCAGGGCACAATGGGGCTAGCAGCCTCCACCCTGCTTAGTGCTGGGTGGGGCATTGGCCTTCTGCATCTGCTTGGAGAAGAAGCAAACCTGTCTTTGGATTTGATGAACATCTGCACTGTGTCAGACCCTCTGCCAGGTGTTTCAAGAAAGAGATGAGGGCTGTGCCTTGGGAAGCTGATGTCCAAGGTGCAGGCAGATCGTGGAATCTTATTACAGCCCCCCCCCCCCGCCCCCTCCCCCCCCCCCCAGGCTTAGCACCCACTGGAAGATGAGCAACAGGGCTTGAGAAAACCATTCAACCTTCTGAGTGATTACTGGGGATTCCTCTGGTAGTCCCAGCCAAGAAGGGAGCTCCAAAAATGAGGAAGAGATGTGCTTGACTGAAGAGCAGGATGTGGCCCAAAGGGCTGGGTACTGTAGTGAAGTTGATTTATGTATAGACAGGTCAACCCAACGCTTCCCCCACATCCACACAAAACACCATATGGGTCAGCTGCTCAGTAAAAATGCAGACAACTGAACACTGGTTCTAAAACCCCAGTGTGCAAGAACTGTAAGTCTGCTATTCTAATCTTCAATTGAATTTCTCTTTGTAGTTCTCATCATGTCTGGATGCTAGGAACTCAGGTTAAGGATTACGGAAACTCTTGCTGTGAATGGTCTGTATGTCAAATTGCTCTGATTGGTCAATAAATAAAACACTGATTGGCCAGTGGCCAGGCAGGAAGTAGGTGGGACAAGGAGAGAGGAGAATTCTGGAAGTGGAAGGCTGAGCAGAGACATTGCCAGCGCACATGACAGCAGCATGTGAAGACGCCAGTAAGCACCAGCACGTGCAAGGTATAGATTTATGAAATGGATTAATTTAAGCTATAAGAACAGTTAGCAAGAAGCCTGCCATGGCCATACAGTTTGTAAGCAATATAAGTCTCTGTGTTTACTTGGTTGGGTCTGAGCGGCTGTGGGACTGGCGGGTGACAAAGATTTGTCCTGACTGTGGGCAAGGCAGGAAAACTCTAGCTACAAACTCTCTCTGGATAATGGATCAGATCTCTTCAGAAGGTTGATCTACTCTGGAATTTGCTTTATGATTTCCTCCCCCCCCCCTTGGTTTTTTGAGACAGGATTTCTCTCTGTAGCCCTGGCTGTCCTGGAACTTGCTCTGTAGACCAGGCTGGTCTCGAACTGGCTGGTCTTGAACTCAGAGATCCATCTGCCTCTGCCTCCTGAGTGCTGGGATTAGAGGCATGCACCACCATATGCAGCTAATTCTCGTGCTTTTAAGCTGCATAGGGTTCAGGTTTTCTATCATAAAGAGCTCATTTACAAGAAGGAAATTGGGACTTTTGAGAATTTGAGTGAGTAGATCGCATTCTTGAAAAAGTGAGAATCACCGGGAAGACATGCTAGAACAAGGATTTCCCAATCCCATCCTCAGATACAGAGTTGCAACCTTGAACTTGAATTTGCAACAATCCTTGGCTGCTGCTATGTAGCAGCTTCATTTTGACAGGTTCAGCCTCTACTCAATCAACCCAGAATCACTCTGTTGTCAGTAAGTGGCAAAGTGCAGTCTGCAATCTGTCCTCTTGGATTCCAAGCTCGGAACTTTCCCTACCCCTTTGTATTGGTAGAAAGTCTGACAAGGCATTTTAGCAGGAGAATGCCGTCATGACTACTTCTTGTCAGCTTGACACAAACTTAAACCTACTTGGGACAAGAGAATCTCAGCTCAGGCGCTGCCTCCTTCAGCTCGGCCTATGGGCATGTCCATGGGGGCCCTGTCTTGATCGCTGATCGGTGCAGAAGAGCCCAGCGTACTGGTGGCAGTGCCAGCCCTGAGCAGGTGGGCTTGGATTGTGTAAGAAAGGTAGCTGAGCAAGCCAGGGGAAACAAGCCAGTAAGTAGCACTCCTCCCTGGCCTCTGCTTCAGTTCCTGCCTCCAGGTCCCTGTCTTAAGTCTCTGCCCTGACTTCCCTCAGCGATGAAGTGTAACCTGGGAGATTGAATAAACCCTTTTCTCCTCACTTCAGTTTTGGTTAGTGTTTTATCATAACAACAGAAAACTAAACTAGATCAGATCCTATGCATTTGTTTTATCGACAACCCGAAAAAATGGTTTTATAAAGGGCTAGGGGTAGAGGGCTTGGGTAAGTCGTTTGTAGCTGCTCTTGTTTGAGGACTATGCTTTTAAACTGCCCGTCATGTTCCCTGTCTGGCTGTCTTTTACCCACAAAGACCTCTGCCTCTTTCTACACACAGTGCTTCATTATGTGGGCCACTTCATTACATGAACAAGGTGGAATGAAATTTCATATGTCCACGTGGAGCTGCACTAGGCGATATTTTCATGTTACTTCCAGTCACTGTGTGAAAGTCATAACCTCACCACCACCACGTCATTTCTTAGAAATTCACACCTAATACTGTACAAGTAATGCTAAAACCAAAGAAACTTGCTTCACACCCCCCCCCCCCACCCCCGTCCCTGGACCCTTCCCTCAAAAGACCAACTACTGCTGTAGGGAATGCTAAATGCATAGGAAACTCTGAAAGACTGAAGATTCTTAACATAAAACTGAACTGTGTCTCCAAAACTAAGAAGGCTGGGGACCTGGTGTCCTCTTTGGGCCAAGTAGTTGGGGTGTGTGTGTGCGTGTGAGGGGTGATGTGCCTTTCCCCCTGAATAATTTAGCTTAAAAATTAGGTTTTGCTTGACTCTGTAGATTGCAAACGAGAACAGGAGAATGCTAGTGGAGAAAGACCAGGAGGAAGGGGTGAGAACACACCTAGCAAACTCAAAGCCATGAGAAAGTAATGTCGTCTGGAGGCCTGGAATTACCCACATGTGGGTAGCGTTCTGGCGGATTGCAACCCGCTTACGTGGTGGAATGTAAGCCCGTGAGAGCTTGGGCTGTGTTTATTTAAGTCCAGTAAACATTTACTGCACTAAAGAGGAGGCTGGTCCTGTGCTAAGTGCTGGGGACCTGGAGATGAAGTGAGCACTTCCCCGTGTGTGAATGATGGCTGGGGATTTAGGTCAGACACTGGTGTGGGGAGGTGGCCTCAATCCCACAGAGATCTTCAGCAAGGACATGATTACAGTTACCATTTGGGGAAGGCCATTTTAGCCAGAGGCCATTGTTATCAGCCAGAGGCCATGTGTTTTTGTTTCTCTGTCACTGTAATAAAATAGTATGACTAAGGAAACTTACAGAAGAAGAATGCATCTACCAGGGCTTACCATCCCAAAGGGGTGAGAGTGCATCAAGGTGGGAAGGTATGACAGCGGCTGGAGTTGGGAGCCGAGACTCCTATTATCAGTCCCAAGCAGGGAGCAGAGACAGCAAATTTGAAGTAGAGCAAAGCTTTTATCTCAGATTCTGCCCCCCCAACCCCACCCCCGTGACGTACTTGCTCCAGCAGGGCCAGCCACCTAAACCTCCTCACTCGGCACCAGCAACTGGGCACCAAGTCTTCAAAGGCCCAAGAGTATGGGGGACACTTCCCACTGAAAGCAGCAAAGATGGAGTGCTGCACTTGGATGCAGAAGTCCAGGCAGTGGTACTACCACATGTTCAGGAAAGAACTCTTGAAGTCTGGAGATCCTGCAGAACTATCAGGAAAGCAGGCGAGTTGGGGAAGGCCAGGGAGGCTAGGCTGCACAAGCCTCAGGTTCAGATGACTGAGAGTTGACATCAACTTATTCAGAGGACAGTAGCTTAATCAACTACTTCCAAAACTGATTCAATTAGTCATCCTCAAACTCATTATCAGCCTTTGGAGATTTCAGGTAGTTACCTCTGCTTGGTAGGGAAGGATTTAAGCATCCTATGTGATTCTGAAACACTGCTTTGGCTGACAAGAGTTGATCTGAGGCTTCTCTAGAGGTGGAGCCAGCTTAGTTCAAGTGAGCCATGGGACTTTCTACCGTTCCCCAGGATTGCGCCTCCCCGTCCTGTGTATTTTGGTGTGTGGCCTGATTTCTCCCAGACCTGGCCCATTTCAGAATCTTCATACCCATTCACTTATCATACTTTGAAGACCAAGAGGGAGAGGGATTTTGTATATCCTGGGGAGACACTGGAGCCAGGGGCTGGCCCATTACCCACAGTGCTAGAGATGTGCTGTACCTGCAGCTCTGAGACAGATATGTCAGGTACCTTTTGGTTGCTGTGGCCAAAACACTTGAAAGAAGCAGCTGTCTGAGGCCGTTGAGCAGTTGGTCCCCAGTTGGTGGTGCTGTTTGGGGAAGTCTAAGAGGTGTGGTCTTGCTGGGGGAAGGATGTCACTGCGGATGGGCTTTGAAAGTTTAAGACCTGGCCCTACCTATCCTTAGTCATCTCTCTCAGTTTGTGACTGAAATTCAAACTGATTTTTTGGCATCAGTACTTGCTGCCATGACAGACTCTTCTCCCTCTGGAACTCGATAAACACTTTCTGCTCTAGGTTGCCTTGGTCATGGTGGTTTTCACAGCAACCTGACTCATACACGTGCTCTAGATGCAGATTTTAAGCTTCCCTCCAGAATGGGGCCTGTGGAAGCAAGTCCAGGCTCTAAAGGAATCATTTTTATGTAAGAACTCTCAAGGTCTAATTCTGTGAACTTTAGTCTTGGACTTAGCAGCAGAGGCTCTAGAACCATCCTTGCATGGCTGTTCAGAATCAGGCGTGTGTCCAAGTCCAGCCCTCTACTGCTGCCTTAGTGAGATGGGCAAGACCTTGCTCTCACATCTGCGTTTGCTCCCTCATGAGAAGACAGGAATGTGGGAGACAGCTAGTGCTGTGTGACAACTATCATGAGCCACACTGAAGACCAGCTGCTGCCAGAGACTGCACAGGTGGTGACAGCAGCATCAAGCTGCCAACAATGCAGGTGATCCGTGCTCACACGTCCATGCTCACACGTCCATGCTCACACGTCCATGCTCACACGTCCATGCTCACACGTCCATGCTCACACAGGATCATGGGGCCATTTCTGGGTCTCTTGAAAAGATTTCTGGAGGTTCCACCTGCTCTTCACAAAGCTCTGACTGTGCAAGGGACCAGGGACGTCCAGTACCTTCCTCTGGGCACCAACTTTCATCTACTCAGTCCATCTGATGATGGGAGGGGCTGCTTCTGTCTCTTCCTTTCCAGGGCCATGGTGACCAGCTCTGCCACAGTCCTGTGATGAAAGCCAGTCTAAGGAGACCAAATTCCAGAAAATGTGAAATTCCAGAAATTCTATATTGGAGAAAGAAAAGTTTTTCCTACTGTTGAGCTCAAAGCTGAGTTTATAGAAGTCTGGAACCAGGAAATACTGCCCCATGGGAAGAGAATTCTGAGAACATGCTCTCCTCAGTGGCAGTGAGAGATGGAGACAGCGTCTCCATGTGTGTATGTGTGTATATGTGTGGTATATGTGTGTGTTATATGTGCATATATCTGTGTCTGTATGTTTGTATATATGTGTGTATATATACTTGTATGTGTACATGTATGTATAAATATGTATATTTTGTGTATACATGTATGTATTTATGCATGCATATGTGTGTTTATGTGTAGGTATGTATGCATGTGTATGTGTATACATGTATGTGTGTGTGTTTGTGTTTGTGTGTATGTGTCTGTTTCAGTTATAAGTCACTGATTCTATTTCTTTCTTTAAACCACTTAAGCTGGTTTCTAGTCACTTGTAGTCAATAACTGACAACCCAAATATAAGTGATATTTGACTTCACCAATATTTTATGGTGTTTGTGTTCTTTTGTTTCTGAGGTCTCGGGTGCTTTAACTCTGAACCAAGCACTCCACAAATGGCTAATCAGAAGACTGACTGCAATTTACAAGTCTGATTTTTCAGATCTTAATATTGCAGAAATCAATCAATCAATCAGTCATCAATCAACCTTCAGCCTTGTCTAGCAAGTCCTCCCTTTAGTCTGTCAGCATTTAGGAGCTGAACCGACACACACAGGGTTCCATTTAAGCTCCAAGCAGCCTATTAAAATTTGCGAAGTTAATTTCAGCTCCAAGTTTTGATGGACCCATTTACCTCTTCTATTCGTCATTTCCCCAGATTTTCTTGTTTAAATTAACTGGACTTTTACCACCCCTTGCAGCAGAATTGCAAAAATAGAGAGCCCCAGATATCACACTCAGTTTGGCAGGCATTTGAAATTCAACAGCCCGCAAGCCGATTCAGTTTCTGGGCTGTATTTATAGCTGCAGATTTATCCCCCTTGGTGCGTCTTATCTGACACAGTTTAAGGTCCAAAGTCACTATGTTTTCCACAGCATTGTCCAGGGCAGGCGTGCTTGGCTCATACCCCCAGCACGTCCACAACCTGCCTTCCTGGGTTATAGACATGCAGTCCTGGTTACCTCTGCATGTAGAGACTCTGAGGTGCTAGGGCCTAGGCATAGGGAACTGTGACTGTGTGGGGATTTACTTACTTCTCCAGTGGCCCAAGTCCAGACATTCAGCAGGTGTTATTCTTTTCAACATTCACAAACAAGTATCTTTCCCAAGCGAATTAACTTCTGTAAGATGGACAGTAACTGCACGTGGTTTTATGAGGGTATTTATCCAAATGTAGAATATGATTACTTTTTGCCATTAAATGCATTCTAATTTCCCTGCGTGCCATGACAGCAGGACGGTGTATCATGGCTGAACAGCTGGCTTACTCTTGGCTCAGGATTCTGACTGTTCTTGGGTGATCATACAACTCTTTGGATGTTGTTTCTCTGTCTTAATTTTCCCACCTGTCTGTGTAATCCATTAATAATGACATCAGTACTTCTTTAATTTCCAGAGTACCTGCATTCGTCACTAGTTGGGATAGAAAGAATCTCAACTCACCATTTCCTATGATACTATGATACGATGTACATCTTCCTATCTCATCGTTTACAAAGGGAGTACTGAGGGATCACAAAAATTAATGTGTACTGTTACTTTAAATAGAACTATAAATAGGATTCAAAGAGACGAATGCACTAGCAACCATCCTTGCTTGAGTGTGCGTGACAATGCTGATTAGCCTACCAGCCTCGATCCAAGATCAGAAACTCTGAAGAGTTTGTTAAGATTGACAGTTTTCCTCAACCTAACCTTTTAAGTATAGTTGATGATACAGGTCTTTTAAGGACTGTTAGAACACAGCACTAGTATTTTCTGAGCCAGAAAACTATTAAATTATTTTTTATGACTCTGTGGCTTCTCTGCTGATTATTGCTAGTTTAAGGCATCTTTTGTTGTCGTGCTGACAGAAACATCAATACAGGCACTGTGTGGTCATTGGTATTTTGCTGAGTGACATTACTTTCCTTGATGGACTTGTATTGAAATGAATATTAGTCAAATTCTATTGCAAATACTCCAGGGAACTCACCCTAATATGCACACTGGCATAGACTGGTTTGAACATTTCTTTAAGTATCTGGACTGAGAGGGAGCCCAAATCCCTTCTCAGTAAGGCTGTAACTGTAATGCCCGTTACTCACGTTTGTTTGCGAGTGTTTGGTGCTCCATGAGCTACTTGCTTCTGGCTGTACTCTTCTGGGATCCTTGGGGCCTGTGAACTACATACTGGCTTTGGCAGGGTTGGACCACAGCTTGATTTAAGACATTGATGTCAGTTTCAGCCATTGGTGTCCACAATGGCCCCATGCAAGGCCCTGGGGAGATAAGCTGTAGTTGGGTGTGGGGTACCAGGGTCAGAGGCAACAGGCACCCAGGGTAGCACACTTATGCTTGCCAGAGTGTCAGGGCAATATCCAGACCCTACCATAACTCCCCCAACAGAGGTGGAGTTCGTTTCCTCTACTCTCAAACTGGGCGAGAATCCTGACATGCAGTTTGGGTTATAAAAAAAGACACAACTCGGCCTGTCCCCCTCTCTCTCACATGCTGCTCACTCTTTACACCACCACCCTGGTGTCAGGCAAATACGGCCACACTCTGGCCTGGGTGTGGGAGCAGTTAAGACAGGAGCGAGCACAGGAGGAGGGCGACTGGAGGGGGTGTCTGTGACAATTAGTCTTGTTGACTTGACTGCATCCGGAACCACCTAGAAGACACATTTCTGGTGAGGTGAGTTTCCAGAGATGTTTAACAGGAGGGAAGACCCACCCTAAATGTGGGAATCCCCATTGGATGGGCTAGGGGTCCTAAACTGAATAAAGGGAGAAAGCTGAACGCCAGCATTCACTCTCTGTTGCTTCCTGACTATGGGTTCAATGTGACTGGCTGGCTGTTAGGCTCCTGCAGACACTTTCTCCACCATGAGGGCTTGAACCCTCAAACTGTGAGCCAAGATAAAGCCTTCCTCCCATAAGAGACTTTTGTCAAGAATTAGTCAGATCTGTGGGGGGAAGTAATGCAATGTCTAAAAAGGTAGGGGTAATTAAAAACCAAAACAGGTGAAGAAACTCTGAACTAGAAAGTACTGGAAGAGTCAGAGGTAGCCTGTCCAAAGAAAGAGTCACACTCTGATTGGCCAGAAACCCTAGAAATGGACTTGACTTCTATAAATTTGATTCTCATCCTAAGAAAAATATGGAATAACAGTGGTCACAACATGGAAACTGAGGCACATATGTCCCAAGTTTTGTATGTGAGTCCAGAAACTGGGGCCTGAGGAAGCCCCCAGAAACTGGTGACAAAGGCAAGTGGGAATTTCCCAGAGAAGGAGGAGATTTCCCTCAGAAGAAGGGAAACTGCATGACTCAAGAGGAGTGTAAGAGATGCAGAAAGGAATTGTGGGTACATTAGACCTGGGCAAGGTGAGACTGTGAGCATGTGGAGGTTTGGCTGTCAAGGGAGAAAGTGAGTCTGACCTGCTCATCATGAACAGCCAAAGACTACAGGAAAGCATGGGAGGGAAGACCAGTGGCAGAGGATGTCCTGGGAGAGAGTGCAGCTTGGAAGAGGGAGAGAGGCCTCTGATAGGCCTTTTCCTTTACCCGCCTCATAGGTGACAGCTCCAACAGTCTCTCTGGCCCAGCCACCCGGCAGAGGTGGCCGGGAGTCTCCTGGGCAGGCTCTTTTTGCTGGCCCACTGCCGTGCACCTTACACCTGCCATCTATCTCCACGCCGCTCCCGCCACCAGCTCCCCCACACCGAGGAGTCGAGGCGCAGATCCCATTTAACAGAAGGGAACACTGACGCAGCTGGCAGAGCGAGGCTCCCATGATTCCAAAGTCCATTCTTTAATGCCAGGGCTTGTTTAAGATGTTCAAGCCCTATGGACAACTGGGAGTGGTGGTATACCAGTGCAAACCCAGCACTCGGGGACTCAAGGCTAGCCTTGGCTACATAGTAAGTTCCAGGTCACTCTGGCCTACATAAGACCCGAGCAAACAAAGAAACAAACAACAACTCATAAAAGCAGAAAACAAACCAACAAAAGCCTTTAGGGCTGGAGAGAGGCCTGGTGATGCAAGGTTCTAGATTGAAATCAGCTTGTGTCAACTTGCTTCAGATAAAGTCCCATAAATTCTTGTCTTCTCCCTAAAGAGGACATTCTATAGGGAACACCGAGAAAAGAAGTCACCCCACCTTCATCACTCTGGCCTGGCCTAGCTTTGATTTGACAAATCTACTTTAAGGGGACCCCACCCACTCTGTCCCCTCAGACTCTGAGCCCCATTGAATTGATCTGCAAACACATTAAAAGGCACCATTGCTGGGAGCAGAAGCTCCCTCTGCAGGGCCTGGACTGTAGAAGGAGCTGGGAGCTTCCTGCAGGAGGCAGAAGTCACACTTCCATGCACAGTAAGCTGCTATGCTTGGAAAGGCTGGGTAGAGGAGGAGAGAGGTGAGGGGGACTGGGGGGGAGGAGGTGCTGGGTGGGGGAGGGTCTTCACATTTACTCCAGATCATTCACTCTCAAAAAGAAGCCAGGAGAGGTAGTGACCTTCCCTCTCATCTTTGAAGAATCCATGTCTGCTCCTGCCTCCTATCAAAATCCACAAACACTTCTTGCTGCAGCAATGTGTGGCCATGAGCAGCAGTCTTGTCTTGCTGGGTGAAGGAAACTCTCAAGCCAGCCTCCCTCCACCTTGCAGTGGGTTCAGGCAGACACCACCATAGGAAGCTTGGGACCTCCAGGCTCTGGCAGCAGGTGTCTGTAAGTTTGGGTCTTACTGTTCTCTGTGAAGGAAGGGTTTGGGGGCATAGACTAAGCCAAACACAGATGTCATAAAACAAAATTTATCTTTAATTGGTAAGTGTCAACAGCAGTACAAAAGATGGAGTGATGACAGCTAGTTCAGGGTAGAGGACAGTCTTGAGGTAAATGAGCATAAATAGGCAGTTCCTATCGACACTCCCCCGCGGGCCTGAGCCCCATCGTGGCATATACATTATCACCCAAGGATGGCATGTCTAACACATATCAGGAAAGCACCTTGTGCAAAGAGGGGGAAAAGTAGCTCAGGTGCCAACATATTCCAGGATGGACAAAGACGGCACGCCTTTCTCTCTCATCTTTTCCCTTAACGGTGAGGCAGAGCAGGGAAGCCCTGGAGAAGTTCCACTGGAGGGTGTTCCATGCTGAGGTTGTCTCATGCCAATACTGTCCAGCAAGATCCAAGAGGTCTGTGTATGCGACAAAGCTAAGGGCAGTGAGCCGCTCCTTTCCATTCCGATTTCCCCTCTCTTTAAGTCCTTAGCCAACTTCTTTTTTTCACTATCCAGAGGAGAGTGTTCGAAAGCTGTGATGGTAACCCTTCAGGTCATTTAAAAACTTTACACTGGACTGTACAAGATTTTTTTTTGATAAACTATTTACATTTTCAGACTTTCAAACATATTCAAAGCAGCAATAGACACTAGTTTTTTAATGCTTGTTTGTTTTTCTAATTGCCCAAAATAGTTACCAGCCATGGGCCAAGTAGGTACCTGTGGTATTCATAGAATTTCAATAAAGAAAATCTGCACTTAAAATTTGCTGGAGGGTGTGCTGAATATCCCTAGAGTCTAAAGGGTCACACCCACAGTGTTGCTATGGGAACCAATGCACAGTACCTTGACAACAGAGTTGGAGTTGTCCGGACAGCCCTACACAAGCTTTACACTTCAAAACAGCAGCCAGCATGTCAGTCCAGCATGTCAGTGAGTTGTGCTGATTAAATTAACATAGAATACAATCTCACAATATACATCACAAACAAATTACAATGTAGGCAAAGAAAAGAGTTACAGAAAGATAAGTTATGCAGTAACAGCTTAGAGGCTTGTATAGGGTAATTCAAAATTGTACGTGGCAAATACAAGAATGAGCCAGAACAAGCCCTAAACATCCTGATGTCTACAAGCTGGAGGACACAATGAAGATCGCATTAGAGAGCTAGCTAGCAAGTGAGTGAGCGAGCAAGCGAGCGAGCAAGCACACATATGGCGAAGGAAGGAAGACAATGGAGGGTACTCACCAGCAGACCTGCCATGTGCAGCAATGACTGTAGCATTTGCACATTCCTCAGACTCCAAGGGTGCCCACACTGAAGCCCTGCTCTATGCCTGCACTTCCATGGAACTAAGACACCAGCAAGAAACATCCCCTACCGCCTGCCTCCAACTCCTTTGCCAATAGAAGGGAATCTGCAGGCAGGAAGCCTTACTTTTTCAGCCCTTCCCCAGTCACTCCATCTCTGCCCTCGGGCATCCCCAGTGCCAGGTTATAAGTGTTTGGAAATGATGGGATGGGGACAAAAAAGAACTTTGCTTACATATCATGATTTTCAATCTATTTTTGATGTGCATAGCCCTGATCAAGAGCATGTGGCATCAGAAGCAATGTGATTGGCAGGAGGAATAGCTGCTTACAAAGAAGCCGTGTCAGGGGTAGAGGACCTAAAAAAATGCAGTGCAAGTGAGACCAGTAAGGTCACCACTGTCATTCTACTTTCAGAATGAGCCAAGAGCCAGCCCAGTCCTTGGAGGAAATGTGGACAGCAGGTAAGGCTTTCTTAGGTAAGAGGCAGACCCTGCCATCATGTCAGTCTGTTCCTCTAGACACGTCTCTTTGCAGTTGTTGGCACTTGGTACAGAACTTCTATGGCTCAAAACGATGAAGGAATTCTCGTTTCCTTTCCCTAAGGAATTGGTAAAGTCAATTTACTGAAAATGAATGACGAGAGAACAGCAACCTCCTGGGTGGCATCAGTGTGGCCAGGCCATGTTTCAGCTGAGGAAGGTGCTCATCCCTAATTGCTGAGCTCCAGGCTCGGGAGGTTGTATACTAGAGATACAGCCTGGCTTTACTGAAGCCTGGTTTCAGCTCTAGAGGGATCAGCCCCTTCTTTAGCACTGCTGGCTCCCATAGAGCTACTGGCCAGAGGAGGCCAGCATTTGACGAGCAGAATAGCTCTGTGAGCCCACACCTGAATTTAGAACATGGCCTGGGAGTCTGTGTCAGGCCTTGGCGAAGGAATTCAGGCCCAGGACAGGCTAGAAGGTATCAAATACCAAATGAGGCAAACCCGAAAGGCTGAGAGAGTGTTTGTGAAAACAACAACATGGCCTGGAATTTGCCAGTGAGGAAGAGAAATTGCCAACCAGGCTTCACATGTCCATGGAAGGACCTTCTCTCTCTCTGTCCCCTTAGTCCTTCCTCTCTTCCTTCTCTCCTATTCCATAGGGCCCATTCACTAATAAGAGGACTGTCTAACAATAGCACTATTTCCAGTTGACAAAGAAAAGCCTGATCCTATGAGTTCTCTCATGGAGACAAACTTGGGTTTTGATTTAAAGCTAGTGTAAAAGAGGGAATGTTGCAGGAAGGTGACTTCAGAACCCCCTTGACTGTACTGTGAGGTTAACTAATCTTGTTGGCAGATCTTTACCTCTAAAATGAAACTCGCGCTTCTTGCCATTACAGGGCCACAGAACTATCTGGGGAGATGGATCTGGATTCACAAGCAAACTGACTTTCTCCTCGCTCTGCTGGAAACTGAGTGTGTGCAACTCCTCAGCTTTCTATAAGGAAAGAGGGGGGAGTCTGAGCTGGGGGACCAGTGGGTTCTGGACCACATGAGAACAGGTAGGAGTCCTGCTGTCTTGGCTGAGGATGAACACTGCCTCACTGGAGCTGATAGCTCTCTGTCCACACTAAATGTGACTGGTCAGCTTTTAGTGTGGAGCAACACATATGGATAGAGAACAGAAAGAAGACACATAACTTATATGTCACTAGGAATTCATGAACCAAAAATAAATTCTATTTCTATGTTATATTTACACAATTAGAAAACTCTAAAAATGAGATGGTGAAGTCATAAAAACTTTGTTTAAGCCCCACTGATGTAAGTGATCTCTGTGATTGTCATTCTCCATTCCCATGGATATTTAGAGCCAAATGTGGCTAATAAATAGAATAAACTGTGTATGCACAAAATTTAGATTAGAATACAGCATCACTGCCTGGAACCAATGAGAGGCATTCACACCGATCATTCCCAGACAGCCTTTGTGTTTGAGAACATGGCTAGAAGTTCCTGGACCCAGTGCCGAGGCAGAGCTGGAGCTGACAAGAAGTTCCTATACACGTGCATTTTGCATAAATAAATGAAATAACAAGACATAAAAATGACTCAGATCCGGCAACTGTGAGGCAAGCCCACACGAGTCGAAACAGATGACTTTTGTTCATGTAGTTTCCATACCAGTTTCACATTAGTCAGTGATAAAAATACCATTTATATCCAGTGCTTGTAACACTTACGAAACCAGCATCTGTGAGTGTGTGTGGTTTTTTTGTTTGTTTGTTTTTCTTTCTTATTTCTTTCTTTCTTTCTTTTTTTTTTTTTTACTACAAGCAAATCAAGTTTCAATCTTAAAGAACAGTCCTTTGTTCTCCACCAGCCCAGAATATTATTTTGGCATGGTCATAAAAACAAACAAAATTAACTACTATGCTAAATGTTTGCCTTTGTGCAAAATTAATTTACATACAATACAACACTAGCCATATAACGTTCTACCTATGCAGCACAATTTAAAAAAGCAAAACAAAACGAAAACGAACATACCAGTGAGAGCAGAAGCCAAAGAGGAGGGAGAAACATGAGGAGGAGTGGAGGAGGAGACAGAGAGTCCAAGCAATCAGTAAGACATAATAAATACTCATTTTGTTTTTGAAAAGTGACCTCCCCCTCATATGAAATCAATGTACAAGAACAAAGTTCCAATCCCCAAATCAATATTAATAACAAATATTCCTATCAGTACCTTAAACAGCTTCTGGAGAGCGCTCACAGCTAATGACACAGCCGGTCATCTCTTGGCTAGACCTAGTTATTGCCATTAGGTATGGCCTGGAGCACTCCTGAAATAAATATGAAGTTTTACTACTTTCTCTCAAGTGACAAAATGGCTCAAAAAATTTGATGGAGCTCTTCTTTGCCCTGATGCTCAGATTCTGGGCTGTCCTGTTCACTGACTTGCTCCCACTGAGGGGCTCTGGGTAAGGCTCCCTGTAAGCAACCAGGCCTGGGTTCAGGAAGGTTAAAGTTACAACATAGTAGAACTGCCTATAGTTAGGAGATGGCAGAGGAAGCCTCAATACATGCAGCCCTGTGGCATGTCTCCAGAGCTCCCCTTGAGAGACAAGAGCATATCACCCTACTTACAAGCAGCCACTGAGAAATGAAGTCGCCAGAGGAGCTGGTGGGCTGCCCCAGAAGCCATCTGTCTACTAGCTAGCAGCACCCTCATACTTCCCCTCCCTGTGGTTTCCTTTTAGCCTTGTCTTTGTGTTGAGGCTTCTAACATCCTGGAAATTTTGCAAAGATCTCCATGGATGGAGCCGGAACCAGGTTGCTCAGTAAAGGGGACAGCATGCCAGCTCCACTGTAGACCCCTCGTGTGGCCCATGGCTCTTGGGCTTCAGAGTGGCTGCCAGAGGCTCCTTGGCTGGCAGTGACCACTGCTGACCTTCACTGCTGAATGGAACTCAGGTCCTGCTGTTCGCTGAGAACGGAGTGAGGGAGAAACTGAGGTCACAGTGACTCACAGGGGCATACATGTTTCCATGTAAGACTCCTTGACCCAGATGCACAAGCCTGCAGCCAGATATGCACTCATATTTAAGAACAACAATATTTACTAGAATCACTTCAGAAATGTTTCCAGGGCTCTGGGGACATGAGATTGCTATGTACATCTTTTGTATCCAGCAGGAAAAGTAGGTGAAAGGGCAAGGAGGGCAAAAAGAAAAATTATTAAATTAATGCCACCAATAATTTTTAAAATAAATAGTAAGTGGACCCTTGACATTCTGGAATGAATAAATTATTTAAGAGAACAATGTGTTAAGATTGAATGTCAGGGTGAAAGGCAAGGGGAGAATGGATGTAGTGAAAGGTGGTCTCAGGCAGGGGAGACCACCGTGTCGGTGTCTGGTGTGGTGATCAATCTGGTGCATGTCATCCCACACCACACACTGATGGCACGTCAAGAGGCAAACACAATTGGGGTCATGCACTGTGGCAGCCTTGCTCATTCCTTACAATATCTTGTCTCCAGATTCCTGAGTACTTCACCATTTTCTGGAAAAAAAAAAATGTGGTTTGCTATTTTATTTTAAGATGCCAAAGATTGTCTAAGACTTTGCAGTGTCTCCTGTAAGACTTTCAAAATAGTTAAGATTCAAAAGTTATGAAAAAGGTTTGGCACATTCAAAGTTGAATTCTACACATGGAAAAAAAAAATGGAATTCCGAGGCCTTTTGAACATGTTCTATACGTAGCCGCACACGCCGTGGACTTGTCCGGTTTCACAATATGAAATCCTCAGTTGTTTTCTAAAGTAATTCAGAATAAAAACACATTCACAACCTGTAGCCGGCACAGCATACCTGAGTGAGAATGTTTAACCCCATCTAAAACAGTAACTTAAACCCTTTGTCAACATCCCAAAGAAAAATAGTAAGACAGAAATGTAAGACTTGAAAGACGGCGATGGGCGGAGATAAGTTTCCAAGTCCCGGTGTCTCATATTTAATACGTCTTCACCTAAATAAACAACAACAGTAACGGTAACGACAAAAACTCAAGTTTATGAAAACTCAGGAAAACGTAATTTTCTGTCTCACACGTTACGAAGCGATTAAGACCACTCTGCTGATGTACGGTGGAGCCACAAATGCATGCGGGCTCTTTAAGAACTTGGTTGTTGTTGTTGGGGAAAGGGAGTGAAATGTCAGAGTGTTTTAATTCAGCAAACAAAAGCTCCTCAGTTGGCACTGACAGGCTCTGGGGCCTCATTTTCGCTGCTATAGTCTGATTTGGGATCATCTTCGTAGTCGTCATAGGCTTCCATTTCATCCTCTCCATTAATCATGTCGTTCCCAGCCAGGCTTGCGCCGTCCATCTTCATACCATACGTGCTCTGGATGACAGGGAGGCTGGGCTCTGGGCTGGCAGAGGTGCTAGAGCAGTCAGATGTCATCTGAGGTGATGGTGTGGTCGTTGCCATAGTAATAGCACCAGGATACACAACACCTGTTCCTGTGGTGATGGGAATCTGAGGCTGTTGCCTGTATAGATTTAGAAACAAAATGAAAGAGAGGGGAGATCTCTATAGGTTCTCACATGAGACCCAGGACTTCCTAACCCACCTTTTCCAAACCAAGCCCTCTGTAACATGTTAAGTGTCCAGAAGTGACAAAAAACGTTCCTTGGAAGAATCCCTGGACTGTCCCTGATGCTGTGGCTGGTGGTTAAATAATACAACGCAGCAATTTGCTGACAGTTTCACAACATAAAGGCAGAACTTTCAACTTGGCAAATATCACTGAGCTCAGATCACACTTGGCATTGGGTTGGGCACAAATGCTGCAGTTAAGACCACAACGGTTCATGTGAGACCATTTTAAAAGAGACCAGAGAGCGGCTTTTATTTTTTTACTAGTCAAGAGGCATGGGCATATTGTAATGATACTCTTAAGTGGGTTGGTGTCATCTTCAACTAGGTTTGAGAATTTGAGAACTACGGATGAAAGAGGAAAATGGGAAAAGATCTGGCAAGTGGAAAATCATCAGATCTGGCAAAGGCTTCATCCCCCTCTGTACCAATGTGTGCTTGTTGCTGTAGCTGGACTTGCCAGGCTAGGATCCTTCCAGGATAGTCATCTTAGACGTCACTGCTCCTGAGGCTGAGGATGGAGCTGGGGCTGGAGGACTTGGTAATAAAAAGTAGGGAGCTTTGCACCCTAATAATAAGATACACCAGGCATGCTACTCCTGCTACATCCCAGAAGATGCCAAGTCAAGTCACACCAGATCACTTCTTCATACTGTGTTCCCAGTTCAAACAAAACAGCAGATCTCGTGAAGGTCGAGGTCTCCTGTGCAGGAAGAGCTACCACTGTGTGTCTCCTTTCACCCAGAACATAAGAATTAAAGCTCCAGCCAGCTCAGACACTGTGTCTGAGGTGACCTTTTCAACTATGTAACATTTATCAAGTGGTCCTCAGTGGTTATGGGCAGCAGATTATAGCCAACACACACCTCAGACTTCATTGTGATGGCTCTTGCAGAGCCTTGGTATTTGTGTTTGTAAAAATGGGGTCAGAGTGTTCTAGAAGGTCCTCCCACCTGTTGTAATCAAGGCTTCTAGTCAATTGTCATTTGAGTAATTCTTATTGGCCTTCTACATCAGTAAGACTTTCTGCCCACCTCATTCTCAGGAAAGACATGCATATTTATGAAGCAGCTTTGTTGTAGGCTGGTCAGAGATACCTCAGAATGGTCTCATTTCCTCACAGAGGCATCCAGCCCTGTTTGTAGAAGGAGAAAGGCCAAGATGCCTGGAGATGTGTGCTCACACTGCCTTTAGGGACCTTCAGTCACCACAGGACATTCCCCTGATTCTTTAGCCCTTTACTCACATAACACGTGTTTGTGTGATTATAACATGTAAATATAAATATATACATACAAAGACATAACAATGTTAACTGCATAAACAAACATAATCACCCCTTCATTCTTATTAGTCTTGAGATGACATAAGCTGAGGACTCAACAGTACCTAGCTGAGCTGGTACTGACACTGGATCTGAGACTAATCCAGTTCCGATGACTCCTTTGTTGAATCTGACCTCCTGAAGAAGCAAGTGACAAGAGAAGCTACTGTATCTGTAGATACACCCCATGAAATCCTGCTCCTCTCAAATTCTAAAATCATATGCTTCTAAAAATTGGGGTAAATTGGCACAAATTTAATTTCATGCTAACATTCTCAGGAGTTACTGCATTACATCTATAACTGATTTTGGATAATTACAGTAGAATTATTTTGCCTTAATTTACAAGTATTGATAGACCATTCTCCTGCAATATTGACCCATTTTACAGATTTCCTAATGTGACAGTTATTCTAAACTTCACAGACCAACAAAACTATCAAACGGTACATTTTCTTTAAATACAGAAAACATGTGCTTTTCATGAGAACAGAGGGTTGCTTTTTGAAATATTGTAATTAAAATATCTGTATGTTATGTATATCTGTTACTTTTATGTCTTAAATAAATGTAAGTTGAGTCCAAAGCCTAGCTTTTGGTTCGGTAGAGCCCTCTCCTAAGCTAACTTTCTTCCCATTCCTGGGATTCTTCCCTGGTTCATTGCTAAGCTCCCCTGCAGGCCTCAGCTCCACCTACCACCTTTCTAAAAGTTGCTTCACTAGTGGGTCTGGAGGTGGGGTCACTCCCTCCCTGCTCTGCCAGGCACTCAGATGAACTTGGGTGGAGGAAGTACACTGCCCTGCTTCTGCTCCTACATTGAAAATGTGAGCTTTGCAGCGGTCTCTGGTACTGTCTAGACAGCATACGGCACATTCTCCCAGCCCACTCTTTCTCTCTCCTAGACAGTCTGTAGTACTTTCAACACTCATCAGATATCTGACTCCTCACTCTAAGATGACAGCCTGGCTTTTCATTTCACGTGGCAACTAGACACAACTAGAAGAGACTTTCTGCAAGCCCACCACCACACGGACTCACTCGTGTCTCTGAGCCCAGCCCTCTGCTTGCATTGTGTGTTTAATGAGTTCAGAATCTGATGTAGAGGCCTCTTGCTTGTCCACAGAACCCATTTTCCATGGCATACTACCTTTCCTCTCCTCTCTAGCTACTGCTCTACTTCTCTGACGTTCTAAAACAGAACTCAGGAAGGTTGTCTCTCTCCATTTCTTCCTCTCAGTTCTTCCTTAGACTCATTTTAATTACTCCTAATATTGTACTGAAATGACTCAGGAGGAGATCACCAATAATTTCCAACATACTAAATCCAAAGTCAGCTTGGTCCACATCCAATATGCGGCTTTAAATAGTAGCTACGTGCTTATAACATCAAAGTTTGTATCTCTAACAAGTATCTTCCTCCTAAATTCTCTCACTGCCCACCCCCCTCCCCCAAACTCACACTAGTGTGTGCTTTTATTTGGATGCTAAAGACTATCTTAGTCTTACAGGTACAAAATCAAACTCCTAGTCACTCTGGATTTCCAGTCTTTAGTGGCCTTTCTGATCTTGGCTAGTGAGTACTTCTAATCTTTCCAGTTGCTCAAGCCAATCCTTTGTAAGAGTTCTTTCAATTACTGCAGTTAATCCATAAGCAAACCATGCTGGTTGTCCATCAGGGAAATCTCTAGAATCTACCTACTTCTTGGCTCCCCACTCTTCTACACCTGGTCCAACCACCATCAATTCAAGTGTGATTTATCCTAGGAGCCTCTTTCAAACAGGCTGTTCCTCCTCAGACAAGTTTCAACATAGTGACTCAGGTGATCCTCTCAAAGCCCAGCATCTTTTGTCTGGCTTTGTTTCCAATTCTTCAAAGCCTTTCCTCTGGGCCGAGTCAAACTCAACTTCCCAATGGCAAATATGGTCATTCACAGTTTGGCTCTCTGTCATCTCTTTGACATTTCTAATTCTTCCTACCTCTTGCTCTGGCCTCTGTCTTCTCGAAGGAGCCAGCATAGCTATGTCTGCAGCCATTGTGGAGTGTCTCCTCTGCCTGCCACCTGAACAGCTCGCCTCCTCACCCGCTCAGTTCTCATACTCTCAGGAAAATACTGGGGCTGCCCTAACCACTGGAGCAGCCTCCACAACACTCCACCACTGTCCCTTCCCTATTTACTTTCTCCGAAGGTGTTTGTAGCTATTTTACACTTGTTTATTCATTGATTGTCTGACTTCTTCCACAACTAGAATGCAAGCTTTATAAAAATAAGATTCTTCACTAATATAGCTCCAGAGTCCAGACAATGCCTGACCACCAATGCCTGACCACAGAGCACACTCAGTAAATACCAGTTGATTACAATGAGTTAGTGGATGAGGGAACAGAGTAGAAAATGGGAGGGAAAAAATGGAAAAATATAAGTGACATGTCAGACAAGAAAAGATATGAGATTAGAAATCTGGGAGGGACAATGACAAAGAAAAGATAAGGATGTGACAATCTTCAGAGGCTGAATGATTGTCCTCATAAACAAGAGACAAGCTGGAGGACCAGGACCAGCTTGCAAACCAACAGGCAGACTTGAGAGCAGTGAAGGAGAAATAACCTTCTGGTATTGGAGAGTTTTCCAAAGGAAACAGCTCCCTTAGGAGGTGGCAAGTCAGCCCTCACAGAGCCTTAGTGGAGGTGCTAAGGACCACAAGGGTGGCGGGTGACAGGAGGCACAGAAGATCTAAGAGCCCTCAGAGGCTACACCAGATTGTGGGGATGAAGTCCACAGTTATACACCATTCTGGTTCTGTCTTCTTATTAAAGTGAGCGCAGTCTCAGCTGAAGCATTGTGGCTCTCACTGTTGCTATAGCCAGCCTATCTTATCCTTTCATCACTACCTCCTTTGTATTTTTGAACATTTGACATTTTCTACCTCACACATCCACCCCCTCCTTTATTCTTAGTTAGGAATCTACTTTCTACTAGTCAGACCTTCTCAAACCTCAAGTGCCTCCCTCCAAGGTACCTGTGGCTGGTCTGGTCTTGCAGCATAGCAAACTTCCTTCCTGGGCTTCTATGTGTCTAGATAAGCACTTCATCATGCCATACTGTGAACACCATCTGTACTGTGGGTGGTGTACAAACCATTATCAGCTAACCCAGTGTGGTAGTTTGAATGCAATTGGCTCCCATAATCTCACAGGGAGTGGTACTATTAGGAGGTGTGGCTTTGTTAGAGTGGGTATGGCCTTGTTGGAGGAAGCGTGTCACTGTGGGGGTGGGCTTTGAGGATTCCTATGCTCAGGATACAGCCCAGTGTCACAGTTGACTTTCTGTTGCCTGCAAGATGTATCTCAGCTACCTCTCCAGTATCATGTCTGCCTGCATGCTGCCATACTCCCCACCATAATGATAATGGACTAAACCTCTGAAACTATAAGCAAACCCACTCGATGAAATGTTTTCCTTATAAGAGCTGCTATGGTCATGGTGTCTTTCACAGCAATAGGAACCCTAACTAAGACACCCAGTTGTGCATGTGTCTGTCTTATTTAACTACTGAATGCCCCGAAAACTCTTGTCTATAGGAACAATGCTTTGGTGATTTAGTACAGAACTGGGCATCTTGCTGGTTTCTAATAGGTTCTTAACAATTGACTGGTTGATCAATAAACAAACTGAAAAAAAAATCAGCCAGCAGCATCAAGGGTTGTCTATCAGGAATCACTTTCCTAGAAAGCACTTTTCCTTCCTTTACAGATCAATTTCAAAGTCAAAATTCAAACACTGCAGATTTCACAGACAGGAATAGCTGGCTTTACAAATAATGAATGTGCACACCAAAACAGAAGCTGAAGATGTCTTGGAAGTATTTGCATGCAGGGACAGGAACAGAGTTGGTCAAGAACAGAGTAGTACCTGGGCTGGATAGAGATCAGCACCAAGACATGGTTTTTAAATCATAAGAGTAGTTCTGGAACAGTCTGGCTTTGTCAAATATAAAAGGATTGCATGTTTATACTGGCGAACCCCTATGGCTTGCTCACCCTTAGACCCCATCAAGGTCTGTAAGTGGAGGCAGCAGGGTGACGTGAGTTGCATGGTTCTCTGGCTGATGCTGTAGAAAGGGGTGGAGTATGAGCAATCTTCTTGCATGATCTACTGGTGGTTCTAAGCTGCTTCCTTACTGGACAGTCAGTGTCCTACAGGTTTCACTTGACTCCTTTAGATTTAAATTAAAATGGCAGGGTCCCAGATCACCTAGGGCATGATTATCTAGGAAAATAATACTTCTAATATAGTAGGAAATAAATGTCTGACACATAGGTTTTTCTAACTGCGTGTTAGACAGTGTTCTTGGCACTTTCCATTTGCTAAGCCATTTCATCTTCTGAGGAATTCATGTTATTGGTGCCATGGTCATCCTTATTCTACACATAGGGCAAGTGGGGGCTTCTGAGGAAAAAAGATCCATACATGCCAGCACAGTGACAAAAACAGTTCAGCATCGGAGCCTGAACAGGCTGGCTCTGGAGTCAATGCCCTCACTACTGTCCTACATGGGCTCTAATTGTGAGATGCACACAACATTAAGGCAAACATACATTATACCCATAACAGCCTGACTTGAATCTCAGCAATGCGCCTGACTATGTGCTTTGTACAAGTGACGTCATGTCTGCCAACACAGCGCTTGTCAGTTCTCAAATAGTGATGGTGTCTATCTAATACATTTGATGTATTTTCAATAACCTACATTCTTCACTCAGCACAGCACATTGCACACTATGAGTATTCAATACTTTTCCACCATTGCTGCTTAAAAAGACATATCCCACTTGGATACTCGGCAGTATCTTTATAATTTCAGGGGTAAATTACTAAATGTGTTCCAAATGAAAAGCAGATTTAGCAATGATTCATGGGAAAAATATAACATTGTAGCTACATAGGCCTCAGCAAATATCAGTTCTATATTTATAGAATGCTCACAAAATCTTGATACTTAATCTGCCATTTGAAGGAGTTAAATCTCAGGTAAGAGAATACTCTATTACATATTATTGACAGAATTTTTTGGTAATAGCTAAGTTTTCTAACTCATCAGCTACAGTTGTATAGTCATTGAAATGTACAAAAATGTCAAGTAATGTATGTGGTATGACTGGCTGAAAGGGATGCATGTCTCTTCGAAATCAGCTATAAAAATCGATCTTGCCCCATCAAGATGTCAATAGTAATCTTTGAGTTTTTGTTTGTGTTGCTTTTTGCTCCTCTGGTTGTAACCTTACAGCTAATGAAGATCAATTTCCAAAGATGACCCTCGGGGAGTTACCACTCTATCAGGTCTAACTATTTAAAAGAAAATACAAATCTGTAATAAGTAGGGATACTACCTAGCTTTATGTAGCAGATATTCCTGGAACTGGGCAGAAGGAAGCAGTCAGCACTGGAGATTAAGAACAGGCCTGATGGTGGTGGCACATGCCTTTAGTCCCAGCACTCAGACAGCCAAGGCTACACAGAGAAACCCTATCTTAAAAAACAAACAAACAAAAACACACAAACAAAACAAAACAAAAACAAATCAAATACAAAAAAGAAAAAAGCCCAAAACCAGAATGGATGTTCTGGTCATTGCCTGCCCTTTGGCAGCACTGTTTGCTCCAGAGAGTGAAGCCACCCTTCCTGTAACAGGTCTTCCTGCAAGGTCAGGAGCAGCCCAGCCCCTGCAGCTCCCCTCAGCACATCCCACAGTTGCATACTGCACTGATCACAGGGTCTATGAGTCCTTCACAAACTGCACAGCTATATTCATGTCTGTTCCAGAAGAGTTTGTGAGGCACCTTGTGGGGAAACATGGTAAGGAGAGTTTCTTTGCTGTTTGGGATGACAGGTGAAGACCGGGATTGAGCTTTCCTGTCTCGTCACCATTGGGATCCATGGAGACTCTCGAAACCTTAGCTTCTGTATCTTATTTAGAGGATTATGGGTTGTGTGACTTGGGGATACAAAACACCTAGTGCCGTGTAGGTACCCAATAAACCAAAGATGTCACTAAGTCATCTGAGTTTCAGGGAATTATCAGTTTATTATGTTTCAAAGAAACTACCAGTCTGTACCAGTATGTGTTGGGGCATTTGGATACAGACTCATTTTAAAGTATGCTGTAGCAATGACTAAGTTAAATATCACGGGTACAACTCATCTATTCAAGTAAGTATCAGGAAACAAACAGTACTTCTGGTAACCCTTTAGATTGTGGTCAAAGAGACCCAGCAAGTATCACTCAATACACAGGGGCAGAAGAAGGCCAGGAATCACAAAAGCTCTCAAATTTAAACTTTTTCAAAGATAAACACAGTCTCATGGATGCAGTACCAGGTTAAACACACAAGATGTTTATCATGCAGTCTTAAATCCATATTGTGTTAAAATGACTAGCCTACTGAAAGGGCACTATGAACCTGCATTTTTCATAAATTGTCTCATTATCATGTGAATGATCCAATTATATTGCATTGTACTTTCTGTGTTAAAAGCATTATTTTAAAAAGTGCAAACACTCACAGCACAGAGGTAGTTGATAAGCCTATTTTGTCACATCTTCATTTGTTAACATGTTGGAATCGTCAATTAATAAGGAGGGACAATTCTCTTTATCCCTAACGGGTCCATTTGCCAGAGTCTAGAGAAACTCATAGGTGAACTAGGGCGATATATGGTTTTGCTGGGATAGTGGATACCTAGTAAGTCCAAACACTAATACTGGGTTTGCAGCTACTGTCCTAAGTACTGTCTTCTACAAGTTCTGCTTTCTTGAATTGTCTCAATAGCTATACAGGATGTCTGCAATCATTCCTCCCATTTCCCATGTGAGGAAATGGAAGCTGGGAAAAGGGAAGGCCCCTGCCTAAGTAGGTGACAGGGTCAGCATTTGTTGCTCAGTCATCAATCCCCAAAGCCCCGGTTCTCCCCAAGACCCTGGTGCACCACACATAGAAAGCTCTTTTACTGACTTCCCGGTTGTGCTCTGTTTGTTATTTGAATTCATTTCACCCTTTTAAATACATGCTTCTAAGACCAGCATGTCACATTGTGGTTTCCCCTGGAGCATCCTTAAACACAAAGAGTGCCCCGCTTCCCCATAAGGCCTCTCTCTCTGCACCTTTACTTGGCCAGGGCACAGCTACCCTTTCTCCTTCACATGTCCAGCTAATATGGCTTCCTTTCTGCTTCCTCCATTCCTCTTTCATCCCTCCCTGAGGATTCTCCCTCTGCCTGCAGCTGCAGCCTCTGTCTCCAGAGTGCCCCCCGCCCCCATAGGCTGCTAAGGTCTGTGTGCTGGAATCTCCAGGCATCTGCCCCACTTATCCTGACTACTGTGGTTAGGAGGGGCTGCTTTTGAATGCAGACAGCCCGTCAGCCAAGTCGAAATTTATACCAGAAATCTATTACCTAATTTTTAAACAAAATGACATGAAATCAGACTTGAAGATATCAAAAACATGCCCAGTTTCTGATTTAAGCAAGAAAATCCACATTGTTACTGCTTCCACCACAGAATAATTTACTGCAACAGGAGTTCTGGATATGATGCCAAAAATGAGGTCTTCTAACCACTGTCAAGGCCAATTATCTTGTGGTCGATCCCACAACAAAAGCAGACCATTGTGACTACAGTCAGAAGCACCACCAGAGAAGCCGGGAAGCTGTGGGGATTTCTAAGAGTCAGTTTTTACTTTTTCTCCCTGTGTGTCTGTCTAAATAAACTACCAAAATCTCTGTGTGTGGGCACTGGCTATATAGGGTGAGCACGGGAGACATGCAGAGTGGGGGCAGGAGACAAGCTGTAGGCTTGTGTTGAGGCGAAGTCCCGTGTTACCATGCCCTCCCTTCACTAATCTCTTTCCCAAACACACATGCCAGGAGCATCCTACGGTTCTTTCCTGGGAAGGGGAGGATGGGGCTCCATTCAGGATCACGTACCCCACAGTGAAGAACTGTCGCATCTCCTGCCTCCGGGAGCGCATCAGTTGCTTGTACTCCCCAATCCGGAGCTTCTTGCCATCCACGATGCATGTGCGCTTCGGCCGGGGTTTGTACTTGTAATTTGGGTACTTCTCTAGGTGGATTTTGCTTAGCCGGGCCTGTTCTTCATAGTAAGGTTGCTTCTCCTGGTTGGACATGGATTTCCAGCGAGATCCTAAACATGAAAGTAGCCTTAAGTATATAAGAGGTCATGACGATGGTGACATGTTCCAGATCTAAATGACTGGTCATATCTCCCATTACTTCACTGCCTTTGCTCAGGAGATCCTGTTACCACACACCACTGAGACTTGTCCTTTAAACCACAGAGCCAAACAACAACAATAACAAAAAACTACAATGTATTTATTGTATTTTTCTCTCAATATTTTATGGCTGATGATCTTATGGGTTTTTTTTTAAAATTATCATCATTATTGTGAGTGGACATGGGTGTTCAGGTGTGTCAGGGGACGTCTTTGGGAAATTCTCTCCTTCCACTTTTATATCAACTCTGAGGATTGAATTTATGTCGCCTCGCCAGGCTTGTGAGACAAGCATCTTCACCTTCTGAGCCAGGCCACTGTGCAACTGTAAAATGGTTTTGCTGCCATAACCAAGAGCTTCCCTACTTAGCTCTCTCTCAGCTTCCACCTCTCTTTCTCCTTCCATTCCCTCTTCTCTCTCTCTCCCCCAAGGGTTAACAACACAAACCTTCAAGGCATACTTCCGAGATGGGCAGGATTCTCAGGGAGCAGGAGCCTTTCTTGGTCTCTGAACTGGGAGTCTCTCCCACACTCCAAGCATCTTTAGGCAGATGCTAGCATTCTTACATACATAGAAAGCTGCCCTGTGCACTGTCACCTCTAGGATGACACACCTCTACTTAAGAGGTGGTAGCTATGGAAGGGGAGATGCAGCTGAAGTCATATGCACCATTCTCAAATTCTATAAATGATCATTCAAAGATGAACTAATAAAAGCACAGCATCTTTAAAAGTATGGTTTATACAGGAAGGAGAAGTATTCCCTTCTCTAATATTGTTTACAAAGAATTATCTAAACACTTGACGGAGAAGGGATGGTTTTTTTTTTTCACATGTATTGAATTGCATTTTTGTGTCTGGTGGATAAAGTGGTCACAGCTGTGCAGACTGGATGCTAGCAGTTCTTCAGTGGCGATTTTTCACACGTAAACAAATGGCAAAGTTGTACAAATAGTCTCAGTAGCCAGCAATACCCTGGTTTGCTCTCCCAGCATCCCTGTCCTTCCCTGGTGGTTGCATGAAATTGTGCAGATCCCTTGGCTGTGCCAATCAGCTTGTTATGCCGGCTGCCAGCAATGTAGGGCCCCAGGTTAGGATTCCTGGCACCCTTGAAATGGGAAATGCTCGTGCATAACAGTTTACATTTTAATGAATATACTTTTTATGTTCCTCATAATGTTTTTACAGGATGCATATCAATAATAGAGATTCTTCAAGGCTGCCAAGATGGAAACAGAGGGCGTCTGTGCCCATCTGAAAGCTTACAAATGCTGCTACCGAAATGGCAAGAAACAAACATGAAGTTATCAGCAGCTGTGAGGCTGGAGTAACACTGATTTCTTTTATATGTCTTTGAATTTAGACTATATATATATATATAATATATATATATTATATATATATTCTGCCCATTAGGAACATTTTTAGCTTGTATTTAAATTAAAAAGAATATCATCCCTCTGCCTATCTCTGAAACCCTAAAATTGAAATTTCTCTAAATGGAAGTGATATTTAGCATTTGCTTTAAAATTCAAAAGGAACAAACAAAAAGCAAAAAGCCTGTGTTTCCATGTTCTACCTCTATTTGGTCCAAAGTATGTTTTAAATTTTCTTAGAGACTCCTGCCTCGTAATGTCTCAGAATCAAGTTAAATCATTTATTTTGTGACAAAACATGTGTATTTGTGTGTGCCCAGACCACTGGTATTTACTCAGGTTAAATATTTATTGCTCTTGAAGAAAACATTTAAAGAATTAAAGCCACAGTTTAAGCCTGGTGCTTTCCAGCATCTTACGCAGCTCCTTTGGGTTCTGTTCTACAATGGCAGCTTAAACAGAACAGGGCCGTCTGTGTTTCTTCTCTCAGAAGAGGAAACATGTTGACTGTAATGCTGCATGTTGAATAAAATATGTTCAATATGTTGAGCACAACAGTTCCAAACTGTGTAATCTATGCTAGGCAAGCTTACCCTGATGGAATATGGCTTGAGTTTAAGCCTGGGAACCCGGAGGACAGTGCTGGCAAGGCAAGGCTCTGCCCTGAGTTGCAGCTCAGCTCACGGCTATGAAATTTGAACTAGGCATACAGTGTCAGATTAAATGTAGCTTTATTTTACAAGTCTTCAAGTTGTCATTAGAGACATTATTCTGCACCCCATGAATTTCACACCATTTGGGGTGTACCCCTAGTACTTGGTGAATTCTCCCAGTGGACCATGTGAACCTGGGCTGTCAGGTCTGTGTTTCAGGGCTGCCTGGCCCTGTGAGTCCTGTGACATCACTCAATAGTTGCTACATTTACAATGTAAGCACATTACTCTAAGAAGTTCAGCTCTAAATTAAAGTTTTTAGCCAGGCTTACCCTGATAATTCTGTCCAAGAAGAAAGTTTACAGGCCTTGTCTTAGTAGACGCAACAACATCCCTCCACCTGAACTATGGTGTGGTGGCACTCTGAGAGAAAATGTCCAAGGCTGCTGTGGGCACTTGCTTGAATTTCATTTGCCCCTGTCAATCGGTTTCCCTTAGGGAGTCACTTCCGCCCCTGCTTCCCGCCCTGCACCCACCCCACCCTCCTTGTAGGGTAAGATATCAGCGCCAGCTGGGCTGCAGCACTCGCCTAAGATTTTGCTAATGTTGGAGTTATGCATGTCAGGGAAAGCCTGAAGAATTTTCCTCCTTTCGTCCTTCGCCCAAACCATGAACGCATTCATTGGTCGCTTGATGTGAGGCTCGCTGCTGGCACGGCCGCGGGCATCCCTGTAGACGCGTGCTTCAGCCACAGTGGCGCCTCCTGTTGGCCAACAATAATACTGCTGTAGTTTAGCTGCAGAGCCATTCACTGCTTTGCTTCCTGTAATGTTAGGGCAGGAAGAACAAGATGGGGAAAGCATGATTACGAGGCCATTTCACGCTTTTCTGCCTGACTCCGCTGCTGCCCCCAGGCCTTCTGTTCTAAGAGACCTTTCGGAAGCAGACAGTTTTAGACGATGCTTCCATAAGCCTTCTTGACACAGGGTCAGAGACAGTAGGCCGAAGTGATTTTGCACGTTGTTCCGTCTCTACGCCACATACTACACTAAGTTGTAGGTGGTAAGAAAGTAAGATTTGGGCTGTGGTCTGGTGGACTCTCCTGATGTAATACCTTCCTTCAAAAGCAAACTCTTACCAGTCATTTCCCCAAATCTGCCACTTCAAACTATGTGTGCCCCCAAATGTCTGTCCCAGAGGCCTCTACTCTTCCATGCTAATACCACTATCTTTCAAGTCCTATTCAATTGCTGCTGTTTCAGGAATGAATTAATTCAATGAAATGTATTCACTGAGCAATCACTTATAAGGGAAGTTTTATGCACTAGGCACAGAAAGGTGAATAAAGCCTTCAAGAAGCTCATAGTCCAGGGAGGCACGACCAGATATGTGGAAAATTCTGCAAGACTGGAATTAGCAGGGCACCAAGAGACACACAAGGCAGGATAGTCAGTCAGCCCGTGCATCCTGGGAGACATGACATCTCAGCTGACTCTGGAAGGATGAACTGGAATCTGCCGGTAAGTGGGAAAGGGGATGAAAGGAAACCAGGAAGGGCATTCAGGCTACAAGATGATGATGAGGATCTCCACTTAGGATGCACTGGCTCCTCCAGCCTCCAGGCTCGTGGCCTGAAGTCATCACTGCTTATGGGACTGCCTCCTTCTGACAGTACCCCTCTATCCCTGGAATGGGAAATCCCTAAAGTTAGTAACTCTCCTATTCTCATACTCGTATATGAGTAACTCCCAAACAGCATAGTAAATATTCATTACATAAAAAGTAACTGGTCTTCAATTCAAAAATAGTAGACTAAGAAATACTGTCTCAAGGGTCCTGATATATATTTCTGTTGATTAAAAGGACTTCTTTATTGTTTATGAGACGCTGACACTTTCTGAAGACCTAACTTATTAGCACACAGGACGGATAACTCCTCCAGGCCAGGGTGGAGGCTGAGGCCCTCTTGCAGATTCCTGGGATCTGGTGATGTATCTGGCACACGTAATTCTAATTACTAAAGTGTGTTAAATGAATGAGTGAATGAGGCTCTCCCATTTTCATACACCCCACAAGTGTGACACACTGATGTATGCTTTGCCTTATCTTAACTACTGAGCATCTCTATGTAGATTGAGAAGTTCTATGGTAAAATGTGAAGTAGGTACAATTGGTGGCCTCAGCCAGTGTTTCTACTACACAAACTAGAAATCCTGCCCCCAAATTCAGTGTGTATTAAAACCACCTCCTCCTTTTTTTTTTTTTTTTTAAAGAAAAATTCATTCAGTGCAGGCAGTGGAGTTCTGCAGGAGCAACACGCCCCATCAATCTCTGGCCCTTCGGTCCTACTTCCAGATACCTTGCTTAAGGAGTAATTTGTTTGTGTCAAAGCCAGTAATAAATTAGGACATTAAGGGGTGCTATTATTTGGAAGATATGGTCATCATTTACTACAGACAAAAGACAGGATAAAAGGATAGAATTTGGGTAATGTTGTGAATTTTTCCCTCAACATGGGGGGGGGCAGTAAGACCACTTTCTGAAGATTATGAAAAAAATAGCACACATTTTATAAACAGCCCTTTCTCAAGCCCACTAGACAGAATGATGCGTTACTCAGAAAGGCTCAGATCCCAAGATGCATAACTAATATGCTACCTTTTTGCCACCATACCCACAGTACATTAATTTCATTTAAAATGCACTGACCATACAGGATAAATTGATTTCACTTTATGTGGATTTGACAGCCATGTTTATTGTGCAGTGAAATGCAGTGTAGCTTCCAGCTGACAATATCCATCAACATGGGGCAATATGCTGACTGCTGGGCCAGATGAAGGCATGCATTACTCTGGAAGCGAAACACTCATTCAGATACGACAGTGTCTTCTCCTGAGGATCACTGAGGTAATTTATGACACCCTTGGTGCCATTACTTTACAACTGACATGGATGCAGCAATTTATATACTGGCATGTGTACACATAAAAGGAGACAGGTTTGTGGAGAATGTCAGATGCGGAAGCATTTCAGTATTATTCTAAGTTAACTATTATGCCACAGGTGAATAACACTCAGGACCTGCCTCACTGCTGGAGTTTCCTCTCTACTAGCAAAGCCCAATAGCCAGTGTCTCACTTCTACCTTTGCGGTGTTATTTCATGGTGACATGGGATGCTTTACCCTACCACAGAATGAAAGAAATCATGGTGGGATTTTAGAATTTAGTCCAGAGACCTTCCATATATTCCACACCACACTACTGATACTGATATCGATTCTTCTAGAGTTGTGCCCAGTTCTCTCTCCTCTCTGTCTACCCTCCACCCCTCCCAACCCTCAACCCCACCCCACTTAAGGCTGCTACTCAGCCTTCATTTATTTCTCTCTTCAGGAGCTCCAGTGACACTCGGCATCCTGCAAGGGACATAGATCAGCTTCTTCCTCCACCCAAGGCTTCCCTTGTCTTCCCCAGTGTGCACCACCTACACCATCAGTCCCGGAGAGGAGCTTTAGGGCTCCAAGGATGAATCCAAACTGAAAAACTCAAGCACAGTGCACACCACTACACAATACAAAGTAAGAAGGAGACAGTCAGTACTTGAGGACACTGTGTCCCCCTCCCTATACGCTCCCCGCCTCCTTTCCTTGTCACCTCTTTTCTCTTCCAGAAGGAATGAGCTGAAAAATGGAGGGGACATCTTAAACTGGGAATACTACTAGGAAAAACCAAGATTTGGAAGAAGAGATTTATCCAAGGAGACCAAAGCTTAAAATCATCAACTGGACATGATACCTAACCAGCTATTACTGCAGTGTGACTTTGAATATGGTACAAATCTGCTGTGTCCAGGCCCCGCTGCAAACCACAGCTGGACATATGTGTTTGCCTGGCTTCCCTCCTCTTCCTCCTCCTTTTCCTTCCCCTCCTCATGTTCATATCCTTTCTCTCCTGTTTTCCACATCTAAGGTAGCTCATGACTATATAAATGGTATCTGAGGTGTCACTCTCCTTCTTAACTAGACAGTCAATCAATGACAAGCGACAACAAGCTTACAATTGCACATGACAGTTGGCCCCTCCCTCAGGACTCACTACAGCTAATATCCTAGAAAGGGGAAGTCCTTTCCCGGACCTTACAATACCCAGATTAGTGTTCAGGTTGGTAGGGAAAACGCAGTACTAAACTAGAGATGCTCCACAGGGATGTGCTGAGGGCATCTTCTATTTCCACATTGTACAGTGGCTGCACCTAACACAGCTCTATGAAGCTATCTAGAGTTCTCTATGCAGATGTTTTCTAACAAAGACTTCTTGGGTCAAACATTTTGATAGGAAACATCTCTTGGTATCACTTTCTTTTTTATTGAAAGATGGCAACTCATCTATCACCTGAGCTTTGGCTCTATATTTGAAAAAAGTAGGGAAAGAATTTCACAAAGATGTGAGAGGTAGGGGTGTTACTAAACTTTCCTAAAATCTCCTTTATGATACAAGAGGGTTGGGGACTACTGTAGCCCTAGAAATAAATACATACACTATACATGTATAAATTCAGAGATTAAAAATGGAAATTACATTTTAAAAATCTCTTTTAAAATATATATAATGTTTTACAGGACACTATACATTATTTTCAAAAGATATTCTATCAATCTATATACTAGAAATCCAAAATTGACCTCTGTTTTAAGTAACTTTTAAATTCTATATATCAGGTATGTCATGGCCTATTCATTTTTGAAAATATCAATAAGTGCATAAGGAAAAGTATTTTCTTCTTAAATAATCAATTCTTACATCAGAATCCAGCACCAGATTCTGATAGGGATCACTCAGTGTTAGATGAAGGACTTTTAACAGCAGAGGAAAGATTTGTGAAGTCAAGAGGATCTCATAGAAAATGGCTGGAAGGAGTTTAGACCCACAGCAATTCATCCAGGACCACAGCTTCCCTGCTGACCTTTGAGTCTTTACTGACCAGCATCAGCAGCCCCAAGGACAGCTACTGAAGGCCAGTTGGACAGCAGCACCTACCAGGAGGCTGAAGACCCTGTTTGCTAGGACCTCCTGCTCTGTACAGTGTCCCTGCACTGGGGCGGGGCAGCAGGGGGTGTCTTGTGTTGGTTAACTCATCCTTCATCTCCAGAGAAGGCTGTGTAAATACAAAATTTCAGGTAAACAAAGGAATCTGCAGGGAGAGGATGGAAGCTGCCAAGACAAAGATTTCTTTAGGAAGCTGTGAAGTGAGTGATTTAGAGAAGACAGAAAACTGAGTTTTTCCAGGTGGGTTGTTAAGAAGGCCCAGTTCCCCATCACAGCCTATGGCAATGGTCCTGAACTAATCTTACAACGGGGCCTTCCTGGGTAAATCCCAGGGGCTGTCTGGGTGAGTGAGTGTTCAGTGTGGGTTTGTGTATACACAAAGTTTTTCTCTAGGAAGACATTCTGGATATTTCTATACTATGCTTGATACTCAGCCTTACACACTAATTTAGCAAACTCATGACAAATTTTCAGTGTACTGGAAGCACCAGGATGGGTCTCCACAGAGGTAAATAGCACAGAATTTCTCAGGGGTTGTTTGGATGGGGAAGCACACCTAGTAGAAAGTTATATAGTAGTGCTAACAAAGGTGATTTCCGAACACTACTTTCAGCATCCTTAGGGTGGCCAGAGGTGCATCACCAGGAGACTTCAGAGACAAAGCACTGCTTGAACCCTTAAAGAAGGGCAGGATTCGGTGAGCATGGTGTCACAGTGCTCCAGGGAATCAGGAGGAAGAAAGACACAGACTTGCAGCTGGAGCACAGTAAGACACTGGCATTGGCTAGGGTTTGTGGTGAGGGGAGGGGAGCACTAACAGATGAAATTAGAAAAATAAACAGCACTGGATTGCTAAGCACCTTGAATGCCAACCTCAGAAGCCTTTAAGGTATTTAAGCTGAGGAGAACAAATGTATTCTAGAGCAGATCAAAGCAGAAGCTAAATGAGCGAATACCACCAAACAGTCTCAGTGATTAACTGTGAACTCACACAGGGAACAGAGAAGGAAGGTGCCTAAATACTTTCTAAAAGGCTTTTAAAACTTACATTTTGTCAGACTGAATGAAAAAGACTGGAGTAAAAAAAAAAAATCTACCTTGGCATCTAGTAGTAGCAGATAGCTTTTATCAGACCAAACCTGAAAGAGATAAACACTTGAAACTCTGGGCAGCAAGCTGAAGACACCAGAGAGTTATCAAAATCAAGCAGAAACTATAGAGGCCTTTATCCTAGAAGGAAGGGAAGTTCATGTAATGAAATGCTGTTTTTGCAAACTTTCCACATGAAGATGCTTCTTCCCAGGCTGCATTACAGAGTGGCTAGACGCAAACAGAAAGTCTATCACTGCTGCTTGTTGTGTCAGAAGGCAGACTGTGGCTTCCAGTTCTGAACCCTGAATCCCACAGGTAAAGGGGGCATAGCTTGGGTTTTCAACATATGAATGATAAAGAGATTAAATGTGGGTCAGCAATAGCACAGTGGCTCAGCAAACGGAACTAAGTCACTAAAGTGGCAAAAATTAAACTGTAAGAACAACTGAGGATTCGGACGCACCCCCAGAAAATCATTAGAAATACAGCTGACCAATCAGCAGAGAGCAGAGGGAGGCTTTCAACACAAGGGAGGCGGGCATGAAGAAGCAACATGGAAGCAGAGAGGATATTTTTAAAATGCAGATTGTACAACCTAAGCTCATTACATTCAAAGTCAGGTTAGATAAAAATGTGCTAAATAACTCAATTTTAATTCAGAGATTTTAATAGAAGACACAATAAAATAATTTTTAAAAAGCAAAGGCTTAGTAATTTGAAAAAAAATCAATAAAATTGGCATACCTATCAACAGACAGAAAGAAAAAAACAAAACATTAATATTTACATTGAAAGAGGGAATTTCACCATGGATCCAAATTAAAAAGACAATAAAGGGATATTATCAATGACTTAATTTTCCTAAATCTGACAACTTAGATGAAATGAGCAAATTGCTTGAAAGACACAGTTACTGAACTTTACTCAGTAAGTAGAAAGCATGAATTCTCTGAGAGCTGAGGAAGAAATTTGAATTTATAAGCCAGAAACCTCCCTGAAAAATCTAATCCTATTTTTTCCTAGTGCCATGGAATCACAAGGAAATTTCCAACATGTAAGAAGAGGATGATTACCATCATCACAAACAAGACTTCCCTTATTCTATTAGAACAAGGAGGAGAGCATGCCTAACACAGATTCTGAAATGGGCACAGACAAAACTCACTCTTCTTTCCTGATAAAGGGACTCAAGAAGGCAGGAGAGCAGAGAACTGTCCCATTCTGTTCAATGCATTTAAGAAACCTACAACTCACACCACACTGAACGGCTGCTCTTCACCATTGTTAGTCAACAGGCAGCAGAAACACAGTTTAGAGAAGAGCACATGCCAAAATCTGTTCAAAATAATTGTTTGCAAAGAAAATTGAAGGCATCTATAAAGACAATTACTAGAATAAGTGAATTTTTCAGTATTATGACATCAAATAACACAGAAATCAATCGTATTTCTATGCACTGACAGTAAACAATCAAAATCATTAAAAAAAATGAACTAGGCATGATGACACACATCTTTAATCCCAGAATTTAGGAGACAAAGGAAGGTGGATCTGTGATTTTGAGGCTAACTTGGTCTATATGGTGATTTCCAGGCTAGCTAGGGCTACACAGTGAGACCCTGTCAAAGACAATTTACATGTATAATAATATCTGACAGTAAAATACTAGATTCAACCAAAACGTGTTCAAGACATCTATACTGAAAACAAAACATGTGGACTATCAGAAGGCCTAAATAAATCAAGAATGCACCATAGTTGTGAAGCAGAGAAGTCAACATTATTAAGCTATCTGTACTTGCCAAATTTACTCATTCCTCAAAGAGTTTCTTGTAGATATTGACACATGATTTCAAAACTCACATAAAAAGGAAAGCAAGGAGAGGAGCAAGGCAGGCTTCAGCAAAGCTGGAAGACTTAGCAGACCTTAGTAGAGAGACCACGGCAGCCACAACAAGAACTAATAGTCTTCAACAACTAGCACTAAGCCAGGGAATAAATACAGTGAAAAGAGTGACCTTTGACCTCTCATCCCACACTCAACAATTCATTTGAGATGAATTATGACTTAAAATCAAAAGTAAAATTATAAGACTCCACAAAAAATAAAGAGCAATATTGTAGAGTGACTTTGAGTTAAAGGAAATCTTTCCATGGCACATATAGCTCTAAGCTTGTAAGAAAAGCAACCAATTGAACTGCGTCAAAATAAAAGCTCCTATATTTTTGGTTGTGAGCCTAGCCTTTAATGGCTGAGCCATCTCTCCAGCAGGGAGGAGGGTCTTGGACCTGCCTCAACTGAATGTACCAGGCTCTGCTGACGCCCCATGGGAGACCTTGCATTGGAGGAGGTGGGAAATGGGGCTGGGTTGTCGGGGAAGGCTGGGGGGTGGGAGGAGGGAGGACAGGAATCTGTGGTTGATATGTAAAATGAATAGAAAATCTCTTAATTAAAAAAAAAAGGGAAAAAAGCTCCATTTGTCAAGAGTCACCGTTGAATATGAGGCTAGCTATGTGTGAATGCCTGTCATCCTACTACTCTACTGGCTGAGGAAGGAGGGTCATCAGGAGTGCCAGGCCTGCATGGCCACAAAATGCATTCCATGTCAGTCTGGGCAACAGAGAGATCCTGTCTCAGAAGACAGAAAATAAACAGATAAATACCCAAATGTAAAGAGCAGGCTGGGGAAAATTATTCCATGCATTTGTCTGGTAAGACTTTCCATCTAGAACATACACACAACAGCCACAGAAACAACACACTGAGAGCAGCTGTCTCTCTCTGCTTCCTGACTGCAGACAGTGAGCAGCCACCTCACACCCTTGCCATGCCTTCCCCACCATCCACTCTACCCTCCGACTGTGAGCCAAGAGTAACCATCCATTCCTTAAAACAAATGGATAAATGCAAACATCTCATTTTAAAAAGGGCAAAAGACAGCAGTTCATAAGAGAATATAGAGCCGATGAAGGAGGGAAAGCTGTTCTGTATAATTAATCATCAAGAAAATGCAAATTAAAACCACAATGAGCTCTCATTCCACATTTGTTACAAAGGCTTAGAAACGAAACGTCAGCAAGCATAGGGCCAACTAGCAGAGGTGTGGAACAGTAAATAGTTTCCTGGCAGTTTGTCCTCTAATATAGCAGTTTCACTCCCAAGCGCCTCTCCAAACTAAACGAAATTTTCTGTCTAAAAATATCATAGAAGTTCTAGTAATAATAGACAAAATTGGAAATAATTGGAAAATGAGTAAAGTATATATACAATAGGACACTGCCCAAAGAAAAATGTTTTAAAATCTGTTTAATAAAAAATAAAAAGCAGCTGGGCGGTGGTGGCGCACGCCTTTAATCCCAGCACTCGGGAGGCAGAGTCAGGTGGATCTCTGTGAGTTTGAGGCCAGCCTGGGCTACCAAGTGAGTTCCAGGAAAGGCGCAAAGCTACACAGAGAAACCCTGTCTCGAAAAACCAAAAATAAATAGATAAATAAATAAATAAAAAATTAAAAAATAAAAAGCAATAAATTTGTAAAATGGAAAGCCAACCAACTCACAGAACCATTTTTTCTGAACATTTTTCCTAGGAGCCCTGAGAAATGTATGTTATTTTCAGGTCATGGTTAACTCAAAGACATTCTTGTTCACCGAAACAACGTCATTAGGAAGGGCCAAAAAGCTATCATTGGTTGCTTATGAGTAAATGGCAGTGGGACCAGCGTTAGGTGGCTCCATAGCACAGTGCACAATCACAGCATTTCAGACTGCTTCATTGTCAACAAAATGATGGTTTCTCTCTCTGGGATTTTTGAGTTACCTGATGCATGTGATAGCGTCTTATATGGTTAGTAGGGGTAATGTGGATGAGAAAGGAATTCTGGGGTAGGGAGGGGGGGAGATGGACTATTGGGAAGAGGGGTTAAAAATCACATTTGGTTTGTTCACCACACCTATCCCACCAAATCCAAATGGCTGTGGGAGAGATGCAGCTGTTGACAGTGCACTGTTGACAAGTGTCTGTCTCCAATCAGAAGAGCCCTTTGCTAACTTCTGTTCCTGCTGACCGCCAGAATGGTAACTTACTTTCATTACAAGAATGCTTATTAAAATGAAAATTTCACTTCTTCTTGTTTAAAAGAAAAGAAAGGAAGTAAAATTGGGGAAAGGAGTTGGCTATCCTAGTGATTAACTTAGTAGGAAACACATTCTGTGGCTGAGAAAGCCTTCATCATGAAGGAAGCAATTGCTTGTCATGTTTGAGAAATAGACTGCCAAGCCTGCAGGGCATGGCTTGTCCCTCTGTCTTAGAGATCATCGGCCAGGTGTGTTCGTTTGTTTATTTTGCTGGAGACCAACCCAGTGCCTTGCACATGCTAGGTAAGTGCCTCGCTGCTGAGCTACAGGCCAGGCCCTTGCTGGGCAGATGAATGACACTGGCCTGCTGTAGGGGAACTGACTTAAGGAAGACATATACAGTTGATAGATGATTGGTTCTTCTGAGCTAGAGACTGGTGAAAAACTAAAAGCCAACAGTGCAGGAGTGAAAGATGGGGTGCCTGTGGTCCTTTGACTAAGGCATTAATTCTTCACTTGCCAATGTAGGGTAGATCATAGATGCATTTTCATCCCAGGATTCTACAACTCTGTTATGACAAATACCCTACATTTTCTTCAACTATAGAACTTGTTTATACCAAGAAACTTAGTAGATAAACTATAAAGGTGGACAGATAGTCACATGCAGTATACAAATGAAGCAAAAGCCCCCTTGAATACAGAAATAATTAGTCAGTCTTCATTCCAAAATGGTCCTTTAGGAAGCAATTTAGCTTTTTGATAGACTAAGCAAGAAGTCACTTTCCAGGAGAGCATACTAGGTATGCTATGTAATTGTGCACAAAACAATATTTACACAGTGCTTTCATAAAATACACGACCTCAGTTCTCCTCATAATACTTTGAAATGGGTATGAAGGTAGACAGCATTTGGACCAAGGCTCCCAGATTATGGGACCATTCTCTGTTGTAATCAGTGTCCATCATACTAATAAGGAACAGCCATACCTAGAACTCAGGTCTGCCAGCTTTCAGTCTAGCACATCTCCTCTAGGGCAAAGTTCCCAAATCAGCATGGGGAGACTTGAGAAAACTGAATTGTAGAACCACATTCTCCAACTGGAATGTAAGTTTCTTCCTGCAACGATACTATTCCTTGCACAGCTAAGTTACACCCAAGAAGCCCGTGCAGGGTTTGAAGTTCACACCCTTAATTAAGGCATTCTGAAATGCTGCCCCAAAGATGCACAAACACTTGCAGAAAGCACTGAGGACTGAGATTATAGCAGGGATTGGAAGGGTGCTAAATGAAGGCATCCCCTGATTTCAGGGTTAGGGCAGCGTTACTGTAGACAGCGCTTCTCTGTTTTTCTATTAGAAACTCCCTTCTTTTTAAAAGATTAACAAGAAGAACCAAAAGGGAATTCCCTAAGGTCAGTTCTGAGGAAACATAGACTCTAATTCAATAACTCGGCTACTGCCCTGAAAAAGGCTTTATTATTGCAACATCCATATGGAGCCAATTGGACATTAATGGCTAATCAATCCCTCTGCTTTCTATTCTACTTAAAGTGTCACAAACCATGTTTAGATTAGCCCGTTTCCTGCTAAGGATTGCTCAAGATGTCTTTTGTTCTTTCAGGCCCAGCCTGATGGAGGCAGCTTAAACAAACACACGAGCAGAGTGGCGCAGGAGTTATAAAGTGCCATATGTGAATGAACAAAGGGGGCTATACTAAAGCCTTTTGTGGTATTTGTTAATGTTTTTCATCTGAGCTTAAAAAGGCTTAATGACTTTGTGGTGAGCTGGTGCATGTGGCCCGTGGCTTTGCAAAATGAAGGGAATTCTCACCAGTGGCTCAGCAGTCTCCTGCTCTAGGTTTTGGTTTAATTTTTCCTTAATTCTCAAGTTATATTTGCTTTATACAGATAGCTGAATGGAGTCCTTTAGCGTGTTTCAGCTACAGACCCCATGGCAGCCGGGATGACTTCTGAGCTTCTGTATTTTAATGACCTGAAAGAGGCACAGAGCACAGGATATTCCACTTATCTGTATGCCATGTGTAGCTCAGGAGGGCTTATATGCCAGTGAGCCCAGGTGAAAAGCAACATTCAGTTTGAACTAGAGATCACTGGGGATGAAATAAGACAATAGCCAGTTTGGGCTTCCTAGGACTTCAGGGCAACCAGGCTCTGGTAAAAGCAGAGGCCCATGGAGGACACAGAGGCTGCTGAAAGCTGGTGAACTAAATAATTCACACAGCTCAGCAGCTTCTGGCTTCACCCAGTCCTGTTCCTACCACAGACTATATGAAATGAAGCACGAACCAAGGCAAAGAAAAGCTTATAAACAAGACATTACTTGATCTATCTTCCCGATTCTCCCCTTGCTGATTGCCCCGCCCTCCAGGTCTCTGCCACACTACTTTAAAATCTAGCCTTCTGGTTCGTGTTCTTTCTTTTCAGGTTTGGATGTTTTAACCTCCACAGAAATACCATTTTCTGACTTCAGACAGAGAGGAACGTCACACATTCACTTCGGACCAGGCCACTCCTATATCTAAACCTCTCCAATGACCCACCCATCTCCATGCCCATAGATGAACCTCACCCCCCAGAGCAGCAGGTAAGTTTGTTTCTCTGTATGGCTCCAGTGCCATTTCTTGCTGCTCTACTCAAAGCACGTTTTTGTTTTTTAGTAGTGTACTTCTTCTAGTTCCTACACACTGTTTTCATGCTATGAATCCCAGCTCTCTATTTTCCTGCAATGGCATGTCCATCTTGCAATCACTCCCTGAAGACACATTTTAAGGACTGTCTGTCCTATGAAAGTCTGACATGTTTGCCAGGTTTGACTAAGCATTCTAGGTTCCAATAGGAGATGCCCGGTGCCTTATGCCTATCTCTAACCTGTGTTTACCCTAATTTATCCGTATCACCAGTAACATGTGCCTACCTTCTCCAAATGCAGTGAGTGCATGATGTCCTATCCATAGCTCACACCAGGGACTAGCAAATCAGCCATCAAGTAAATGCTGAAGCATACCGAGGCAGCTGGACACCGCAACTATCTGCCACAGTAGGGATTTTAGAGACATGTCTGTTGTTTCCTGGTATCTGGGAGTTTCTGCACTTGGACTGTAACTAAGTACCCATTTGATTTATGATATAAGAAATGTCAAGTGTCTGGTAAGAATAGCTGTGATGGAAAAACAAAACAAAACAAAACAAAAAGATATGCCTATGGTTTTTTGAGAGCCAAACAATGTCATTTCTCCTTTTGCTATTTCTGTTGACTTGCCACACTGAGCAGTTCTCATCTGCTACCTCACCACTTCCTGGACAACCCTGGCAAAACAGTAAGAGGGCCTGAACTTCTTGAGAGTCTTAAGTCTCAGTGCTGCTGCCAGTACCATAGGGTGTGTGTAAACATGTAAACGGATGCATGCATGAACTCATAAAACCACACAATGGAACCTTCCTTGAATAGCATAAAATTAGGGTAAGACAAGCTCATAAAATCGGAGAACTTGTACATAAAAGGGATAAAAGGAACACTTAATACACATCCATTGTTCCACGGGAAGTAATGAGAAGTCAAATGACGCCTGAGCCTCAGTTAGTAAATAACAAAGGCACACTGGCAGCTCTGATGTTACTGCCCCAAGATCACATGCTTTTCATCAGCAAAAGGTTGAAAATGGCACAGTGAATTGTCTCAGCCACCTCTATACTTAGCTCCACCAACTCCCAGCAATGAACTTCACGGGGCCCCTCTCTCTTCTGTGTTTCACTTTATTTCGTTTGTTCTAGGGAGTCTTTCTCTTTGACATTAGAATGGGAGAATGCCATGTATGGGTCCAGGAAAAACTAACTTTGTTTTCAAAGCTGGCATATGTAAAGGGTATGAGAAAGAGGTGGCCCAAGGCTCACAGTAGTGACTCCAACTACAAAAGCCAGCAAATATCTCTATCCTAAAACCTCAACAGAATAATTAATGGTATCTGATATCTGTATAGTTCAAAGTGTTAAAAAAAATAAAGCTTTCACACATGTTTTTCCCCCTTGATTTTTAATGGAAAGCATAGGAAAAGCTATTCCAACAAAGGTCATTGGTTCAATCAGCTCTTTTTGGAGAAAACTGGGAAACAGTATGGCTAAGATGCTATTGTGCATTTCTATAGATCTGACAGTGAATTATACAGTTAATCTTTCTTAGATAAGTGAATTATTTCTCCAGTCTATAATTTCATCTGCCTATATAAGAGGGTTAATAGTTTCTACTTTGCAGCATTTTAGTTGAGGGGGAATGGGAATGCTTGCAAATTCCCAGAACAGGGACTGGAACCCCAAGAACCTCCAGCCATGGTGTGTGTGTGTGTGTGTGTGTGTGTGTGTGTGTGTGTGTGTGTGTGTGTGTGTGTGTGTGTGTGTGTGTGTGTGTGTGTGTGTGTGTGTGTGTGTGTGTGTGTCAGAGCGTGGGGCTGTGTTCATTCTAGTCCTGCAAGGGCAGGATAGGTGACCTCAGTGGCATCTATCTTCTTTCTGGACTCTCTTCATATCTGCCTGATGCTTCCTAGATTTCATGTTCTGTTCTTTAGATGGTTAAAAATAAACACACAGGTTAGCTGGAGCGGGGTGGGCACAATTGACTCCTTCACAGAATAAAGTTCCAAAGCCAAATGTTTCCAAAGGGTCTGTGTGATGCAAACTAAAAGGAAGTAAATGTTCATAAAGTCCACCCAAGGTCATTCCATACCCCCTGCTTCCCTGACACCATGTTCCTAGTATGAGACCCACCACCAAACCTGGCTGCCGGGCCAAATAAAGAGAGACTTTTCCCCCCTCCCTCTCTTCCTTTGAGACAATGTCTCAGGTCATCTGGCTTTAAACAAATTAAGTAGCTGAGGATGGCCTTAAAGAGCCAATCCTCCTGCTTTTCCCTCCTAAGTCCTGGGGTCACAGGCATGTACCACCACCACCTACAGTGCATGAAGTTGGAGGGACTGGAGCCTGGGTTTCCATGTTCTAGGTGGGCACTCAACCAACTGAGCTCTGCCCCCAATGCTGGAAGACAGTGCTATCATATGAACTGAGACATCAGGGTTTTCATGAAGGACTCAATGGAGTGACAAAGGGTTGGGGTCATTGGCTATAAAACTAACAAACAGATGAGAAGGTCCTAGGGCTCCTTCAGGCTTGCTTTTCCACCTTATACTCTAAGTGGCTGTGACCACCAATGCAGAGCACTCTCACCCTGCTTTACTTCTCAAGCAGGACCCACCTTCCTGCAGAACGTGGGATGGACACTGTGATTTCTCTGCCATGAAAGTAAGCCTATATTATATTTCCTTGAGACACTACATTGTAGTTCAGTTACTTTTTATGAGCGAATCCTAAGTGTACCTGCAGACAACATAAGTACACACTGATGTGTTACTGTGCAATCTCTCTGGCACCATGGTCTAACATGAGGCAGCATATGTAGGATGTTTTAAGTGTATACTAGACAAAAGCAACTGGAACATTCACTCTTCTGAGTGAGGGGTCCAAGTCCAAAACTGACTTGTCACTCAGGCAGATAGGCTTGTCCACATCTCAGAAGAGAGAAGAACAATAGTTGTTTTCAGTAGATTCCCATGAAAACCCACCTACACCTGCTGGGCTTCCTCATGGCTCAGCACGGACAGAGGAGGAATTCAGGGGCTAGCTGAGTTCTAAGCCCCCTTGTTGCTTTCCCTTACTCTCTCTCAGCCTCTTAGATCTATGTTGTTCTTTAACAATGACAGGTTAATGCCTGTCTATTTGATGACAAAGTCCAAATGCCTCACCCTGGCACTCAAGGCCCTCTGCTACTTCTAGAAGGTATTCAAATCAGCAAATGTGAATGGAGTATAAATGTGAGGCTTAGCATTGGAACAGAGGAGGACATAGGTGAGAAGGATGACTGTTCTCCTGGAGCTTCCCACCTGCTTTATTGTCTGGGTCTGTTTTTATTACTATCTGCCAAGTGTCCCCACCCTTTCTGTCTGTCTACCCTAGGCTTATGTCCAGCAATACCCTCAGGTCTTCCAGAATTCGTGCTGTCCGCAAGCACGGCAGCTTCCTCCTCTAATGGGCACTTCCTCTCTTTCCCCAAGATATGCTTGAATATGAAATATGGTAGACTGCTTTGCCTCCTGTGTGTGCTAGCCATGGAACCCCCGCTCTATGAGTGACTCTTCGAAAAACAATGTGGCATATATTTTTAAATCCTTTCCTACACATGAGGAGTGGAGAAAGCCCCAAGTGAGTAAAATCCTGAATGAATGTGTATTCTATGGCATGGCATAGCCATGTCAAGGATCATAGTCTCAGATGATAGTAAAATATAGGATGAAGAAAAAAACGAGGAAGTCAATAACAGAAAAATGGTGAGGTCTTTATAGGTGCTAGTTCTTTAAAACAATGCCAAAACAAAACAGAGTTGCAACTTTGAAGGGAAGAAAAGAGCCAATTGGGCTAAAAGGTTAGTTTCAAGTTCAATCCTGATTGTAAGCAAAGAAAATCTCAAGAGCATTCAGAACTGGCCTCATGCATTTTGAATCCCACTAACCTAAGCTTGACCTGAATGTTACAAACTCATATAGAAAGCCAAATGGCTCTTGTTGCCAGAAGAGGAGGATTCTGGGATAGGGACCTAGACAAAGATCACAGCTTAGGAGCTCTGTAGTCCATGCATACATGCTAGATAGACCTCTGTGAGCATGCTCACTCTAGTAGACTGGTTTACATGAAGCTGACAGGCCCATGGCTGAGGAATCAGTCCCATGGGAGCTTGTGCTGGCTATTCTTGTCTTGGGTCTGATTTTCACAGTAGGAGGTATTAGTCCTTGTCATTTGTTTGCTGTACTATGCTATTTGCTACTCTGTGATGTAGCAATAGCATAGACAGGCATCTCCACCTTGGGATAAGAGCATTCTGTCTGAAGAGTATCAGTGTGTGTGTGTGTGTGTGTGTGTGTGTGTGTGTGTGTGTGTGTTGACTATACACATTGTCACTGATAGATCTTTGCAGTGCAGTCCACAGAGAAACCACCCATTGGGTGGGGCTCATGTCCTCACAGGTATTTGAGCTCTTCAAACCCAGCAGCTAAGGAAGCAGGCTGAGTTCCCCTTATGAAGTGTCGGGACGCAGCTACACAAAACCCTTGACATTTCACTCTCTTGCCCCACCAGGCCTATCTATCACTTGAAGAGTTCAATGGAAATTGTTTTCTCCCAACATTAAAAGTTATTTGGGAGCTTTTAAGACACAGCAAATATATGTCTGTAAGAGAAGTTTATTTGCTTGTTTAAGAGCCCTGCACTTTATATATAGAGCTGATATAAAGTGGTGCACAGGAACCTCTAAAACGGTTTATATCCACAGTAAAATACATTTTTGTGATACTCATACAACAGTTAGCCCGGAGCTGAGGGCTTTGTGAACTCTGCTGATCCCCTGCCTCTGCAGCTATTACTCATCTCTCCATATCTCAGGCCTCCCTCACTGCCCAGCCTGCCTCAGACACCTGCCTACTAGTTCCTCACAGTTCTTTTGCCTAGGGTCTCTAAGATGCCTCAACATGTTGCTTCAGGCAGCCATAGAGGGCCTGCCATATGATAGGCCTGAAGCACAGCCCTGGCTAATAAACCTGCTGATTCACTGAAGTCTTTTCTGCTTCTGGTATATTTCTTCACCCTTTACTCCTGGTACATGTTCTAGCAGCTGGATACCCTTCTGAGAAAAGACACACCAGCTCTGGCATATGCCCCCCCAAACACACACAAAAGAAATCACTGGGCTGGGGGTATAGCTCAGTGGTAGGTCACTTGCCTAGCATGGACAAGGCTCCATGTTCAATTCTCACTACTACAAAAACAGAGCAACAAACAAATGTCAAGATCACATGGTCCCTAATTGATACTTGCTATATTCTAGCTGTGTTAAGGGTAAATGAGTCCAATTACAAGGCAGTAAAATTAGAGAGTTAAAGAAACCAACAGCCCTGTCACTAGAAACCATCTAAATGATATCACTACTTCTTAATCTCTGAGTCACTACCCGCAGAGGACCATTTAGCCAAGCACAGAGCTTGTGAAGAGGGTGGTAACAGGAAAAGGCTCCTGAACACACAGTGACCTCAAACTAATTCAAATCCAAGCACATAATGGACCTGAAAGTGTTTCTGGAAGCATCCACCTGTGTTGTAGCGGGTAGGCTCACTGCAGCCTGCGCTCTGAACACGGGCTGTCTGCCTGACACTGTACTGGACATACGGCACCCACAGCTGAGAGCTGCCTTGCCTCCTCTGCTCAGGTCTGAGATCACAGCATGCTGTGAATCAGTGTTTTCACTGTACTCGTGGTTTTATGTTCTTACAGAGATATAATGGCTTTATCATAGAAAACAAAGATTTTTATTATCTTTCTATCATCATCTGTCAACATGTTAGCATCAAACACTGTGTCTATGGATTGTATTGCATTAGAATGCTCAGTTTTAAAAATTGCCAATTGAGATGCTGACTTGGGTTTCATAAAAATCACTAAATTAAATTTTAGCTTGGGATTAGGACAATTTCCAACAATTTCTGAAATGAGCCTAAACACACTTCTGCTATTTTGTACTGCCTATTTAGATAGAGGGGATTTCTCAACATTGATAATTATAAAATCAAAGTGTCAATCAACCCTGAAAAATGCTGAAGGTGCCCCGCCTCTTGTAGCATCAAATATACAGCCAAGATCTAATTCCTCCTGCACAAACAAATAAGCACAGCTATGTCAGTAGCTGCAAGTGTGCTTTTGTTTTTGATAAATTATAAAATTAGATTTATACCAAAGAATTGTTTTAAAGCATATTTATTATTTATTATGAGTAAATGTTTGATTCATATACCTCTTTTATATACCTATATGGGTATTTAAAACACACAAGGTCTTGTCAACTTTCTCAAGTGAAAGTGAGTAATGAGGAAAGTTTAGAGCCCTGCTCTTCATCAACCTCCTGACTCCGGGGTTAGAAAAACTGTGGAGAGAAAATGACTGCCTAGTAGGAAACAATGGGATACAAGTCCTCTAGCTCTTGAGCAGACATGTGATGGGTGGAGGGGAGGGTGGCATCTAGCATGGTTCCAAGTCTTATTCTGTCGGAGTCTAGAAATCAGGCTAGCCCCTTTGGGTAGAAGCTAAAGGGAGCAGACATACATTGATCTATAAATTATTAACAGAGAAGTAAGAACATTACAGTGAGCCTTTCAGGAACAAGCCAGTTCATCATTCTGGATCATCTGAACAAAGTGACCAGGGACCAGAGAAGGAACTGCTCAGCTGAAGCCGCAGGGCAGCAGGGGGCAGGGGTTCTCCCCTTTGTCCCAGATCTAAGGATCTGGTGTTGAAAGGTAAAGCAGAATACTCTGGTGTACTTGAACCAGTGACCCTCACACTCCAAGACACAAGTAGCGATAGCATTTGAATCCCACTTCAGATGAGGCCACAGTTTCTTCTGCTGCCTCCAATGAGTCCTGCCTGTATCATGGGTCTTTTCCCTGCAGGAAGAAGGATTCAGAGAGAGCAAGAGAAAGGAGAAAATGTCAGAGGCTTCAGAGTATGGGCCCAGGGGGAAGTGTGACCACCAAGAGAGGACAGGCACACAAGGTAACTGACACATTTTGAAGGAAAAGAAGGAAACACTACAGTCTTCTGATTCTACAAGCAGAGAGCTTTAAGCTGGGGATAATAAAACTGACCTAAGATATAAGACTCTGGAACAACCAGAGGTTCAAAGAAGAAGAGGAGGAGGAAGAGAAGGAGGATGGGGAGAAAGAGGGAGAAGAGGAGGGGGAGGAGGAGGAGGATGGAGAGGAAGAGGAGTTGCTTTAAGAAAGGCAACCTTTGTTGTGATCCATTTCACCACTTAGGAAGCTGAGGAGAACTTCTGAGAGCTATACACCTACACAGGGAGTCCCTGGAATGGAATATCTGTTCCCATCAAATCTACTTGAGAGGGTTGGGGATTTAACTCAGTGGTAGAGCACTTTCCTATCAGGCACAAGGCCCTGGGTTCGGTCCTCAGCTCTGGAAACAAAAACAAAAAACGAAAACAAAATAACAAATCTACCTGAGTGCCTAACACACAGAGGACAACACACTGGTCCAATTCCAATCCAGATTAGAAAACTCAGCCAAAGGCAATCATCTTCAGAGCTTGTCCTTAAATGATAGGAGCATATTCCATTGCTCCTCACATCAAAACGAGGGACAGATCCCTCCAAGGCTAGACAGCTAGTAGCTGAAGGTGAAGGTGAAAACGGGCGAAAGCAATGTTTTCTTACACAAAATGTGCTGCAAATAGTGTAAAACCACAGGTTCAGAAGGGGAACTGAGTGAGAAGGAAGGGAGAAAAGAGGAGAGAAACAGATGGGGAGGGAGAGAAGAAGGAAGGGAGGGGAGGGGAGGGAGGGAGGAAAGGGGAGAGAGAAGGATGGAGAGAGAGGGAAATGGGGAGAGAGCTTGTGCAGGGGAAGGTCCTCTGTGATAAGTAACAAATACTGCTGAAGTGCTGTTTTCATTAATAAACAGTAAAGCACAAAGAACATGAAAACTCACTTCAGCAAGTGGCAGAAATATATCCTCGAAGGCATTGTTCTCTTATTTCTCTGAAAATGAAAACCTAAATGGAACTGACTGAGCTTCCTGTGGATATATCATTTTCCTCACTAGAAACAGACTGTGTTTTCTGAAGACCCTTACAACAGCCATGGGATTGGAAGGAAAGGCCGAGATAATCAAATCCAACATGCCTCTTCTAAAAGAGAAAGGTACTTATGCTGGGGCATCAGTTGCTTGTCTCCAGCTACTGAGCAAAGGAGCTATTTTAGAAACCTCCCAATAACCAAGCCAGAGCCCTTTCCATTGTAAATTCAACTTTGAAATCACAGGATTAGGGTAGGAAGTGAACTCTTGTCTATGAAGAGCTGAGAGAGGGGAAACACCACACGCAAAGTCTGTGGACAGTTCAACAGCTGTTTGTCATTTTTAATACAAGGTCACAAACCCAACTAATCAACTCTTCCCATTCTTACAAATCCTAGAGGGAAGTTAAAATGTTGTGTGGACTCCATACAAGTTAAGTCTTCATCAGCTTCTAAACATAACAGGACCTTAACCATGCTTCCTAAGTCCCCAGCGCCAGTGAAGTCGTAGCTTTATAAATATCGCGGTGAACAAGAAATGCTGTCTTGTCACATTCAAGCCAAATAACAGCTGGACTTTAAAAATAAAATTTTGAAGACATTTGCCTTTTATATTTCTAATTTCTGTTTTCCTTGCTTATGGTTTTGTCATTTGATTTTGATGAGTGGTTAATACACGTGCACAGCTGCCTCTTTGGGTGACCTTTTCTCTGCCTCCATGCCCAGGGCTGTGAAGCAGGCCTTCAAGCTGCTTACTGAGAAATAGCATCCTTGGCATAGTGCCAGACACAGACCTGGGAAGGATGGCTGGGACAGGACCTGCCTTCTGGTTGACTTACTTTTGTACTTAAGAAGCTGCACAGGACAGACCAGAAGTGTAAGGAGGGCAGAGATGACTGTTGCAAGGATGGAAGGAATTTGGAGATGAAGACACATGGATGGAAAGAGGTGACCTCCCAAGCTGGAGGCATAGCTCACCTTTCAGCTCAGGCTCCCTAAAGAGCTTGCTTTCTGGGTGCTTCGTAGAGGATCACAAAATTTTACTCTTAGAGTTTTGTTCTCAGTGATGAGAAGGTACCATTCATGCACAGATTTCCCTTTGAATCTTATATCCTCCCCCCCCCTCATCAGACCATAAGCTCTGGCTACTGAAGGGCATCACTATTTTAACTTCACAGGGTTTACCCAAGGTCTAGTGCAGGGGATTGGCACACCATAGGCACTCAAGAAATGTTGGCCGAGTGTTTGTTCTGTTGGACCACACGGGCTTAGTAGGGAGTAAATATACTTGATTGTTGTTACCCTGACCCTCCAGCCCTTTTCCAATCTTCATGCTGAGGGGAAAATGAACAAGCAGAGTAGAAAGACTATTATGTGTACCTGCTAACTATCCTGACTTTAACATGAACTGTAACTCCAGCAGGATTTGCAATCAGCTCAGGCTTGAACAGATGCCAAGAACTAGCCTGGAGTCAGCAAAAGGCTGCTCCCCATCCCAGAAGTCCTCACAAAGGCACTGCACTGCTGTCCATATTAGTGCAGGTAACTCGACTCCATTCATGAACTCACAGTCCCCCAGAGGCACATGAGGTCTCAATGGCAACTTTGGGCAAGCTTCTGAAGGGAGGTTTTCACACGCTCCGTAAGCTCCTAGGCCACTACAGCCTGTCTACTGTTACACTCATCAGCATGCTGCTCTGTGTGATGGGGTAACATGAGAACTGATGTATGGCATGACTAGCTATATTTAGGGGAGAGGAAATGGGTCTTACTGAGGAAGGTCACAAGAAGTTTGTTCAAAAAAATAAAAATAAAGGCATTACAATTATCCAACTATACAGATACATAATATGGAAGCTAGGACCTGCATCTTCCATCTACTTTTAGCTCTATCATTACTGGCATTGTCAACTACACCATATTATTAATTTTTTTCAGCCTCAATCTTTTAACCTGTAAAATAGGGAAAAATAATACCAGCCAGGTGTTATGGAATATAGCTAGCATTTGGGAGACTGACGTAGGAGTATCAAGTGTTTAAGGTCAGCCTGGGCTACATAATAAGACCCTATATAATAATAATAATAATAATAATAATAATAATAATAATTTATTCAAAGAGTATTTAAATATTTATGAGAAGAGGCTGTAAAAATAACAGATTCTCTGGCAATATAAACACTAGATAGATGTTTGCTAAAAAAATGTAATTAGGAAACTGTATTTGAAGCTATACAATGTGGGTACTGAGTGGAATTTCTACAATCCTTCTGTAGATTTTTCTCTGCTGTTAAGGCTTTTATCTTTTTATAATGGCCAACAGTTCCATTCACACAATCTCATCAACTTGATTAGCAGCATTACTGGGAGGCAACTCATTATATTTATAGCTAATATATAGTTAAGAAATCAAACGAAAGTGCTGGCAGAGCAAGGGTCAGGTACAGAGCTCTGCAACTCCTGGTTCATGGCCAAATGAACAGACTGGATTCCCCCAAAGTGATAGAGACTGCTTGCCTCACTCTATCTAGCCAAAGATTTAGGCACTCCACAGTACAACTTTGCAAGGAGACTGAGACGGGCCTGATTTCAAACGCTCTTTTTGCAGATGGCCAGGCCACCTACTATGTCTGTGTCATAGTCAAACTATTAGCCATGTCAAGTATTTGGAATTCACAGCTGGCCAGACGGAAGACTCTCAACCCTTACCAGTGGAAGCCTGCTGGCAATGACAGTGTGCCTCTGACAGTGTCGCTGTGCCCCTGGCACACACTCTTCATGGAGGGGAGCAGGTAGAGTCCTGTTCTTAAATCCCTTGTCCCTCACTTCCACTCACCTTCCTTTTTCTCTCCCCTCCCCTTCTGTCTCTTTCTTTGCACTCTGCTGCATTCTCTCTTTCCATCACACAAGCACACAAAAATACATACCCACAGCATTCAGCATGTATCCTGACCCTTCACACCTTTGCAGGACTACCCTCAAGAATGAGCATCTCCAACTGACATGGGAGTCATGCCTTCTGGAGACTCGGAGGCCTTGCTGCCGTCCACCACCACCCAGCTCTCAGGGGTCAGACCAGGGATTTCCAAACTGTCTGGGGAGGCCCTGTTCAGATGCTGCTGAGAACTAACTATCTTTGTGTGTGTTTAAGGGTCCTGTAAGAAACTCTGCCAGTAAAAGGGTAACCAGCAAGATTCTCCCCTTCAAGCTAAATAGGACTTGCACTAGGATCTGAGATGGGTAAAGGATCCTGTTACTCTTAGGAGAGCAAATTAATCTTCCCTGACTGGTGGGATGGATTCTGCCAAAGAAACAGCTAACGGGAAAGCCAGTCCCCACTCTGTGATGACACAGTAAATAACCAGGCCACATTACTAGCAAAGTGCTGACCTAACCTATAAATTGTTCCCAGCCTCTGGGGAACAATTTCTGCTGACGGCTGCTTGGTGCATTTAAGACAAACAAACAAAAAGGAAGCAGGAGACAGGCATCGACACAGCTGCAGGTAGACATCCTGAGAGTGAGGCTGCTCTTTCCAGCAAACACTGAGCAGGCCTCAGCCACGGTTAGTGCGCAGGCCCAGAGCTGGGTCTTCCCTAAGCAACCAGGGGGCTTCTACTGAACCTGTCCGTTAGTTCCACCTGGTTTACTGTGCCTAGGAATTACTTAATCTAGATTTTTCAAAGAAGTCCTCGTTGTATGTGTCTTCTTTTTCTCAATCTAGTGAGGTAGGTGATACTCTGAGATCTGTTCATGGGAATGTAGGGGATTTTCCACTAAAACTTTTAAATAGTATTGTGAGGGACTTGGATTGCTGTGTGTTCAGTAATAGAGAATCCAGCAGTGTCTCAAAGTCCTCAACTACAATACATACTGAGTATCAACATTTCTTTTTTTTGCCTAGAGAATCCAGCTAGTGACTCCCAAGGATGGCCATGAGGATCCCATGTCTAACTCAGACTCACCTTCAGAAACTCAAGCCAGGGAAAAGGTACTCACCCTCTGCATCTTCAGGCCGAGTAAGATCGATGACGCCTGGGCCCAGTTTCCCATCTTCACCTGACTTCCCTGTTAACTGGGGTCCCAAGTTCTCAAAACGAGTTCTTTCCTAGGAGAGAGAATACGCAGAGGCTTACCCTAGCTTCACAGCAGCCGCTGGCTTCCTTCCTGTTTCAATTTTGCTTAATTGGCAAAGCATGGCCTTCTGAACATGTCTGACCCACTCTAGAGACTGACTGCTGCAGGCTGAGCATGTCACTAACAAAACCAGCAGTGTCTAAAAGGCCAAACCTGCAAGGAAGGGGAGGCCATGACAGGGACCTGCCAGCACTGCTCTGCCTGGTCGGTCCCTATGTGTCAGGTTTGCTTCTGGAATTTACACAAGGAAAGCAACGGAGAGAGAGGGACCAGATGTGCAAAACTGAAGAATGTTCTTACTAAAGCCTGCTGCTAAACTGAATGAGAGAACAACCTTCCCAGTTAGAGATCAGGCTTTTGGTCAGTATTTCTGAGAAAAGTACAGGGTAGAACTTTCTGTGCCAGCATTCCAAAGGCAAACGTGTCAACCATTGTGGGGTGGACATCAACATTGCTCTTTTCTTGGACCAAGTCTTTCAACTGTGAGTTCCTGGGAACTGAAGTGTGTATGACTCTCACCCTGTAAAGAAGCCAAAAAGGTTCAATACCCCTGCTGTTTTAGAAGGGAACCCCAAAGGTGTTTGCTTATTTACCAGTTCTTCTAAGAGCAGGAGTCTGAGGCAACACGATGGAATGAGCCCTGTGCCTCTCAGATCAGTGGCAAGGGCTCAATGGCCATTGTTAATATGGTGGTATGATCTGCATAAACCCAGCACTGGTACCCTATGCTCACTTCCCATCTCCATGCTTAGTCTCCAGACTCACACTTGGCTTTGTGTTATCCTTATGAATGAATGAAGCCTTGTTGTTCGTTACTATGAAACGATATTAAATGTCATGTCAGCTTGAATGTACAGACGTGAAATAGCAGCTTGCAGCTCCGGGAATGGTTTCTGCATGTTATACTAATGCATTATGCAGCAGTAGAGTGCTGATTGCTGCACAGTCTATTGTTCAATGACCTAGTTCTGCACCAAGCATGTTCGGCATCTGATGGAAACACGCCGAGCATTCTGTTCTGTAAAATGTTTAGAAACTTGGAAATATTCGGAAGGAGCAAACATACAATTACTTGATAGAGGATGTGCCTCATTTGTACAGCCTCACTGCGTTTGTGCTTTCTAATACGATTATTTTTGAATATCATTATATTTCTATAATTAATTCCCATCAGTCAAATTGTTGCAGTAAATCTTCCAGTTCCCCTTCATCAGAGACCACGTTGAAATCTTCATTGGAAGAAAACACAGCATAAGATGTGCTTTTTAATCTAGCACTGCTTCTAGGAAAGCTTTGCAACAAAACCGATTATCTAGTCATCATTGCTCCAACTAGGTAACACTAACTAACTAGTTTCAACAGCAGAGTGTAGGGAAACCTCTGTAATAGAACACATATACAAGACAGACTGATAATCAAAACTGAAGTGAATGTGGTTCCTAATACCTCCTCATGTGAAAACACGGCTGCACGGGAACAAATTAACCCAGATGCAGTACAGAACACAAAGCCACCACTGCCATGAACTGTGTGGGAGCTTCACACATGGTCAGGGAAGGACAGCTGCTTTCTATCAGTCCAGTTCTATTTTTGAGTAGCACTTCGGGTTGTGGTGATGTAAAGAGAGTCAAAGTGAAGCACACTGGAAAGCCATGTCCAACCTTTGTTTCTGGCACTGTTTCTCTGGCATATTTGCATGCGAATGCCTCTGTTATAGGCCAAGAGTCCTTCTCTCTCCTTGGAAGAACAACCTTTCACTGCATTTTCAGGGCACATGGGGGCGGGACAACTTTCTCTGAAAGACAACACTACGCAACCTATCAATATGCATATTCCAAGGATCTTCCTAGTCATTCATTCTCTTTGATTTTACTGAAAAATATTCTCAGTTAAAAAAAGACTTCCTGAAAGAATATCAGTATTTTTTACAGGGAAGGAGAAGAGGAAAGATTACATGCCATGCTTTGTAAGAACTCCAAGACAACAAAGCTTACATGATGATAATATTTTTTTCTTTTCTAAAAGTGAAGTGCGCTCACAATGCAGCAGTATCAGCTTGTTTTTAATCATAACAAAAAACATCAGGATGATCCACAACACATTCACAGTGTCTTTGAAGTCAGACAATTTTTCTGACTTCATTGAAAAAAAAAGATTCTTCTGGAAAGACACTTCCCCTGTAAAATATCAATATTTTGACAGCACAGGAGACAAGGAAGAGTATCCTATGAAATACTGGTTAAATAGGCAGAAAATAAATCAATGATAAAAAGTGTTGGGGACAGTGGGTTGCGTTTTCAATTTGATAATATTAAGCACTGTGTTTGAGATTAAAGCAGGACCCTGCAAAGCCAAGCCCTTTCATATAAATTTCCACCCAGTCTCCCAGAAGATTTCCTTCTTTTCTTCAAAGAATAGCTCAGAATATTTATTTGCCAGCCACAGAACCCTAAGACAGGAAGGCATGGGTGTCTACAAGTTAGGTCTGTGCAGCTGAGCTAGGCACAGCTTTACCAGTGCAGTGGACATGAGCCTCATAAACACAGGACGTGAATATGGGCACAGATAAAGTATGGAGATGCTTCAGTGTAAGGAGCTGAGTTAAACACCAATGGGTTTGTTACTGTAAGGAACATAGAGAGTGGAGAGAATGTCCTTAGGTCCCAAATAACCCATCCCCATCCCTTGAAACATCCCTCTCAATGTACACAGCTCCCAAGCAGGGTGACTTAGAGATAAGAGCAAAATTCCTCAGTGTGAACTTGACCCTGCCCTACTCTTGCAGTCTTCCCTGGTTTTCATGTTGATAGTGGAATGCACGTTCTCATTGCTGCCCCAATGACAGACTCTCACTTATGCATTGTCAGTCACAAACATGCAGGCAACATGAAAGTTACTGGAAAAAAATTAAAAGTCAGCTCTGCCGTGTTGTAGGGACTGTTGGCTCTCTAAGTGTTTTGAAATTATGATGTATGAGGTAGATGTTGCATATTAAATAAAGATATTTAAATGATAAAGCCCCCGTTAGTGAGAGCTGATGAATGTTAAATGTTACAAGCCACAAGATGGTAGTATCCATCATCTCCATGTGTTATCGGAATCAATGATAGGGTGGGCTCACTGCTGACAGACAGACTCCGATTATTATCCCTTATTTCCAGAGCCAGTGAACAAACCACTCAGATCCTCCGGCATTATTTTTAACTTTGCATTAAATTAGCAACTTTCCCCTCCCTACCGTGGCAAGATTGATCAGTTACATCTTGGTACCACTGGAGAGAAAATGAATTTGGGGGTAAATAAAAGACCAGGGGTTTGTTCTCATTTAAGCAAGGAAATCAGCTGCCTCTTCCCAGCAACAAATGTGAAACTGTGATCTGGGGAAGGAACAGTGATGAAACAGTAAGCACACAATAATGGCTTTTCTTTGCACTTAGATAAAAGCTGAATTTTTGATGTGCACGGTATATTTTAATAAAATTTTATATACTGTGTTTTATACACTTATTGGCTATTCCATAATAATGTGTGTGCTCACAGTAAAATTGCTCTTAAATTTATGTGTGTTATTTATACGTTCCCACGTAACAATGCTTTTTGTTGTAAAAAATATTCTGTTTATTAATGTAACTTTACAACCACTGCATCCAAGATCCGTGGTAAATTAATGACATTTTTATTATTTTATAGTGTCATTAAATTTTTACTGATCACTCCATCAAACAGAGGCAGTAAAGGCCATAATGTAAACTGGGACACTTAGATCAGGCAGCAGGAAGACATTCCATGGAGTCTGAAGAAAACTGCTGGCAATAAATGATATTTATACTATCTTTAAGCATGTGAGACTACTTGGATAAGTTTGGCAAAACCGTTTCAGTAGTAGAGTGGATGGTGTACTTAAATAACAGTTTGCTTGCCAGTGAGACAAGCCACTTTCAAACCATATGCAAGATGACGGATTGTAGCCGTCTCCAGAAAACTAACACACGAAATGTAATTCTGTTCCTCACTTTCCCTCTGGGTCACTGAGGGTAGCCAGCCTGTACTATGCCTCAAGTCCTTTCAAGGTGGTCCCATTACTACAGCTGGAAGAGGAAAGTGGCACATGCTAGAGGAGTCTTTGTTTGTTCCTTTACAATGGACATATTCCATTCTAGACCTGTCTAGATAATGGTACCATGTACTTTACTCTTGTGGTCTAAAAGAGAGGCACTTTACAACCTTTATTCAAAAGCCCCTTTGTACAGATTGTCTGAGTGTGGTGTCATTCATAGCAGCCACAAAGCAAACAGCTGGGCAGAGGGAGGGTTAACCTATATTGTAGTTTAAAAAGGTGAAAATTATCTTGGGTTATTTTACACGTAAAATACATTATAATTGGGATGTGCTCAACACCGACTTTCTTAAATAAACTTAAATGTGTGTTATTAACTAATTGCCAAATATTCTATTTATGTACATATGAGGTAGTAAATAGAAAATTCTGTGCCCATATAATTGTGAAATTAGTAGCACCAATCTCTCACATGGGGAATCTGACATGATTCTTTTTTATGTAAATAAGAATTTTGTTGTTACATAGCCAAATGAGCATTTAAATATTTAAAACATTTTAAAACCTTTCAGATTTGTAATAAAGGTTAACATCCCAGCTCATCAATCACGTGTTTGTGCCTTCCCAAAGCACAGGTATTGCAGAATTCTGAAATACTGTCTACCCTTGAAGTTCCAGCTACATCTAATTATTGAGCACTGCCTGGATGAAGTCTTTTTATCTTCATACCAGCTCTAAGCTTCAATCTTTTCAATCTTTTCTGGATATTTGATTTCACTTCTATATTGGACTGGTTCTTCAGTCCAGGAGAACACTGTCCTAAAATAAATAGAACAACCGCCCTTTACCCATTGGAGCAGCACCAATTGACTAATAGTTCTTGTCTCACTTCCTTCCTTCCCCTTGTCTATCCAACCACCTGGGATGGCTGATTTTCCATCCACAGAGCTTTCTGTCCTCCCCTCAGGACCTCCTGTCATCTTTAACCTGGCAGAAGCCTTGTGGCCTGTAGCCTTCACTGGATGCTATAGCCTCCTGGCTGGTGCTGGCACTGGTCACTGTCTCCTCTGGTCTATCTGTTCATACTGCTTCCTCAACTTGTGCAATTCCAAGTGTCTAGGTAAGAACGTTCTATCACTTCCTGTTTTCCAGTGCATTTTAGTCAAACCCTGGCTTGCTAGGCACTTCATTCACTGCTGCCTATACACCTTTTCACATCAAATGCTGCACAATTCTCTCATCAGACATCTTCTACTAGTTTTCCTAGAGGTGAACAATGGTTCATCTTCTGACAGCTCCACAATCCTGCCTTTCTCCTAGCCTCTGGGACATGCTTTCTTCTCTGTCTTGTCAGGTCCTATTCATATTAAAAAACCCACATTGTTTCTGAATTCTGTATCCTGTCTAATTGACCCACTTTCTAATAGGCCCAAATTCTAAGTCTTGACTGTATAACTAACCCCTGGTTTTCATGGTACTGTGTTAAACAATCAGGGTTTGGTTCAGGTACATTGCTAGATCTCTGGCATCAAGATTGAAAGATTTTATAAGTCAGGGATTATATCTTAGGCCTTGCTATAGATCTTACACAACAGCTCATGTCTGTGTCCACAAGGACCTATGGTCTCACAAGGCCACACAAGGGAGTGTCTAGAAGGAACAAGAACCACTAGCTTTGCAACATTCCATATTTGTGAATGAGATGCTTAGATTCAACACACTCCCCACTATATTGGTGCAAGTTCCTTGAACAAAAGAACCTAAACAAACAAAGCTGATAAGAACCTCAAATATCCCTACAGGAGGAAGAGAAACTATTTTTAAAGAAAAGAAAAGAAAAATTCATTTGATTATATAGCTTAATATAAATCTAACTTGGAATTTCTGCAGGTAAACTAGGCATTTTTGCAAAATCTTTGTCAAATTTTGACAAGAGAAGACATTCTCTACCAAAGATACTTGGCTTATAAAACAGTATACATTTTAAAATAAACAGTTTTATTTTGTTTCATTTTGTAAGTAAGACAAAGACAGCATAAAGTGATTCTCTGGCCCATTATGGCCTACTTTGGACATACCTTTCTATGATTTGATTCCAACAAGACATTCTCAACCATACAAACAGTCCTATTATTGAGTTGCCATACATATACTTTTATTTTATATCATGTAGTTTATAATCAGTAATTTAATGATCAAAAATGTTTCTTAATGATCAATAAACATGCTCAGTGAGTAAGAACATTCACTGCTCTTACAGAGGATTTGAATTTGGTTCCCAGCACCCACATAGAGCAGCTCACAACCATCTGTAACTCCAGTTCCAGGGGATCTGCCATCCTCTGGCCTCTGTGTGCACCTGCACTCATATAGTGCATATAAGCTCACACAGAAACTCATACATACATGCATATAAATAAAAGATAAATAAATAAAATAAAAGGGTGACTTTCTGGAGGAAGTTGCCCTAGAAGCATGGGTATTTCCAGACTCAGTATTGATGATAATAAAACTACTGGCTGGAAGAAATGAAGCTCATCATAGAACCATCTAGTCCAGTAATATTTTGTTAGCTAATATTCTTACTTTTTCTACTCCTAATTCATCCTTAACATCAATATTGTACTAGTTAGTATTCATGAATGAGTTAAGCCCTGAGTTTTCTGACTGTATTTGCCCCAGAACTATTGGAGGAGAAGAGGGAAGAGAGCTGCATGTTGTCTATCTTAATAGAACAGAGTCTTTCCAGTGAGACTTTTCACCAAGCTGGTCAGTATGTGGCCCTCTGTCCTCTCATTTCTAAAAAGAAATTAAACTGAGATTAAAATGGCTTTGCTTAAATGTTATTCTACTACCTTTCATCAGAAATGGACATTGTTTTGTTTTGTTTTTCCAGACAGGGTTTCTCTGTGTAGTCCTGGCTGTCTTGGAACTTGCTCTGTACCAGGCTGGCCTCAAATTCTGAAATCCACCTGCCTCTGCCTCCTCTCAGTGCTGGGATTAAGATGTGTGTGCCAAGCTACTTGGCAGAAATGGACATTTTTTTTTTAATCAAAGAGAATTGCTAATAGACTGCTAAGTAGTGTAAGAGGAATGTTTGGGGGAAGAGTTGAGGTTGTAAGGAAAACTGTTCACATAAAGTCCTGCCAGATAAATTAGAGTAAGGTGGATTTCCCATTTCCCAACAGGGGCCCAGACTGACTAGAAGGTCTTCTATTGCTCAACTGATTTACATACCTTAATTTTCATTTATTTGTCTTTTAATAATTAAATATATCTATATAAAAATAATTAAATTAGATTTCATTGCTTTTGTAAAAAATTGAAAAATAATTATTTTGTTTAATAGTAAAACTAAAATAGAAGGAGAAAGGGGGATTATTTTGGCAGGATTTAGCTACTGGAGTGTTTAATCTGTTATAAAGCCAATAAGACAGACATTGTATCTTTAGAGCAAGCTGGGGAGCCACATAAACAGACCCATGAGCCAATTATCATATGTATTCTCTATGGTCTCCGTGACAGGAAAAAAGGGAATGTGACAGATTCCACTTGGGACTGGTAAAAAGAAGTCAACAGCTGGGTGGTGGTGGTACACACCTTTAATCTCAGCACTTGGGAAGCAGAGCCAGGTGGATCTCTGTGAGTTCAAGGCCAGCCTGGTCTACAGAGCGAGTTCCAGGACAGGTTCCAAAGTTACACAGAGAAACCCTGTCTTGAAATGCCCCCCCCCCAAAAAAAAACCAAATAAACCAAAAAAGGAAGTCAACACAAGATTTTGCCAAGAAGAAATGCTTTAGTTGAGCTAATTAGAATGTCATCAGGAAAAGAATGGCATTTTAGGGAAAAGTATAATATATGAAAATCCAAAGGGCTTTGGAACTCTACATTCAGAAAACTCAAAAAAGTTGTATAGTATCTGAACAGAAAGTCTGAACTGAGCAGGACATGAAGCTAAGCAGAAGAGGGAGAATCGCTTCACAGAAAGCCAGGCAAGCCATGTAGTCACTTGCTCCTCACCATGCAAGCGGCAGGGAGCCTTTGAGTGCTTAGAAATGGACCTAAGACCTGACATGATTACTAGAACAAAGGCCTAAATTTAGTTAAAGCAAAAGGAATGCATCTCTGGTTACGTAGGTCAACAACTGGTGCAGGAGAATGGGTAGTTTTAGATCGGGATACTGTTAATGTTTAACTTGGAATATTTAGCAATAATGTCTTTAACTGTTATATTTTATTAATTTCTTTTCCCTTCTTTCTTCTTCCTTGCCTTTCTGCAAAGCATCCATACATATGGTCTCCCATTTAGTCATTTATCTGACAAGTTATTTGACTAATCTACTCCTTCCTCCATCTCTGTCTCTTTCTCTTTCTGGAAAGCACTCATACATATAACCTTTTATTTAATTACTGCAATCCCATAGCACCAGCATTTCCTTTCCAATTTAAGGATGGGGAAGAGACACACAATAACCAAATTTTAGTTTTAATGATCCTAAATTTACCTCAGCACAAATAGCTACCTAAATTGTAATTTAGTGGTTAAAAACATTTTAAAAATCTTATATCTCACCATTGTTTTTTAAGGATGGCCATAAATGTAACCTAGTCCAATGAGGCTGTTACAGTCAGTGCTACCACATTCTAACAAGGTATGTTAAGAGGGAGTTTGGACACAAATGTGTATACACTGAAGAGAGACCATGTAAGAACAAGAAGGGCAAATATAGAAGCCAATGACAGAGGCCTCAGAAGAAAACAACCCTGTTGGCATCTAGACTGAGGGCTTCTAGCTCCTAAGACCGAGAAAATAAATTTCAGTTGTTTGGGCCACCCAATCTGTGGTACTTTGTGATATATAAAAACTGTTACAATGACAACTTTTGCTTCTTACCTCACAGACGTTTTCTTGTCACTGCTCAAACTATATCACAAAGTCAAAAAGTAAAGTTTAGAGAGATCATTAGCTTCAGCAATGATCCTTCAAAAGCATTTGCAATCAGAACTGAGAAACAGTTCTGTGTTGATAGTTCTATTATCTGTCTGTCTGTCTGTCTGTCCATCCATCTGTCTGTCTGTCCACCCACCCATCCATCCATCCATCCATCCATCCATCCATCCATCTACCTACCTACCTATCTATCTATCATCTATCACCTAATTATCATCTACCTACCCTTTCTACCATCTAGCTATCTATGATATATCTATCAGTCACCTACCTATCACTTGTCAGCAATCTACCTACCTACTTACCTATTATCAATCACTTAACTATCATCTCTATCTATGAATAATTCTTCAAAGAAGAACATTTCCCCTTAAAGAGAAGAAAAGCTTAGAATCACTCATCAAAAGTTGCCAAAGACCAGAAGGGTGAATCTTGAAAAGAGTGTCATGAGCTGTTCGGATTTCTTCTTGAGTGTCGGGTTAGTGTTTTTTAACCCCTGGACTGTAGGCTCCTTGGGAAGGAAAAGTGTATCACGTCCCTCTCTCCCTCACTAGCACTGGGCCCTGTAAGCAGAGAAGTGCCATGCAACACATGCCTGCTGAAATGAACTACTGTCAGCAGAGTGTCTTGTGGATGTGTTTTATGGGGCTTTCAAAGACATTCTCAAATGATGTATGACAAGCTTTGCCCAGGATGTGAAGGGTGCACCAAGCCAGAAGAGTTCTGTTTCTACAATCCTGGCAACAACAGAGTCCCATGCTTCTCCTGCAACATGCTTAGACTCATGTCACCAACCATCACTTGACAAGTGACATGGCAGCATTAGTCCTGAAGACAGGAGACCATTTTAGCCTTGGGAGCCGCTGAATTCAATTATGTTTCTCTGGGTGATAGTGCTTACTGAAGCCCTGTAGTTAAACGCTTTCTGTTTTGCTCATATGGTTTTAATATGGTTTTAACCAATTGCAAGGTTATTTATAAGTTTGCAACTCCCAAGTAGACTTATAAAGCACCCAGATTTAAGCAGATCCAGTTGTGTGGCAGCCAGAGTCCTGCTTGCATGTGGTTTCAACTTTTCATTCCTACACAGAGGCATGTGGCAGATTTGTTCCTGAATATTCTCTGATTATTTGGTAACAAGTTCACAAAAGGTTCCATTGTAAAATTATAGAAGCTACTTTGAAGGCTAACACATGATTTAAGAAAGGAATTCTATCTCACTTAAACCACCAATAAGACTCTGTTAGTCTAACATTCCCCATATGAGCAATGGACTTCAAAACAAAACTAATGGTGAGCTAGCAAATATCTTTGTCCAAAACAGTATCTTGGGGATCATATGAATTTGATTTCAGATATCTATGTAATTTGCAGTGTGTATTTTCAACATTGTTTGTGGGAACACAGGTACAATTTATTCAAACTAAAGACATCAAAACTATGCAAACCAAGAGTGAATATTTTCTTCAAAATTATGCATTCTACTTCAGTTTTAGCAGGCCAACTGATAATTTTGAAGATGTTTCCCCCACAGAAATATAAACACACAAAAATGGAAAAGCATAAGATATTACCACAATGTATCTGTTTTAATTTATGAGCTGTATAAATACATCGTATCCCATAAGAGGTTTTCCTGTAATTTAAAGAAAATGTGTGTGCTGCAAAAATAGTATATATTCTTAAGAGAAAAATAGGGGTATGGAGAAGCTGTCACTTGGAGAGCACTGAGGCCAGAGAGGTCAGTAGGCTTGCTTGAAGCCTGCAGCCCCGACCAACACATCCAGAGTCCACCCCTGGACCTCCAGGCTCTCAGTCTCCCGCTCCCTCCACTCGGCCACTCCTCCAGTCATGCTAGTCTCTGCTTCCTTCACCTGCAGAATCAGGGAGGTAGCTCATCTCTGTGAATTCTTCCAGCTCTGAAACTTTCTGACCCAGCGATATCCACCTCCCTCGCTCTCCTAGCTCTCAGGCACACACTGAAATCACTTCACTGTGTCTCAAAAAGTTCTTAGCAATTACTCATATTCTCAAGAAAAGCACTCAAAATTAATCCCTTTGTCGAACAAGCCTACCAAGCTGTGGTCCTTTTGGTCCCAAAGTGCTGCTTGCTGCTTCAGAAACTCTTTGGCCTCCACAGGCAATGGAAGGGAGAGGGTGACAGAGGAAGGCAAAGAAAGGAGGTAGTGAAAGTCAGAGGGAAGCCTTTTTCATCTAATTGGCTTTAAATCTGCCTCTGTCTACAGGCTGCTGTCCACTGTGGGGGCATCGGGGTACCAGGTACAGCGCCTCCCTCCCACCTGCAAGCAAAGTTAAGCAGAACGGCTGCTACTCATTTTCAAAGATAGAGACTCCTCAATGTCAAGATTTTGTGAAAGGAAGCCCTGTAGAGCCAAAGGACACCTCCAATGAATCTGTAATAAAAATCATGTATAACTTGGAATTACATCTGATTAGAAAAGAAACTTCCTTGAGTAAAATTAGATTTAGGAACTGTTCTAGTTTAGTAGTAATCTTTAGAAGTAATTCTAAAAATCGATGATTTTTAATAGGCATTTAAAAGAAGAAGAAAATATTTAGGAACCCTGTTAAAATAATACTCAAAAATGACATGTCACAAAGGACAAAAGAAAGTGCCCAACTGTGGCAATATGTGTTAATTGTATGGCTTTCCAAGCTGTGGGAGAACTGGTGTCAATGACAGTATAATTACCATTACTTCCAACAGAGTTAACGTGTAGTTACTACAAAGTGGCGCACAATTAACTGGTGTCACTAAATAAGATACAAATTAAAAATTCCCAAATGGGATCACAATATTCTAAAAAATAAAAATAAACCTAAAAATAAAATTAAACAAGTTTTCCCTGGTAACGTCACACACAGCCTTTTCACATAATTACTTCAGATGGGGGGGTGTTCAAGAGATTTAAGTGAGCACACACTGTTTCTAGGTATTAAATAAAAAAAAATAAAAAAAAAAAAACAACCGGCACTAAGACATAAATGTACACATTAACAAAGACTTGAAATTTCTTAAGCTAAATCTATTGCAAATAAAATCAGAGTTTTCTCACTTCTTTCAATCCTTGAACACTGAACAACCCTTTTTGAAATCAAATTCAAGAGGGCTTTCAGTTTTTACTGATGGTCAATATATTTTGCTTTATTTAATCAACACTGGACCAGAGACTGCCTGAGTCGTGCTACAGAGGCACACAGAGATGAGTAAGGCTGAGTCCAGGGGCAGGGAAGGGAGCTTGTAGACTAACCGTAGATTATTTGCTATGTGTGTCAGTAAATTCTGTCAATTCTTTATCAGGAGGTGAAGGAAAGAGGAAGAATGCTACAGCTCAGTCCACAGGAGTCAAGTTCCTCGTTGGGATGTCTCAAGTCAGCAATAACAACACAGGAGACAAGGGGGGGTGTGGGAACATGAACAAGCTAAACACACATCTAGGTTTAATTGGAAGGGAACTGTGAAGTTGATGAGAGAACAAAGGGAAAGTAGCTGTCTTTAAAACACAGCTACACTGTGTCTGCTGTATCCTTTTCAAACATCTGGGCTTCTGATTGAATTCCTGTGTAAGCGTTCTTCAGAAATACTGCTCAGGACTAGAGAAAGCTGATGGCTTTGTAACAAACTTCCAGGATAGAACTCTTGCTACAGTCTTAAATAATCTGAGTGGAAACTGCTAGGGGATTGTCATCTTCTCGTTAGCATGCTAAGAATAAACTTTGTAAATAACATGTTAATTAGTGTAGCAGACAATATTTTATTAGCAACTTGTGTTTTGCATATTTTTGAACTTTTTTCTTTTAATTTCCCATGCCTGACTTTTCTTTCTTCCTTTTTTTTTTCCTTGTGGTATCCAATGTCTGCTTGAAATTAACTGCAGCTAGGCACATTTGTAAAAGGCTGTGCATCTCCTTTGAAAACGACATAAGCACATTACAGATCCACAAAGCTTTGGGGCCATTTGTTCTCCCTGAAGTCACTGTTTCCCTCTTTTTAGTGAATACGAATCCTAGGAATAGACATTTATTCTTGTTCCTGTTTCTGTAATTTATACTACTAGATTTCTGACTATTTGTCAGACACCAAGGGAAACCAAACTGGTTCAGAGGGGTGACAGGGAACAATGATGGGTGTGTGATGATGCCAGACCACTTCCTCTTGTTCCCAAGGTGCTGCTACATTCCTCTGATTATTGCAGTCCCAGAAAATGTGCTGATCACGGTGTGTGCCAGCAATTCCACCAAACCGGAGGAGCTAACATCCCAGCTAGAGTACATTATGCATGGGATGTAGATGAGCTAGGGGCGCTCCAGATATCTACAGTTTGTCATCAGAGAACCCACAGACAAAGAGAAGTATGTTAGTAATTACTGCCACCGTCCTCTGTGTGAGTAAACAATGAAACAGATAAAGATCAACTGATTTTGGAGTATTTTATTTATTGTCATTCTATGAGTGGGGAGGTTGTCATCTCCATATTCAGAAATGGGAGACTCAAATGCTTTGTATTATAGCTGAGACAATGAAGTTTGGAACTGCACCAACTATGTTTTTTGTTAAGTCAGAAGTCAGTCTTCAGATTTGTTGTTTTAACAATTTCAATGCCAAGATGATGGCAGCATTGGAACTGAATTTAATTTGTTCAAAACTTTGAGTTTCGGTTGATCAGTTTGGGCCAGGCACTAAATAGCAAGGTGTTTTAAAATGCTGGATTTTAATTCTTGTGTCCAAGTTTCTATATATTTGGACAGTCATTTCTTCAAAGTTAGAAATAATGCTTCATCCACATGAACTGTTTTCTAAGTGAAACAAGAGCAACCCCTCCAAGGGCTTGAGCCTCAATAAATAAGTATGTGTGGCCTATCTGCCCCTGCCTTCTCCAGGAGAGACCTGAAAAACCAGCAGGAGCAAAGAAATTGTTCACTCAGCCCTACGACTGGCTAAGGAGAGTTCCTTAAAATGGATCTACACAGTCTCAAGGAAAACAACAACAGTTATTCATAGAACAAATAACTTCCCATGTGGATATTATAATTAGCAGAGGTTTGAAATGTTTGCAGAAATTTTAATAGTAATTTCAGACCAATTAATGACTTAAGAAGACCATGAGAATAACAAGTACAAACAATTGAAGTTTTAAGAATATAGTTCCTTGTTTTTTTGTGGACAAGGGTTCTTCCCTTGCATTACCAACAACAGTGAGTCCCAGCAGGGCAGGAAGACATAGAGCACAGGAAAAGTGCCGGCTTTGAGTCCTCAGGGCCCCCTTGAAAGGGGACAGCAGAAAATAAGAGCTCTGACAGGGTTTCCTGAGAGGAGAGTAAGACTCCTGACCAGAGAACTTCTTAGTCACAAATGGCCGTGAACTAAGCTAATTACTTCAGTTTTTCATTTGTGTCTATAGCCCCACGTCCCTACCTTTGTCTTGCTTGGAGGGAATAACTTATTAGTTGCTATGTAACAAGTTCATTGTCAGGAAGTTTATCTGGGAAAATACTCTGTTTCCCTCAGCCACTACTCTCCCTTCTCCTCCTTCTTTCTTTCCTCCATCTCTCTCTGTTTCCTTCACACCTCCCTCTCTTAATCACAACCATTCACTCACTCTTTCTCCAGATATTCAAGACTCCTGTCACTGAAACCTTGCTACACTCTACCTTGGAGCACGGTGCTTATTACAGCCTCCATGAGAAGATGAATACCAGTGTGCCCGAAATATGCTTGCTTGGGGATCTCATCTGGATGTTTCTCAGCAGTCTTTCTATGGGGCACTGCTAGTGCTTCCTGTTGTCCAGACCCCCCAGCCCGCAGTCAGCAGGGCCTCCTCTATCTTCAAGTGCCTCAAGCCCCTTGCTAATGGGTGTCCCACAAGTGGAACATGGATCTGACCTAACTTGTCTCCTAGATGAGACTGGACTGCATTTTCCATTAGGGCAGAGAGTGACTGGCCAAGCCTATGCACAAACTTGCCCATCAGATCCTGCCCAGCTCTTTGCAATGCCCTAGTGCTGGAAACCATGAGGAAGCCAGATTTGCCCATATCTGCCTTACTTCACATATACTGCGTGATTGGCTCTTGCACACAGGCTTGTATATTTACCATTTCTACCTTTCCAGTGAGTAAACAAAGGCACTCAAAAGTAGCAGGCCACAGGTGTCACAGCTGTAAGGCCATGTGGTTAAAGTGAATGGAGCATTCATTAGACTGAAGCTGAAACTCTAAACTCACTGTGACTTATTTAAAAGAGTTTGTTCATTATTCCACTGATGATGTTTGCCTAAACCCAAGGATGTTATGTTATGGCAGCTACATCAGTGGTCTAGAATACAAAAGACTAAACCTGCTTCCGCTTCCTCTGCAGGGGTGTTACTAATTTAGGGAATGCATACTCTTAAAAGAACAAAAGGGTCCTGTCCCCTTCTTTCTATAATGGTAGGGATCAAAACCAGGGTCCAATGTATGGCAGGCAAGTCTGTACCATGGAGCTTCATCTCCAACCCTAGGAAGTTCTTGATATGCCAATGTGACTTTTTAAACTGTGAGTTCATGACATTATTTCTTTAAAATTGTTTCTGTTTTGGAGGTGGAAACACAGAAACTGATTTTAATGTTGAGAGCGTACTAGCAACATATATAAGAGGATCCCAAACTTAATGTTTCACTTTTTTTTATTAAAAACTACGTTGATTCTCCCTAATAGAACAAATTCAAATGGTCTTCTTGAGAGTTACTAGGGACTGGCAGCCAAGAAGATATAAGAATGAGGGCTAGTGGGCAATGCACGTCACAAGACACTCTTTGTGTTTCTTCAAAGCCAGTGCAGTTGACTTCATTTATAAAAAGACATAAAGGGCAAATCAGGGTTGTACCAAAAATAAAAGCAAGCATTTTTCTCCATAGCAGGAAGACAGTACTTTGGGAAATTCTAATCTTAGTTGCAAATGTCAAGATTACAAACTGGATCTTAGCTAAAAGTGAACCTCTGCCAGAATGCTCCTGAAGGTACATTTGGGACAAGCAGATTCAAGACAATGCTGAGGGGATCCAGGAAGGCAAGAAGGTCAGATCCATATACTCTAAAGAGGCAGAACTGAGACCTACCAACTGAAATTGAAAACAATCAAACATAGTAATAGTCACCACCATCAAGAGAGTAGAACAGAATCAGAGATAAACACAGAGAGACATAGGTATTCCATCATAAAGCAGCTATATATGCACATCCAGGTCAACACACAGACAGAGAGAGACAGAGACAGAGAGAGACAGAGAGACAGAGACAGAGACAGACAGAGAGAGTGAGCACCACTGTTTAGGGTTCCCTAGGACTCATGTCAGAGACTGACACTGTGGGAGAAGATGAAGTCTGCTACAGGGAAAAGATGTGGACTATGAAACCATGAGTGTGAAGAACTTCACTTCAGTGCTCCTGTATGCATGCCATCCAATGATTTGAACTCTTGGAACCTCACCTTTACCTGCAAAGGGGAATGATAGAAAAAGTCTATCTGTAAGGAGTGCTGTGAGGGCCAAATGTAATAGATAAACAAGAAAAAAAGTGTTTTGCAAAGAAAACACTGACATCCCCATTATTCTCAAAAGTACAACTGCTAGAGGAGTCTCCTGAGTAAGGAAAGAAGTTAGTGTTACTCACCTGACTATTGCTAGAAAGGCTTATGTAAACCTTTGACAAGTGTGAACTACTGAGAACTAAAATGTCATATAAAATGTATGCACAAAAATTCTGTTATTGGCATCAACTTAAATCATTTCATATGTTACCAAGTGCTTACTGTGTACTGAACATACCCAGAAAACAAATGTCTCCTTTGACCTTAACTCTAATAAGGCATTATATACCTATATATTATGTATGTGTGTGTACCATATATCATATATACATGGCTCACTATCGCAAGGATTATGCACTAAAGTGTAAACTTCTTACCTTAGGACATGGATGCTGTCCTGGAATCTGGAATGCACACTGGCCGAATGCCAGGGAGGTGGGGTCTTGTACGCTTCTCTAATACCTTGTATTTTACAGCAGGCAATTGCTCCAGTTGTCTCTGCCTCAGTTTCCTCATCTATAAAGTGAGAGTCTGTACTGTCTGGTCTGTTAAAGCTTTCATTGCCAAGTCAAGTATCCTTACAGAGTGATGGATTAAAGTGCCAGGTAGTGCTAGTTTGGTTAGGAGAATACAAAATGTGAATTTTTACTTCTGTAAAAAATGAAAAGGTTCTTAATTTAAACTGCTGCAGAGAAAAGCTGTCATCAGTGGGGGAATGAAAACATGGTGCACATCCAACTCTGTAGAGCTAGAAAATGATTAGGATATTTGTGAGAGGTCTCTAAAGACAAAGCAGACCCAAGGTCCCTAGTTCTCAGGGTGATGATCCCTGAAGAAGCCAGCATCATGAACTGAGACAGCTAGGTCTCAAGAAAGGCCCACAGCTTACAAACAGAGAGCCTTCCTCCTAGAGCTGAGAATGCAGGTTCCAGGGCCCAGAGGCACCTAGGCAAGAGCACAGTTATTTTAAGTGCTAGGTGGTGCTTCCCTGACAAGGCTGTGATCCTCAGGGGCCCTCTGTATTCCCCCCAGGTGCTTGGTTAAAACAGGGAAACGGGTTAGAGATTTGTCAGCATTCCTAAGGTTGTGTTTTAAACAGAATCTCACTTTATGTTTAAAGTGTTATTAAGTTTTTAAAAACATGACAATCATTTCTCCTGAGAAGCAATTTGACTTATATAGTAGACATACTGGGGATCTTATAACACATTTTCATGTTGCGTGTTTACCAGGAAGCTCACAATTAGGTTTCAACACCCATTAGCAATTTAGCAAATATGAACATCACAAATCACTGTGTACTTATTTTCCCACACTGTCATGTGACTTCATCTCACTTTACCTGTGAGTCTTAGTTTCTTACCAGTTGTTTCTTTTTCATACTATCTCCTTTCCCTGTAGTTCTTATTCCTTACTTTATAATATGTATCACTGAAAATCACTCCTAATGATTTTTATGCATTAAGCAAGGTATAAATACAAGTTACACAGTTCTTTTAATAGTCTTTGCCCCCTAACTCCAAGGGAATTAAACCTCAAAACTCTATTTCTAAACACTTACAATGTTTGAGTGGAAAATGTTGTAAAATTAAGATGCTTGCAATTCAAACATTAATGCAAATACGTATGAGGTGCTATCTAGAATCGCATATAACCCCTGCCCTGAAACTTTACAGGCCCTTTAGAGGGTCCAATAAGTCAAAATTCTTTCCACGGTAATACTATGACATTATTTGTCCATTTAAGTTCCTTCCTCTATTGTGCAAACAATGGCACTCAAAATATTACATGTCTAGGATAAAATTTTAATGACAAAGCAGAAAAGAGAGCCTGGCTATTTTCAAAAGGAATCAGGTACTACAGGAGTCTATACAAATTAAAACAAAGCCATCCATGTTATAATTTTACTTTAAAAAGTATGTGAACGCTCAAAATGTTGTTTACATTGATATCTAATTGATCTGTTATTATTTTAAGTAAATTAGTATCCTAATGTTTCAGTTTTATATGTAATATGACAGGTATTGGTTGTTATCATCCATGTAAGATAGCTCATACAAATTCGAAGTCTTTGAGGTCTTTAATAATTTTCAGAAGTGTAGAAGGGCCTTGAGACCTCAAGAGATGAAAATAGCTACTAGAAAGACTAGACCTAGAAGGATGAAGGCTTGGAAAGTGCCTGCTCTGGTGAGGTTCTTAATTAATAAGTGTGCTCTACACATTGTGCAGGTGATAGCTCTTCCAGAAAATGAGTACAAAGCTATGACCTGACTGCATGGAATCTTAACATGTTCACTGGGAGAAGTGGTAATTGAATTTGGCATTTTGACCTAAATACTTGTAAACAAAACTAAAAGCTTCATACCTGCTCCAAACCCTCACCTCTGTCCTTAAAAAGCACCTTGGTTCTTAAGTCCATACCAATTCTCACCAGTCTTCCCAGTGAGAGTACAGAGGAAACAAGAACCAGAACCAAGGAGTTGTTATTGGCTATTTCTCTTCTCTTCTTTCCTTCTTCTTTCTTTCTTCTTTCTTTCTTTCTTTCTTTCTTTCTTTCTTTCTTTCTTTCTTTCTTTCTTTCTTTCTTTCTTTCTTTCTTTCCTCTCTCTCTCTCTCTCTCTCTCTCTCTCTCTCTTCCTTTTCTTTTCTTTTCTTTCTTTTTTTTATGAATTAAGCTTTAAGCCAGTATCTAGGCAACCAATGAAGCAGCCCTGACAACAGGGAAGAAAGAAGGTAATGGTTGTATTCAGCCAGAGCCTACACACAGCACCTCGGACCTGCCCAGTGCTGCTGGTTCAAATGAAAAATGCAGCATTAACAAATCCTCACTGCTCTCTTCTAATTTTATACCACTTTTGATTTGTGCATATTCTTTTAGGAAAACACCAATGCAAGTATAACTATAGCTGTGCATATCAAAGAGACTGCAGGAACACATGTGTTTATGTAGCGGCCTGCAGCTAACAATAGTGGGGTGTTCATTAAAATGGATGTTTGAAACTAGGATATATACCTTGATTTAAAGTCTAAGTAAAATTGCTCCATCCATCTCTGGAGATATGGGGAACAAATGGGATGATGGAGAGAAAGCATGCTGGGGAAGAGTGGTCTTAGCTTCCTCACCTGTGAAACAGGAACAGCAAAGCCCATATCCTTGAACAGATAAAGAGAGACACAGCGTATAATAAATAGTATTTTTGGAGCATAAGGCACTATTTAAGCATTGTTTGTCATGTTGTGAAAAGTACTGTCTTTTGAACTGACTGCTGTTTTTCTTTGCAAACAATGATGATCACAGAATCTGTCCTTTCCTGTGAAATCTCCACTGTGCTCCACATTCCTCCATAGTATATTTTCTTGGGAGCAGATTGACAGAGGAAACATTGCAACTGAATGTGCCAGTCAACTGCAAAAACAATAATCCCAATTAACTGGTTCTGTGTACACTTGATTTGAAAACAGTAAGCACCCATTGGTCTGTGTAAGGAGTTCAGTCTTTCCACAGTTTGCCAAATAGCTTCCTCTCAGCCCCCTTCACTTATTGTACAGCTGTATTGATCTTCTGATTACATTTACCCTGTCATGCAGCAGTAAATATCTGAATCAGCCGTAGAAATAACAAGAAGCTGTGGCAATTGACCATGAGAAGCAGAGTCTCCATCACATATTCCTTTCCCAATTAGAGGGAGAGCTTTATATCACTGTAGTGAGGATGTTCTGAGTTTGCAAAGTCGGGTGAGGAGTAAGGATCCACACTTGTAAAAATGCAACAGTGGCTTTTAAGTAACTAGCAACACATTCACAATGTGCCTCAGTGAGGGGCTTATCATTGTCCTATCTTATTTGACTGGGAAAAAATACCATTTGGGCATGAGTAATGATTGTTACTATCATACCAGGCAGAGTATTTTTTAAAAAGAAAGTATTATTAAAATACATTAAATTGGAAAATAACAAAGCTCCCTACTAACAAAAAATCATATTTGAATGTTATCTTGTTGGCTACACCCAGATACTAGCAGGTAACTAGTACATGAAAGTTCCCTGAGGGTCAGAGAGATGGCTTTGAGGGTAAAGACACTTGGCAGCAAGCCTGAGATCTGAGCTCAATCTCCAGAACCCACATTAAGGGGGGGGAGAAGTGACTCCACAGAGTGTCCTCTGACCTCCACACATGACATACATGCCCACACTATCATGCACCCACATCAAATAGGAATAATAAATACAACTTAAAACTTTAAAGTTCCTTTGAAAACAAAAATGCAAAATGCACAGATGTCTTTGTGAGCAGCTGCCTGTTAGGGTCTTCCTAACCTTCACTCTGTTCTTAGACACTGTGGCCCCCAGGGCACAGTAGTCTCACCCTTGACCACTGGAGTATATCAAAGAAAGGAAACTAGAGGAGCACACAGTTGCCACATGGTGTCGAAGTGAGGAGGACGCCCATACCAATAGAGCATTCTCTATGTGAGATGACTGTTACACTCTTCCTCAAAGAACCCTTCAAGGAAAAGAGTGCATCGTCATCTCACAGCTCCAGTCACTGAGACTCAGAAAGGTAGTGACATACTTAGGTAAGCTCATCAGAAAACATCACAGGGAGAACCAAGACCCATGGTCAATCTACACCAAGACCCAGGCTCTCTCTCATTTATTTGTGGCCTCAAATTCTATTCTGCTCCTCACCTACCCTCTTCTGTATCTGTGTCTGCAGCACTCAGTCTTCTGTTAAGGTCTCAGAGCTAAAAAACAGAGTAGCAGGAACAAGGCACTATGGAGACAGAAAGGGTCATCTACACAGAGTTCATGCCTCTCTACACCGTAGCTTTCCTTTACTCCATCCTCAAAGGGTTGAGACAGGCAGTGTAAAGGTTCTTTTATATGCCCAAGGCTTGCACTACCATAGAAAGTTGCTAACTAACTCTAATGCTATTCTCTCTGTGGAAATAGTAACCTGGGTAAGGAACACCAAGCCTTTATTCCATTTTGCTGTAATGTCCAGCTGTTGGTAAGCGCCTTCCTTTCACTGGGTTTATTTCTCCTTTGTAACCAGTAGTCACTATACCAGATGGATGTAATGCTCCCTCCAATTCCCTCATGCCAGCAGGTTTTGAATAGTTTGGTTTGCTCTGATTTTGGCAAACCCAGGACTGTGAATAAATAGGCTGAGTAAGCTCTCTGGCACTAAGCTCCACCTGCCAGCACTATAGTTCCAGTTGCAGCCATGTACTCCAGACATAGGTAAGTGTGGTCCTTTGCCACTGTGCTGTTCATTTGGATATCTCTTGAGGGTCAGAATCTTTCTCAAGCAATTCCCAGAGGGAGTGACTCAGGCCACATGTGTATACCTGCCCATTTCTGAGGGTCACCCAGCATGATGCCTACACAAGAAAATTTTCTATCCAGTCACTGAGTACACACACACACACACACACACACACACACACACACACACACGTACGCACATCAAACATGCCACCACCCCACCTCACCTCTCTCTTAGCCAGATGCCCTGAGTTTAGCTCCAGGACATTTATAAGCAGTGTGACTGAAATTCTGCAGTGGATTGTCCTGACAAAAATACTTAGACTTGTCAGGACAATGAAATGTGTGTGGTAAAGAATTCACCATAATATGATTGTATGATTGAATTGCACTGGTGCTCCAGTAGAGATGAGCCGGCTGGGATTCTTGGTGGGAAAAGCTAACTTGGGGCCGAGACTCAGCCTTCTGCTGGCAGGATACTCACAGTGTGTGTGCAGAGGAGGTGATGGCGCAGAAGAGCTCCTGAGGTGCCGTTCCAGTCTACTGTCCCCACAATCTACGTATTTAGCAGACCCTGCACACCCTGCACCAGCCACCCAGAGTAACTCCACTGGTGCCGTTCTGGCCGATCAAGTCAGTGATGTTTCATACTAAAGTGGCAAAATAAAGATTTGCTCAGGAAAGTGAAACAGATCGTGGGTGACTATGTATTCATATGGACACACATATGAGCCTGTGTATGTGATAAAAACACAGCTTTCCTGTGCCTGGGCCATAAATGTTAGCGCACACTCGTTATACTACAGTCTGTTTAGTCACACCTAGTGTGATAGAATGTAACAGGCAACGGTTGGCACTGGGAGGTGCTGCCCCATCCCCTTCAGTACTGAAAGGTTCTGTCTATCCCATTCGGCCTTGTTTCAGCTAAAGACAGTCACCTCAGCCAAGATCAAGTCCTCTTCTCAGGGTAGCATTTATCCAGGGACCGATTGGCACAAGTATACAAAACTAATTTCCCTCTCTAAATTTGGAGCAATTCTCAATAACTTTGGGGTCCTGAAGCCTGTGGAGGAGTTGCTGGTGGAGGCACAGTGCAACCATTTCCTTACCCAGTCCTGCTTTGTTCCTGTCCCTCCTGCAGATGGCGGTTTGGAGAGTACCCCCCACCACACACACACACCTGCCACTAACATCCAGCTAATGGCCTGCTTCCCAGGGAACACAGGTGTGTGCTATGTTCTTTTGTAAAGAATGTTCAAGTAAAAGAGAGAAGTGTCCTTAATAAATGATAAGGTTTGGGACAGCCATGCTGTAAAACTTACCTAAAACTTAGACATGGGTCCAAGGAACAAATTATCAAGTCTAATTTACAGGTCTTTATATTTAAAGAAAACTGGCCAATAATTCAAAGCTGGGCAATTTTGAAGACAGATAGCAAACTGGATTTGTCCCAATCTCCTTCCTAGTCTTATTGTACATTATATGCTTAACCCCTTTGACGTAGGAAAAAAAGTGAAAAGAAATGGTGGTGTTCCTATGGAAGGAAAACCACAACTTTAGGATGGAGATCTGAATCATAAGAGAACTGAAGCTGCCTCCCTCACAGGGCTCTGGTGCTCCTGATGCATTCCTCTAACTCAACTAGCCTAATTAGTCTGGCAAGTACAGAAATCCCCAAATAAGGCCCATACACTCACACCAATCACCTTAAACCAGTGCTCTTTTTCAGAAGAGCCAATGCACACATAAAGCCTTTCTATGGGCTTTCCCAGTGTCCCAAATCAACCCCAGCGAAGTTGATGCAATGACTCCCTTCAACTAGGAAACCACAGCTTCCTGGTTCTGTAGAAACTGCTTTGCAGCTTATCTTTAGGTACTCAGTTCTCTCTTCAGCATGTTGTATATAATTAGGATATAATTTATTAGTGTGTTCAAAGTCAACCCCACTTCTCATTTTTGTCTCTCATGAAAAATAGAGTTGGGTTTTTTTTCCATTTTTCACTTCAGATTTCTTCCTCACAAATGAATTAAGAAAAGTCAATGGGAAGTAAAAATTAATCTTTGGAATTTAAAGTGTATAGTGTCCACATTTGACCTTCAGCTCCAACTGATCATGGTAAATAACTACATATGGTGCAAGGTATTAATTTTTTATTTATTATTTTATAGGTGTTTGTGTGTGCCTAAGTTTATATGTGATGTGCCAGTTTATATATGATGTGTCACAGTACAGGGGCACCTGAGGGAAAATCACATCTTTACTAGGCTTTGAGAAGTCAGCTCTCTCTGGAGCTAAGCTTCCTAGTCCATGTGAGGCTTGGAGTATCCCCTCCTATTACCAACCCCATCCTACCCTGCACCCAGATGTCTCCAAGTATGGCCCAAGAGTACAGCAGTAAGGGCCAGAGGTGGGAATGAGCTACACTTCTGCACACCTTATAATGGATCACATCGTTTCCTTAACAGAAAAGTTAACTTTATGCAAGTGTGAATGTGATCTTGTTAGGAAATAGAGGTTTTAATAGACGTCATCAAATGAGAGTAAGGTCACAATGGATTAGATGGGTTAGGTTGTAGATACACAGACAGAAGGCAAGCAGGCAAGTAGGAAAGACAGGAGGAAATTGGGATAATGCAGATGTAAGCCAGGGTTCTTACAACAATTAGAAGCCAGGAAGAGGAGGGGATGACACTCGTTGAGATCTGCAGAGAGCACAGCTGGGAACACCTTGCCTGGGAACTGGCCTCCAGAGCCACACACTCAAGTCCAGACTCTTTCTATAAGCCAGTGTGTGGTCCCTTAGGAAAGGATTGCACCTGTGCATCCACACAGTCTTCTCACACAGGAACACAAATAGCGCCACACACTTCCAGCTTCTTCAAGAGCAAACAGGAAAACACTTTGAGGAACTGGGGAAACCACAGGCTTTTATCTTACTGTGCAAATTCTGTCCTTAGTACAGTTAGCAAGGACTGAAACAAAGGGGAGACTCCTGGCCTGGGCCAGCAGCCTACAGTTCTAGTTCACAGAATAAACACATGTAACTGTTTTAACATTTCCTGAACAACTATGACTGTTGTCTATCACAGTAGTCATCTGTCCCTCTACAGTAGTCCCACATTTGAAAGTAAACAAATAAACATTTTCCCACAGTTTAATGCTGGGCAGTACTTGTGTATGAAAGGACTGAATGACTTGTCCTCCCAGGCACACTCCTCCCAGTCACCCATTTCCACTCTTGTTAATAAATAAAGTTGCCTGGGGGTCAGAGCTATTAGCAAGCCATAGGAAAGCAGGGCAGTGGTGGTGTACGCTTGTAATCCCATCACTTGGTAGGCAGAGCTAGGTAAGTCTCTGTGTGTTCAGGGATACAGCCAGCATTGGATACACATGCCTTTAATCTCAATACCAACCATAGAAAACCTGGAGGTCTATACAGACAGGCCGTGACGAGGCGGTCATATGGTTGGGTTTAAAACCAATGATAAGGCAGAACAGAAACTCTATATAAAGACTTTAACACAGGAAGTAGCTCTGGTTCGAAGAGGTAGGACCACCGCAGAAGGAAGGGTAAGGTTTTAGCTCTTAGCTCTGACCTCTTGGCTTTCTTCTTTGCATTGGTTCTGTGTTTCTTATTTAATAAGACAGTTGGTTACATCTACACACTCTTCTTCAGGAAGCCAAAGGTCTTTCTGTATGTCAGATCTCACTCACACACTGGACAGATCCAGTGTGGGATGAAATGAAGAAGTTTCCCAGAGCTCACCAGCTCGAACGTGCTTGGCCCAGGCTATGACTTCTAACTCACGTCCTCAGCTGTCCCCTCTCTTACGATCTGGCCACATTGGCCTGTACATACATAACTCTACCTGTCTGGAGTGCCTTCCATCCTGCTCCTCCTGTGGCCACACTATGGCTTCATTCAGGTCTCTATCCTGAGTCATATCCTCAGACAGTCCTTACTGCCACTTCTAAAATAATTGCCCTAAGCTGGCTTCTTACCTTTAACGTGCTTTTATTTCCCCTTGGTTCCCAGCCATGTAATCAAAAGAGCCTTCTTCACAGTCTCTGCCCCCTACTAGTGTGTACTCTGTTTAGTCCAGGCATTTACTCCACACTCCCTTACTTCTGTATGAGTCTATCCCAAAACAGGTACTGATTTGCTGAATCAAGATGACGAAAACTGAATGCAGTTTGAAATTTGCTTGTTTTGTTTTTTACTTTTTGGTAGGAAGCATAGCATTAAGTTTAAAGGTGAGCAACAATTCACTTAACCATTACTGTGAGCTCAGGTGTATCCACTCTTGTTAATAAATAAAGTTGCCCGGGGGTCAGAGCTATTAGCAAGCCATAGGAAAGCAGGGCAGTGGTGGTGTACGCTTGTAATCCCATGGTGTGTATCCTTGTATTAACAAGGGTGTATCCTTTGAAATAGTCTTGCACTCTATTCTCACTCTAATTACATAATTTATAGTCTTTATAAGAACGATCCTAAATATTGCAGGATGGGACAGAGAGACACCAATAGCAGGTAGGTTGAGTACCTGAGAGGCAACCTAAGTGCCAACCAGCAGTAATGTGGTTACACGGGGCAGATCTGAATAAGTGACTGGGCGGCTCTCAAGCTGGCAGCCCAGATCATTGGTAACAGGTAAGGACCTGGAAGCCTAAAGAAAGAGAGATGACAGAGTGAGCGATGGGCCTGTCATGCAGTAGAGAGGGATTCGGGGTTACCTTCTCATTCCTGCAGTTGCTCAGCCCCATGTTGTTCATGGAGGACAGTTTCCCATCAACCCCGTGTGGCTGCTGTTGCTGCTCCCGCTGGATCTGTTCTCGCATCTTCCGAGCCTCCTGAATGGCTTTCATCACTGTGTCCTGGTCCCCAAACAGGGCAGGAGAGTTGAGACTGGACAGGATATCTGCATACACAGGGTGGGTGCGTTATTAGATGCTTGTGGGGACACAGTCTCTCAAGCATTGGCTATGATCCACTCCCCAGGAAAACACTGTATTCTTTGAACAAGGAAGGGGCACATTTGTTATTAAGAAAACTACAAGACTAGTTTGAGCACAGAAAGCCAAGTCAAGCAAGCTGTACTGGGTCAGGGTTCAGTTAGGCTGTGGAGGATACCCTGGCATTCCAGGCTGGTAGGTTGTCCCTTACCCTCTCACAGATGATTGGTCCTAGGTTCTAATTTTGTATATACAGGAGGGATGTATTTGCTTTGTTTGTGCCTACAGTATCAATGCTCCTACATTCTATTCCTAGCTGTATTGGGAGAAAGTAACTGCTTTGCATGTGTCTATACTTTGTGTACAATTTTTCCTGATCAGTGGGGGAGGGACAAGGCTGGGGATAGGCAGAGAGGTGGCTAGAATTTCTGTCCAGGGACTCTGTTGTATTTGGTGTGTTATGTGTAGGAGAACAGTTTGAGGCTTAACAGGATGAGACCTGTGAGGGTACATGGCTACTACAGTGGCATCTGTATGTGGGTGTTTATGTATCCATTGCAGGAGCGAGGGGGTGGGAAGAACACACCACACTCTCCATTCTCCAAGAGCTTGCTGGTTAATGAAGCATTCTTCTTATCATGCTGCCTCAGTTATTTACCAAGAGAATGACAACCCTGCCCCATCCTCAGCTTGGACACCCACTGCTCCCAGCCCTCTCCCCACACCCCCGATCCTGATGTACAGTGAAACAGTATGTGTGGCAATGGCTTTCACACGAGCACAAATCCTCAAATCAAGTAAGAATAAACAGTTTTCTTCCATTATATTCCATGTAACCCAGAAGGGAAAAAAGAAATAGAAACTAATTTTCCTCTACACCTTGAATTTTACTAAGCTTAAATGAATACTTTGGATCATTTTTTCCATTTTTAGACAAAGAAGGGCAATTATTTGATTACTGATAGATTTTGTCTGTTGTTGTGTATTTGACATGATCTACTTGTGTAAGGTCCTTTGTATTTAATCACACATGTGTGTGAGAGGCATGTATGCATGTATGCATACTCCTGACACAGAGAAACAGGGAAACCAGACTATAATTAAGCTCATACTACACACCTTGTATGTACAACACATGTGCATATCCATGTGAGTTGTGGGATTCTGGAAACTGTCTATGGAAATGTTTTTTAAAGTCAGTTACTTTATAGAATATTAAACAATTGTTTTGTTTTGAAGTTTTTCTGATAAAAAGACGACTTTTGTGCAATATTTTAGATGACTTTTGTGCAATATTTTGTGTGTAAGATTGCTGTCTAGGAGCAGATACTTTGACTCTGGCCCATCTGACCCAGACCTAAGAAGCACACTCTGCTGCTGACAGGAGCAGAGCCTGTGACGTACCAGCTCTCTCCCCGTTCCTTTGGTTGAGCAGCCGAGGGAACAAGTGAGATGTGGAAGTGGGCTGCATAAGGGCCACTTCAAGAAGCAGGCTGCTTTCCTTACACTGCCTTTCTTTGTTCTCATCTCCTACTGCCAAACGCCAGCCCGAACAAACAGCTGACAGTGATGTTCCAGGTGGGTATCACTTCTCTCTTCCAACTGAGCACCCCTGACACAGAGTGAAAACTGTGGCTCCTATGAGACAAAGCTGACTGGGAATCAGAAGAGGCTGCTGTCCACATCCTTCCTACCCTAAGTCCCAAGTGTCAGCAAGGACACTGCATCTCACACTCAGCCCAGCTGAGCACACCTCTAACTGTGAGCTTCCGGAGAGCATCAGGTTATGGGTGAGGAACTGGGTATCAGCCTTGGTTCTGCTAGTTCACAGCACAGGTCTGGGGCTCAGTCGTTCTACCAGGAAGAACTGAACTTCCTAACTTGTAAAGTCAAGTGAAATTAAACAAAGCGGCAAAACTAGACCTAAAATTGTAATTAGTCTACCCACATGTTACCATATCCAATTATAATAAGCAATAGGCTCCACGACTCAATAACGCAAGGAAGGGAATGTGGCAAAGAAACGGCAGTCTAATTCCTAACCCCTTTGAATCTTACTGTCTTTATTTGGCAAGCAAGAGACAAGAAGAGTCCAGTAACAATATCCTTCATGCTTTTGGTTTGTCCCCGCTGACAAATGCTTCCTTGCCGATTGCTCCAGTCTACCCAAGAACATGAATGTGTTGGGATTCACCTATGATAGTCTTTCAAAATAGAGAGCTTTGATGTCCAGGACACTGTAAGACCCTTGTCAGGTGGACTATTCTCTTTTGGCCTCACAGCAGCCCATGAACTATACAATACTATTCCTCATTCAGGATTTAGGAAATACTAAAGTCCAGAGTCACAACATTAACCAGCGAAGGGTTTTGGTTTAGGCATGTCCCATTGTAAAGCCCATGCTTTTGCTCCTCCATACTTTCAAATAGGGGTGTGGAAATCCCTAGAGAGCCTTGAAACTGCACATCAGAAAGCAAGAAGGAAAGGGCATACTGTGGCATGGCTTCCTGAATGAAGCCAGTTCTTGATACCCTTACAGGATTATTTTAAGGCAAAATCTTGACAAAATCCAGACATCCATAAGTGTCTGATGGCCAGCTCCACTATCATCTAAAAATAGATTGTAGAGGATTAGAGACATTTTTCAAAAGTTCTAGTCACCTAAGATACTAAGTTGTGTTCTGTTTCAGTAGAAAGAGTATCACTATCCTTCCCAGAGAACACACAGGACCCAAGGCAAGCCATCACAAGCCCATTTTGTTTCTATTCTAGGTCACAGGTCTCTTCCTGAAGTGGACTTTTCCTTTTACCTAAAGAGGATCCTCTCCCCAGGCTTCCTCCAATGGGGCTGGGGATGCTGCTCTTGTTTGGCAGGTTGACAGGGCTGGTTTTGCTGGCTGGGAAGAGGCTCTGGGTGGGAGATGTTGGGGACTTCACAGGCTCTGCTGTCTTGGGCCTGGATGAGAGATTCAGCGGCTGGGCTGTTGTTTCATCCTACAAGAGTTTAACATAAATAATTATTTTAAAAAAGACAAATGAAGCACATTATCACTTAGTAAGCCACAGTTATTTTACACCTCCGAGACAATGCCATGTTCTCCTACAACAATAACAAAAGAAGCTAATTATCTACCTCCTTGAAGATTCATCGGAAGGAACCTCATTAATTTCCCTGTGTTATGCTTCTATTTACATTAACTGTGTAGTTGGATCATTCTTTTTGCCAAATTAAAATCTGAATTAGCTCACATTACAGCTTAATTTCCTAATGTGTTTTCAGGGATCTAAATTAACCTAGGGCATTTACAAAGAATTATTTAAAATTTCAGTAGCTCTGTAGTGCTTTTGTGTTAGTCTCTCAGAAAAGTTCCTGTGACTATAAATAGTCCCTGCAGCTAATTTTTTAATATATATTTTAAATCAAACAATCGCAAGTACTTTAGAATGGAAACATGGAGAGTCTTCTTCTGCTCTCCAGGGCCTCTGCCCTCAGAGTCCCATGCCACACCACAAGCTTCTATGTGGCTTTCTGGGTGTGGGTGCTCTTGTGGTTTATATTCTGGTCTCTATTCATGTTTAAAATTAATTTTTGTGAAGAGCAAGCATACATTATAATTATGTTTTACATGCTATACTATATGCAATTTATTTTTCATGTTTAAAGTGATGTCTTGTTACAATCTTTGCTACATATATTTATGGAATGTCTATTTTAAGACCATATCCCTCCACACTGAGCCCAGTATTTCCATCTCTGGCTTGGAACTCTAGGTTAGCCAGTGACTTGAAAGTTAAGCAACTTGTTTTCATTTTGTTTCATTTATCCTACTGTCAAAGAGCTGTAGACAATATTTTTATCATTTCAGAAATATAGATATGAGTATGTGATTTAAAGGTTCAGTGTTAAGATCTGCATTATTGCATTCTGAAGCAAAATCATCAGCAAATGTCAGATCCTGTTTCATCTCTGGGAGGGCCCAGAGAACTTGCTTTCAATGACATTATTGAAAACACACAACGGAATCTGGTAACAGAACATTCTCTCCTATGGTAAACATGTGATCTCACGGAGCCTTTATTTCTCCATCTATAAAAAGATGGCTATATACTACAGATGTCAATCAACAGACATTCCAGAAAACAACACTGGAGGAAGAAGGGCGAGAGGAAGAACAGGAGCCTGTGCAGGAGTGACCATGTACCAAGCACTACACTAGGCACCTGCAGTGTATTAGCCTACTCAACCACTGATGCCATTAGGAGGATGGGCCATACTACACAAACTTTACAAATGGGGCAATGAGCATCAAAATAATAAAAGGCACCTTCTCAAGGCCATCTAAGGAGGGAAGAATTTGAATCTAATTTACTGGATTACAAATCTCCACCTTCTTTTCTACCAAATGACTGGGGAAAAACCATTTGTATATTATGTAGTGATGTCCTACGTTTTGGTTTTTGTTGTTTGTTTGGTATTAGTAGGAAACAAGTGCTCTGCCCCATCTGTGTTGCGATGCACTTTATATTTAGAATAGGACATGTTCTGGGGAAACAAGATTACATTCACTATGAATGTCAAAATTATCTAATGTACTTAACTAAATTGCTTCTTTTTGCCCTTAATTCAAAGAATATTTAAACTAGTCACTTCCTTCACTCATGTTGGAATCATAGCACTTTATATGCTAACTATTTGGTTCATGTTCTCTACACTTCTTTCATTTGGGGTTTGCTGAACTTCTAAAATGTCTGAGTTTAGAGGTTTTGTCGAGTTAAAGAAATGTTCAGCCATTATTTTTTCAACCAAATTCCCTTCTTTTCTCTAGTTGTGTGTGTTAGACAGATCATTTGACAGTGCCCGGGACTGAAGGTCTTTCCTGTGTTCTAGTTTGCACAGTTTTCTTCTGTGTCTTCACTATCGCTGTTTTTTTTTTTTTCTTCTGCAGGTGTTGAAATTGCCATTAATCTCCTCCACTTACTGTTCATCTAAAGTATTGCACTTAGCACTTGTAGGCAACTAATTAGGTTTTCTGTGCCTTGCCTTATTATATTCATGTTTTTCTTTAATTTTCATGAAAATGCAGAGTTTATTACATCTTTTCCAGTTTTAATATTCCCTAACTTAGTATTTATAACTCACAATTAATGTCAAGATGCTCTCCATTGTAATCATGATAGAGGGACAGGATCAGGTTTACTTTTGAGATTAAGGACCCTCCCTCAGGACACAGGACATGACTATTAGACAGTGCTCTTCAGACATTGATGCTAAGAGCCTGAGATGGCAATTTCTGAAATAAGTGAATTCTAGACTGGTCCTTTACTATCTAGAAGGAGTTTTGGGGAAATGGCACAGGGAACTTAGCAGCCTCCCTAAGTAGAGAGTTCAGAGTTTTGAATGTTAATGTAGACAGAACTTTTGAGGCAGGGTACCAGCAAGGAGGGAGAGGGAGAGAGAGAGAGAGAGAGAGAGAGAGAGAGAGAGAGAGAGAGAGAGAGAGAGAGAGAGAGAGAGAGAGAAGCAGAGACAAGGGAGACAGAGACAAAAATAATGCCAAGGAGCTTCAAACGATTGGACTGTGTGTTTTGTTAGTTGAGTAGTGGTCAGAAAGTGCCTATAAGAAGGCAACTTGAGTCTGGGGAGAGGGAAGAAGGGAGCAGGCAAAATGAATGCATGTTCACCAAGGACTGGGAATGGCTTCCTCTCCCAGTAACACAGTGAAAGGTCCCTTGATGTCCATACAGGGCATTCAGTCTCCAGGAAGTTGCTGCCTCATAATGGGGCTAAACTCCCTGAGATTGTTGCCTGTTTTGAACCTGACTAACAAATATGAAAAGTATATCCAGAGAGGATCCAGGGGTGCTGTGTCTCAGAATAGATTTCAGATATTTAAAGAGATACAAACACTTTAACAGCCAACACTGTGAAATTCAAAATGTGTAGCATCTATTTAATAACTATGGGCTTATATAGAAACATGAAAATATGAATAAAGAAGAAAAATCCCACAGATTCTAAGCAAACCTCAGAATGACATAGATGGTAGAACCATCAGGTAAGATAAGGAAAAAAAACACAGGAGGCTCGGATGCAGGCAAATCCACTCTCTCAAAAGCTGGAAAAATTGACAATGACCATGTCACCAGTCTGGAATATATAATCTGAGATAACATTTATGTTATTTCTATGTAATAATTATGAAATTTTGAGACATTTTTGATAGGGCTAATTATATGCCCCCTCCACCCAGTCTAAGATAGCACAAGATGTTTGTCAGGGGACAGGCTGCAGGAACTTAGAGTGCCTTGCCAGGTTGAGAAGGCTTTTGCTGTATATAGAACTGATAGGTGATACTCATAGCCCAGCTCAATGATTCTGGATCTTTCTCAATATGGAACTCTGTAACCAGACACTTCCATCCCCATACTGAAACTACTTTCATCTCCTTCCTGACCACCATGAGCATCCTCAGTACTACCACCACCATTAACAGAATGCTTATTACATGCTAGAGAACACATGGCTTCATGGAAAGCCCATAATATCATCAACGCCCAGATTACAGTGGCAGACTTAACAGATGAAAACCCTGTGTTTATCTCAGCTACCTTCTGCAAACATTGCCCTGTCATATTTCACTATATAATGCACGATTGTGCTCTATAAAGGGAAAATGACTGTAGTGAGGACCACGAGGAAGCTGGGTGATCAAATCTCCTCAGTTAGAAGACTGAGCTTACTCTCAGAAGTTCTTCAGTAATAGGAACATTCAATTTAAATGCTCACTTTGTATCTTGGTTTATATATTTCTGCTCACATACATAATATATGATCTAAGAAGTATAAGAAATGGGTCCTTTGTTGCTAACATAAAATATAGGCAAGTCAAACCATACAGAACTCTTATGCCTAAGAATTTGCATGTGGTCAAATGAGTAATAAAATCTGTTGGCCCACAAAGTTGGAATGGTAAAAGCAGATAGAAACTTGAATTTAGCCAGGGAACATTTACTCATCCAGTAAAGGCTTGGTTTGGTACAGTTCCAGTTGGCCAACTTAAATTACAAAATGACTTTTTCATGTTAAAATATTTAATACCCAAATAACCCAAGTTGCTGGCGTTTCACAATACTCTTTCTCTAACAACTATGAAGAGACTTATTCCTTGGGTTGAGCTGCTGTGCTGATTCAGATTCACAAATAAGCTTTTGGAACTTAAAATAATCTATTTCCACAAACTTACAATTCCTGTGCTAACTGTTTTAGCTCAAGACCTCTAACAATTAAGTGTAATTTCGCTCTATTTCTCTAGAGAATCATTAAGTTAATATTTGGGAATGGAACTCAGACAGGCTGTCGTGAGGATGCTCATGTTTTGGTCTTCAATACTTGGAGTCCATTATTTTTGCAGACTTTCTGAAATCTCAACATTGCTATCTGAAAATTTACCAAAATAAGGTAGCTTCTGTGACTATAGAGCACCCAGTAGTGATGTTGGTTGCTCTCAACAGTTTGCTATGTGAAGATTCAATAATTGCCAAACTCCCTACATACAGTACTTCTGCCAAATTACAACCATGCATCCACACTTAGCACACCTCCCCAAGTTCATAGTCAATTACATACAACAACTGTTTCTCCAAACTGTGTGAATTTATTAATTCAATATAGGAAGTAGAAACAGTCCCCACAACCAACTTGTACTATGTAGGGACCAGATGCAGCACAGATTTGAAGCACCTGATCATTTCCCTTGTCACCAGGTACCCCCAGGTGACCAGTTTGAGGACACTGAAAATCAGTTAAGAAAACCATGTGTCAACACTCCACCCATAACTGTGAAAACCCAGTTATCCTCTCATAATGACATGGTATCAAAAGCACCATCAGCCATTGACACCCTATTCCTCAGCACCTCTTTGTAGCCAGTTTTGAAGGACAGAGCTCCACAAACTATGCCAAGTCCAGCATTAGATTCCCTTTGATCCTCTTCTAACACCGAGGATTCTAGGCCCTACTTTGGTACTCTGAGTGGGCTCCCCACCTGTTGGAGGAATGCGGAGAGAAGTGTTGCAAGTCTGTGACAAAGTCTGACAATAAAAGCACAGCCATTACTGCCAGAGAACATTAAAAAATGAAACCCAGACTCTGAAGGGAGAGATTTTTTTTTTTGAGGAGTGAGGTTTTGGAGTGAGGGAAGGATCTCACAATATAGCACTATTGTTATCAAAAGGGAAGCACCTGTTTCGCAATGCTCACTCATGACATTCCCCATAAAGAGGGCTGCTTATTCCCAGCATAGCCTGCTTCACCACCTTTCTTACAAAGCTATTTTCCAAACCATTTCCATGATCCTGCAAAGCAAGTACCTTAACTTGAGTTACAGGGCTGGTCCCTCTCTTTTCATTTTTTATCCCAGTAGGTGAGACCGTCCCTGCTGTGTTTGGTGGCTGTGGAGTTGATGGCATCTTTGCTCCAGGTGACACCTGCATGCTGGCCAGCTGAGCGGCATAGAGCTGCTGCAAAACAGAGAAGGCGAACGTCGGTCTCGTTAAATGCAGCTGAAACGGGTTCAAAAAACTTACCGTATTGTCAGATAACATCTCTCACTACCCTGCAATTTCTCTCACTTTCTTTTAAAAATAGGAAAATAAGAAAAATCAAGTGACTCAGAAAGGAAGAGGACTAGAAGGAGAAACATGGTGCTTTAGGTGTTCCAGCAATGACACCATAGGCTGGGCCAGCACTGGTCTCTCGAGACTAAGTTCCTTCAGTTGTACTAAAAGGAGTTTGGCGGAGCAGTCTCTTAGGTTCCTTCTAAGAGCCTGAAATCACTGTACAATGTTGTTTAGTGTCAGGCATGTCCACCTGTGGACTGAGAAACTAACCTGAACTTCCCTAGCAGACCTCGGTCTTCCCATACTTCTCTGGGGATGCAGACCCTTCTTGAAGATCAGTGCTGCCTCTGAGCCCCTAGAGTCTGCCAGTAGTCACTTCCCTCTCCACTCTTACCTCTAGGCACCATAGAACAACCTTTGGCAGGGTTAGCCAGATTGGTAGCCATAGAAACAAAAAGGCAAACTTCCTTTCCTGGCCCAAGTGCTGGAGGAGACAACCCAGTTTCCCCTTTATGGCCAGAACAGCTCTGCTGGTGTTTCCACAGGGTCCCCTTTGGCTTGGGACTCTAGGCTTATTTCCCTATATTCCCACTGCTGTCTCCTGGCCTTTTCTAAGTATTTGCTATCTTACTATCTTATTCATCCTCTGCTCCCTCTTACAAGCGCTCCTCTTCCTGAGACAAGGTAAACAGACAATCTGATCCCATTCATCTTAAAATGATTAACATTAAGTACATTGATTTAACTGAATGCAGACTCTAGATTGGGATATGGGCCAATCTCCCTTTTAGATAATTTTAACTTTTATCAAAATAATGTTATACATGGTTTCATAAATTCAATATTACTTTAAGGCTTTTAAATAAAAAGAAAATCATAACAACATAGCCACCTTAAATAAGGTAAAGCCCCTACAGCCACACGTGATGGCCTTGGCCTCCCCAACTGGCCTTCCACCTCACTCCTACTCTGTGGAGGCCATCCCTTTTCAACTTGGTTGATGGTTCTTACTTATCACCTCATTTGCATATTTTTCTATGCTGTCTGTCTTTATCTGCTGATCTCACACAGGAGGATGAAAGTGTAGCTTTCTCACATCACCAGCCACATGTGCCTTCATGTGTCCCTCCAATTGCTTCAGGCTAACATCACAGATTTTAAGTTAGTCTTACTGTTTCATTCTACTTTGGCACTCTTCATAGCTGAGCTATAGCGAGAGCTAAAGTTCATTCTCTCTCTTCTTCCCACCCACCTCTCTCTGGTACTAGGATTGAATCCAGGTCCTCAGGCTTGCTAGGTAAATACCACTCAGCTATATCCCCAGACTTCTTTAACTTTTTTTATTTTGAGACAGGCTATCACTAAGTTGTCCAGGCTAGACTTGAACTCACTCTGAAAGCCAGACATACCCTGGACTTACGTTCTGCCTGTCTCAGCCTCCCAAGTAGTTGGGACTACATGGATTAGATACAGCAGTAACTTTTCTCTTTAGCTTTTTTGTTAGATTTAATATTTGTATTGTTTATCATTTTATCTTTCATTTCGCTTTCTGGTTTCTGTAACTATCACTGGGTAATTCCCAGACTCTCCAAAAGATCAAGAAAACTCAACACAATACAGTTGAATATATGGCTAATCTCTGTATCCATTTTCCCCCTTAGAGATACTCTTTACAATTCTCTACCCTCTTGCTCCAGTTTTTCAATAGGCCAGTGTTACACAGAAGTCCCCTTTGTCTCTGCTATGTTGGATTCCATTTTCTGTCTCTCATGGCTTCCTGTCTCTTAGTTAATTGTCATATTTTCGATAGTACATACACTCCAGGAAATACTTCAGAAAAGTGCCTGTGAGGTTAGTTTTTTTAGGAACTAATGATTCAGGAAACTGTTATTATTATAATCCCTTGATACAGAATTCTAAGTTAAAAATGATTCCCAGAATTCCAAAGACAACGACTTACTGTCCTTTTACCTTTCTTGCCAAGTAAGTCTGATGTCATTCTGATTTCAGATTCTTTGCATGAAATCAGTTTTCACTTGAGAAAGCATTGACTTCTTCCCTTTATACCATGTGTAGATTTCCTCCTGAGGGCTGTCTGCCTACTGACTTTACACTCACTGGTCTGGAGCCTAGCCCTTCTAATGTATAAAACCATGTGCTTCAACTCTAAGAAACACTCTGAAGTTTTCCCATCAACCCACACTAGTAATGCTAAACATCCTCTTGAACCCTTTGGTTTTAGTTTTTCCTTCTGTCTCACACTCTTAAACATTTTATCTACTCTATAATAGATTATTTTCATCAACTTCTTCTAAGACTTCTATGAACTTTCCACTGTCACAATTTTAAGAATCCTTTTTTTCTCTGTTTGCTTCTTTTTAGAGCATCTTGATCACTATTCTGCTCAGTGATTAATGATGGTTTTGAATTTGTTTTTGTTTTCTGTTCTCTGCACTGTTCTCTCTCTTTTCTTTTAATCTTTTGAGCTCTTTCTCTTATATCTTTGGGTTGTGAGCCTAGCCTTTAATGGCTGAGCCATCTCTCCAGCCTTGAGCTCTTTCTCATTGGAGGATTTCTAAAGTCTCTGGTAAACATTGACTAACATAAGGGACATCACCAGAAGCTGACTGGGAAATCTAAGTGTAAGGGGAGAATTATTGAATGACAGGCTTCAGTATAAAATTATAATGCAGAAAGTAGATTTTTCCTTGGAGAATCCAAAGTGTCAACACTCATAAATTGTTTATCTTACACTGATCCATCTTCTTAGAGGGATACCCTAAAATTCTTGTCTTGGCTTGAATATTCACTTGAATGCCATTATTGGGTCTGTTGTTCCAAGATAAAAACCTATGAACACACAGCTTCTCAAGAGACCAAACTTTCAGTCTCTTGCTAGGCTGTGTGCTGCTCTTGAATGGTGGGAGGAGTCAGTAGCCATTACCATGCATCAGCCATCTTGTTGACCATTCTCCTCCTACCTCTGCCTTCTATGGCACATCACCTTTTTCTTTTCTGATGACAGCTATAACTCAACTATCCCTTCCTCATGCCCCCCAAACGTTTACCAGCTCTCTTTCTACTTGTACTCAAATGTTGCCACTTCTAATCCTTAACTGTCCCTGTATTGGGACTTGTGTGAAACTGGTAATAAATGAATGTGTTAGTTTGCCATGGTTGACCCACCATCAGATATCCCAGACTTAACACTGTTGGAGCTTAAAAATGTCATTCAAATATTATCTTTTCCTCTTAGAATCAAGAGTACCTTGGTGGTCAGATTTCTATCATAATAGAAAGTTTCCTAGTTCATCAACTATGAAGAAAATAGCTCAAACTGAGGCATATTAGTAGAGAAAGAAAAACAGGTGGTTTGTATATAATTTCCAGCATTACTATCATTCAGATGGACAAATAAAAAAAATTACAGTAATCAAAAACAGACCTTTCAGCACATATAATTAAATGAAAGCTTAATAAAGAATAATTTGCAAGAGCCAGATGTGCCTATGTCATGATTGTTGCTTTCTTTGGAACAATTTTTCTAATATAACAAGCCTCTAAAGAAATTAAAGTTTCTTAATTCTGCATGCAATGACTCAGTGGCAAGAAAAATGCACAAGTAAGAGTCAAACTGCTATAATTTAGGCAAAGGAAAGGCTGTGGTTTTGTTTCTTTTTTACTTTGATGAATCTTTTTCTTTTGAAATTTAGCAAGGCTGAGCATGCAGCTCAGTTGGTAGAGTGCTTGCCTCGCAAGCACAAAGCCTGGGGTTCCTATCCAACAAACACTGCCTGAACCAGGCGTGTTAGCACAATGTTTGTAATCCCAGGACTTGGGAAGTGGAAGCAGAAGGATCAGGAATTCAAGGTTCAAGATCCATATTCATCAAGTTTGAGGTCACTCTGGACTACATGAGACCTTAGCTCAAATTAAAATAAACAAAAAGTTGGTAAAACACAGGAAACATCTTCTCTGGAACTTCTGCTTGGACTAGGCCAGCAAAGCAAAGTTTGATAATGAATGACATGTATAGAGGAAGCTACAAATAGAAAATGCAGTGGCTAATTTTGGATATTAAAGAGTCATTAAGTCTTAGAGATATGAGTCCTTACAAATAATATATTTTCCATCAAAAGAAATTTCACTTTTTTTTACTCAATTTTGAATCTTTCAGAGAGCCGCAACTAATAATGCAAGGGAAAAAAAACCTTTAGAAATAAGTCTATACTTTAAATATCTGACTCAATTCAATGATGCTTCAGATTTACTGGACAACAGTTAATTTTTAGATACAAGGTAGTCTTAATTGTTTTCTCTAAAGTTCTAATAATCATTTCATACTCATATCCAATAAGTTCTACATAAACATGACAAGACCCCAGAAACTCATCATGCTCAGAACTGGTTCTTGTGAGTTGTGATTCCTGGGGCATTGGAGGCAGGGAGAAGAGCCATTGAGTGAAGTGGACAGTAGGACACAATATACAACTCAGTACAAGCTTTGAGATAAGAATCAGAAAACAGAATGCAACAAGAAGAAAGAGGGCACCCGTGAAAATCAATTTATCACATTCTACCTAATGAAGCATAGTCATTTAGCTGTAATTATCATCCTCAAATTGGAGATTTTAGATTTGATTTAGATAATAAGAATGCCATTCATCAAATAGGCATACATTTACAAAGCAATTTCATAGTTAACTTTCTAAGCTACTATCAGCTGAATGCATTCTATGTGCAAAGCTCTGCACCAGGAGTGGAGGAACCAAAGGCTTGGGCCAACAGTCAGCCCTAGAGGTGTAAACTGGAGATCTGCAGCCCTTGACTGGCAGCTCTCCTATGGTGTCCATCACTTTTGACCCTTGTGTTGGTCATGTATGTGTTGCTTCCTATCCTTGACAGACTGTAAACTGCATGAAGACACAGAAGACACAGGATTCTAATTTTTGTTGAATGCCTGCCACTAATGACAGCAGCTTAGGAGTAACAAGTACCCAAGGAGTATTTCTGAATTGATATACTACAGATCACTGCACAGTAGAAGAGGTTCTGCAAATGAGACAGTCACACTCAGCTATATTTATTATATGTCATGAGAAATTTCATTATGTTGAATTCTAAAAAAATTAAAACCAAATGAATATATACTCAGTCTTTGCTAAGTTACATTGTTTCATATGAGTAGTGAGGGAGGAGAGGACAAAGGAGGTAAACAAAGTGTAAGTCACATAGATACTAACAGGTCTCAAAGAGTCTTATTATTTTATATACTAACCTAAAAATTAATTAAAACATAAAATTTTAAAATTATTTTGTTTAACCAAAAAATGGATCTTTTAAAGTGGTTTGATGGAAAACAACAACAAAACAAACAAACAAACAAATAAATAAAAAAATAAAGTGATTTGATAACACATTTGCCAGGTGTTGAACTACTAGCTTTACTGATCTGCTGAAATTTGTCACACAAATAGCATTTGGAGCATAACTAAGGAATAGTGCCAGGCTTTTCTTTTTAGCGTATTTACAAAGAGCTCTAACAGTTTTCTGATATTGCATCTTTTTTGGGAGAATTAAAAATATTATTTATTCTAACGACATAGCTTTAGTTGGAAAATCTCTTAGCAGACTAGAGGGTTAGGAAGGAAAAGGGTCAAACTCTGATTATGTATCTCGTAAGGTTTATAAAAGCTTCATTCCATCGAGGATTCTTGGACCAAAGTTCACAGTCTAGGAATAATCACGAACAGCAATTCCTAACCACAGTTGAGGTCTGAGAAATTAGCAATATAGAAAAGTGGACAACAGGCGGAGTAAAGGTCCCATAAGTAGTTCAATTTGGTGAAAATTTTTGTAAACACAGATTTCTTTCCACTTCAATTTTGTAAAATGCATAGTGATTTTTTTTGGGGGGTATTGAACTGCTTTTTTTAAAAAATCCACAATATATACAAAAGACATGCACATAAAATTGAGCCTACTTGAATTTTTCAAAATTGTAAAAGCACTTATATTTTATATTTTATAGTGTATTAAGAAATTATTTTTTTAACTTCATTGCTAAAACTGCTCCATCCTTACTAGCAGAGGTTTAACAATGCACTTAGGACTGGAACTTGGGTATGTGGAGCAATGGCACACAGAACCGAGGGGCCCTAGCGTGTTGTTTAAGCTAGCCTGCCATCTTCATTGTGCTGGTAAACGTGTCCAGGACCATATTGTTTAGTACTGGAACTGGAGGAACCTTCTAGCTCACTTCATTACCAGATGCCACTGGAACTAGAAACTGGTTATTCGATCAGTCTTTGCACCTTCCAAACACATTTCCCGCAATGATTAATTGTTCATTGACTAAACTTTACTCCATACTTACTAAGCCTTGTACTAAACACCGGAAATGCATCAACAAGACCCTCAGAAACAACATCCTTTTGAAGGAGAAGCTGAAACTACATGGCAGCCTAGACAGTGCTTGTAAAATTACTCTTAGAAACCACTGAGAAGCACAAGCAGAGGATTCCAAGAAACTTCCTACCAGAGACATTTGATACTGTCTGGGGATCAGCACAGTCTCTCCGAGGAAGATATATTTTATGTCAGTAAAAAAGTTTTCCAGGTGAGAAGATTGACAGGAAGCCCTCTAGAATGAAAAACATTGAGCACTCTAGCTCTGAGTTGGAACCCAAGGCAAGGCTTTGAGGAACTTAAATGCCAGTGCATCAGGGCTGCCCAATACAGGTAGGGTGACAGATGAGGAGGCTGGTGGCAAGGTAGGGACAGGCCTGTCTCAGCCCATTTGTAACTGCCACCACCACCACAAAACATGAGTAGGGTGATGAAGGAACAAAGGAAATGTATTTCTCACTGCTCTGAAGGTGGGGGCGACCAAGGCCAAAGCACTGCAAGATTCCACAGATGGCAGGGACCTGCTTACTCCTAAAAGACTGTCTTCTCACTCTGCTTTCCATGGCAGAAAAAGTAAATGTCCTCTCTGGGGATCCTTTTATGAGAACTCCATACTCAGGGGCCAATCACCTCCTGTAGGCTTGTTTTCTGATATCATCATGTGAGGATTAAGGCTTTCAGCATACGACTTTTGGTGGGAACATAAATATCCAGTCCAATGCCAGGTTACATTAATAATCCTAGAATTTATCCCTAAAGACAGGTACTGAGAAAGAGAAGTTAGCTAAAATCAGGAAGCACTGCATCTTTTCCATGTTATTACTAACCATTCAACAACCTTTAAAATAAATGGATTAAGAAAATCCTCTGAGATGTGCACAGAGCTACAAATTACATGCCTCTAACAAAGCTCTCAGGAGTTCTGGATCTCGGGACCAGCCTGAATACAGCCTTTCTCATCTTTGTATCCTAGCGACACTCTCAGAAGCAGGTCTGCACAGACTCAGCACAAGGCACTGGGTTCTACCAGTCTAACTCAGTTTTAGGGCAAAATTCTTGCGAGTCTTCTGGGACACACACTGACTAATACAATATGTCACAGTCATGCCACACCCACCCTTGTATTTGGGAAGAGACCCATGCTTTGTGCCCAAACAGCTAAAGTGATGCCAAATTATAATGAGTGGCAACATGATGAGTCTACATTTATCATATTGTAAAGAACACATTTTATACTTGTATTCTCCAGCAGAGAATACCACTGAGAAAGGACACATGACTTTTTTCATTCATAGTCATATCATTTTCACATAACTATTCTGCTCATCACCTAGTTACCACTCCCATTCATTCACAATGTAATTCAACAACTACATACTGAATGTTAAACTAGGGTAAGGTGCTGCTGAATATTTGGATTTACTGTTTTATTTAATCTTCATCAAATTATATAGGAAAAATAGTTACCTACATTAGCAAGTCTCACCTTTAAACCCATTTCTTCTTTTAAAATCAAATTGTTTTAAGTAACTAAACAGTGACTCACAGTGAAACCCATATCTGGTTCCTAGCCAACAGACAAGGATCATTGTCTAAGGAGAAGAAAGATTCTGATGTGCCCACTGTTCTGAGTTCTCAAACATCAAACTATACCTCCAGATAACTGATACTACTCCTTTAAAAATGGCATTTCATAATGCACAAGTAGTGAAAGAAAAACAACAATACCACCAGCCATTATTTATTTACTCTAGACAAGTCCCTCTTCAACCAATCCAAGCCTCGGTAAAAGACCTAGACCACCCTTGTTCAACCATCCAACAGATGAGGGAGTAGAACCATGCAGAATGTGGTTAGAAACCAGGAGACTCAATAGACAGGGGTAAAAGACCCCCAAGTATGTTCCAGAAGATGGAAAATCAACACAAAAATCACAGCATAATTTTATATATTCTGGATTCTCTTTGGAATAGACTCTCCTTGCATGTTATTTCACCTAATAAGGACATGGAGTGGCCTGCGCACGTCTGTCTCAAAAGAAAAGGAAAATTCTCCTTCAAGCCTACTGGTAGCTTAAAAAAGGAAAGGACAGCAACATATTGTTCAACAAACCAGATGCCACCATTACTACCAACAGACTCAACTCTTACTTGTGTATTTATCCCCATTAGCACCTGAGAGGCCAGGCCTAGTGCAGTCCCACACTGCTTGAGAGATCAGCAGAAGTAGGAGGTAACAAGTGGGGTAGGAAAGGGAAGCATCCTGAAGGAAGTGACATTATTTACCTGGCTCATGCCCCAAGCCAAGCCTAGCTCAGTTCTCCAGGCATCCCCTGGGTTCCTCTGCCTACCCAAGAAGCCATGCTGTAAAACTGGACAAGTTCAGCTGTGAAGAGGTGGAAACAGAGGCAGGTAATTAAGAAGCCTGATTTAGTGCTTATTTAGCAGAGAGGAAAATATGTCAGTACCAGCCATTCCAGACTGAAGGAGAGGTGAGGGGAGAGTTTAAAAATAATTACTTGAAAGGTTTACAAATACTTTTACTTCTCATAAAGCTTCAATGTCAACAGAATGATCCAGGAAATACAGCTGTGGTTTTCTGGAAGGACAGAACTGAAGTCCTGTTTTCAACACAGAAGGTACTTGTGTGGCTAGTCCATTAATATTTGAGGCCAAAGAAGCCTGCCTGTGGGGATAAAAGGTGAGAGAAGGAATAGAGGAGGTTGGGCAGCTTTCATTCTATATACTGACTTCACTACCAAGTCAGTCTTGCCCTCCTGCATATTTTTATCCTACGCTCTTTCCCTCTCTTTTTTTTCCATTTTTTTTTTTTTATTAAACTACAGTTACATCATTTCCTCCCTTACTGCCTCCAACCCATTCCATGACCTCCTCTAGCTCCCTTTCAAATTCATGGCCTCTTTTTCTTTAATCATTATTGGTGTGTGTGTGTGTGTGTGTGTGTGTGTGTGTGTGTGTGTGTAAATGTAAACATACAACGGCTGAGTCTGTTTAGTGTTTTTTGTCTGTATATGTTTTTCAGGGCTGATCACTTGGTATTGAGTAATCATTTAAGGGGCTCATCCCTGTAGGGTGTGGCTAATTTTCCTTCTCTCAGTAGTCACTAACTGCCTGCAACTCTTCGTCAAGGAGTGGGGCCCATGAGATCTCCTCCATCTGCATTGATATTTCACATTCTACCTACCTTTGAATCTCAAACTAAGTGCAGTTCTCTGTGAAACCTTCCCTCCCCTCTGGCCTACCACAATCACCCCTCTAGCCTCGTGTACTTTATGGACTTCCCTTTATTCTCTCCATGTCTTTCTCTTCCACAAAATTTCCAGCTTATCAAGAAGTGAACAACTGGGTCTTCTTTAATCTACCTTCCGAGTATATAAGACAATGTCTAATATTTAATAGCAGTCCTGCTCACACTTGGCCATTAAACACCTTTCATTTCCATTTGATGTCATCTTCTTGGAACTGCTACCATTTCTGCCAAAAGCCTTTTCTCCATTTCATTTTTCCTTCATGTACCGGCTGGTTTTGTGTGTCAACTTGACACAAAGTCATCAGAGGAATGAGCCTCAGTTAAGGAAATGCCTCCTTCAAATCTACCTGTAAGGCATTTTCTCATTTAGTGATCAATGGGAGAGGGTCCAACCCATTGTGGGTGGTGCCATCCCTGGCCCGGTGGTCTCAGTTCTATAAAAAGGTAGGTTGAGCAAGCCATGGGGAGCAAGTCAATAAGCAGCACCCCTTCATGGCCTCTGTACCAACTCCTGCCTTCAGGATCCTGCCCTGTTTGAGTTCCTTTCCTGACTTCCTTCAGTGATGAACAGCAATGTTAAAGTATAATAAACCTTTCCATCCACAATTTGCTTTGGCAGTGGTGTTTTGTCACAGCAATAGAAACACCAAGACACTCCCCAAAAGGAACATCAAAGACAGAGGTCATCTTTGCTTCTGTCTTACTGAAGCTCTGGACATGCAGGTTCATTCTTACACAAAAATACTGGGCAGTGTGACATTAGCAGCATCACTGAGAATATCGTCCTCCAGTCTCTCCTCTGTATTCTTAGGAAACATCAAGTCCAGAGGATAACAGTGGTCTGCTTAAAAACATTAGTTGGCAAGCAGCAGGAAGAGTGAATCCAGCGCTCAGCTCTATGGCCTTCCCCAACCACCTTCGGAAGTACTTGTGCTTTCCTGTCCTCTCTTCCCTGAGGGAATGGGCTGCAAATAGAGTTTGTACATTTTATCAGAGATAAATTTATCCTAAAAATGCTTGAGAGCTAATCTGCTGGTACCCAAGAATGGTTTATTTTGGAGAACTTTTCTTAATATTTGTTTTTAAATGTACATATTTAAAAGTGCCACCACAGTAATTAGGTTAAGGTAATTATAATCATGTTGAGATATTCCCAGATTTTTAAAACTAAAGCTTATGCAATTATAGATAAAGGGGTGAAAATGTGTCTCTGGTAGGAGTAGACCTGAGAGTTTGCTTGGTCTCTCTATAGTAGTCCAAAGCAAACTAGAACAAGTAAGCCACTGTAAGCCACTGAACGCCAGGACTTGTTGCATTTGATTCACCACTTCTTGCAGCCAACTCAAGAAGGTCAACAAAGGTAAAAGAATGCAAAGGGTAGCCCCCTGGAGGTCTTCTTGCCTAGTTCTCAAGCATGCAGGAACTGGCTTCTGTGACTTCACTTGCTGCAAATAGGGCAGGCAATGTGTTGGGTGTGGAGGAGAGGAGGATACAAGAGAGGCTCAGGACACCTTTTTAAAAGCCAGAATCCATCGGATGTCAGAACTTCCAATCCTCTGCTATAAAAATAATCAATTGAGATTCATTCTCCCATTACACCGGTTACCTTGGGCTACATTTTAAAAAGAGTAATTTCTCACGTGACTATGCTGTGTGGTACAATTTGCTAAGAATAAGCAAAGCATCTCTCTCTTTGTTTCTACTCTTTTCTTTTATGATGCTAAAGAAAATACATCAATATATAATGCCTTTTTACAGAAAAAAGAAGCAGGCCCTGAAACAATTGGTGACTCCACTCATGAAGCAAGATATCCAAAGAGGTGATAAGGAGGACAGACAGAAAGCAGCATCACAGAAGCAAGCAGCTCCATGCCCATTTCCAAGAGCTGAGCAGGCGCTGCTGAGAGCTCCATTTCTCCGAATGCAGTGATGTTCCTGTGACTTTGTAATCACAAAGCCAGAGTTCATGAGCAAAACCCTAGACTAGTGCATCTCGACTCTATCAAGAGGATAGAAATACTCAGTTGTGAGTCCAGAGTTTGGGTTTGAAACTTAAGCATTAATTCTCTCACAGATCTGTATTTTTCAGCACATGTGTTCTTTTGTGAGTTTGTCAATATTTGAGAGTACGGTTTCTTTGCAGACGTACAATAAATTCATTCATCCTATCATCAATTCATTCAAAAAAATATCTGTTGTGTGTGTGGCTCTATGGGTACTAGTAGATTTTAGAAAAACACAAGTGAGGAGTGCTTTGGTAGGGAGGGATAGGGAATAGACAAATAAGCATCCATTTGCACAATTCTGTTGTGATGTTTACTATGAAATATGAAACAACTGGGTGTGTCAGCATGATTGGTGGTTATGGTATTGAGTAGAAAGGTCAGGAAAATTCAAGAGAAGAGGATTAAATGAAGTGAGGGGTGCTGGTGGCACAGAACTCAGTCAGAGACAATATGTGGATGGCAGTCCTGTGACAAAGTTACCCTTAGAAATCAAAGAACCTGTGTGTTAGGAGTAAGTTGCACCAGGCACCAGAGAAAGAATAATGTGTTGAACAGATAGAAGATCACATCCTGTAAGCCTTATATATTATGACATGGACTTTAGATCCCACACTGAATTTCTGGGTTTCTAGAAAATACCATGTTAAAACAACATGACTGACCTGGAAATTCTCAGCAGTACCAACATGGGAATCTGGAGACAGGCCAGGCTGCCTTGCCGGGGCCCAAAATGATTGCCAAGGAACCAGCTGTTGTTGCTTGAAAAATATTCTACAACTGCCTGGCTTCAATCCCTTTCAAATTCTGTCTATAATGAAGCTTCCAGGCCAGTACTGAATGAAGACAAATATGGGTTACTATGTAACTAAATAAAATATTTAAATTGTTAAAAATATATATGGGAAAACAAAAATTGCATGAAAATACAATATTTTCTAAGTGGTACCTTTCTGCTTTTGTTATTGAACAGAACAAATGTTGCTAATTGGAAACGAGTGTTTAGTATGTAAAACATCATGCTAGTTTCTTAACGAACTTGCTTTTTATTCCTCAGCAGACTTTGGAAGACTGAGCAGACTCATGCTACTAAACACAATTCACACCTATAATAAAATCCATAGATTTATTAAAAATCTACTTTATTTTAATACTAAAGTAAAATTTGCATTTTTAGAACTATTGAAGGAGAAAGGGATGTAGTCTGAACTCACCTGTAAGTAATCAGGTAAATGATAAGGAATAATGTAAAATATTCTCTTAATTTCCTCATATTTTCTTCTGTACTTTCTTCAAATTCGAGTGAATGTTTTGCCCTATTTCAGGGCCAATTCTGCTGTCACTGTTTAAACAGCAAATTATTACTATTGCTAACTGGAGAACTTCGTCATATTTTGTAGTATGTAAATATGCCATCTGCACCTTGCAGCGATACCCATGGTTTGCTCTCTAATTAGCAGAAAGGGAATACCTTGCATGTGGTGGACATAGTGAAAAACCATTCAAATGGTGGATAACAGCAAAGGGCATGCTTTATTGTCAGTAGATACTGATGGACAGCTCAACAATTTACCTTGAACATGGCTTACAGCAGACTAACCAGGGGATAACTACACAAAGGGCTGAATATGAAATTTAGACAAATAAGATTGCATAAGTTGCTCTAAGAAGCAGTATGGCATCATGACCAGAGTGCACCTCCTTCAGCCATAGCTGCACACTAACTGGGATCTTCACTAACTGGGATCTTCACTAAGCCATTTAGTCTCTCACAGGTGGGAAGTGGAGACAGGCAGGCACAACATTCTCCACAGATTATGTGTGCAGTAAACTGAACTCAAGCATTGGAACTTCTTGTTCTTATACCACACTCTCCTTAAGGGAAGGCCACTCTTAGAGCTGAGGCAGGGGCTTGACATGTAGGAAGCCAGAGGTGAGGGGGAGGGAGCAGGGTAGGAAAAAAGGGAGGGAGAGAGGAAGAGAGGGAAAGAGGACATTATTGGTTGGGGATGTAGCTCAGTGGTAGTAGAGTACTAACTAGCATGTGCAAAGACCTGGATTCAATCCCTAACACCCTAACACAGCAGGTGGGGTTGGGGGGTATATTAGAAATGAAAACAAGCAAACAACAAACCAGGACAACAAGGACTAGTCTAACTAGTCATTTACAAATGTCAGAAACACCACAGCTGCAAAGGCTTTGCTTCATGAAGCCCCAGAAATAGGCCCTTTGTTAGCTGAAAGGTAAAAAAATCACCATGAACAGAATGGGTCCAATCCCTGCACCACGCTTTGGCTGTGGTTAGCAATATCTCCTCCCTGCCCGTTCCTATGGGCCAGGATTGGGAGGCTGCACACTACAGAAATAAGATGTTCATGCTAAGGGTCAATGTGTCAAGTCTATAGCAGTTCCCCTCCCCTCTGGTGACAGGGGGAGCACCTTGCTATTCTCTGGAGAAAAGGAACTTTGTTCAGTGTTTGCTGTTACTGTTGATTCTTAGAAAGAGAGAAGACTTTAAACGTTCAGAACCCCAGGATTTTGGAGGGCTTTCTGACTCTCACCATCTCTTCTAAGCCTACTGTAATATGTCCAGAAAACTCTTACTCCTGATGTCAGATCACAGCTTTGGTTTGTTAAGAAGGCATCTTTCCAGTGGAATATTTATGTCTCTGCACAGCTCTTTGAAGGAATAAGCTTATGGTTTCGTGCCTGTCTTGGGTCAGGGGTTCAAATCAGCATTTCTTCCTGTCATTCCTTATATGCTGTGTGATAATCTACAGCACAGGAAGATGAGTCACAAAACAAAGTGACATTTGACTTCAGCAACTAGTTCTAGTTAATCAAAGATTTCCAGCCTCATCGCAGCATGAAATGCTGTGTGGAAAGTGGGAGAAGAACAAAGCGTTTTGTCAAGCAACACACCTCGTGACATAAACACATATGTCTCTTAAAGGGAATTTTATCGTTTCCACATTATCGGCACACAAAAGGCACATTCTTGTCACAGACCTGGTGTGACTGTGGAGTCATCGCTGTTGGAAACAAGAGCCTGATTAGGTTCCCACACAGATATGAATAGATTTTCCCTTTTTTTTTTTTGTGAAATAGATGCTTTTATTCCTTTTCAAACAGACGGCTAATTGTCACCCTAAAAACACTGAATTGTGCTCAGGCAACATTTGTTTCTGCTCTCTCTTCCTGTCTTTTTTAGAATCGGCCAATAACATGATTGTCCTTCTGGTTGGTCTTCTGGTGAGTCTGAGTTAATCCACAGCTGTGTGGATGTGGAAAAGGTACACAGCAGGCTGCGGCTGCTGGGTCTCTTGTCTGCTAATAAACTGTGCAGTCTGTGGGACAGATGTTAGGGGGATCTGTTAAATAAGTCAGTGACAGAGATCCTGACCTCTGCCAGCGAACATTTTATTATTCCAGAAAGGGGCATAATTACAGCATGTTAACAATAAGAAGAACCGTAGCCTTTCTTTACAGATTTAACTTCTTGTTATATATTCTGGGTGGAATAAAATTTTCCGGCCCCTTCACTGAGAAGCAGTTTGATTGGGTTGAGCACAAACTGCAGATTATGGGATTTCCCCAAATCCCCAGGAAATGGTTGGACCTTGGCTTTGTGTCAATCTTCCACAGTGTTGTTTATTCAGCGTGTATCGTTACACTATTTGTACAGTGTCACTTGCCACAGGGCACCATTGTTCTGAAGGGACTATCAATCTTACCCAACACAGTTCCCTAACTATTAAATCCAGTATAATGGGAAATGTAAACCAGAGATCAAATTAATAGAAGAATATCACACACTATACCTTATATTGCTTTACTATTTCTGGTGTGAGTAAAACCACGTCTACTACAGGCAGTGAAGATCCCCTCATGTTGAGTAAAAGGCCTGCTGCTCTCTGACCCCATGCTGACCTCTCCAGTCTCACCTCTGATTGCTCCTGCACACTTAGCCTGGACCAAGTACTTCTAAAGGTGCCACACTGCCTGCTGCTATTGTCTCTGTGTCTGCATGCTGCTCTGTCTGTCTGGGGATCTTCTCTAGGTCTCTGCCACTGTGCGTCCCTCCCATACTCTCTTTCCAGGAGCCAATATTGCCAGCATCTCACCCAGGAAGTTTGCTAGAACTCCCCCCAGAAAGAGCTAAGTACTTCTTCTTCCCACAGTGTTTTCAAACTGGGAACACATCTATTTTAACAATTATTATATTGTTAAAATATATTAAATTTATTTATGTTAAAATATATAAAATAAAAAATTGCTTGCTAGATCATAGGCCCTCAGAGGGCAAGAGGTGAGTCTTACTGATCTTACTATATCCCAAACAGAAAAAAGTACTTACTATGTAGTAGACATTTAATAAACAATTAGGAAATTAATGTATAAGTGAACTAAATAATCATTTGTCATGCCTACCAGCACTATAACAGGGTCTTTTTTTTTTTATTTTACAATACTATTCAGTTCTACATAACAGTCACAGATTCCCTTGTTCTCTCCCTTCCTGCCCCCTCCCCTTCCCCCCAGCCTACTCCCCATTCCCATCTCCTCCAGATCAAGGTCTCCCCCCGAGGACTGGGATCGACCTGATAGACTCAGTCCAGGCAGGTCAGTCCCCTCCTCCCAGACTGAGCCAAGCGTCCCTGCATACGTCCCAGGTTTCAAACAGCTAACTCATGCAATGAGCCCAGGACCTGGTACCACTGCCTAGATGCCTCCCAAACAGATCAAGCCAATCGACTGTCTCACCTATTCAGAGGGCCTGATCCAGTTGGGGGCCCCTCAGCCTTTGGTTCATAGTTCATGCGTTTCCATTCGTATAACAGGGTCTAATTTTGTTTTTGTTTTTTTTTTTTAATGGATAATCTTAATTAGGTTGTTACAACCAAATGCAAATTCTCCTCCACAACACACACACACACACACACACACACACACACCTAGTATTTATATCACCCCAAATAGGTAACAATACAATGCATACTGTCTTTTTGGCTATCTTTCTCAATTCAACCAACACTTGTTTACATGGAGCAATGGGATTTGCTCTTTGCAATGGTACCTGCACTTCTCTGTACCTACACCCAGACCACTGATCAGCACTGCAGCTTTAGGTAAGTTAATCTATCTCTTTGAACTTCAATTTCTTCAACTATAAAATCAAAGATTCATATAGCACTTGGCGATATGCAAGCAATTTCCACAGGAAATTTCTTATCCCCATTGGCATCATCCCTAAAGCCACTTAACAGAAGGATTTGGGGGTTGGGAAGGTTAATTTGCCCAAGTTCAAGTAACAGGCTAGAAGTAGGACTTGGCAATTGAGACTACTGGAGGCCTTTTTATCTTCCCAGCAATGGAAATCTGTGGCTTTCATGATCTTACTGTTGACTTGTAAATTTTTTTCTTTCTGTATGTTGGGTTTTTGTTTTTCTGTTTGTTTGTTTGTTTTATCAGCAGGAAATAAAAAATAAAGTACTCTAATTGTCAACTGGCTGTGATTCATACTAGAGTGCACTGTATGAAAACTTCATGATTTTTGAAGTCAAGAGCAGGAGCATCAGATACAGATATGAGGTCAAAATATTTCTCAGTGCCTAGATTCAAACAGTTTTGTAAATAAGTAAACACCCATAACAAATGAACACCCCTCTGCTATCTGTTCCCATCACTTTGAACCACTGTTCATTACTTGATTTCCTGTCTGGAGTATAAGAGGGCAGAAAATTGTTTAGTTTCCTTGTTTAATTAAAGGACATCGGACATGACTTAAAAATGTTTGGTAAATGAATAAATGGGTTAGAATATAAGCACAAAGATCCAGAGGCAAAGGATACTGAGCATCTAACCATGTGTTCTAACCTTGTGCTCCTATGGTTTTAATTCTCATAACTACCAATGGAGATGGGAGTCCCACTTCACAGGTGGGAAGATGAGATTTAGAAGATGTTAGGAAGTGGTAACTTGGTTCTTTTAGGGATCTTGTAGAACTAGACGTGCTGCTTTCACAAAACCTCCAAGCCACCCACTAAATTACAGATCAGAAAGGAAGAGAAGAGAGGGAGCCAGGGCTATCAAGTTGGCCGAGGGGTACAGCAACGGCTCCACAGGCCTGGCAGTCTGGGTCAGATCAATCTTCAGGAGCCACAGCGGAAGGGTGAAAAGAAAGAACTCTCCAAACCTTCCTATGAGCTTCGCGCATAGGACACAGCATGTGGATACGGCTCCTGCTTCATGCACTTTTGTGGACTACAAGTGAATGATTTTTTTTTTTTTAAGAGAGAGCAAGCCAGCTGCTACACAAAGGCTGACTTGCAATCTCAGTCACTGGTCTTCTCCTAGTGAGGTCAGGAAAACCCTGTAGACAGAGGTGCAGAAGTAGTAGGTTGTGGCTTCATGGAGGGAAATTCTAGAGGGCTGTTTTTTCTGGCAACTCCTAAATGTTGTTTTCTGAAGACCACGGGTAAATGGATGGGAAACTGAGGCCCCTACTTCAAAGGAGTCACATGTAGGTGTCTGAATAAAGCTTCTCTATTTTGTGTTCCCCCTCCTGCTCTGCTGCTATGTCTGAGCCCATCCCATAACTACACACTGTGTGGGACTGTTCCCTGGGGTGTGGAGGCAGTGCATTTTGTATGTAAGGAAGGTGTCTTAAGCAGGTGACCAGCATCCCCACCACAAGGGGTGTCTTCTTGTTCTGCGGTGTGGAGTTGAGCTCCTGAGAGTGGAATCAGTAAGAATGCCCTACACAGCATGTCTCCTTTATTTTAAAGTTTTATTTTTTATTTATTTGCTTTTCTCTTCAAGCAGACCAAGTGATAATCCGCTAGGGATGCCACGCTAAAGCACTTTTCCTACTGAGTTTTGAAATGGGGCCTCAGAGAAGGAGTTTGATACAATTCAATGACTGAAGCAATACCTCTGTCCATTTGAGCATTCAATGGCCCATTGCAATACAGCTTAGTTGGAGGGAAATTCCGGAAAGAGGACTTTGTATTTTTTTTTTTTTTAATTTCTTTCCCAGTTGACTAGAGTGGGGCTTGGAAAACGGAGCTCCCTCACTTCCCCAGCCTCTCACCAGTGTTAATTAAATACAAATCATTTAGAATGGGAGCGGTTAACCGAGAGCAACACAATGTTTCTCTCCAACTCATTCCTGTGAGCACAGATGTGGTGATCTGTTATAAGAAGGCTCTCAAGCCCAGAGGTCTCACTGATGAAAAATTATAAGAGGCAAAGCAACATAATGTGACAACTGTTCATAGAAAAACACATTTTAAACTACCCATTTCCATATCCATTGTGCTTAAGTAACACATATCATAAAGGAAATTGGCGTAACAGATGGTTTTGACGTTAGGGAGCCAATGCAGAGCCGTTTTCACATGGCTGCAGTAAAAGCTCCATGCAAGCCAGCTGGCTTCTTACCTACAAAGTCTACTTTCCCCTCAAGTTAGAGAAATTCCCCAGCACTACGAGGATCAGCGTATTTTTCCTTGTGTCAGACGCCGCCGCCGTGTCGTCTAACAGCGTCAACTGGACAAGTTGCCCAAACTCTAAAAATGGAGCTTGCTGAACCGGCGCTTCTGTCCCGGCCACTTTAAATTAGAAAACTCTTCAGCTGCTCCACTAATGGTTCTGGAAGTTTCATACACTGTCTGGGTCTATTTGTAAATTAAATCGTTTAAAATAAAGCTCTTTAATACTCCATAATCAGTCCTGTCTCTCGGAACATGACTTTACTGTGAATGCTCCTTCCTGACTCTCCTATTGTCCCGAGGTTCCCGGGAAGGAGGCACCCAAGCGATAATTCAGCATTATCACTGCTCCAGTGCACTCATCGCTTAAAGAGCAGCGGTGCTCTCTGCCCCTGGCTCCCGAGGCCCCCCGGCCCCAGGCAGGCATGGCGACCCAGCCACAGCCAGATGTCAGGAGGCATCTCAGCTCCACATGCAGCAGGCGCTCACTCCAGTATGGTCAAACATCTGCTTCCTCTGCAGGCGAGCAACCTGCTGAACACAATCTGAGGGCTGTGCGGTTGGGGGGGGGGCGATGCCCAAGGACACAGTCCCCAGCTCCTCTAGGAGTCTCATCAAAACTCTGAAACTGTAAGACAGCCCCAGAAACTCTCCAAAGGATAGAGCCGCACACAGCAGAAGCATTCAAAGCATTTCCTCAGAGGAAAGAAAGCTAAGGAGTAAGATGGGTTTCCTCACAGTCATTCTCAGTTTTGTTCAATTATTTTCGGCTTGAAGTTTCTTTTAGAGAGCTGGAAATTTGAAAAGTATATAAACTCCTTGGGGTGTGCAGAAGACCACACTGACTTTCAAAAATTCCCCCCTTTATGATTTAATTGGATCACCTTCCATCCACTTACATGCTACCGTAAGAGGGACTATGTTGTGTACAGAGTTCCTAAATGGCTGTCGCACCACCAGTCACCTGGGTTTAAAGCAAATAAGCCTCTCTGAGAAATGCATTCTAAAATACACTCAGCACTTACTAGAGCCCCACCTAGTCACATGGTAAGGAACCTGGTCCAAATCACTTAATTCACCTGAGCTTTCATTTCTTCTTTAAACCTATGGGGATAACATTAAAAACATTCCTTACAAAGGCTAAATATGAATTGCTTTTAAACCAGAAAATGGGTGCAATGTAAGTATATGTATGTATACATGTGTACACGTATACAATGTCACAATATTCTGTCAGTATACAATTAGCATGTGAGTGGTAGGTTTCATTTTGACATTTTTTTATGCACATACATCATTACACCTAGTTCTTATTTAATGATTCTCACAGTTAGCTTTTATTTTGCTTTGTATCAGAAAGGAATTCAGGTTTCCTTCGTATCACTTATTTAATACACCAGATACAGGCCCTCTGCCAAGAATGGCCTCATTCATACTATTGGTTCTAAGGAAAAGTGCACCCTATAAAAGCTAATGACCAGCTCCCATATCCTTACCAAATTTCACATTCATATCACTCTCATAGATTTGTATGCTGTTAAAGTAAAAATTAATACTCTCTTATTGAAAGCTAAGCACATACTGTGCTTAATTCCGTTGGGAGAGCTGTGGCTGCCCTCAGCAGAACTGGCTAGCTAGTATAAAACTTTCAGTTTTAATGATCAGAGAAAAGCAAACAGGACAGAACAATCAAATGGGTCTTGATTTGTAGCAATCTGCCCCTGTCTGGATGGACAGATAGGTTATTTCTGCCACGGTGAGTGGTTGCTAGGTCCTATTCTTCCCTATGTTTTCTCTTTCTCCCACCAGAATGCAAGCTCAGTGAGGGCAGGGCTTTGTGGCATCCACTGGTACCCCCTGGTATCTAGATGCTTTTTTTCAAGCTCAGCTGAAAAGGGTAGGCAGGGTGTGCCTCCATTGCCAATGGTTGTCTAATGTATTGATTGCAGTATCTTAAGGATTACCTGTCTGGTGATCTCTTCCTACCTGATGCCACAGTAATCTCATTGCCCTCTGTCAATCAAAGCAAAGTGTCTCCAGACACTGGCAATCAAGCCTTCAGGAGAAAACTGCCCTCAGTTCAAGACTGCTAAACTGCTATCTAAAACAACATGTGGTAAGCAACAGGTACGGAGTAAATGGTGGCAAATAACCAAATCACTAAATTTTTTATGTTTGGACTTCCTTACCATCTTTTTTTTTTTTTTTAAAGACATTAGCTTTATAGCAGTTTGAGTCTGACTGTGAAATTAAGAAGGTACAGAAATTTTCCACATCCCAGCCCTTATATAGACATAGTCTCCCCATTATCAATATCCCCACCAGACTGGAACAGGTGGTAGGGATGAGCCTATACAGGTTCATAGAGGACAAGTCTACATCAACTTGCACGCTCAGTTATAGGAAGCTCATTCAGTGTTCCACATTCTCTACAGTTCCACAAATCCTGAAATTACAATCTTGAGAGTATTTTCACAGTTTCTAAAATCTGTCCTATCTAGTTCTGGCCCTCTTTACCCTAAACCTTAGAAACCACTGCTTTGACACATACATTTCATATTTCAAATTTGTTAAGCATAAATCACTTATAAACTCTCTTAAAGATACATTTTGATACAATCCTAATAATACAATATGTGGGGTTTTATTTTTTATTTTTTAGATAGGGTTCATGCAGCCCTGGCAGGGCTAAAATTAGCTTTGTGGGCAAGGTTGGCCTTGAACTCCTATTCCTGCAAAGGGCTGAGATTGTAAGCATATGTCTCTGTGACAAGTTTAATAAGTATTGATTTTAATTGTCATATCCAAGCACATTTTAAAATTTTAATTCTTATTGGTTCTTTAAGACTTTTAGGTTGGGTGGTAGTGGCACATGTCTTTAATTCCAGCACTCAGAAGGCAGAGGCAGGTGGATCTCTGTGAGTTTGAGGCCAGACTGGTCTGTAGAGTGAGTTCCAGGACAGCCAGGGCTACACAAAGAAACTCTGTTGAATTTTATTCAACATGTTTTCATCATATTCACCCCTCCCCCAACTCCTCCCAGATCCATCTTTCCCTACTCACTAGTAAGATGCAGTAAGATGGATTTTTAAAATATGTATTATTTCGTTATTTAACTTAAATGGACAGGTAAATTAGCAGACAGTTGATAGATAACCCAGTAGGATTTCTAGACAACAAAGAGTTCTGTCTTGAACTGGATTGAAGAAAGTACACTACACTAGCACCTTGCAGGAGGTGAAATAGTCAATCACACCATGTGTCTTAAGCAATGTTCTCCATACACATCCTTTACTTTTGTTTTCCTTCATGCTGCTCAATGTCAGCACCTCCAGGAAAACACTGACAAGGTACCAATGGGCAAAGTCTAGGTTAAGTTACATGTCCCGATCATCAAGCGTTGGGACAAGGTATTATGGCTAGTGTAAAGGAAATAGAACAGTGGACTCTTCCACAGTCTACCAGAATTTGAGATTTCTAGCTTATAATGCTTGCCTCACCAATTGAGGATGATGGAAATCACGGAAAATGTATTTAGTTCTCGGCTTTCATTCTTTTTAGTCTAGTAAACAGGAATGCAATTCTTAGATATATCTGCATTTATTGCTTATTGATATAATGGAATTGTATCTGTTTATAAAACTAGGGGAAGGAAGTGTTTGTTCCTCTCAAAATTATGATTTAAAATAACTACTACTGTCACCAATTATGAAGATTAGAATATACAGTGGCTCTTTTTATACATGTATCATTCAGCACAGAATAGTTGTTTATAATAAACATAAAAATGAATACACTGTTAGTATCTATCTATCTATCTATCATATAACAGTATAACTCATTATCAAAATCCTTATAATCTAGAAGAGCCAAAAATTGAGACAGTCTCAAACAATCACATAGAGGGTGAACTATTACAAAACTTCCCTCAAGTGACAGTTGGGTAGACTCTTACCAACCTGCAGGCTAGTAGCATCTGAACGCTCCCATGAGCAAAATAGACAGATCTGGAAGGGCTAACCACAACATGCCAGCCCTCAGTGAGAAGTTTTTCAGTGCACTTGGGTTATGTCTAGGAGGGAAATCTCTGAGCCTCCTTCAGCTTCTCAGTCTCTTTTATTAAAATATCACTAAGAAATGTTTTAATCTTGATCAGTCTTATCTGTTACTTGACAGATAAGCTTGTGATACCATTTTCCAATACAAATTTCCTAACTACTGACTGTACTTACTCATCTTGAAAACTGAGGAAAGCCTCTTATGACACAGAATGTTTTGCTTTCAAACTTTCTGACACATTCTCAGCCATGTGGTATCTCTAACTCCAGTATAGACATATATAGATAATACCAATCCAAAATGCTACAAAGCTCATTTGGTGAAACAATGATAGCAATGCTATTATAGAAAATCTGTCACTGTCTATTTAAATGCAAGGACAATTGTCCTTAGGTATCAGTGGGAGATTTGTTCTCACTAACCCTTGATACCCAAATCTCTGGATGCTCAAGACCCTTACACTCAACCTTTATATATCTTTCTGTGTTCTTCGGCTCATCTCTAAATCTTGTATAATACATAATGCAATGTAAATGCTATGCAAACACTTGCTATACTGTATTATTTAGGGAGTCATGACAAAAATAGCCTGTACACATTCATTAGAGATACAGTTTTCACAACATTTTCTCCCCAAGGACAGCTGAATTCATGGATTGTAGAACCCACAAAAAATAAAGGCTGACCATAGTACGAGTTTCTTGACTGTGGAGTGACTGGTGGGGTTGGAGCTGAATGACTCCTGGTGGGGGTGGAGAGCTCTTCACCTTAGTGGAGATGAAAACTGCACAGGTTTTCACTTCCAATGTATTGGCTTCTACTAACTATAACTATAGTCCAACACCCCCAGAACCAAATAACAAACAAAAGATAACAGGGTCTATGAGAGAAGAGCCGACTCTCTCAACTTCAGGGCACGTATTAAAACTAAGTGAAAATCAATAATCCAAAGGAAAACTCTTTCATTCAATGTTTGATTACTCATCCATGGGGAAGAGTACAAATTCCAACTTTGCCAACCTCAGTAACCAGTTAGATTTCCAAGAACTGGGAATGCTTCTGCATTTAGCAACTTACTTTAACTTGTTTGTATTTCCTTCAGCCTCCATCAGGATTTCCCAAGAACATATATGTTTTCTAAAAGAGCCATCTGGAAATAAAGGCTTGTTTACATGCTCCCTACAGACAGAGCAAAAGACCAAACCTTTTAAGAAAAGTTTTAAAGAAGGTTAGACCTGACAGCCAACCAGAGACGAAATTCATTCATTCATTCATTCATTCATTCATTCATTCATTCATACATTTGTTTTATTAAATGCAAATGCCAGAAAATAGAAATAGTGCTGGGCAAACAGCAAATAAGCCATGGTAGGGACCAGAGCTCAGGGTCTGATTCCTTAGCTCAAGGCACATTGGATGCAGCTGCTATATTCTCTCAAGTTTTAGTACCTTCTGAAAGTCAAGAAAACAAGCTGAGGAGGTGAATGCAGGATGATTAATAAGAGGCAAGCATTGCTCCTCAAAGCATAACTCCTTGGTTGGTATCTTTAAAAGATCTTGAGTCAACAACTCCCCTTCTCCCCCTTCTCTCCACTGGGTGGGAGTTCTCTCTCTCCCTCTCCCTCTCTCTCTAATAACTATATTAATTTCCAAGCCCATGCAACAAAGCTAACTTGTTCTCCCACCCCCATCCCCAGCATGAGACATGTTTACAATTGTCAAAAAGAAGACAGGGTCCCAGCAGCTAGAGAGCCCCTAAACACAACAGCCAACAGACGAAGCTGGAGCTAAATTAGCAATGGAGCCTTTCCACACAAATGGACATTGCTTCTCTTTCCACATGAAGCATCGAATTTAACAGTGTTGTTTAAATAAAAAATATGCTCCTTTACATGTTAGCAAAACCTTCAATGTGCTCTTCCATCTTTCTAAACTTGGCAAGACTTTTCCTCTAAGCCATTTAGAGTAACCAACAAATGTGAAAACCTAATTCTATTGATATTTTTTGAATTTGCACACTCAATTCCTTCATTTAGGCTACTACCCATGCTACCACTATATGAACCAGTTTGTTAAAATGTGTTGCAACTAAAGCTTGGTGGGCTTTGAATGCTGGAAAATCTTTCTCGAGGGCTAATGAAGACAGAAACTCTGCCCGTTACAATATTAAGTTTGTTTCCTCTGGTGATTCAGAGAAGTGAGCAATCTGTCAGCAGTGCATTGAGGGAAATTACTTGTCTTGGAGGAATAACTGCTGACAGTCACTTTATCTCAGGGCTGACCCAAACATCTCCCCACTGACAAACAAATTACTGTCTAACTTTGCAAAGGTAGCTAGCTAGTTTTAATTTTGATTGCTCTTTCAGAATCTCTTATATAAATACCCACTCCCACCATTTATTGTATTTTTAAAGGGTAGCAGATGTATGCAGCAGTGTATGTGGGAGGGCGAGAAAAAAGGAAGACAAATGATAAGAAAAGGAACTGTGAGGCTTCAAGACTGTGCATGAGGAAGCTGGGGAGCGACTCGACATTAAGACTGGCAGCATTACCAGTGACTGACTGGGTGAGTGAACACATTACCCACACAGTACTGTAGGAATTAATTTTCTTCAATAAAATGATTTTTAAGGATCATATATTTCACAATCTAAACATATGTCACTGTTTCATAAACAAAATAAATGGATTAAAATAATACATTACCAATATGCTGACATGTGGAGATATTTTAATTAGAAATTCTTAAGCTGTGTGGTATTTAACTGCTGGATTTGCCAAAGAGAAGCACGCATCATTTAATAAGAAGGCAAGAGGCAGGTGTATCACTTTGCATATGGTACCAGATTGTGTTTAATATAAGCTACAACTACGAGACAACATTGCTCCCAATTAAAAACAAAACAAAGCAAAATTACCGTAGGATCTATCATAATGATAGTAACTACATGAAATGAATCAATACACTGAAAACACTTTTAAATAAAAAAAAATCCAGAAGTCAGGTTCTGAGACAGTATTTTCTTCAGACAGAATCTAACATAGTATCTATTTAAAGGCCATATTTACATGACCACCTCATTATTCTAGTCCCCTTTCTTGAACGTTCTTTTTGACTTACTTAAGGACCAATGCTAACACAGCTACAGAAAGCAAATGGCAAGTGGTCCAGAAATGTATACGGTGAGAGCCTCGGAGTAAGTAGCAATATAATATATTGTTTACTGTGGAAAGTGCCCTCTGTTCTGGAAAGGTCAAAAGCATTGTAACCTTAGAGTTACAGTTTCCGATTGTTCCCAGGGTTAAATACATTATCAAAATTAATGATTCGAGCCCCTCAGCCTTCAGATATATGAGTATTCGTCCCTCCATCTGCTCAACTGTTTAACTAAAAATAGCACCTTTGGCCTCCTCTCTCCTGATACTGTGCCCCTGAGGCAGGGACAACCAGGCCTTAGATCAGAACAGCTTTCAGTGTCTTCCTTAGTTTAAAGACAAACTGGAATATGCTAATGTCAGAAGGGTCATTCAATTTTTAATACCTTTTCTCCACTTGATGCAAACTTTCAGTCTTTAGGGTATAACTAATGCTGCTAAGGTTGCAGATTTATTTACATTAGAAGTGACACCTTCTGAGGAAAGAGGTAGAGAAAGTAAGTCCCGAGCAATGCATTGGATAAGGGCCAGTATGTTACAGAGTACTCCTCCTAGGAAGCTCTATTTGTAACGAAAGCCAGGCACTTTCACAGTTTATCCTGACCCCAATTATTAACAGAACCATGACATTTTAGCTTGCCAAAGAGAGGAAGAAAGCCCCAGCTTACAGAGGAGGTAATTTAATAGCAGTAAAGCAAGTTATTATTAAGTTTTTGCTCTAAATATTCTAATATTGTTCTAATATTCTAATATTGTTGCCCAGCAGTTTAGATCCAGGTCTCTACTGTGTTGTTTAAAGATGTCACAATAAATATGACATACTTAGGCCAGGAAGTCTGGAAACCTGCCTTTCACACAAGTGTAACCAGTGTAGCACAGAAATAAACATCAAAGGCTTGTTGACATGCAGGAAAATAATCTTTTTGATGCAAAGAAAAAAAAAAACACATATCCTTCCTCAGATACAGATCTAACCTATGAGCTCTACACCTCCTCTCTATGTAGACAGTTGTAAGAAAGGAAACTAAGAGAGAGAGAAAGAGAGAAAGAGAGAGAGAGAGAGAGAGAGAGGGAGAGAGAGAGAGAGAGAGAGAGAGAGAGAGAGAGAGAGAGATTAGGTAACAAGGAAAGACTGAATGTAGGCAAAAGGACACATGAGTTGTGAAAGAGAATAGAAAACTAGTTGTTTTTCTACTTTCAACTCTGTTGGCGTTTTTTTTTTTTTTTTTTTTTTCTTTTTTGTACAGTGAAAGTGTAAAACCCTAATCGAAGCTCCAATGGCCAATACAACTATGCAGAAGTTCACTGAGTTTCAGGGGGTTGGGAGTAGCTTCCTTAATCCAGCTGCTTGATGTTTTTATTTGTGAGTTCATTACAATAAAGAGGTTTCTTTATAATAAATTTTCTTTTTTTTTTTTTTTTTTGAGACAGGGTTTCTCTGTATAGCCCTGGCTGTCCTAGAATTCACTCTGTAGACCAGACTGTCCTCGAAATCAAGAGATCCACCTGCCTCTGCCTCCTGAGTGCTAGAATTAAAGGTGTACACCATCACCATCCAGCTTATAATGAAATTTTTTAATTAAATAATACAATTTTAAAATGGAGGCAAGAGAACATAGTACAAATAAACCCCAGGATGCTCTCAGACCAGATACACTTAGACTACAAAGCTAGAAAAGTTCTTGCTAGTATGGGTTTGTGATTTGGCCCAATTAAAGTGACAGACATGTGACATCTGCCTAGCTTCTAAGCCAGCACCTTTGTGACTCTGGGAAGCTATGGCACGTCTGTGGTGACACCTTGGGCTCCAGAAGCCAGGTCTGACACCGCAAGCACTCATGCCTATGAGGGAGGATGTCAGGGGTGAAGCATGAGGTCAAGAGAGAGGTCTGGTGGAAACCTAGCTAAAGGAGGGAGGAAGGGACAGAACATACATCCCTGTAGACAACCCAGACGAAGAGCTTGAGCCAAGGTCACCTGCTTTCCAGTCTCCTAGGCACATTGTAGCTCCTTGGGCTGCATGTCTTGAGTGGGTCAGCTTGCTACCTACCATCACACAGAAAGGCTACCCCCATCTCCACACACCTCTCTTTATTCCCTCTGGATCGAGCTGATTTTCACACTGCCCAGGAACATGGTGCATTTCTATAGCCAATAAAAGGCCTCTGAAAGAAATCTCCTCTGGCATTGTGTGGTCTGTGTCTAGTCATGTCAGAGGGGAAACCCCAGTTCCCCTTCCCCCATCACTGGAGAGTGACAGAGAGTACTGCAGACCATTCTCAGGCCATTTCAGGGTGGCCTTTTGTCTTGTCCTCCTCCTCCCTAGATGTGATCACCCCATCATTTACCATCATTTTCCAAACAAGTGGATTGAAAAGTGGCAGAGGAGAGCATTCAAAGGGTCAGAGGTTACTGATGTGTCCACATGGATAGGACCAAAGGGCTGAACATAGATACAATGAGAGTTTTGATAGGAGAGGAATGTGTAAAGTTTCCCATCTGGGTTAGAATATAAAGTTTGGTATATGGTCTCACCCAGAAAATGAATCTTTTGGTAAAATCAGTAGCCACCTGGCAACCATTCAATATTTGCCAGTCCCAGAGAGGGACGCTCATGGTTGACACAGGACAGGGATACAGCATGACACCACAGAGAAGGCTGAGTTCCTGTTGCAGAGAAGGACTTCATCTTCTAAAGGAACACATACAGAGAGGCATGAAGTCCCCATAACACAGAGGAGTGTTTTTCTGGGTGGTTAAATACTTTAAGGACACCCAAGAAACTTGTGGGTCCAGCCAGGCCTAGACACCCAACTTCAGCCAATGAAAATTGAGTTAGGAAAGCAGTTCAGACAGGGTTAGCAAGTATGGGTTGTCACCCCGACGCCTAGAGTATTTAGCAGTTGTGGCAGGCTCTCTGGACCTCTCTGCCCCTCAGCTGTAGAACTATACAGTATGAATCATAGGTAATCAAGCTTCCAGGGGAGGATAAGGTCAAACAGAAATGATCTTTAGTTTAAGTATTTGTTACACATAATACAAGATTCTACATGAGAATGGGTAAGAGAGTGTGGCAAAACAGCTTTGAAGCTACTCACAAGAACACAGCAGTATATAACCTAGTTTTATTCTTCAGGTTAGGTTTTGCTTTTTTCTCTGAAGGAAAAGGAAAAAGAGAAAAGCCTCCTTAGGACTGAGGAGAAAAAAGATAGGCTTTAGCATTCAGGCTGTTTGCCACTTTTCAAAAGGCCTAGAATATTCTGGAACCATCCAGTCCCCCACCCAAAGAAGCACCGATGGACAGAAGCATTCATACCTCAATCTGTTTGTGGTTGTAAGAGTGGCCACCACCATGTTCAAAGGTGTCCAAATTCCTGCCAAAACGGTCACTTATGCCCTTTAGCCTTGGGTTAATTTGTGGGTGGGAGACATGACCCTTCTGTTTAATGGCATATTCAGAAAAAAAAAAAGACAAAACATACTGTCAGAACTCATGAAACAACACGGAATTCAATGCAGGGTATAGACCACATCAAAGAACAGAATGCAGTCCTAGACCTGGCCTCTCTGTTTTACAGAAACTGGTCACAGGACCAACCAGTGAGTACTTGCTCCTGCCTCTAAGTCAAGAGAGCACCCACAGCACAGCCACATAGCTGGGCAAGAACTAGAGTAGGGTTACCAACAGGAGGGCTCCTTTTAGAGCTTCCTCTGATGCTTGGAGTCAGCCTAGTGTGGGGAGTGTATAAGGCAAGTGTCTGTGAAGAGAAGTAGCTGGCCATCCTGCTGCCAAGATGTCCCTGTTCCAGGTATGTCTAGTGGGGACAATTTTGTGCTGCCCAGGTGAGGCTTGTGATAGAAACTTCTCCAGTGTTGCAAACATTCTCCTTACTGACCCAACTGAAAATGTTTAATGTTGTGGGGTTTTGTTTGTTTATTTGTCATTGTTAAACAGTGGCACACTTTTTATGGTCAAGTCTCACAGGCAATTGCAACACAAAAATACTATCTATTCAGAAGCTCTTCCTAGATTCAAAAGGAAATCTCAAATAAAATCAAACAAAAACTGTCTTTAAGGAACTTTGAAGTGTATGGAAATTTAACTTATCATGTATTTCTAAGTAATCTAATGCTAAAACTTTGACTCTCTGTTTTTACCACTGAAATATATTCATATTTAAAGTTAATTTATGGCTTTTCTGGGGGGTGTTAGAAGTGTGTAAAGGCCACCCAGGCCTCTTCTAAATACCTCATTTTGCTATGAGGAACATAAAGTGCAAATACTTTTTCAGTCAGCCTCCAAGCATGATAAACAAGGGACACTGACCCTTGTCAGAACTGAGTTGGGTACCATGCCTAGACCTTTAACCCTGTGAGAACAAGGTCACACTACACACTTGGGAACAGGGTTTCTATACTTTGCTAAATAATCAAAGTAACTAGGAATAATGGCTCCTTGTTCCATGAGCTACAAGGAGGAAAAGGCCCAGCGTAGTCTCTGGTCTAAAGCTGATAGTAGAAAAGCTAATCTGTATATTTGTGTCTAATGGAAATGCAGATGAAATGTTGATAAGGAAAAGGGTAACACGTTCAACAACTAGCTTTAAACATTGTAAAACTGTTAACTTTCCAAAAGAGAGCACACAATTCCAAATTGTGACATCAGGTTTCCTTTTGAAAAAGCCGCAACTGGCATTTTTCTCTTCCATTTCCAGTATGCTAAGTACAGAAGGTGTTAATTCTCTGGACTATGATTAAAAAATGATTTACCATTCAGGCCATTATTTAGAATACAGCTGGCTTGCAGGTTTTCACTAAAGCACTGGCCCTTCTCCCACATTCTTTTTACCTCCTGGCACTTACCTGGAGCTGTAAAGGGCTGAGTCCAGAAGCAGCAGCAGCTGCCATTGTTGACGGAATGAACTGTACGGGGTAGTTATCACCTGTCGGGAAGAACAATGCGTACAGGTTTAGACAATGCACAGGGAATCGCAGCAGACAAGTATAAACATGGTCCTTGGCTCGCCCCAGCTTTACAACATTGCCCTAAGCCCAAACATCTGCAGAAACAAAAGGCTTAGCTGGGCACAGGCTTGCGCTGCTGCCTTGGAACTTTTTGTTAACAGATAGCTGGTAGGCAAACTGGCAAAACATGAATGTGATGTTGAAAAAAATTAAATGTGCAATTCAAGCATGTTCGCTCCTCTACGAATCTTGTAATACATCATTTTTTTTTAAGAGTCAGAAAAAAAATCTTAAAGCCAGGCTGATGCTCGGCACACTGTGAAAAGAGGTTTTGCTCTTAGAGAAACTAAGTTTGCGCTTGGTAGGTAAAGTGTAGTCTTAGAATCCAAAGAAGACTATTTACTAATGGCTGGACATAATGCTAGGTTTTATCTCATGAAAAGTTAACAACATGATAAAAAAAAATCCCCTTTAATATGGCTCATCTTACCTGCTGGCACCCTGAAATGCTGGCACTTTAGTGACTGTAGAAATCTGTCTCTTTTGGTTTTACCTCTAGTACTAGAGTAGTGGAGCTTAGTGCAGAATCACACACACACACACACACACACACACACACACACAAGGCACTGATTGAACCATTTTTGGTGATGATAAATAAATAACTACACATTTTGCATGGGCTGTCTGCACTGAAAACCTGGGCGTGAGTGCTCTCTATGCTGCTGTAAGGTATTTGAAGGCCAAGCCAACACCTACCCAGGAGATGGAAGAACACCTTCTATGACCTGAGACACAGGCCATGGCCAAAGACCCAAAGAGCCAAGAGAAGGGATGAGGACATAGTAGAGTGGCAGCAAGTGAACTAAAAATTAATATCTGTGGATGAATCACACAATATCAATGACTTAACGTAGTAGCACTCTGGCTCTAGCTACTTATTTAAAGTCAGTGTTATGTACTATCTCTAGGCTATATTTTAATAGGCTGTTCCCCCACACATTTTTGACATTTATAATAATCATGCTGTTTTGCATGAACTTTTCCACACTGAACACAGAATTTAATAATGAAGAGACGTTGCAGGAAGAATTCCAGGCACTGAGATTGTCAACTAGAAAACAAGAGAATGTCTTGTTTTTGTGTCTGCATGGGCGCTAACACCTGCAGCTTGCCTGGTACCCCTGCTTGCCATGTAAAGTGCTACTCAGCCAGCCCAATGTAAATGTTAAGTCGCTTTCACTTTTAACAAATTGTTAGCTTCTGATCTGCAGAGTCTCTTTGCGTCATATCCATAATACCTCATCAGACCATTGAGCACAGTGTGTGCCTGTACACAGTTCAGTAACAATTGGCTTCTGATTGCAAACGGGGTGCTGCTGCCGTGCATCACTCACGCCATATTGTGCCGGTCTCCTATGGAGTCATGTTCAGAATATCTGACCTTGTTTTTCCCCTTCCATGAGGTTGATTTGAGTCTGCCCTATGCTATGAGCTTTTTAAAAAAGATAATGAGGCAAAATTATTTTTATAGTAAATGACTATCACTTTATGCTTAAATAAGTCTACTGATCTTCTTGATATTTAAACTAAATTATCTGAAGAAAGACTATCTTGATCTAAGGCAAATGGTATTTTTTTCTTTTGGTGGATATCTTATCAGCTTTAAAAAAAACCCACAAATGATACTGAATTAATGATGTTTCAAAAATAGAGGGAAAAAATAACCATTCCACCCATCAACACAGACCTCCTCCCCAAACATTCTAAAGCTGTTCTTTCTTTAAATGTCATGCATTATTCATGCAACTCTACACCACAACCCCCTCCCTAGAAGTTTAATACCAGTGGCTTTATTTGTACTAAAACATTTTTCATGTCAAACATATTTTAAAAAATCAAACTCTGAAAGAATTCCCCAGGGCACTCCTTCTCCATAGCTGTCATGCCACTGTGCCGTGAAATAGTCGGCTTTTTACATGGTTTCTGGCTTGCCAGTTAATTTATGACTATCTCTACCACACCCTGTAGTACTCTCCAGCTCACCTGCTGGCTACAAACAGCTTTCTTTCCACTGTTGACAAGCATATTTTCAAAATATTTTTAACCTTTCTGCGGGTTTGAATCTGCATATCTGAATAGATCTTCAGAAAGCTATTTCTCCAGAACCCATCATTGTATCAGTACTAAAAGTCAAAATGAATACATTAGAGCAATGGAGTATATCACCAAGGATGGTTACAAGAAGGAGGGGAGTGGAAAGGCAGGGGAGGAGGGATAAGAGTTACCATAGGAAAAAATGTAAGACAGAGAGAGATTTCAGGGCAACATGAGTTTAGCTTATGGTAACAAAGTTACACACTTCCTTCTACCCACTCTAATTTTCTAATTTGTAACAGTTGATCAAGAAAAGTTTGCAGAAGCTGACTTGGCAGGGAATCAACCAACATGTCACAGCAGTTTTTTGTTTTTTGGTTTTTTTTTTTTTTTTTTTTCCGAATTTGTTTCTGGATGTGAAATGTTTGCATGAGGACCATTCTTTTTAAATTTGTACAAAGGAAGCAGCAGCCTGTTATAACAGGTTTGCTTTAGACATGACTGTAATCTGGCCCTTCTCAGACTAGAAGTCTGAGAAGAGAGTCCCCAAACATCAATCTGAGAAGCAATGGTCATTCTCTAAGTCCATCTTCTAACTATCTAGCTATTATTGTAGAGCGAGCACAAAACAGAATTGAGACCCACATAAATGTGGCTAACGCTGAAATCCATCAAAGCAGGCAACATTCCTTTGGCATCCCCTCCACATCAAGAGTCCCAAATGAAAGAGAAAGAATAAATGCTTAACTTTCCAGAGACACTGAGATAAACCCAAACCTTAGTGCATTTAATTAATCACTAGAGGTAGAGAACTTATCTACCTTATCAAGACCCTGGAACACACTAGACACCCCTCAGAATATTTTGAGTGGATGCATTTTATATATAAATCCTACTTTCTAAAAGGAATCATTTAAAAAATCAGAAAAACACACTCAAAATCTCATGGTAAAATTCTGATCAACTATTTTCATTCTTTAGAGAGGCAAGGGATTGGGAGAGTTGTAGATCCTAAGATTTTTTTAATTATAGATATTAATACACTGTAAAAGTCATTTTGAGAGTTGGGAAGAGTAGAAGGGAGAAAGAAAAATCAGAATTAGGAGTGAGGACTCAGATTCTTCAGTAATGGAATAAAGTCTCTCATTTCATTTTCCACCCTCCAAAATAAAAGACCAATATGTTACACATCCCTAACTTCACAAATTATTATGGTGGCACTATAGGAAGTTGACAAATCCAAGGGCCATACTTTCATGAGGTATCATTAGAATAATGTCACTATACAAAAGTTTTTAATTCAGAATTGAAGGTGTCACTTTTTCCCATTTTTTCTTGGTCCTCTGAGAAGATAAAGTAAGTTCAGACTTACCCCTGTAGTAAAGGTTTGCAGGTAATATGTGATATATTTAAAACTTTAACACACTACTTTCAATTTGCTCAGGGCACATAAAAAATAGAAAGCATTATGATATACATTTCTGAAACCAGCACACATTCTCATGTCTCCTTCTAAATTTGCCTTCTATTCATCAAATACTATTCAGGTGAAAAGATTTTAGCTTGGTTTTATTTATTTATTTAACTATCACATATATTGCTCTACATGCTTCTTAAAAAGCTAAAAATCATGGGCCATATTTATCCCTTCACTTATTTTGTGGATGCATCTTAGATTCTTGGCCAATCATCTGAAAATCATGGCATTTGCATGATGGTAATTAAGTAAGTGAATATGAATGAACAGATACAAACCGTCCTCATAAGAAATCAACACAAATGACAACTCAAAGCTCATGTCTAACTACAGCTCATTTGTGACAGAATCTCCACACATGAGAAGACACAGGAAATAAACCTTGATGTTCATAACAAAGGTTGGGTTACACCAATGAGGGTATCTTCTTGCTGGACCTCAGCACTCACACTGAAAATAGAGGCACTGATGGGAGCATTGCAGAAATGCTTCCATTCTAGATATGTGGATTGAATTAATCCCTGTTCCAATGTTGGTGATACACCTCTACTTTGAAATATTCTGAAAGAGCAATGGCTGGCTTTGTAAGATGTTGCTTGGATAAGCTCAAACAAAATTATTTTTTTAAACAAAAAGTTTAAGAATTCTTTAAGTTTATGCCCATCTCGACTATGTTCCCAAGAGTATAAAATATCCATATGGAGAACCTTAGCCTGAATTCTAAAACCATTGTTTTTGATATGTAAAGCCCCAGAAAACTTAACGCTTAAAAATTTTAGTTTATTCTTTTCATTTAATAGAATTCTTTTCATTTAAAATAGAATACCATTTATCCCTACTTATATCTTAGGGTTGTTATAAAAATTAATGAGATTACTCACACACATGGGGTTATCTTGGCAAACAAATGGTATGCAATAAAAGAAAAATCAGCTAACAACTGTAAGCATTGTATGCCAACCAATTAAACAACTCAGCAGAAACAGAAAACACAAAAATTACCTAACTACTCAAGCTCAAATAGGACATCTCAACAGACCTATAACAAACAGAGATTGAATTAGAGATCAAAACCCCCAACAAAGAAACAACTCTACTAGAAGGGTTTCCCAGCACTCTGTCAAATGCTGAAGCAGCATTTATGCCACCTTTACGAGCTCTTCCAAAAAACAGAACAGTTCTCTCTATTCTATGAGGTCTCAAATACCTTGACAACAGGTAAGTATGTCACAGGAAAAGAAAATTTAAAACCAATATTCTTCATAAATGTAAATGAAATATCTTTAATAAAACATGAGCAAATTCAATCCAACAGAATATTAGAAGCATTATTTGCCATAATAAGCAGGATTTATCCAGAAATTATAAGGTGGTTCCATCTAAGCAAATCAATTAAATGCATTACGTAATTTAAAAATAGAACAAAGGTGCATGGGGGATCTTGCATGATCATATCAAAATTATACAAAAAGCATATTCAATTATTCCATGAGAAGAACTCCCAGAACTATGAGTAAAAGAAAAACTCAGAATGACCAAGAGGTAAAGATTTCCAGTCAACATTGTACTCAATGGCAAAAATTAAAAGCATAGCCTCTAACATCAGGAACAAGATAACAATACTCATTTCACTGATGTCATTCATTGCTGTCTTGAAAGCTCCATCCAGTACTACTACACAAGAAAAAGATGGGAAAACATCCAAATTGGTAAGAAAAGTGAAAAAATAATCTATTTTGGAATACACACACACACACACACACACACACACACACACACACACATATATATTATATATATATGTATGTGTGTATTTATATATATGTGTGTGTATGTGTATATATATATCATATACACATATATTAACACACAAATGCTCAATTTAATTATTTGTGCCAAGAATAAATATAAATAACCCAAAAGGAAATTAAGAAAGAAATTCCATTTATAATCCTGCCTAAAAGAATTTAACACCTGGGAATAAATCAAACCAAAGATTACATGGAAAAAGTTACACCCTGAAAACTATAAAACACTGTTGAAATAAATAATGAAGCCATGAAATTGCCTAAGTGTCCACCAACTGAAAAAATGGGGGAAAATGTGGACACACACATGGAACACTATTTAACCATAAGAGGATCAAAGTGTGTCATCTGTGTCAACACGCATGAAACTGGCCATCATTGTGTTAAGTGAAACAAGCCAAAGCACAGAAGGACAAGTATTGCATGCTCCTGTTCATATTTAGAAATCTAAAGTCAGTAGTGCTCATAGAAATTGAAGGTAGAATAGCAATTGCCAGAGGTTTGGGGAAACTTGAAGGGGAGAAAGCATGAGACAGTTTGATCAATAGGTACTAAGATACAATTAGACCTGGCATCCCCACTGCCCAGCATGATGACTACAGGTCATGATAATGAGGTAGTATATATTTCAGGAATGAAGAAAAGATTTTAAGTGTTTTAGCATTAAAATATTACAAATGTTTGAGGATCTTGATAGGCTTACCTTGATTGAACATTATATCATCTATCTATGTATCAAAACATACACCATAAATATTAACAATCTTCATTTGTCAGTGGATATTTTTTAATTCAATAAAAGAAATAAAGACAGATACACAGATAAAGAAGTATCTGTATTGACAAGACGACAACATTATTATGATGTCAATACTATTCAAAGAATATACATATTCAAGAAAATACCTATCAACAATCCTTTACACAAAATGGAGAAGAGCTGTTCTTAAGCTCATATGTAATTGCAAGGGTCCCTCAAAACTGCAACAATCTTTAAAAAGATGAATAAAGTTAGAAGACTAACACCACCTCAAGACTGACTACAAAGCTACAGTCACTTACACAGTGTTGCACTGACATAGAGACAGGCTGGCCAGCACAGCAGAATGAACAGCCAGAAATAAACCCTCATGCATACATTCAATTTATTTTTGAGAAGGTATCACAACCATTAGAAGGAAGAGGGTGGTCTTTTCAACAAATGCTGTGAGAAAAACTGGATGCCCACTTGCAAAACACATGGATAACCAATTTGTATATTTTGTGTATGACTTTCTCTTGTACAGAAGCCATATATTAAGCTTTAGCTACTAGCATAGAATAAGGAGTACATTGAGGGTCCAGGTACAAGTATACATCCTGTTCTTAGAATCTCTGAGGAAAAGTCAAGGGTGTTGGTCAGGCATAATAGTTTTAAAATCCCAACTACATATGGCAGTGGTCAGTTGCCTCATCCTTGGAATACAAAGCAGGCTAGACATGGTTTTATTTTTCATGCAAGTCAACCCTGTTCTGATGTACACACACACCGGCAAGTGTGGAGGGGTTTTCTCCTTTGATTTCAAGCATCCATACTCAAGTGTGTTTACTATCTTCCTGACTGTTGCATTTAGGTCTCACAATGGGAGCAAGCAGAGCAACTAATATCTGGGACTTATGTTCTGGGCCCTCGTGGATCCCTATCTAGAAAGATGTCCTAATTATGGGACCAAATAAGAATTAAGATTGAGGGACTAGAACTTAGTAAAGTTACTTCTAGAAAAGCCAGCCTTGAGATGCCCCCTGAAGATGCCTTCTTTATAGGCATCTGGCAGCATCCTGGTAGCAAGCCTCCTCAGCTACTTAGAGGTGGAAAATCTCATATGGTGTGCACCATAGCTGGCACCCTACAATTTCCAGAGACACAAATCACACAAGTCAGATCACCTGGAAAGGAGTGAAGACTCAGAGCCCTAAATGTGTCTGTGATGCTATTCTAACATAGGATCCTAAACAGCCAACTTCAACAAGTAGTGAGTGACACCCCACAAAGGTCCTTGCTTCTGGCAACCAGGACAGTTGTTCAGTCAGCTGAATTGATTTACTTAGCTCACAAACACCAGGAAAATATGGCTGTTCTGGGAGAGGTGGAGGAAGCTAAAGGAAAGGAATTTATGTTCCATTTTATGAGGACCAAGGAAGCACTTGCTCCTCTTCTCACTCAGGGGACCCAGATATGGATATGTGCCACTGTCTTTCAGGCTTGTGTATCTCTCTCCTAATATAGTAGTTGCTCATGGACATTTCAAGAGAACTGATCATAATTCAGTTTGGGGCAAAGTGTTTGCTTGTCTGGATTCCAGTTCAATAGTGCTCTCCTCATCTCCTGTGATGGCCAAAGACTGCATGGTTCATTTTCATCAATGTGTAAATTCTCTACTCATAGCCTAATTGTGTTTAATCCATTTCAAACATAGCTTTACTTTATAATAAAGTTTAGATTAACCAAAGGACTTAAAATTCAGGTTAAATTATTTGATATAAGATTGGAGTTAATAGAAAATACCTTGAGATAGCAGCTTGCCTGTGATTGAGACTCTTCCTATAAGCCTGACCCCACTGTGCTGTTCTCAACAGGATTAGCCAGTCCAACCAAACACAGTTTTGCCACCCAAGGACACATCTCTGAGTTCACTGAAAGTCACTAAGTCCTATACAAAATTGTTCCTGTCCGTATCTTCTCACTTACATGGTACAACCTCATCAATGCCTGTGGAAAAGAAGCAACCTTAATTCACTGAACACATAGCCATATCTGCCCCCTGAGAAAGGACGCCATTGCTGTAATAAAATTAGGCAACATACAGTAAGATATCTATAGTAGCAGAGAATAAGGCCCATGTGTGGTTTTGAGCTGTAGAGAATATTGGTGGTAAGAATATTAAACCAACAGACAATATCTGTGCATAATTTACTGACTAGCTCAGCGATGCCAGCTCTGAATCAAGATGAAACAATAAACTTAGTTTACATCAATAGTCGAAATGAAGTTGGCATAAAGAACTAACTCAGAGTGAGAGTTATGGACATATGCTCCCTTATACTGAATGCAGAGGCCAACTTTATAGACAGGGGTAACTTGCTGTGAGAATTCTGTTGTAGGAAATTGAATGTTTAACAATTTGAATGATGTAATTTCTTCCACTAAGGTTTCTAGAAACCTCATGGGAATACAGGCCCAGGAGCCATAATCTAAGATGTGGAAAACAACAGTACCTCAGATTTTAGAATATTTACATAGACTTACTGATGAAGAAAAAAAATAATACAAAATGTTTTAAAAACCAAAACTTTTCAATATCATTGTACACCTACCATTTCCTATCTCAGAGCACTTTCTCCCTTTTTTGAACCTGAGATGCCCACCATTGACTTATTTATGTTTGAAGATTTTTTAATCAGCCCTCTATTAGATGGACCAGTCCCTCGGCACCAGTATCCTCCTCACAGATTCCTTCCTCACAGGAAAGGGAGTTCCCTACCAAACACAAGTAAGACATTCATGGTCAGAGCTCAGGGCTGTCTCATCAGCTCCTTTGGAATCTCAGGGAGGTGGTTTCTATCTGTGGCTTAAGCATATTCAAATGCCTTTGTTCACATGCGAAGGCACATATGCAAGAAACTGCTGCCCTCAGACTGGCTGGTTCGCATAATCAGGTTAATGTGTTAAAAAGAACTTGACACAGAAATTATTAATGAGCAGAACAAGGTCACTACTTCTGAGCTGGGGTCACTTACAAAGAACGCACAAATGAAATTGAGGTTGGCTTCTGTGTACTTGGCTATTTTCTGACACTGGATTCCTTTGGCAACCTATCTTTAAACATTTAATGCCATGTTTACAAGGAGGCTCTGAAAGGGCTTCAAACCATTATGCCCCTAATTGAATTCCCCAGGAGTCCAGTAAACTCAGAGGAAAAAAGAAAAATCATAACATTTGCTAAATCATCTCAAAGCATATTTCACTACAAGGTTATGTGACCTGCTTTTTTTTTTTTTTTTTTTTTTTTTGAGGTTCAAGGATGAATGAAGAATATTACTGAATGCTTCATTATTTAGACCAAAATCAAAAAGAACTTTACCCATTAGTGGTGAGCTAATTATATCAGCAGTTTTAACTTTTTTTTTTCTAAGAGAAATCTTACAAAAAAAAAAAAAAAAAAAAAAAAAAAAAAAAAAAAAAAAAAAACAGCAGCAGCATTTTCTACAGTGTGTGACCAGTTTCCTGGTGTGTGAAAGCTCAGTGGAGAAAGAAAAGACCTGTGGACAACCAAAGACACAGCTAACAGTAAAGGTGTGTGTGTGTGTGTGTGTGTGTGTGTATGTGTGTGTGTGTGTGTGTGTGAGAGAGAGAGAGAGAGAGAGAGAGAGAGAGAGAGAGAGAGAGAGAGAAGCAAGAACAGCGCAGGACTTCATCTGTGAGTTCAGAACAAAGTCAAACAGGAGACAAGAAAGTAAAAGTTCTAGAGACCAATTAGTTATTACAATGCCCTGCCTCACCAGCTCTGCTTTTACTTTAAAATAGACTTTTTTTTTTTTTTTTTTTTTTTTTTTTTTTTTAGCCATAGCTCCCTTGTCTGCTCCTGTGTTTGTTGTGACTACTGAGCAAAAACATATGGGCCTGAGCATTTCCAAAACTGTGTCGCGGCTCTCCACTTACCTGGCTTGTATGTTATTCCAGGGGGGAAGAGGAATCCCTGTTGGGCGGCAGCAGCTGCTGCCAGGGTCCGCTGGTCATGTGGAAAAATTGGGATCATGAGCGGAGGCATGTGCCCCTGAACCTGCTAAACAGAAGAGAGCCTGTGATCAGAGAGGGAGCAGATGTCGCCAAGACGCATTTGTTTTCCACTGCTGGAGGTGCTCTGGTACCCACACAGCCACCCACCTCTAACCTCTTTCCAGATCTGAAGCTGAGAAAATTCAGGCAAATTTCACCTAACCCCTCCTGGAATGCCATTAGGACCTCGGTGCCACCATTTCACCATAGACCGACCACATCCCTGCTTTGACTACAAAGTGGTTAATAGCCTTCTCTCTTGACTTGTTTTTCTCACCTTCTTTCTTAAAAGAAAGAAGAGGAAAACTAAATGTTCTTTTCTCTCCCCCTGTGGGTGAGTGGTTTTGCCCTCTCCCCTGCATTGCATTCTAAGCATCATTGTGAAAAAGTATTCCGTGTCCTTGTCCAGAAAATAATGTCTAATTGTTATATATTCCAGAAGCTGTGTCTCCCTCATTGAGGAGCTTCTTCCAAAGCTTCACTGCATTATATTAAACACACAGAGCTTCAGATTTAAGGCTACTATATCTTGGCGCCCAATTAAACTAATATCCTTTGCCATACACACCTCGATGTAACATATAAATTGCTTGTCAGCTTTATGCACTGCCATGTAGCTCAGTAATTATGGAGTTGTATCCACTGAGCAACTCATAATAAATCCTACTATATCAGATTTCATTTGACCTCAATAAACGTATCAAAGACCACAAAAATGCAAAAGAGAAAAATATTCACTCTACATCAGTATTTGTACTCCATATAAAGGAAATCAGAGCTATGACAGAATCATGCTCCTGAAAATCACATTTTAATTTCCTAGCTCCCTTCTTCACTAGCATGCTGCCCTGGTTCCAGCAGAGCAGAGCTGGAAGGCTTTGTCCTGGCTTTGGGGGCCTCATTCCATAGGCTAGCTATGGGAATTTCCTCATTTAAAGACCAGAACAGAAATGTGTCAAAAGGCATGGTCTTTTGGTTCAGACAGATCTATGACTTTTTACTAGCATGAAAGGGCTATGTGATATACTATTTAAGATATAAATGTTTGCCAGCAATTCTACAAACCCAAGCACTTCCTCTGTCTAAATTTCTAAATCTCTTCTTTAGGCAGAGTACCACATATGAGCTGATGCTCCTATCTAAAGGGTACCAGCTTGCCTTCTCTTGGTCCTGACCCTGCACAGCCAGAGACATCGTGCAAATGCTTCTGTATGGGTCTGAGAGGTTTCATTTGCCAATCGTCTTTCTCTGGGGAATGCCCTAAGATGTAGGTTAATAAAGGGCAAGCAAAAAATAAACACTTTACAGTATTTTTTCTGAATTCATTTCTCAGGAAAATCAACTTACAATAAAAAGGTCTTTGTGCAATTACTACCTTGCCAGTGGGGCGTGAAAGAAACTAGCTTTGAGCAGCTATTTCTTCTCTTTTAGCTGAGGTAAGCCCAAGCTTTGTACATGGGAGAACAAACTTTCCCTGCTTAAATTGGTACTGAACCTCTCTCTAGTGCCCGTGTCTCCCCTTTAGCCTGGGAGAAAGGCACCAGATTTGCTGTCCAACCCCAGTTTTCTGTGACCCTGTACACATGTGCAATGTTCAAGATGAAAGCGATGTATTACATGCCAGAAAACAAAGCACAATATCATTATGAGTGACCACTGCTCATCAAAGAACATCCTTTCATGGTCCTCCAGAAGTGTGGTACTCACATGTGCCTAGAGTACCATACAGATGCTTTACCCTAAAGAGGAGGCAACATGTTGTTTCTTCTTTTTCTTTTTTTCACCTAGCAGTGAAATAAATTGCTACTGTGTGTTAGGGATTTGAGAAGCAGCTGAAAAAAAATCACCCCACTCAGCTTGAGAGAGAGAGAGAGAGAGAGAGAGAGAGAGAGAGAGAGAGAGAGAGAGAGAGAGAGAGAGAATAACATGTGATGTGTCATGTATGGAAGATGATGCTGAGACTGAGCAGTTACAGGGACAGAACTAGTCTCAAAATGGCTTTTAGGGAAGCATTGTACAAAGATGAATTTTCTGATAAATTTTTCCAAAAATAGCTCTGAGATGTGACAGCACCTGCCCTTTCCCTAGAAGTGCTGTATATTTCTACATAAATGTGTGTGTGTGTGTGTGTGTGCATGTGTCTGTGTGTGTGTATGAAAATACATATACAAAACATATGAAGCCATTCCAACTTTATAATTCTATGATTACTAAAAAGCTGCCATTAAGAAGATAGCGGCAGAGGAGTGCCACAAATGGGACATCTACATCACCCCAGCTTCCCAAGGCTCAGAAACCATCACAGAAGAGGGAGCAGAAAGGTTCTAAGAGGTAGGGGTCAGTGAAGATGGGACAAAAATAGTGTGTTCAGATGTGACAGGATTGAGCCCTCAGGAGTTCACAGCAGCTGTGGCTGCCTGCACAAGATGAAGTCAGTCACCATTCTAGCATAGAAGGGGAAGTTCATGAGCCTCTACCTCTAACTGAGGAGCTCTAGACAGGTGATCGCTTCTGGGGCACAGAGAATCAGTTTTCTTTAAGGATCTGGTCCCTGTAGATTGACCGTGCTCCAGGTGATGGTCTCACACTCAGGAAGTATGGGCAGTACAAATTGTACTTGAAGAGTTATTTTTAAAGTGATGGGGTGGGAGAGGCTGTGGAGATGGCTCAGCAGTTAAGGGCACTTGCTGCTCTTGTGGAAGACAAAGTTTGGTTTCTAGCACCCACATGGAGTCTTGCAACCATCTGCTACCACAGATCCAGGGGACTCGATGCCTTCTTTTAGTCTCAGTGGGCACAAGGCATACATGTGGTACACATACGTATGTCCAGGCAAAATGTTCACATGCAGTAGGTATAGAGAAGTAGGGATAGATCTGGGGGGCTGAGAGAAGACTGGAAGAACAGGGTGAACATGACCAAAATTCATTGTGCTACAAGAATTAACAAAAATACTTTTAAAAGAAGATAGTGTGATACATTACCTTCATTTATTCAACATGTATTTATCGAAAACTTACAATGTCTTTGTTAGTGAACAAGCCCAAGTCTGTACCCTACATTTCCTGAGCTGTGTAGTCTTGAAAGACTTAGCTCTCCTGACCCTATTTGTCAAATCTGTGAATGCTGACTAGGAACTTGACACAGTCATTGTAAGGATATGACAGACAACCAAAGCCAAGACTGAGCACATTCTCTAACGTAATAGTGTGGTTATATTATAGTCAACATTAGCTCTTTGGATTTTTTGTATACTTACCAACAGGAAATTATCAAATGGATAAGCAGAAAAAAGTGGATCTTCCCATAACTCTACTTCAAGAAGGAAAACATGAACTAAGTCCTTCATTTGAGAGAGCAGAGACTTGTCATGCACTTAGCAGACAATGTGCCTCAATGAGTGTAACCCAGTCCTAAGCTTCTAGAAAACCATGAGAAAGAAGAGGTGGAATAACAAGGACTGTCTGGAGATGAGACATGGGGGTCTCTACTGTTCCTTGTTAAGTAGCATCTTAGAATGAAATCGAATTTAATTTTCCATTAGTCGGGTTCAGGGGAGCAGACAACACAAGGAACAGTTGGCAGGGGCCAGGCCTTAGCTCTTGACTGGGATTGTCCATCTGAAAGTACTGCTCTTGCAGTAAATGGATGTGGTTGTTTTCATTTTTGTTATGTATATGATGTATTTTTTATGGTGTCTGTAGTATGAATATGTATGTTCATGTATGTGAAGCCTGTGTGTCTGGATAAGTGCACCTATGAAGGTCAGAGGACAACCCTGGGTGCTAGTCCTCAACTTTCACCTTCTTTAAGACCATCTTTGTTGTTGAACACTGCAAATGCTGTAAACTTCCAGAGAGTCTCCTGTTTCTGCCTCCCAGCTCCTTCTGAGAGTACTGGGATGACAGATGTGTGCTATCACACCCAGCTTTATGTAAGTTCTGGGAATTCTAACTCAGATCCTCAGATTTGCACAACAAATGCTTTGCCCACTGAGTGATCCCTCCACTCCCTAGGATTGTTTTTAATACTAAATACGTAAGTGTAGGTGTTTCATTCTGTAAGAATTTGGGGTCATTCCTTTCTATTATACTCTACAAATTAAGAAGTTTAAAAAAACAAAACCCTCATTGACAACTATTATCCAGAGGTTGTTTCCTCAAAGAGGAGGGAATAGAGATAATTTGAGAGCAGTAGTGCTAACAGAACTAGAGTTGGACTGGAACGCAGAGAAGATCTAGGCTGGTAGTTGACAAAGTGAAGTGTCTGGCCAACAGCATCAGCAGTGTTTTCATAGAGCATTTCTCCAGACCCACAGCACATCTTCTGAGTCATATGCTATGAGGTGAGGTCCAATGATCCAAGAATTAAAACCAAAATTTCATGGAGAATAGTAATGTTTTGGTGTGCATCCAAACACACCAGAGGGTTCTTTAAAACAGACAATGCTCTACTCCAGGCTCATGGACTTGGGGATTCTTTGTATTGGAGTCAAAGCTGGAGAATGGACATTTCTGAGCAGCTCCCAAATAAAGCTGCTACTGCTGACCCAGGGACCAGTCCTTGAGAATCCACATTTTAGTCCAATCCTCAAATTCAACACACAAGGAAACAGACCACTAGAACACTTAAGATACAAGCATCTGACAGCTGAACCTAGAGTCCAGAACTGCCAATCACTCCACTCAGTATGTTTGTTATTACATGGTGACTTCAGTAATAGTAAAAAGAGAGATCAGTTTTAGTCAAGGGACCTAGAGGTCTCCCATTGATAGTAATTCTGCATGTCAGGACCATATTCTTGGAGACAGTTTTTGAGTTCGGATAATGTAAACATTGTCAAATTTTAAATAAAGTTTCCTCTGTTCTCTTGTTGTTACCTTGAATTTATTTGCTCTTGATATTTACTGTCATGAATTCCAATCACTGATTACAACACATTCATTAGCTATGATCATTTAGCTCCACAAAATGAAATTGTCCTTAACATTTTATTCCAAGTGATGGGGATCAAACACAGGTCTTTGTATTTGTAGGCAGGAGTTTTACCACTGAGCTACATCCACAGCACCTTGCCTTTCATTTATTTTAAATAAAGCAATAATGTGATGGGGCAAAGTGCCCTTTATTAAAGCCAGGATCGACACCCACTGGTGAGAATGTAGTCTGAGTGCAGACATGACATTTCCTCCTAGAGCTTTAATTAGCGAAGTGGTGACGCTATCTAATATCTCTCATTGTTCCCTTTATGTCTCCCTTGAAAAAGTGATGTGTTTACCCTATCTCATTTAATCCTCACAAGCCCACGAGACACTCATTTTATCTTCATTCATTTAATGAGAAAGACAAAGCTGGATGAAGTTAAATACCTCCATCAACTAAAGTGTGGTATGTCCAAGATCCAAGGTCAGATCAAGATCTAAGTTTGTGCTAGTCAGGTCTAGAGCTTCTATTATGAATTATCATGCTATATTAAGCATGAAGTTGTGTCTTGCAAAGCAGATCTAAATGGCATTAGGGATACAGTGCTCTGTAATAAGAAAGAACTGGCAGTTTTCCAGACAAAGTTGCAGGTTTCCATGCAGTTGTAGCAAACAATACAGGAGATCATAGGAAGCCTTTATCCAGTGTCTTTCAATGGGAAGATGCTAGAATTTATACTACAATAGCACAAGAAGACTGACAGCATCCCCACAACTTACTCAGATCTGCCCAGCATGTTGAAAACATTGTCTTAAAAGCTTAGCAAGGGTAATACAGTTCACTGATACTTCTACTGTCCTCTACAGCCTGCTCACCAGCAGTTTCTCCACGTGTACATTGTAGTCTGTTGAACATGGGAACGAAATGGAAAGAAGAGTTGAGTAATGAGTAAAGACTGGGGAAGAGGACTTGGTGGCCACACAAAAACCACATAGCAGACACAATACTTTCTTCTTCTACAGGCTGTGAACTAAGGTCACTGCTCTCAGTGTCACTGGTAGGGTAGATGAAGCATTATGAACACATAAAAGTTCTATGTATTCTGAAAAATTTGATCCATTCTGATTTTTCTCTCTCTCTCTCCCCATTCACGACTCACCCACTTGGTGACATGCTGGGAAGGATAGTCACATGGGAGAAGACAACTTTCCAAAGAATTTTACTAAAAAAATAAAAGTAATCAAATTCCCCACACTCCATCAAAGAGCAACTAGTCTCCACATGTCTTGTCATGTGGACATATCAAAATTTCAGATAGCATCTTTCTTTCTTGAAACTGTAACTTTCCTTGTATATATTGAGATATTGTTTAATTATTCTATAGATAAAGAGAAGAAAATGATTTTATTAATACAAGAATAAAGCTTGATGTAGCCAAAATAAATCTCAGCATGAAAATGTCATTATTTTTACTGCTTTGGAAGAAAGCACTAATTGGCAGGGTATTGAGTGAGTTAATGAGAAAGAAGGATCTCATCATGGGTCAAGCTTAGTGCATCCTGGAAAAACAAACGACCCCCAAGCACAACTGTGTCCCTATCCTACCGTTCTGCAACCCCTGACTAACGCATTTCCCTTTTAGAGAGGGTGGGGAAAACATTCTCCATCCAACAGTCTACATGCCTAGAAATTTTAATTGGTAGGGTGTTCCTTGCATCTTTCAGGAAGGAAGACAGCAGCAGATGCATGTGAAACACTTGGGTCCGCTCCCTTCCAAATTCATGAAATAGCATTGCTGTGTCAAGACTCATGCCTTTGTTTTCCCTGTGCTAAGTTGTTGACGATGCCATTTCTTGCCATCTGCCCCCAGCTTCATTAAAGATACATGAATGGGCTAACTCTTGCCTGATAGCTTGTGAGGGACAGGTGCTATTGTTTGTCCCTGAAGACTTGCACTAAAGATCTGACTCAGAATACTTGAGAAAGAGCATCTGTAGCAGTCAGTCAGAGAGCAACTTGGCAGAGACCTGGCTGTGTGCTAATATGCAAACAGAGTGACACTCAGGGGGCCTCATTTTCTCCTTCATGGAGATGATTTCACTTTTTTAGTGATATGCAATAAGTATTTGTATTGAAAAATCATGTGAAAATTAATGTCTATGTCTGAGCTAAAGACTGAGAAAGTGACATTTATTTTGTTTTGTTTTTTAATGATTTATTTCTAGAAAATAATTCCTGGTGTGGTTTAACTGGAGAAAGTTTTTTGAAATGTTGGAAAGAAAATCTCCAATGTATGTGTACACCATAAGAGAAAGAAAGAGAAAGATGAGAGAGAGAGAGAGAGAGAGAGAGAGAGAGAGAAGAACACAGACAGACACAGTGGAAAAGGGTCAGTGTCTCTAATTGCCTCACTTTCCACTGGAAAGAACAGCTGAGTCATTTGCATAATGTATTATCACCCCTGCAAAAACTATAGCATCTAGAACAATGAATAAAAGGCCCAGGGAACTTATATGAAGAGTTTTCAAATGTAGACAGGTGTCCCCTCTCTGCCAAAAACTGCATGTCAAACCATAGTGCTTGAGCAGTCCATTTTGGAGGATTATGAAGGGAAAGATCTCATTTGGTAGCATATATTCTTGCTTCAATAGAAACCTTTTTAGTGGAATATGTTCTGCTAAGAATGTGGAACACTAGAAGACTCTGTTCTGCTCTTTCTTAGAAGGTCCATACACTGAGTTATGTTGACCATAGTTTCCAGTATCCACTATGCTCTTCAATTCACTAGCCATGTCTTTGTAGGTACACACAAAGATGCTGAATGGCCAGTGTCATTTTTATTTTAATCTGCCCCACTGCGTTCAACATAGGGATAAGAGCATAACAGACATTGTGAAATGACTGACCCATGGTTCAGAACAAGACCAGGAATTTCCACATTGTGGTGACATTGTGCCTACAGCTGCAGAATAAGCACAGTATTCTTATTCCAGAAGAAAGTGTCAACACACATCTTCATATAACATTGTTTGCATTTGCTTGTCTTATCTAGCAAATGTCTAGCTGACTGCAGTTGAAGAATAATCAAAGGGAAATCCTGGCAGAAGCAAATCTGGAACAACACATCTCCTAGAGAATTTGCACTCAGAATCCTACCAATAGTCAATGCATGCACACTGGGTAGATGATGCAGTCCACCCACAAAAGGATGCTTGGTTTCTGTCTGTTGTTAGGAGAGATTTTAATCTCACCATCTCTTTTCCTTCTGGCCCTCTCTCCTTTTCATCTACTGTCTCTCTCCTTTATTCTCATCTTTCTTGGGTGCCAGTATGATAATAGACAAAACAGTCTGTTGTCATTGTTAATTATTCAATTTTAATATAATTTAGTGTCCTCCAGAATTTTTGAAATTCTTACTAATTGGTGCAGAAAATCCTCCAAAGGTAGTATAATTTAAAAGCGTCCTTCACAAAGCCTAGCCTCTTACTTCGGTCATCTTTGGTGGGCAAATTAACAAAGAGCTAGCATTATGGTGCACATATACCATTTGACCTAGTTTGATTCCTGATTCTGGGATAAGCACCATGACAAAAAGGAACCTGGGGAGGGATGGGCTTATTTGGCTTACTCTTCCCAATCATAGTCCAACAGTGAGGGATGTCAGGACAAGAACTCAAGCAGAAACCTAGAGGCAGGAACTGACGTGCTCCTTGCAACTCACTCCTCTTGCTTTCTTCTACCATCCAGGACCACCTGCTTAGGATGGCATCACCCACAGTGAGCTGGGCCCTCCTCTACCAATCAATAATCAAGAAAATCCCCCCCAGACTCACCTACAGGTCAGTCCAATGAAGGTAGTCCCTCCCTGGTTTTCTCTCTCTCCAGATGACCCTAGCTTGTGTCAAGGTGACAAACCAAGCCACACATGACTCTATGCACTCCATGCCAACAAGTTAATCTAAGAGAGCAGCTACAGCACTTGTTTCTCTTCACTAATCAGACCTTTCAGTAATGAAACATGAAATATTTACAGAAGAAATGAAAGAGACACAGCTTGTCCCCAGCTTCTCATTATGCCCACAACCTTGCCAAGAGTGAGTGAGTAGGCAAAATCAAATCAATTTGTTTGGTTGTCCTTACAACTGTTATTCACCCCTCTTCCAGCCTCGCTCTCTTTGCTTTCTTCTTTGGTTACTGAGGAGAGAAGTGGTCTGTGAGAGGACAAGCATAGCAGCTGTCAGTCAATGGGCACATGCCCTACAACACTTCTCCAGATACACCCCAAAGAGCAAGGCCAGTCCTGATGGAGACGTGCATCCTTCTCAATATCTCTTCATACCCACAGCATATGCTATGCACCAGCCCTATTTGCCTGACATCTTATTCATCTACCAGATCCCAATAATGAAGATTATTGCTTTAGTTCTCACTTATCTGTATATGTTTTATCTAGGCATGAAACTTTTCAGAGAAAAGAACATGGATTTGACATTAACCAACTTACTTTCTACCATTGTCTCTTCCTGTCTTGTCCCTTATTCCTTATTCCAGGAAATGAAGAGCTTGACACATAGCAACCTCTGACACTCTTGGGAGGCATGTTACCTCCTGAGGAAGGAGGCAGTGCCAATTTTAACTCTTCAAAAATATATATCACATGCTTATCACTGGATAGTTGGTAGCCCGGTATTAGAAATATAAAGATGTCCCTGGTCTCATTTCATCACAAAGTACTATTAAGTTAGTCCTCACTATACCCTATTATAGGTCCTCTTGTCCAACAGATTGTTTGAAATAATGTCAACTAAGCAAGGAAGAATTTGCTTAAGGAGAAAATCAAATTATGGCCAAAAAATTCCATTAAGTATTGCTCCATGGTATTTCCACGGTGCATACACCAGAAAAAATTCAAGAATATTTATGAGGACATAAGTCAGATCACTTTCTAAAAAAGATGATAAATGTTAATTAAATGTGCTTAAGTTTCCTTACTATGTTTTAAGAAACTCTCACCAGGAGGGAAATAGAATATCCCAGCCATAAAGAAATTAATAAAACATGTTATGCAAAAGTAAAATTTATGATTCATTTGGAATTAGATATCTACCACCTTTTCAATCCATACAAATGCATAATCTTGTCAATTAAATATTATTGTTAAGGTCTAGTAGTATGTTAAAATCACTTTAAAGTGCGACTAAGGAAAATTCATGTGTGTTTATTACTCCTTAAGGGTCTATTAGTGGGCATTTTATTCAGATCTGTGCTGTAAAATCTGCATAAACTCAGCATATTGTTATCCCCATGTGTGCATTTGTTTGGTTAAAGCAGAACAGCAAATCTCAATTTTTGCAACTTCTGGAAAAGTCAAGAGAACTAAAGCAGTCTTAATTTTAATCAGATACAAACAGTTATCACTACAGAAGTGAAGAGTTGACTATTATGCAAATAGTCACAGTTAGTGGTCACCGGGCCATCACAGAAGACCGAGCTAGTCAATTACTCTGGATATTTCCAAAGACTAGTGAAGATGAATGTCTTATGCTAGCCTGTCTTCTGTCCAGAGAAGTATGAAGCATTTTAGAGACTGATGATTGTTGTTCTTAAGTGGAAACCTCATTAAATACACAATGATCAAAGTATTTTGCCAAGATGAAAATGATTTCTTTTTCATATTTTGTACAAATGCTGTGTGAGTGCATTCCCATTTGTAAAGAATGTGTGTTCCCGCCTCTACAGCAGCCATATCCAGATATAAAGCTTTCATAAACTTTTGACCTGTAATGAAGGCAAACTGGCTTTGACTCATGAACTATTTTATACAAGCTTATTCTGTTAGTAATACCATAGTTCAATTATTAAATTCCTCATCTAGACATGCAGGTTTACATTTGAAACTGCAGGTCTTGTTAAAGTTCTGTTCCAGCAGCTACAAGGCATGGGCTTTGTACTCGCCAGGGCTCAGTGAGGGGCCTTGTACCAAGTAGGCTCGCAGGAATTTGTGACAGATGCATCCAAAACTTGTATTGACTGAAAAACCAAGCTGAGGCCATGATGAAGACGTTTATCTGCTTGATCAAGTTGAAGTCTGCAAGTCTCACATAAAGGTGACAGGAGTCGAAACCTCCAAGCACAGTTCACCATGGTGATCTTGCATCTGCCTATGTCAAAGTCTATCCTCTAGGGTTACTATTTAGTAAGAAAAATTTTAAATTGATTTCATTTGTTTATCAAGATTTTTTTCTAATTTTATCAGTTGACATTTCCCTTTACTATAATTTTAGATGATGCTAAGAGCCTTCACCCATTGCATCATTCCTGCCTAAAAGAATGAAATGTTCTCAACAGAACTAGGAGTATAATTTTCTAAAATAATGATTAAAAAAGTAAAGTTTGTTATTCCATCTTGGACTGATTATATGATACGTATTCTAGAAAAACATTTAAGCTCCAACTATCACAGAGAAAAAAAGCTGTTTCCTTTCAAGCAAGAAGGCCCAAGAAAGACACAGTGCAAGATATAAAGAGAAGACTCCCATGTTGTTAAGGGCTGGTGTGTAGACAGTCTTAGGAGGCATCATTGGGAGATGGCTCTGTAGAGTGTGTGGTTGGAGGACAAGCAGGTGATACTCAGAAAGGTACTGAGGACAGGCATAAACAGTGACTGTCACCACAAGACAGATGGCCTTCAGGTCCGTCATCTACATTACACATCAGGCCTTTGAACAAAAAAAAACCCATGCACTGTGATGTCATTCTGGAGCACTATGTCCCACCCCTACTCTACTTTTAGAATGTACACCACACACATATACATATTCACAACACATACAACATACACACAAAACACTCTCATACAACACACACAATACACACACAAAAGAGCCACACTCGAACAACTCATACTAAATACAAGCCATATGCATGCAAAACACACATATACAAACCCCACATACAACACACACATATACACATAGGCCACACACACAACACAATGTAACACACATATAAAAACTGCATATATATATGTACATATATATACTATACACTCACATACAACATACACATGTTCACCCACATGTCATATACACACTCAAAAACACACACAACATACTTTCATATACCACACACATACACACACAACATATACATGCTCATACACACGCAACACATACAATATATTCTCATATACCACACACAAACTCACACACAACATATACATGCTCACCCACACACTATATACACATAGGAAACATACATACAACATACTTTCATACACCACACACTCACACACACAACATGCATATGCTCACACATAAAGCACACATACAACATATTCTCATCTAGCATGCACATACACCGTACACACACTCACACATGCGCATACTCATAGAATATATACAAACTCACACATACAATCCTACACCTGCAACCCAAACTTGGTGAACAAGTCAGTCACTGGGTGACAGGAAGTTGGTGTGGGAGGCAGGAAGGACTGAGGACTTTTTGGATGTGGATGATCAAAAACGTCTCTAAAGGAAGACAGACAATAATGGTGGGAAAATATGCACTGAGGTTAGCTGAGAGGAGAGAGACTCTGGCAGTGGGCTGTGAGTGCAAAGATGCTAAGGCAGCAATGCTATCCCAGAGGGGCAGTGACACCAGGAGTGAGTGGAGAGTGGGAAGGAGGGACTAGAAAGTCAGAGGCACACCAGGTCCTCCAGGGCAGTAAGGAGCTCGGGAAATTGGGTTGTGTTCTGAGAGTGATGCAGAGTCACTGAGAGGGCTGAACAGAGTGGTGGCTTGAGACCTAATTCAAGCTTAGCACAGGGGAAATAAAAATAGAGAACAATTTAGACTTCCTCAGTGGTCCACAAGCAGAGGCAATGTGGGCGATGTCCCTCTTCCACATCTCCTTTGTTCAACAGAAGGAAACATGTGGCCAACACAATCACAAGAGGCTGCCAAGAGAGTGTCTGCAAATGCACCAGGAGAAGAGGGAATATGATATTGGTTGACCCGTGGTCTGCCAAGGGCCTCCTTGGAGATGAAAGCACACCCCTTCAACCCAGGTTCTCCTCCATGCTGCTAGTGGAAATGAGGAGGTCCTCCAAAATGCATGAAGTCTGCTGTGCCACCGCAATGTCCTCCTACCCACTATGTCCCTAAACGAAATTCCAGGCAGTGGAGAAAGTTACAGACAGAAACTAGACGCAAATTCTTAACTCAGTCTCTGTGTAAGAAATAAATATTCAAAACACAGGCTTGCACAACATGCCTAATGGGAAAATATCAATAATAAAGATCACAAAGCCAGAATTTAATAAATGCAAACTGGCCCAAATATTGGTTACATAAAACTTCTCTTTTATTTATTTATTTATTTTGGTAATTAAGGCTAATGCCTCATTTGCCAAATGAAGGCAGATTCTGCAGTATAGAATTAGATGTGACAGTCATTCACCTCTCACGACACCCTGCTGTTAAGATGACCAGCCAATAGTGTTGTTCAATGTAGATTGGCACTAACTCAATGCAGTCAATAACCCAACAATATAATCACAACTAAAAAAGCAGAAGCCAGTGGTGAAGAGAAAGGGAAGAGGCTGGTGAGCCACAAGGATAAAGGGGAAAACAGAGCTCATGGTGGTAAACAAAACCAGTGACTCTTCAGTATGATTGCACGAGCTACAACATCTTACTAAGAACTGGCAAGAAGGGGTGAAAACGCATGAGGGCACTTGGGAGACAGGGGCAAGAGGATTGCCACAGGACACGGCTTGTACTAGTTACATCATAAGACTGTCTAAAGAGGAAAAAAGAACAAAACAAGCTAAGTATGGTAATTCCGGTACCTCTGAGGCAGAAAGAGGATAGCCTACAAGTCTGAGGCCAACCTGGCTTACACAGCAAGTTCTAAACCAGCCATGGCTACTTAAAAAGACTTTACCTCTAAAAAAAAGAACACTGAGAGGAGAGAGAGTGAGAGACAGAGAAAGATAGACAGACAGACAGACAAAGACATAGAGACAGAGAGATGGATTTTAAGACTCCTTTCTCCTTTATTTTGATGCATTCATTTTTACCTTAGCACAATATTGCATTCCCTTTGATGACAATTCTTGAAGGAAACTAAGAATGCACATCTCAGATTTAAAAGTATGCCCATATAAAGTCATCCCTAAACTTCTGGACCAATAGAAGAAGAACATTGCGATCTGGGTTTGTTCTAATCATGAGATGTTAAAGAAAGGGCATGACTATAACAGGTATGGCAGGAGCACTGAGGGGAAGAGCAGAGGAGAGCAAAGGCACCATCTCTGCAGCAAAGGACATTGGGACATGTAGTTTGACCCCCTGCTGCCATTCTGTTCCCTGTTTCACAAAAGGAAACTCTAAAGCTGAAACTTCCTACCTTAGGAGTATTATGTCAAGATCAGAATGACAAAATGCTCCTTGCAAAATGAAATTTCTATAAAAACTTTCAAATTTTAATATACAAAAAAATGTGTGTGTGAATGTGTGCATCTCTGCATCTATATGTATTTCTTGGGCTTTTCTTTGGCTCTTCTGTTTCTTTGTTTTTTGGTGGGAGGGGAGGTGGGGAGGAGCTGGGTGGAGCTGAGGAAGGAAAGCCATAATCAGAAAATATTGTGTGAAAAATTTATTTTCAATACAAGAAACCTTTCCAAACATATATTCATTTTCATTCTTCTTTTGTGTAGATACATGTGTTCATGTGTATGGACATGTGTGAGAGTACATTTACATAAAGTGCATGCATGCATGTAGGAGTCAGAGGTCACCTTCAGGTGTCTTCCTATTACCCTTCACATATTTTTTGAGGCAAGTTCTCTCCCCAAACCTGGAGCTCACTAACTTGGCAAGAACAGCTGACTGGCAAGCACCCAGTGGCCCACCTATCTCTGCTCACAGTGCCCCAGGCCCTGAGCTAGAGTGACAGGCATATACTACACCTGGAATTTTTGGTGGATTCTGGGGATCTAAACTCAGGTTATTATGCTTTGAGTTATACATTCAGGCCCATATGTTCACTTGCATGAATTACTTTAAATTGAAATTTCAGGTGAACATTGAAAAGTTGTGTATTTAGATTGCTAACCAAGTCAGGATAAATACATGGGCTGATCCCCCAGTGTCCCAATCATCAGCAGCTACTCCTTGTGTAGGAGGTGGTGCCTATTGTACCATACAACCATTTAGAGAGAGGTTATTTCTGAATCAAGTCTTCCAGGCTTATACAAGTCATTTTAGGCCATATAAATGTCTATAGGTACAAAAGTGAAATGAAGAGAGAGCGAACCTTGCTCTCCTACTGCACCCCTTCATTCAACACATGGGCAGGAAAAAGAAAGCAAAGATGTTTATCTCTTATTTCCACTGCTCTCTGCCCACTGCTTCTCCAGTAACTAGAGGCAATCATGCTTTTTGTTAAAAATTGGAATACAGGAGAAGTGCACACAGACATGCCCATGTGGCTATTACAGATTTAACACAAGGATCCAGCAGATCCGTGTCTCCAGCTGCAGTGCTCATGATAAAGGAGTCACATGGCAAAGCCCCAATCCTCAGATTTAAGTTTTGACATTGCATAGTTTTTTGTTACTATTTGAACTCCTAAATATTTAGCTGTCAATTTGTGAGCAGACACTGCCCATAGTCTTATTACCAGGTCCACGATGATCTGGAAGCATGATCAAAGCCATGGGCAGTTTTTTTTGTTTTTTGTTTTTTTTAGATGCACATTAAAATTTCCCCAAATCAATGACACAAAGCCAAGCTTTGATTCTCTTTAGCTCTTTTTTATTTAAGTTTAAAAAATAAGCCCTTGTTAGGTCCTTCAATGCTACACTATGGCTGCAGTCTCCACAGTAGAATGAGGGTTGAATGTACATGGAAATTATCGGCCAATAACAATAGGTCTTTGTCCAGCTGTGACTACTTCCCTCCTCTACGACTAGTCCTTATCTGGCTCAGGAAATGCCTGCTTTAACTGACAGGTAGGAGATTAAATCCACAGCTGCTGCAGCACAATCTCAGCTCTGTTAGATGGGCTTTCACTGAAAAGCACTACAAACACGTAATTTGTTTATGTTGTACCAGCAATCTCTGACAAAGCAGACTGTCTAGCTGAGACAAATGTGGTTAAACCCATTTATTGTATTATTTCTGCTACACAGAACAAGCTCTTAAAACGCAGGAACTAGACAAGGCACAAGGCTCACGCTGTCTAAAGAAATCAGGAATAGACGACTTCTTGCTACACCGGCTTTTTACACAGAAAGCGCAGTCTCCCCTGAAAAGCTCCGATCCCAGTTTCTCTTTTAAGGGGGTGGCTCGATTATGTTTATGCTTTCAGTTTCTAAGTTACTTTTGTTCCTTACCCGCATAAACATGCATGGAATCCTGGATCCAAACATCTTTAAACTCAGGGACATGATGAATATTTACAGCGAGTACTGTGTCATGTCCTCCAAAAATACCCATAATGATAGATGCTGATGACAAATATTTATTGCAAATTCTGATCATGTTATTTGATTTCTTTATTTTGTTTAATGAAAAAGATAAGTTCATAACTCATAAAGGCTATGAATAGTATTTCTTACAAGTTAAATAGTCATGCAAAGAGATATCTAACTTTGTAAAATGTTAAAGGAGGATCTTCACAATAGTAGTGGAAAGGGGCAGTCATCGTCATACTGTGATTACTGCTCTCTATTACAAATGATTAGTAACTAGAGTAATAATAAAGCTTAAGTAGAAATGGAAAATAATTTTGCTTTCATATCTAAAGTTTCTACTCTATATTTTCACTTTTATATCTAAAGTATAGTTACTCAGCTCAATCTAGTACTCTGAATATTTTTATGTATAAACTGTAACATTAGTAATAGCTACAGGTTAAAACTTTACATACACATATACATACATGTGTGTGTGTCTTAGGGGTGATAATCAGTGTAACCAGATAGCAGATGGTATATGATTTAATTTTAAAACAGGAAAACAGATGTTATCATTCAAACTAGCTTAAAGAATTAGGGAGAGTAGTGTAAGAGACAGAAGGATTGTAGAACTGCACATGAAACAGTCAAGGGCCTCACACTTGAACACGTCATCACTCTTTAAAATCTTACTCTATTTTACCTTAATCATCACCATAAACCAGGAGAGTGAAAGAAGAATCTTCCAAGTTAGAATGCTCAGAACCCGGAGTTAGTCTTAAAATACAGCAAGTATGCAATAAACTAGCTGAATCCATGGGGTCTCCCTCAAATAGTATGGATAATGAGGGGAATCCATAACAGACATAAACAAACCCAGAAAGATGTCTAGACCCCGCATCATTACGTATGATATATGCCCAAGATAGATGGGCAGACATTTGAATGTTCAAGTTCAAACTTGGCTTCTATTAGACTGATTCAGTCACAGCATGGGGCTTTTTTAATAAACAAACCTCAGTGTTAGAAAATATTGGGGACTCAAATCATGTATTATGCCACAGCTAGTTAAAGGTACGGTGTTCTAATGCCTTGTATTCCTTGAAGCTTTCTTACAACAGACTATAAATAATAATAAAGGAAAACCATAGCATGTAAAACATACAGAAGTCTTAAGATTCTTATGTTGCCTGTTCAGAACAACATATGCAATGCTAGCAATTCAACACATGGGCAAGAGAGAATTTGTATAGCCCATTAAAATTAGAAATGGTCTTAACTATGTGGGCATTGGTTTTATTTTCCATTATTAAAGATGTGGAATACATCCACATAAAATATGTAACGGTAATTATTTATCTTACTTCAGTAAGTTACTTGCGAGGCTAACATACATAATATATATATATATATAAAGAATCACTAGAATCATATAATCTTAAAAAGCTAGAAAGGGTTTTAGAAAAACATTTTCCAATGTACTCATTTTAAACATAAAGACAATAAAGCCCAGAGGGAATTGATTTGCCAAAATCTCAAAACTCATGGACAAAGCCCAAACTGAAAGCCAGGTCTGTCTCTGTTACTACTCAAAACTTCATAAAATCCAATTTCTAGGGATGAAAAAGATTTACAAACTATAATCCAGTCATTCTCACATAGACAAGGTAGCTCTCCTGTGCTTTTCCAGAACTGCATTTGCTCCCACCTGCCTTCTCAATGACCGCAGGTGACAAAGAACCAGAAGCTCACAGGGAAGCTGTGACTTGTTGGTGGCATTACCAGGTAGAGAACATATGTGTTATTAAATATGGTGAAATCCTATTTCAGGGATTTTCATTTCTATTGGCAGTTTTCTTTTTGTCTTTTCACTTAGAACTTAAAAACATGCCCTCTTTTCTTCTCCCAATTTTACTCTAAATGAGTTACCACAAGTCCGCACCATTGGAAGAGAATGAAGACAAATCTCACTTTGTCTGAAGAGATGCTTGGCAAATGGCTATCAGGTAACACTGGTAACTGTCCCACCAATTTTTATGCCTGTGATATACATTCAAATTAGTCATGCAATATCTTTTTTAAAAAAATACATGAAACCATTAATTCTGCAAGCAGAATGATAACCTTTACCTTCACATTGCTGATAATATACAGAGCTTTCCAAAAACACCTTAGTAATATGTAATTGAGTGTATGTGTGTGTGTGTGTGCATGTGCGTGTGCGTGAGTGTGTGTGTGTGTGTGTGTGTGTGTGTGTGTATGTGTGTGTATGTTGTTCATAATCCTGAAATTAAGTTTTAAAAGCCTACACATGGGCAGGCTAAGTAGAATATAATATATGAAAAGAACAATATATCATACCGAAGTGGGGGTTGTTTGGAGAATAAAAACTTGGTTTAGCATTTGAAAACCAATCAATGTAATTAATTATAATAAAACTAAAAGAGCAACAATTATGTTAACAATACAAAAGAATTTTTAAAATTAAAATTAATTTATGATTTAATAAAGAAAAATTTCAACAAATTCAATTGGATGGGAAGTTCCCCACTACCAGTAAGGTTATTTGATTAACCAGTAGTTGCTGAAAATAAATGAAATTTACACAGTATGGAAAGAAAGAATAATTTTTATCTGTGGAAAACATGATCATGATCATAGATAACCAGAAAGAACCAAAATATTGTAAAAAGCAAAGAACTAACAAGTGAATTAACAATCAACTTGTTAATAACAAAAAATCAGTTTCCTTTCTATATATTGGCAATAAACAAGTAGAAAAGACATTTTGAAAATTCCACTTGTGCTAACACAAAAAGGACTAAGAAAACCTTAACCAAAATATAGAAGACTTCTGTGCTGAAAGAACATAGACACCGAAAGCACAGTATACAGCCTGAGAACCAGGCAAACAACACTGTGCTGCTATTCACCACTGGCGAAGAATGAGGACTTCTGACATTCTTACCGCTCAAAGGAAATACTTGTGTAAGATAATGGAGACACTGTGATCATTTCATTACAAGGAACACATAAAAGTAAGCATTATAAAGGAAAGATCTAACACCATAGTAAGAAAAATATATATTCATGGAATGGAAGAGTTATATTGTTAAGACAGCAGTTCTCTTCAAATTGATCCATAGAATACAGTATAAATAAAAATTCCAGCAGTGTGTGAGTATGTAGCTTAACAGTAGAGTGCTTGCCTAATGTGCCTTCAGTCCTAGATCAATCTCAGCACTGCAAAAACTGATAGACAGACAGACAGACAGACAAGACAGATGGAAAGAATAGGTACACAGAGATGATAGATACAAATAATTGATACATAGATGGTAGATGGTATGTGATAGCTAGATAAAATACCATTAAACAATGATGCCAAGGTATAAGGAGGAAAGGATAGTCTCTTAAAAAGATGTTTTGTTAGAAATAAGCACATCATGGAAAAGTAAGAATTTTTATTTATCTTACATTATACATAAAATTTAATTCAAATGGACCAATATATAACATAGGAAGAAGGCTTTGTGACATTATATTACACAAATAATTAAAATCTGAGTACATAATGAAGCTAAAAAGAGAAAAAAATGCACATCAACCAAATTATGAACTTTGCTCTCAAAAACACACAACTAAAAACACAAGTCACAAGCTGGGAGAAAAGATTGTGTGTGTGTGAATATATGTATGTACAAGTGGATCAGTGTTTGTGAGTATATTATACACTGTGTGTAGATGCTATGTTTGTGATGTGCATGCATGTTTAAGTATACATGTATGTGTGAGTGCATCTGTGTGTGTGTTCTATGGTGGGGAGGCAGATCTATGTGATTTGAGAATCACAGAAGCATGGTTTAAAGAGCAGCAGGAGGTCAGATCCCAAGGAAGCACACTGCATATATCCCAGCACCCTTTAAAGATTTCCTATGAGAATGAGCAGAGGAGGGATTCACGAAACCAAGACCAATGTTTTCAGCGAAATGTCTGCAGAAGGCTAGCAATAGAGATTCTAAATTACTTTATCAGATACAAAAGTAAGAGAGGCAAACTGAAGACGTAATGACAGATGCTAATCTGAATCTTACGACATTATAATGATATTATGGTGTTATTACCCTGCTTTAAGCCACTGTAGTAATTACATGGGTGATGATAATAACGCTAATGTAATAATAGTAATGAAGGCCACACCAAGCCAGCATCTGCAACACGTCAGGCACTTTTCTATGAGCTTCATATGAACTAACACATGTAATTCTCAAAACATGTAGGCGAGGTAGGTTCTGCTGTTTCCTCACTTTATAGATGAGCACTAAAAAGCTTACTAGCTCCCTTGAGGTCAGGCAGCTCACAGGTAGAGGGCTCAGGATTTGAATTCAGCTCTGGGGTCCTACTCTTAATTAGTGTGCCTTAAGGAGGTACATATGCTTCAAGGCTGGAGCTCTGGGCTACACTGTAGGGGTAGAGTGGGGAAGCAAGGAGAAAGTAGGGGGAGAAGGGGGTGCTGCACGGAGAGGATGTGTATGGTGCCCATCACATCATGGAAGTGTATAGGCACCTCATGTAAAAAATGAGGTCCAACACACAGCCACCATGCTGGCTTTGCCAAGGTTACATGGTTATAGGCATGTGTTAAGAGTAACTGGCTCTCTGCTCTCACCTCCCACTGTTTATGGAAAACTCACAAATATTGAAAAGCATGTATCTTGGAAGATAAAAAATAATTCTGTTGCCATTATTAAACTAAATTTAAACTTGAACTAAAATTTCTATAATATTAAAGGATTGAACAAGGTGTTTTTGCTTATCTGGGGACATGTGGCTCCGAGAAAGGTCAGCAAGAAATGGCTGTGAAGAGACCAATGTTCCCATCTGTAAAAGTTACTTTGCACTCCTGGATTTTCCTACCATCTTAGTTTTGAATGAGTATATCTTGGTTTCCTTAGAAATAAATGAGAAAATGATATTTTTGCTGACCTTGAGGGATCAGGGTAAAATTACCAAGGAGATGGGGGAACTCACATGAAAACGAAATCTCATGAAGCACTGCATAGTGTGCCAGACTCTGCACTAGTATTGACAGCACCCATCTGTCATGGATTTTCAACAGTGTTTCACCATTGTGCCACACACAGCAATGTCTAGGGAGAACAAAGCTCAGGAATTGAGATATTAATTCCTGAAGTCCCCAGACTCTCCAGGAAATGCACTCAATCTTCACACTTTATCTCCGCCAATCCACAGAACAGTATAATGCACTCAATCAACCTCAGAAGGGTAAAGAACAGAGTTATCAGATTGTCAAAGCCAGGATCCAAAACCAAGCAACCCTGATGCTCATCCACAGACACTAACAGTCCTGAAACATCCCCTACAGCCTGAGCTATGTCTCCATCTCTTCTGAACTAGAAGTGAGCCAGGTCCTTCTTGACCTTACAACCATAGCAACTTAGAGAACTCCAAGCCAGCTAATTTGTAGACTGTCCCTAAGTTGTTTTGTTTTTCACTGGGATATTCTTTATAGTTCAATTTGGATTATATGTTTTGGCAGGCATCTGAAGAAAAGGGGTGCCCTGTTTCCCTCAACACAAGCCATCAGTCACTGTATGACACTAGTTCTTCCTCCACTATTAGTCATCCGACAGTGTAGTGTTGGCCAGGCTTCCCCACCACACTGAAGACCTTTCCCTTTGGCTCCCTGTATGTGGTCTGGACAAAGCTTTAAGACTAGGTAGACACCCTTCTCTGGCCAACTCCCTCCAGCAGCTTCAGCATCCCTTCACATTCCTTTTCTGAATTCATCATGACTATCTAGGTTGGATGCCAAGTGGCTTCCCTAAGCTCTTGCCCATTTTGTAGTTGGCACTCTTCTACAGAAAAGTGCTGCCTCTACCTATTGTTTTCATTTTTAATATACATTCACACATACACATATAAAATAGTTTTGTCATGCCTCTATAATTCTTCAGGCACTTATTCACTTTCTAGAATATTCATTATTTTCTGTTTCCCAAAAAAGACTCAGGAGAAGGTATTTGAGGACATGATGTGCAGTGTGTAGACAACCACTAGGGGATACTTTATTCCAGTGGTCCTCAACCTGTAGGTGGGGATCCCTTTGGGTGTCAAATGGCCCTTTCACAGGAGTTGCCTACAGCCATCAGAAAACACAGATATTTGCATTATGCTTCACTAACAGCAGAAAAATAAGAAAAATTTATTATAGTTATAAAGTAGTAACAAAACTAATTTTATGGCTGGGGTCACCACAACATGAGGAACTATATTAAAGGGTTGCATCACAGCATTGGGAAGGCTAAGAACAACTGCTTTATTCCTAGGCCATTTCATTCACAGAACTGAGAAATGTAGCATGAATCTTAAAAGTTCTTATTAATAAGATCAAACCTGAGGCCAGTTATTGGGGTGAACACTGGAAGATCATAGAGCCAGAACAAGCCACAGCTACCTCACCTCACCGGATCCTCAGCTGGTCTTGCTTCCTCAGACTGGAGGCCTCTGAGTCCTCATCCAGAATGGGTCTCAGCTGAATTGCTGCTCAAAAGCCTGAATGCTTAACCAGGACAAATGCTTAACCAGCCAAATGCTTAACCAGCCAAATGCTTCTAGTTTCTGGTCCTCCCGCCTTATATACCTTTCTGCTTTCTACCACCACTCCCTGGGATTAAAGGCTTGCTTTCTGGGATTAAAGGCATGATGAGTCACCATGCCTGTCTGTATCCTTGAACTCATGGATTTCTGCCTCTGGAATGCTAGGATTAAAGGCGTGTGCTACCACTGCCTATCCTTTATGTTTAATATTGTGGCTGCTCTGTCTCTGACCCCAGATAAGTTTATCAGCATGCACAACATTTGGGGGAATACAATACCACAGAGAAATATTCTTATACATATATTATGTATGCACACATGTACTGACAACTATATTCATATATATAAATAAGTCTCCATATTACCATAGTTTTGATACATGAGATCATGAAATTATATTAGTATTTTGAATTCTAATATAGCACTTGAATTTATTCTTGTCTTGCTCCAATCCATACTTGGAACTCTATTTTTAAAGTAGTGAAAGGCCTGGAAATCATTACATAAAACCAATATGTATACATATATATGCTTATGCATAATACTTATCTATGTATTCTACACACACACATTTTGTGTATCTCTTCCACGTTGCTAACATATGTCCTCATCCTTGAGTCATTTCTGAATGCAATAGCTTTTATTTAGTGGGCCCTAAGTCTTACCATCACCATGCTAAGCCACTTGCCTTACAGGGCTGCTTACAGCCTAGCCACCTTCCTCAGAGGGTCCTAACCAACATTTTCAACTGAATAAGAAAAGGAAGGATGATAAGTAGGACATGCTCTAGCTTCTCATGTGGGTTCCCAATTCCTAGTCATTAACTGCTCTACCACCCCACCCTCTTCATTTTACTGGGAGTAGCATGGTATAGTAGAGTGAACGCAGGTTTTGGAACCAAATGAAACTAAGCTCAAGCCCTGGCTATCACAGTCAGGTAGTTACCTTAGTTTTCTCCTCTGCTAGTTAGTAAAAGTTAAAATTCATATGGTGGCATATTATTAAAATTAAAGAAAATGAACATGAAAAGAACTGGATTGATGCTTGGTAGATAGAACCACAAATGGTAACTACAATTCCCTTGTTAAACTTAGATGGTAAGCATTAACATGAAGGCCTGTGTGGTTTATCTGTCCTGGGTTTGGGGTGTAGCAACTTGAGAGGTCAGCAGAGCATTGACTTCTATACTGGGTTTTGACACACAAGGGCTTGGCTCCTGGGCCTCCACTGCTGCCTTCTGCCCAGGATAAGTGAGGAGTGTGTTGCATGAAGTATAATAATGAAGCAAGGAAAACAAACTTTAAGAAAGAACTCAATAGATGCTCTGTAAATAGAATCTTTCAGATGCCTCTTCATGCTCAGAGTACAAGATACAAGACAATGAGGACCACCCCACGCCCCCAGCAGCAGCTGGTTGGATTTCTCCATTAGGCCTCCTACGGAAGTGCCCTCATGAGGGTTAATATTTCCCTACTAAGATTGGAAATGAACCAGATTATTCTTACTCAGACACGAGATTCTAAGGAGGGGCTAAGTTGGGCCCAGCCTGGACAGCTTCATCTTTTCCAGTAAAAATATCAGCAAAGCCATTATGTCTTAGAGACAGAACACTTCATGTCACCTGGGTATCTTTAAAGAGCCTACAAGAAATCCTATCACAGCATATTTCCTCGAAAAGGAAAGGCCAGTAGATTTGATATTGTAAGCACAGCAGGACAAAGTTTGCTTTCTAAGTAGTTTCCTTCCCAGGGCTCTGTGCGATCCCTTCTCCCTCCAAAGCAAGGTGTGAAGGAAAAGAGGCGCCTCCTCATTCATTGTACTCACACTTATCTCCTGTTCTCCAGGTAGAATGCATGTGACTTTCCTGAGGACACAGGGAGGGTACTGCTTCCTGCACTCTAGGACAGATCTCAACTTTTCAGTCCCTCTCTTCTTCCCCAAACTCTGTTACTCACTGTGGGAGTTAAAGCCTGTTAGTGAATCACACCAGAAACCTGATGAAGCTGGGAATTGCTATGAGCCTCAAGTGAGTCTTCTACACACCTTTCAAAGAGTACTCTGTCCATCACTTCAGAACTACTTAGCTCAATGTCTTCTCATATAAACACGCTGCTTTTTAGCAGCTCAGAAGTAGCAAATGACCACTGAGACAGGCTTGGGTACATTTGCCTGATCGTGCTTGCTAGCAGTTAGCAAACACAGGAAAAGTAATGCCTAACATTTACCATTCTACAAAAATCCAAAGTATGTTCTGCCAATCAGTTACTGAGCTAGACCACCCATGGCCACCTTTTAATTCTTCCACGTTGGAATAATATGGGAGGAAATTTCGTGTGTGCTGTCTTCTCTCTGCATTTTCCAGCTAGATTAAGCTGTTGTCTACGCAATTGCCTCCCAGCTGCCGTGACTTATGAAAACAACAGACCCTGCTCTGTTGTCTGGAGAAAAGCGGGATTGTTATGAGTAACTTTATTGCAGGCACATGAGTGTGTTAAGACTTTAAAACACGCTCAAATGTCATGTGCACACCCAATGACGGGCAAGAATAATGATGAAAAAACAAGAGATCTATGTCTATGAAACCGTGTTGGACAAAATGGGCCATTCATTGTGTTCCCCTGGGAATGCCTAGACTCTGCAGTCAGAAAACAAAAAAGGCACTTTTTTCCTGCCGTAGGCTGAATGCTTAGCTTTGCCATCTGAGCCGTAAGAAAACACGGGCCCCTCTGCTGCTGGTGCACCCACACACGCTAAAAAATATTAATGCCTCTCTCTCCTGGTGGTTTTTTTTTTTTCCTTTCCAGGCAATCCCCTCTGTGTAGGCTGTAGCCAATATAATGTCAACACAAAGACAAAATAGTTTATCTAACAGCAGTCCCCAACAATTTCCCTCTTGTCCTCAGCTAATTTCCCTTCCCCCAACATTCAAAAGGAAAAGCAAATAAAAAGATAACCTTTACTCCAGTGGAGAGCCTGGTACTGGCACAGATTTCATACACAGCAATGTCCCCTTGTACTCCCTTGCCTGTGGCTACTGTGAACATTTTACTGTCTACAGAAGCAAGCTCCTTCCCTCGGGAAGCTTTCCTGAGGCTTTTTGTTAAGTTTGCCAGATTCTCGAAAGTACCCGTCCTCTCCACATCAACTACCAGGGATCCTTGCTGCCAATGTGGACACACATATTATAGGACAGAGTGACAAATGAACCTCCAGATCATTGTAGCCCCAACACATCTTAATGTGCTTGTTTCACTGGAAGTTCAAAGCATTTGTGCTTTATTGCAGTTTTCAAGCATAGTCATTTTATATAAACAGACAAGGTAAGTTATTCAGTGATTTTCCTAGATGGATACACTTGCACGTTGATGCTCCACTCTAGATGCTACAGTAATTTCCTTGGCAGCTGAATCAGCAGAAAGAATAAACAAATTTCCAAAAGAGTAAGCTTTAGCTCAGGATCTTCAATCTTGAACCCTTATGGCCCACCCAAGGAAAGCAATGGAGGATTCTTGTTCCACCACAAGGTGGGGAAGAAGGTGTCAGAGAGCCAGTGGAAGGCCATCAGTCCCCTTTCATCTTCCTTTCCAGAACTCAGCTCCTTGTTCTTATATTCCCACCCAGCAACCACTGACATCAGAGCCTGTTAATAAGCTGGGGGCAAACTGAGAAGATGAACCCTTTCATCAGCTGTTTCTAAGAGTTGAGCATAGCACACATATGCCAATCCAGTGACTGGAGGAAGTATTTGAAAACTCTTCAAGTTGAGGCAAGAGTTGAAGAAGTGAGATACAAATTTTGCCCAACAATAAAATGTGGTTGTCTTTTATTTAGCTCACTGGCGTTAATGTAGCAGGCAACCCAAAAGACAGGCAAATATGGGTGTGTGTATACACCCCAGAAGATACAGGGTATGTTTAACCAGCCTACTGATTGTTTGGAGTGTGTTCCCAAAGCAGTTGATTTCATGGACTAAGCAATTAAGTTTGAATCTATGAAATTCAAATTCATTTGAATCTATGACTGAATTAAAGAAGTCAGAAAGCATTTTAGAAACCATTTAGTTGCTTAATGTTGGGTCAGTTTACTCACTTTTTAATTTAAGTCTATTGGGGGCACCAACACTGACAGAAAAAACATTCAGGCCAAGGTCAAAGGCAAAGTATCAGAGAAGTTGGTGACGTCCAATAATCCTAATGAGAGAAGCTTACATCTCTGAATTGGGATGAACTATGTGACCAACAGTCACCCTCCAGTGGGAGGGAAATACACCTTCCCAAGGAAGGAATCATACCAGGCCCAAGTCCAGACCTAGAGTTCAGCTCCAATATTTTCCAGAAAAGGCCTAGTGCTAGTTCCGCCTGTGCCATTCTTCAGAGAGGCCTAGCCACCAGAGCACTGAGAGAAGACCTCATTGAGGCCACTAGATATGGCCATGAACAGTACTTCTGGAGCCACTCATGAAATGTGAGGTTCATCTCAGAAGTTTGCTAGCCTATAGATCCAAACCTACGTCCCAAATCAGCATATTAACCCAATACTAAAGTCACACTGACATGGGGCCTAGAATTAGTACTGTCTCCCTAGCTGAAAGATAACCACTTACAACCTTGCCAAGCCATCAGAGCAGCTCTGAATTTGTTTTAACAATTCAACAACATCACCATTCCTCATTCATCCACTTAGCTTAATTTTCCTAGCATCACTTGCAATGCTGAGGTTGTCTCTATTAAGCCATTTTTCTTGCATCATTAACTTTTAACCAGGCATCGATAGCTTTATTGTTTAAATTGCGTATGACTTTATTTAACGTCAGCATTTCTTCTAGCTCCTGACAAGAAGTCACATTTTATAACTAATTAAATTGATCCCTGGGAAGCAAAAGCCACTAAACGGAATTATTCGAACCCAAGTGTCAATATATTAAATCAAAGGGCTAATGAGTTGGGTCACTGCTTCTTTTATTGGGAGGCTACGGCAGAATAGGACTCATATTATCCTCTATTTTCTGCCTTAACAATCAATTTTATTTAAACCAAAGGCAGCTAATTAATACTTTTGGATCTTATAGTAAATAGTGCCTCTTTTCATAATACACAAATGGGGTGGGAACCTTCCTCTGATGGCACAAGCGAGGTGTTCTTTGCATCTTTTACAGATACAAGCAAGGTGATGCGTACGGTATTCAGCAGGCAGCTGATTTTAAGAAGTTCTAGGTTTCAATGCCTAGCATCCTGGGTAGAAATCACAATGAAAATTTGCCTTTTGGAGCTGACAATAGGGCCTAATGAATGTGATTAGGGAATAGCTACATTTGTCACATCTGTTTTTCCTCTTCTGCAGCCTCTGAGTAACTCTGCCGATGAGTTCATTACTTCTGTCTGGACATTACATTTCAATACATTGCCTTATCACTCACTCAGTTCAGTCTTTCTGACCTAACTTTGTATCTTCTGACAATAGTCCTGGTGTCACCTCTGCTCCTTGGCACAGATTCTGTGGGGAGCAATAGCCCCTTGTTTTCCCTGGCATTGGCTACTGTGAACATTCTCCCGTGTATTGAAGGAGTTCACAATACATTCTCCCGTGTTCACCTCTATGCTTCTGCTCCTCTCCTTAGGAAACTATTCAGTCACCTTGTTAAGTCTGCCCGCTTCTCAAGAGTGCCCTCCTCTTCTCTCCACTCCATGTGACTTCCCAGGCCTCCCTCCTTCCAGTGTGGGCACACATATTATAGGATGGAATGGCAAATGAACCTCCAAATGGTTTAAGCCCCAACACCTTCATGTGGTTATTTCTCTGGGATCTCCCAGGGTATTCAGAGATAAAATTCCCATTTAACATTTTATATTTTTACATTTTCTTTGGGACAATATCACCAAATTTATCATTTTTTTATATTTGGAAAAGAATAGAAAAAATCTAATATAAAATCAGCACAGAAATCTCTCACCATCTCCAAAACCATAAATGAAACAATCTTTAAATTACAACTACCATACAAGCACTTAACAAACATGGAAGTCAAGAAATTGAGTCCTACACAATCAGACCTTGTGGCAACCAACCTTACAGCAGTGTGTAGACCACCTCTAGGAAAGAAGGTGTGAAGGCCAAAGTAAAAAATGAGCACATAGTGAACACATACACAGCCAACTGCAGTTGCTAGATACAATTCAGGCAACACCTTTAATGTGGGTAAAAGAATTTCATTGTGTGTATCTGGCAAAGAGCCAGCATCACCACAATTTAAAGGTGGCCTTGAGATCCTTTGAGTTGAATGAATATTATTTATCACATAATAAGCTGTCAAAAGTCAATTCTGTCTCTAATACTCAACTTCATTGACTTACTACCAGGATCACATGCAGCATGGAGGGATGCCACCAATGTTTTTGACAAAAACATGTTCTTTCACCCACACATAGTTTGCTTTTGCAAATATTGAATTATGGTTGCCTACTCTGTAGACACAGTAGTTCTTTCTTGAAGCAACCTTCAATAGTCTCTTTTCTCCATTTACAGACGTGTACGCTTTAGAGGTCCAGCAAGTACTATTGCTGCTTGTCACAAATGTTTTGCTCTGTTTCCAATGGTCACAAGTCACAGGCATATTTGACCCCACCCACAGACAGCTCTGTTCCTTATCTGGAGAAGTAATGGCTGGCTTCAAAAAACAGATGGGAATCCTATCAGTAAGTTACAGAAACAAAACAAAATAATAATTGCTGCTTTCCATGGAGCAGATACATATTTAAAGCCAGAAAACACCCTTTGCCATTAGTACAGATTACTGACATAAGTGAAATACTAAGATATTCTTGATAAATACTTCATTCTGATTAAGAATTATATTTCCCTCAGCTTCCTAGCTTCATGTTAATTTATACACGTACACACACATGTATACACATGCATACCAAGGCTGGCAGATCTACTACTTTTAAGGGAAGAAAATAATAGCCTTAGAAAAGGGAAGATTTTGTGAACTGATGGGTTCACCTAATTTGTTTTGTGGTCTATGACCTTATAAAGCAGTTTTGCACAAAAACCCTACCCCAAACAGAACAAACAGCCTCTAATAGGACAAGTTATTCAAATAAATTAAATCTCTTATCCATTAACCCCATCTTCCCCACAATAGAATAATAGTAAGGGTTCATTTCACCATCACACAGTGAGCAACTGAATATACCCGGGACAGACACCCACTGAACCCATCCAAACTCCATCTGTTTCACTGTCTCAAGAGCTCTTTGGCTTCTGTAACTACTGGTCTCTGATCTCCCTGCACACAACACACTCGAATTTTCCAGTTGCTACTTCTCAAATGCCAGGAAAACTAAAGAGGCTAGAATAGTAATTGATCTCAACTTGAGGTTTCTAGCTCCTATACTACTGGCAAGATGTGGAGGATAACTGAGTTACTTTTAATGCTAGAAATGCAAAACCCCAAGTGGAGACATAATAAGCCATACTTTCCCCTCAGAGTGTCATGCTCATTGATCCTGACGAGCATCATTCTAAGAACAGACCACGGCATAACAAACATAGACTTGGCCATCCTGTCCAGTAACACAAAAGGAGTAAGTGAAGTATAAAAATAGCAATTCATTCTCCCTTGCTCAGCACATTCTCGCCCTTACTACAGGGGCTGGCCACCACCTGGATAACTTTGTGTTCTGGTTGGGAGTTTTTGTTTGTTTGCTGTGTGTGTGTGTGTGTGTGTGTGTGTGTGTGTGTGTGTGTGTACATGCACATGTGTGTTGATATTGGACAAATATGAGCCATAACAAAACTATATAATGAGCTCAAAATCACCCAGGGGCAGAACTATAAACCTTAATAGAGTTGAAGAACTGTTATGATCAGGATTCTAAGTTTGTCTTACAAACACACAAAAACAGTTGAAGATAATGCACCACTGAACAGTGTAAAGGGGATAGGAAGGGAGTATCGGCAGACAATTATCTCAATAGGCTAATTTGTACATGTACACAAGCACATGTGTACTTGTGCATACACACACACAAACATAATTTTTTAAATGTCTCTCATTTTGTGCAACTGTGAGTTCAGCCACACATCTCTGTTCACTACCCTTTCCACTCATACACAATAATCAACCCTTCCTCTATGGTGTGTGGGAGCTGAGAAATGCTACTGATGCTTCTTTCCACACACCAATGCTTCCGTGTTGTCTTAGTGACAACTTTACACAACTAAACCTGACCTTTCTACTCACCAGCTCTGGAATAAATCAAGTGCAACAGCCTTCTGAAACATTCTACCACAGCTTGAGTATTTTAAAGCCACTTAATATAAGTCCATGAGAGGTACGCAAGGTGGGTTTTTTAAAAGATAAAATAATAGAATTCTAGTAATACTCACAGCAATTTTTCCCATCTCCATTAACCCATCTTATGGACAGTCACAAAATAGTAAGCAGGATTTTGGCTACCTTGAAAATAAGTTACACCTTTAGTTTATAGCCAGGCATTGCTAGGGCAGCCAGTCCTCCAGGGAGTGTTCAAATATTTGTATGGGACAGTTTGGCTTGCACATATTTGACTTCTTACTCATGCATTCCTCATTTACAAGTTGTGAACCTGGTAAATTTCCCATTTTTGAAACTATATTGCTCCCTTCCTGATTTTTTCTGTACATGTTTCTTGAATTATACTCTTTGCTTGACCATAAAGTATAAGCAAAGCTAATTGTCAGAAGAAATAAATACATAAAAAAATTTCACATGTGAATTGCTTTATTCTAACTTAATTCTAATTTCCACTTTGAAAAAGGAATCTAAAGGTCTGTCAATCAAAGCCTCTGTGCAGGAAGACAGCACAAGTGTGGTTGTTATGGAGTAGTTGGCCCTGGAGACACAGACAGAGAAGGGAGAAGCGCTGGATGCGGCCATCAAGATGTGGATTCCAGGCTTGACTCTCAGCTCTGCTGCAGATTAACCTAGGACAGATTGCTTGGGTTCTCTATACCTCATTTTTCTCATCTGTGAATGGGGATAATATTTCATACCTTGTAAGGCTGTCTTAAAAGAATGAATGAGTTCATGTATCTAGAGCCTTAAAGCAGTGTCCAAACTATGAAATACTGTATGCCTGCTATTGTTTGTTAGAATTCTGATGAGGCCTCTTAACGTGATACTTGGCCTGAGTTCCTGACGTCTTACACCTCTGTAATGTGTGACCTCTCAATGGTCAATAAATAATTACTTTGTTAATCAAACATAAAACATATGGACATTTATTATGGTGCATGGGCACAGAGACCAGTAAACCAACATTAGCCATTATATTGACATATACATACAGCCTACCTTGTTTATCTACCTTTCTCTTCCATAGTGATTTCCTATTGTTTCCTCTCTGTCAAGCACTGTCCTTACTCTGACGGAGTTTCTGAGTGTACCTCCCTGTTCCCAAGGAGGAGCTGTACGAACCCAAGACAGGAAGGGCAGTTCCATATGTGTCACGATGACAAGCCCTCTCTTCCTTGCCTCAGTGTTCCCACTCATAGCCCCTCCTCTGTTAGTAACCCATTCCTACCTCCTTTGTAAGACAAAGTTATACAAAATTCTTTGTAGTTCTTCTCATCCAGTGTCCTTTCTGTTTCTCAGAGGAACAGAAACATAATGGGTCCAAAGGCTCAAATTCCAGATCTGTCATTGTCACTATCAAACTATATAGCCTGAGGGTGTCACTCTGTCTCTGGTCACAATTCTCTCAAAACAAAGTAAGCGGCTTTAAACAGGTGATTTCTTCTCTAAGCTAGTATGTATTAATTGTACAAAATAATGGGTTCTAATATGACACTTACATGTGTACATATGTTGATCACAGTCAACCTGCTATTGTCACTCTGCCATCCCCATTGATCAGTCCCTTCCCTTTCCCCAAAACTCCCTGTTCTAACTTCCTTTTCTATTGCTGTGACAAAAACATAGTGGGAAGATGGGTGTATTTCAGCCTACAGCCTACAGCCCATCACTAAGGGAAATCAAAACAGGAACTCAAGCAGGCACTTGAAGCAGGAACCATGGAGGATCACTCTCTGGCTCCCTCACAAGTCCATGCTTAGCTAGTTTACTTAGTTAAGGCAGGACCTAGACCTGGTGCTGCCCAGAGTGCGCTGTGCCTTCCTGTATCAATTAACAGTGAAGATCACCCCCCACACACACACACACATACCACAGGCCAACCTGATCTAGACAACTCCTTTAGAGGCTTTCCTCTCAGATGACTTTATCAAGTTGATAAAGCTGATCACTACATTTCCCTTTTTATTTTCACACTGTTCTTGGGGTTCTTTCGTTTGCTTGCTTTTTTTAAAAATCTAGGTTCAGCATATGAGAAAACATTTATTTGTTTTCTTGCTTTTTGTTTGTTTGTTTGGTTTGATTTGGTTTGGTTTGACAGGGCCTCACTCTGTAGCCCAGGCTGACCTTATATTCACATCAGTCCTCCTGCCTCAGTCTCCCAAGTGCTAGGCTTTGTCAAGCATGACCGAGTAAAGCATGAGTCACCATTCATATTTGGCTTTCCTAATCTGTCTTAACGCTAGCATGATGATTCCCATTTCCATGCATTTTCCTGAAAGTGATTTAAGTTTGCTAGTGTTTGTGACTAAATAAAACTTTCCATGTCCAAGTTTTGCATTTTTAATGAATCCATCTGCTTATAACCATTGGCCATTATGACTAGTACTATCAGTACAGAGACACTAGTGTCCTCCAGTACACTTAGAGTCCATGAGACATATATGTAGGACTAGTTTATCACTGGATCTCACCATAGCTCTATTTTTTTTTTTTTTAGGTTTTGAGGAGTGGCATTACATAGTGACCAGACTAGTTTACATTTATACCAGCAAATGTACAAGGGTTTCTTTTCCCCTGTGCCCTTACTAATATTTGATGTTTGTTTTCTTGATGACCAACATGGCTACTGGTGTGCTGGTGTAATAAAGAATCACAGAACAGCTTTGACTTACATATTCCTGATGATTAAGGATTTTAAAGACTTTCATCATTTAATGACTTTTTAAAAAAACTTTTTTTGAGGACCATTCAGTTCATTGCCTCTTTATTGGGCTAATTGTTCTTTTGGCATTTAATTTTTAGATTCCTTGTATATTGTTCATATTTATCTCTGGTCAGACATATGGATAGCAATGATCTTCTCCCATCCTGCAGGCTATCTCTTCACTGTGGTAATGGTTTCCTCTGTGGAGCATAAGGTTTTTAATTTGAGACAATATTCTTTGTTCTTTCTTGCTATTATTCCTGTGTTATTCAGAAGGTTGTTGCTTGTGCCTGTATCTTGAAATAGTTTTCCCCAGAATTTCAGATTTTTGGGTCTTACCTTCAGATCATTTATCCATTTTGAAATGATTTTTTGTGCAGGGTAAAAATTTTTATAGGACTGTCCAATTTTTCAGTGCCAATTATAGAAGAGGCTATAATTTCTTCAGTTTATGTTTTTGCCATCATCACAAAATCCAGATATCTGTAGTCATGTAGGTTTATTTATCAGCTTTATGTTTTTTTTTTTCACTGAGCCACATGTCTGTTTTATGCTCAGTGTGTTGTTTCTGTCTTTTGGTTGTACAGTGTAATTTGAAATCAGATGTGTTACATTCAGGATTATTTTTGAACACTTTGGGATTTTTTTGTGCTTCCATGTGAATTTTAGATTTTATTTTTAATTCTTATAAAGAATGGCATGGAAATTTTAATAGGATTTAATCCGTGGATAGTATTCAGCAATAATCTTTTTCTCAATATAAATTCTGCCAATCCATGAACATGGGATGCCTTTCTATCTCCTAGTGCATTTAATTTCTTTCTTCAGTTGTTTAAAGTTTCAATTGAAGAGGTCTGTGCTGGCTAGTTTTATGTTGACTTGATTGTTTAATCTCTTGTGACCCTATGGTTTGTCAACCTTTGTTTTCTATTATACTATCAATACTTAAAATGGCTCTTATCATACAGTAGGTACCTGGAAAACATTTGTGGAGTCACACAATATCCACCTTTTTTGGTGTCAACTCTGGAGACCCATGCAGAAATGTGAGGACTAGCTTAGATCTCTTCTTACACCCAGCCATTCGCTCATCCTAGATTTATTTCCTGAGCATCCTTCAAGTCAGTTTCCATCTCTAGACCCATTGTAGCTTGAATCCTGTATTTCTTCTCTTTTGGATTGCTTCAATGGGATATTAAATGCCCTCTGACTCTACTTGTCCTCTCTATTCTGTTCTCCACAATGTTTATCAAAATGGTCCTTCAGAATTGCAAATAACATCTCATTCTCTTCCTTCAATTCTTTAGAGAACTGGTTATAGTTTGTCATATGAGATTCACCAAATCAATCATTTCTGCTTCATTCTGTCACACCTGTACTTGTGTACTCATTTGCAGCTTTACTGAGACTAATTTAGTCACAGCTCATCAACTGTATTAGGTAGCAGTGGTTTTCTACCTGTGGGCCATGACCCCTTTGGGGCTGCATCTCAGATATCCTGCATATCAGATATTTACATATTTATTAATAACAGTAGCAAAATTAGTTATTAAGTAGCAATGAAATAATTTTATGATTGGGGGTCACCACAACATGAGGAACTGTATTAAAGGGTCACAGCATTAGGAAGGTTGAGAACCACTGCAAAGAAACAGAACTGTTAGACTGAATATATATGGGATTTATGATATTGGCTTACAAGATACATTCCAGAAAGACAAAAATTGACTGTCACATACTAGAGAATCTAAAAGCACAGAAAGTGTTCAGTCCATGATGCTGGATGTCTCAGCAGTTCTAATCTGACACTAGAGGCCTGAAGAGCTGCTGATCTTCAGTCTAAATTGGAAAGTCAAAGAAGCTGATTCTAATATTGGTGAAGAAATGCTTCAGCAACAGAATAGAGGGATTTTTAGTAGAAGTGAGAGCAACCAGGTAACAGCAAAGACTCCTTCTTCTGTATCCTTTTACCTAGGCTGTTACCAAAAGGTGCTGCCCGCATTTAGGGTTAGTTTCCTGCTTCAATAATCTGACCAAGAAAGCCCTCCACAGGAGTGCACAGCAGCTTGGGTTATAGTTGACTGCAAATGTTGGCCAGCTAACAAGTGAGATGAGCCATTCTATCAGCAAACACTTCTGCATCCCTGAGGCCCTTTGTCCAGAGTCCTCGTGTGTTCTAGTTTACATTCCAATTCTCACTTTAAACTTCAGATTTGGTTCAAATTGCACTCAGATCATCACTATGACTTGTCAATTGGGAATAAGTGTCACTCTCTGCCTTGTGGTGATAGCGGGTGAATGCATACAGCATGCTGTTTAGCATACCACAGTGTTGACCATAATGAATGGAACTTTCTTTTGTCTCAGTGCAGTACTCAAAGAGTAGTCCAAGTTAGTTTTAAGGAAAATGTGTTTTTCCTTAGAAATCATTTAGGCAAGGAATTAATCAAGGCTAGGTGAACATGTTCCAACATTAACTCAAAACTATATGTAAAACTATTCTTCTGCCCCTATTGTAAGAAAATGAGCATAATAGAAAGGAGATGGAGAGAACTGGAAAGATAGAAAAGAAAGAAAAGGAATTAAATATTCTGGATATTCTGGAAAAGGTTTCTTTAAATATTTAAATTTCTTTAAGTCAGTGTAACTGGTGTACTGGAACACAGGGTATCCTATGGTCTTTGTTGGGGCGGGGGGGTCGCTACATCTCACATCATCTGACTGAAAACCATTTTATATTGTGCATTTTAGAAAGTGAGCAGAATATAAAATAAATGTGTCATTTATAGGAAAAAGATAATGTCTATAATCCACAGAGGACTCCATGTCTAAATTGTACCTATCTATAACATCAAGGAAATAAAAACATACCATTCAAAGAACACCTTCATCAAACACATCATCAGTGCTTCTGGTGTTGGCTAGAAATCTGACATGAGTTCCTTGTCTAAAATCATTTCAGGTCAGCGGTGACTGGTGCCTGAACTCGCTCCTACTCCAGTTGAGAGAATGCACATCACCTCTCAGATGGGAATGAGTAACTTCATTAAATATTAACAACATCGGAGTGATTAGTGTTGCTCACATTTCTGGCATACCCATCTATTTTATTTCTCAACATTTTCCTTCAGCTCTCCAAAATTGTTATGTGAAGGAATTGCTGCTCATTAAAGAAAAGACATGGTTCCTGTTTTGAATTTTTTGATTTGGCCTCACAGGATCAAAAGGTAATTTGATAGAAAAAATATTAGGTGATGTGAACTTGTGAACCAATAGGGAAAAAAATGAGCACAAAAGACTGTTATGCAGTGCTCTGAGTAATATAAGATTTAAACTATAAACTCATGGATTTTAGTAACCAAGTAACTATATACACAACTGTGGAATCTTTTACATTTTTGACCAAGTGGAATTTTAGGTTAAATTTAAAATGTAATAAAGTTTGTAACATATACAGTTACTACTATTAAATAGTCTCCTTTCTATTGACTTTTACTGGCACACAGAACAATCAGACTTTTGATAAGTCTGTTTCTACCTATAAAACTCTAGTTAATGCAACAGAATGTTGGGCTAGGTGAAACTTCATTACCAAATGTGTACAAGTGGCAGGGGTGGAGAACAGGTACTGAGATGTGAGCTAAACCTCTTATGCACAGAGATTTTGTCTTGAGTTTCTCATGGAGTAGGGGTGGGACTCCGTAAAAGGACCACCTTACTAGGAGTTCAGGGCTCAACTGCACTGGGCAGACCTGACAAAACTGCCTTGGCATAATACTAGTGGCTGTGTTCAAGGCTGCAGCAGGGTAAGTTCTCTCTAAAAGCAGAAAGGGATACTTAATAAAGAACCACACTTGAAAGCTGAGGAGAAGGACCTAAGATAGGGCAGGGGGAAGGGAACGACCAGCGGGGCTTAACAAAAGGTCATCCAACAGGCAGAAAGCTCTGAATTCAATGCCTGTCTGGCTTCTGGGCAAAAACATGCCCGATCTCCAGATCTATATCCTCTTCCCATGGAGCATCCTGGGGAAGGGCAGGGTCTGAGCTGTGCAGCTCAGACATAGCTGAGACTGGTACTACATAACCGGACTCAATAGTCTGCCAGCTGTCTTCCTATGCTGGGCATTGAGGCTTCCTTAGGGAGTGCTTTGGATACCACTTGCCTATTTCTCCCAGTCACTTTTCTTAAACACCACTTGAGCCATCACACACAGTATGGCAAATTGCTTAACAGAGATAGAATGGTGTGGCTCCATTTTAGAAATCAGCATCATAAGAATACTCTTTGTGTTAAAGTAGATTGGTTCTGACAGACCACTGCAAGGTACTGATGATACACTGTTCAGAAAAATCATGGACTAAGGATAAAAATTAATTGTTGAATGTTTCATTTTCTTAGGCTATATTTTATTCGAATTTCTAAAATGTCCTTTTTCTAGAGTCTACAGAAGCAGCACAGTTAGCCCAGGGGCTAATTATTATTTCTGGCTGTGAATAACTTTAACATATTTTTAAATTAGTGAATGTTTGGAGCTGAGCTCTCTTAATTTTTTTTTTTATTAAATACAAATTCTTACCAAAGCTTTAAGAAGTATTCCAATCCCGATGCTATACTAGTGATTCTGGCTCCTCAAGTGGTATCAATGCACTTAGTTTAAAAGTCGATTAGTTTGTTGTTCTCTGTGATACTTCCCCCCAACGCATGCTGGTGAGCCAAATCTCAAAGAAAATGCTCTGCGTCACTTGTCAGTTCCCATTGGTGTACACAGATTCAATCAACCACATGATTTCACTGGACTGAAATTTGGTACTGATGTGACTGGTTCACATGAAGCACTGGGTTGGTGTGAACCAAGCTACACCACTTGTACCTTACAATGCATCTGTTAGAATTACCATATATTTCAAATATGGTAAACATAGGGATGATTTTACATAATAGCTATCCATCTAAATTAAAATATTATATTGATTTTATTTGTATTGTATGAAAGCTCCATGGTTGCAAACTGATGTCTTCTTCCAAAAGGAAAATGGTGAGAACTAAATGATGAAACACATGCAGGTGCATACTCCACACAGCTTCTCTAAGGGAGGAAAATTCCTGAGAAAGGAAAGAAGAACAGAAAGAAAATAGAGCCTTGGGTTCCTGTAGCACCACAAAACTCCTGGCACATAAAAGCTGCTGGGTGGACAGCAGACATAGCTCACACTGGTGGTACAGTCAGATCACTACCTGTAGCACTCATGGTACACAGGCTTCTCATTCAACCTTCCTGCCCCGCCAAGTGCCATAGTACCTGGCACATACTTCAAACACGACCTTCAGCCTCCTCCATATTATCACTGGCCTAAATTAGTATCTTTTTCTGGGATTCACTGTTCAAATATGCCAACCTCTGACAGGGACTACACTGAGGCCATTCTGTCAGAGTGGTTACTCATAATCTTCTCCCTCATCCCTCTCCTGAAACTAAAACAATAAATTAATAGATTCTTCTAATTTCTTCCATGTACATCATATGATGTAAGAATTCTGTATATTATATATGCTGGAGCTTTTGGCCCTCCATTTTCTATCCATAACTCTTATAATTCTCCCTTGCTGATAAACATGGCTTTAAATTCATCATGATGGAGACCAATTGTGTTAAATCAAAAAGCTGTGAGAATTTCCAAATTTTACATAGATATTCTGCTTAAAGTTTCAACTAGTTATATCCTGTATCCTTCAACACAGGAAGAATTGGGTTTAGAGTTTTACTAAGATGGCCATTTGGTTCTGGATGGATTGTCTTCTTTAAAGAGCCCCAGAAGCCTACATTCTCTATCAGCCTTGGCCTGAGTCCACAGTGATTGGTTTGACCTGGGTCAATATTTCCAAATCATTTTGGTTGTGACAAGTCAATGGGAACAGAAATGGTTTAAAACAAAGAACTGAAGAGACCAGAGCAGAGTAGAAGGGAATGTACCAGAATAGAGCAGGGGAAAGTGAGAGAAATTGAGATCTTAAGAAAATGAGTGAGGGAAAGAAGAGTTGGAGGATAAGAACAAGAAGAAAAAGGAAGACAGAAAAGATGAGTGAAGAATCAAAGAAGACATAGAAGGATAGCAGAAAGACTGGGAGGAAAATGTGGGGAGAGGAGAGAAAAGAGAAGAGGACCTGAAAGAGGAAAGCAAGGAAAAGAGCTCCACAGGGCAAGGCAGAGTCCATGTTGTGAAGGGAGTTGTCATTACAGCTCCTCTGCTTCTGCCTCACACATGCATAAACCTTCTCTGTGGCCAGCAGCATTCAAGTGAGTGATCCAGATCACCCACCAGCCAGGTTCCTTCCAGCCAAAATAAGCTAAGACCATGTATATATCTTGATTATATCTTCATAAAAGAAATAATTAAATGAGCAGGGCCATGATAAGAAAGAAAAATGATACAAAGATTCCTAATGACAGAACATGTGATCTTAACCTTACTGACCATTAAGTACCATTCATTGTTCATAAAACAAACAAAAAAAACAAAACAGCTAAAGCACAAGTCAGGAACAGCAAAATTGAAAAAAGAAAGAAACTTTCTACACATACTTTCCAGCTCCTTGTCTCTTCAAGATGGGAAAAAAAATGTGGCTAGAGAGATGGCTCAGGAGTTGAGTGCTTGTTGCTCTTCCAGAGGACCTGAGTTTGGTCCCCGGAACCCATACTGGTTTTTGTTTCTGTTTTTTCTTAATTCATTTACAACTACCATTTTCCCCATAGTTGATTACAAAATAATAGATAGTAAAATGGTGTTTGAAAAATCTACTTGTGGACAAAGAATTCTCAGTGTGTTTTCTTGGGAATTCCAAAAGTGCTATTGTTCCAGTTGGTGTGATAACTTTTATACCACAAATAGTTACCTCGCTTTTGAGGTTGCATTTTAATGAACACTGGGGTCCAACAAAACAGATTTGTACAATTATTTTTAATATACTAACTGTAGACTATTTCATCCATATTACTAACTTTATCAAGTTGATGTTAACAGCCAGTTAGCAAATTAATGGCCAAATTGAACAGACCTTACCCTGATGAAATCAGCACCAAGAGAACACAACGAATCCCTGCATGCCCACTCTCCTACTCATTGATGGAGCCATAAGCTAAATATTTTAGTGTAATTTGTTTCAAACATGTGCTTTTAAAATATTTGCTTCAGTAACTAATGGACATACAAAAGAGATAAACTGAGTAATTATGGGTGTTTTCTGATAAAATGATTGAAGATAACACTTATCCAACAATATCCACCAAACATTCATCGTATGCAATGAATGCACCAACCAGGCATGTTCAGACTGTGAAAATGCATTTACTTTGTCTTCAAGTGGACACTTATCTTCTAGGAGGGTAAGACATGTACAAGTAGCTAAAATCCAGTGCCCATAATAAGTAGTATGAAAAGTCTCAAGGGCTGTGGAAAGTCAGAAGAGAAAGAGAGAACTATGCTAAAAGGTGCAGATCACTGGTGATCAGTGAAGGCTTCATTGAACCAGCCCTTAATAGAATTCCAAGGCTTTAGGAGGTAAACACGAATGTGAGAACATGGATGAGTGTCTTAGTTCTTTCATATTGTTACTGTGATAAGACACATGACTAAGGAAACTTATAGAAGAGTTTATTTGGGGCTTACAGTTTTAGAGGATGAGTCCGTGACCATCATGGCAGGGAGCATTGTGGCAAGTAGGCAGGCATGGCACTGGAGCGGTAGCTAAGAGTTTATATCTTAAGACACACACAAACACCAGGTAGAGGCATCTAATGCAATGGTGTGGGTTCCTGAAACCTAAGTTTGCCCCCCAGTTGCACACCTCCTCCAACAAGGCTATAATTCCTAATCCTTCCCAAACAGTTCTACCAATTAGAGACCAAGTGTTCAAATATATGACCCTAAGGGGACCATTCTCATTCAAACAACTGCAATGGGTATTCCAAGTAAAAAAATAATGTGACAGCTGGATGGCACATTGGAAAGCACAAGCATGTTCAGGAGATTATACACAGGCAATTAGCAGTGTAAGAAAATATAAAGGAAGCGTTAGATAGTGAACCATTTAGAGAGCTTTAAACTTGAGGCTTAGACCTCTGAAAGGTCATCATATGCTGACACACTTTACATTTACACTCCCAGTCTCCTTTGAATCCCAAGTTGTATGTCTTCTTGCCTGCTCAGCACAACTACCTGTTGCTATAATGCTACTTCAACTTCTTAGCTCCACTCTTGAGTTTCAGATGCTCTGCTCTCCTTCCCTTTGCCCATCCTTGTTGCTTGTTCTTACTAGTTCCCAATGAACTACACAACCTTAGTGGCAGCTCCATTTGGCCACTTGTTTAGGTCCAAATCTTTGAAGTCACACCTGACTTGTCCCGCATTCTCTCATGTCTCTGTTTTCACCTTCTCATCATATATCTAGTCACTTTTCACTACTCCCATGGCTCTTTTCAAAGTAGACTGCAGGTTTTGCCAGATTAACTTTCTTGTAGTTTCCCTGCATTCACTTTTGACTCCTTTGCATCTTTTACAACACTCCAAATCTTGATCAAGCCAGAATATGTTTGTTTGACACAACTTGACACAAGCTAGAGTCATCAAAGAGAAAGGAGCTTCAGTTAAGAAAATGTCTCCATAAGACCCAGCTGTAAGGCATTTTTCCAAATATTGATCAATGAGGGAGGGACAAGTCCATTGTGGGTGGTGTCATCCCTAGGCTGGTGGTCCTGGGTTCTAGAAGAAAACAGGCTGAGCAAGCCATGTGAAGCAAGTCAGGAGGCAACACCCCTCATGAGCATCAGCTCACTGCCTCCAGGTTCTTGCCCTATTTGAGTTCCTGTCCTGACTTTCCTTTGATGATGAACAGGAATGTAGAAGTGTAAGCCAAATAAACCCTTTCCTCTCCCACTTGCTTTTTGGTCATGGTGTTTTGTCACAGCAATAGTAACCCTAACTAAGACAGTTTGTTAAAACCCCAGTCAGGGAGCTGGAGATATGGATTAGAGCTTAAGAGCACTAATTGATCTTTCAAGGGTCCTAAGTTTAATTCCCAGCAACCACATGGTGGCTCCCAACCATCTATAATGAGATCTGGTACCCCATGTCTGGCGTACATGCAGGCAGAACACTGCATATAGTTAATAAATAAATCTTAAAAAAAAAAAACAAGTCAGAATTCACATCCTTCTTTTCAATGGCTGCCAATCTCACTAAAACACCAGAGATACTGCTGTCTGTCAGTCACACCAGCTCCTGGTACTTCTTACCTACAGCTTGACTTGCTTTCTGAGTTCTGCATATGTTCTTCCCTCATCCTAAAAATGTCTTCCTCCATATCCACAGGACTAGCTCTCTCAATTCTTAGGGTCTCTGTACAGATACCTTTTTTGATCAGTGCTTGCTAATCCTATTTACAATTCCAGTTCCTCTTCCCACACTTCCTCCAGCTCCTGTCTGTCCACCATGCAGCTTGTTCTAGTGTGCTGTGCTACTCACCCTGTGTACTGTCTGCCTGTCCCAGGTGCAATGGAAACTTAATGGGGCAGAGGTTACTGCAGACCATCAAACCTCAAAGACTAGAATGATGTCAGAAGTACCAGCATACAATTAAAAACTGGTGACTGATTCAAAATCATAAGCTAGAAGTCCCACTGGATACATCTAAGCAGAGGAGGAACAAAGAGAAATGACTTTATGAAGACTACTTTTGAGCATACAAAGTGGAGCAGAGACAGAGGCCATAAGATGAGGAAGCAGTTTAAAACCATACCAGCAATTTGTTGATGAGGTATAGCCAAAGTACTGCTAATAACTGTAAGACTGAAAAAAAACAGAGAATAGACCAGGGATACTTGAGGTGAAATGGACTAGAAACAGTAATTCTATGATGTGCAAGAGAAAGCAATTAACACACATGACATGGGACTAGAATGGTGTTGTACATAAGAATAGGAGACCTAAGAATGGAGGTGGGCTTACCACTGACTATAGACTGTTAATTTGGTATACTCTCCTAAATAAAAATGGGGAGCAAGCTTAGCCTAATTGACTCATGCTAATAATAAGAGTGCTAGAATTTTTTGACTCATATCTGAACACAGTAATATTTTTTTCATCATCTTATGCATTCCAATTTCGAGCAAATGTAGCTTAAGCAGCTTAAGTGGCTTGCAGCATTTCACTTCTAGAGCATTCTTTGTGATGTAAACCATAGTACTTCTAGGTAGAAAGCAAGGTGCCTAAGGAAAAGCATGTGGTAAGAAAGGGCTTCATAAAATGAATTTGGTAATGTTCCTTCTGTTTCTATTTTGTGGAATAATTTGAGGAGTATTGGAATTAGCTCTTCTTTGAAAGTCTGGTAGAATTCTGCACTAAAACCATCTGGTCCTGGCCTTTATTGGTTAGGAGACTTTTAATGACTGCTTCTATTTAATTAGAGATTATAGGTCTATTTACATTGTTTATCTGATCTTGATTTAACTTCAGTAAGTGGTATTTATTGATAATATTGTCCATTCCTTTTAGAATTTTCCATTTTGTGGACTACAGGTATTTTATGATATTCTGCTTTACTCATAGACTAGAGCCTAACCCAATCATCATCAGAGAGGATTCATCAAGCAACTGACCAAGCAGATGCAGAGAGCCATAGCCAAATAGTAGGCAGCACTCAGGGAACCTACAGAAGAGAGGGAAGAATTGTAGGAGCCAGAGGGGTCAAGGACACCAGGAGAACATCACCCACAAAATCAACTAAGCAGGGCTCATAGATGCTCACAGAGACTAAAGCAACAATCAGAGAGCCTGTATGGGTCTACACTAGGTTGTCTGCATATATGTTATAGTTGTTGGCTTGGTGCTTTTGTTGAACTCCTAACAGTGGGAGTGAGGGTGTCTCTGACTCTTTTGCCTACTCCTAGGACTCTTTTCCTCTTACAGAGTTGCCTCGTCCAACCTTGATATGAGGGTTTGTGTCTAGTCTTATTGTAACTTGTTAATCCATGTTCAGTTAATATCTCTGGGAGGCCTGCTCCTTTCTGAAGGGAAATGGAGGAGGAGTGGATCTGGGGGAGAGGGGAGGAGTGGAGAGGGGAAATTGCAGTTGGGATATACTGTTAGAAGGAAGAATAAATAGATTTTAAAAACTAGTCATCTGAAAAAAAGAAAGAAAAGCTTCTACTTTTTTTCTTCCCTGAGTCAAAGTAGTCAACATTTTTCACACTCTTAGTAAGGTCATCTCCCCATTTCCGTTGGAGTTACCAATACTCTAGTTGAAATAGTCATGGGGTGAAATTGTAGTTTTCCTGTCACACCTGCTAATGATACATTCATGAAGACCACTTTACTAGTCAAATGCCATCAAATAAGTTGTCTGTCTGCTGTCCATCTCTACAACTGTAATGAATGGTTTCCACTTTCCTATTATGTTAGATAGAGTCTACCATGTGCAGTATAATACTGCTCCATGAAATTTGTTTGTGCCAAAACTCCACATATGAAGACTTTCTGATTTTATGTTAAACATCTTAAATGTAGACTTAATAGTATTTTGGGGAGACTTGTAAGCAAATCTATTGTGAGTACTCTGTAATTTATTTCTGTAATAAAATAAAGCCATACTTTATTCTTGAGACTTAAGTTCAGAGTTTGAAGAGATCTCCAGTTACAGTACAGTAACCTAAAGTTTACAGTTCACAATAACCAGAATAACAGCTATTTCCAATGATGAATCAGAAGATGCCATTTCCACTAAGTAGCCCTACCTTCATAATCTCCTATGTTCCCATACAAACACATTTAAACTAAACAGACACTGATGGTGTCTGCTGGAAGGTTCTGATCCTGAAAAGAACACTCTTCAGCATTAAGGATCAGTCATCAAAAAACAAGATGAAGGGCAAAAAAAAAAATGTATTTTTTCATCTTTTCCTATCTATTGAGGCACATGTAGAGTTTATCTATCCTTGCATAAAGCATCTGTCCCCATTGTACAACTGATATATAAGTAGGGGAACATAATATAACTCTAATGAAAATAAAAATGGCCTAGAGTAGAATCCTGATGATGACAAGAACAGTGCAAAGGGAAATACACATCTAACTTCCCACTTGCACCCTTTAGCAATATGAATTGCTTTGAGACAAATGAAAGATTCAAAGCCTGAACTCCCACAGAAAATGTTGCTATAAAGACCTCCCCACATTTGAGGGCAGTGCTGTCAAAAGAAAAGGTTCCCAGTGTTTCCAGGGGTGCCACTCAGTAAATAGTTTAAATTCCTTCCACTTGAGATAGAAATCCCAAGTATATTGGCCTCTCCCCTCCCCCCTCTATTGAATTAATATTCCATGATATACACCAGGACTGCTGAGGGGCACACCTCTCTTCAAACAGCAGAGATCAGCAAATGGCTACTTCACAGAGAATAAAAATATACCCTTGTAATTTTAATGTGTGTTTATGCTAAAAAAAAAAAAAAAAACTTGTGGCAGACCCATGTTAATAAACCTTGAGGAGTGAAAAAATATGAAATAGTGGCTAAGCAGAGAGAGTAATTAGCCTTTAGCATCCTCTTCCTTCGAGAATGCTTCCTCCTGTGTCAGTTCTTTTGAACAGCTCCAGCCCTGGCTGCCTTTGTTGGGCTTGGAAATTGTTCACATATGAGAGAAATTAAGCCCTCATTTAACAGAGGCACATGCCTGTCAAGACCAGAGGAACAAAGACTAGTCCCTGGGGTCTGTTCAGCTCCCAGAGGCTGCCACTCATTCTGTTAGCAATGCTAACCCTTTACAGAATGTGCATAAAACCCAATGAATCATTTCATCTGCTCTGCCTAGTGCATAAGAGCCTGACCAGTTTTCGGTGTTTTTCTTGTACAACTTCACAGCTAGTTGGAAAAAAAAAGCCTCCTATTGTTTGTTTTCAAAATGTAATAAGACTTTTTTTTGTAATGAAAATGTCCCAACATAAGTGGCCCACATTAGTGAAGAGGCGGTGTCTCCTCAGATTTCCTCCCACAGATCTTTCCCACGTGGATGGTTAATCTTGGCTCACTCATCCTGTAAAATGCCATTGCCTCTCACAGCTGGGTTTAAGCCCAGCTACAGGAGCCATTCCTGGCAACACTAAAATGGAAAGGCCTAGAACACCACAGACTTGCCATCCTATTCAAATTCAATACCTCACCCCTCTGGATACAAAGGCAATACATTCTCTCCAGGCAGAGATCGCAAGGACTGCTTACTGCCAGCTCTTTCCACAAGGAAAGCTCAACAGCCTTCTTAGAAACCCAAGCAAGTGCCCTTCCTGAATTCTCATTTCCAAGATACACAATGCTCCTCTGGGGAGATAGTGAGGAGGCAATCTTCAGAGGGTTGCCTCTCACCCCATCCCTACTTACTCCTTCCCTGAGGATAAACATGGAGGCTATGCAGAAAAAGTATCACCCGTGCTTTAAAGGTCTCCAGGTTACTGAGAGCAGTGAAGGGATGGGCTCTAGGAAAATGAAGGTGCGTCCATAATTACTAAAAGGACCACCACATTAAAAGTAAATCTCTCCTCTCACCTGTGTTGCCAAGGGGTCACTACAGTGGTGTTAATCTTTCCGGGGCTGTCAGCTTCAATCCTTAAGATTCCCAGAACTCTGGAAGCATAAGAATCTGGTAGCACAAGGACTTCACCCTAAGCAGCAGGGGACAAAAGCATGCCTGGATCTCTGATAAGTAAAACCAGATCTAGCCAATGGATATATGGCAAAGCTCTGCAATTAATGGGGACCATAAACAACCCATGGGGGCAGCGAGGCAGCAGTTTCCCAAGAATCTGCCTCATTCATATCTACTTAGATAGCAGCCAGTTGTACAACAGGCACACATGCCTTATGCAAGAACAGATAAACTCTAAATGTGCCACGGTAGAAAAGAAAGGATGAAGCAGAAGTGCATCAGACTCTTTCTCATTCATGTTTATGTATCCTCCCCAGATGGTTTATCAATTTTCAGATAACAAATTGGTTTCATGATTAAACCACAATCACATACTGCAGGCCTTGGAAGAGGCAGGCATCAGAATGTGGTATCACAACAAAAATTAAATAACCCTTGAAAAAAAGAAAACAAAGTTTATTTATTAAAAAAATAACATTAAGGTGAACTGCCTAATAAGAACTTGGATTTGCTTAAATAGAACATTATATGGTTCTGTTTTAGATTCATCCCTAAAGCCCTGAAATATATTAGAATTTTAGTGAGTAATTACCCTATTTACTTCAAACAAAATGGGAAGAAATCAGAAAACCATATTAAGCACTACCACACATCAGAAATGAAATTCTCTCATATTTTCATCATACAACCCAACAAATAAATTGTAGTTGGAAAATTCATTGGTACCAGAAGCTGAAACATAACTAGCTGCAAATGAAGAAATGGCTCCAAGGATCCTTATCCACATTATCTACACAGGAAACCTACTTCCAGGAAGCATGTTGGGAAATCTGCCCTTCACTGATTGACTGAAGCACACGCCACCCACCCCAAGGGTGAGATGAAGTTCCAATCACTTAACATCTTTCTCCAAATGAAAATGCAACTGAGGGTAAAAACAGGAGAGACTGAGAACTGCTGTTGTACATTCTGTAAGCCATTGACGTAACACTTTAGTGGGATGTGTTGTAATTTCCTGCAATTAATACCTTGGAAAGCTATGAATTTTTCCCAAAAATTGTAATATTTTACTTGTAACACTAAAATTAAGTTTGAGTCACCCTTTCCATTATGGATCCCTAGTGCCAGAAATTTGTCATTAGCTGCAAGATGTGTTTGCTGTCCCCTGAAAGGAGGCATTTATAGTCCTCTTCCTAAATGGAGTTTTCTAAAAATCCCAATAGACAGCATCTAGGCAGCAAGAATTACAAGCTATCACAATGTCCTACAAAGGGACCTCATGATTCCAAGCTCTTCCATGGTTTACAACAGAGGCATCCTCCTTGTGAACATGGCCAGTGCTATGGTCAACTGGCATGTGTCCTGAAGTTTTATTGGCAAGAATGCCCACGCCCTCTCCTTTTCCCCTAAGGACCCATGTCCATCCTTTCACCCAGAATCAAAGCTCCTCCTCAAAACTTCAGGGGCAGGGTTTGGCACCCTTTCTCTAACCATGGGAAAGCAGACCATCTGAAAGACATGCAGTGGTGCAGAGCAAAGACCAGACACCAAGGGGTGAGTCCAAGTCTGGGCTTCCTTCTGTCACTGAGCAAATCTTTTGTCTCTGCCCTGATTCTATTTTGTCTCCAACTTGGGTATACAATCCCCCCCCCCAAAAAAAAAAAAACCCACAGAGAGCAGCTCAGTCATTGTCATGAATCCTCTTCTATGGGCTAGAAAGTTATGTCTTCCCCAAGCCAATGAGAATATTCAAGTGAATAGAATGAATCCATTGTCACAGGCAAAGTTAGGGGAATTGGTCAGAAACAGGTGTAGGTAAAACAGGCTTCAAACACTGGGAAAACTTGACCTGCATATGTTTGCAAGCTACCTGGAGACTTAGGTGTTTGCAACTGAAAGTTCTGTGGAAGCAACCAGCAATCGCAGGCAGTTGTCCAGTCCTAAGAGTTGGGAATTACATATGATGAGGGCAGACACAAAATTACAAGATTGACAACCAGCCTTTCCTGACAAAGGAATAATGACATTAACCAGGCAAATACTGCATTCTCTTCCAGTCTCTCTCTCTCTTGAGCCTTATTTTTATGTAACCTTATAAGATCTTACAGTTTTTGCATTGTCGTATCTTTGGTTTCTTTCCATGTAATCTTATAAACATTACCTAAAATCATTAAAAACTAAATAGACAATCAATTTAATTTAATACTAAATATTTTTCAATATACACTTAAATGTTTAACTAACTTTTTTATATAAAATCACTTAGAAAAAAATTAATCCTAAACTTAAAAAAAGCTTAATTTTAAGTCTACTATTCAAACACATTTGCCTTACTGAGTGTATATAGGACTGGGTATACAGAGGACATCACAAATCAGGGTCCCTAGTTAGGGACTCATCTCACTATGAATAATGTCATCAATATGGAGGTCAAATCTTAGTCACAGAGTTCAGACTACCTGCTCTACAAACTACCACAATCTGAACTCTCTCCCACAAGAGATCATCCAGGGCTTATAAATTCCAAGGATATCTCCCATCCTAAAATGGGGTCTGTGTGAGGACCGCTCAGAACCTAGTGAATCTAACAATCCAATCAGAATTAAGTCAGAAAATCTCAGCAGAAACACAGCTGCGGTGTGGATGCCCCACTGCAGAGGCTACTTTCTGCTCTTGCATTACAGATGGTCAGCAAGGAGCTGGAACTTCTCACATGGTAAAGTGCATGCTAGAATACAGATTTTCCTTTTCTCAAGCCACCACTACTCACAAAGTAATCATCACAGAAAACCAAATGTTCTGTTCCTGGGCACTGGTACTCTGATACCTGCCACTACACTGTATTTACTCTTTTGAGTCCCAGCCCCCAATGTACAAGCTGCTGAGAGCTCACAGTTTGCAGTGAAGTGCAAGTCAGGAGAAGGGATGGCAGACAATGAATGAGGAAAGAAGGACCGACTGCCCTGGCAGCTGGGGTCCCTTCTCTCGTGGAAGTTCCCCATTTCCAACGGCCTCCCCAGGCTCCACTCAAGTATAATAACACCATAGTACCCTGTATTTAACTTATTCTTCAATGTTTACAAACAACTTTTGCCAAATCCAGTTTAAGAAACACCAGTATACTGGTAACAGTATATAAGAAATGTTTTGTTCACTTGGGACACTGTTTCCTGAAGTGACTACTGTTGGAAAAAGAAAACCGACATCAGTTTTAAATCTTTTTCCCCTGAAATGAATATATATTCACTTACATATTTATATATATAAAAGACATATCAATAAACATACTTATATGTTTCTATATACAAAGAAGATACATATAAAGAGTCAATGCATGAGACAATTCTAGCACATAATGGGCCTGGCCTGCTCCCCAGCAGCCCGTTCCAGCAGCATTCAAACCAGCCCGTGGCAAGCCTTCCACCACGTTCATCTCAGCTACTGCAGCAGACACTCAGAGGAAATCCTTTCACTGAAATACAGGTAGCAAAAGTCAAGGCTGCCAAAGAATCATTCTGATTTGAGAACTACTGAAATTTCCTCCTTGAAGGGTCCAACTTTGCATTTTCTTAAGGGATTGGGTGGTGGATAAAATGAACATAGTAACTGCCAGGAGACATTACAGGTTTTGCATCATTTATTTTCTTTTATTTTTGAATGGGTAAAAATATTGGACTCTGACCCTAAAAACTTTGAGTGGGAATTACTATATGTGAATTAAAAATGGTTACGTCAGGACATCTCTCAGATTTCAGAGGGTATTCCCTTGTGCTCCATCAAGTGCCACACAATATATCAATTTTTATTCCCCTCTCTCAAGCCTGGTATGCATACTGTTTAACTTCTTAAATTCTAAGTGTAGATATAACTCACAGAGTCAGGCAAGTGCTTGACTTATGGGAGATGGCACATGTAAGATTTAGATCAACAACTTTATGTTAGACAGGTCTTCTGTATTTGTGTAGTCGTACTGCACAACTTCATCTGTGTTTAAAAAGCTATAAAATAAATTGGAAAGGTTCATTTACTATCTTTCTAATTTCTCAAGCACTATCGAGCTAATAACAAGGCCTGTGTTAGTGTGAGAGCAGAGAATTGAACCCTGTTTTTCCAGAATAAAATGCCCTGCTCCCTCTTGATCATCTCCAGGCAGTACTGTCTAATTCTAAGTTGATTTCTACACGCCTGATAAGCCTTACTCCCTGACAATGGAAACTGCTCTCATTTGGCAGCCAGAGGAAGTAGTTGCTCTTTCTTTGAGTCTAGTTAATATGGAGATGATAACTGATTACAACATTACATAATGATTATCTTATATCCCCATCACCAATTTGTGGGCTCTGAACACACATGTGTATCTACATAGAATAACATATGTACACTGAGAAAATATGCCCACACCTGCTTCCCTAGGAGCTCTGAAAGTATTCCTGCACCCCATCATCCAGGAGCAGCACTAATGATAGTGTGGTAACAAACATTAGGCATGGGCTACTATGAGGTACCATAATCATCCATTTTAGGAATTAGGAAACACAGGCTCCGGGATCTAAAGTAACTCACTTCTCTGCTCGTAAATAGTAAAACAGACTACAAAGCTAGTTATTGGAATCTACATCCTGCTTTGCTCATCTCTAGCACCTGTGCCAGATGCCTGTGCACTAATATAGCATGCCTGATTGTTAGGTTTATGGACAGGAATCTAGATTTAAACATTTGTCCTGAATATTGAGGTGCAGTTGATTTTACAATTTTAAACACTTTAAGAAAACAACAGGTTATGAGTTGAGGATGTAGCACAGTTGATAATGTCCTTGCCTAGCATATATGAAGCCCTAGGTTGATTAGCAGTATCAAATAAACAAAGCATGGTGACTCGTGCCTGTAATCCCAGCACTCAGGAGATGAAAGCAAGAGAATCAGAACATCACTGGCATCCTCAGCTATATTGGGAGTTCTAGGGTAGCCTGGGATATGTGAGACCCCACCTCACAATCAATTAACTAATTAAATAGACAGAATTTGGAACAAGTATATATGTGAGTGTAGTATGTGTGGTACACAAGCATATGTGGGATGCATCTATCTGTGAATATATGTACCAGAGGGGGACAGTGTCCTGCTCCATCACTCTGTGTGACCTATTCCCTTGAGACAGGGCATCTCACTGAACCTAGTATTTAGCTGGTGACAAGCAAGCCCCAGCAATCTTCCTTCTCCACCACTTACAAAGCTAGGTTTCAGGCATGAGTATGAGTATGGCCACACTCAGCTTATAATGTAGGTGCTGGGATTCAAACTCAGATTCTTATGCTTGTCCAGCAAGCACTGTTATCTGCTAAGCCATCTATCCAGCCCAAAAAGAATATGTCAGGGTGAGGAATAGTTAATGTTGCTGGTTAAAAAAAAATCTGTTCAGAATAATACTGAAATTAAGTCAGATAGTTCCGAAATATCACTAAGTGTTTTTTGGTTTTTTTTTTTTTTTGTCTCTTTTTATAAAACCATATTTCATTTTTAAATGTTCCATCACCTAAAAACATACATCTAACACGATCACTTTTTTGTGTTCCTCATATACCCCTACAAAAATTAAAAGTCAAACTATTGTAAAAGCTAGCCACAGTTATTTGCTTCATATACAGTCCATTTGAGGTTGCTAGGAAGTTAAGTGTCTGTGACCAAAGATGAAAGTATACTTTAACTACTCATTTGGTTTTTAAGCTATGTCCCAATTCCCTGAACTAGTAGATGATGGATGGATGGATGGATGGATGATGGATGGATGGATGGATGGATGGATGGATGGATGGATGGACGAAAGAACCAGATGATGGGTGGGTCAGTAAGAGGGTGGACAGATGGCTGGATGGATAGGCAAAGCCAATCTAAACAACCTAGAATTCACATTCAAGTGTATATGTAAACCATGTTACCATGTAAAGGTCAACATTTCTCAATTCAAGAACTTTTAGCCTTGCCCATGCTTAGATTGTACACCAACTAATTAAATAATTAAATCAAGGTATTTGACATGGGCATTAGATGTCAGTACTTTTAGAAGTCTTCCATGTAATGACAAAGTGCAAACAAGGTTAAGAATCACTAATATGTAATCTATATTGAAATGAGCGGGAAACTGTCCCTGCTGGCTAGCTTCCATAGTGCCAGAGGGTACTACTCAGGCTCCTGCAAAAGCCACCAATCGTCTGACCCAGCACTGGACCCGCATGCTACAATACTGACCTGCTAGGCAAGATGCATTGACTAGTGAAATAGTGGCATGATTGTTATGGGGTAATAAACTTATATCTGATTGATTCTGGGACTGTTATTATAAAAGTGGTCAAAAGTCCTTGACAAGGAAGGTCATCAAACCTAGTGCAGGAACATAGTGTTGTTTTGTTAAATAGTCATGTTGTTAAACTGCCTTCTAAATACTTATTTATATTCATATATTTTTACTGCTCTCAACCTTGGCCAAAGAAGCTTCTTTTTACAGTATGAAGTCCCTCATAACTGGTCTAAGTATTGAATATCAAGGACTGAGTGCTCAGTATTAGTTTTTAAAGTATTTATTCTAGAAGAAAATAACCAAATAACCAGAGGCCACATGTGGTGGCCCATGTTTTTAATGGTAGCACTGAGAAGTGAGGCAGAAGAACCACTGCAAGTACAAGGCCAGTGTGGGCTATGTAGTGAAACTTCATCTCAAAAAGAAGAAAATGATGAAAAGAAAAAATACTATTCCATTGTTGTCATATTCCCCTCTCTCTGACACATACACACACACACACACACACACACACACACACACACCACACCACACGCACACGCACACACACACACACACACGCACACGCACACGCACACACACACGAAAGGGGGTGATGAGATTAACTCAAGACTTATACAAACCTGCACCCTCAGTGTAAAGAGGACCAAGAAACCAATGGGAGAAAGTAACTTTCTCTTTAGAGGACTGAGTCAGCCTTATGGGATGTTGCCTGCTGATACCACCAGGATTGTCTTGCCCACTGGGAAGCTTCGTGCCCTGCCTAGGAGGTGAGGAGACTTTCTACCACTTTATACCAAGCAAGAAGCAGAGCCTCTGGCTTCCAGGAATTTTCAGAATCTCTGACTTAGGAATCTGGGGATACCATCTGAGAGGTGAGCAGGTCTGATAAGCTAGGTAAGTGTAGACTAGACAGGGTAGAAGAGGAGAGGTTCACAGGCAGGAAAAGCACTGATCTACAATCACCAGTTTTCTCCTGCCTAGCATCTGCCCATAAGCCACATTTGAAAAGCAGGTAGCTAGTGGATTAACTCTGCAGAGCGTCTTAGAGGATCTTGTCTATGCTTTTCTTATTTTTAGACCCATTCCAAACTAAACAATCTAGAATGATTAATGTGCAGTGTTAAACCACTGTAAGAGTTTGTCATTTTAGCTTTTATGGCCCTTGCAATTCATAAATTACAGCAGCTTTACCTATTCTTTATAATCTAGAAACTTCATTATTAAAATGTTTGAAGCAGGCTATACAGCATCTATCATTACTTTAAAAGTTAATTATATTACAGAAAAGAAATAATTAGATTTGCATTTTTATCTTGGTTTTAAACTTCCAAAGAAGATCACCACAGCTTGCCTGTGGGCAACTGAAAACAGCACAGAGCAGAGAAATAGAGAGGAGAGAGGGTCTGTTTTTCTTGGCTAATTCATGATTGAAGATAGAATTACAAGATATTTGAAGGGCTTGCTGAAGCTGGGGACTAATCCTAGACTTCTAAGCTTTGTTTATTTCATTGCATGGCAAGAGACTACCAGACACATGTACAATGCCAATAGAAGTATCAAATTGCTTTCGAAGGATTTATTTGCTTCTTTCCAAGGCTTTTGCAAGGAGGTCCATTACGTGATCAATACCACACAGAACCAGACAGTTTGCTAGAGCCCAACCAGGAGCCATGTAATTGCCTTCTGTTTCTCAACCCTACCTGCAGTTAGGAAAGAGATGCAACCTAAGCTGGAGAGTGGAAGCCAGCTTTGACTGTGCACTGCTCTAGCCATCTTGGAAAGACAATAAATGGAAGGGCCAGCTCTTAAAATTAGAGGTCAATTAGATACTTAACGATGAAGCATATCCTCAAATATATATCTATTATTTTATGCTAGCAAAAAATTAATTAACCAGGTCAAGCAGGCCATGAAGGCTAATGTACAAAGTAATTATTTCTGATCTTTAGACAACTACTTCACATAAAAAGGTAGTCCTTTATTCTGCTCAGCAGATACCTGAAATATCTGTAGTTAATCATACTGAAGGAAGCCACAGGCAAAGCATAGCCGAAAGACAGAGGACATCTCAAACCATCCTGTTTGATTGTTTAAGATAATCATTTTCTTGCTTGGCATATTTGTGTATCTCTGATTTTCTCACAGGGGAAGGAAAACACACATTTATTGGTACTCAGCCACACAAGTAATGCAGACACACATGAAATACACCAGAAGTGTGTAGGAATATATCATAACTAAACTAGAAAATGCTACATATGAAAACATTCATATGCTCTTAAGAAAAGAAAAAATCTTCCACAAAATAAAACCGAAAAACAATTTGGGGGAAAGTCAATAAATAGCATGTCCTATAGCAATGAAAAGAGAGGAATTCCGGCAAGACACGGCCCTGTAAAGAAATAGCATGGCATTTGTTTCTGGCTCACTACAGACTGAGTTTCCCACCTAACATGTGTCTGAATGATGGACAGGGGCAAGGAATATCTGGATAGTAATCATAAAATAGTGAGATAATGATTCCAAGTTTCCCAGTTTTACTCAAGAAGATATGCTGCCTGAACTGACCACATCAGCTCTTGTCCCGAAAGCCAACTGCCTGTGGAAATCCCCAGTCGCCAGTTCATCTGTAGGAGACTATTCTTTAGTCAGTCCTGAAGACAGGCCACTTGAATGACTCTAAACCCTGGTCTGAGAAGACTTTGATAATTGGATCACTCCATTCATTTCTGAAAAAATAAGGTTTTTTTTTTTTTTCACAAAGATATTTTAATGAGCTGAATTCTCTTGTAAAGACTAAGTTGCAGCATGAGAAGCCATCATTAAATGTATTCCTAATGACAGGTTACAGGTGCCACAGTATGGGATATTGGATCAGGAATGGCTCATCTGATTCAAATCTATGATACAGCCAAATGAGAGTAGATAAAGAAATACATAAGAAAATCAAAGTATCTGGATTTATAAAATATTTTTCATCTAACATAGCCCTCCCTTGACTAGCTGATTAAAACACTGTAACAACTATCAGACACATCAAAAGTGGGTTTTGTATGTAAGTTCACATAACTCATGAATAAAGTGCCCAGAACCCTGGCTGAGGTACTACAGTGCATCTGGTCGGGAAGGTAGGTTGAAATGACTGAAGCCATTATCTTCCTTTGGAATTACAGCATTAAGAAGCAACATTGCCAAGTAGGAAGAGCCACATTCCTTGAGCTTGTAGTTTTACATTCCATGGTCTTACTGTCTCGGGATATAAATAATGCCTGATTTTTCCTGGGTTCCATTGAAAAGATTCATTTAATATGTAACAACTTAGAGGAATCACCATTTCCCCCCAAAACACAAACAGGGATTTGAGTTCACCAGGCAAACAGCATCTGTTAATATTAAACTGTGTTAATAATCATTTAAATTATTATCCTGATTTTTTAAAAATGGTAAACATTAGCTCATCAAAACCATTTAAAAAGTTCACAAAATCATTCATTATATTTTTCAACTCTACTTACACAGTCTTAGAAGAATTCCTTAGAAAGTATAGTTAGGATTCACCAAAGCAAAATTGTGTTTATATATACATAAATATAATATATATATATAATCCTCATGGGAACCTTTATAATACTATCTCAATCATGTCTTTTCCTAATTCTAATGAAAGACCATGGTTTTCATTTGGGCAAATCATCGAAGTTTATATTCATTGCTCTTAAAATAGATCCAGATGTGCTTGCATGCAGTTGTTAAGATAGTTTAGACACTTCCCCCTTTCTACTAAAGTTTGGAAAACTGGAAAACCAACCAGCATACTGAACTAGAATAACATCTTGAATATAGCTACGTAATACCTACAGCTGATTGTGAAGGTAATTCTTGCCGAACATATGTGCTAACAGGTTATAGGACTCAAGATGGGAGAAGGTTAAAAGTGCTAAACTTTTCAAATTGCCTTTGTAGTCATTGGGAACTTTAAGAAAAGCAGTTAAATTGGCCTTTAATCCCAGAGCTAGGGACGCAGAACAAACAGCAGGTCTCTCTGAGTTCCAGGCCAGCCTGGTCTACACAGTGAGACTCTGTCTCAGAAAAAAAAAAAAGTTAAGAGGCTAGATTTAATTTTTAATCATCCTGTTAGTTCTGTTTCAGATGGAAGCATGTTTTTCTTTGTGTGATTTAAAAAAAGCATTATTGAACTAGCCTTTAATCTCACATTTTTCCTCTAAAAGTACATTAAAATTAACTCAACTTTCTTATAAATTAGACTATGTTTATGGTTAGTGAGAAACTATCTTTAAAAATACAGCTAACTCTTTTGCCAATCTTTCCTATCACCTTGTCCTTAATGTTCATGATCATAGCTACACTCAGCAGGTAGAAAGCATTTGCCACACAGGCCTGAGGAGCTGAGCTTGAGCTCAGAGCAGAGTAGCAGGAGAGAAACAACTGCTCAGAGTTATCCTCTGATCTCCACACAGGCACCACGGCACACAAATGCTAAGGACTGAGGAATCTGGATGGAGACATCCACGGCTAGGCCCCTGGTGGAGCGCTGGGAGTCTAATTAGTGAGAAAGAGAAGGGTTTATATGAGCAAGAATTGTTGAAACCAAGGTTGGATAAAGCACAGGGACAAATAACCAAATGAATGGAAACACATGAACTATGAACCAAAGGCTGAGGGGCCCCCAACTGGATCAGGCCCTCTGAATAGGTGAGACAGTCGATTGACTTGATCTGTTTGGGAGGCATCTAGGCAGTGGTACCAGGTCCTGGGCTCGTTGCATGAGTTACCTGTTTGAAACCTGGGACTTATGCAGGGACGCTTGGCTCAATCTGGGAGGAGGGGACTGGCCTGCATGGACTGAGTCTATCAGGTCGATCCCAGTCCTTGGGGGAGACCTTGATCTGGAGGAGGTGGGAATGCTGGGGGGAAGGGGAGGGGGGCAGGAAGGGAGAGAACAAGGAAATCTGTGGCTATTATGTAGAACTGAATAGTATTGTAAAATAAATAAAAAAAAATACAGTTAACTCATATACTCTCCCAAAGAACTAACCAAAAGGCTGAACATAAAAACTTGCTTTGTAAGTGTCAGAGATAAATATGTTTTGTGTAAGGAGTATTTTCAGCATTTGAAATATTCTTAGAATGGTCTCCCACTGATAAGATAAGTGCTGACAAGACAGGTCATGAAGCAGGAGCCCAGGACAGAAGGAACAGTAAACAGAAGCCTTGCTGCTCTCTTATTTTGAAAAGCATAGATTCTTGTAGAAAAAAACCTAAATCTCTAAAGTGAGCCTAAAACTGGCATTGTGTACCTCTGTTGTTTTATAACTTTGATTTCTGAGTTCAATTGCTGATTAGCTAAATTTTAAAAAATTTAACCAATGAAAAATGTGCCAAAAATCAGGTAATTAAAAAATCTCTTAAAAAACAGTTTATATTCTCTCTCTCTCTCTCTCTCTCTCTCTCTCTCTCTCTGTGTGTGTGTGTATGTGTGTGTGCGTGTGCACATGCACATGAATGTTTGAGTAGACACACGCGGGGAGGCCTGCATATACATGTATGTATGTGCCTATGGAGGCCAGAAGTCAACCTTGCATGCTATTTCTCCTGTGCTGACTATCTTATTTTATTAAGACAGTGTCTCTCATTTGCCTGGAGCTTATCACTGAGGCTAATCTAGTTAACCAGCAAACCCCAGGAATACATTTGTCTCTGCTTCCCAAGTGCTGGGATTACAAGTAGGGTTCTGGGAATGGAACTTGGGGCTTCATGCTGCATGCCAAGCACTTTACCAGCTGAGCTATCCCCCAGGCCCATACTTATCTTCTCAAAGTGAGTATTCAGATTAATATTTTAAGGTTGTGTTCCACATTTACTTAAAACACATCAATTTCATGTTACAATGATAAAACCATATGTAATCAATAACTATAATATTTCATAAAAATACTATGAACTGACTGCTATTCATCTGAGATTTTCAATAGCAGGGGAGATGTCAATGAAGGCAGTCAGTTGATATAAATAGCATTGGAGGAGAAGCAGAATATATTAGAAATACATAAATACATACCCTTATAGGAGTGTCCACAAAGGGAACTAACTGATTGTGTTATTTAACACCCCTGAGTTCTTGGAGAAAACTAGAGAAACATGTAAGAAACCACAGACTAAAAATCTTACCCCCAGGAGTAGGAAACACACTGGAAACTTTAATAAGTGCAGACAAGGGGACACCTGGATAGCTATGTAATTAAGAACCTCAGCATGAGGCATGAAAGAGATATCAAGATGAGAAATTATTCCCAGATTGAATTGTGAGGTCTGACCATCAAAAATGCAAAAGACATTCTACCTTGATTTTGAAACATAGATTTGAATACAGAATACAAAATCAGAACAAACCAGACGACACATTCCAGCTAAATCCTCCCTCCCAGTGAAGTTGCCGAAACAAAAAACTAAATTGAGGAGAGGTACCTCTCTAGACACGATCGGAATTTTTAGTGTAGTCACAGTGCCCAGAACACTAAGAATGAGTAACAAAATGAAGCAAAGATCTAAGTTAAAATCACTGGGATTCATCAATACAGTTGAACATTAGAGGAAGCTATGAGTTTATGTTACTGGTGCTTTGGGGAGGGCGAGAAGGCAGGATATCAACCTCAGCAAAGGTGCTAAGAAACTCCAGAAGACACTGGCTCAGCTGTGGTGGGCTAGATCCCAACAGACTAGAAAATACAACAAGCAAGAGACAGAATTCTACGGTTGGCTAAGCATTGCTCTGGGATTAGTGTTCTGAAGGTAAATCTAGACAGCCAGTGTTTTATTCTAGCACTTTCTACAATTCACACACAGGTTTCTATTCAGAAATAGAAGCCATTCTCCCTATGTATCTGAAACAGCTGTCGAGTTAATCATCAGGTGTCTAAAGGAACAACATAAATCAGACCATGACCTTCCCTGTAATGAACTGCACATTTTTATACTGCTGCTAGAAAAATAAATAAGTAGAAATAATGACTTGACTTCTCTAAAATAGGTTACAATTATTCAGAACCATTTTTCTTGCTGCCTAGATTGTAAGCTCCTTGAAGACAGGCCACTGTCCATTGCTCTATCAGTTTTCCTTAGAGTCCAAAGACAATGCAGTTAGTACTTGCAAAGAAAGAAGTTAATTATTAAAAGGCTTTTCCCAGATTCTTCTCAGAATTGACCCAACCAGTCCTAAAGAGTAAATAAAAGTAATCTTCTCTCTGTGGCCCTATTACATAATAAAACACAAAGCAGAAAGCGGCTTTTAGCAGTGAAAACAGCATCTATGTATGCTGCCTTGGAAACCAGGAGCTTGGTGGCTTTAGGGCAAATGGAAGAAGGCAAGGCTGAGAAGGGTGTGTAGGTGTATTCTACTCACACGTCACACCATGCTATGACCACCACAGGGCTGTCTCCTAGGACAACAACTGTGTACAGCATCGATCGCCCTTGAGTAACAGCCACATTGGCACTGTTGATAAGACAGGCGTGCATTTACAATGCCTTAAATTCCATTTTCAAGGAGGAGCACATTGGGTAATCAGATGAGATAATAAAACACACTGACCTGGATCTGTTGCTGCAGGAGATTAATCTTGTGCTGCTGCTGAAGAAGTTGCTGCTGTTGTCTTGCGATCTATCAGAAATAAAGTTCCATTAGGTTAAAATGAAATGCTTGCACCTTTGCCATTATCTCCACATCTCTCCTGCTACTGCCCAAATGCTTTACTGGGCCTCAATGTGAAAGACTCCCTTTGAATGGAGTCAGTGGGACCAGCGAGGAAAGGAGAAGCATCTGAGCCAGCGGCATGTCTCTACTTTATCCAGAGATGCAAACTACAGTCTTGTGTTCTTGTATTCTAGCTGAGAGCAAACTCCTCAGTCTGCATTGACTGGTCCACTACAGAACTTTGGAAACTAGATCCTTGCAGAATAAACAGGAAAACTCTAGCCACATTTGTCCAAAGAGGCTTGTCTGGCTATGAAACGCAAAATCTGCAAGCAAAGGGCTTTCTAATGTGCCACAGATCTATTTCTGTCATTTACACTTACAAATATTATCAAGGAGACATAAAAACAAGGTAAACAGCAAAAATCTTTAGCTTTTTGGATGGCATTCTCTGATCTACAGAGCAGTTCTAAGATGGCAATGGACTTGTTCTATAGTACAGGATTTGCATACAGGTATTATAGTCCCTTTCTTTGCACAGCAATCGAACGAAGTATCTTAAAAAGTTATCTGGTCTATGAAAAGAAATACTAGCCATGAAATCCAAATCCTACTGGAGACCACCTCTGTCCCTTAGGAGGGCAAAAGACCTTTGTAAGAAGGTGGAGCTTGCTGCCTAACTAACCAGGGTCAGCATTCCCTATCTGCTCACTCACTGCCCACCTCACAGATGACCATAGCCTTAGGCTCTAAATAGGGTTCTTTCAGAGTATTCCATGTGAAACAAAGAAGCATGGAGAGCCCAAGAGCAACCAGGAGGACAAAATTCCATAGTGCTGTGTGATTAAGAGTCCTCCGTCTGCTTATTTCCAAAAGCCAAGGATTCTAGAATGAGCTGTGTGCGGAGTAAAAATGGGTGCAGATGACTCCAATCTACCTACATGCATCTTAGGTCTTCCTGTCACTTTCCCTTACCTAGAACCTGGTAAAAACCAATCATGTCATCCAGTTTATGACAACACAATGGGAGACTTCGATGCTGCTCCATAGTTTCTGCTGACAACTGGTTCATACTGGAAGTGTAATGCTGGGGCCTCTAAGTGACTCCAGTTTGAGAACTAGGATTGCTCTTTCCAAGAGCTTCCAGTCCACACAGAAACAGGATTTAATCAGGTTAGGACACTCTACTCTGCTTGCTGTCACTCAAATCAGAAATGAACCACTCACTCTGCAGCTCTAGGTGTGGACACTGGAACCTCTGCATATTTATTTCCTCTTAGTAAACTGGTGAAATACCACCAGGCATCTAATATTGATGGTCCCTCGTAAATGATAAAGTGCTGCCTGGAAATGCATCGGAAACACCACGGTGCAATTACCATCATCCACTCTACATACATGGGTTTGACACAGTGAAGTATGGTACATAAGCACCATGTGGCTCAAACTCTGAATTTTATTTGCCAATCGGTTGAGCTACATGCTCGCTTCATTGAGCATGACAACCTAGTTTTAAGTGTCATTTAATTTTCATTTTGAAATATAATTACAAAGTGTTCACTGTAAGATATCACTCGTCTGCAAATGTGTCAAGATTAATTTGTGCTAGCTTATTCACAAGTGTCAATAGTTAATTACTGTGTCATCTCTGGATGGCTAAATGACATTCTAACTTCTGATTTTTTACAGTGTTCCTTTATGTTATTTTCCATTAGAGGCTGAGTCCATATTCCTACATGTGGGCAAATACTCAAGCATATAAAATACCAGACGTCACAACTCATTAAAATCAACAGAGCATATACTTCTCTATATATCCCTGTAAAATACATTTAACTGAAAAGATAATTCCAGTAATAATGTCAGATTTCTAAAAACTGCACATTAATTTGGATCTGTCTGATCTAGGGTGTGAGAGACTATGCTATAGGATCATTGTTATATTAATGCACTCTGGGAGACAAGAAAATCATTTGTAAAAGTGCTTCATTTTCTAAAAGACACGCATTTAAATTCGGATATTTCTTCTGCATTCTCATTTCTGAGTCAATCACATCTAGTCCTTGAGGAGCCAGGTATTCATTTGCTCTCAATGACTTGTCTGCACTCAAGAAAGTGACTGTAACTCACCATCCAACCCAGCACAACCTTACATGGATGAGGGATGGAATATTAGGAATTACCTTCGAAAGTAATCATAAGCCAGGCAGGGCTATTTGGAGGGAACAAACTGCATGGGGTTCTCATTTTAAAGTCAAAGGGGAAAAAAATCACTGGGCCAGTGAGCTGAAGGGTCCCAAATTTTTTCTGGAAGATAATCCCTTCTTTCTAGAGAAGGCCTGGAGAGAAGGCCTACGGTCAGCACTGGGATTAGCTGGGCACCTCTGTAGATGGCTATACCAAAGTAATTCAAACCACATCTTCTAAAAGTCATGCCTGCCCTCAGTCTCGCTAGCTAGGATGCATTTCTTTGCCCTCAGTTTTCTTGAACCCTGGATTTCTAGAAGTCTCCCTCCTCCCTTCTTTCTTTTCCTCCTCTTCTTCTTTTGAATTTTCCTGATTCTATTTTCTGAAGAAAGCCTACAACAAATAGACCAATCAGTGTGATTGCCCGCTGCGCTTGGCGCCCACCCCACCACATCTCCATTCCCTGGCTCCTTTTGCAAGCCTCACCTGTTCTTGTTGTTGGCGAGCAAGGTCCATTTGCTGCCGCTGTTTCTCGATCTGTGAGGCTGCCAGCTTTTTCTGTTCATCGTGCGCTGCCAGGAGCTGCTCCCGCAAGCTGATGAGCTGGGTAATCATGGTGGAGAGTTGTCGTTCCTTCTCCGCTAGGCTCTCGGGTGTACCTAAGAGGGAAACGAGAAGAAATCTCACAAGCTTGAGGAATGTCTAAAGGAATCAGAGAAAGGCAGGCAGAGTTTAGAAAGAGAACCTCTTAGATAAGGGTCTAGGATAGTGACTATGCCACTGGGAACGCATGCGTGCTGTGATATAATTAGTGCTCCCCATGCCCAGAACCATATTGTCACCTAGAATCTCCTTCCACCACTAAAACCAAAACCAAACCAGAACAGTCTACTCCTTCTCACAAAATGCCTATCTTTTGATCAAACAAGGAATCTGAGGTTCTATAGGTATTTAATGGTACCTGTGTGAGGGAGAGAGATTTTCTTCAGTGGTGTAGCTATGAATAAGGAGCCCCAGCTCCTGTAAATGATGCCTTACCCATGTCCCTGTAAGTAACCCTAGTTAAACTCTTCGGATTACAAAAAAAAAAAATCAAACAAAAAACTAAATTCAAAACAAACAACAACAAAAGACAAGAAAGCACATGGGGGACTAGTTGAGAAGAGGAAGGACATCAACAAGAGTGAAAGGGGACAGCAGAGTGTAATGAGAGGTGAGTATCATCAAAATGCACTATATACATGTATGAAAATGTTGTGACAACCATACTATTATGTATAACTAATATGTGCTAATAAAAAACTTTTAAAAAGAAAGCAAAGTTCTATAGTTATGACCGAAGTTCAGAAACTTTTAGTATTTTAATATTTTATAACTTCCCTCCCCTCGATGACTCAGTATCAATAGCAAGGATACGGTGGGTGTTCACTAAACACTAGCTAAGGAGTTTCCTAGTTACTGTCTTCAAAGGCTTTCTATTGTCAAAGATCTGTCTGAAGTTCAGAGGTAAGAGGTCACTCTCTTGGCCATAGAACAAGTTTTTCCCAAGAGAATAAAAACTGCTTTAGGTAAGAAAGTATTGAGGTTTTGTTATTGTTTGTTTTGTTTTGTTTTGTTTTGTTTTGTTTTGTTTTGCTAGAAATCAAGGTTTTCACGTTCCTCAAAGGTAACAATGTTGCTTGGGGGCCCCTCACCCTTTTGCCGTTTGTCACTCTTCAAAGGAAGAAAACAGGCTCAGAGGCTGGGAAGGTTATGCATAAGGATGTGCAGTTTAATGAACGCAAAGACGCTGAGCACTTATGGTATGCGTTAATGGCACTGCACAGTCTTTTATGGACAAATTGCACAGCTCTCCTAAGTAAAGGGGACAGAATCCTTTTGTGAATCTAAATTAGAGCATTTTACCGCAGCGTAAGATAAGGATTGCAGCCACTGCATTGGAGCCTCACTGGTTTCATTATAAAGAGGAGACCTATGCTTTGAAAGCTTTTCAGGAAGATGCCAGCAGCTGTCAAGGGAATGAAGAGTGCTGATTTTTGTGAATGTGGAAGGGGAGACTTCCAGCCCTGTAAAGCCCTACCCACGCCTTCTAAGAAAGCATCAGAACAACCCAAGAAGCTAAAAATATCTTAATTATGTATGTCCCTATTTTCTCAGTGGCCCCTAGGAGAAAGGTGTCTCCAGAGGATGCTGGCTAGCCCTTGCTGGCATGTGATTCCTTCAGGGTAAGACATGTCTGCGAAAGAGCAACCCAACTAAAGCACCTTTGGATTTTAAATACCAACTCAGATCCTTAAAAAAAAAAAGACCTCCCTGTGTCCCTGAAAACATGACTGATCTGAAAGAGTATCTATAATCGAAATGAAAAGACAAGAGTGAGGCACAAGAAAGGAGAGACACTGATTATGATTTGAAATAGACAGCGAATCAGGAACAGCTCTTGGAAATCATTAAAGAAGAAAAATGGATTTTTATTTCATCAGTAGGATTTTAGATTTGGTTTAAAAAAGTTCTTAACCCAGAAATATTAAATAAGAAACCTATAAATGTAGGCTGCCAAAGGAGATCAAGCAGTATCTTTAAAAGCACAAAAAGATCCAGCTATGTTTTCATTACTATGAGAAGACATAGTAATGAAATTGATTTCATTCTTTTTTTTTAATTCAGTACATATCTTTTGGATGGGAACAATGTGCCAGGTACTATATCCAATAATCACCATGTGAATATAAACTATTGCTGACAAATTTGCAAGCAAATCAAGTATTTTAAGGAAGGTTGGCCCACATTTGGATCCAAGGAAGGAATCCTAGAAGAGCAACAATTGAACAAGAGGAACATGAATTAGCTAGGTAAAGAGTGGGAATGCCTTTTGATCAAAAAACTTTGTAGAAAATATGAAAAATTGTCATGGCAAAGGAACTATAGTTAAGGGGAGGGTTGTGAGTAGTGGGTAATCAAAAGCTTTCCAGAATGAAAAAAAAAAAAAAACAATATAGGCTTAGGCTCTGCACGTGTATGCTGGGGGTATATGGGCTTTGGTGTGTTTCAGAGATTAAATAAAGGTGATTAAATATGAACAAGGAAAATAAAGGAAAGAAGGGTACCAGATGAGGCTAAAGAGGCAGGAAAATGTCACTCCATTCAGCCTATGTAGACCATGTTTTATGAGTTCTCTCTTCATTCTGAGAATAATGCAACATTGCTAATATTTTAAGCATAGGTAGCTTTGGCTGTGTTGAAATCAATGGAGAGTGTGCACGCTTTATTGCCTATTGTTTCTGTCCTATCCTTAATTCACTAATTTTCTTCTTATACTTGACTAGATGAGGTGAGTGAATAGGCTTGCTGAAAACTGGGACAGCTGTCCTACTACTGTTCTTGACTAAAAAAGCACCCCTTGGTGTGTTTTGGGTAAGGACCACAGGCACACAAGTTTGATTCATGTTTTTATTTTTCAGTGAAGGTGAAATTTTCCTCTCTCTGGTTTTAAAGCCTTTTCAACAATCTTTCATTTATTTCCCTTTCTCTTCTGCTTGGTAAACAGAGAAGCTGAGTACAGTGTAAAAATGACAGCTTCTTGTTCAAGGAGAGGCCAACAGTGCTATCTCTAAATACTTTGGTGACTCCTGATGCAGACCTAAGTTTACAGAATAATACCACTTAGCTGAACCATTTTACAGAGCATGAAGATAGTGAAACTGATTGTAAACATTGTCTCCTAAAAACTCTTCCATTGGACTTAGACAGATGTTTAAGGAAAATAAAACAAGAGACAGTAGTATTTGTAATTTAAGGATTTAGGTACTCATATAATAATATCAATATTTTTTCCTTAAACTTAAATAAAATTTATCCAATAAACTGATGGATAGATGATAGATAATTCATAGATGATTGATATAAATGATAAAAAAGGTAGATTATAGACAGATAATAGGTGATTTATAGACAGATGTGGAAGATGGTAGATAATAAATGATACATAGCCAGATAGATATAGATGACAGGTAATAGATAGCTAGATAATAGATGATAGATGTGTGATAGGTGATTGATAGATGACAAATAGAAAATAGACAAATGTTTGTATAGCTATGAGCCACAACAAATGGCCCTAGGTGAAATGCATATTTCAATTTTAGCATAGCATATCTAAAATTCCTTTAGAATGAGATATCCTATGTATAGCCATGTTGCTAGCTCTTGAGTTCAGATCAGGGAGTAATGCTATGTTCTCTAAATGCATAGGTGTGGCAGGGGGAGTGACCTGTTTCATACCCATTGTATAAGTTTGGCATAATTAACTTAAAAATCACTATTTGAACCTATACTAATAGATAGTTCTGTTTTAACTGATGAAGTATTTATCTACCCTGCTATAATAAAAATAATATCAAGTGTGAATCATAGTGACCAAACCAACCTGAGAACACAAGTTATTTCATTCCTATAGTTGAACTGAGAGGCCACTATTACAGAGAAACTAGAATAGCCAAAGTGACTGAAAGAAGAGTCAGTCAATGGTGCATATGGAACTCCTAAATACAGTCAGGGTATGTTAGGGTAAGCAAAAAGGATTGTAAGATGCTTCTTCAATTAATGTAAGGATATGTGGAAGAATCTTATCCTAAATCATGTTTTAAGATTTGACAAAACCAACTTAGATAGATGATAGATAGATGATAGATAGATAGATAGATAGATAGATAGATAGATAGATAGATAGATAGATAGACAGACAACAGACAGACAGATAAATAGATAAATATCAGAGACGAAGGATGCACTGAGCCAGCAGAGGTCATGGGTAGCCTAACGCCATCTGTTTCACATCTTTAGACTATCTTAAAATAACTCTCTCAAACGCATTGCCAGAAAACAGCTTCTTCTGACTCCCACACAAAGCCAGAGGTGTTTCATAAACCACAAAAAGGGAGCCAGCAAAAAAGCTTCTGTACACAGATTTTTCTCCAAGTCGGTGTGCCTGCTTTTATTCTATGTCACACACAGGGTGTGCCTGACACTCCACCATAAACTGTATCTATTCTCCAACTGCAGAGACAGAGTTGCAAGCTGCGGGGCTGTTTTTTCTTTCTTCCCTTTTTTCTTCCATGGGGTCATCTTTATCCCCAAACCACATCTGTCTTGAGTTTCTTTCGGATTAGTAAGGTGGATCAGTGCTCCCCAGGGCCTGCTCCAGCTGAAGTATTTTAATTTGACTAAACACCTGATTTATTTTATCTCTCCGATGAGAAAGGCAGTTTGTCTTAATAGAGCCTGTCAGCCCACAGCCCCATTCACAGCAATTTACAGGCAGCCGGGGACGCGGTGAGAGAAGAGTGCTGTGGTTCTGTATTTTACCCTCCTCTGGAAAGCACCTAAAAGCAGCTATTCACTGCTACTGCATGTGGCATTTTAGAACTGAATTAGCTTTTTATTCAAGTAACTACACTTGTTGTGAATAGCTTATCTGTAAAATTGCTACATTCACTACTGATTTTATTAACCTTTGGCTCGATCACAAAATGGTCTTCAGTTAGGAAAGACCTTTAAAATTGACACATTTTTTTTTCTGAGGGCCTTTATTCCAGTGACTTCAGATTTACTGAATTTGATCTATTGAATTCTTTACCAGTTGTAGTTAAAATTTTGAGTCTCAATAGGAAGTCAATAGTGTGTAAATAAGGAAACACTTTTCAAAATGTAAATATGGTGGCAATTTCCCTTGTCAGAAGTTTTCAAATACCATCTTTTATTATAACAGTTTCAGAATCAGCCCTCTAGCCTTTTTTGGTGAGAATCTGAAGAACCTGGAAAAATTACCTAAAATAGGTAATTTATTTTTTAACTTTTACAAACCTGTCTTCAGGCTCAACATCAAAGGAAAAAACACAAAATTATATGAGAATTTACATGAAATGAAGAATTTCTTTCTTGGTATAAAATAAAAGATTAAAATATAAATCAGAAGTCACATTTAAGATTAATTTAAAGGCCTTATCCCCCACAAACATGAGTTCATAAAACTTAGCACCATAATCTGCTAGCTAATTTTGGCCACATGAAACTCATATCATTATAATTGGTGGCACTAGAAAAATGTTGGGCTCTGGAAGTGGCCTTGCCTCACTTCTTTTCAAATAATCCCATGCCTGTAACTTCAGGAGCACAGAGATGTTTCATAGGTCACCCCTCAATACTTGCTCTCTCAAAGCAGATCACTATTGTCCCGAGAGCTAAATTTTTGTAAGAAGAAAACACAGAAGACAGAAAGAGATAGAGATACTTAAAGAGAAGAGGGAGGGAGGGCAGAAGGGAGAAAAGGTGGGGGAAAGGTCAAAGGGGTGGCAGGAGAGGGAGGAAGGCAGGGAAAGAGAAAAGGGAGAACAGCTAAATTAAATTCTGTGTGTTCCCTGTATGCTTTTTATTTCTAATGAAATGAGGGGCTGTGTTGTCAAAGCAGAACTGACCAAGCCAAATACCACCAACAGCAAGCAGCAGTATCTGAAGCGTGTCCAAGGGGCTTCAATGAGAAACAGCACCTAACCAGCCTGCTTCATTGAATCCCTGTACAAGTTACTTCAACAGACTTGATAGAATGTTAGAATGAAATTACAAGAAAATGCCTGTGCTTGGACTGATGGAGAGGGCGGGCAGAGACGCTGGAGTGAGGTTCCGATGAGGATAGACTTTTCCACATCAGTCCTAGAAAGATTAAAGCACTTAACAGTAATTCCAAAGTGACATCAATCCAGGATCTCAGCCAACAATCCAGAAAGATTTTAAATTAAGTTGAAAAGAAAGGCTTTTACGAATCAATTCCCCCGGTCAGGACTGATTGTTTTTAACCGGACATTGTTTGAGAAAAAAGCTTAAAAAAAAAAAAAAAACAATGCCAATCATAAAAGAAAGCCACATTTGATCTTTCCTGCCCTCAAATAACCTGGTCAAACCGCGGCTTCTCCCCCTGCAGCCCTGCACACATCAGATGGGCTGTGATGTCGCTACTTCACAAGCCCAGGACATCATTTAGCCCTGGCCTTTTTTGATGGAATCTTCCTTTAAATGTCACAAAATAGGGCATCAAAAAGTCAGCAAAAAAAATAAACGGGGTGAGCTGAGGAGACCCACAGCACACCAGAAGGTTCCTTGATAAAAGTTACTTTGTGGTGACGGCCTGAGAAAGGAACCCTGTCACATGGTACCAGCAGATAATTGAGTCCTGAATCCAATAGCAATTTTAAAAGCTTTCTACTCTAAGGGCCCCAGTGCATCATAAAGATAAAGGATTTCAGAAAAGAAAAAAAAAACCCACAAAGCCCTCTATTATCTTATCAGGCTTTGGTTACAACAGCTGAACCAATAGGACCAAATCCTGAATGACTTTTTTCAAAACAGCAGAACACTGGAATTGCTTTGTTTTCTCCTCAGTCGGCTATTGTCATGGCTCCCATATGCTCCCATCCACTCCTCGGGAAATAAAAAGTTTAATAAAGGCAGCAGTTGTGCTCGTAGGAATGACGACTTCAGGAGTGCCACACAGGAAACTGGCCTCATGGATGAAGACAGAGGCTTTTTTTTTTTAACTAAATATATGAGAATTTCCTTTTCAAAATGTAAAGAAATCTCACTGAAAATGTCTTTCAAATTGTTAAACTGGAGACAAGAAGAACCCGGTCCTCCCTCAATGAAGAGCAGTCTCCTGTCTATGCCAGGCACACTCACCTCTCCTTAGCTTCCCTTCTTCCTAGCTGTAAAAGGAAGTGTGTTTCCTGGATCGACTGAGGTCTATTCATGTTGCAGATCCTAACTGAGCAAGAACAATCCATGGAACTCTGCCATCTGGGCTCCCAACCTCACAGCTGGGCATCAGCCCATTGTGCTTTATTATCCAATCATTTTAGGGTCCGGAAATGAAGGCATCCTGACACATCTCGTCTTCAGCAGGACACGGGCTACCATGACAGTACTGCTAGGTGTTTGTGATGGGCAGTAATGGCTATGTCTCCATAACACACACATAAAAAATAATAACTCTGCCTTTCAGAAACATGGAAGACTCTGCTCCTCTATGGAAAAGAACAATGACACATTTTGTTTCAATCACCAAGTTTTGCAGACTTGGCTTCTTTGGACAGTCCATCATATCTAGAGGCTGGGAACGGAGAAGACAGACAGACAGACCTTACTAAGGGTACTTTGTCTAACATGGCTTATGTGTTACATTACTAAGTCTGCACCCTAAACACGGCATTGCTGTGTCCAATTCACAGGTGAACAGCTACACCATAGCTAGATGAACAGCTAAGTAATGTGACCAACTCACAAAGCAGTTGACTGGATCTGAATCCAAGTCTTTTTATTTCTAATCCACATATTCCAGAGTACAGGCTATCATCCCTCAGCACAGACTGAGAATATAATCAGGGAATATGTAGAAGTGAGAAACAATGTTGTGAGGGACCCACCAGATATTTTTAATGCCAGGTAAGTGTTAGAAATAGACAACTGATGTGTTATATATTTTTTTATCTTTTTAAGATTTTTTTAAATTATGTATATGTGTTTGTATGTGTGCATGAGTACGAATGCTCACTCAAACACACACATATGCCCCACCCCTCACCCCCCATCCCCCACCCCCAGCACTGGAGCTGGAGTTATAGGCAGTTGTGAGACGCCCAACACGAATGTCAGGAACTAAACTCGGGTCCCCTGCAAGAGCAGTGTATATTCTTAACCACTGAGCTGTTTCTCTGGTCCCAAAGAAAAGAAATATGCAGTTTCTCTTTAAAGTTTTATTTACAAAATAAGTTTAAAAGCTGGACAAGGAAATCAAATAGCTAGAGGTCAGCAAACTGGACTTTGACAGGTTATAGATGTGAAAACAGATCTTGACATTGAGTGACAGGTCTAGAGTTCCTCAAGAATCTAGCAGCCTGGCTCACAGAGAAGACCCTCTATGTACTTATTTCCTAAGCCTACCCTCCTCTCCCCAAACAACATATGGCCTCCTGGTTCCAAGCCCAGACACAATGATTATGCAGGCCACGGCATTCTACGACATTCTCTAACATTCCAGATACAATATTTACAACACCCATGAAAGTCTGAGAACTCAAATATTTGCATGTGTCAAGTGTCAAGTGTGCTGCTGCCCTGAATGCAGTGCATCTGTAGACCAAGATAAGTGCTGGCCAAGAGGAAGTTACATGGGAAAACCTTGCAAAGTCATAGAAAACTCCTAGGTACCACTAAGGCTGGAATAATTTCTGTCAGCATACCACACAAACACACAGACACAGACACACACATACACACAAAATGTCCATTTCCCAGGTGTTTTCATTTATTCTTCTGAACAGTTCTTGGTAGAAGACTTTTATTTTTATTCTAGTTTATGTTTTGTTTACCTGATTCATTAACATATATATGTATATATATATTATATAAATTGTGTAGTTATTGCATATTGCATGCACATGAAAAAGAAAGTCTATGTTCTTATGTAACCATATGTTGTTGGTAGTTTACAGATTTACATGGCTGAGCACCTGACCAAGTAACAGGCCATTTGTGCATCCCACCCATTGCAAACTCAGATGATGGATCTGTAAAGGCTCATAAAGTTGTGAAAGTTTGCATTTTCTTCAATTGTTATTCACAGTTAAACACAGATGCATATGTTCTTTTCATTCTCAGCTTTGATACTGTCTGCTGGTTAAAACAAATGTTGTCAAATTTATCTCATCACATTTTATGGAGATACACTATGCTGAGAATGATGCTTTGAAGGCTTTCTATTAGTTTCCATTCATAGTTCACAATATTCAGAATAAAGGAATTAATAAATGTCAGAGGCAGAGAAAAAGACAATTAAGCCTGGGTCCAGAAATGATCAGGAGTCTTCTATCACAGGATGGTTTGTTCTACCTCTGTTTAGGATATTTTATATATTGATACATATTAAGGATATTGTTATTACATTACACTATACATTTCTATCTCTGATTGAGATGTTCTGTATATTGTCACAAATTCGAGGTCATTGTTTTTATAACATGCATCTGTTTACAGATTATTTATTTTTATAATGTGAAGCTTTAGTCTTTAGGCTATTTAGGTTGATAATAACTATAGGTTAATCAATAATCACCCATGCTTGTCATAGTTATAGTTATGTTAGTTAGGTTCCCTAGACATACAGAAACATATGTCAGATGGATGGATAATCTTCAAACACTTCATAGACCTGGAGAATATGGCATTTAAATGTTTTAATAAGTTAGAACTCTGTGGATGTGAGACATTATTGCTCCTGGCAGCACCGATCTAGTCCCGAGAGGATGTTGGGCATTGAAGACACTCTATATGGAATTTGTCATCTTCTTGGCAAATATGGCCTGTTGGGCACAGAACTGCCCTTGCCTTGACTGCTGACAGTAAGCACACTGTCCAATCTGGACGACTAGGACACAAGGGAAAATGACTGCTGAACCTTGCCACACAAGGTAGGACAGTCTTTCAAAATTTTCCTGCTTCTGAAAATAGTCTATCAGATGTTCTAGACCTTTATCCAATAGGGGATGCCCCAACATCGCAGAGAAACCTTGGGTGACTGTCCAGGCAGCCAACTGTCTCTGTCATTCCTTGTATTTTTTGGAAGTCGCTTGCTTGCACTTTCTGCTTACTCAGGTAATTATTTTCCTCTCAGGTCTTTGATGTGGTGGAAGACTAGACGGTCATAGTTACAATCCTCCCGTATCTTAGCTAAGAACATATCAGGTACTAGATTTAGATTCTTCAGGATGAGACAGCTATTAGAGTAATCTCTGTATTTTCCCATTTACATATATTCTGAACATCTAGTATGTGTTTCTTGCTTGATGTTGTTCTTGTTGGTTGTATTTCCATTTTTGTTTATGACATTACCCTTTCTTCCTCCTGGACAATACTTGATAATTATTCTTATTATATATAGTTTAATAATGGGTTTAGAACCTTCTTATTTAGACAAAATAGGGGAAGTATAGTGGGTGTTCACTCTGCCTATGACCTTGGGCTACCTGGCCTGATAGAGGTGGTGCTTCTTGTCTGCCTGCATGAACTCTTAAGAGGGGAGAGAGGGGATTGCAATCTCTTGGGTTGTGGAGACTGAGTCGGGTGTGTAAAGTGGCATGTGTCAATCCTCATCTTTCCTGGACATAGCAGAAGGACTTTGTGACTGGATCTACCTTATCCCATACCAGTGAGTGTGTAGACCCATAGCACCCATTAATAAATTCATATATATTCTTATATACACCTTTTGGCTCACAATTCAAATGAATGTCAAAGGCAGAAAAAAAGACAATCAAACCTGGACTCAGAAGTGATCAGGGGTTTTCTATCACAGAATTGTGTTGAACATGCTAAACTACAATATGAGGAAAATATCCAGAATATTCTCTAGCCTTTTCTTATAAAACTTAAATTAAAAGTTAATGTATGTTTGTTCAACTTATAAAAAATAATTTCTTTATACTCTCATAATAATACATCCATAAGTAAATAGAAAGAAAATTCAATTGAAGGTCTTCAAAGGATTATTTTATATGATTGTGGAGTCCAATGAAAACTTGGAAATAATTTCATAAACTCACTTTTAACTTTAAAATATTTCTGATTTTACAATTGTCCTATCAATTTAATATGAGAGATTTTTAACTAATATTTTAACATAATGGCAAAATCTGAGTATGCAATATAGAAGTGAGGTAGAACTACTTTAAACTTACAGAACAGAATAGAACAGCACAACTGACATAATGGGAGAGAAATACAACTCAGCGGTGATGGGCATCACAGTTTGAAGAGACAGAAGTCAGAAAGGTAAGATTATTTAAAGAAGTTGAATTTAAGTGTAAAACTTTTCTAAAGATGGCAATTTGAGGACATGTAAACTTCAGGCACAACCACAGACAGTCACAGACAGACCTTGATTCCAGGCCCAGATAAACGGCTCTGAATCCCAGGGATCCTTGTGACCTATGTGACTTTCTTCCAGTGTGGGGACAGCTATAACCAAAAGACCCTACTGGCCAGCTCCATCACTATGTATTTAGCAACAAATAAAATTCAGAAAAATGAGAGAGGTAATTTAAGGATGTTAAATATTAAAGAAGTTCATGTTTAGATTAATAAACATTTTCAAGCACTTATGATGATCTCAATCCCTACTACGTGCTAGGATTAGTCATATTTTTATCTGTATTTCAACAAACTTGGGAAAGTGAGGATGAGAAAGGTTAAAACTATGTCCAAGACCACATGGCTTGTAATTGATTGAGGCAAGACTCTAAACCAGTTGGTCTGATATCCAAGTCTCTATTCAGCAAATCACAGGTTTTTTTTTAAGAAAGAAAACCACAGATAAATCTAGTTACCAGCCACTTTATACATAGTTCTCAATAAGTACTCCTGAGTTTTTTAATTTTTAAATACCTTATTGGTAGCTACAATATTAATAGGTAAGGTATACTTAGGAAAATTATAATTTAATATTAAGATCTTGTAAACATAAATGGAGGGGACTGAATGTACATGAACTAATTTGAAAATACTCAAGAAAATGTTATAACTAGAAATTTAATTTCAAACTGTTTGAAATGTTTTGTCAAATAATTCTATGAATTTAAACTGTAAGTTAGAAGGAAGAATTAAGTGGAGGACTGTATGAATTAAGTAGTCTAAGCATTTAAGAGAAATATTTTAAAGAGGTTTATATTATTAAAGAAACCATTTCTAAAATCATTTCTTTCAATAAAATTGGCTTATGTACCATTACCCTACAGCTGGAGAATAGGTTATGAATCTTAATTGCTCAGAGGAAAAAATGTCAAAAGAGTTAAAGTTGAATGATAAGCTAAAATCACCAAAAACTTTTTTAGGAAGCTTTAAAAAAATATAGCTAACATGAGTAAATTATTTTTTTAATTTCAAAAACTGGAGAATGACCTTTATTGTGATTCAGATCTAACCAGACTTTGACAGTGATCCATAACTATGTTTCCTAACATTTTAAAATCAATGTATCTATTGCTTTATTAAACAAACTATAGAAGGTCAATCAGTTGAACAAAATTTCCTTGGCTAATGGAAGAATACAGAGCACAGGAAGAAAGCTGACACATTGAATAAGCTTTTATATGCTATTAGCAACCCCATTTGAGACTCCAACTCTACTAATCAAGAAGAATTTTAATTAATGGAGCATTGGCAGTTTGTTTCCAGTTCAAACAATCTCAAGCACTCTTTGACTTTATGAAGACAATGCAATTTTCCCTCACACTGATGCACACACAGAGCATCTGTGGATCTCCTTTAAAGTAGGTTCTTTCTATCTAAATAATGTGCTGGGATCCTAAAAGGACTAAGTTGTCATGCAGAGTTAATGTTTATTTTTTATGTTCCATGACAAAGAAAACTGTCCTAATCTCATTTTTGGCAACCATAATATATAAAACCTTGTTTGTCTCATAACTTGCTCACTCTTAGCTTCCTAACATCTACAACAGATCCAGGCACATAAGTGAGTAGACCTTTAACAACTATTTGAATTCTGTCATGTGAAGTCATTTGGACAATATATCATCCATGCTAGGCAATTCCTTCCATGAAAAGAGATGCTATTAATATTATATCAACAACATGAGTGTGACTTCCAGGACACCTGGTAAACCTGGACATCTAGGAACTCCGGTCATAACTTACCCTCAGTGCCAGTCTCTAAGTAACATCAAGACATAGAAGATAGAGCCCATGATTGATAAATAAATCTCCCAAGAGTCCTGTGACATAGGTCTACATAGTTTGTAAACCTGAGATATAGATGATGAAATTTTATAAAGTAAGTGGATCCAAATAGTTTAAATATGTAGAAATTTGCAACACAGATTGCAATACCAGAGCTATACAGAGAAATCCTGTCTCAAAAAAAAAATCGTTGAAAACAAATGGCTGAATCACTGCAACCCAATGTCACGAAATATAAGCTCACACCTTTGAAGTTTCTTTTCTTTTCCTTCCCTTTCTCTCTAGAACAAATTCAATTGTAATTATTACATCTGGAGAAAATTTGGTCTTCTGATGTCCTTTTTAAAGCTAAGAACTAGTCAAGTCAAAGTAGAAGAGGGCACAAACTGAAAATGAGCACTCATGTTTTCTGTGTGGCAGGGAGATAAACAGGACAAACACTGGCCCAAGAAACTCACAATGCAGAAGATTGGGGCCAAATATATTCTAGATGATAAAGTATACTTTGGATCCAGGCAAAAGCACTTCCAAGTTTTAATTATCTTTGCATCAAACCAAACATACGGGCAAGCAAAGTATCAGCCATGGTTATGGTCATGTGTAAGCATGCAAGCCCATTCCTGAGCTAAAAACAGCATCTGTGAAGCGGCTGACCTGAGTTTTTCATGCAAATGAGAGCACAGTGAGCAAGCTGAGCACCACTACCCCATACCACCATCCCTTCAAATCAGCTGGACAATTGCTGTAGCTTACAGCCCTTGGGAAAAATTAAGACAAGTTTTTCTTGATATCTCAGGAAATTTAAAGCAGAGGTCATCAGCAAGGTGAGGTAATACAGTCATTTATCTCACCTTTAAAAATCAAAGCCACAGCCGGGCGGTGGTGGTGCACGCCTTTAATCCCAGCACTCGGGAGGCAGAGCCAGGTGGATCTCTGTGAGTTCGAGGCCAGCCTGGTCTACAAAGCGAGTTCCAGGAAAGGTGCAAAGCTACATAGAGAAACCCTGTCTCGAAAAAAAAAAAAAAAAAAAAAAAAATCAAAGCCACAATAGTCTACCAGGATACTATCTCTTCCAATTAAAAAAAATACACAGCAATAATTTTGAGTATGAAGTGACTTATTTTAGCCTACTTTCCTGCTCTGTTAATAAAATGATAAAACAATCTATTAGCAAATGGACTTGCTAAACAGGTGTCAGATGAGATCATATGAAAACTTTAGCTTGCAATACAGTAAGATAGGAAGGATACACTGTCTTGGCTAATTTTTTTGTGAGAATCAACCAGACACAATAATAATCCAAAGACTGAAAAAGGCTGGGATGTGCTTTGAAAGCTCTTGGGCTATGAAATGCATCATAGATACAACAAAAATGGTAACATGTGTTATAATACTAGCTAAATGTAGTTAATCCATAATGCATATTATCACAAATATAAAATAATACACAATACTACATACAATTTTGACATTTAAAAAACTATCTTTAATAGTTGATACTGTCATCCCCACCAGTTTACCAATGATAGGCCACACAGGGAGTACATATGCAACACTCACAGAGCACATAGCCAGACCTTGAACTCTAATTCAAACCTATTTGCCTTTCTCATTCAAAACATGCAAGTTATATAGGCACACACACTGATAGTATATGCTGAAGAGGCAAAGGCAGAAAAGTTATGAATTCTAATTCAAAACACACTGTTCTTTCTTTTTTCCCCATACTTCATGTTAGTTTGTGGGTTCGCTTGTGTGGGGCACACATGTATGTGCAGGAGTGCACACTCCGTACAAAATAAATGGAGGTTTGAGTAGTATCGAGGGTCTTTCTCAATCGCTCTCTACCTCACTCATTGAGGCAGGTGTCTCAAATGAATCCAGAGCTCACAGATATCACTAGTCTGATGAGCCAGTTTGCTCAGGGGACCACCAGTCTCTGCCTTTCAAATGTTAGGATCACAAGATGGGCACCACACTGCCCAGCATTTATGTGGGCTCTGTGGATACAAACTCTAGTCCCAACTCTCATGCAATGAGCACTTAACCATTGAGGCATTTCTCTAGTCCCCAAACATATTCTTTTAGACTGGTATCTGAGAATATTTCCCTCATCTTGAAATTTTTGGAGTGCTCATTAGCATCAACACACCATCAGACTGATTTTTTTTTTCCCAAGTCCCAGATAGGCCCCATAGACAGCAGCGTGGAGAGCTGCAGAAGGAAGTGTGAGTGCGGCTGTGTGCATGGTAGCATGTGTCCGTGTGTCTCCACTGCAGCTCAGGCTATCAGATACCTGAGTGTACAGTACAGGGAAGGAACTTTATGCAAAGAAAAGTACTTCCCCCAACACTCCCTACTGCTCCTCAAACTAGTTCTATCACCAGATGGAGATAATTTTTAAAATCAATCTTATCTATTCAAAAGTAATTGCAAAGTCTTTTTTGAAAAGCATGCTTATCCAGTCAAAGACTCATAAAATCACTGTTGTAAAGAACCAAGGGATCATTAAACCCCACATTTTATAAGTAAGGAAGCTAAAAGCAAGAAAGGGAGGGAGGCATAGCTGACGTCATGTAGTTAATTAGCTAGTGGCAGAGTTAGGAATGGAACCAGAAGTCATGTGTGTGCTGCTGGGAATTGAACCCAGAGCCTTGTGCATGCCAGTAAACTTACACCAAGTTTGTTCCCAGCCCTAGGAATCAATCACCATGAGTCTCAGAACAGAATTTTCCCCACTGTAACATGTCTCTTAAGTTAAATAATTCACTTTAATTTCTCATTAGTTGACTTTGTTAACCATTTTCCTGTCTTAAGTAACATGGATTCTTTTATTATAAATACTTATACTTATTTTAGCAGATTTGAATTTCCCAAGGATACCATCGAATCTATCAATGAAATGCCAATCAAATGACGAAAGCAATCATGGGGAAAAATGTCAATGATACCCTGACTTTCCCTCTAGACTCCAGAGTCTAGAGCCAGCATGAAAGTCTTCCCATTATGCTGGTTTGGCGAGATCAATAATAGTTTGAGTGAAATGAATATAACAGAGTCAGATACCTACAATACATTCATAAAACTTTTTAAAATAAAATTAATGATTTCTTTTTTGTTTTTCACTGTATTGACATTTGCCTTGATGGTGAAGAAGTAATGACAGGTGAACGTGCTGTGGCCTTAACATGAATAAGGCAACAGCATGGCTCTCTGCTAGTGTCCACTGATGCCTGTGGGAGCATACACTCACATTCTATTAATAGTTGGCTTCACTCAAAACCTCTTGATGAAGCAGTAAAATAAGTAAATTTTTTAAAGTTCAATCTGGGGTAGACTTTATAAAATAATGTGCATAACCAAATGAGAAATAATAACTATTTCTGCTACATGCTAAAAATATAGCAGTTGTCTTGAGGAAAAGCACTTGTGTGATGCTGAGACCTGAACTGGGTGCTTTTTCTAGAGAAAACAACATTCTCTTGAGAAAATGAATGATAGACACAGGATGATTATTCAGATTTACATTTTTAACATAAATTTTGAAAAAATAAACTAAGTAAACTTTTGAAAAAAAAGGTTTTAAAAAATTAGCTCCACATTTCTTGGTCTTTGTGGTTTAGAACAGGTTATTTGTATGTTTCTAGACCCTTTGCTTTCCTACATATGAGATTTAGAATACCCACCAAGAGGAACTGCTGTGAAACAATGCTAGAGGTTTTCTATGTTCAATAAAAAATGAACATGCAGCTCTTCATCTAGGACTAGGAGGAGCTACAGGTGGTTGCTGGCTGCCAAGAGAGAGATATTCCATCTCCTCCAGGATGAGGTCCTGCACAGGTTGTCCAATCCCAAGTGGTCAGCCCTGGGCATGCATTCACATGAACACTAAGCAGACTCAAAGAGTTGTGTATATGTGTATACAGATGCAACAGTCATATTAAAGAAGAGGCCAAGACTTTGGGAGTAGAGAGACTTGGGAGGAGTTACAGAATAAAGAAAGTTACAGGAGTGATCTAGATGCAGTGCTCGGGTATTCTCCAAAAAATACTTTGAAAGCATGAGTGCGTGGAGAGCCTACAAGACATGCACACTGTTAGTAAGAAGGCAAAGTGGCAGCTATCAACTGACAGCTGGATGAATAAAATGTGGTCTATATCTGAATCACAAAACAGTATTTGAAGACCAAGAATAAAATGCAGTCACAGAAGGTTAAGTCAAAGAGGCAAAAGTATTCAGGACTTAGAGAGAACAACAGGGACAGCACTGAACTCTGAAGCTGGCTGCAGTGTAAACTGACCTGAAGGACAAGAAGATGGGCCCTGGAATGTAAGGTCATGAAAAGGTCAAAATCCGCCCCAGCAATCAAATAAGAGAGCTGAGAGAGGGAGTCCACACAACTCCCCGGACCTCTGCTTCTTCTCCTTGTCTCTCATTGCCCCAACCCGGAATCCAGTCACTACTGAAGTCCATACTGCCGGGACTTGCATTGCAAAACCAGGCTCAGAAGGGTTAGGGCAGAGGTGCTGGAGCTTCCGGGACAGCCTGGTAAATCTGGGAAACAATGTTAGCAGTACCTTTTAATCCATGCTGACTGTGACGTTTTCAGCACGAAATGGATGACAGAAAGCTGCCTCTGTGCTGTTGAAAAACTCAGAGACCAGGTCTGTGCTGGATAAATAAGAACTCTAGCTGTCTAGAGTTGGAGACACTGAAGAAGACATGATGGTGCTCTGCAAACCCAAGTGACTCTTTAATACACAATCCTTCTATTATCTTGAAGAAAAAATAAATCATCATTGGACCAATTCCTCTTTAACATCCTCCGAAGCATGAACTAAAATCAGTTGTCACCTGGATGTTACTGGAGATGGTGGGGGCTCTTACAGGAAGGCCTACTACATTTTAGCCATCCTTATATTCCTAACACCTAGCACATGAGGACTTCTTAATAAGTGTTTGTCATAGAACTGGAGAGATGGCATGGTGGGTAAGAACACTTGCTGTACATGCCTAAAAACTTGAATTGGGATCCCAGCACCCATGTAAAAGCCCAGGGCATGGCCAGGTTTATGCACCTGTAACCCCTCACGGTCAGAGACAGAAACAGGAGAATCACTGAGTCCCCAGCCTAGCTCCAGTTCAATTACATACCTTGTCTCAAGGAAAGAAAGTGGAGAGAAGGATAGCCAATAGCCTACTCTGGCCTCTACATGTGTACCCACACACACGTGCACACATACCCACTTACTCACACACACATGTGCACACATATACACACACACACACACACACACACACACACACATATGCATGCACACACTGAAAGGAATGTGGAGCAGATTAGTGGATCTGGTGAAAATATAAAGGGAGAAAACGGCACGGGGAATTGCAGGCAGTCCCTAAAGTGCTGTCTGCAATGCAGCACTAATGAGAATTGCTTGCTTCTACAAAAAGAACCTCCTCAACTGACAGGAGACTCCAGTGTCCTCACTCTTCCTGGGGCAGGAAGTCAGGGGAAGGACAATAGCCACACTTCTAAGGGACAGTGTGAGGAGGCTAGGCAACTCTCAGAGCTGCTATGAAGCGGACACCATGACAGTGGGTGGTGACAAATCACATTTCTCTGGTTGTTTTCTCTGCTCTGGAAGCACAGCCTCCTTCTATTTAAAACAACAACAAGAACTATTTAACGAACTCGGTGTATAGGAAATGTTTATCAATTCAACACATTTCATACTGTGGTCACATGAGTTTATATGAAAAATCTACAGGGTTGTTTTCTGTTTTCATTTTATATAAATTATATACTAGATATGTAATTTTGCAGTTTTCATTTAATGTTTCCAAACTTGTACCTGTTGGTTTCTGTAGCTCTTTCCTTGTGTCTGTGGTTTGATTAAAAGCTACACTAGAAGAACGTTCTCATGTGTATATGGGAGTTTCTTCAGCACAGAAATGTACCAGCACAGAAATCCCTCCTTGGTTTGGCTAGGTGCCCAGCAACTGGGCTGCAAGTAGCTTGCCGCCGGGTCTTACTTCCTACACTGACCACTAGCCTGAGATGGGATAGCGTATGTCTGTCACTTTCATTTGCCTTTGCCTTTTCTTCAGATAATTCTTTCCATGAAGTTATTTCATGTTGAACCAGTTTGGATCTAGCAAGAGATGTTGGTCACATTTATTCTGGTTCCATGATCTTAGTGTTCAGTTCTGTGAGGAATTTTCACCAAAGACAAAAAGCAGTACTCTGAGCAAAGGAATTTTGAGGGTTTCCTTGTAGAAATCAGAGTGTGCAGTGGTGGCTCTCTGGACATCCTCTGTTATAAATCTCCTCAGTGCAGTCCTGGGCTTCGGCAGCCTGCGCTCGTTTCGTTACTAGACCCAAATCTAGGATGAGCGACTGCATATCAGCATGGAAGAGGGGTAGGAAGAGGACCGTGTGTCAAAATGTCTCCATTCCGTGTCATGAAGGAAAGCTCACACATACAAATGCAAATGCTCTCTGCCTCCGAGTTTCATTCACTTTGAAGGGAAACACTAATACTCTGTGCACTTCCATTCCTCATCAGTGTTTTCCTTGGCCTTGTAATCTCTCTCTTTCACTATGGACATTTTCACATCTAACACATACTTAAACACACAAAGTTAGAATTAGATACAATCAACAATGCATGCATTAAAGCCACACCGGAAACTGGAAGCTGTCTAGTTGACACTTTGGTTTTTTTTAAAAATAAGATGCTAGAATGGACTTTCCCACCAGGTATTAGTAGAAATAACTTAGAATTGTAAAGTGTGTTACCACGTACACTCACACATGTGAAGAAAAGATGTTACTTCACGATCACAGCCTTGTGTCTGGTTATAATCCATTCTGATGGGAATGAAGTACATCTTCATCATGAACAAAACCAGTATTGTAATAATATGCAAATAGATAAATACAAATTAGAAATACCAATTTCAAAACTAGCCTCACATAATAGAACTCTTCTAGCAAAATTCTCTTCCAGAAACTTCACTAAATTAGACAGAATATTATTTATTGGCATCTTTAAAGTATATTATCACAGAGATGACTTGCTGAGGATATTTATACCTACATTTTGATAATACTAGAAGATCTTATGACTTTCATACCTTACAACAATACTGTCCAACAGAACTTTCTAGATAGAAAAGATTTGCTACCTCTTTGCTGGTTAATATAATAGCCACTAAACAGACATGATAATTAAGCAGTTGAAATGTGGCAAAGGAACTAAATTTTAATTCTGGTGACTTTCCATTAACTTGAATTTATTAAATAGCCACATACTGCTAGTAGTCCACATTGGGTAGCAGATCTAGAGTTATCTAGAAAACCTCTCCATTTATCCAGGCATAAACATTGGTTTCCAACTATACAAAATAGGTAGCCAGAACTGGAAAATCTCATCACAAGATCAGGGACCCACTACTCAAACACTATAAGCAATGAGTAATTTTTCTCCTTATAGTGTTGAAATTCTACACGTTTGTTGTACTGTAACCCTGTGTCTTGTGGTCTGGATCCCATTTTCACCCCTGTTATCCAACCTATAGCTTCCTAGGCAACTTAGCTCTGTGTTCTGAATTCTCCTGTCTTGTTTCCTCAGGCATCTCTGCTTGGTCATGCAGAATGACTCAGCTGCAATAAGCATGAGTCCAGGCTCCCAAGCTCTCTTTCTCCATAAGGAGATGCAGTTTCCACTTCCAGATCATGACTAGTCATGGAATCCATGGTTCTAAATTCATGCCTCATTCTGCTTTCTCATCTCCTCAAAGCTGGAACTCTTTTCATGGAAACTGTTGCAGACAATTTAATGATATGATCTTCAAAATAATACTGTTATATTTAAATACAACAATCTTCTGTAGCCTCTCAAATCCAAAACAATGGTCACTCCAAGAGTAGCAGCAATACTGTTGTTTTGGTGAATGAAAAAGGCTAAAACTGACTTCTAATATATCTTCACAGGTAGCAGAAAATTACATATGAATATGAAGAGTCAAAGAACCAAATGATTAGCAGCACCTGGTGTGATGGCGGATCTTTGAGCAGAACCACACAGGGTCGTTGTTGCAGAGAGATGGCAATCTTCTCTAACTGCTTCTCATAGTTTTAACTTAATAATTAACCATAGTACAATCTGTTATTAAAATTCTATTCATGGTTCATAGGGTTTTTCAGTAAACACAGAAGTCTGCATGCCATTGTGCTAGAAGTGTAAAAGGCCCGAAGCCAGAGTGTCTGTAGCTTGTGTTCTACTGTTTTTCAGGTGACATCCCTACATCTTTCATGGCAGAACTGTAGATCAGACATCCCATAAAGCCAGAGCATACTAGAGAACAACAGCAGGCAAGGAGACAGTGCAGGTCTACACTGCAGTTAATAGCGAACTAGAGAACCCAAGGTGCAGGTACACTAAAGGACAACTAAGAACCTCGAACCTGGAGAATTTAAACTAGCAGGAAAGAGGAGATTTGTACCCACAGGATTTTAAATGAAACATATTACAGATATAAAAGAACAGAAACAATGAGCAAATTCTCTAAACAAGAAAATGTACAGTTCCTATTGTGATGTCACAGCCAGGGTGGAAGTAATTGGTGCCTGTTGTTTTGCTTGCCCATCTCTGTTCTCATCTGTCCAACTGGTTCAAACACCAGTTTGCAAGAGTTGAGAAACACATGAAGTGTGGCCCAGTGGTATCTGGGTGGCCCAGTGAGTGCCAGACTGCAGCAGCTGCAATCCCAGCAGCCCAGGCAGAAAAGACAGCAGCTTAGCAGCATACAATCCTTGATTCAAATATTGGCACGGCCACTATTATCTTGGTGTCTGGAGAAAACTGTTCTTTCTTCCTGAACCCTTCTTCCTTTTTAGTAAATGAAGAATGATGATGCCCACCTCATAGCCTTAGCTTGAGGATTGTGTGAGATAAAATACACTAAACACTATGACACACAGCATTTCTCAAGCGTTATTTCTTTTTATTGTCATACTCTCTGTTCTTGGTTCTAAGAAAGTCTTTAAAATAAAAAATTCTTGGGACTGGAGAGGTGACTCAGCAGTTAAGAGCACTTGCTGCATTTGCAGAAGACCTGGTCTTATTCCCAGCACCCACCTAGCAGCTGACAGCCATCTGCCACTCCAGTTTCAGGGGATCCAGTACCCTCTTCTGGCCTCCTTGGGGACTGCACAAGTGTAATGCACAAACATATACATGCAGGTAAAGCATTCATACACATAAGTAATCTTCATGTTTGAGCGATGGGAAATATGAAATAATATAAACCCCACAATAAGCAGTCAAGATGGGTCTGTACGTTGACAGAAATTCTACAAACACATCCCTTCTTGAAAGACAGAAGAATGAGTGAGATGAATTCTAAAGATTTCATCTTGGCTCTGAGATTTATGTCCAATAGAAAAGTTTTGCTCTAGTTGGCAAGATGGCTCAGCAGATAAAGATGCTTGCCATCCAGCCTGACAATACAAGTTCAACCCCATGGACCCACATGGTAGAAGGACAAAACAGACTCTCACAAGTTGTCCTGTGCCCTGCTCAAGGGCAGCATGGTCAGTGCCCACACACATACACACCTCTAGTTTTCTTCATGGAACAGAATACATAATACAGAAGATCTCCTCAGAATCCTTCCTGATGTTTGACAAGAAAAAATGTGTTATTTCCTTGAGTATTTTATTTAAGCTCACCGGTCACTTCTTATGCATTAATTCTGATGCTATGTCAGATGAGAGTCTATAAAGAATGCCCCTACAGGTCACAGAGTTCTCTTCCCTGCTTTCCTGACATCCAAACTGAATGTACACAGATACCTGGGACAAGCAACAAGCTTGGAATAGAATGCATTTCCACATCCACCTGGGAGGGTACCTAAAACCTGATAGCCACAGCAGAGCGACACAGCACACAGTGAGGGCTAGACAACAGCCACCATGCTTCCAAGCTAAGGCCCACTGGCACAGATTGTGCCTGGAAAAATAAAATGGCTCCTTTCAGTAAGCAGGAGAAAAGAAACCCAGGGCTCTCGGTGGAGCCAAAAGCCTGTGTTTAAGCACAACCACAGCATGGCTGTGCCTATTTTGTTTTCTTTAGCTTTCTTAATAAACTTCTATTTATGCTCTCCTGATGTTACCGACTTCAACGCTGGCTCTCAGGAGGTTCCCTGTGTTCAGCCCTACAAACATGTAAAGCACTCTTTGTGAGCCTCACTGACTTGCACCCTCTGCACCAGGGTTGGAACAGTAGAGGTGGCCTCACTGACTGGGTCCAGATAAAACAAGATGCTTCGGAAAAAGAAGCTGAAAGTTACTGTAAATTCAAGTCAAAGTAGTAAACACCTACTTCTTCACATGACAGCCAAAAGTTTATCTCCATGCACTCCTGGACTAGAACATAAGCCACAATTTCTAGTCAAGACTGTTGATGAGCCAGTACTGAAAACATCCTAGGTTAATAACAATATGCAGGATTCTTTTATAATCTCTCTCCTATTGGTAACCACACTGCTTCTAACAGACCTTAAAATGAGTCTACTCCCAATAGAAAACTGAGATTTCTCTCCAATCATCTCAACTTATGACTTGATTTGAAAAATGTGGTCAAAGCCGGGAGCCATGCACACGTGTGGATTTGATTCCATCTGCACTCCTGCCCTAATTCTTGTGGCTTGGACCTGCTCCAGACGCTCTGCCTTACTCTGTGGTTTGTGTTTGAGATCCCTTCTCCTGATTCATTGCGTTCTCCTGATTGACAAACAGATTTAGATAGGAAAACAAACAGTTACCTGCCTGTAATTGGTTTCTAACAGCTGTGCTGTTGTAGTGCTTTGAAACCACAGTGAGGTTGCCACCCAGATACACTTCCTGCTCAGTTCAGGGATGGGGGGCGGGGCTGGGTTTTTACTTGTATTCTATTATTTAGGGCCGTTGACTGTTCACCAAGATAATCCATGACTTAGATGTATCTATGATCTATTTATTTTATAAACTGAAATATATGTATAATTTTATATTCCACAAATTAAATTTAAGTGGGCATACACTGGGTTTTAATTTTCTAGACTAGTGGGCCTTCTGACTAAATGCAGAATAATCTTCAAGGGGAAAGAGTTACCTGCTGTGATATGCACCACTTTACTGACAGGTTAAAATATTAGACCTAAATTATTATCTAATAATGGTTTGCCTTATAATACCAACTGAATTACACAAAACACATCAGACTAGTTTCAAGACAACTTACACACTACCAACAATTGTAACTCCCTCTGAATTCCAGAGTAAGAGAGTGGGGCTTAGCATTTTAAAATTCCTGTGGAAATCAAATGTATTTTAAGTATCAGCTTTGATTATTTAATCAGACAACTTGCATTTTGCCCTGGCTAATTTTGAAGGCTGATAATATTTTACTCATAAAAATAATTGTGCACCTGTTGTGATGGGAGCCTGGTTAAACAAATGTGAACAGGAATGCAACTCTTGCTTTAACTGCAAAAACACAAATCTCTTATTATTACATGAAGAAACCTATTTTTAAAAGCATGGAATGGATCTCATTTAGACCCGATCTCTTCTACAGAGAGATGTTTAAGAATATCATAAGAGCACACACAACAAATAGCTGAGAGAAAACACTGGATGAGTCCACTGAAGCAGATGTCTATGGAATCCCACCTCTTCATCAAAAACCTGCCTTCATCTGCCTCACTCCCTCTCCTGGCCAAACCATCTTAATGACGTTTTGAGCCATTTCTGTGAAATGTGTACTTTCCTTTCCAGTTTATGATCAAAGGAGAAAATAAAATGTGGGTCGACAGAAACTCTACCCCTCTCGCACTTTTCTTATTTTCAGACCCTTTCAGCATTAGAGGTCTTTTTCAGTACCCAAATTTTCTGAGCTTTAAAAAAAAAAAAGTCTGGGCAATCATGAAGAGAGTCAAACTTGGACCTTTTTCTGCGGTTTCTGTCATTTTGAACAAACTTCCTAAAAGCTACCAACTTGTGTCTATTTAGTCCGTTTCTGGGTGTAATCAATACCTAAGTGCTGGAAAGAGGCTCAAGGAAAAATAATTTACCTGAAGTTAAACTAGCTAAAATGTGCATTCAGTTATAGCGTCTCCCACTGACTCTGAAGACAGGTTGTGTGGCCGATGGTCCACCCTTTTGAAGGCTGTATTCAAAGAGGAGTGATTTTATGTCACCAAACTTGGAGACTATATTCTTTACAATGTAGAGCCTATGCTAATTTCATCCTGGTTAATGCAACATATGTTTACCACTAGGGTTCAGAAAGTGAGTGAATTTTTAAAAGTGACCTAAATTCTACAGAGTTTTCTTTTTCAATAGTTTAATGTAGACATTTGGATTGAAGGGGAATCACAAATAAATGAATAATTGCATCAAATTTCCACAGTGCATTAAATATGCACTCAGTGGTAATTACCAACATTGGTAACAAATTTAAAATGTAGAGAATAATGTACAATTTATGCTCGGTGCAAAGTCCTTATTCATAAGAACAGCATTTGGACAAAAATACACACATTTTATTAAGTGGTCTGCCTGTTCTTGCTTTTTTTTTTTTTCATTCAGATAAATGAGCTAAATACTAGGATTGTGGGAGGTCCAGAACCACGTGCCAGTTTTTATGGGATGTAACCATGACCCCCCTGAGAATGTGCTCAAGAGCTAACTCTAAACTAAGGCAATACCTAGGGTGCACCTAGTACTTACTTTGCTAAATACAGAGCATTGGTATGGCCCAACAGAACAAGAGACTAAATAATGTCCTATGAATTTTTCTTCCAAGAATTACTCATGTATAAATATTACCACAAATGTATATTTTAAATCCTTATAATTTACTCAAATGAAGAAGGCTGAGGTAAAATACAGCAAATGAATGCTAGTATATTTAAAAATGTTTTTCTCTAGTTTGTATTTACTAAAATCTCTGTATAAGTGCTAAGATCAATGTATACATAGTAAATTTCAACTACCACAGTTACTTTCGAAACAAATTAAGCCAAGCCAGGAGAGGTAGCTCAAACAATAATCTCAGCACTCAAGAGGCTGAGGCAGGAGGATTGCCATGAGTTCTAGGCTAGCCTGAACTACAGAATAATATTTTTCCCAAAAAAACCCAACCCCTCCCCAAACAAAACAAAACAAAAAAACTTACGTCAACTATGTGTCAGAAATGTTAAATGTAGACACCCTATTTTAACAAAAAAGAACCAGCTACATTGAAAATCACTTAAATTTTTGAGTATGACAATTTGACCTTGACCTCGTTCCTTAAACACAATAGTTTAATAATACTACAGAAGGCTTGAGAGGTCTGTGGTAGCTAACCACCTATTGTAACAAGACAGAAATAAAGCTGGACTAATATGTACCAGTCCTAACTTATCTGAAAATGTTTTAATTATCAACAACTTATTTTTGGTTGAGCAAACATTAACAACATACTCTGTGTTGTAAACTTGACAGATTTGTATGATAATGGCAGGTTTTTGGCCTATGAGATCTCTCAGACTTATACATGCTGGTTCATTTCCTATAAAATCATTTGTGATATGAAAGGTGGCTACCAAATACCCTTCTTCCTGTTCTCACTGGCAACCAACCAGAAACTTCTTTTTTTATACTACTATATGAACTAATGAATACATATACTTGCCTCTATGTCCCTGCCTCCACTAAAGGTTCCAGACATCCCAACCCACTTGAAGCCAACCAATCGTTTCAGATAAGCTGCAAATCTCTACATGGCTGATTCCACCTCCATGGAATCATCAAAACACAGAGTAAGTAAAACTTCAATTGATGTCTTGGAAAACATTTTATACTCAATTCTTCTCACTTTTATGGAGATGGAAAAATGAGACTGAATTTGTCACCCAGTGTTGTGAAATTATCATGCCAACCTCTGAGCGCAGTTTCTTTCTGCTTGGCTCAATGTGTCGTTCCACTTGCAGAAACAACAAAGGTGTCCCTCTTTTTACAATGATCCCGGTCAGTGAGTCCTATGTGCTACAGGTGTGAATTAAAGTATAGGTGAATGTATGAATGTTAATGGCTATGTTCTGGGTTTATATACTAATTTTGAAATTTAAAAAAAAAATGTTTCTGTTCCAAGAACATTACCTACTGTGGTAGGGAACTCCACCCCCTCCTGCCCCCCATCAGCCTACATCTGATACACATGATTAAAACTCCAGTGTGTTTTCACTAATTCTGCCAGGAGAACTACAGATGTCCTGCTAGCCACCATTTCCTGGTCAGCCATCTGAAGGGCTTCCAGGAAATTGCTAATGACCTTCATTTGACTTAAAATCTAGGCTGCCATTAGTAAAGGTTTTCTTCTCCATACTGGCTGTGATGTTTATTTTCATCATAGCAATCAGAAAGGAAAAAGGTAAGGTGTGCTGTTTTCATGTTATATCAAAATGTATCCCTTTTAATTTTGCTATATCCCCAATAGACTAATGCATATTAATGTAATCATAATTGCACAAGAATACTTTAGTTCTTTTTACTTCTACCCAATTTTGCCTTCTTTCTGACTCTGGTATATAGCTCTTGCTAAAATTAGCCTTTTAAAAATGGAATCACTGGGAATATTTTATAATTGGAGACTATTTTTACATTTAAGAATCTTTCATAATTAAAACTTTTGAAACCAGATATGATTTTAAAGTTTTGTGTTTTAATTATAATAATTAACTACAAGAAAGAAGTTCCCGATTCTTATTCATTGAATTTAAAATATGATTATGTGGTCAATGCAGTAACAATAAAGAACAATTTTAGCCAGTGTTATATTTATAAGCAGAACCTGCTATTAAACTTTAGTATTTTCTTTTATGTAAACATTGATTTCGCTAATTAGATTCAGCTGATCTCACCCCAACATATCGATTTCTTTTAATCCCAACAGTTAACAATGAGTCTAATGTATCATAATACTTTAGACCTTAATCATATAGTAGGAATTTTTGCCGGTAGCTTTTGTTAGAATTTTAATTAAGAAGACCTTGCATCTCCAACCTCCAGTGGAGGGGGGAGGTTTTAATTGCTTGCATGTATATCACACAGACTTCAAAAGAAGGAAAAGATGTCTATAGCAGAGAGTACAAAGGAAAGCTCTGAGATGTCTACACTCATGCAAAGCGGTGTAATTAGAAACCGTGGGTGCTGGTGGATTCAAATGCGTGTATGTGTTCAGAAGGGACTGCTTTGTGCATTTGGTGCTGGCTAAAAGAATCCAGGAGTTCTCCTGTAATTACTTGCTATTGATTACAAGACGACCAAAAGACTTTGTGAAATTGGCTAAACATGTTATTTGGAGCAGAATACTAAGTTTCTGCCTTAGTAATTTACCATGTGGTTTAGAGCAGTGACATTCTGGACTGCTCTGGAGAAAAGCAAGTCGGATTGTATAGCAGACAAAAAGCCTCCAGCCCTAATTTTTGGAGCGTCTGTGATTTTCAATGTGACTCTGAAGTTCTACACTACAGGGACATTTACAAAAGGCACTGGATTAATCAACTGTACCATCTCATAAGACCAGGAGGTAAGAAGATAGCATCCCTGAGTTCACAAGCTAGTATCTAAAACAACTTAGTGCATTAAAAAAATTCAATTTAGAAGTTTCAAATGCATTAAATCTAAACAAACCCAGGCACATTATTATTTGAACCAGTTTTTTTTTTTTTAAATCACCAGATGAATAAACTTTGCTGATTTTATTGGCAAGGTGGCACAAGATTCACCCTTAAGTGTTCTTGTTTTGTTTGTAGAATTTATTTATTTTTATATGTATATGTGAGAGCCTGCTTATATGTATGGGTACCATGTGCATGCCTGGTATCTGTAGAGGTCTGGAGAGGACATCAGGTGTCTTGGAGCAGGCAGTTGTAAGCCACCATCTAGGTGCTAGGAATTGAACCTGGGTCCCCTGCAAGAGTACCAAGTGTTTTTAGCTACTGAGCAGAACCCTGATTCTGACCTTGGAGATAATAACCCTGCCTAATCTACTTCTAGAACGCCCTGCTGTTTGATCTCTAAGACCCATTGTGCCCTGAAATTAAGCCTTGACTTAAGCCATACCTGCCCTTCCTTTGAGGGTTCCTCCTAGCAGTCAAACTGAAATGAACCAGGCCCTCAGAAGCACTTCACAGGGCTGTCAGAATGAAGTTCCCTTGTGGTCTCCACTGTGTGTTACTTGTGTGCTGTCTCTTTGGTTTTGGAGATAGTCTCACTGTGTAGTTCTGGCTCACCTTGAATTCACAATGTAATCTAAACTGGCCTCAAACCCACAATCATCCTGCCTCAGCCTCCTTAGTTCTAGGATTACAGTCTTGACCACCACACCCAGCTTATGTTTATGATTTTACTTCAGTATTTGCTACAAGCATAGTTGTGATAGCTTGGGTTATGTGATGTACAGTTCCTAACTTTAACTCTTCTTTTTTTTTATTTTTTGTTTTGTTTTGTTTGTTTGTTTTTCAAGACAGGGTTTCTCTGTGTAGTTTTGGTGCCTGTCCTGGATCTCGCTTTGTAGACCAGGCTGGCCTTGAACTCACAGAGATCTGCCTGGCTCTGCCTCCCGAGTGCTGGGATTAAAGGTGAGCACCACCACCACCCAGCTAACTTTCGCTCTCCTAGGAACGACCCTGACGGAAGAGTAGTGCAGCACTCTGCTCTTCAGGGTGAATGTTAAGAACTAAAGCTAAGGTCAAAGCCCTCAGACACAGTGGTGAATACTACACATGACTACTGTACTTCAGTAATAGCTTTGAAAAACACTAGGACCATTTGCAGAAATGCCACTGGAAAATGTATTTTCAGTCATTTTTCCATCAGAAAAAAAAAACTTCATTTTTCTAAGCTGTAGGAGGCCAGCCTCACCTTTACTGCATCTACCTTATACCTAAATATTAATTGTGAAACATTTGATCACAAATAACACTAGAAAGGAATCATTCTTTTCCTTATTTCCTTCATTGCACATCATCTTTTTGTGTCTCTCATCAGCTGAGTGTTTGACAAACACAAGTGAACTCAAACCAATGTCACTGTTTCCCTGGCACAGTGCCCAAAGAAGTGCCTTCACATGAAGCATGAGATGCCAGCCACCATATCCCAGGGAAGATATGCAAAGCAGGGAGACTGGCTCAAACCTTTCCTATAAACTGGAAAAGGTAAACCTCTGCACAGCATAGAGCACAAATCCTCATGTTGCAGGCATGGCTCAGGGTCACCTCTGCATTCAGAAATGTGTCAAACCATGGCTCTCCTGGAATTCCCCTCCACGTGGCACAACTCAAACCTGCCCACGCTTGGATCTTGTACTCTGTCTTCTTGCCACGTGTCTCCACCCTTCTCTCAGTTATTTAAGCACAGATGGCAACAAGTACTGTATAGTGAGGCCATGTTGTTGTGTCATTCCACGTGTCAAAACCAGTGTGTACCGTGGGAGAGGCTAGGAGCCTGGCCCAACTTCTCCCTCTGACAGTGTAAGGACTCAGAGAATTTAAAACCACTCTATTACATCGAGCAGAGACTTCTGAGACCAAGTTCAGACCCCACCTCTAAAACTTTCTGCATCATTCTGAACAGCTTATTTTCTGTTTTTTTTTTTTAACTGAGTTGTAAGAATCAACTATCATAAACAAAATATTTTAGATTTTTTTGTTATTTTCTGTTTGGTTGGTTGGCTAGTGTTTTGAGACAGTCTCATTATGCCCTGGCTGGCCTGGGAACTTGTAGCCTAGGCTAGCCTCAAACCCACAGAGATCAACTTGCCTCTGCCTCCCTAGTGCTAGGATTAAAGGAGAAAGTCAGCATACCTGGAATCTTTTGCTTTGTTTTGTTTTTTTGAAAGAGGGACTCATTATGCAGCCTTGGCTGCCCTGAAATTCACTATATAGACCAGGCTGGCCTCCAACACACAGAGATCTACCTGTCTCTGCTTCCAAGTGCTGGGATTAAAGGTTTATACCATCATGCCTGGATTCCTTTTTTTTTTTTTTTTTTAACTCATGGTAATCCTCCTGCCTTAGCCTTCCAAGTCTAGGATACAAGATGTAAGTCAGTACTCACAAGTTTAGGTACTTTTACATTTCTATTTTGTGAACAATAAAGAATCTCACAATATTTATTACCATGTTTTCTGTTGACATGGGATGAAAACAGATCTATGTTCCAGGCAACCTGAGTTAACACATACAAATCCAACTGTATCCATGTCAGATGCCCCAACTTCTTCAAATGGTTGTTTTGTGTTTTAAGAACAAGTTCCCTGTTATCCCAACTCCCTAAAACAGCACAAAACAGACATTTGCTCTTCTACCTAACACAACTTCAAGTCAGAGAGCATGTGTCAGGCTGATTGCCTCCTGCCTGTCACAATAAATATTCTGGGCTCTTCACCATAAGACTGCTGCTATTAAACTCATGAAAGTCACCATATTTTATCCCCAAGTAATATGGTGACTGAAAAGGAGATGACCTGCAGAAATATGGCAGTGCACAATGTTGTAGAGTTTTCTCCTGGTGCTAGGGGATATTTTAGGTGTTCTTATAATACTGAGAAAAACAGAATTCTTTGAGGTAATGTACCTATCAATTGGCCTGGGTGCAACCACCCATTCAGAATGTATGTGTAATACAAACACACTGTTTTCTGCCTTAAATATAAACATTAAAAAACAGTGGTTGGAGAGTTTTAAGAACACTTGCTGCTCTTCCAGAGGACTCAAGTGTGGTTCTCAGCATCCATGCCTAACAGCTCCCAAATCCCTGTAACTCCAGCCCAATGAGATCTGACCCCTCTAGCTTCCTCAGATACCTGCATTCCTATGAACTTATCCACACACAGGCAATTACATACACATAACTAAAAATAATAAAATACACTCTTAAAGAAGCAATACAAACACAAGTGAAGACAGACTCCATGACAACTCAGACTGACTCTTAAACTTCAGCTGTACTTTGGCCGCTATCCACTGGTCTCAGCAGTTTCGGTGTGCTTCCTTTGGATAGCATTACATGAAGCAGCTTTTAAAGTGAAATCTTTTAAAGACATTACTGCTTCTTAGTTGTGTGGGAATATTAAGGTCTCTGGATTGAAGGTTCATTTTTCAATATTCTCTTATCTATTCTATGGCCCCCACTTTTTTGCTCTGCTCTCTAGTTCTTGAATATCCCACTAGAATTGATGTGGCTATTCCTCCCTTTCAAAAACTTTGTTATACTGTATGACTTTAAAATAAAATATAAAGTTACAGAAAATATATAAATACAGATTAGTTAGCAAATCAGGTAATTATTAAATAGTCATAAAACGACAAAAATTCTAAAAGCACGCAGTGGGGGGGTACATAAAGGTATTTATAGAAACATACTCACAACCAAGTCCCTTTATTATTAAGTTTAAAAGTTTTTAAATGAAGCATTGAATTTGGGGAGTTAGAGTATATAAAAACAAACAAAAATATGACTAAAATAATGAAGAAACAGTGAAAACAGAATCAAGGCGATGTGAGTGGTGTGCTGAAAAGGGGTGGCATCAAGACACAAGCCCTGACGCCACGTCTTCAAGGGTCATGGGTAAATGTAGAAAACTACTGCCAGGGAACGGGAAAGACAAAAGGAAAAAACAAATTTGCAAAAGTGAAATTCAGATATGTAACAGAAAATACCCAGAAGACCTGAAATGACAGATGCTGAACAATAAATGAATGATAACACATTTGAAAATCTCACAATCAATATGATTTTAGAAAAAAAATATGACAAAACTGACCTTACAAAGTAGAAAAAGGTTTTAGGCTTTGGTGTTTTTCTGAATATATTATTCAGAATCTCAAGAAAGAAATAGTATATGTATAATTTACTTGCTATTTTATATTATCTTAAAAAGGGAAGAAAAGGCCCATTCTACTTTGAATTCCAGAAGTAATGTTATATAATATGTACATCTGTACATTATATATGCCATCTTACACACACACACACACACACACACACACACACACACACACACATATTATATTACAAATAAATAAGTCACAAATCAGCCCAATTTATGAGAAATACATCCTGCAGGACATTTGGAGGAGACTACTCCACAATTAAACTGAGTTTATTTCACAACAAATTCAAAACCCCCAAACCAGCAAGGTGTGCCATGAAGCATAACATAATTCCTCATAGTGAGTTCTAAGGAACTAGAAGTATATTGTTAATGGGAAAGATAACTGGTGTAGACGTGGTGGTACATGCTTGTCATTGGCATAAGGAAGGTAGAGGCAGGGGAGGCAAGGGTTCAGGGTCATCCTTGAGTATTATAAATTCAAGGTCAGTCTGGGCTACATGAGATGGTATATCAATAATAAATTAGGTTATCTCAATACAAAGGATGGAATACTAAAAACAACACTATAAATTAAAAATTATGTCAAAATATTTGCTACTGACTCCATTGCTCAATAATGTTCTTAGCAGCCTAGGTAATGTGATATAAAGTAATGAGACAAAGAGTCATTCTTATCATCTACAACATGATTAGACGTAGTAAGCCCAATAAAAAGGGAAACATACACTGAACCAGCAAAATTAATTTGTAAAACTTAGTATAATCTTTAAATATAGTAACAAAAAAATAAGATTAATTATATCTCAAATATGGATAAAACACAAAAGGAAATGTGCAGAATTTAAACCAAACCTTTCCTGAGGAACACACAAGAATTAATTAAGGAGATGGAGAGATAGCTCGGTGGCTAAGAGCATTATAGTAGATGATCTAAGTTCTGTTCCTAGCATCCTCATGGTGGACGGTAGTTCACAACTATCTGTAACTCTAGTTCCAGGGGAGTCTAGTGTTCTCTTTGGGCCACAATGTGCACTGCATGCACATACATGCAGGCAACACATGCACACGCACACACACACGCACACGCACACACACACTATAAATAATCTTCAAAAAAGAATTAAATAAATCGTTCTTAATGAAAATATACAATTTTATAAAGATTTCTGTTCACCCAAAATTTTATTTAAATATAATTTTAAAACATTTTGGAATGTTAATTAACACACTGATATAAAACAATCCAAAATAAACTTTAGAAAAGTATGAAAATACCTTTGATAAAAGTTATGGTAAATGTGAAATATACTATATTAATAATTATTAAAGTACTAGTCAAAGTTTATATAAATGGCTCTAAGTGCATAATTAAGGAAAGATACTATTCCCAGTCAAAAGAGATCTGTGAATTCAGTCATAGTGTATAATGTTATTTTTTAACTGCTTAAAAAAACTATAACTCTAGTTGACATAATACATCAAATATATTCAGAAGGGAAGAAAAGGTTAAACACTTCAACACAGAACCAACTAACTGGGAGAAAATATGGCAAAATAGTATCTAATCTCAAGAGTAGGAGAAGCCTGCACAACAAACTGCAACAGAGTCAAGCAGTTAAGGGAAAGAAAGACAGACTTGTGTGCGCCAAGATGTCGTGCTATTAAATACACCCAAGGGCTCTCTAGCTCTGACAGTCCGGCCAGCTCTGGACAAATCCTCTAGAAGGAAATGAGCAACTTGGTGTTGAATCAAAGACCTGGTTGACTCAAGGAAGCTTCACTTTATGCCACATGTTTGCCAATAATGATTTTTAAAGGTTGCCTATCCAGACGAAACCCACACTAAGGAGAAGCAGCTCACAGGGGATGTACTAACTTTATACAAAACTTAGGGTATAGATGAAAACTAAAACAGAAGACTGCACCACAGGATTTATGCAGAATTAAAGAAGGCTTCTGTTTTTATTGTGTGTTATACTCTGTTTCTTACAAATATGTACAAATTTTGGAATCAGGGGAAAATAGGACCTACTGAGACATAATGCTTGAGATAGGAAATATTGATAACCCACAACAGTATATAAGAGATATATTGTAGATAATCTTTAAATCCCAGAGAAATAGTACCAAGTGAAGGACTACAGCTGGCCAAGTCACACACAGAACAACAACAACAAAAAGGTGTGTTCTCTCAGCAACAGCTAAATCAAACCACTTTAGCTAAGATTTTTAATGTCTAAATTAATGTATAATTGCTATATTTTCTGTAGGTAATATGTATAGTGACAACATGGTAAAAATGTATGAAAATTTACATTTATAAAATGTACAACAAGTTAAATGGAAAATTCAGTAATAATATTATCATTTATGTCTATAAAATTCAAACTAGCTCACCATCGGAAGCTCACATAACCTACAAGACCTCCAGAGAAATGGGGTGCAAAGGCTTGATTCTGCGTGTTTCACTTTTGAGAATTACACATTTTGAGCATCTAAAACTTATGCTTTTTTTATTTTAAACTCATAATTAGAATTAAGTATAAGTAAAAGTGAAAGGTATGGGAAAACATACCCTGAAGTGTATAAAAAGCCAGGGTTTATTATCAAGGAGATAATAAAGTGTTAGCTTCCATGCTGCTAGGAGAAAGCAAGACCCCCATCACTCATGTTGGCAAACGCTTGCCTTTGCATAAGCCATTCCTGTCCTCACTGTTATAAAACCAATGGCTCTGGAAAGAGAAGAAAACACAAAATGACGTGTGAAGTCACACAGCCTGTGTTGTTGCAGCTGGATGGAGAATATGTCACTAATGACTTTTCTTTCTACCCATCAGTTATGTTGAGATTCCTTTTTTCCAAAATAGCAAATGGCCTTTATGAGTACAAAGCAGAAGCAGTAAAGTTCAAAATAACGTTCCATTTCCACTTGATTTTGACACTCTGTTAGTTAATGGAATGAATTATTAATTACTCATCATGAAAGGACAACTGTTCTCTGCATTCAAGTTGAATGGGACAGAGATCTACCAACTTTCTGTGATAAATTAAAAATAAATACCTACTACCAAATGGCTGTCTGAAGCTAAACAACCCAAATATGTTTGGTAAATCCAGAGAACTAGTGGGATTAAGTCCCTGAAGTGTTTGTACCTGAAAACTGAGTGTGGAAATCTGTGAGAGATGACTGGCAGCATTACTAGGTGGCCTGGCTTCCTCTCACAGCACAGAACTGAAAGACTGTAACACTTCTTCTCCAGGAGTCCACAAGAAGAGCTGGAGTAGGCCAGAAGCACAGATGTTTTTACTCACAGGCTAATGCAATGCTGAAATACACTGTACTCCTCCATGTCTTAATATTTTAGAAGAATGACATACAGGCAGGGGGTGAAGCTATAGGGCTTCCTAGCACCTTACCTAGTTCCTGTTTAGTTCAGTTCCTGGAACCACAACAATAAATAAATTAGAAAACAAAGATATTCTAGGAGTCCAAGAGCAAGAAGTGCCAAGTCCCAGAACTCTCTTTGCTCCGAATCGATTCCCAATCCTCTGGGCACATCAACAGTAACCATCACTGTAACCTGCACTCCCCAGTACTCTGCTGAGTGCTACAGGTGTGGGTCCTTCCCATGTGTCAACTCTCCCAAGGAGCTTAGGAGTAGATGCTCTTATCACCTCCGTAGGGACAGGGAGTACAAAACAGAAAAACCCAGTGCTTTGACAAAACTACTCATAATGATAGAGGTGGGATAGGAACCAAGGTAAATAGGTCTCAGAAATCAGCCATAAAATGTGATGCAGGGCATGCATATTCCATCTGCTTTTGTTGGTATTTCATGGATATCTTCTTTCCAGCAAGAGAAATTCACACAAATAACTTCAATCTATAAATTGAGGTACTATTAGGATTCTAAGAGAAAAGATGGGATATCTTTAAACTGCTCTGCACTGTTTACAAAACTTTGCCTCCATCATTTTTAATCAAGCAAATTCACAAGGTAATTTGTATAGTTATATGAGAGACCGCAAATGTCCATAGTGTACACCTTACAGAGAAGACATTCAGGAATGTGTCACACCTACTTTTCCAAGAATAACCTAGTTTAGAAGTAAGAGTTGAGAGTCCTGGCACAAAGAATAGCAGCTGCGTGGGGTATGTGAAATAACATCTGACACATATGATACTTTTTATATTTTACCTTTGATTTCTCCAAGAAGTTCACTGGTATTTAGTCTTTCCATTTTTTCCTTCCAATCTTTTGAAAGTAGTTTTTCCATGCAGGAGGAATCTATTAAAATATAAAAGTAAGTATTAAAAATGTATATTACAGAGCCAGAGAGCTAGATGATGGAGCAATTGGCCCTTGGGAAACAAACAAAAGCTGTTGTTTTAATTCTACCATTACTCTATTACAAAACACCTTGACTGAGGTAAACTACTGCTCCAGATGGTAGTGTTCCATAACCCACACTTAGCAGCTGAAATCTAGGGATATTTAATCAATGTTTATCACTATCAGACTGATCAGACAGAATAAAGGTTCTCCCCTACAGCTTTAAATTTATATGATAGTTCTTTTAGCCCAGGTTATATTTTAAAAGTCTAAGCAAATTTTATATGCCATACAAGGAACAATGATAAATTGTTAAGGGAGAAGAGGCCAATTGACCTCTAACCACTTGGCCCTTAAAAAAAGAAATACAACTTTCGAAAAACTAAATAATAGACAAGTAAATAAAATCAAGACGCTCTTTGTACCCTCATAGTGAAATCTACTAAAACTTTTATATAAAAACAACACACATGTTTATTAAGGAAAACACTTGTTTAAATAGCATCATCTGTCCTAGCATATGTTAAAATAATGTTCTAGACTACAGGGAGCAATTACATTTGTTTTATAAAGATTCATAAGATTACAGAAATATAAACATGAGAACACCATAATAATGATCTATTTTTTCCTACATGCACTGTTTTCTTCTCTGGCTTCAGATGGATTTGCAAGCAGGCCTCCTGCTTACAACTGTCTGCATGTACCTTTTCCAGAGTCAACTCTTAACAAATAGGCTATGTTTCCAGGGAATGCAGATTTTAAAACTCCCATTAAACTTTAGCATTCCAAGTGTCAAAGTTTTGATAATTTTCTTTTAAAATTATACCTAAAATGGTTTCTCCAGTTCCAAATGCTTTTTCTCCCCCATATCAGCACCTATCTCTTAAGCATTTTCTCTTTCTGTTTTTCTCCTCTAGCTTCCAAATCGGCCTTGAATTTTTCAGATTGACAGTTAGGTCAAGATGTCTCTAAAGGGCTTTAGAGGCTAAATAAGCTTTGGGAAAGCAGTGATCCTTGCTTAAGAGATGAGAAGACCTTCACATGATTAGAAAGTATTGCTGAAAACAATTAACATTTGTTTGTGACAAGATCAATCAATCAGAGAATGGATGGAAGCCAGATCCTAGTGTCCTGAATGGACTGACATTGTCACAGAACCCTGTGACATTTCTACATAGAAATTCCATTAAGTGAAAGCCATCTGCCTCTTTCCTGACTTCTTTCCACTTCACATTCATAAATGGGGTATGTAGTTTGCTCGATGCCTATATTTTTTCCAATATTAAAACTGAATTTATAGGGCTAAGGAGGCTTCAAATATTCAAAGGCATGTCTGTTAGACATTTTTGTTTCTCTAATCAGTTTGGGATTTCTGAGCAAGATGGTGCTAACATTAGATAACAGATGAGAAAGATCAATAAAAGATCTTAAATTTTATACTCTACTAAAGCTTACTATACTTTCACCCATTCTTGTATGTTCTATCATTGCACTATACTGATACCCACTGGCACAGATGCTGGAGTCCAAAATGTCTGGTTAAGCTGGAGTTGAGATGATATACCCATAAGACAAAACCCCAATACATCAAGGATGGCTATAAAGTCAGGTCAAGTGCACAAATATACACTAGATGTAAAGCACGTCTCTAATTTCTATAAATAGACTCAAAATACCCCAGAGATCCAAGGAAAGAATGCTGAAGCTCCATAAGAGACAAACATAGCTCTGTGGACAACAAGAATGTATGCTGCAGCATAAACACAGTCAGCTTCACACAGGAGCTACACATAGGCAGGCTCCAAGGCATTTGACATCTACTAAAACATCCATCCTTGCTAATGCTGAGATCCAGCTACACTAGCACCTGCTTCAGTAGAAAGAGCTGAAGGAAAAAAGAAAACAGATTTGTATGTCTACATTAATAGGCAAGAAGATATTTAATAACAACCACTGATAATATTTATCTAAGGTCACTAGCAGTCACTACATGCAACTTTATCATCCTTTGATCTTAATTATAGAGGCCTTTAAATTAACACAGTCTCTTGACTCCTCATCTGACTCTCAAGCCATCAAGGACCACATTGGTGCTGTAGAACAGAGCAAGTGAGATGAGTACAAAGGGTCAGAAGCTGGTTGTTACTGGAAGTTTCTGATCAGAGATACAGAAACACGTTAAAGGTCCAAAGCTGCATATGAAAAGTTGTGTTTTCAAAGGTCAAAATACTGGACCAGTGCACACTCAGTATTTTGGTAGGGATGCTGGTTTAATGTGAGGCTCCCTCCCCATTCTACTACAACCTTCCTACACATCAACAGGATGGTAGCTTTGAAGAGTCAGCTGGTCAGAGCAGACATTATCCCATTGTGATTTAGCACAACCTCAGAGATCAAAGAGGAAAAACTATACAAATGAGCCCTTATAATGTACATAGAAAGAACAAAACAGTGTCTCCATACAACAGTCACAGTGATTCTGATGGGATAAAAAACCCAAATGTCCCCTGGATAGTTTATGGTCTGTCACGGAACAAATATTTTTTTTTTTTGATTAATTTGAAAACAACTTTCCACTCAAGGAGACAATGACAATAAGTTTTATTATTTAAGTTTGACTGTTCCAACTTCTGTGATTAAACTGTCTGAAGCTACAGAACCAAATGACTCTTCAAGATTGAGAGAAAGAATCATAATACTACAGTACACATTATAGTATCCCTACAATATAGAAACACTAAAAATGGGCATAACTTACAGTGCCTCAAATTTGTGTAGCATGTCATCAGAGACTAGAGTTCACCCCTCTCACCCTGAGAGAGTTTAATTCCATCAGCTAATACCTGCTCAATGAAACACAGAGCCTCGGGTTATTTTGCCTATTACTTTATGAATGACGGGGTTTTTATTCTAGCTAGTTTCTATTTGAAGCAAAGATGTGACAGTTCCACAGCTCTAGACAAGTACTCAGGTATACAGTTTTGGGCAGGCTGGTTTTGGGGATGAGGGTAGGGGTTTTGTCTGTTTGCTTATTATTTCAAATTTAACTTTTTATCTTTCAGAAAACTTATTTTAAACTTTTTCTAACAAAAGAAAGATACATTTCAGGACTGTTTTTATTTAAAATGTGCTGTGCAATAGATTGCCAACATGGTTCTGCTTCTTAGAAATTGAGACTTTAGGCTAAGTAAAGGAAATGCTTACCATGGTGTGCTAATGCACTGGCTTATAACAAATTTTATGGAAGAAGAAATGCTCAAGGTGGGATTAACTCCTAATCTGTAGACTGATATTTTAGGAATGATTTTCAGCTTGGAGCATACATATGTACATATATATGTATTCAGGAGTTCTAACTATGGTAAAGGTGATAAAGGTATATCTTCTGTGTTAAAGAGAATAAATAAATAATCAAAGTCAAGGAAGAGGACAGAATAATGAGAAATGCTTCATAATACTTTGAAACAGTTTGTCTTTGAGTAAACACTTATTATTCCTTTCACTTCCATGTGATATTGAAAGTCAGAGGGCTAAAATGTCACAAACATGACACAAAAAATAACTTTCAAATATTTTAGTGAAGAAACAAATGCTTCAGTCCCTGTATACACATTTCTTCTTGCTTTAGTGGTGCTTAAGACAATAGTAAAGGCATCCCTTTATTTTACCATCAGAAACATAAGTTACAAATGCAGTCACTTTCTCTGTATTCACAAACACTGATAATTTATCTGAAGTGCTCATGGCTTTCGTTTCCAGCGAAACCTGACAATGTACATTTATTCACCCTTCAGCAGCCCCAAGCATTTTCATTAAGGACATACAGATACAGTTATCAGCTACTGTACAGTTTTTTTGCACAGTGGCAAGAGCTCCACAATACAGTGGGATAAAATTGGAGCTTGGAGAGCTTGAAGAGCACTCTTAAATTTTAATTAAAACCCTCCAAGCTCACTAAAAATAATTAGACACTAAAATGTGCCAGTTTTATTTTGAAGTCACTATAACATACAAAGCAATGCTCTATGATGACTGCCCCTACACACACACACACACACACACACACACACACACACAAAATGAAACAACTGACTTTCCAAATAAGAACAAGGGGTATAAATAGAGTCTGTTTTCAACCAAGCTCTTCATGCCGGGAGCTGACAGAAAAGCCCACAGAGTGTGTTTTTCAGACTGAACCAAACAAACCTAGAAATAACTTCCCTAGCCCAGTGTGCAGATCACCAACCAGCTCCACAGAAAATCCAGTGTGGAAAGAACAGTGCACACTATATCACTGAGCTTTTCTGATCCAAGAGCCAAACCTTTAACCTCTTAAATGTTTCTGCTAACTTAAAATATCTCATACAATGCTATACCCCGTCCTATTTTTAGGCAAGTAGCAAGAGAAAGCATGCCTTTCCCATACAGCAGGGCAGTGGTCTAAACATCAACACCGGTGCTCTGCCAGGAAGAACTGGACTTCTCAAGCACTTGATCATTAAGGAATGCACCAACTGTTTTGGATAATCTCGTGCCAGTCCCCTTGTGCTCCACACTCCCCTGTGGGAGTGGCCAATCTTGTCCTACTCCTAATTCTTCATTTTCCTCCTCCACAGCATGCCCTGTCTCCAAAAAGATGAGAAGTAAGGCATTTATGCCTAGCAATGAGAAAGCAGGCTCACTTCCCCAAACAGACCAAAACTTTAAAACAATTAACCCTCCCCTCTTCTTTCAGATAAATTGCTAAGTATAAAATGCAATCTGTTCCCTTTGTTTACTCAATAAGAACAATTTGTAAATGACTCAAGGATAAAATTCAGAAAATGTTGTGCTAAATTAGAACCATTATAAACATGCTAATGACTCAATACTCAAGTAAAACATGCATGATCGGTGTGAAGGGAGAGATTTCATTCCTGTAAAATTCTGTTGTGCTGCCTTAAAATGATTTGGTCATTAAATCAGATACAGCTCTTGCAGGAAAAATGTGAATTCCACAGCCACTTTACTGAACAATATGCTGTAAGTGTGGGGGTGTTTGCAGGAGGGGCATGTGGGGGAAGCCACTGAGGTGTCGGAAATGTTGTTAGAAATGTTAGATGTGAGACTCTGGGGTGTTCGGAAGGAAGCAGAGGCCCCACATCTAAAACCTGCCAGACACACAGGCAGGCGTTTTCATGTCGGGCAATCTTTTCTCCAGGTGCTATTTTTATCTACCAAACCTTTTCTTAGGCCACCCTAACAACTGGCATGAAGCATACATTCATGAAAGTCACACTGCTCTATATGAGCAGGCAAGAGGCATCTCTCTCATCTGCTTGCCTAGGCTCCTGCCACCAAAAACACGAACACAGGAATCATCAACAACCCAATTCCTCTCACCTGCTCATCAAAGCATAACCACTCAGGTGCCAATACAGGGAAGAAAGGACACACTCCACCGGTGACATCCGGCTCGCAGCCTGGTGCTAGAGCTAAAGCACTCTCATTTTGGAAATGAGGAGAAACGGAGTGGAGATGAGGGCTGGCATTGCGGACTTTAGATGGTGAGAGCTCCGGCGCGCTTCAGAGCTTGCTTTACTGAAGACTATTTAAATCACTGTTTAAACATCAGCTTTATGGTCTGTACAACACAGCAGCCAGTCATGGAAAGCGAACACTTTTATACTTCAGATGTGGACAGAAACACACTCTTTGGACAGGGGTATGAGCGATATAGGACAAAGCAGTGGTGTCTGTCCAGCAGCCCAGTCTCCTACACGTGTTGCTTGGCTAGTCTTTCAGACCCTCCATTTTGCTTTTTCCATAATGCTTCATATGGTTTGAACTAAAAGCTTTCCTTTCTTGAATCCCATCCATTAAGCACTCAGTACAAAGTTCATTAAAAACTGCCCTGAACTCAACAGGTCATTTCTTCTAAGACAGGTTTCGTTTTCCTGAGAAAGGCATGTGCAGCCTTGGGCCTTTGTTCTCCACTGTTTACCCTTGCACATGAGACCTTCAGATGTCCACAGATTCACCATGATAGAAGTGTTAGAAACTGTAGGCACCCATATTTACTAAGCTACAGCCTACCAATGGCATTTCACCTCAGCTCCTGCTGCCCCTGCTGCTTACAATTATCAACTACTTGTTTTACTAGGTCAGATTCAATAGAACTGATTTTAAAAAACAACATTGGATTATGGATATAATTTATTTTTGTATGTCTAGTGTGTCCTATATTCCATTTGTTTGTTTACTTTTTTTTTAACACAGGATCTGGTGGATCTCGGCCTGGCCTGGCCTAGAACTCCTGGTGTAGCCCAAAATGATCCTCCAGCTGTATATAAAATGCTAGGGGTCTAACCCAAGTACCTGCTAGCCAAGCACTCTACCAACTGAGTCACAACCCCAGAAGCCTATAGTCCTACTTCTAAGAAATGTTTTTTAATTCTATGATTCTGGGCATACATGTATCCCTGTGTATGGGGGTTCCATATAGAAGCCAAAGGGAGACAGCTGGCCTCCACATATTTTTAAGGCAGAGTCTCTCATTGAACTTAGAGCTCACAATTCCTTTAGAGTGGCTGGCACTGGAGTCCCAGGAATCCTCTTGCCTCGGCCTCTCTGCTATCTATGCTTTGCTCTGGATGGTTTTCATTGGGTTCTGAGGATCCAGCTGAGGTCCTCGCCTACGGAGCTATCTCTCTAGCACACTGAATGCTCCTGCTATCTTGGAGCTGCCAACTACAGACCTGTGTCCTCTGCTTTCTGCTTCTCCTCCTGACCACACAAAGAATTGGACTCACAGAATTTTCTGCTGGGACTATTGAAAGCCTTTCTCATGCTCAGGTCAGAAACTAGAAGTGTGTGGACCTGGGATTACTGTGGACAACACAGACAGACACCAATGGCTCTAAGAGAAAATACGAAGAACAGAAGCAAAGAGTAGAGAGAACAGATAGAGGATGAAGCCTTGCATCATTTTAGCTCACTTATACCCTCCAATAGAAACCAAACGTTATTCCTGGTCTTCTTGGTGAAATAAGACAATATATTATATTCGCTTAAGTGTCTGCAAATTGGAGCTTAAAATGCTAACCAATGTGAAAAACCATAACAAAAGAGTATGGAGTATATAATATATGTGCAAATATGTTATGTTCGAAGTTTGAGTCACATGGAAACCATCATCCATTTGCAATACTACATCAACTTGTAAACCTTGGAATGAGTTTCTAACTTGATTGAAAGCCCATAAGCAGCAGTGCTGACCACAGCTAGTCCTCTATAGAAGTCAGTATTTCTGAGTATGATGCCACCCACTGGAAACACAGCAGAAACAAAGTGAAAAATGGAGGCTCAGTATACAACAGAGTGGGAAACAAAAGACATATCTGAGCTCAACAGACTTCCAGTTTCTAAGTTTCATACAAACAACTTCTGGTGAACTATTATCAAGTTAAAGTGTAACATAACCTTCAATCAATGACACCCCTTTTGTCTATTTTATTGTGTATTGGCAACCCATGAAAGGACAACATAATAGGAGTATGTAATATCCAGTGGGTTTCAGGTCCCTTCATTATGGGCCCTAGTGATGCCTCCTATTTGGAATTCTTGGTTTTTCCATGTTTAGACAAGTCCTCAAAACATTGTCTCACTCTCTTCTGCATGCCTGGTGCTTTCTCAACCATCCTTTCATGTGTCCTCCTGACCAAAATGTCTCCCTCTTCTTGATAAACACACACACACACACACACACACACACACACACACACACACCTACTATTCTTGATGGCCTACATTAACTTACCACTTTAAATATCAAAGCTCACTCTCTAGACAGGAGAATAACACTTGTCAAGCTTCTATTATCTCATTAATCTCCCATTTAACTCTGAGCTTTACAATTCCTATATCTGTTGCTACTACTATTTATCAATTTCGCCATTGTATAGACTAATATATGGTCAAGTTCACTCTATTTTACATAACATTAAGTTGTTTGAGGACAAGAAATAACTCTAATACCACTTGGTATTTCTCCAAATTTGATTAACTCCAAACTCTGAAAATTCCTTGATGTGGTTGAAAAAATCATTTTTATTGCATAATTACAGAAATAGTTTTACTGGCCGGGCGGTGGTGGCGCACGCCTTTAATCCCAGCACTTGGGAGGCAGAGGCAGGTGGATCTCTGTGAGTTCGAGGCCAGCCTGGGCTACCAAGTGAGTCCCAGGAAAGGCGCAAAGCTACACAGAGAAACCCTGTCTCGAAAAACCAAAAAAAAAAGGAAGAAATAGTTTTACTGACATTTGTATTATTTTTCTTGGGTTTTTATGTTTCTATATGTTTATATTAACTGGTATCATATATTATACCTATATACTTAAGAACAATTTATACATGTCAAGTATTTCAGAATATATATCATAAACATTTTATCTTCTCTACAATGTGCCTAACTTACACTATAAAGTGCTTTTTGATGAGGTACAGATTCTATTATTAACTTTTCTCTTTATGATTAGTATTTCTAAGTCCAATGAAATGTTGTCTACACTAAGATCCGAAGGATTTTTCTCCTATTTTCTTGTAAAAGTTTTATAGTTCTGCTGACCTATATGCTTCTCCTTGAGGACTAGATTTCATGGTACTGGAGAACTCTGTGCAAACTTACAAAGGAAAGAAGCAACCAACAGTATTATTCAGCAATGACATCTATGAACCTCATCAATCACCAGCATGGTATGATAACCCTAAGGGTGCAGTAGTGGTACATATATCTTAGCAGTAACCAACAGCTCCTCTAATTGAACTTAAGACCTGCTCAACAAGAGGGAACTCATACTTGATACTGGCAACCTAGCCAGCTACCCAGAGATAGAAAAGTCACAGATTTTGGAGGAGAACCCACAATACCATGTTACTAAACCAGCATAATACCTAACATTATAATTATTGGTCCTTATACCCACAGATAAGTGTAGCCCACACCCCTCATCAAGGAAACTTTTCTTTTCAACAGACAGAGATCATTACATAAAACCACAACCAATCAAAATGCAGGGTTCTGGAGCCCAGTTCCAGTGAATATATCTCCAAAACAACTTCCATCCTAAGGTTCAGGGAACATTGCAGAAGAGGCAGCAGAAAGATAAGAGCTGGAGGATCAGGGAGTTTACAGTGTCTCCTGGTGCTGTCAAAAGCTACACCCATAAAGTCTCACCAACAGGACTGCCTAAACATGAGCTAAACAAGTATAACATTAGACATGCTGAGTGGATGGGGAAAAACCATTAGGCCTCAACCCTACACAAAGAACTATAGGCACCTAAGGAATGCTGAGAGTGGAAAAAACAGTCTTCTCCCAGGAAGAGCATACCAATCGATTATCCAATACCAAATGGTCAGCCCTGAAAATACACACGCACACACAGAGTGATATATATTGTGATATATATATATATGTATGTATGTATATATATATATATATATATAGAGAGAGAGAGAGAGAGAGAGAGAGAGAGATACATCACAATTAAAAGAAAAAAAGAAGCCATGGATTTTAAAAAGAACAATTTGGGTTATTTGGGAAGATGTAGAGGAAGGAAAGAGAAAGGGGAAATGATGTAATTATAATCTGGAAAATAAAAGAAATAAAAAAGGTTTACAGTTCTGGTTTTATATTTAGAATGAAGTTCATTTTGTTTTGTGTGTTCTGTGAGTGAAAAAACAAACAAAACTTTGTTTCATGTGTGTGTCCAGTTGTTTCAACATTACTTGTTTAACGATGTTTTTTCCTTCTTAACTGAGCTGAGCAGGGCTTTGAGAGTCTGTGGTGACTGCTGCTGGATTTCTGCCTGTTCTGCTGATGGTTCTAGCTCTGTGACACCTTGAACTCACGTAGAATGAGAGCATGCTCTTGGCTGTACTTGGTCCTTAGCAGTTTTAAATGTGTCTTGCCTTACTTACAGAACAAAAGGTTTGGTGGGATTTTTCTGAAATTTATATGGCCAATTTTAAATCGTACTTACTGCTTAACATGTGCACACAAAGTTTCAAATTTCTCTCCAGCATTCTTAGCTGGTCTGATACATTCTTGTTAGAGTAATTTTCCATTATCATCTAGTTAAATATATTTTGTAGCTGTATTTTTTTTTCTCTAATCCATGGTTGATTTAGAACATGTGGTTTAATTCCTATTTGGGAAATTTTTAATTGTCCTTTTGTTATCAATTTCTAATATTTTTCCATGTAACCAGAGAATCTACTCCTAATAAATTTACAGAGACTTGCTTACAGCACAACCTAAACTTTATGCGAAATGCTCCAAATTCACTTAAAATGAACAATTATGCAGAAGTTTGCATGTGCCATGTGCTGTCACCATCAGTGAAGTCCTGGGAATTCACAGTTTTGTTCAGATCCTCTGAATTCCCAGATTTTCCAACAATAAGTGAATTTTGGGTGTGCCTTTTGTTTCAACTCTTCTCTTTATTTTGAACCTACATTATTAGGAGCACACAGAGGTTGGAGCAGAAATACTAACTGACACTTGTTTCTGCTTCATGGGACTGGAGGCTAACGTTCTTAAACAAATTTAGATTTTCAGTAATTACTTCTTCAAAACTTCCTCAGCTGTGTCTTTCAGGCACTCTGCCACCTGCAGGGCTCAGCATCAGCTCCACTGGCTCTGCAGCGCTTTCATTGTCATGCTTTTTCCCCTTGTTCTTGTTCTCTGGTTTGGAGTTTCTACTGTAGAGTCTTCAGTTTTACTCCTTTCTTAACCTGCACTGACTGTTGCAGTTACATTCTCTAAGGACTGCTTTTCTCAGCTCTTGGGTAAGTAAATGTTCTGGTTACCTGTTTTCTACTTTCTCAAGACACTTGAAGGGGGTTCTGACTGCTTGTATCTTGTATCAGACGGGGTCAACCAAGGACCAGTTATTCCTGTGTAGTCCAAAGCAAGAGTAGAATATATTTTTTAAAATGGCATTGTAATACAGAAAGAAAACAAAATAATGTTGATAATGACAGATTAGTATAACAATTCATGGTTGATATAAAGAACTTCATGCTAATAAATTAAAATTTTTAGATAAAATACAAAATTTTCTGGAAAATGCATATACCAAGATAGAAAATTGATCACTGAAATGACCAGGCACAAATTCCCAGACTGGTGAATTTTTCTAAACAGTCAAGGAAGAAACGTTAATAATCTCATACAAACATTTCCCAAGCATGTAAAACCAAATACATACATACACACACATAATAAATATTTTATAGATAATTTATAAATAAGTAAAATGGTAATAAACATTTTAAGTTATTTATACCCACAAAAACATGTTGCCAAGTATAACTGCTGAAAAAAGAACAAGAAGAGTTTATTCTGGGACTGTAAAGTTCCATAAAGATTCAGATGCCATGCAGTTTAATGACTCTTATTGTAAGAAAGATAGAGAACCATTGGATCATTCTGTTGGGTATAGATAAAGCACTTTATATGCTAATCCCATTCACAGTGTAACAAATACTTAGCCATCTAAGAACAGGAGGGACTTCTAGCAGGTGTGATTATTAAAGGCAAAACATGGAATGTTGTCCTATGAAAGGAGGAATAAGACAGGAATATCTATACTTACTCTTCAGTTTTCTGTTATTCTGGGGATTCTAGTCAGAAAGATGGGGTGATACGGTATATGTAAATAATATGTATAGTCAACTTCCATCTTCCAATCCAGCTCAACAGAGCAAAAGTCAACAACTCTCCCTAGATACTTTAGAGAAATGGATCATGCAACAAATTGCTGTCCCTAAATGAGAGATGCAGAAGTCAGACACAAAGAATCACAGCTCACACACAGACAAACACACAGAACCACAACTCAAACACAGACAGCCACACCAAGAACCACAATTCACCACACAGACAGATATACACAGAAGCACAACTCACAACACAAGAGGAAACAAACACAGCTCACAACATAGATGGGCCCATAATGAACAACTCACAACACAGGTGAACATAAACAAAACTCACAAGAGATGCAAAGAACGCCTAGAAAGATTCATGTGTATTTGCCATTTTATGTTTTTACATGTATGCTTTAGTGTTTTCTGCATCTCCTCTTTCTATGGCTTGGTCTTTGACATTAAATTATCAATAATTACTGTTTGGATATTCTGTTTTTCAGTATTATTTCCCCCTTGCTATTCTGTTTTGGAGATTTCTGCCAATATGCCCTCAAGCTCAGAGATACTCCGGGTACCTATGTCATCTGCTAAAGAGTCACCAAATGCACTGCGCTCTACTGTCTTCATCTCTAGTCTTTTTTTCAATTCTTGGAATTTCTGTCTTCTTCCTTATCTTGCTGGTCTACTTCTGCATGCTGCTTACTTTCTCCATTAAAACTTTTAACACATTAAGCATACTTTAAAAACACATTGGTTTTCCAATTCTAAACAACTCTTTCTTTAAACTGCTCTTGGCCATGCTGTCTTAATCCAGCAACAGGAAGGAACTGGCATGTCATCCTGCCCCCATGGAGGAATCGCTCCTCCGTGCTCTAATCTCATGATAAAGACCCCACTTCACCACCACTGTACTGAAGCTAAAGCTGAGGAATACATTCAAACCACACCACCAAGTGAGCAAAAAATAAGAAAAATCATTTAAAATTCTATACCCTGTGAAGTTATCGTTCAAAAAAGAGGTGGAAAAGAAACATTTCCTCAGACAAAAGCTGCCTTACAAGAAAAGTGAAAGCCACTCTTCAGAAAGAAGCAAATGGGGCTGATCAGCATCTCAAATGTAGGAAAGAGATCAGTGCAGGACACTGGAAACAAAAGTGACACCTGTCCTGATCCAAGGCTCAGTTGACCCACTTAGTTCAAAACAGCCGCCAACAGTGAGTTCAACCACATGCATATAAATGATGTACGAACTTCAACACGCACTGCATCTCTAAGGGTGGTTGTGTCTGATTAAAAGGTGTGATGGCAACAGTAGGGAGCTTGGACAGAAAGACTTCAAGACAAAGGTTGCTATTATAAGGTTCTTGTCCTATGTGTGAACTCGGGCAGTTGCTTGAAAGTTGACATTGTAAATCCATTGCAAACTCCAGGCAATGATAGAGAACTGTTTTCTTAAGCAGCTGTAGCTGACAGGTTAAGAGAAAAGAGTAAATGGAATCATGTAAAGTTCTAGATTCAAACCACAAAAGGAGTAGGCAGAGAAATACACAAGAAGGCAGGGTAATGACACATATGTGTGAAGATGTCATGATAAAACCCATAACTGTGTTTGCAAACCTACAAAATTAATTCAAATAGACCCACAACTGGTAGAAAAATTATAGAAGACAAAACTAGGAATAAAAACAAAGGCAAAGTATAGACAATAGCACCATATAGATATATATCAATCCAACTATACAGAAACCATATACAATCAAGGGTCTAAATACAACAAGTTAAAAGGGTAGAGTGGCCATCACAGAATACCCAATTTATTTTATCTAAAAGAAATCACTATTGATACACAGATACACAGATCAAGTAATGAGGTAGAGGAAGCTTTGCCATACTAACACTGTGCAGAAGAAATGGGGGTAGCTGTAGCGAGTTCAGAATGATCACACTTGAGAGCAGAGGATGTTATCAGAGTTAAGGAGGTCACTGTCCCTAGCAACCCCACAAGACATGACAATCATTGATGTGCATACACCAGCAATAGAACATCCCAACACACTGAACAAGATTTGCTTGGAGAAATAGATGGATCCATTTCTCACAGCTGGAGACTTTAACATCCTTTTGTCATAAAGTGGACAGAGCCAACGAGCATAAAATCAGTAAGAACATGGGTGACCTTAACATCATCAATCAACTGGACATAATTGACACCTACACACTACCTCCCACACAGCAGAATAGTTTTTAAACTCACAGTAAATGCCCACAAAATCTGAGCATGCTGTGAGCTGTTAAAACACAGCAGGCAAGTTTAAAAGAAGAGAATTTGTACATTTCTCTTAGACAAAAGTGGAATTAAGACAGTAGTCAATAATAGGAAAATAGCAAATAAATAGATATTAAACAACATGCTTCTGAATACTACTGGGCCTAATGAAGAAATCTCAAGGGAAATGAAAATAAAAATACAGGTTATCAAAATTCTTCAGACGTAGCAAAAGCCATGCTTAGAGGGAAATGTATAGCATTTATCTAAAATTAGCAAGCCTAGCCTCTGCTTTATGACATTAAAAGGAAGACAAATTAATCTCCAAGTAGGTGAAGAAAATAAATAAGAATAATTAATATAAATGACACTGAAAACAGACATCTCAGGTGTGGTAACCGAACTCGTATTGTTGTCCCCAAATTTGGGATGCTGAGGCAGGAGAACTGCCATGAATTTAAGGAGTTTGAGACCAGTTTGGGCTACATAATATGATTCTTCTCAAAAACAAGAGAGGGGAGGGAAGGAGAGGGGAGAGGAAGAAAAGAAAAAATGAAGCTAAGGAAAGGAAACAGGAAATCAACAGACTGAAACTACTCCTTTGAAAATATTAGTTAAGTTTCTAGCCAGGCTGAGAGAGAGAGAGAGAGAAGAGAGAGAGAGAGAGAGAGAGAGAGAGAGAGAGAGAGAGAGAGAGAGACAGAGAGAGAGAGAAGAGAGAGAGAGAGAGAGAGAGAGACAGAGAGAGAGAGAGAGAGAGAGAGACAAAGAGTAAGAGAGAACTTACTAAATCACTAAGATCAGAAAGGAAGAAGAAAGACATTGTTGTAGATCCTGCAATGAATGAAGGGAGAATAGAGGAATGTCATTAAACTTCCTTAGCCACACATGTATTACCTGTCCTAGCTGAACCAGGACGCAATAAGTAAACAGACACAATCTGCTAAAACTTCAGAAAGCAATGAGAGGACTTGAAGGCCTATATCTATATCCATTGAAGAAACCGAACGGGATGCACCAGATGTGGGTGAATTCTACCACGGATTTCAGGAAGAAATGATACCAATTCTACATCATTCCTTTCAGAAGGTAGAAACAGAAAGTCTCCTAGCTCATTGTATAGGACAGCATTTCCCAAATGCCAAAACCAAACCAAGGTATTCTAAGAAAATTATAACCCCAAACGCTATCAATTCAAATCCAACAATGCTTGAAAGGAATCATATACAATAATCAAGTGAGATTTGTCCAAGGTAAGCAAAGGGTGATTCAAGATTCAGAAACAATCATTTAAAATCACATCAGCAAGTTAAAGCAGGAAAAGCCACCTGATCATATCAATAAACAAAGAAAAGTAACCTGAAAAAGAGTTACATACCAATTCCTGCTAAAATTGACAAGAATCAACTTCATAAAGAGCATCTAAAAAAGAAAGACAGCTAATACCATACTTAAGAGCTGTGGGACTCAAGTCTGTCCCAGGGAGACTAGGAACAAGTTACAGATGCCCCTTCTCATTGCTGCTCTTCAGTGCCAGACTGCAGGTCCCAGTCAATGAATGTGACAAAAAAGAAAATAAAAGATAGACAAGAGTTTGAATAATGAAATAAATTGATCATCTGTGTAGAAAATACCAAAATACTGACCAAAGCATAAAATCAGCATGAATTTTCATTAAGTGGCTACAGCAAAGCTGATACAAGATAAATACACAAAAAAATCAAGTATGTTCCTATCAGTAGCAAGTGGGATCTGACATTTAAAACACATTGCAGTTTGCATTAGTATCACCATAAAATGCAGTATCTAGGTATGAATCTAATAAAGTATGTCCAAAATTTATATAAGAAAAACTCTAAGACTCCAATAAAAGATATCAAAAAGTAATTAAATAAATTAGAATTAAATAAATTAAAATAAAAATTCCATTTTTAGAGACTGAAGGACTCAATATCACCAACATGTTGAGTTCTTCCAATCTGGTCTGTAGATTGAGTGCAGTCCCAATTAAAATTCCAACCAACTGTCTAAACAACATCAAGTTAAGTTTAAAGTTTGCATGGAGACAGAGAAGAGCCTATAACCAACTTGTAATTGAAGGAGAGCTCAGTCAGAGGTGTGATGGTATTGTGTTCCCCCAAATATTGTGCACCCTAATAAACTTAACTGGGGTCAGAGAACAGGACAGCCACAATATTAAACACAGAGGTTAGGCAGTGGTAGCACACACCTTTAATCGTAACATTCCAGAGGCAGAAATCCAGGTGTTCAAGGATACAGACAGGCATGGTGACTTTAATCCCAGGAAGCAAGCCTTTAATCCCAGGAGTGGTGGTAGAAAGCAGAAAGGTATATAAGGCATGAGGACCAGAAACTAGAAGCATTTGGCTGGTTAAGCATTTGGCCTGGTTAAGCATTCAGGCTTTTGAGCAGCAATTCAGCTGAGACCCATTCTGGATGAGGACTCAGAGGCCTCCAGTCTGAGGAAACAAGACCAGCTGAGGATCCGGCAAGATGAGGTAGCTGTGGATTGTTCTGGTTCTCTGATCTTCCAGTTCACCCCAATACCTGGCTCAGGTTTGATTTTATTAATAAGAACTTTTAAGATTCCTGCTACACAGAGGACTGACACTAAGTCAACTTCTGGTCTTATTAAATTACAGTAAACAGGCTGGGCGGTGGTGGCGCACGCCTTTAATCCCAGCACTTGGGAGGCAGAGGCAGGAGGATCTCTGTGAGTTCGAGGCCAGCCTGGGCTACCAAGTGAGTTCCAGGAAAGGCGCAAAGCTACATAGAGAAACCCTGTCTCGAAAAACCAAAAAAAAAAAAAATTACAGTAAACAAGACCATTTGATAGCAGAAAAAAATGTCCATGAATGGAGCAGAATAGAGAACAAAAATTGACCCATCTATTTTGTTGTTGTTGCTGTTGTTGTTGCTTGTTTTGAGACAGAGTTTCTTTGTGTAGCTTTGGAGCCTTTCCTGGAACTCACTCTGTAGCCCAGGCTGGCCTCAAACTCACAGAGATCAGCCTGCCTCTGCCTCCCAAGAGTTGGGATTGAAGGCATGCACCACCACTGCCTGGCTCGACCCTTCCAAATTTGACCACTGATCTTTGATAGAGTCATAATAGAAGGGAGGAAAGATAAAACTTCTCAATAAATGGAGCTGGAACTATTGGACATCTACACACAAATAAATCTAAACACAAACCTCACACCCATGATAAAACGTAACTAGGATTAGATGGCAGTCCTCAGTGCAACACACAAAACAACTAAGTTCACAGAAGCCAGCATGGGAACCGTAGGCCTAAATGACTGTGTTATGATGACTTTGTGGTCAGGATACCAAAGACACAATCCAAAGTCAATGACAAGTTGAACTTTGGAAAGCTCAATTTTCGTCTTCAAGACTGAAAGAATGCTGCTCCGTCAAAAGCACTTAAGAGAAACTGAGAATAAGTTACAGAGTGGGAGAAATATTTGCTAAATACTTTTGATACAGGAATGTTACTGGAAACACACAAAGAACTTTAAGGTGACAATAAGAAAACATACAATACAATTTCAAGTGCCAAAGTTAGTTACCTGAAAAGACCCCACAGAAAGACACAGATGGTAAGCATATGGAAGGATGTGCAGTATCTTTGCCACGGGGGCTTGAGATGGGCACTTCACACCTATCAGAACGGCCAAAACTGAGGCCATAACACCAAATGCCAGCAGGGTGTGGCACAGGATATATAGTAGTATAGCCAGTGTAGGTAACATGAGACAGTTTGTGCCCACACCAAACATTCTCTAATAACATGGTTTAGGTTTTTTCCCCCACAAACTGAAAACTTAGATATGCTACAAAACCTACACATAAATGTTTACAGCAGCATTATTCAAATGCCCAGACTGGGCACCAGTAAAGCTGTCATTTGACATGTGGATGGATAATCTGTGGTAGATCCAGACAGTGGAATATTATTGAACACTAAAAATAACTTTGTCATCAATTCACAAAGATACATAGAGGGAACTTAATTGTATACCATAATACCAAGTAAAAGAAGCCAACTGGAAAAGGTTGCACACTATTTCTTAATACAAGACATTCTAGAAAAGGGAAAACTGTGCTGATTAGTGGCTGCTAGGGGCTGCTTGAGAAGGGAGAATGAGTGAGCATGACTGAGGACTGTCAGGACAGTAAAATCAGCCACAGTGACAGAAACACCATCGAACCCCCAGAATGTACAGAAGGAACTTTTGTGGACTGTGGACTTTGGGGAGTCCATGATGTTGACAGGTCCACTAGCTATAATAGATACGTGGTAGGTTAACAGCTGAAAAAGCTGCATACATGACAGGAAAGAAGGCTAAATGAGCATGTCCCATCCTGCCCACCCAACTGCTGTGAAAAGTATTTATCAGCTTAAGAATGCACAGGAGAAAATAAGTAAAATATATTCCCATTTTATCCTCTACAAGGAAATAAATGTAAGCCTAAAATAAGCTATGAGAATCAATGAGTATATTAACAAGATCATTGACTATGTGGTTAATATAAAATACATTTCTACATATTTGAAAAATAAAAACAATGAATTTACAAAATATGCAGAATTTTTACTTATGCATATAGTAAAAACCCAATAAAATAAAATTCTTAAACTCCAAACAAATGGAAGGATGTGCTCAGATTTTGACAGTTATAATATGTTAAGATGTCCTGCCCAAACTGATCTAAAGATGCTAATTTAAATTCTAAAACCTTTTTCTAGAAATTGACAATTATAAAAAATTATATATTATCAGACGGGACTGCAAAGAATCAAGAATATTTTGAATAAGAAGAAAATTATCAGAGTGGACTATCACATTGGTATATCACAAATCTAATTATTAAATGTTGGGTTCCATCAATGATAACCAACACATATGGAATGTCAGTGAGAAAATGGAACAAGCTCCCTACAGCCAAGACTCATCACAGAGACATACTGTCCAGCGACAAGAAGATCCAGGGAGGCCAGCACCATCTGCATGGAGGCTAAGAACAGGCACATGCATCTATGGACCAACTGTCTGGCAGAGGTTATGGTGGGGAGGAAGAATGAGGGAACCTCTGGAATATTACAATGTTCCAGATATTGCTACAGGTAGTATGTGCATACATATGAGAGAATGCAGGTATGCAAAAGCTTATTGAAAGGCAAACTTAAGATGAAGCACATACATTTCTTTTTTTTGGGGGGGGGGTTTGAGACAGGGTTTCTCTGTGTAGCTGTGCGCCTTTCCTGGGACTCACATGGTAGCCCAGGCTGGCCTTGAACTCATAGAGATCCGCCTGCCTCTGCCTCCCAAGTGCTGGGATTAAAGGCGTGTGCCACCACCGCCCGGCGCACGTACATTTATTTAAACCAAGCAATTATTACTGTATTTGGGTAAATTCTTATGGAATGTGTGCTTATATTATGAATGGCAATAAATAGCATTTTGAAAAGTTACTTATGAGGTGAAATGTTTAACTTAGCAGTTGTCTGAGAATACCCAACAGCCAGATATGACTATTGTCCATTGCAAAAAGAGGTTTTCTGGCATCTGGCTATAGACAAATACAATTCCTCAGAATAAGATGAGAAAAATCATAGTGAGCTGGCAAAATGGCTCAGCTGGTAGATGCACTTGCCAACCTAACTACTGGAGTTTGGTCCCTGAAGAAATGCCCATAAGTAGTCTTCCACACATACAGTGGCACACGCACATATCTACACGCACGTATGCACACACATGCACATTCACATAGACACACATTAACTGTATAAATTAATAAATAAATGCTTTACATTTATATCAGAATAAACTTGTACTATAATAGGCCAGAGTACTTGAACAGAATGTATTCTTTCCTTGGTTTAGAGAGGGACTAGTGTCAAGCCACTGTGAGCTTATTCTGCTTCTAGGGGAGGGGAATGGAGCAATCCAGGGAAAGTACAAGCTTCTCCAGCCTTTGATTTCAAATCCTCAAACATTTACCTTGGAGTAAGGTCCAAAATCTTTAACATTGCTTCAGAGACTTCCATGTTCCAGAAGGCGTTCTTCTCTCCACCCATTCTCAGCACTCCCGGCTCCATCCATTCCACTATATAAGTCTCTCACACAAATGTTCTTTCAGCACCCCAAAGACCAGCTGCTACCAGCTGAGTGTCCTCTTGCCTTGGACTTCATGTTTATTCTCCTCAGCATACTCTTTCACCCAACTAGACTGCTGATTTAGTGACAATTTAACATTCATGTCTGAGCCAATGAGATGGCTCAGTGGCTCAAGGCACTTGCCACTAGCCTGATGACCATGCCCCAGATGATGAAACAGAGAACTGATTCCTGTAAGTTACCCTCTGACCAGATGCACACTGTGACATGCACATGCACACACACAATAAGTTTAATTTTTAAAAAATCAAAATCACTTCCTCAGGGGTGTCTGATATATTCCACTAGAGCATGCCTACATTATGACCTCCAATGCACTATTATAATTACTCATCATTAAGCTCCTCTGACAGTCAGTAACCTCTGTCAGACTAACAAGACCATCCAGCTGTTCTCAAGCATACCCTTACTGTTCAGCATAACAAATAGGAGATAACTAAAGCCTCACACCTAGAGTAGTGAAAATGAATGAATGACAGGGGGCTTTGGGGTCCAGATCTTCCAGGGGATCCACTGAATGGGCAGACAGTATTCCATAGACTTTAGTTTTGCTTGCTGTTGATGTCTTGAGCCAGACTCATGCTATGGAGCCCAGACTGAGCTTGTGACTTGCCTGCCTCTGTCTCCCTAGGGCTGGGATTACAGTCATGTACAACCATACCTAATTGTAGACTTTCTGAAATTGCTTGCCTTTTGCTCTCATAGACTTCAGTTGTTTGGTTCTACGTGGAAAGGGTGCCACAGATCCCAAATGCTCAGCCCCTGCAGGAGAGACCCAGGGAAGAACCTGGGATGGGGAGCCACAATCTGAGGAGCAAATGCATGACATTGCATCTCAGAAGGGATGCTTTCTACAACATACCCTCCAGCCTAAAGTTTTCTGCATTTTTTTTCTAAATAACCAAATGCACCCTATTTATATGAGAATGACCTACACATGAATGGAAACTTACAATTCATGGCAGGATGAAGCTGTCCATTAGTTCTTCAAAGAATCCCTTCCTCGGAGCTAAGACAATAAATTAAGTAATCATTGCGATTATAAAACTTCTATCTGAACATGATTTTTTTTTTCAATTTTAACCTGGCTTGGCTTTCAACGTTTACATTTTGAGTGAAAGGAGAATCCAAGCTAAAATTATGTTTTTGAAAAAGAAGAATGCTAAAGCCTCAGAAAGCCTGACTGAACACTAAATAAATCCCCCTCTCTCTTTCTTTGAGAGAGAACAGGAAGAAGGACAACAAATTCTCCACTGACTATTGTCCTGTAAGGATTCCAAACACTGACCAGTTCTCTTGATCACACAGAGCACAAAGGCTCTTTCAACAGTTCCCTGCACAGCTTGACGATGGACTACATGTGCCTCTTAATCCCCTATTCAAACTTGGCAACAGTTAGTGGTGTCAAAGGGAATCCAGCTACAGGCTAAGTTAGATGCTGGTAAATCTGTATGGCTGTGAATCTGGGTGTGCATGAGATAAAGTACTAAGCAATTTCTAACCACAGAAACCACACATCCAGCACATGAACAAATGAACCACTAAGTCACGCAACTGTCAAGATTCAAATGCTGGTCTAAATGTATATAAGAAAACACAGTAAAATATACAGGCTCAAGCTACATAGTCACCATCAGAATGGGGAGAGAACACTCTTCTGCTGTCAATGGTAGAAGCCTAGGCTAAAATGTGATATCACTGAAGAAACAAAACCCTGAAGAATAAGTCTCAACATGCACTCCAAAAGCAAAGAGGATGACTCAGAGTACAAGCTCTGTAAACTGTTGACCACAGCCACAAACTAGTGAAATGTGTACAGAACAGAACAGCAACCCATGGGCCACAGGACCCGTTCTGCCATGGATTTCACAGGCTCTGGTATCTATAGATGGACAGTCATTATAGCAGGTCTGTTAGCAGATAACACCATGCTTTTTACATATAAAGCCCTGTTCCATGTAAGTTCTTAGAGAAAAATATGCAGGCATTGCCTTAGCTGCAGTCAATGACCCTTGTCAATCAGCACAGGAAGAGAAACTGCAGTAGCTTCCCAGGATAGGAACAATGGTGCGTGAGGATCAAAGTACTGAGAGGAGTTCAGAGGTAGGAATCATAAATGACAGAATAATTAGCTGTGGACAAAGACATTTCTGGGGGCTGTGTGATGCTTCCATACCTGGAAAACTGCAAACCTCACTCACATCTCACCTGTACACACAAGTCCTGTCAATAGATCTGCTGAGAGGTGACTTTACTCCCTTGAAGTCACCTAACACACTCTTTGTAAAAAGTTCTCAGACTCCAAAGCTTATGCATTTGCAGGTAAACTGAGAATTCTATGATCAGGTTTTATTTCAAGTGGCTTCTGTGGAGAATAACAACAGTAAGAAAATATTAACAATAATAGTCAAGGTGATGACAAACTTCAAGGAGCCTTAGACAAGAGTTAAAAGACTGAATAACAGTCTTGATTTCACCTCAATTTATAGTTTCCAGAGAGCCCTAAGGTTCTTCTCAATATAACTTCTGTAGCACAATACTGAGTCCCAGTCACTCCTACTGCCTTCCTGACCAAAACAAAATTCCAGGAGTAATTGCACTCAGCTTATTATGGTTTCACTGTGCGAAGGAAAGAGGACACATTCTGTGCCTCTTATTCCAAACTTTCATGAGGGATGATTGGGAGACCTGAGCAGATGCTTGATATGCCTTCAAGTAAACCATTCATCAGATAGGGAAGAAGTAATGGTCCATGAGTGCCCGGTGGTTTATCAATTTGTGTTCTTAAAGTTCTCAGTTACCATCTCCTGGACACTTGGCCTTTCCAACAATTACTGGATATCAGAAGTACAGGTCTAAGTAACTGCCAACAGTCTTAAAATCTTTTTAACACTCATCAGGAAAACATGTTTTTCAATATCAAAACTATGGCCAAGGTTTCTTGGATGTTTGTTTGTTTGTTTGTTTACCTTGAACACACACATGCAGAAGGTGTTAAGGAGAGCCTCTATTCATCCTTTACCTAGACTCAAATGTTAAGCTGTCCATAGTTGCATTATAGTTGTGTGTCTCTTGAGAGTGTGTTCTTACATGGTTCTTCTCTTTAGATTTGGGCTCTCTAGTGCAAATGCTCACTAACCCATGGTTACTGAGGTCAGTTCAACCGCCCCACACTCCCACCATGCTTTCACTGCAGCTATGGCATTTGCAGCACAGTCACATTCTGTGCTGATAGTTTATTTGTGCTCTAACAAAGAAAGCTTGCTTGGGGATCAGAGGGAAAAGCCAGCCACTATATTAAACACAGAGATCAGGCAGTGGTAGCACATGCTTTAATCCTAGCATTCGGGAGGCAGATTCATCCAGATCTCTGTGAGTTCAAGGCCACACTGGGAACAGAGCCAGGCGTGGTGGCACATGCCTTTAATCCCAGCACTAGTCAACATGGAGGTCTGGAGGTCTGTACAAACAGACAGGAGGTGATAGAGCTGGGCAGAAAGAGGAAGTGATATAGCTGGGTGGAGAGAGAAAGTAAAAAGGCGGGGCACAGAAAGGTGTACAGGCGTGAGGATACAGGAAGTAGCTCTCTTGGGCTGAGGATTTCCTAGTGGTAAGAACTTGTGGCTGGCTTGTTCTATCCCTCTGATCTTTCAGCTTTCACCCCAATATCTGTCTCCGGGGTTTTTATTAATAAGACCTTTTAGGATTCATGCCACAACATTCTTCATTGTTCTTTCCATCCATTCAGCTTCTTCATGACTATTTGTGTTCCGAATGAGTAACATAGTTCCAGCAGGCACAGTGATACGAAACTGTGCTAAGCTACAGACAGAGAAGACACCCATAACTTGCCTTCCCAGTGGCCTCACCCCCTGCCCATCTCCTCTCACCTGTTCCACCATATCCACCTGTCCTATTCCACTTATACCTGTTGTCTCCATGAAACCACTCACAGCACTTTCTATCTTACATCCTCTGTTTCTCTCCATGTGATTGGGAGCTGATGTGTACAAACAGCTAACCCTTGTTTGTACACAATACAGTGTTTCTTAAATCTCCGTGTGTGTGTCAGGATATATTTATATTATGCTAGTAATAACTCCAAGTCAATTTAGTCTCTTCAACCTTTTATACAGCTGCATGGTATTCCATTCCATATAACATGGTTGTTGCCTCATATATCCAATCATTCTGATGTGTGAATATTTAGGCTTCTTTACTTGACATAATGTCACAGTGACTCACTTTATGTATATCCTTAAGTCATTTCAGGGGTATCTCTAGAGTCAGTTATATGGAGGGCACTGATAGATCACAAGAAAATGTATATGTAACATTGAGATACACTGTTGCTGGGTTGCTGGTTAGATATTAGCTGTCTTGAGTGTCTTTGGGGATGAAGTTCTCCCTCATAACCAGCAGCTTAGAAAAGCAGGAACTGGAACCATAGGATTCAGGTTACTGATTAGGACCAGATCTGAGGCTGTCTCTGGCTCTAGTTGAGGAGAAGACATTCTGAATTGCACCAAGGGTTCTAAAGCTGCTATATATCTGGAAGCTTTCTGGTAGAGAACAAAGATACACCACTGCCCCATCCTTTAAGAGTTGATCTAAACAGGCCTGTCAATCACCTGGTCAGGGAAGTATCCCTTAGAGAAAGTTGCCATTTCTAGGTTTTAGAGTCTGTGTGAGGTTCCCTTGGCTATTGCTGCTTTCAGCCTTGAGAGAGCTTCATATTACTCAATAGACTCTTGTCTCCTACACCATGCTCTCTGTCTCATCTGAACTCTCACAGGGACTAGGGAGCCAGGGGGAGGCCAGAGCCAGATGCTAGAAACACTGTGCATTTCAATTCCAAATAACTGTGCCAATTTTCATTCTCCTCAAAAGACATCCTTCTCTTCACTTTTCTTCATAGGCTTACCAAAAGAATGTGTTTCACGGTTTTAATTTTAAATAACTTGATACATTAGAGTAGCATTCCATTTTGTATGGGTGCCTCACCCACTTCACTTTTGAGTATGGTAGACACTGAAGTTACTTTGTTTCCTAAATTTTGTTCAAAGGGGAAAAACCTTTATGAATAAGATTTCACAGATAAACTACCTGATGACAAGAGAAAAGTATTCCCTAAGAGATGCAAAACAAACGAGTGAGCCCTAAAGTTGGTCTAACTCACTACCTAGCAGAGAAAAGAAGAGCCCAGGTGAAGGCTACCTACATTCCTGAGAGATAGTACTGCAGGTTCCTGGAGATTGAGGTGGCTGGAATTTGCAGGACAAAGAACGGGAGAAGGGGAACCATACAGAGAGAAAAAGCTAGCTACTAACCATCTGCAGTATTATACTGAATACAAACAGAAGCATGCACAAAGGAACATTAGAGAAGACAGAAAAAAACTACCTGAAAGGATGAGACGAAACAATCATAATTAATAAACTGGAATAGCCCTCAGTATCCAAAGTGGAAATCATCAGCACTTATAGACATCTTATAACGTACTTGAGGAGGTTTGCTGCTGTAGTGGGGTAAATCTATTCTAGGACAGATAAATGCTACCTAGTCCTATTGCAAAAACTTAAAAACAAAACCTAAAAGGAAAACAAGACATAAAAGGATCAAAGTGTTTCCAAGTGATTTAACAGCATACTGGAATGAGGCCTGAGAATATTGATAGTAATACCTGTAAGGCAAAATTATATCTAGATAAAAACCACATGATAATGCAGTGAGAATCCCAGTGAAATCCACATCTGATGAATAGAGGAATATTGTTCCCTTACTACACAAGATAACCCCTAATCACACTGCATATATCTTGAAAGGGAGAAGCCTGGCAAGCTAGCAGCACTCCCTGGAAACACATAGGAGTACCAATTCTCCACTGAAAATAAGGGAGGTCCAAAGACTAGCATGCAACATTTTTTACATTCTAAAAGAAAAAGATAAAACAACCTACCTAAAATCTTATACCCAGCAAAAATGTCTTATAGAAGCAAAAATGAAATAAGATGTTTTTGACCATACAAAACTGATAGAATTAGTCGCAGTAGATATCCAAGCCAAGAAATGTTCAAGAGAATTCTTCAAGTAGGAGAAAATTATACTGGGGGCTTTGGATCTACCCAGTGGAACTTACGATGCCAGGACTAGGAGTAACAGGGCTATGTGTGAATGCTCTCTTACTATTTAGTCATTATTTTAAGATAATTTACTACACACACACACACACACACACACACACACACACACACACACCAAAGAGTGATGGTTCATCTTGTGGGCCTAATTGGATGAAGAATCACCTAGAAAACACACTGTTGACACTAGGCACATCAGTGGTGTTATTTCCAGAAAGGTTCATCTGAGAAGGAGAAGTCCATCCAGCATGTGGGTAGGACCATCCCACAGGCTAGGAGACTAGACTGAATAAAGGCAGAGGAGGGAGGCCTGATGAGCAGCGGTACCTACTGCTCTTCACTTCTGATGTAAAGATGCCCCTCTCATCTTGATGGGCTGAATCCTCAAACTGGAGACACAATAAACCTTCTTCAAGTTTCTCCTCATCAGGCATTTCTTCACAGCAAGAAGAAAAGTAGTGAATACAACATGTATTGTAGGACTTCTACAATTGGCACAATTAAAATGTACAGTATAGCCGGGCGTTGGTGGTGCACGCCTTTAATCCCAGCACTCGGGAGGCAGAGCCAGGTGGATCTATGTGAGTTCGAGGCCAGCCTGGGCTACCAAGTGAGTTCCAGGAAAGGCGCAAAGCTACACAGAGAAACCCTGTCTCGAAAAAAAAAAAAAAAGTACAGTATCAGGGCAAACTCTAGAAAAGGAAATGGAAGGATGCTGTGTAGTTCCTGCACTAATGTGTGAATAGTTTGACAGCTTGGGGGTAACCTATGATTAAATTAAACACCTGCATGTTCATTACAACACAAAGACATAATTAATAATCCGACAAAGGAGAGAAATGGAATTATTTTTAAAGCCTGTTAAAAGAAATAGAAAAGGAAAGATAAAATAGTGAGTGTGCATTTAGAAAATAAATGTCAAAATGGGTGATTCCATCTGACCACAAACCTTCATACAACACCAACATTAAAAAGAGGGAAGGAGATGGCTCAGCAAGTAAATGTGCCTGCTGCACAAGCCTAAAGACCTGAGTTCTGTTCCAGAATCCATGTAAAAGAGCCAGATGTGGTGGTGTGATCACAGTACTCCTATAAAAGAAGAGAAATAGAATCACCCAGAATCTTGAGGACAGTAACCTGGAAGTCAGGATGGCAGAAGCAAGAGGTTCAATAAGGTGGAGAGAGAACTTGCTTAAAAAAAAAAAAGAAAGAAAAAGAAAGAAAGAGAGAAAGAAAGAAAGAAAGAAAGAAAGAAAGAAAGAAGAAAGAAAGAAAGAAAGAAAGAAAGAAAGAAAGAAAGAAAGAAAGAAAGAAGAAAGAAAGAAAACTGTCTGGACTTTTTGCTGGCCATAAGATATCCACATAAAAAATGTAAAAGACAAAAAATAGGTTAAAAGTAGGATTATGGAAATATCTACACATCTTTACAAAGACCAATTTATCAGATAAAGTCGAGTTTAGAGGAAAGGCTACTGGTAGATAAGGATAAGGACGGGCATTTCCTGACAAATGTATGAAAGATACAGGATATAACAAACAATGTGTCAATGATAGGATGGAGAACTGATACTTTTAAATGTTTGCACACCTAATAACACAGCCTCAACACATGCAGTATTAACTGAAAAATGCTGTGGGATGCCTTTCTGTATGCTGTGAATATGTGTTGCTCTGATTGGTTGATAAATAAAGCTGTATTGGCCTATGGCAAGGAAGCTTGGAGTCAGGCAGAAAATACAAGCAGATAGGAAGAAGAAAGGGGAAATAGAAGCAACACTGTGACCCACTGGAAGTAGAAGCAAGATGTGAAAATACTGGTAAGCCACAACCACGTGGAAACTTATAGATTAATAGAAATGGGCTGAGTTTAGTTGTAAGAGTTAGCTAGCAAGAAGCTTGAGCCATCAGTTCATAATTAATATAAGTCTCTGTATGTTTATTTGGGTCTGAGCAGCTGCAGGACCAGGCAGGACACAGGAAAATTTCCAGCTAAAGACCAATGTGTAAGAGGAAAGGAAAAACCCACAATTAAAAGTCAGAGATATCAGCCTTGTTTCTCAAGAACAGATAGTAGGAGCTCTTCACTGCCTTTGTTTTTACATTATATATGTATGTGCATGAAGATAGGACACATGTGTGCCATGGCTTGTGAAGGTGACAGGCTCAAGTCAACTTGCAGGAAGTTGTCACCTTCCACCATGTGGATCCCAGGGATCAAACTCAGACTTGGCAACAAGCATCTTTACACATTGAGCTATCTCATGGGCCTTCTGCATAGTTTTAAGAGGTATTTTTATATTTGTGTTTGAATAATATATCCTGTCTGTCTTGCTCTATCATATTGTTATACCTTTTTATTATCATGTTTTTCTTTAACAACAAAAAATGTTAGACACATATACTGCATTATATTCTCCTAACACAAAGAGGGTGGATTTATGATTACCAAGACATAGCAAAACTACATCACACACTCCAGTGGATGGTTCAACATACAGAAGTATAAGGGCAGCACAAATTGGAGTCAACAAGTTATTTTTAAAAAGATACAAAGTTAGGGAGCAGAGAGATAAGGGTGCATCTAGAAGTTAGAGGTAAATGTGATCAAAATACATTGTATGACATCCTCAAAGAATTAATAAAAAATATTTAACAAAAACTAGGTCACACATTTTGTTTCCCCAGTTACTAATTAAATAAACAAGGGTTTGGGGTTTTTTGTTTGTTTGTCTATTTTTTTTTGTTTTCCCACCAAGAATATGCAAACAAGCAAAGTAAAACAACTAAACATAACATGTTAAAAACTTACAGCCAAGAAAGAAACAGGAGTGATGTAGATGAATCAGTAAAATGTTAAGAACTATCGTTAATCATCACAAATCTGGAAAGCAAACAAGCGAGCTTTGGTGGCCTTTTCATCTTCAGCCCAAACTAAAGCATCAAGCAAACTAGCAGAGAACAGAGAAGAGAAAGCCAACAGATCTTTTGGCTTACAGACATGACCGTTTGGGTCTACAGAATAAATGTGGAAAAGGATACTAAGAATGTCCACCTCAAGGAATGGTGGACCCTGATCTGTTCTTCCTGGGACAGATGGAACTATGATGTTAGGCACAAAATCTCAGAGAAGACAACTCAGCCCAAATAAGAGCCAGGTTGCTTCAGCTGAGATCTCCTGACCTCACTCTGCTCTCACTCATGGGGAGTAATTTTTTTTCTGACTTCCAAGAAAGAAAAACAAAGAAACAGCAAAGAAGAAATATACACAGAAATCCAGGAAGAAAGCAACCCTGAGCAAGAATATAATGCTAAAGAGATGTGTCATTCATATATGAAGAGAGAAGGTAGACAGATGCAAATGTGAGTAAAAAAAAACCCAAGCTTTTTGTCGGGGGACAGTTCCCTTAAGCTTCTGCAAGGAAAATTAATTGTTCTCAATTCAGGCAATTAAAATGAAGCAAAGTCAGAAGAAATGAGGTGTGTTCAAAGGAGTAGTGATGGGTATTATAGCCGTGTAGCTATGGAATAACGCTAATGTGTGACCACCACAGGCGATAGTGTGAAAGGTGTCAGCACAGACAAGGCAGGAGTAGAGCAAACATAAAATGCAGCATGGAAAGTAGCAGGAAAGCCAGCTAGTTCTATCAAACACCTAATTGTTCACAATGCTCCCTCTTGGTTTTAAAGAGGAAGGGGAATCTGACCAAATATTATTTCTGGTGATTGAAATAAACATTTATTTAGAATTCAGCAACTCCTTTCACTCAAGTTTGCTTTCTTTTCTATGAAAGTTAAAGAAAAATATTTCTGTGCACAATCACATCTACAATATGACACCACATTTACAAGCCTTCCCATCTTACCTCAGTGTCTATCTACCCATACCTATTCTTTTATGAATGCATAAGAATCATGTCTACCTGGTATTGAATACAGTTTCTAAATGGTTCCTTTGACTCTTCTATCTTCAAAGTTTTCTATTTTGAATTTTTACTCCAAAAGATACATATATCTAATTAAATTATACTTATTTTTCTATCAAAATAAACTAAAACAAATATGCCTAAAGACTGACTATGTTTAATTCTGGGTGGGATGAACACAATTGACTATCCCTCTTCTTTGTATTTTTTAATTTGTTAAAGATAAACTAAAAATTGTAAGATTCAAGGGGCTACACTCATCATGTTGCCCCAAATCAAAAGCCAATCCCTAGAGACCTAATACAAAGCCCACAGCCATGCCTTTGTTCTCAAGTGCTTTTACACAGTTACCCAAGTTAGCTGAGTCTCTGCTGAGTCACTCATTACCTACAGAACATGCATGAGACTTCCAGCTCTTAGAAACAAATAAGCACCTAGCCTGGCATGAGAACACAATGGTACAAACGTCGTGTAAGGCAGGGGATTGGAAAGCTGAGGCTTACTTTTTAAACTTGCCTATTATTTTGTGGGAAAGAGGAAATAAGTGCTAAAATGAATATAGAGTGGCAAAATCTTTAAGTGTTTAGAACCTAAGTAACAGTCCATAAGAGTTTATTATAACATTTTCTATTTTGTATGATCAAGATTATTTTATTACACATTTTCTTGAATCCCCTTTATATGTTACACAAACTATAGATTCATCTCAGAAGAAAACCACCTCTTCCTTTGAAGAGTTAATGAACCAATTGGTCATTAACATCTTGTGAGTTATTTCAATCAAATATTTAATCAACTCTCTTTCTCCTCCTATCACCTCAGATCACTTATACAAAGTGTCAGTTTGAAAAATGGAAAGGAAGTGAGCGTGATTATAGAGAAGTGGGTGCTAAAGAACGCACAGCCAGGACAGGAAGAGACCAGGAGAAGGGTTGTTAACTACAAGGAAGCCAAGCATGCCTTCTGCTTTCTTTAAAACAGCCCAGTTTTTAAATCTTGCTCATGTACTGTCTAAAGTTTGCTTGGAATATTCAATATCGTCTTAGATCTTGTCCTTCAAACACTGATAAATATAAATGTATTCACGCTGTACTTCACAATTCTTGAACTCTGGGAAACTTCTTTCTGCTCATACTGTTAATTATTATTTACAGTTGTTAAATCCTTGTGTGATTGCACTTGCATTTACTACAGAGAAGTCAAGAAACTTCCTGGATAACAAACAGCTAATGTGTGGTAGAAACAACATTTAAGCCTGGTCTGAGTCCAGAACCTTTGTTCTCAGGCCCTCACTGAGGTTCACCAAGTGTGTTTCTGCTATTTTCCATAAATGTACCAAAATTCTTCCTGAAAACATACTAAAATACAACTGCTCATATTTTTTAAAAAATTATAAGTAATACCTGCTTCGGCAAAGCTTAAGACTTTGATAGAGAGCAAATGAAATCAAAGGACTGAACCTATGATTTCATCCTGTAAGAGACTTCTAGCCCATTCATAACCTCTTTCCTTCTCAACTGCCTCCCATTAGAAAAGCTGGACAAACAAGCCATTTGCTTTTGTCTCCTTCATAGCTGCGGTAATCGGCCATATTACCTAATTCTAGACTTAACAGGGGAAACGTCTGTGTGGTAGTATTCTAATTGTACTGAAATGTGATTTTGATTGTATGTTAATAAATAAAGTTGCTCGGGGGTCAGAGCTATTAGAGCCATAGAAAGAGCATGGCGGTGGTGGCACATGCCTTTAATCCCATAGATCTCTGTGTGTTCGGGGATACAGCTAGCATTGGAGACATACGCCTTTAAGACCTAGAGGGCTGTACATACAGACAGTGACGAGGCAGTCACGTGTTTGGGTTTACAACCAATGAGAAGGCAGAATGACTTTGAAACGACTGACACACAAGGAAATAGCTCTTTTTCGGGAAGCTGGGACACAGCAGGAGGAAGGGTGAGATTTTAGCTCTGAGCTCTGACCTCTTGGCTTTCTCTTTTACATTGTTTCTGTGTTTCTTATTTAATAAGATGGTTGGTTACATCAACACGTCTGCAATGAGGCTATTGAACAGGCTCCCTTGTCTTGATTCCCTCTACCCTTCCCTTGCAAAGAAAGAGGAACACATAGAATAATTCATTCATGCACTGTTTTCTGTTCCCACTCCTAGACTGTGGGGCTACTGGAGCTAACGGAAGGCTATAAGATTTGTAAGTATGCAGACCATGTCCCTACATTATTAGCCTCCCCTACTAACAGTAGTGTCTCTCCTCTCCAGACAGACTGTTATGTGAAAAAGTTAAATAGCCATTTGTTTTTAACAATGTTTTTATTTGTTCTTTGGGAGTTTCATATATTTATGCAGCATATTTTGACCATATCCATCTACCACCTCCTCCCTCCAATTCCCCCTCTGACCTACCCCTTGTCTCCTCTTGTTGTTGTTAATAATACCTCTGAGCTACAGTGTGTTGGAATTTGTATAGTTTGTTTTCTCTTCTTTTTTGGTTTATTCATACTTGTAGCCTAACACATTCCCAACACACACGTTTTATCACTTAATTATGCCATGTGAAATATGGCTAAGCCATATTTTCCTCAGGTGCCATTCAAATTAAATGAAATACATCTGAGGAACACTAAGGTCTTATATACCATGAACTGTATGGTTGAAAACAGTTTCATCTAAGAGATAAATGTCTTATCTGTCATTATACACTCTAGGAGGAAATGAAACTAAATACTGTTTTCACCAAACAATCCATGCTCAAGGACAGGAGGACTGTGAACTAGGACTGTTTGTGTCCCCAATACTGCACAGCTTAAAGCCTTGACACCCACATTCATGGAACACACAGAAGGATTTTGGGGAAGAGTTAGGTGAGGATGAGATCCTGAAGATGGGGCCCTCAAATGGGATGAGTGCCCACAAAAGAAGAGACACCAGTGACCTCTTCTTGTCCCCATCCCCCTATTCCTCTCACCCTTTGCCATATGAAGACTCAGGCGAGCATGAGCACCTGCCAGCCAGGAAGAACCTCACTAGGAACCTTAATCTTGGACATGTTAGTCTCTGGAACTAAAGAAAAAAAAAACACTTCTTATTGTTTAAGCCATCCAGACTATAGGATTTTGTGCTAGACAGTGACCCAAACTGACAGAAACTAGGGGATCGGCTCCTCTTAGAAGCAGACAAGGGGGCTGTAGAGATGGCTCGGCAGTGAAGAGCACTGATTGCTCTTCCAAAGGGCCTAGGTTCATTTCTCAGCACCTACATGGTGGCTTATAAAACCATCTATAACTCCAGCCCTAGAGGATCTGACACCCTCCTCTGTGGACACTGTACATACAAGGTACACAGTCATATAGGCAGGCAAAACATCCATACACATATAAATAAATATTTGAAAGAAAGAAAGAAAGAAAGAAAGAAAGAAAGAAAGAAAGAAAGAAAGAAAGAAAGAAAGAAAGAAAAAGAAAGAAGCAGACAAGCCAGGAATAGAGGTACACAGATTTAATCCCAGCACTAGGGAGGCAGAGGCAGGCAGATCATATGAATTTGGTCTACACAGTGAGTTCCAGGACAGCCAGAACAACAAGTGAGAACCTGCTTGGAAAAAAAAAAAAAAAAAAGAGGAGGAGAATCACATTGCTTAATGAAGTTTTCCTTCTCCCACAAGTATTTAACAAAAGATAAATCTTCTTAGTAGACTATCTACCTTCCATTTATCCTCAACCTGTAACTGCTCCAAAGGCTCCAACATTGCCTGGATCAGAGGTGGGGAAAAAAGAATGCTAGTTCATTTGTTTTCCTGTCCTCCCAGCTGGGAGAGGGAGCTGGAAAACTCCCTGGGCAGTCAGTTTCAGCAGTCGGTTTTACTACATAGCACACAGGGATTCACACTGGGTTTGCAAGGACTCATGTGGTTTGACACTTGAGTTCTACCAATGTCTAACTTTGTGGTCTTAATTAGGGCACACACACGGAGATCATCCGTGCTAAAAGCACATTAGCCCAGTTGTTGTGTCTGGCATTGTGAACTTGTTTGATAAGTATCACAAAACACCAAAGTATCAGTGAAAGAATTAATTTATGAGCCGCCCAGAAAACTCTCTCCCCAAATCTGATTAAATGTTTAGGCACCCCACCTCAGGCATTAACAAAGATAGATTTCTCTGTGTCTGATACTGCTTAAGCTAGCTTATTTCCAAAATGTCAAAAGATTTTTTAAAAAAATGTTTTAAGCAAAGAAAATGTGCAGTTTACTCCAAGTACTTTTCATTTAAATAAAATATCCCAAATGGGATCTAATTATTACCTACCAGAAAGCTTTCAAGTTAAAAACAAATATGTTTCAAATATCTCAACAAGATATAATTGCCTAATGAGTGTGTCCTATAAACACTAATAATTATGACCTACAGTACAACTCAGAATAATACAATCTACTTTCCCCACAACTGAACTCTCCATCTGATCAACACTGTATGTATGGTAGAATCGGTTCCTCAGAGCCCAGAGCTGGGATGCCAAGGTTTCCAGCAGGCTTTAACTTGCACCTGCAAAAGGATTGGTTAATGTTCTTCTTCCAGGTAAAACTCAAACGAACTTGGAGATCTGAGGATCTGAGGCCTTGGAGCCTCAATATCAAGTTTAGAGAATGAAGTGAGAAGGAAAACAAAGGAGATGAAAGAGGAGGAGGGGAAGGGATCATGGTGAAGGGGAAGGAAGGTGAGGAAAAAGAGAGAAAAAGACTAGAAAATAAAAACAATATTCACCCATTTGAGCTTGGATAAAGATAAAAATTACAAACAACCTTATCAATAAAGAGCTAAGACCTAAATGATAACATTTTTACAGATGAACAACTGAGGGTGTAATACAGGTTTAGAATTAACAGGAAAGGGAAGTTCAGAGGTCTCCAAAGATGGAAACCTAGACAGAAAATCCTAGTGATCTAAGATTTCACATTCCTGGTCTTAGGCATGAGATCAAGTTTGAATGGTAAATGATGAGTCAGTACCAGGAGGGAAAGAAAGGCAGCTGTGAGCTAAACCCAAGCTTACAGAACTTTTCACCCATTGGTTCTGTAGATGATGCAATGTAGGATTCCGGAACTAGATTGCTACAGTGGCTACACCCGCTCCTTTCACTGTGGAAGAATTCATTTCAGTCACAATGCAAGGTCACTACCGAAATACTAGAGATGGCACACCCTAAACCATACAAAGCAACTTGGAGAGTAACAAGTCCGAAGGATAGAGGCTTGCTACTGTAAAACTGAAAACTGAAAGAATTTAAATTCTTAAGAAATTTATTTGGGATTATGTCAGTTCTATAGAATGCTAATTAGCCTCTCTGAAGTATGATAATATACCTTAGGAAATTTGGGGTAAATGAATGATAACTCTTCCCTTTTTTACCATGACCTTTGGAAATTGTAGTGTTCAAGCCTTACTTGTATTCTGATTTTGTGACAAGGTTAATTAATTAATTATTCTGCTATGTTCACTCAAATGGTAAATACTGCATTTAGTGAAATTTCATCAGTGTTGCTTTCTTAACATTCTTAATAGAGACTCCTTCTTAACCTCAAGAAGATCATGCTTTGAGCTTCTCAGAGAATCAAATCGAAACTTACTTTCTTCAAAATAAGTAACAAATTTCACAATTTAAGTATTTAAAAAAAAACCTGTATCTCAACTTAATTTTATATTTTTACTTGACTTAGTTTTTGAAAATCCATCAACTTTTTCTTAATCCGTGGGGGAAATAACTGCTGATTTAATTGGTACATATTTTAAACATAGTATCACTGAGTAATAGAACTCCATACCAATAAGTATATTAACTCTAGAAAAATCTACACTAGAAGCCATATTCAGATTTGACTTAAGATAATAAAATCAAAAAAGAGTGGAGATGATCAGAATGATCCAAAAATTGGTTTTCCCACATCATTTGAACACAGTATCTTCAATGAAATACAAATAGCAAAACTTATTGAAAAGTTAGTTGGTCTAAAGAGGCAACTTCTTTTTAAATGCTAGACTCAAAAGTCTTATGGAGCACACCAAGGAACATATATGCATTTTAAAAGTGTATGTGAGAGGTAAAGATTTCCTTGGACATGTCAGTTTTGTTAAAAGTGCAGATAAAGTATTCCTGGTGCCAAAAAAGGTATCAAATTCTTTTCCACCCGCGTGTGCGCGCGTGTGTGTGTGTGTGCGCGCGCGCACACACACACACACACACACACACACACACACACACACACAAATTGGATTTCATCCTTGCTTTATCAAAAACAGAGACTTCTGTGGAAGAAGGAATGTGCAAATTGGTTAGCCCACCAAAATGCTAAAACAAAATAGAAAGTTACCATACTTTATTTGAGCTGATTTTTATAGGAACCGTATGTATGACTTTCACTCTCTAGAAAGTGGTTTTCTCTTGAACACACATCAGAACCATTCATCATAACATAATTGCAAGCTGTCAGTCAGGGCCGCACCCTTAGCTTGTGGCAAACCGCCAACACATCTGTCAGAAGCCCGCATAAGCTTCCGTGTGTCACTGTAATCCTTTACAAAGGGAACAAGCCCAGTCACCGATTTTACATTCTCCAAATGAAACAATGACTCGCTTAAAACCACAAATGAAATTGTCCTGCTTCTCTAGAGACCATGAGCTACTTTCTCACCAAGTGACTGACTGCACCAGTACTTCAAGGGGATCGTGGATCTGTACTATAGTAGAATTCTTTATGTATTTGATATGCTTCTCTAAAAACAAAAAGATGTGCACATTTTATCTGGCTATATGTAGGAACATTCAAATGCCGTTCTTAACTGGCTGGAAGACCAGTCGGTCTTAATATTCTGTTTTAATATCATCATTCTCTGGTCCAAAGGCAATGCATGAAGAGAAATCAAACCCGTTTCAGAAAGAACAAAATTCATTCTAGAGTTAACAGTAGTTAGTTCAATTATAATTTATTTAAATCATCCTTACAGTCTGAAAAATTAGCTCCTAAAGAGTAGCAAAGAAGAAAGAGTACAAGATTCCTCGTAGCCACCATCAAACAAGAGTTAAGTGATGGCCCTTTCATTCATTCTGAAGAAGTTTCAGTGTCAGACACATAAATGCTGTAATGAGACTACAGAACTATTGATAAAAATCTGGATCTGAGGTGTCAAATCCTTATAGGGCCTAACTTTTCCTTTGGTTTTGGCTGTGTACATATACAAGCAAGAGGGGAGGGAGGAGGAACAATGCGAGGAGGCGGAGGGAGAGAGAAGGAGGATTGCCACATCACAGGGCCACTTTTCCTGAATCTATCTCTCCTCTCTCTCTCTCTCTCTCTCTCCTCTCTCTCTCTCTCTCTTTCTCCTCTCTCTCTCTCTCTCTCTCTCTCTCTTCTCTCTCTCTCCTCTCTCTCTCTCTCTCTCCATGTAACTGCTCCATGTAACTGCTACATCAGAAAGGGTTTTTTTGTATCTATTATTTGAATGATCTATGTGAGTGCTGTATCAAAGAAATGAGAATCTACATGTGATATAGAAATCCTCACATATCCATGTGTTTTTTTACATTATCAACACAAATATACATAGTTTGCCTAGTAGGTTTCTCCAGTGATACTAAACCTTACCAGAATTATATGGACAAAATCTCTAAATACAGTAAAACTTTATTGGTTCTCAACCGTTAATAACATACATATTTTTACTAGATCTTTTGATGATCACACCAAATACAGACTCCATGCTAATACCTGTAACAGAGTATTTAGGTGTGATAATGCTCATCTGTAATCTCGAGTTCAAGGCTGGACCGGGGTACATAGGGAATTCCAGTCCAGCCTGGCCTACAGAAAGAGACTCTTAAAACAATTAACAACAAAAATATCAACAATAATACATGAGTCAGATTTCAGTGTATTATACTATTAAACTTTGTTAAATAGTACTTAAATGTATCAATTACATAATAATATCCCAATGTTACAAGAAGATTCAGAGATTAAGTAGCTTTCCCAATTACACACAGCAACCACAAATACCTGCTCCAGATCCTAAGAAATCCATGTGTGTCTCCACTGAGTTATATTCGAATATAAAAATAAACATTAACACTCAAGCAAGTTACACTATCTGAAATGCAAGCATGTCATATGTACTGTTACTACCTGTATAAGCTGCACATATTACAACACACAGTGTACTTTAAAATACACAACATATATTAACTTCTACACACAGCTTATCTATATGTCATATATGAACTTCCATTTATATCAATGTTTATATATTGACTCATAAAACATGCATGTACCTTCATATTGAAAATGAAACTATTGATTTGAGCAATGCAGGTATATAATAATTGCACAATAATTACAAGAAAAAAATTTAAGTGGCAGTATCTCATAATTCAACTAATACTTTAGCTGCAATATACCAATAGACGTCTTTCACAATAAAATACAGGCACGAAGCACAGAACTACTCATATCCATTTCTTCTATGAAGCTGAGGAGACAATTTATACCTCATTGAATTCTCTAAAAGTTGTGCTGCGAGTCTTTACTGAAGAAAAAAAAAAAAAAGGACAGCTAGCTACTCATGGGCTTTACTTGTTCAATAAACTGGTAAAATTCTAGAATAACAGTGAAGTTTGTTTAAATACATTTACAAGTTTAACTCTTGGGAAATTGCCAGTGGAGTAGCCATTATCCAGGGTTAGTAGGAGATTCTCATGCATATAGCAGCTAGCTATATCAGACTGACTGACTACCCCTACTTTTTGATGCTCTTATTTTAAACCGGCTCCCTCCCAACAGATTAGTTTCTCAGGACACAAATTACCTGTTCATATATAAACACAAAATCTTTCTTTTGTCCAAGTCAATCCCAATGCAGTCATTTTCTTAGAGACTGCTCTGGATCAATTGCTTCCCACAATGAAATTTTAAGAAAGTCAGTGCAGCAATGCGAACCATCCCAAACCCAATCAACGCTAATTAGTGTTTGCGGTTGAAATATTATGGAGCACAGACTGTGTTAAAGATGATTATAACAGTTATTGGTTTTAGTATAAAATTCAATTCTGAAAATAAAATGTGTATAATTACTCCAATTTCCTCACATAAAGTCCAAAATAAAATATATAAAGTATTTTAGCTAAAATGACCACATACCTTTTTCCTTTTTAAAAAAACAGATATGGAAAAAGTATATTTCCATAATAAGAATCTTTGAGTTTGAGCAGTTTTTTAAGTCTATTTTTAATTTTAAAGATATATAATTTATTATTGTTGAAACATTAATTTTTATTTTTAGTTATCCTAAAAATGTAAATTTTGAATGTATAGAAATTATGGAATTTATGGAAATTACAAGATAAATAAAAATGCAAATATATTTATACAACTAAGAAACTATACATTTAACAATTAAAATCTACTTTGTCAGATATGAAAATTATAGGTATTTTAAGCCCACTTTATTAAAATTAATACTTTCAATACTTGAAATCTGATTATGCATGTGTGTGTATATATGTGTGTATGTGTGTGTGTGTGGTATTTTGGTATAATATCAAATATAAATCTATCAATTATGACAGAATTAGTAGGGTGTGCTGTTCTAAGTCTATAATCTCAAAACTCAGAAGGCTGAGGCAGGAGGAACCTGAGCTACATAGGGAATTATGTCTAACCTAGGCTACAAAGTAAGATCTTGTCTCAAAAAAAAATAAATAAATAAAAATAAGCAAGACCTAGGCTACAAAGTAAGATCTTGTCTCAAAAAATAAATAAATAAATAAAAATAAGCAAGACAAAACAAAGAGGTAGAATTAAAATGTATTTAATGTTTACATACAAGAATGAGAATCATGAAATAATGACAAAGAGGAGACACACACACAAAGGCCTGCATGGCCACTTGAGTTTCAGGTCAAGATATCAGGTAGTAGGTAATTAAAACAGAACCCTTGCAAGTAATCAGCAATGTGATTATGTATAAACAATCATAAACAAGAAAATATGCCAACTTTTTTTTTTTTTTTCCGAGACAGGGTTTCTCTGTGTAGCTTTGCGCCTTTCCTGGAACTCGCTTTGTAGCTCAGGCTGGCCTCAAACTCACGGAGATCCGCCTGCCTCTGCCTCCCGAGTGCTGGGATTAAAGGTGTGTGCCACCACCGCCCGGCTCTGCGCCACCACTGCCCGGCTCAAAAATATGCCAACTTTTAAAGGTAAGTTTGATTCAAAATTTTAAAACAGAAATATAACACCAAAGTCATTGCATGAAATCCTTAAGGTGTTTTGCAACAACAACAAATGAGTTTGTATTACAAAATAGAAATGCCCAACATATCATCATACTTTAAAAAAAAATTGTTATAGTGTACTTATAGAGAGTTTAGTAGTGAATTGTTATCTTTTTCTTAGTTAAGGAATTTTTTATTCATTTTACATACCAACCACAGATCCCCTCTCTTCCCCTCCTCCCACACAAGGTAAGGCCTCCCAGGAGGAATAAGAAGAGCCTGGTACTTTCAGTAGAGGCAGATCCAAGCCCCTCCCCTTATATCAAGGCTGTACAAGGTATCATCACCATAGGCACTGGGCTCCAAAAAGCCTGTTCATGTACCAGGGATGGATCCTGATCCTACTGTCAGGGGTTATCTTTAACCATAGCTTATAAAGGAGAACAGAAACATACGTACACACACACCAGCATGGGACCTTCCTAAAAACACTAAAAACTGATTGGTTTTGATTTTATTTTCATTGAAGCTAATAAAACTTGCTTAAAATCTTTGAAAATGTTGGCTATATTGTGATTGTGCACAAAGCAACAGGACATTCAGTCTCTCAAATAATGGTAAGAACCAATAAAGGAACAAATAAATGGAAATAAACCACAAACGAACCTACAACAAGAATAACTGTATTTGCCTAATGTTCTTGTTTTGCAAAAAGGAAACACAATTCAATGGCAATGTGCAGAATCTCCATTTTTTTTTACAAAGTCCCCTAGGTCCATGACATCCTTTTAAATGGCTATAATTTAAAGTCACTAAAAGTAGCCCTGATGCAATAAAAGAAAAATCTACTGCAAAATGCAACTATGGCCAAGTTTAGATCACAATCACAATTTATAATGCTGGTATGTAAACACTGAGCTCATATTTAATAGGATGAAATGTTCTTGTTTTATGCTAATGTTTAACAATAAGAGGTATTATTTCCCACCCTAAAATGTTAAATCCAAATACCTTTAAAAAACACCTCTCTATCAAGTGTACCAATTTGTATCTGGTATCTACTGAAATCAAAACTGGGATGTTCTTATTAACCCAACAATCTAATTAAGCAGCTACTATATTTACAGCATTTAGACCACTATTTTTCATAGAATTTCGATGATCTGCTACATAACTTAGTAACTTATAAAAACATAACTTAGTTTTTATTGCTTTAGGAATTACTTCATAATTTGAATATACCATTTTCATTTGTCAGTAGGCCAAAATGTCTACTGAAAGAGAATCCTCACAGAATACAAACTAAATGAGTTTTAACTGCATCCAGGTATAATATTTCCAAACTTACTCATTTCAAAGAAATGGCTTTGAGGACTGAAGGGTTTGAGGCTGGGTTGGAAACAAGGCCTTCCAAATAGAGCAAGCCTGACACACATATGAACTCAGAGACTGTGGCAACATGCACAGGGCCTGCACAGATCAGGATCAGATGGGATACCAGTGTTGAGAGGGGAAGTAGGAAAAAGCCTCAATTCCTAAGCCCCAGGGTATCTCCAATTGACAAGTGCTCACAAATAGAAAAAGCAGTTTTCTCCAATGGAGTCTCACTAGGTACATAAACGACTTTTATTTTTGTTTTTGTTTTGTTTGTTTGTTTGGTTGGTTGGTCTGTTGGTTTTTTGAGACAAGGTTTCTCTTTCTGTGTAACAACCCATGCTGTAATTGATTTTGTAGACCAGACTGGCCTCTAATTCACACACATCCACCAGCCTCTGCCTCCCAAGTCTTGGGATTAAAAACATGTGCCACCACTGTCCAGCTTACAAATCACTCTTAAAGACACACTCTATGCCCAGAAGTAGAAGGCTGATACAAAATAAATTTAATTGCAGTTTTAAAGATTCTTTGTCTCATATGCTTTGTCTGGGCATTGCCTTAATTTTTTTTCTTTAATTTTTTTCCTCCTCCTCTCCCTTATTTGTCTTTTGGGTAAGTATTATAGTTTCCAGTGTTGTGTTTCATGGGATTTCTGTGTGGGAACATGTGTCCCTGTGTCTATATATGTTTCTGATTCTTTTTCTTTGGATCTTTTTCTTCTGTCAGTTTGTTTCTTTCATCTTACTTTGGTTTATTAGCATTTTATCATTATGTTTTAGATGCCTGTTTGTATTCTAATGAAAGATAGAAAGGAGGTGTGTGGACTTGAGGAGAGGGGGAGGATCTGGAAGGAGTTGGGGGAGAGAAAATCATAATTAGAAGGTATTGTATGAAAAATCTCTTTTCAGCTGGAAAAGAAGGTGACAGCTTTCCTCTCCTGTGCTCTTTAGTCCGCATCATCGTCCCTTTACCAATGCCTCTTCCTTTAAATCCGTCCTATGACTCAGGTACTAAACCAGGTTATGGGAAGAAAAGGGCAAATTTTAAAAGTGGGGTGTTGTCTGGTTGAGCTTCAGTCTTGAAGGAAACACTAGACACATAACCAGCAAATTTCAAAAGCCCATGGAAGTGCTATGGTAGGGTGGTAGTGTAGCTATAGAAACCAGGTGACACAGTCTGGCCTACCTCCTCCCATGAATCCCACCCCCACTACTACTTTCCTTCCTCTTAGAAAAGTTACGTTTTGCCCAAACTTTTGTCACATGTACCTATATCTATGGTCATTTGAATTTTTAAATTTTCTGAATTACTTTTTAAAAAATGACAAAATATGTTGTAAACTCTAAACACTCTTATCTCTTGTTATTTATAATCATTAATAATAGCACTTATAACTAAAAAAGCATATAGCATATACTGTAACTACAAATTAGATAATAAGTTATACATTGTTGATGTTTTTAAAAGGTATTTTCTACCTTTAAGAAATATGAAATCTCTACATTTTGACATAAGTATATTCAAATAATGTCTAATGTAATTGTTTATTAAACTGTCTTTTCTCTTACACCAATTCCTTCTCTTTTTTCTTATAAAGTTAAAACAACCTACAAAAGAGTTGATAGGATTACTATTTTAGAATTTTATCATATTAGTCAATCAAAGGGTAACCTTATAAAAGATTATAACGTATGCTTTGTTAATAATAATAATAATAAGCAGGTTATTACTAGGTTTATTTGGTGAAGTTGTGCAGGCAAGTAATGTTGACTGTCAGATACACCTGCCAGTCCACTTTTAGTGAATACCAGAATCAAAGGAAATCACATTAAATTTCAGTTAATAGATTACAACAAACATAATGCTAACTTGCTAACTAGACTTTTATACTGAACTGATAGAGAAGAATAATTGTTTTAACAGAGAGGGATAGAGTGTGCTGGTTAGGAACTGGGTTAGGTCCCCAAATCCATGTAACAAAGCTAAGTGTAGAGCAGATTTGTAATCCCAACACTGAGGGGCAGAGCCATGCCACTCCCTGGCAGCCACACTAGCCACTAGGTGAGAACCAGACCAGTGAGAGATCCTGATTCAAAGAACAAGAAAAGAGTGGCACCTGACGAATGACAGCCAAGCTGCCCTTTCTACAAATATGTGTGCACACATGTGAGCACATATTCTCACATACAAGCACCTGCATGCATATGCATGAAGGAGCACATGTAAAGTGTGGGCACACATATACATAGTCACAAATCATAAGAAGAAAAAAATTAGTGTTAGAATAGTTTTAATGGCTGCCACTGTGCTGTGGCATACATCAGGAGCTCAGCAAGTGTTTCTGAACAAATGAATAATTCCATGTTCTATATTTCTGTCACTCAAAGACTCATTGTTATCCCTGTGATATTGCCTGAGCCTAAATCAATAAAAACTTACTCAAATTATGTTACCTATAATGAACTGCTAGGGGAAGAAACCTACCAAAAGCTTTTATAAATATTTTCAATAAGTGTGGGAAAAAAATGATTTGTCTAATGAATCCTTAAAAATTATCTCATAGATTTTTAAAAATTAAGTAACACAATGCCAGTCATTGCTGCAATTAGTATGTCTAGAGAAGATTTCTCCAACAAAAGTGTGCTCTAGACTTAAGGGCTGAAGATGATTCTCAGAAGGTGCGAGATGGAGGTAGCTCAGTGGAACTGCGATCAACTCAGCAGTACCTGACGCCAGAGCAGAGACACAGCAATCTAAGGGAGCTGGAACAGATGGTGGTGACTTCCCAATGGGCGCACCTAACAGCAAGAAACTGTGAGTATACACCAAGGCAGACAGAGTGCTCCAGCAACACCTATGATCCAACAGCAGACCCAAGTGCCATTAAAGTACTGTCACCTAACATATGACTGTCACTGTGTTCAGGAAGGCATTTAGGAGTCACACCAATTGTTATGCAGAATTCTATTTTTAAAGACATGATAGCAGGCATATTCTGGTAAATTACAAAATGCTCTTATTACACCCTTCTTAGTTTGTGTGCTCTGTGTCTATTTTCAATCTTTCAATTATTGCAGCTCATTATCATGTTTAACACACAAAAATAATGTATGCTGACTAATAGTGTCAGAAATTTAAGTGCATGTACTATTATTTTCTAGATGCCTGGCATATTTTGTAATTTACATTTTAAATTAAACTTTAATCAAATAAAAATAGTAAGTTAGGTGAAATATTGATAATGTTTAAGCTAGATAAAGGGTTCATAAGGAATCATACCATCCTCTGATTTTTTTTATTTTCCTGAAATTTTTCTTAAGAAAATTGGGGGCGCTATTTTGTTTAAAAACAGATTATGATTATTGTGAAAATTTCAAGAAAAAAAAACCCATAAAACTTACAGTTCTTTAAGCAACGTGAAAACACACATGTCCTCTCCTTTTTATTGTAGTTCATGCAGTTGTGCAGGTGGATCACTGAGGTGTAAACATGTTCTGATGGAACCAATCATTCATTCAAGAAAGGACAATAGTGGGAGGCTGAGGGCAAAGAGACACACTTTTCTGTCCATGCCACTCTTTCAGCTCTCCTCCCCCTTCTCTCTCTCCTCTCTCTCTCTCTCTCTCTCTCTCTCTCTCTCTCTCTCTTCTCTCTCTCTCTCTCTCTCTCTCTCTCTCCCTCTCTCTTCTCTCTCTCTCCTCTCTCTCTCTCTCTCTCTCTCTCTCTCTCTCTCCCCTCTCTTTCTCTCTCTCTCCTTCTCTCTCTCTCTCTCTCTCTCTCTCTCTCTCTCTCTCTCTCTCTCTCTCTCTCACACACACACACACACACACACACACTCTTTACAAACTGACTATCCCTGCAGGAACCACCTCCTCCGCTGAAGGCAAATCAACTGCACAGAGAGGCTCCTAAGCAGCTGAGCCTGTTGCTCCTTACCTGGGGTTTCATCACATCTAGCTCCTCCATGTGACACCATGCTTATCATGTGTAACATAACACAGGAGACTAAAAAGGGTCCTGAAGCCACAAGTGACCTGAATTTTTATACCAGCTCCTTGTTTCCTGGGTAATCTATATGTTAATCATTAATCCCCTCCTTCTAGAACAGCATAAGAATAATATCCTGTCCATCTTCCCACTCCAAACTTGTATGGGATTCAAATGATGCACAAGAAAGATCTTTGCAAACTCTAAAGACCTATATACAATTAAAGCATTATCAACCTAACAACCTAGAACACAGAGATTTCCTGACACACCCAGTTATGCAAAGTAAGGTTTCTATCTGAGCCTACACATGGAAGTGTGTAGGGATCCCAAGTACCAATACTGGGTTCCTAAGTTTCTCACAAACTTTAAAATAGTGGGTAAGAAAGAAACCATATTTTCTGAGTTGAATTTAGAACATCTTTAAGCTTTCATACATTGATTCTGCAGAGCCTGCCTCCTAGCACTTTGTTATCCACACTCTGGCTTCAGGCTGCCATTCATTCTTTATGGGAACACTGACTATTCATTAACCAGATTTTACTTGAACAGAAATAAATAAGTAAATAAAAAGGCTTGGTCAAGGGACTGAGGTAGGAGTACAGTATGATTTCCCAATTGTCCAATATCTTTAGAAAAAGTCCGTGGATGCAGAAGCAAGCCTTCAAATCACAACCAATTTCTTCAAGTCTTTGTTCAAGTACTGATCATGCCAAAGTATTTGAATTTTTAATGTTCTTACTGTAATAGCCACCTAAACAGCTTGCTCAGTTTCTACTCATGTGACCTCATGCATCTATTCTGTTGTTTGTTTGATGGTTGGTTTTTTAAATCTTCCTTCAACCTCATTCTTATCATTTGCAACTTTACAACATAATAGCTCATAAGCTTTTTGTTCATTTACTTGAACATTAGATATATTAAGTACAAAGGAAAGCAGGTATCAGTGTAGAGAAAGCATAGACATTTGAAAACCAGAGTTTACTTAAAATAATTCCCTCATTTAAAAGCACCCCAAACAACTCTTATGGATGCCTGGGATATGAAAGCCTACATGGGTTTGTCAATGGTATGGCAGGCAGGGAACTTCATAATGACATATTGGTCAACAGGTGCACCCTAGTTTCCTCAGTATCACTGTGTGATGGCTTCATAGAGAAACTTAGCATATGACAAAGGGAAGGTATTGTGTGGAAGGCCTTGTTTTCCAGAACAAATCCAAAGATCTATGGTTCTATTGTATCACGTTTCTCATTTCTATTAAACAATTCATATTTGACATAAATACATTTAGTGAATAATTTCTTACAAATTAAAATTAAACCATTTTTGACCATTGCTAATAAATATTCCAATCAATAAACTGATGGGTATAAAATTCAGATAAAGTACTATAAAGAATTCTTTCTCTTTTTACAAAGAATTCTGAGTGCTAAATATCTTCATTTGGTGGACTTAACTGAGGGGGGAAAAACTTTAAGTAATAGTATCAAAATGAACTACAAAAATAATGACCAATAAATTTCTATCAACTATACAGCTAAAAGCAATGATTTGTCTCACTAAAATCAGGCAAATAAAGCTAGGTAAAGATTGCTCTTGCTGGGCTGTGATGGTCCACGCCTTTAATCACAGCACTCAAGAGGCAGAGACAGGTGGATCTCTGTCAAGACCAGCCTGGTCCCAAAGCAAGTTCCAACAGCCAAGGATGTCACACAGAAAAACCCTATCTCAAAAAACCAAAAAATAAAAAGATTGTTCTCAACCTTTTTAAACAAGGTCACCTAACAATTATTGGAATACAAAATAATTTAATTACAAAGAACTAGGGTTGTGTGAATAAAAACTGAGGCTCAGAGCATGTGTCTAAACCTGCATTTTGAAGTACCTGAAGAGTTTGACCTGTGGAGGAATCTGACTTCTATTCTTAAGACCAGCATGGGGTAGGTGCTTCTATTTTCTGTTTTTGAGTTTAGGGGTATCTATCTTCTATTTGTTAGTTTTAGTGTGGAGATCTTTTATTTTGTACTTCTTGAGCAAAGCTACATTGGAATTTTCATCATCCAAATAGCTAAGTTTTCAACAGTACAGTAAATAATGTGTTTGAAAAGAACTGGGGTATCTCACTTTTATCATTTTAATCAAGAGTCAGATTGCAATGCCTAAAGACATTTTCCCTCTTCAACTTAAAGAAATGAACATGTCAGATTAGATAAATCACTAGACAGCTGTTAACAAAAACCCTAGGTGTGCCTCTTAACTTCCTTGGGCCCTAGATGCAGCCAAATCAAAGAATGAAAGAGCCCATAAATGACAAGCACAGAAAACTTTCTGGATACAGTGGGACTTTATTCAGAACCTATCAATTCTCTGTCTGACAAACTAGTATTATATTAAATTCATGTAAGAAATAAAGGCAAGAATTTGATTGTCCCAAAAGGAAAATGGATTTATCAGAAACCTGAAGTCCAGCTGAATATGCTATGATGTCTATGTCCCAAAGAACACCATCTTCAAGGAAAGAATACAATGATTGAAATGGACTTCATACACTGCCACAGTGGTACTTCTGTGAGCTGAAGTCTAATTAGGGTGATTGGATATAAAGTCTTTTAACAAGCATCATTTTAATAAAGCATAAAACCTGAAATTTTCTCCACCTGCAATGATTTTCTGGGTTCCAGCTTCAGTTGCCACACGTACTGGGCTTGTCTCAGCTACTACCTGCAGAATGCAGTGAGTCAACCTGGAAGTACTGCCTCTTACAGTGGCAGGAAGACCTCCCCTAGGCCATGAATCTCCCCTCCTGACAAACACAAGCCAAGTGCAAGATCTCTCAAAATTGGCATGAAAATAAACAGCCCAGAGTCGAAGAGAAAATAAAATTGCTTTCAAGTTTCCTCAGTGGGTGAACTATCTGCATCTGAAACTTGGGAAATCATCCATTTTTATGACACTTTTAATAGTAATATTTGGAATTATTAGCATGATAAACTTCTCACCTATTCATCTTTTACTTTAAAAATCCGCTCATCTTATGACTAACACCTTGGCATTCAAACAAATGTGATGCTGAGACAGAAAAAAAATAAAACCTGTATAAATGACAGAGTGTTCAACCATGAACACATTGTCTTTTATGAATATTATAATCACAGAATCAATAAGCCTACAAAGAAAAAACAGGACACAAAACGTGTTTTGTCATTTCTGACGAAGTTATAAAAACAACAGACATTCAATATGCCAAGTGTTCTTCAATCCCTCATAATCATAGCCTTATTGAAGTGAGGACAAAAAGGGTCTAATTGCATAGGAGCAATCTCAATGTAATAGGTTATACACCCAGGCACTGCTGCACAATACAACAAAAACAGCGTTCCCTGTGTATAGCAGAATGTCATCTCTCATTTTCAGGCAATTACCTTCTTTCTTGTCAACAGTTTTAATAACCTCCATCATCTCTAAAAGACTTTTGCTTCAGTTAAATAATTTTCAGCTTTTTAATATGCAAATGTGCTTGTTCATATGCATGGGTGAAGTGGCACTGCTACTTGAAATGTGTCAGTACATTGTGGAGCACCTGCACCTCGGGGAAGCTTGATTTAATTGACACCTAATACTATTCATTATTCCACTTAGTGAGCAACTCCTATTAGTCACCTGTAGGTTTGCCTATAAGCACTGCTTTGGCCACCAATAAAAATATGATATTTCTATAAATAGAATGTCCATATTTAGCAAATGGGGTTCACTACTGTTGAAGCTTTGGGGGGACATAGAGAGATGGTATGGAATCAATAGGTTTTTCAGTGGACAGTTTATAAACTCATTTCTCTGTAGATTTCTATACATGTGAAGACTTCCACTGCTTTGGTAGACACAAAATGCTATGTTTTCTTTTACATGGTTCAATAAGTAGCATCTTGCTCTATGGAATGAATGACTGGCTGGAGGGATGGATAGATAGATAGATGAATATATGGATGATGGATAGACAAATGAAAGAATAAATAAATAAAACTACCCTCCAAAACATACTCCTATTTTGTTGGTTTGTTTGTTTGTTTGTTTTAATCTGAAGTGTGTTCTTAATTCTAATGGTCTCAGCTTATGGTGTTTTTTAGATTGAATTATTTACCATAGTTAACAGCCTCAATGTGTCACAAAGTTAAAAGACAAAAGTAGAATTTTTAGATAAAGAGCCATTTGTTGGTAGCTTTTCTGAAGTACATTCATGGTGAAAAGAGTGCTACTGTGAGGCATGTGGAGTATTTTAAACAACTTCCAAATATCAGCTCACAGAATTATAACACATATGGGATTTTGTGTATTTGTTGGTATTAATGTAATAAACATGTACTGTAAATGATTACAACGTAAGTCTATTAATCTTCTTGCCTTTATGGAAATGGAAGGATTAGTGCTGAAAAGAATGTGCGGACCTAGTAATATTGGGGATGCTGCCTTGCCACATGGTCTGTGACCTTATTGTCCAGGCTACTTTTCTTTCTGGCATTAATGCATTTGTTAGTCCCAGAGGCTTAAACTACAGATGTTTAACATCCTGCTTATGGACAGATCATCTGGAATACAAAGTGAGAAATCTATACTACTTATTAGTATATATTATGAGTGTAACAGAGATTTAATAGCCCATTCAAATAAGATTAGTGGAACCATAGCTCAGGAAAAAAGGGGGGATCATCTCAACCAGACACTCTCAAACCTCAGATGGGGGAGAGAAAGAAAGAATGAAAAGCATATTTTCATCTGGAATATGTTTTAGAACACCAAAGAAATTGTCACTAATTAATGTTGTTTATATAGTAGCATAAGAAACATTAATTATATCCTTCAATGTAAACTTAAAACCTTTTTATGGAAGGGATTTATAAATAAGGTGGTAACCTGCACTGTGGAAGCTTATCTGTGGCACGCTCTGAGTGATCATAAATCATGTTTATGTCTAGAAGCCAAAAAAAAAAAAAAAAAAAAAAAAACAGTGAGGTCACAGTGGGAAAATACTGAATCCTCCTTCCCCCAGGTCCAGTCATTTCTAAGGAATACAGGAGAAAAAGGGAAAGAGAAAGCAGTGGTCAGCCAGACCTTTGTTGGTATCCTCCAAAATGTAATCTCCAAACTGAAGAATGGCAGCTGGCAGAACAGCTGGTGAATAGGATTAATGTCAGAAGAAAGAAATAAAACTCAACATATGTCCAAGCCTGCGGTGCTGGGACCAAGCATGATTATACCCCGACGGATAGGCTGAGTACAGCTGGAAAGGGCCACTGTGCCATGCTTCTCTAGCCCACAAGGTCATTGCTGAGAAGCACGGGAACGTCTGAGCTAAACTCAACTTTGCCTGAAGAATTCTGTAACTGGGAAGGAGAGGGCGGGATTTTTAACAGTGCCGGTGTGCTGGGCACTTCAACCCTTGTGCCTGCTTCGCTGTAAAGCAAACCAAATGGCAGATTACCACTGAATCTAACAGATTGCACTAAAGTAAATATAATTTTTAAATCATTTAAACCCCTTAATCTCATCTCAATCATATCAAATATTTAGAGCAAACATATTTCCATCTTTCATTTAGAGTTTAAATAGGTACCAAGGGGGGAAAATCTAATTAAACAGATGACAGTAGGTAGGGGTTTTGTAAATTGTCAATGTTTTCAAAATGAACTTTTTTTCTTTTTTACAGTTATGGCAGCACAATTGGCAAAAGAATAATGTGAATAATATGTGGGCTGTTTTTCATTGTGAGATTCTTGTGTTCTCATATCATGTAACATCAGCAAGTGCCATCTCCCTGTGCTACTCCCTGCTGGACTGGGCCGATTTTAGCTTTCTGTAATAGTAGATGAAAGACGACTTCGGACGTAAGCATCCTCGCTGCAGCACAAAACAGCAACCACGTGGATATGATGGATGGATGAGAAAGGGCTTTGTTATTTATGGAAACTTAGGCAGAGCTCAAACTATCCAATTGTCTCTCTCCTCTTAAGAGAGCGGTAAGCACTGCTGTGGTTCCTGTGTCCTTCTTGTCCCATGATGACTGTTCCCATCAGAAACTCAGCTAGCTTGAGCCCAACATGCAGATTATCGGAGGCCAGAGACTACTTGCTCATGTCAAAGCAGCTAGCATGCCCACTGTCTTTCTTAAGTAAGGGTGGCCATGTTGGAGTCCACAGAGAATTGTGGCATGGAGAAGGGAGAGGCCGTTCTTGAGAGCCCAAAGGTATGCTCCCAGACCTCAAAAGAAACCCACACAGAATCCACCCAACCAACAGAAGCCTAACTAAGCAGCCACACCCCTAAGAAGTTACATTTCACTGCTCATATTCAGGATTGGTCACAGGGGTCCTCAAGATGAGAAAAAGCCAGCCATACAGCATGGCGTTGCTCTGAGGCTGTGGAAACCCCAGTAAACCCACACTCTGAACTCAAAGGTAAACTAAGTCCTCTCCAATTCACTTGCTGATTTTTACCCCTTTACACATAAACTAGTGACCAGCGACATGAATCACAACAGCCTCAGTTAAAAAAATAAAGACAGAAAGAAAGTTTAGAAACTAGCAAACACAACCTCAGGTGTTTTAAAGTATAGCCATAGTTTAAAATTCAAAGGGCCGATCTAATTCTTAAAGGGATTTCAAATAAGCAAGGCCATGTTTGTAAACCCAGGCTCAGTCCCAGATGGAAATACCCAGTGGGCTTTTCAAGTGATATTTTGAGAAATATATCAGGATAGAAAAATGGCCTATGATATTGCTGGTTTTGCACAGGAATTATTTGTAAGTATCTGATCATTTTGTGGACATGTTAGGCTCTACCGACATCTGGGGGCAGCAGCCTTCAATGCCTGCAGACATTCAAACATCCTCATTTTATATGTGGATTTTACTAATTCACATTTTAAGAGCCTCCTTAGTATTTGGTGTTTTTTAAATGTTAATGTGGTACTGTCTATAACTCCATGAAAACTCAAATTTTCATATGTTAAATGTTTAAAAGTAAGATAATAGTCATTTCTGCAAAATACAAATGTTAGAAAAGTCTAAATCAAGTCCAAATAAGGATTTAAATAGTTACCAAGTTCGATGCTCTTATAATGACTGCTACCATTTTATAAAATCCCAAAATTGCAAGTTGAAGCGGCATGCAACATTTCCTAGAATCTTTACATGTTGAAAAAAAATGTTTCTATTTGTCATTGTAGAGTATGGAGAGAAACCCACATAGCTTATTAATGTCTTCTGAATTGTTTAAGAGGATTTTAAGATATGAGTTAAAAGAATTTCATAATCTTAATTTCAATTTCTCCTTTTCATTTAATAGTAGACATTCATTAGGACCCACACACTGTAATAAATTATAATAATTTCAAACAAGAATTAAATTACTAGGTACCTAGTGAAAGAGCCATTTTTTCTTAGGTACCCTGTAATCTAACTGTCAGATTTAAAATCTATTCCCAATCAACTCTTCACAACACTCACATTTATTCATCTATGTTAAATTAATAAAAGGTGTGAATAATACTGACAAAATTGATCATTATTGTTCATGTAGATTTAGAAAATTATAAGGTAATCTAAAATGTAAAAGGAATTGAGAGAAACTATTAAGGTTCTTATAAATAAATTCATCCTATGCTATTTTTTCAAATCAAGACTGAAACTTCTATGAGACTTATTTAAATTGACTACACATGCTATTTGATAAATTGTACATTTTTAGAGCATAAACCATTTTCATTATTTTTGACAAATACCAGTACTAAGAATCTACTATAACCTTAGAGTGTAACAAATACTTTAGGAGCATATGCCAAGAGGATTCCAAAAGTAACAACCTAATAGGCAGGGACAATGTAGCTTGCTAAAGAAAAGATACACTCTCGGGGAAGATCAGAGAGCCTTCCAGAAATAAGTATCACCCTTTTTCTTTTTCTCTAGGTGTAGCAATGTATGTGAGTTCTTACACAGCCACCAAAGACAAGGACAAATCTGCGCACTAACATGCCGGATAGGACTCCCTGTGTAGACCCTGTTTGCACACTCCGGTGTGCCTCCCACCCTCTAGCCTCGCTGACCCTCTCCTTTCTAATGGGCATCCCTGAAGACAGTGGGAATCATGGCGACATCTGTTCCCATTCACACCGATTTTAATTTACCAAAAGAGTTCCGCTATTTTCAGAGCAGACTGCAGAGCACAATGACAGATTTAGGGCCTTGGCTGAGGTTGCATTTCCAGTGTGTCAGCATTTCCTCCTCACTGAGAGTAAATTCCAGGGGGTCACAACAGAGGAATTGCTGAAATCCTAGCTTCAGTGGAGACACGTTTCCCACCCTTACTTATTTCATCATAACTGGAACCGCCACCATGCTGTCCTATCTGGTGGCACCAGTGGTGCACGGCACAGTAACTGGACGGAAGTTACTTCATCTTAAGCAAAAGTGGAGGTCCTTTGGTCCCTTCCTGTGAGGTTCTCCACACAAATACCTCTTCCAGAGGTGGTTAAAATTTAGTAGCTATAATATGACAATTTTATAACTACATATTTGTAAAGCACTCATTTTTTAAAACATATCCACACACCCTGTTTCACAATTTGATCATGAGAACAGTGTTAAGTTACAAATATTCTTCCTAACCTAAGAGTTCCAGTTACATGATTTTTTTTTTATGGTGTACTTTTTTTGCAGACAATTTAAATACAAGCAAGGAAAGTCACTCTCACCCACACCACGGCAGTTTCCCTGGATAATTCAGAGTTTTCAAGGCACAATATGAACAGCAACTTGGGAGAAACAATGCCCAAGTTGTGTTGTGATTACTCAGATCTGAGCAGCTGAGCAGGGAAGCCGGGCACTGGAATGCTGTGCAGCAATCAGCACTGTTGACTAATCAGAATCTGAGACACTGGAAGGTAATAAGGGTATTATAAAGAATGGCTTATTGAAGGAGCAGCTGTTTATGTGCCGCTCACTAGACTGCCATGGTATGTTTTGGTGAAAATGTTTAACTCCTTTTAAAATGATCATTAGAGAAGAGGCGACAGCAAGTACCAAGTGGCAAGTTTGGAGGAATCAAAACACCGAGATCTAACAGCTTTGGGATGGTTATCTGGGTGCTTGGAAATGGTCAGAATGCCTATTCCAAGGAGCTTTTTAAATGAAAAGTACTTATTCATTCTTGTTTTTAAAAGCTTAGCAGTTAGGCCATCATCATTAGTAGGTTGGTAGGGGTGCCAAGTGAGGCAGCAATGTAGTGGGAAAATCCTCAGGGCAGGACAAGAAGAAAGAGGCAGCTGAAAACAGCCACGGGGCAAACACAGACCAGAGTCTGCCTTGGAATTCAGAAATGGGCCCATCGTCTCAATAAACAGAAAGAAGGAGATGCCCATGTCAGTCACAACTTCAAGTTTCTAATGCTATTTTTGCTCAAGATATAACTACTAACACCCTCTCCTATTTTGGCATCAGAGAAGTAAACGATTTTTAAGACGTGAGGGGCGAATGTAAAACAATATTTCATTCACTAATGTTATTTCCACAAAATGACAACCGCCCCAGCTGAACTGCCAGTCATAGCGTGTGTTAGCTTCATACTCAGGGCTGATTCACTGTTTATCTTCTTAACTTTCACCCCAGAAGCAACTGTCTGCTCTTTTTTCTGCCCCAACCACAATAGGAAAAACAACAAAAATCCATAAAGTATACTATAAAGATAACAAGCATTTAATTTGTTTATTACAATATAGCATTATAAATATTTCATTCTGACAAGCGTTCAGTAATATTTGAAAGCAGTCAGCAAGTGGTCAAAACTCTGCTATCTTTTGTAACAGTTCACACGTCAAACTGGCAAAGTGCCCACAGTGTAAGGCTGGAAAAAAATCTATTTAATGTCTGCCCCACAAGGCGACATGAGGTTTGATTGGCAGAAAGCAGAGAGTGGCTTTTGATCATGTGTCCTAACAAGCAGTTCCAGCTTCTGTCTTCTCAGCTGATGGGCTCCGCATTACCCATTCAAACAGAAGTGACAGACCACTGTACCACTCCCTAGCTGCAGTCACACGCAGTGGGAGCTAGGCTGGGGACAGCGCCACTGATTAAATATATCACTTTTTCAAGACAAGCAGGTTGTCTGAATCAAAGTTGGACAGAATAGACTCAACATTATTAAAAGGGGATATAAAACCAGGACTGAGTGATGTGCAGCCAGTTTGCACAGCCTCGGGGATTCCCGGGCTGACAGAGGGAATAAGGAAGAGCAGAACTCATAAAACAGGGCCAGAAATTAGCTGTGACACCTTGCCTATTTTCCCATCACTTCAGAACCAGTGAGTTTCAAAATCCTGGAGTCTCCTTTCCCTCTTTAACTTTCATTTAAAAAAAAATGAATTCAGTAGAGGAAGAAAAACACACAAGAGCATGATGCCTGCAGTTTGTCAATTACTGTCTTAACCGGAATAAAATCCAGATGCAGGCTTCTGCATCTCATTTCAAAATACACTAATACAGGTTCTTCTAACGAGGATCCTTATTTTAGAATTTTATTGCATTTATTCACTTGGCATTATAATGTAACTTTCAAATCTAGAAATATTAATCCTAGAAATCTTGCAGTTTAAGATTTTACAAGTTCTCTGACTACTAGAGGGCTATGGGAGTGCTAGTTATCATATTTAGCCCTCCTATCTTCTCTGTTATAGTATATACGGTAGTTAAACATTTTCCTAAAATGTGTTTATATACATAAACATCCAAAATGAGGACATACTCAATACAAAATTTTATTGTCTCCATTTTATGTTTTTTTTTTAAATTACTGAATGTAGCTTCTTATAATCTGCAGAGCATTAACAGCTACCTATGGAATGTGAAGAAATAAAATCTAAAGTCATTTTCTATTTGGTAAAGTAAAAATAAATGTCCAAAGAAATAAAAATTATAACCAGCTATCTGGCAATAGGAACTAAAGAAATAGACTAAAATATAAACAATTGCATGAAACAAATTACTTGAAATCAAAATACATGGGCCAGTAAATGGTCAGTCCAGGTGTGATTTTAAAGCACTCAGGAGAGTTTCATTTCTTCACATCTCTGCTCTGAGGACCAGCTTTTATTTATTTACTGCTGTTAGTGGCACACGCCAGCTATTTCTTGGAACACCTATGCTCTTGTTATTCACTTTGGCATCACTGTGCGTATTTAACAGCAACCTGCTTGTTAGATATTTAAGATATCATTAAAGGATTATCTATTCCTACCAAGGTGAAGACAGCTTTAATAGAGGAGGGTAAGGTGCTCAGGAGCACCCTCAAACAAGATACAGAAGTAATTGAGGGTGGACAGGACCAGCAGAAGCAACTACTGACAATGAAAAATTAAAGAGAAAAAATGCTGGGGTTGAATTTATAGAGTCACATGTTGCTTATTGTATAATTCAGCTAAATTAGTTTAAATTTCAAAGTTAATTTAATGCTTGCTGGTATATATTGGTGAAGTCATGTACTATTTCTCAGAATAATCTTAAGACAGTCAGTGTTTAATTTATGGTCCATCTACCATAGAATGTACTACTTATAATTGATAAATTACTCCATATTAATCAAATATACATTCTATTGAATGAGAAATAAGTTACATGTTGTGTGGCATCTGTACTTTGTGTAGTGAAAGGTCTTTGAGGATGATGAAAACGATGATGACAAATTTTATCCAAGTCCTCAAAGGTGCAACCAAGCAATCACGTTGAAATCTGGGGGTTTGATGTTAGAAAATTACCATGAAGAGGATAATTTGACTTCCTGTGTGAACCCAGATTTTTCTTGAAAAGGGAGGGGTGGGGAAGTCTTCATAGGCAAATGCTTCTGAAAACCTGAAGTGCAGCAAAATCGTACTCTCTTTTCTCCTCCCATTTATAGATTCTATTACCCCCTTCCACCACCGCCACGTGCACTCTCTAAAGCCTAGGGGAAGGAGAGGACATCACTATGATGAGCTGTCACCTGGACCAGGTCCGAGGAAACTAGACTGGCCACAGTACTGCCAATGAAAACACATTAGGCCAAGTAAACCTGAAGCTCTCCAAAGCACACTCAAGCTGTTCTATAATCCAATTGTGAAAGAAGGAAAGAAAATCCATTGTTCAGAATAAAATTTTATATTACTCCTGCTTTTCCAGTTGAGTCTTTCCTATCCTATGCCAGGAAATCCAAAGAAAGAGAGAATAAATCCACAAAATGTTTTGCAACAACATTATAAAAATAGAGAAGGAATTCTTTCTTTTTAAAAAAAATCAAAATAATTAATTATTTTAGCCACTATATTATTGCTTACAGTAATACACGGCAATAACATTTACATTGATTGAATTCTGTTTCCTTAATGTGAAATTTGTTTGGGGTTAATTAGCACGGCTGAGGAATAAGCTTAATAATTTTATCTTGTTTACACTGGAGGCAGTTCTCCGAGAGCTCTGCTCAGGGAGGAAGTGACATCTAATTCCAGACAAAACATGGCGGTGAGGGCGGCTGCTCACTGTGGGGTGGCAAGCCAGACCTTCCTCCTTGAGTAAGACCCCCACTACTTGGGGAGTCTAATGGGAGCCGCAGAAAGTTGTCAAATTATTTCTCAGACATGGCAAGTTTTTAAAACAAATATGGAGCTGAAAAGGGAAGAAAGAAAAGGACATATACAAATGGAGAAAGTCTACGATATTAGACATTTTTACTGTCCCTTTCTAAAGAAAAAGCAGGCCTAATTAGTTGTCTTCCTAAAATGCGTACCTAGCATTTTTATTATGTATTATAACATTTTGCTCAGAGCTGACATTTTTATTCTGACAAGCACTGTCTGGAGAGCTCTCAATAAATAATACATTGACAATTTTCAGTAAATAAGCAGTGGACACAAATCGTTATCCTTACTTACAGCTGCCCTACTCTAATAGTGCTTTTACAAGTGAGGTGACTATTCAGTCTAATGCAATCCTCTCAGTGCTAGAAAGACATTTTCATTCATTACCACGGTCACAAGCACTTAAAGCACTTTTAAACCCTGTTGCAAAACAGCAGGGATGGCAGAGCAAGTGGGGCTGACGAAAACTCAAGTTCATCACCAAAGAAACCTGAGGTTGTTCACCTAAACACTGCGAAATTCACTTCTGCCCAGGCCACCTCCACACCTCTAGAGCTGCATGTCTAAGAATACAGGATTTCCTTTAGTAATTAAATGTCTGTCTTCTTAATGCTCAGTTCTGTGGTGGTGGGCTTTGTTTTCTGTAGTAAGAATAGTTTCATCAATCAGTGCTGTTTTTTAAGCACCATAGAGGTCGTGTTGCAAACTGTGGTTATGTCTTCGAGGAAGATACAGAAACTTCAATAAAACTGGAATCCAGATGAATATATTTGAAATCACACAGCTTTTCTTCTTTGCTTTGTCAGTGTGTTTTCACTGACAAGCCTCTGACACCAGTACCCTAACCAGTCATTAGACCATTGAGGCAGACTTAGATTCCATTGTCTTGAAGCAATGACATCATCACTTTGACTGTTAAGCTATGTAAAAATGCAAACCCACAGAATAAGTAATCAAATTGGAAATTCATGTCTATACATCTTGACCTAGCTCCCCCACAGCTACTATTTTCACCCAACTACTTAAATCTTTGAGCAATTATTTGAAGATTTTGATCCCGGAATTGTATTACCCTGTTTGAAGGTAGTTCTATAGTGTGTCACTGTCATAGGCTATGTCATGATGTTTTGGTCAAATCCAGAATACATACCACAGAGGTACAAGATGATAATGAAATTAAAACTCAAATCACTATACTGACCAGGCCATAATAATGTAGCTCCCTTATCAGGCACTGTAGTGATCCTGGCATAAACAAACCCACTGTCCCACAAGTTCCCAAGAGTCTGTCATTGCCACGTGCAGTTGTAACACTTGGAAGTGATAGTAAGCCACTGTGTCATTAGTATACTGGGTTTTTCCTCAAGAGTGTATTTTGACTTATAAAAAGCTTAATATAAAGCAGCTTGCCAGCTACACAGGCAGCACCCATGTTCATCTTGTGTCTACTGCATCTTTTGATGTCACTAAAGGGCTAGGTGTAGTGATTGCCCTGTATCATCAAGGACTGTGACCCATCCAAATGGGTACACTATGAAAAAAGGGGTTCTGTCCATGGCAATGAGAGGCAAGGGACTCCAGAGGGTATTCTTCTTTTAATTTCTTAGATAGTCCCTTGTACATCTGCATGCTGGCTGCATTTTCTGTCCACAGAGAGAATACTCAAACTCAGAACATCTAAAGCCAAACCTTTCTATGAAACTTCTCATCCATAGTAGATGGATCATCTCACTAGCCTCACATCTCCTTTCCAGTTGTCTCTCTAACCTCAAACACCACAGCCAATTAGCAACTTCAACAGTATCTGTAAAAGCTAGTTCCCGTATGTCCTCTGCTGGTGCTTTAGTGTTATCAGTACATGACGAGGCCATTACAACAGCTTGCGACAGACCGCGCCTCACTGCCCACTGCCTTTTTGCAATGGATGTCATCATGAAAACAAATCCTCTTACTTAAAAGTTCTCATCTGCTTTCCATCACTAAATGACCGAATTCAATCTTTTTAGCATGACTTCAACCTATTTTTTCTTACATTCATATCACCTGAATTAGCTACAACAAACTTCTTGAGAAGCTCATGCATACCACTGACATTTTATGTACATTTTTCCTCTACCTTGGGTCCCAATCTGTCTCTTGTTCAAGATAATGATCTCATGGTTACTCAAAATACAGCTCAAATCATGTAAGTCCTTTACTAGCCTGAGACAAAACAACTGTTTCCTTCTGTCCGGCCAGGCAGTGATAGCACCCTTTTATCGCAGCATATACAGCCTTTAGCACCCTCCTATTACAGCACACACAGCCTTTACTCCCTTCATGTTTTCCCTCCAAACTACAAGCTACTTAAAATATCTGTCCTTATATTTGTTTTCTTTTCCTCCTTTCCTGCTTTTCCTCCCCCACCTCAATCCACTACAATGTCATTCGAAAGAACTTAATAAATGCCTTATAGAATTACATGATCATAGCCCCATGCAGTCAAAGATAGCTATGTATTTGGTCCAACACAAAATCATAAATTTCCTTTTAAAATTATAAGATTTTAATGATCTATTTCATAACTTGATTGCACAGTTCTCAAGAAGGAACCTTAAGAATATTGCAATGTTGAAAGGTTGGATGTGCCTGCAAGTCTGTCTATAAAAAATTCAAATATGATTATGTACTATTACTTACTAGATCTTACCAGATTTTAATAGGAACTATATTTAATATGTAGGTCATTTGAGGGAGAACTGACATCTTCAACACAGTAAATTTTCAAGTATATGAATATCATGGTCTGCTTTTAAATTTATGTTGTTGGTTTTTTATGAACATTTTGCAATTTCCACATCCAGATTCTGCACAATGTGATAAGTGCATACCAAAAATCTTCACTTTATTGGGAGAAATTGTAATAATATTGTTTTTAATTTGAGTTCTAGTGTTTCTGCAGTCCAAATATTTCTGTCCTCCCAACCCCACATGCTAAAATTGAATCCCCAGTGTAGGGTGTTAAGAGATAAGGATTTGGTGAGTGGGTCATGAGTGAAGTTAGTGCCCTATTAAAGAGGCTCATGAGTGCTTACTTGTCCCTAATGATATATGAAGACACAGCAATAAGGCATCAAACTAAGAAGAAGGGAGCATCTGAGACACCAGTTCACCTAGCACCTTGGTCTTGGGATTCCTGGACTCTGGGCATGTGAGCAATGGGTCTCTGGTTTTTGTAAGTTTCCTAGTTTGCAACACTTTGCTATAGCAGCCTCTATGAACTAAGACATGTCCCTACTGCTATGGAGAATTGTGGTTGATTTCTGTTGATCTTATCCTGTAACTGGTGAGTCATCAGCTCCAGATGACTTCTGTCCTAGCCATCCCTACAGCTGCTGTTGTTTTACTGTGTTCTTTTGTTCATGACTCCTACGGGCTTCCTATGTAGCCAATCCTGTCATTCACAGTATGAATCAATACAGGCAGACAAGCCTTATCAGCAGAGGCAGTTTAACTATCCATTAGCTAAAAACATAAAAATGAATTCTGACTTAAATTTCACACACCTTATACAAAAGTTACCTCCAAATTATATGTGGACTTAAATGTACAGTGTGCTCTATACATCCTTTAGGGAAAAAAGTAGGAGACAATGCTTAAAGTCCAGGACTTGGCAAGTTGTTCTAACAATTTATATCAAAAGTATGATTCAAAAAACAAAGAATTGTTCATATAGACCTCATTAAGACTTGCAGCTATGTGGGCACATGGAGAGACAAGCTAAAGACTGGGAGAATATACTTCTAACTCATATCTCTAAATGTAGGCCTGCTACTTAGAACAACAAAGAACAGCCAAATATAAGAGAAAAGGAATATCTGATTTTGTACAAATGGGCCAAAGGTCTGGAAAAACGTTTCACCAACAAAGAAGTTTCACAACAACAGATGGCAAACAGCATGTACAATGAGTGTCACTAGCCATAAAAGAAATGCACATTAACTCACCATGAAATGTAACAACATGTCCATTAGAATGGCTAAAAGGAAAGCGAGGAGGCTGACTATTTTGACTAAGATGCAGAGAAACTGAGTCACTCTACTGTGACTAGTGGGAAAGCAAAGTGGCACTGTGATTCTAAGCACAGCACAGCACAGCAACTTTTTGTCAAACTAAACCTAAGACCCCTATCTAGCTCAGCAATCATTCCGGGTATTGATGCTAGAGAAATAGAAACTTCTTTTCAGCCAAAATGTGATGTTTTATAAGAGTTAATAAAATTTATTTGTGATATCACCACACTGAAACCTATGCAGACTTACTTGATCTGGGAAATGTGTTGTGGATTCATACTATGGAATAAAGGAAATAGGAACTACTCATATTCACAGCAACATTGAGGAAGTATTAGAAAAAAAATCTAGTTTGGAAAACAATATCACCGAAGCTATTTCTACCAGGTAAAAAGAGCACACCTTATCCCTGGTGCCACAGCAGACAAAGGGTGGAACACCCACAATTAGGGAGCTAGTGAATTCAGATGTTGTCATGATGTGACTGCATGCAAAGACATGTGAATTCATACACCTGTGGTGAACTTAACTCTGCACAAGGCTGAACTGAGTACTAATGGGCTATGGATTCAGAACAAAGAGTGCATCTCCAATCCAATGGATGATGGAAAATGACATCATACCAAAATCACATTCCCATTGACATGTGACCTTTAAACATGTCTTCTAGACCTAAAAAGAAGGGGAAATAATGTCATTAACAAAGAAAATGATTGGTTTTTTTCTCTACTGAGCTGCATGCAGTAACATTAATGTTATACATAGAAACCTAATTGTAAGGGTGGGATAAATGCAAAAGTAGGGGAGGCAGAAGTAAAAACTAAAAGCAATATTCAAGATAATTTAACAAGTGTCACTTGCTTTTTTCAATTAATAAACATTTATTAAGAGTTGCAAGTACTAGGAAACAACCTTGGACCAGCCCTGGTTGACTCTCCACCTAAATGAAATGAGAGACAATACAGAAGAAAATAAGGAAGTCACAAGGCAGTAAAGCTTTGAAAATGAAGTACATAAATACGTCCAAGAGAGATTGTGGGGCTGGGAATGGAGCCCAGCTGGCAGAGTTTTTACATGGCACCCATGAAGCCTGCATCCAGAGACCCACCAACACACACACAACATAAAGCCAGATGTTATGGTAGACAACTTTAATCCTAGTACTTGGGAAGTGAAGGCAGAAGAATCAGAAGTTCAAGGTAAGTTTGAGGCCAGCCTGGGCTAAATGAGACCCTATCCCCACCCCACCCCACCATAAATGAAAGAAAAGAAAGGAAAAGCAGTGTGATGCAATCTCCTTTAGACATGGATGCTGTGGGATGTTCTGTATGTCCTGTGGGAGCCCGTTCTCGGGTTCCTCATGGCTTTACCCAGCAGGTCCACATAGAGGATGATTAGGACTATGGGCCTGAGTGCAGGTGTCTGAGATGGTCTGCACTTGACTGTGCTGTGGGATGGTCTGTATGTCAAGTTGCTCTGATTGGTCAATAAATAAAACACTGATTGGCCCGTGGCTAGGCAGGAAGTATAGGCGGGACTAACAGAGAGGAGAAATAAAAGAACAGGAAGGCAGAAGGAGTCACTGCCAGCCGCCACCCTGACAAGCAGCATGAAAATATGCTGGTAAGCCACGAACTGCATGGCAAGGTATAGATTTATGGAAATGGATTAATTTAAGATATAAGAACAGTTAGCAAGAAGCCTGCCACGGCCATACAGTTTGTAAGCAATATAAGTCTCTGTGTTTACTTGGTTGGGTCTGAGCGACTGTGGGACTGGCAGGTGACAAAGATTTGTCCTGACTGTGGGCAAGGCAGGAAAACTCTAGCTACATCTGGATATTAGGATTACAGGCATATAAGAATTCTCCAAGGAAGTGGCATTTTTTTTTGTTTTGGTATTTCCTGTTCTATTTATTTAGTTGTGTGTGGGTATGGGTAGCACACATGCCATAATGTACGTGGAGGTTAAGGGACACTCCCCAGGAGTCAGTTCTCTCCCTCTACCACATTGGTCCTGGGGATTGAACTCAGATCATCAGGTTTGGCAGTGGGCTCCTTTATCACAAGCCATCCAGGCCTGCCTGGAATTGAAGTCTGATAAATAGGAGCCAGACACAGGGATCTATAGGATCATCCTTTAAAGAGGCCAGAGTGAGAGAGATGACTCAAGCGTAAAAGTGTTTGCTGGACACACTTGATGAAGTGAGACCCACATAAAAAGCCAGATGTGGATATGGTGGCATGCATCTGTAATCCTAGCACTCCTAGAGAGATGGAAGGCAGAGACAGCAGAACCAGCTGGAAGCCTGCTAGCCACTTAGTCTGGAATATGCTGTGCAGAAACAAAAGGAGAAACCAGCGCCTCAGAAATAAGGTGGAAGGAGAGATAGGACTCCTGAAAGAAGTTGTCCTCTGACTTTCACACATACACTAACACACACACACACACACACACACACACACACACACACAAACTAATTAATTCATTAACCAGAAATAAATGAATAAATAAAAGCATTTAAATGAATTCCAGTTAGCCCAGTGATTGCAATCTGGAGTGTGATGGAATTTCAGTACACACAGTTTATTGGGCCTCTCTTAAAACTTCCCTTGACTCGTGTTTGCATTCATTAAAAAACATAAACTGGCCGGGCGGTGGTGGCGCATGCCTTTAATCCCAGCACTCGGGAGGCAGAGGCAGGCGGATCTCTGTGAGTTCGAGGCCAGCCTGGGCTACCAAGTGAGTTCCAGGAAAGGCGCAAAGCTACACAGAGAAACCCTGTCTCGAAAAACCAAAAAAAAAAAAAAAAATACAAACTGGTGTGACTGACTTTGCTGTTGCTGATGCTATGGCATTTCTCAGCACAATTCAATGCTTTGTCATAGTTTCATAACTATTCAGTATACCTTCATCATTTTTTATAACCATCTATCTGTATTTACTTGTTTTTAACATATTTATTATCTGTGAGCAGTTGTGTAAATCCACAAGCCACTTTGGCACTCTTGGTGGTAGTGGACAGTCTGCATCCTCTGACTTCATTGTGGAGGTCTTGTCTGGACTTGTGTGGGGCCCCTCACACATAAACTCTCAAGACATCAACTGAGAAAGTGCATTCATCTCGGTGCCACAGATAATTCAGCGCTAAGCTAGGGCCTTGAAGCCATGGCTTTGTAAGTACTTCATTGGACAATGTCTTCTTCAGACATCAAAACTGCATAGCTGCTTTTATCTCTCACTTCATAAATATTCCAGGATCAAAAAGAAGAGATAATAATGAACACTTTCAAGAATAAAGGAAAAGGAGTCATGAGATTGGTTGAAATGAGTGATTTATTCCAAAAACAATTTGGGAGAGAGGCACCCTGATTAGTGGACTCTGAAGTTTAGATATGAAATTTAAAAAAAAAATCAAAATAGCATAGAATTTTAGAATTTATTCTTCAGTAAATATCTAAGCCAACATCATTTTATAAATTTGAAAAATAGAATTTAAATCAATTAGTCAATTACTTGATAGCATGAAGTAAATTACCAGGGATCATGAAAGAATGCATATCAAGTCCAGGCCAACATCTGAAAGAATTTCTCTTTTTTATTTTTACCAGAGGTTTGTGTGCATGCCTAGTAAGTACATACTCACATGTATGAGTAGGTATATGGACTTGTGGTGATCAGAGGTTAACTCCAAGTCTCTTTCTCTGTCAGTCTCCATCATAAATATTGAAGAAAAGTCTTACTTGAGCCCAAAGTTCATAGATTTTGTTAGTCTAGCTAACCAGTATGCTCCACGGAACCTGTCTCCACCTCCAGAGTGCTAGGAGTATAGGCAGACCTCCAACCCATCTGGTGCTGAATCACTGAGCCACCTTCCCAACCTCCTGGAAGGATTCTCAAACCTTCTTAAACTGATGTGGAAGGAACCTAGACTCTGCATGCATGCAGTGCAAGCACACAAATGCTGAGTTATATGCCTGGCTCTCTTCTTCCTTTGCTTATTTTGAGACAGGGTTGTCCAGGGTGGTTTTGAACTTACTATGTAGCTCAGAATGGCCTTGTACTTGTGACCTTCCTGCCTCAGCCTCATGAGTTGCTGGAATTACAGGCCTATGACATTCTAAGAGAGAGGCAAAGATTTCCATTGAACAAGTCAATTGGCTAGAAAAATGTCTATGTCAATAGAAATGATAGGATAGAACAATAATCAAAAGGCTTGTAATTTTGAATTTAAAGTATTTCAGAAAAATATGAAGATTGTGAACCCAAGATAATTAGAGGTCAGGAATTACTCTAATCCTAAAACCACATCACAAGATGGAAACATCAATAAAGAAGATCAAAAGGGGAACAGTGTGTTTCCTAAAAAATCCAGTAGTCCCAGTCCAGCAGGAGAACAAGGCACCTGTGTTTGGCCATTGTTGAAAGGGCTGAAGACATTCTATTATGATACAACAAAAAGAACATTGCAGCAAAGGACCCACTGGCGACTCTGAAAATGTTAGTGATTAAGGGAAAACATGAAAAAAAAAAAAAACTGAACATTTGAGGAAGACAGACCAAAGAGTTCTAGACAGTTAAAGCTTTCAGAGAACACATGCATGAGGCAGGGGAGAGAGAGAAAAAGAGAGACAGAGACAGAGAAAGCAAATTCTTCTTTGAAAGCAAGGGGGAAAACAGTACACATATTTGTCACTATCAATACTTCCCCTGAAGGGAATCCCAGGGAAGATATGTGCATCATGTCAAGCACAGGAACCTCCCTGACATTACTGTCTGCACTACTGAAAACTATGAAAAAGTCAAGTATCTAGAGACAGAAAACAGTAGAACAGACTGTTACATGCCACACCACAGAGTAGTGTGTGGAATATTACATATACAAAAGCAAAAATGCACTATACTACACAGCACAATAGTCATATAGTACCATCATGAGTATACACAGCAGGTCTCAGAAAACTAAACGGGGGCATCATTTATATAAAATCATAAAGCAAACAAAATTAAACACATTATTTAGAAACCAATTCAAAATTATTTGAGAAGAAAACCAGAAGATAGCCGAGCAAAGTCCTAGCATGTCTAAAGCAAAGACTGCACGGGTGAAGAGCACACGGGAGTCTCGAAGACTGCTGTTTACAGCAAGCTAGACCCACGAGCTCTGTCCCCTGTTCATGGGCTAAGCAGCAGCTGCCATGTCGAAATGACCCACAGTCTTATCTGTTCATTTCCCTTTTCAAGTATAAAGAAAATACTAAAGATCCAAACTGTCCCCTACTTATGTCTTGAAACTTGCAGAATAAATTCTGAAGAAATTGTAATGGATTTTCAAGGGAAAATTCAAAGGGGAGAGGAAGGAGACTAGCTCCAATAAGCCATTAGGAAGCTGCCTCTTTCCAAACAACAAAATGCCTAAAGCACCGTCAACACCCTTTCACTTAGCAACAAACCTGAAACAATTGCCTATGTCTGCTAACATTATTAGTGAAAAGAGCCAGGAAAAAAAAAAAAAACTTTTAAATTTGAGGGGCTAGAAACAGGCCAAGAAATCTATAGCATCTTTTCAAAGCAGAGGCCGAGCAAAGAGAAGTTAAGGAGAGGACTCAACTGGATAGTAAGTTACCTGAACAGTAAAGGGGCCACAAAAGAGCTGCAGATAGAGCTAGCCACCATTTGTCCCAAAGGCCTGAGACCTCAGAACACTTGCTCATTCTGTGAGCCCTAGAGTTACATGAGAGGATGACCAGTTTCCAAACACTGGAAAGCAAATACACCTAACTCACAAATACACTAAGCATGATTCCCAAAAGCAGCAGCAAGAACACAAACATTATCTGGGGAGAATATATTATAGAAGAAGAAAAACTGAATTTAAATGCAGTTCTGACTACCCAACTCCTTCCTCACCAAATGGTGAGCAGCTAGTGGAACCTTAATGTTCACTTGAGATGTTAGAGATGATATCCTGCAAGGGCTGGAGTGAATAATCAAAGCATTTCTGTGTGCATGTGTTCATATGTATGTGTGTAATATGTATGTATGTATACATGTTTGTGTGGGGGTGCACACATATATATGCGAGGAGGTCTGAGGTCTGGGAGTGTCTTCCTCAATCACTCTCCACTTATTTTTGAGATTGTACCTGGAGCTCAGCAATTTTGCAAGCCCCCAGGATCCTCCTGTGCCTACCTCCCCAGTACTGGAGAGGTCTTTTAAGTGGGTTCTGGGAATCAAACCCATGCCCTCATGCTCAAGAGGCAAGCACTTCCTGACGAAGCCGTATCTCTCAGTCTTCTTAATTTGTTTTTATGCATAAATCTCACAAATGAAAACCAGAAAAGGTTTAGAGATGCTAAGACTTCAACAACCAATCAAAATAATGGTAAAACCCTAATCTTCATACATTCTGCCTTAAAATTGTTTTGATGCTACAGCATGGGCTGAATGTCAAGGTGTTCTTTCTTATTATTACGCCACAGGATTTCATTGCAACAGGAACACATTGTTCCTGACAGGAGTCTGAAACCTCATCCAAGGCTCCAGCAACCTCGGTGGCTGACAACACTGCATTCCACATTTCACAGCAGGGAAGACTGGCTTCCAGTGGGGAAACTTTAGTATCAGCTTTTCCAGAAGGCCTGAAAGGCCAGCAAAACTGAATTGCTCTTCCAGAACACAAGAACACCATTGCCGCCAAATATTAAATCCCTTAACACCCTGGGACATTTCCTACAGTCTGCGGCATGCAACGAGATTTTTATAATATTTCCCTTCGAAAGTTTTTTCAAATAACAACCACTGTAATAGTAGTTACAATAACAATAGCAATAATAGATGTAATGAGAAAAGTGATATCCAGTCCTCACAATCCAGCTTCACAGATGAAGGAACTGAAGAATGGAAGGGTTAAGTCACATACACACAAGTTCTCATGGTGAGGAGATAACTTTGGCTCCATTTGAATGCTATCCTGTGTACCCACAGTGTTCCATGTGCCTTAGTGACTCACTAATGCTTGATTTTCACAGCAACACTATAATTTTGGAGGTTTGAAAGAGGATGATCCCCATAGGCTCATATATTTGAATACTTGCCCCCCAGGCGGTGGAACTGTTTAGGAAGGATTAGGAGGTGTGGCTTTGTTGGAGGAGGTGTGTCACTGGGGGCAGGCTAATGCTCTCTCTCTCTCTGCCTCCTGGTTGTAGATCAAGACTTAAGCTCTCAACTGCTCCCTCACTTCACTATCATTGACTCTAATCATCTGAAACTGCAAAATAAATTAAATGCTTGCTTTTATCACATTGGTCATGGTGTTTTATCACAGCAATGGAAAAGTAACTAAGACAATAATGATGCACATTTAGTGTTTTAAAAAAAAAGCACAGAGAAATTCAGTAATGTGTGCTTTGGAGTTCATGTGATAAATGCCGAGTGACCATAAACTCCAGCACCCTGCTTTAGCTCCAGCTCTATCTCTGCATGGCAGTTTGTAGTGCTTTTGTTAGTATTGAAACTTGGGCTCAAATCCATATCTACCTCAATCTAACATATGACTTTCAAAAATGAGTTTTCACATCTTTTTAACTACACTAGACAACGCCTTTAGTACACTGAAACACACCACATACACCCTATACCTCAGTTGGAACACAGGCCAGATGACTGTTTAGAGATGTAAATAATGATACCAGTGTACCTGCTATACACAGAAACACACAGTCATTCTGGTACTCCCAACAGCTACAGCATCCTTTGAGAAGCTTGCCTTGCCAGAAAACCAAGCTTACCGCCTTTTGTGTGTGAGCACAATAAAATGTATCTGTATGTTCGCATCACCCTGATGGCCTAAGGTACACTGTTCAGTGGGGAAAATTCATACTCTTGTCTCTGACCCAGGCACGTCTCCACAACCCTGCCTAAGCTGTGTACTCTCCATGCTCTCCAAAAAGACTTCATCTACTCTGATATTTCTGCCTAATTCCAAGCAACATTGCTTTCTCATGATGACAGTAATTATTACCCAAAGGAGAGTCTTGAAAAGTGCAGGGAGTCGGGAAGTCTTGTCAGACACTTGATGGTTTTCCTGTTGTGTCCCTGTCCCTCACATGACTCCCAATCCTGACTGCAACCCATCCCAGCGGCCTGGGATCATACACTTAGTAGTATGATACACAAGCCATGACAGTGGCTGGAGCACTATTATTAAAGAGAGATTAAAACAGCTGTACATTATGCTGAAGCACTCGCTCTTCCCTCCACAAACAGACGGTCCTGGATTACAAGCAGCACTTGACCGTTTAAATCACGACAGCCACCACATTTAACCAGCTGGGCCATATTCTCCTAGCGCTGCCTGTTGACCTCCTCAGTCGCAGCTGCTCAAATGAAATTCTCATTAGACAACTTATTTTCAGAAGCCAAAGGACTCTCTGATTAAATATATGTATTTAGATATAGAAGTCCTTTTTAAAGTCTTCATTTTCTGACAACTTATGTTAGGACCCAGCTATGCTGGCAACAAGCTGGGTAACACAGGGATAACTGGAAGTCATCATCAATCGCAGCTGAAGGATTCTTACCCTGGAAGCATTCTAACCTGACTCTATGAATCAATGCCTTTCTAAGTGCTCTACCCACCAGTATCAACTGGGTTTTAGAAAGAAGATTCTGAGATGCTGTCATTCACTCCACCCCTGTGTCTATCTATTTACCCATCACTTCCCTACCTGCCATCTACCTATTCATCTACTGAGGACACAAAATCAAAGTCAAAATTCACAGACGCAGAACCCCCGTTCATCTTCCCACAAGCTTCACTGTTAGAGGAGGGGTGCTTCTGATAGAATGCTGTTGTTCACCAGCTTCACTGTTAGAGGAGGGTGCTTCTGATAGAATGCTGTTGTTCACCAGCTTCTCAGCAAGCTAGTCAGAGCAATGTTCAGGAAAACAGCAATACAATGGACTGAGGCATCTGCCTGGAACGTTGCTGTTTTATCATGTAAGCAACACTTTAAAATGGACAGTGATAAACTTCATATAAATAAGTTTCTGCACTAAGAGGAATGAGAAAGAAGGTGTTCTTAATTGGATAAAGAGTGGAAACATTCTCTAGGAATAACTACAAAAAGGTCTTCATTTATCGTGTAATCCATACAGGCTTATCAATCAACTAATCCTAAAATATGACCCTCAAACCATGAAGTAGAAGTTAAGGAGGGATGATATATGTGAAAAGCTCTTACATGCACCATGAGTTGGCATGGCCCACCTGAGGGGCCAGACCAGAGTCTTTAAGGCGCCAAAGCCAAGCAGGTGCTGGAGAACTGTTTGACCTCCTGAGACCTACACTATAATCATTTTAGAATCAGAAATCTACCCTAAACTTTAATGATCTTTCTATATTTCTTTGTTCTCCCACTATATTGTTCTATTCTATTACCAGAAGATGATTGAAATCAGTGTTCAGGGCTGAGAAGTGATGGAGTGGGTATAGCACTGGCTGTAAGAGTGCCAAGACCTGAGTTCACGATCCTAGGACTCATGTAATGCTGGACACACGATGAACATCTGTAATCCCGGCATGCCTATGTAGCCAGAGAGGACTCCATAGGAGGAGATGGGACAGTCCTTTCAAGTTTGTAGGGCAGTTAGACTGATATACACAGTGACAAGCAACAAGAAACACTATCTGCAACAGGGTGCAGAGTGAGGGTTAACACCTGAATTTGTCCTCTGAACTTCACACAGTCACTAAGGTGGGTGTGCTGTGTACACACACACACACACACACACACACACACACACTTAAAATGGGATTCAAAATTAAAATATTATAAAAGTCAGAATGAAAATTAGAAACCACATCTTGCTCCCATTTGCAAACCATATTTGTTAATTTTCTTTTTTTACGGACTGTATTACCACCGAGTTACATCCTCTTGGATGTTGGACATCCTTTTGATTTCCACACTCATGTATCATCTTCTGAATGCCTCTCCTAATTCCATCTCCATTCCCATTTCTAATAATAAGTTCAGGCACTTATTATCTCTAGCCTAGAACAATGTCCTTAATGTTTGTCCCGGCTCCCATCCACCCTACACCAAACTGCCAGATTCACATTCTTGGAAAAAAGTTCCAATCCATTGCCTTATTGGGGTAAGACAGTCAGCACCACCTCCATCCCTTTCAATACAGCATTAGAATTCCTTAGCTGAAACTGCAAGGCCTGTCACGATCTGAACACAGCCTGTCTTTTCATCTTTATGTCCCATATGCAACTTCACCTCAACTTAGAACCTGAAGGTTGGCTGTTTTAAGTGCAATGCCTGTTCTTCAGCCTGAAATGCCTCTCCCCTACATTCTACCTATAGAAACCCTTTCATTCTCCATGACTAGTTAGAACTTATTCCCCACAACCTTATAAGCACCCCAAACATTTTATCTGTACTGCTTTCATGGAACCTGCCACTGTTAGACTTCAAACTACATTTCATTCAATCTATGTCTTATACCTTTTACTAGAATATGAATTGCTGAAAGTTAGAGATTACTGTCTTATGTATTATGAGCACAGCATATCACTAGCATCAGAGACCTCAACCTTGAGTCCATAGACTCCAAGAGATATGGGTAGACAGAACTCAGATGGAAAAGCAACCTTTCCCCAACTAAGCTCAGATGGAAATTTTGCATTTCCTTAAGCGATGGGTGAAAGCAGTCGTCTATTGTGGCTATAATGTCATCACACTAACCACAGGCAGCAACTCTCTATCCCACTGTACTCGTTAGAACTGCACATGTCAGGTACAGCACCACTAAACTAGAATGGCATTGCGGAGGCCTACCTTAAGCTTTATTTTACTGCACTAGTAAAGGATCACATTCTGCCTTATCACATTTTAAAAATTATTTGGTAGTTTAATATAACTCATTTCTCTGTAAGTCTATGTATTTTATTTTCTGAGTTTACCATACCTCTAAGAAAGGAGATATAGGTTTCAGTAGACTGTTGAAGGGAGTCATAGAGAAAATAAAACTCTGAAAGAGCAGAAGGGTCAGCATAGAGTTCACACACTAATGATCACATGTGTTCCCCTCTAGAGCATATTTGTTCATGTTTTAAATATAGACCAGAATGTACCAATCATCTTATTTCGCAATCTAAAGACAAATGGGAGAAACAGATTACAAACTACTGACAACTGGGAAAGAAACAAACAGCTTGCAACCCAATATTGAAGAAGTAATCAATATGTACATGAGCACACATCCACACACACACACACACACACACACACACACACACAGGTGACAAAAAGACACACTCGTACATGGATGTGTAAAAAGATGCATATGGATGTAGGCATCAAGCAAACACAAAAACTCTAAAGGTCTGTATCTGAAGAGAAATAACTGTAAAGTTGAACATCCTGATGACCTCAGTGGTCTCCAGAGGCATCATTACATTAAAGCATAGTGGAACAATGGACATTTATAATGTGATTAATTATAAGGAACATCTCAAATCCACATAGTTTGCAGCTTATAAGAGACTTTTATATTCACTGTTTGAGTTAATTCTCAAAATGTTTGAGTTACCATGTCAAACACAAGGACCACAGCAACATTTGAATTCTGTGGCTTAGAGACACTGAAGAACTTGGGGTCCAGTGGGTGTTAGATAGGGCTGCAGTTCATAAGCTATTGCATGGTAACTCCGGGTTGTCAAAAGCATCTATGTACATGCCAAAATCTGACTGGCATGACAAGGATGTGAGAAAGACCTTTTAGAAAGAGTTCCACAAAAATCAATTAAAAGCAAACTTTAAGTCTTCACAAGAATAAAATTAAGTTAGGTGGGTACTACCTGTTTGTCAAATCCTAGTTACCCTATAGTGCCATGGAGGTCTAAATTTCACTTACAAGTGATGAATCCAGGGCTATGTTAGGCCTGGAGCACACAGATAAGAACACATGTACACACCCATCGTGATAACCACACAGAGCATTTTGTTTAAACACGTAGTCCACTGGGGATTCCTGCAGAGAAACTGAGTGCAGGACATCCATGGCAGGTGCACTTCAAAGCTCCCACCCTTGGAGGTCATTAGCAGCTTTCCATTCTATTCCAACACTCAGGGCTGAACGTAAAATTTGAAATGTATAACAGTCATAAAATGGAAGAAAAAACACATTAGAAAAAAGTTTTCTTGGATTTTAAATGGGACATATGATCATAAAAGCTATCTGCCAAAAGGAAATAGGAGAAAAAGCACTAAAATTGTTGTTAGGAAAAAAATTCCCTTGCTGTCTTTTTCCAGGGTGATGGGTAAGGTTAGTTCAAATCCAGGAGGAGGGTAGGGGGGCTGTTGTAAGAAATAAACAAAATGTACAGGTAGGTTTTGAGAAACCCGGGGCTATCTGCTTAGCACTCCTAATGGACTTCAGTCAGCTGTCACCATAGTAACCTCTGAATGACTGTTCCTAGCTTGTGGCACTTAGGCATTTCGGACCCTTGGGATTCTGGTCATTTTGCTATGGCCGGAAGAAGCCCAGAGGGGAATCCACATACCCTCTTGTTCGGACCGAGTCATCTCCTCTAGCTTCTTCTGCTTCAGCGTATCCACCACATCCGCAAGGCTCCCTTTGCGGCGTTCCGGGGTTCCAAAAGTAACACTGTTCATTATCTCGCGCTCCCGACTCCCTTCGTCAGGCTTATGTGGTGAGGTAGACGTATTTCGGAAGGAATATAGGGAACATAACTTATTATTCTCTGACTCCTAGAAAAATGAAATGAGAGTGTAAGAAAAAAAAGTCATTAGTGTATAGGTTTCTTTCAAAACTACTCAAAAAAAAAAAAAACCCTCACTAAAGGATAACATGTGATGGTCACTAGATCAAATAAATTATATTAGTAAAATAAAGTGACCCACTCAGCAAAGCAAACAAACCTGCCTTTCTGATAAGCAGTGCTGAACTCTAAAGTAGTTAATTACCAAAGGAACTCAACTCAAATCCCAGACTCAAATTGTTTCGTTTTTGAGGTAATAAACAACAAAACTGGAATTAGGCTTTTCATTCACTCATGCTTTGAATTTATGAATGTTCAGGTTCAATGAACCAGTAATAGAACTAGTAAAGTTTTTCTCCCCAACTGGGTATTTTTATCAGCAATACTCTTCCCACAGACCAAAATATGTATATAACACAGAAATGTTTTTCTCTCATTTTGAAAGATTGGAAGTTGGTTTCAGTGCCCAGCATTCACTGCTCAGTAGAAATTACATAAAATGTCTAAACTTCTGCCAGAGAGTCAGCAATCTGAATATTTTGCCATGCTGGGTTTTGTAGGAATTGCTTGTTTTAAGCTACACATGTGTCCATAGTCACTGAAGCTCCCGTCCACTCCTCAGCCTTGCTCCTGATGCTCCAGCATGCTGTAGCATGCTTCCCATGTGATGTTTTAGAGCTGTGTCTAACAATAAAATGCTCATTGCTCATTGCATAAATGTTTGCACAGGAGTTACTTCACAGTATACTAAAGTTTGCTAACGGCTAGTTGGTTCCATCTATCAGCTGCAGGGGAGGGAGCAAATTTTAGGTTAAAAAATAAACACCGCATGGAAGATTTTTGAAAAGGAAATAGTTTTGTCGCTCTGAATCAGAACTGAGAACTCCAGGATAGAGAGATGGTTAGCAGCTATTAAGAGTGCATGCTGCTTTTGCAGAGGACCAGTGTTCAGTTCCCAGCACTCACATGGCTCATTTCACAATCCTATAATTCCAGCTCCAGGGTACTCAATGTCTCTGGCCTCTGTGTGCAACTGTATTTACAAAGTCAAATATTCACATTCACAAACCCACACATACACATAATTTAAAATAAAAATTTTAAGAACCAAGGATTAGAGGTAACTGTTACATGGCTATAGTCCTCCAGTAGTCCTCCATACACCTTATCTGAACAAAAATATTCTTTTCCTGATTAAAAACAATAACATCTGTGAGTGTCTGTTCTTTAGAAGCTGCAAAATCCTAATGGCTCCCAACTTCTTTCCTTCCAAAGCAGCCCAGCCAGCTTGAGTGAAGGAGGGCTGGGGCTGGGTCAGAAGCAGAGCACTGGGCTGGTTTGCAGAGTGACAGGTTTGTTCTCCAAGAACAAGTAATGGAACTAAACTAGCTCAGGAAAAAATCAGAGGCTAATGCGACAGAGTCCATGCAAAGTGGTGGGTCTCTATGTGCATTAAATGGGACAATAGCTATGCATCCCAGAGGCTGGGATTTGGGTACTCCTGATCATAGGGTGGAAAGGGCTCTGTTTTCAAGGTTGTTGGGACCATAGGATAAGGTAGCATTTTAAAAGCCTCTGGGCATGGTGCTGAGCCCCCTGAGCTGAGGTGATGTCCTGAAGGAAGGGATAGATATAGGACTGGAATTAGAGAGATTGTGAAGTAAAGGCATTGATATGACCTTGAAATTAACTTAAATACCATGAGTCCCTGAAAATCTACTAAACTGTCTGTGTTAAATGGATAAAGTGCATGGTATGCATTTCAATAAAGCTATTTAAAATACTGTGAGATGAGTCTTCAGCTCCCTGCCTTCATGTTATTGCAAGCACAATGCCAGAGGGGATGTGTGCAATGGCTTCAATCTGAAACAACTTGGAAAGGACAAAGTAAATAGGTGAGGCCTGAGCTTTATCTTGCACCTAGACCACCTCAGTCACCCACGAAAGACTCACTATCTCAGCTAACACATACAAACATTCTGTGGAGGGAGGCAGAGAAGCCCTCTTTGAGATGCCTGCTGTGCTTAGGTCTTGACTCCTTAGGATGGTCTGTTCATTCTCCACATTATGCAAACAAAACCCCAACAGACATAATTGTTGGTGCCACTGTGACTGTGGTATTGATGGATCAATAATCATCGCTAGATTGTTTATCCTTCACTTTTCTTCAGATGCAAAGTATGCTCATATAGCCTGAAAATAAAAACTTAAGCCCTGGCACAAGCTAAGAAAGAGCTGAATGACAAAACAGTGGTAGAGTCCTGCTCACCTACAGGTGGTCCCATGACCAGAATGAAGGTCTTCCCATTGGTGTCAGAGGGAGGCTGAAAGGCTCTGAAGAGGCACTCCAGACTAGCACTCCATGCATTGGGTGCCATTTGTCCCTCCGGCTCAAGTTCAATCAGCCCTATGAGCTGGATGTCACTTCCCTGTTAGACTGTGTTCTTTCTTTTCTGGTCATGGGAATGCAGTTATAGCCATCCTATACCAAAGACTATAACCATGGGCTCTTTTGTTTCAGTGATGACCCATGCTGTCCTCTGTCCCATAATCTGGTCAAGGTGCCTCTATACTACCAAGGACAGAATGTGACGCTGTGAAGTCATGATCTCTCCCATGAAAGCCACAAGAACTATTTGTAATACGTTGCCAAGGCATCAACATGGGGAGTAAGTAATGTCATCAGAGGCTGAAGTTGTATACATTTATAGTGGCCTTTGGACACATGGGGAGGGAGTGTGCCTATCACTTCTAAACTTTATGAAACAGTAAACACTGGGTTTTTCATGAACTCCTAATTCATTTGAGTAAAACTGACAAGTAAGTCAATATAGCTTTAAAAATTTGTCCAAATGAGAGAGGAACAAAGAGGGGAGCAGGAGCCCTTCCCACAAAGACTCAAAAAACATCATGGAAGAGAGGATAGAAGGATTCTAAGAGCCAGAGGCTGGGGAGGACTGCTTCAAAATAGTGCTTTCTAGATAGGACAGGGCCATTGTACTCATGAACTCACATCAGCTGTGGCACCTGCACAGGGTCTGTTCAAGATCAAGATCATGTACTCTCACATGGATAGGGGAGGGGCTCATGTAACTTCACCTGTAGTGGAGAGCTCTTGACAAGTGATCAGGGCTGAAGGAAGGAGGGTCAACTTTCTTCGGCAGCATGGACTGCCAAGTAAAATAAACATTAAAAAATTTTGAAATATCAGATATGAATTTGGAAGGAGGATGGTCAAGGGAGGCATTTGGGGAGTAGGATGCTACAATCTAAAAACATTGTATCTTTGTGTGAACTTACCAAAGAAAATATCATTAAAATGGATGGGAAATGTATACTTAGAGTAGCAAACACACTTTGACAAAGCATTTCTAACCATCCCAGAGAGTTACATTATTTTGTGGAATTTTTCTTAAGGAATTAGTTTATTTTGTAATTTTCTAGGGCCAGACAGGTCCTATGCCAGACCAACTGAGGTAAGTGTGCAAAGACTCTTGCATTCCCGGCATGAGCTCAAGAACATGAATATAGCAGCTCAGAGACATAGGTATGGACTTGCCGGCAGGAAATATTGCTCCCTAAGAAGAAGGTAAAATAGATGTAGGTGGGAACTGGAGAGCTGGCCCCATCTGTAAAGTGCTTGCTATGCAAGCATGAAGACCTGAGTTCAGATCCTCAACCCTGATGCAAAGCTGGGCATGGTTTCATACACTTACAAATCAACTGCTAGGAAAACAGACAAGTCGACTCCTGAAACTGATTAGCCAGCCACTTTACACAAATGGGTGAACTATAGATCCAAGGAGGGACCCTATCTGGAAATAAAGGTGGAGAGAGAAGACACCCAGTATCAACTCTGGCATTCAAAAGGACGGACACACACACACACACACACACACACACACACACACACACACTACAAAAGCAGTTTTGTAAAGTTTTAAATTGTGTTTGGCCTTAACATTGCAATGTGAACATAAAAAAGACAAAAATCAATAACTCTAGTGAGATGTGACTTTTTGTAAATAACAAGACAGGAGATGACTCCCCTTCTTTTGATCTTTCTTTGGAAAACAATTACTAAGTCACAGAGTGATCACAGGAACATCACAAAAGCCAGAAACGAGGAACTCAGTGAGTTCCTGAGCTACTGTTGCATTCAATAGAAATTTACAATAGACTTGTTTCCTCTTGTCCCCTCAATGGTTCCACCAAAAGTAGCTGTGAAGAAAAATCTTAATATCTTTTAAAAGAATTCCTGTGCCAATACAAGACTAAGATGATGCAGATTCAGATTGTGTTAAAAAAAAAAAAACACATCAGTGTGTGTGAATCAATTAAACACATGAAATGTATGCAGATGACTGAGCTAGCCAGAGCAGTGCAAAACCATCAGTAGTTCCAGAAAAGAAAAAGCCGTTTTCACAAATCAAGAATTTCAATGAAAATGTTTCCCAGTGGCTGAGGGGACAGATAAGTAAATATTTTTAAACACAGATTTTTTTCAATCGCTCAGATTTTCCATAATTCTTACCAAAAGTGAGTGCTGAGCAGTAGTATTCAGAGGAATTTGAATTACCCCAGTCTACGCCTCTGCATGCTTATCACCTCTCATAGAATGGCCTGCATCCTCCTTGACTGGGAAAGCCATGTGTCAAGTTCAGAGCAAACTGCACTTCATCCCTGAAGCCCTCCCTTCCTGATAGCACAGATCTCACCAGTCAGCTGCTGCCCAGATAACACAGCGAAGAACTTAACGCATGTAATCTAGCAGTTATTAGCATGCTATAGTAGATGGTTCTTTATTATTTTGGATGCCATGGAAACATTTACAACTGAATTTACAATTTTAACTCTTGAAGTTACATACTAGAAACTATGGACTGAAGAACTTCCAACAAAGCTCTCCAAATATATCCAAAGAACTAAAAATTAAAGCCAAGGGAAGATTTCTTTAACCATGTGAATGTATAAACAAAATCCTTAGAATGTATATATTTAAAAATAAGTGATTGATGATATAGATAGAACATAGAGTACCACAAAACCACCAAAATTCTTCTAACATAGTCAAGTATAGTATTTATAACGGTGAATGCTTAAAAGCCATCTCTCTGCCCAATTGTAGTAACTGTTTGAGAGCACTGTGACTGTATACACATAATGGAGTATTTGAAAGCCATAGTTTGGAAGAATGTTTAATCACATGCAAATATGCACAATGTACTATGAATGAGAAAATAGGTTGGTAAAAATCTTTAATATACCTATTTTGAGAAAAATATACACATTTAGCAACCAAAATATCTAACAAACAAAATACTGATGGTGCCAATTGTTGTAATATTATTTTCTTTTTGAAGTTCTTTATTGAAAATATTTAATATAAATAGTATTTTTAATCAAAACAAATATTTTAAAAGTTGAATGCGGCCATTTAAAAAGTTGTAGGAAAAAAAAACCCTATTCATAAGGAAGGTACTAATCAATAGAAAAAGAATATATATCATAGCATCTAAAATATATAAATGATTCCTTCTACTTATGCATAAAGGTTAGTGTCTGCCCCTCCATCCTTCCACTAGGAAAATATATTCGAAAAAAACATTTAGGATGAGTTCTAAATGATGGTAAGATTATTGGGAGTCTTATTTTTATATTTTTGCTCATTTGGTCTTCTAATTTTTCATCAATGAAGAGATTACTTTTGTAATACAGAAAGACAAAAGTTATTTTGTAGTTGAACACTCAGGAGAAATTGAAAAAATTAATTGATGAGCCTAAGCCTAAAAGCCTGGCCTGCTTGAGGACCTTCAGAGCTCCTTTGCATGGCTGGTCTCCCTGAACTAAGCCAGAGAGCAGCTGCTTCCACCTGCAATTGAAGGATTTCAAGTAGTATCTACCACTAAATGTAATTATTTACAAGAGAATCCTTATGAGCTAAAAATCTAGATCCTCACTTCTGTGGTTTAAATATATATCCCCTCCTTTGGAGAGAGAGAGAGACAGAGAGAGAGAGAGAGAGAGAGAAGAGAGAGAGAGATAGGACTCCCACCAGACTGAGACCACTAGTTCCTTGATGTTAAGACTTTCTGACCACCTTAGTTTTCTATTACTGTACAAATACCTGAGATAAATGAACTTATAAGGAAGAAAGCTTCATTTTTGCCTTATAGCTTCAGTGATTGTGATCTCTGACCTATGTACCCCAATCCTCCTTTGGGATGGTGGTACAAATCATGATGAAAATATATTAAGGGGAAAAGTTTAATCATGGAGAGAATGAGAATGACCAGTATTAGCACCCCACAATCCCCTTCAAGGATACAATTCCAATAGCTAAAATCTCCCACTAGGTTCTACTTCCCAACACCTCACAATATCACCCTGTGCTAAAAGCCAAACCTTAAAACATGCACATTGGGTACACTCATCCAAACCATGGCACTTGCCTTCAGAAGAACTGTGTGGTATTAACAAATTTCTGTTTATGAGTTATTTAGTCAGGGGATATTTTGTAGCAGCAAAAAGTACTAAGACTCTATTACATCATTTCCTGTTCACCCTCCAAAAGTATGCAACATCAGTCTAAATCCTCTTCAGTATTAAATCTGTTGAAATAGCTTAAGAGATCAAATTAATAGTCATTATCTAAGTGAGACCTTTTTACCTTTCCCCTCTCATTTCTCATTTAACATAATTCCCAGGCCCCTTATACACTCCATTCTCTATATATCTTTAAAAATACTCCACCAGCATTAAATACTGAATTCCCAATCTTCATTTTGAGTGGGAAACAAGCCAGCCCTCAGCAAGGGCTCCACCATGCCAGTTGGGTGGAGCTGGAAGGCTAATATCTAAATGTGGGTTTTCTGATTCTGAATCCAAAGTTCTTCCTACTCCACGTACCTGTAAAATATTCACCTCAACAGTTAGATGCTGTAATTATAAATAAGCCCACCTTGTAAATTTTTCTGTTCCCATACATCTATCTCCAGGAAGATTTCCTTACTAAAAGGCTGAAATTGTATTTTTGTTATTAATATAACCTGAGAACTAGCCAAAGAAAGTTGTAGTACTTGAGTGCTGTCATGAAACAAATCCTTCCAAACTTAAGTACATATAACAACAATCAGAACTGCCCAGGTTCTGTCTCAAAATCTCCTGTGAAGTCTGTGCAATGGCTGAATCACACCAAAGACTTTCCTACTCTTAGAAATTTGGTACCTGACTAGGAACACTTCAAGGGCTCTAGGTTGGAATGGCTAGGTTTTCATGGATGCCTTCCTCTATTTCTGTGGGACTGCTCTCTATCATGACCACTCAGGAAGAGTCAGATGAAGGCTATTGTCGCCACTGTTTAAGTTAGTCACAGCTTTCTATTCAATACTTGCTTGAGTCATTGGAGCTTGCCCACAGTCCAGAAGATGGAAATTAGACTCTACCTTTCTATAGGATGGAGTTATAATTATATCCTCAAATAGTTGTTATGAGAAATGAATCACTTAGAAAGCATTTCATAAGGTACCCACTATTAACTATTCAGGAACTCTTATTACTGACTCCGTATGTCCTTTGTCCTTGTGCTTTGTGCCACTTGTCACTTCTGCATACTGTCATGATAGCCACTGACACATTTTTAGGGTTTCGTTCATACTAATTCATCTGCATGGAGTAGCGAGCCTAAACTACATTATGCCCTTTGTTCCCAAGCTGAATCCACTAAGTACTGGCTCCTCACAAAACTCCAGAAACCTTAGCAATTAGATTTTTTTTTCTAGGAATGTTATCAGTGAGCACTTATCCTACGTGCAAGTGAGCTATCTCCTCCCTTATACAATGCTCTGAGTCAGCTGGGCTGCCACCACACCTAGGTGAGGAATGTAGATGGGCAGCCATCATAGGCAAGTGGAGGAGTGAAGTAGACTCATGTTGCAAACATCAGAAATGTGCTCAGAGCTGGGAGCTGGAGAGCATAGGTTAGGAATGGGATTTTGCCTATATACTGGAGTTGGGACCCATAGACATGTGGAAGTCATTGCTGCTGAGAGAAAGGCTTGAGAAATGATCTAAATAGCTGTATGAATCCACTCTGTGACTAGCTGCCCAATCTGACCATTGAGACAAAGTATTGGCCTCTCTTACCCTTCCTTGAGCCCATAAGCAAAACTGAATGAAATGCATCCATTTTTGCTGCATTGCATATTGTCAATTTGATGTGCTTTCCTGTTTATTTTTTTATTTTGAAATATTGCTGTATGGATTCAAGACTGTCCTGTAACTTACTAAGTAGTCAAAGATGACCTTGATCTTCTGATTCTCCTGCTTACCTCCTGAGTGCTGATGTGCATCACCATGCCTGGTTTATGTGGTACTGGACCCAGGCTCTGTGCACTTTAGACAAGCACTCCACCACCAAAGTGACATCCCCAGACCCTGATGCCCATGTTAGGCCCAGCTTTTCTAGTCACAGCTTTATCCTCACTCTAGCCCACCCTCCTTAAGGATAGGATTATTTAAATGAAAAATGTGTGTTTATTCATCATCAATGATATAATTTAGAATTACATAGTGAAAAAAGCTAAACAAGTTTCTCAATGTTTTCAGATTCATAGAGTGTTATTCTTTGAGATTCAACAAAAATAAATCAGAATTCCAGGGTACTCTCAGAGTTTTTAAACTTCAGATATTTTAAACTTATTTCTAACAATCTTCACACTCTATAATTTGAATAGTAGAAACTCTTGTTGAAAGAGTAAAAGACACTAGTTTAGTTCCATGGAGAACAAGAGCCTATAGGAGTCAATGAAAACAGTTCAGGTCTCACAATAAGGTAACTCTCCTCACAGGATCACAGGTACATACTGTCCATTCCAGGGCTGCCCATTACTTTGCACTGAAAATGTGATGTATATAGAGAGATAATTAAAAGGATTTATAGGAACTATACTATATATATATGAACTCTCTGGTGAGCATTTTGTCTTTTTTCATTATCCTTCTTGTTCTCCTTTCTAAATGTTATACTATATCACACATACATTTGTTTACTTGTATATATGCATGTACTATAGGCTGAGATCCACATATGAGGGAGAACATGCATTTTTTTCCTTATGAGATTGGGTGGTCTCACTTAATGTTATATATTCTAAGTCCATCTTTTTTCCTGAAAATTTTTTGATTTCATTTTTTAAAGTTGAATAACATTCTGTTTTATATATGTACCAGATTTCATTATCTGTTCATCTATGGATAGACAACTAGATTGGTTCCAATACCCTACTATAGAGTGAAGAGACCTGCAGTAAATATGGAGGTGCGAATATCTCTATCACAAGCACAGAGTTCTTTGGGTGCATGTTCAGAAGTGAGATATTGTGGTCATATGGTAGTTCTAGTTTTAGTTTTTTGAGTAGCCTCCAAAACTGATTCCCACAATGGTTGTAACAATTTGCAATCCCAGCAACAGTGAGTCCTCTTTTTCAGCATCCTCTGTAACATTTGTTGTTAGATTTGTTGAAGCCATTATCACTGGGTGAGTGCTACCCCATTAAATATAATGTTTTCTGAGATTCTAAATCACAGATTCGTTCTTGAGTTCTGATACCACTCAATATATAGTGACTATCCTCAGCCAATACCCAGAGTCATTTGAAGAAGTCCCAAATCAATAACCAATCCAACTTATTCAATTACAGTATGTTCTTAAAAATTCTAGAGAAAATTACAGAGGTGCAGTATCTACAAAGATGTTAAAAGCAATAACATATAAACAATACTTGATATAATAAAAGTAAACTAAAAGTTGTGTTTGCCTAAAACAAAACATGTCAAATGGTTAATTTCCTCTGCCAAGGTGGAGAGTTCCCACTATGACTGCAAGCCTCTTTGTGGACACTGCTTGTATCTATGTTAGCTCAAGTTGTATTAGATAAGTTGCATGTATCTTCATTTCCCATATGCCTTTAGTGGCATTATGTACATACTATATATGCACCATGTTTAGTTGCAGCTTTTCCAGTCACAGCTTTATCCTCACTGTAGCCCACCCTCACTAAAGATGAAGTTAACATAAAAAATGTTTATTCATCAATGATACAGTGTAGAATTATAACACACAGTGGGTGGGAAAAAAGTTTATCATTGTTTTCAGATTATCACTTTAAAATGTTTTCTGATGAACCAAAACTCACCTGCTGGTTGCCCTGTGGCCTTCTACTGTCTTGGTGTCAGGAAAGAGCTACCTGCTCTAGGTTCTAATATCTTCTGGCTACAAGGAAATTTAACTTCTTTAACATGTGGAAGACTAAATGTCTAATACACAAATTGAAAACTGAAAAGTTTTTTAAATTGTCTCATTATCATGATATGTAACAAATGGAAGTTAGTATATTGACCAAATTATACACAGAAATAGAAGGGAGGAGGGAGGGTGGAAGGAGGGAGGGAGGGAGGGAGGAAGGGAGGGAAGGAGGGCCTTAAAGCCCAAACTGTGGAGACAAGTTCGTAAGAGCACCTTGTGTTGTCGCCGTACAATCACACTTTCATGCTAATGTCAGTAAAATCATAGTTCTCCAGTCACAGCCAGTGCTTGGATCCCTGTGCAGAACACGGAATGATAAACTCCTTAACTAGGGACAGGCAGTAGGGCCTGGTTTTCCTAGTCTAACCCCAGCTTTTCCATCTGTCATCCATTTAAGCTTAGACAACTTAATTAAACTCTTTTAGCTTTAATTTCCTTCCCTTTAAAATGGAAGCAACAGCACCACCAATAAAGAACAGACCTCACTGGGTTGTTCTGAAGTGCATGACTAAACAGACGGCTCTCAGACCTGTGCCAATTATATAAGCAGTAACTGAGTGATGGTGGTACCAGTGGTGGAAAGAATCAGCTGTGGGGCTTCTCTGCAAATACCTCCCCCTTCATGGAGGATTCACTACCTCCCAAAGCAGTCTAGTCTATCTTTGGGAAGTTGGCAAAAATTCCTCTTTATACGAATATAAAATCTATTTCAATCTATAAATCTGTCCCATGGAAACATTCAGATTGAAGCACTTTCCTTCAGTACAAACACACGGCTACTGTAGCACCTTTGTACCTTATTTTTCTCAAACTGGGATAACATTCCAGTTTCCCTCATTTCTTCTCCATAAAGATATGGTTTAGAGGCAGATATGAGGAGGCACACACCTTTACTCCAGCACTCAGGAGGCAGAGGCAGGTGGATCTCCATTAGTTTAAAGCCAGACTGATTTACATAGTTAGTTACAAGCCAGCTAGGGCTACAAAGTAAGACCCTCTCTCAAAAAAATAAAAATAAATACATTTAAATTTTAAAAAGACAGTTCAATTATTCTGATCAGTCTCCCTGAAGTATGTGCCAGCTTGCTTTCTCTCTCCCCTGAAGAATAATGAGCTGAGCAAACTCATTATTGACTGTACAAGAATCAAGTCACCCTATCAACGCTGCCTTAGAGGTACTGTTGTAGCCAGGAAGCCTCAGAGATGGAAACACTCAGTAGCGCTGTAGTGTTTGTTTTTTGTTTTTGTTGTTGTTTGGTTTTTTGTTTTTGTTTTAGAGGGTGGTGAATTTGTTTATTTGTTTGGTTTGATATTCTCTTTGTTGTTGTTGTTGTTTTGGTAGTGGACCATAAGTATTTTTAGTCAGGAAGGCCTAATGTTGAATTCCTCAGAGGCCAAGCCAACAGCTTATATATAATTCCAAGGTTCAGCTCTTGGCATACTCATGGCCTACCATCACAGGCAGTCACTCACCTGGAACATTACTGGATGCTAACAATGCTGCTGGTTGAACCAGCTCAAACAGCTTTAACTCTAAAACAGGGAAGTTACAAGTAGTTTGAGATCTGGCAATTACAGTTCAAAACTTTCCTTTCTAAGATGAGGAAATTCAAGTCAGGAGTTAAGAGTGGCTTTCCTGAGGTCACATGATGAATCAGTGGTAGAGATGAGCATAGGCTTTTTGTAAGGTAACAAACTTCTTCTGACATGTCCCCTCACAGTCACCAGGGAAAACAACTCCACTGAAAAGAAAGGAATCCCTTGTTCCCTTTCTTGACAGTCTGAGGCAATGGGTGTGGGGGATTATGCAGAAGTTGGAGATGCTGCCCTCATTCTTACAGACCAAAGATCCTCTGTGTGAAGAGGCCCAAGATTCCACAGTTTTTATCAAAGCTGTTTGTTCTAATGTCAACTCCATTGCCTCCTGCTATGTTCTATGCAGATGTTTTCCTCTCTTCTTATCTGAGAGACACTGGGGTGCTTACAAAAAAACAACCATGTGTTATCATTATTGTTGTTATAACCAGCAAGGGAACTGTTGTGGTTGAAATTAGACAAACCACTCAGGCCATGTTCTTCAGACTTTACCCCTCTTGACATTAAAAAGTACCAGATCCCAATTAGGGCTTGTCAGATCCATTTGTGCCTTAGTAGAGATGCTTCTCTACAGGCAGTGAAGTCCTTTCAAGGCTAAGCTAGTCTAGGGAAGAGAGACAGGACAGATTACACACTGAGTCAGCCTTCAAGGCCTCTCTCAGCCCTAAAATCTTTCCTCATTGGATTCTGTCCAGTACATGTTCCAATCTGAGGACTTCACTGCAAAAGTCTTCAAATGTCTTTCTAAAATCAAATACTTAAGATGGGCTTAACAGGCAACTCATGGTAATCTAGGGAACGTATGTAACTTTGCTAGCATTCTGATTTCAGTTTCTACAATTAGAACCAATTATGAGCAGACTAAAAATTATTTCCAGATGCTATAGTGTTGCAAAACTACCATCCATCCATCCATCCATCCATCCATCAATTCATCCATCCATCCATCCATGTGTCTACCTACTTATCTCTACATTTGCAGAAAAGGGAAAAACTAGGCCCTTAATGTCCCAACATTGACACAAAGCAGCAGGAAGTCTAACCTACCATCAGGTCCCCTAGTGCCTAAGTGCTGCCTTTCCCCATCTCAGGCAATAAACCTTCAACTGATGTTACTGGACAATCACATGACCAGCCAGCCAGTGCTTTCCCTCTGAGATGGAACTTTCAAATGCCAAAAACTAAGATGCATTCCTTAACCTATTTTGTCATTTCAAAAAGAACAAAAATCAAAACCATTATATTCAAATTATAAACAAAATACAATAGTGTTTGTGCAAAGATGTGTTATCAAAAACTAAAACTAAAGTTAAAACAACTGAAGGTCAAACATTACGATAAATTCAAGTGCAAAGTTCTCTCAATTTCTTAATGGAGATAAGAACTAATTACCTGAAGAATTCTGTACAAGAAAATATGCATAAATCCAAACCTGTGGACTGAAAGCATGCCTGTAGAGTTCTTCATTAAGCAGAAAAGTACTGGTGTCCTCAATTTGTTTAATCCTAGCTACTTCCCAGTAATTACAGAGACACAGACAAACCAACAGACAGACAACACACACACACACACACTCCAAAATAAAAATGATTGTCATCTAAGTGTTGTAATTCTTCCTTTTCCATTTCATCTGTGTTTAAAAGGGCACAATTTCTATTAGAAATCTGATGGACTTAAGAATATTGTATTCAAGGTACTCTCAGCATACTGTTGGTGGAAATAACTTAGAGTAAAATTATAATGAAAGCAAAAGTTTATGAAATAATTTCAAAACATTTTGTTAAACAAGGCTTTCCATTTTCTAGAGTGCTAATGAAATATAAAGAAGATAAATGAAATGCATAAATATTAACTTCTAATTTCAACATAATTGTAAAATTTTATTAGTGAAAGTTTGTAATTTATACTTTGAATTTAAGAATGCAGTTTACACAAAGATACATTATTGAACTCAATTTGCATCACCTAGAAAAAATAATGCCTAGGGGTCATGGGAATGTAGTAGCACCAAAATAATAGTTAGAAGGTTAATATTACAAAAAATAAATGTTATCTCATGGAAAGCTATGTTAACAAAAGGGATAGTAGCTTAGTGTCGTTCTTTTAAAAGGTTACATTTCTCTTGGGAAGCAATGAAAACTTTTAATAGAAGGACAATCAAACAGTGGGATAATTAACATATTAAAGTGCTTGAGGCACATTGATTGGAGATGTGTTTGTAGAGAGAACAGGGTGGGGCCTCTCCTGTTTGATGCAAGAGGTTGGAGTCCTCATCAGAGCCTTTCAGTCTCTCCTCTGACAGTGCAGGTGGGATTCAATTGCCTTTTTGGAAAACAGCTTCCTTGGAATTAGAGATGACAGACCCTCAGGAGAGCAAACAGCCCATGCAGAGTGCTACCACCACTGTCCTCTCCATCTCATCCCATCAGTCTAGAGGGCCTGGAGAGTGAGTTCCTGCTCCCCTAAAAGTCCAAAGGAGTCCTGAAAACCACTACATGTCACTCAATCTACAACCCCTCTATAGAATGTTGTGTAGACCACCACAAATGAGCAGGCTTCATTATTCCAGTTACTGTTTTCATGCTGGTGATGTACCCAAATGTACCCTGAGGTACCCAGGCAAGAAGGAATGACATGAAATATTTTGAAGAAATGCATTCATGGCCACAAACCACCTGTAGACTTAAAGCAACCTGTGGAGTTCTACTTTAAGCAGAAAATCATTGTTGTCCTGAAGTAATCTTCCACTGATTAATGATGACAAATCCTTTTTTTTTCCTTAAGAAAATATTTTTATTCATTTTACATACCAATCACAGATGCCCCTCTTCCCACCTCCTGCCCCTCCAGCCTCCCCTCCCCCAATTCACCCCCTATTCCCTCCTACAACAAGGCAAGGTCTCCCATGGGGCATCAGCAAAGCCTGATACTTTCAGTAGAGGCAGGTCCAAGCCCCTTCCCCTGCCTCAAGGCTGTGCAAGGTGTCCCACCATAGGCTCCAAAAAGCCTGCCCATGCACCAGGGATGGATTCTGATCCTACGGCCAGGGGGCCCCGAATGATGACAAATTCTAATAGGATTGTTTTAAAAGTAAAAGTCTTCTTCATTCATATATGTTAATCCATCAGAAAAAAAATAAAACCTGAGAATCATTCTTTTCAAGCTGTTTGTTCTGTGCCAAATTACACCAGAGTTTCTGCTGCAATCAAATCTTCCTTTAAATCATTATCATAGTACAATGTCTGCTCTCTAGAAATGCTGTGGACCCCAAGATACACTCTACAGTAGACCAGCAACACAGGGAAGAGCAGCATGTATACTTTTGTCATTCAGGAAAAGAAAGGAAAATTATTCATGGGAAAAAATCGATAAAACTGAAGAAAATTAGGAAAAGATGGCTGAATCCCCCACAAGACAATACTCATAATTGGGCAGAAATGTGTAAATGAAAAGTGACATTAGTGATGGAGTTGAGATGAGATTCAAGCTCTAGTCAGTGTTCTGTATACACAGTCACTGGAGGTTTACACAGCCTAGAAGAGCAAAGTGAGTTGAGCATGGCATAGCCTAGTTCCTTGAAGATACTCTGTACATTGTTTTATTATATTGGCAGAAAAGATGTCAGGGTCTGATTTTCCTCAAACTGTCAAATTACAGAAGAAATGCAAGTCTTTGCATGGATAGAGCAAAGTATAGTATTCTTAGATTTTGGCAGGTGTTCAATATGCAGCCCACATAATCACATGTTAATGACTGGATTGTGCTAATCAGCATGCATACCTGATCCCTTCGTGCCCAAGGGGAAGTCAACCATTGCAGAGCAGTTAGTGTTTCTGCTTCTGATAAAGATTTGATGATATGCCAGGTAAGAAGAAAAACTTTTCCAGAAAGTGTCTTTACAAAGACCTATGACATCACTACTAGGACAAAGTAAGACAAGGCCACTCAGACTTCTATAAGCATCAAACCTTTCCTAAGGAACATTTCAGCAACCCTTTTCTTTTTTATTTAAACAGTCTAGGTTTGAGAAACTCTTTCAGAGTACACTGGGAGAAAAATAACAGAAAAGAAACACAGGACATGATCCAGGCATGAAAGTTATAGCAGAGTATCAGTATGTTAAACATACAGAGAAGTTTCCTATTTCACTGCCACAGCAAGGTTTAACAAATTACACACAGTGAACATGCTTTTACTCTGTAGCATGAATTGTAAATAACTTTGTGATTAAATTTCTGAGATAGTTTTTTTTTTTAAGAAACAGTACTGTGTGCTAATTTCAAAGTTATGAGACAAGGGAACCTTTCCTAGAGAATACTGTTTGGTGGCTTCTGGGTCACAGTTGGACATCTTCATTTAATCAACACCTAAGTTTGAACTCAAAGTTGAATGAATTTCCAAAATCAGCAAACAAGAATAGTAGTATGGTAGTTTGAAAAAGAATGACCCCTAGGCTCATATGTTTGAATGTTTGGTCCCCAGTTGGTAGAACTGTTTGGGAAAGAATATGAAGTGTAGCTTTGTTGGAAGAGGTGTGTCACTTGGGGTGGGTGTCTAAGTAATCTATTGCTATGAAGAGACCTTATGACCAAGGCAACTCTTGTGAAAATATTTAATTGGGGCTTGCTTATAGTTTCAAAGGCTTAGTCCATCATCATCATGGCAGTAGGCCTGGCAGCATGCAGGCAGGCATGGTACTGGAGAATTAGCTGAGAGCTTTACATCCAGATCTTCAGGTAACAGACAAAGAGTGACACTGAGCCTAGTGAGGGCTTTTGAAACCTCCTACAACAAAGCCAACCTCCAACAAGGCCTCAACTACTCCAGCAAGGCCACACCTCCTAATCCTTCCAAACCTGGGAACTATATATTCAAATATATGAGCTTATGGGGGCCATTCAACATTCAAACCACCACAGAGGGCATCGAGATTTTAAAAGCCTATGCCATTCCTAGTTATCTCTCTCTCTCTCTGCCTTGTGCTTATGGATCAGATGTAAGCTCTCACTGCTGCTCTCTCTCTCTCTCTGCCTTGTGCTTATGTCGATTCTTACTGTCTCTCTCTCTGCCTTGTGCTTATGGATCAGATGTAAGCTCTCACTGCTGCTCGAGCACCATGTCTTCCTGCCTGCTGCTATGGTTTTTACCATGATGGTCATGGACCCACCCTTTGAAACTCCCATTAAACTCTTCTATAAGTTGCTTTGGTCATGGTGATTTGTCACAGCAGAAGAAAAGCAATTAAGACAAGTAGTGACCAGCTTTCTCAAGAAGCCTAAATCTTGCCAGTTTCTGAATTTTTTTTCCAAGGGGCTCAGAGATTGGTCAGGTACCACACAGTAGACATAGAGCAACTTGACCCTTGGGCATGAGGACTACATGATAGTCAGACCAGGAGAGCCACACTTTCTGAATTATAGTCCCAACAAAAGTATTGAAATTAAATTCATCTGCGTGGTGTCTACTATCTTAAATTACTAAATCTCTTTCTCTCACACATACATACAAAAAACCTTGGCAACAACTCAACGTTCTTAAATCTTTCAAAAAGAAGCAAGAGGGGAAATCTTCTAAAGGTCTGTCACAACATGAAGTGTGGCTGAAGATTAAATCCCCAGTAAGAATTCCTGGACTATGCTATCACACAGAGACAACAGCCCTGTTCCCAGAAATGGTACAAAGTCCACACCAGAAATTTTATGACTCCAAGTGAACTACATAAAGCACTCCAGAGCTGACTAGCAACTTCTCTGAGCTGAAGCAGGAAAGTCAAAGAGGAGCAACAGCTTGCAAACAAGGAAGCATTGTTCCTGGTCACTGTTGATTAAGTGGTCCGACGTGACTACTGTTATTTTCTTTTGATTATAACAAATCTTTTATTGATGTGGACCTTACTTTAAAACTTTTCAAAAAGAATGAAAATTGGCATCTAAATCTTGCTCATTTCTGTATTTTTTGAGGGTTTCATAGATTGATCAGGTACTACATCAGTCCTAGTGTAGGCTGCATGTAATCAGCACCAGACATACTACACTTACTCATCTATAGTCCTAATACAAGCAAGGAAAGCTATCTCATTTGCATTTCTAAAATAACGGATTTAGACATTCTGGGCTGAGGTTATAACACAGTTCTTTCTACTTAATTAAATAGGGTAGTTCAAATTCAGATATAGATAAAAAAAACGTTTTGCCTAAAATAAATATCAATATAATTGTGAATATAAATACACAAGGGCATATGTACATGCATTATACTTTAAATCTTATTGTAACATTTTGCATTTTTTTAAGAAAAACCTTTTGTGGACTGGGGATAATGCTCAGTGGATAAAGCACTTCCCAGCAAGCCAAGTTTTAATCCCTAGGACTCACATAAAATCCAGGCAGCTAAGGTGGCCAGCTTGTAATCACAGAATTCCGGAGTTAGAGACCAAAACTCTGGGGAAAGTTAGCCAGAGTAGGCAAATTAGCAAGCCCTTGGTTCAACAAGAGACCCTATCTCAGTAAATAAAATGAGAAGTAATCAAGGAAGACAACCAGTGCCATCCTCTATCCTCCATAAACACATATGCACATGTGTACTCCCAAACATATAGCTGCATACATTGATCCCACACACATGCATATGCACATGCACTCTACACATAAATTCAGAAAGAGAGACAGAGGCAGACCATTGGTGCTTCACCCACATTTTCATGTTCTACCACAGAAGTCACCATAGTTTGATCAGGAGTATGCCTGTTTCCTTGTCACTTTTTTCACTCAATTTTGACTAAGCTCATGCCTTCATGTTCTCCATGGATAACCTCCCTAATTGGCCACTCTTCTAGCCCCATCCCAATCACACTTACACACAGATCAATGTGATCTATCAGAAAGCTAAATAAAGCATTATTACTGTCTTGCTTAAAATCTCCCAACGGCTTCTTCTTGCACTTGAAATAAAGTCCAAACATTTCATTAGAGGCTTTGCGTCTCTATAATATCTATCATCTGTCTGCCTCCTTGATTTCATTCCAGATCATTCTTTCCTCCCCAGCCACTCTTACTGTGTTCTGTTGTTCAAATACACTAATCAAAAGATATTTGTACTAACTGCTAAAGACGCTACCCACTTTGATTGCAAGACATTAAGAAATCACAAACTGACCAGGAAAGTCTCTCCCTGATGGCTAGCATTTGAAATGACAGAAGGTGATATTCAGGCTACTAGAGCAGGAAAGACATTTCCCAGTACTAGACCCTGCATGCTGCAACATCACTCTGCCAAGAAAGATGTTTCCACTGGTGTAATCATGCTATGACTATTATGATAGTAACCAATTATTTCTGATTAGGTTTGAGTCTTTCTCTATAAGAGGCTGATACTAGCATAAAAGTCCATGACTTAGAAGATCATAGGCACTATTGGGGGATAGACTGAGGCTGTTTCACTAAATGGACAATTGTCAAAACTCTCCTAATATTTATTTTTATGCCTGTATCATTGTGCTGTTCTCAACATTGGTCAGAGGAGCTTCTTATTGCATTTGATAGTAGTTAACACAGAGACTCATAACTTGTCAAAGTGTTGACTTTAGGTACTTAGCAATAGATGAGTCATTTCTATTAACCTCTCCATATCCAGGGTTCAGGGACCATCATGAAAGTGTGGGAATAAAGGCTATCAGAGCTGGAATATGGGGAGGTGTAGCTAGAGTTTTCCTGCCTTGCCCACAGTCAGGACAAATCTTTGTCACCCACCAGTCCTACAGCCGCTCAGACCCAACCAAGTAAACACAGAGGCTTATATTGCTTACAAACTGTATGGCCGTGACAGGCTTCTTGCTAACTGTTCTTATATCTTAAATTAACCCATTTCCATAAATCTATACCTTGCCACGTAGCTCATGGCTTACCAGCATCTTCACATGCGGCTTGTCCTGGCAGCGGCTGGCTGGCAGTGACTCCTTCTGCCTTCCTGTTCTTTCTTTTCTTCTCTCTGTTAGTCCCACCTATACTTCTTGCCTAGCTACTGGCCAATCGGTATTTTATATATTGACCAATCGGAGCAACACATTTGCCATACAGAATATCCCACAGCAGGGAGGAGAGATGTGAAATGCTGCCTTCTGGACATGGCATAGCTGGTGCACACATCAACTCACAGGGTGGCAACTGCATGAGTCCTGAACAAGATCAAACCAGTAAAAACTCCAGCACGGATGAGGAGGGAATGCTTAGGCTCCATCCCTACCAAAGGATGTGCCTACTGGAAAGTTGTCTGTGCCCCAGTGGATGACCTTACATCCTTTTACATGTGTTTAGCACTAATTGGACTCAGGAAACTATTAATATAACGTATTGATATAATAACAAATTTTTAAGAGGATATGAAGTCAGGAAGGAGTTGGATTGGTAGTTCCCAGAGAAAGTTGAAGAGAGGTGGTAGTCAGGAAGTGGATAAATATAAATATATCCTATATATGTATGAAATTTACAAAGAATAAAAACATGTTTTAAATTCAAAAATATAAAAAATAATAAATTTTAAGAAGACTTTTATACTTATTACACACTTGCTAGGTACCCACCCACAAATCTCTGCACAGTTGACTTGTTCCAGATTCCAACTCAAGCTTCTCATCTCCAGTAAGCTCTCCCTTCTGCTCTGCTCTTCTCCCTTACTGGATTTCTCCCACTATATGAATTATCTTACTCTGAGACTGTGTGCTGTGCAAATTCCATTAGAACAGAGGTTTGATATTATCACAAGGCAGTCTTGGTATCTGGAACCGAGCTGTCATTCCATACTTCTGTAGCCAGTGATGATGATGATGATGATGATGATGATAGCTCTTAAAATTATACTTTAAAGAAAAAAAAAAAAACCCTTGCCAGGCGGTGGTGGCGCACGCCTTTAATCCCAGCACTCAGGAGGCAGAGGCAGGCGGATCTCTGTGAGTTCGAGGCCAGCCTGGGCTACCAAGTGAGTTCCAGGAAAGGCGCAAAGCTACACTGAGAAACCCTGTCTCAAAAGAACAAAAAAAAGAAAAAAAGAAAGAAAAACCCAGATTGTATTGAAAGGAGAACTCATGCACCTCTCAATTCATTCATTTGATACAAGTAGTTACATATAAATACCTTCACAACATCCCCCCCCAAAAAAAATCTGTGTATTTGCAGAGAAATTTATTAGCAATACCTAGCCTCATATGTCCTTTCTACACTTGGAACGTTCATGGAAAGTAACTACATATAAGAACAGATACAGGTCACTGCAAACTATCACAGTGATGTTCCTTTACTGACATAAGAAAGAATGATGCCCTGTACATTTTCACATGAAGAAATTATGTGGGTACATTCCTTACTGATGGCACAAGGCCAGTGAGAACAATAATACATGTCACTGGACAGTGCCAATGTTCCTGTGCCAAAAATGTATTGGTACCCTGAAGCCATGAAAATAACAGAGTGGTTGTACACAGAAGCAGAGAGCGATTTTTATGTGTACTAACATTTCAACCATCAAAAAAAAGTCACCAATTTATATAAGATACAAAATTTAAAGATGGATGTTCTGGTTTCTATAATTGTGTAAAATGTGTCTAAATGTTTTATATTGCATTGGTCTGTGAATTCCCTTCCCTAAAATCTTGATATTCCTTCTGTGCTTAGAATACTACACATTGTCCTACTTGTTGGAAACTGTGTGTAGCATCTTATTTTGTTGAATTTCTACTTCAAAATAACCAGAATTCTAACATGTAACTTTTTTTCTAGTCAAGTCATGGAGATTGGCAGAATTTCATGCTTTTTCTGCCTTTGCCTAGAGAAAGCCACCTCTCAGGTCTTCCCATTGAAACCCTTCTGAACTCAGTAGACAAAATGCTGTCAGGGAGATAAGGACCATCGTGGAAACTAAATGACAGAAATGGAAGAGGTCCTAACAATGTTGTGGTCTGTAGACTCATTCTTAGCTTTTACTTCTCCACAGTAGTTTATGGGACTCAGCTGACTAAATGGGAAAACTACAAACAACAAAAGAAGCACTCGAGATCCAGTGAAGAGAAGTACAAACTTCAGGTCTCTTCATCAGTGCTCCTTTGGATTCATAGTTAACGAAATAATTTGAATTTTACTTCAGTCACAGTCTTCCTACTCAAACACACACACACACACACACACACACACACACACACACACACACACACACACACACACTTGCAGGTCTGGTAGGAACCTAAAATCCTTCCGTTGTTTTTTCTTTACAAAAAACAGAACCTGATTGGTGACCTGATCTGCATCCTAGGTCATTGCAGGTCCAAGGTTACAGTTGCCACATTGTTGAATCTATCTGGTGAAGAGGGAACACAAAGAGAGTTTCCACATGCAGCTGCTATTTCCCATTTGTTAAATCCTTTTATTGCACCATATAAGCACACAGCTGGGAAATGCTATAGAGTGGGAGTTAAACAAATATTTTGGCTTCCCAGCATTCAGAGAACAAAAGCTCTAGCAAAAGTTTGGAAACATTTCTATGAGAATGGTCCCTCTCACACTAATCTATAACATGTTTGCAACCTTAAGCTATTTTATACTACCATGAATCGTATGTAACATAAGTTATTACATACACATTAGCATCTATTTTTTGACAAATTCTGCATAACGAAAGTTTCAGACTAACTCAGAAAAGGAACTTGCCAAAAATAAAGTTTTTCTGGGAAAAACAAGAAAGTGCCCTCTGAAGAAACAGAACTTGAACTGTATTGTCCCTGCCTCTACCCATACATTTTCCATTCCAGTTACTTTAGTTGGTCAGGCCTGCACATGGCATCAAAGGAAGACTATCGTGAACCAATCCCTCTCTGCATGCCTTCTTTGTCTACACTAATCCACGCCACTGCAATCTTCCATCTACATTTCTGACACAGAAATCCCCGTGGCTCCTTCCTTTCACTCTTGCCGCATGCCCATCCATTCACCGAACCACAGCTGGACTTATCTGTGAGAAACGTTCTTCCGCCCTTCAAAGGCTGTTCGTTCCCACTGCACTCAGATGAAATCTCACCTCCACAATGCCATCTCCGAGGCCTCTATGATATGGCCTCTATCTGTTCTTCCAACCACATCTGATGTATCTTCATTCATTATCCTCTGACCACAAAGACCATCTTTCATTTCCTTAAATTCATTAATTTATGGTTTTATCACCTCAGATACTCCACACACACTGCTCTCTCAATGGATTTCCTCTGCCCTACCCTGACTACTTCTTGTCACCCTTAACTTGGAGATGGCATCCTAACCATCTATTCAAAGTTAGACTCACTTCATTGTGCTTTCAGACAACATTCTGATCTTCACAGCACATGTCACAACTTTAACTATATATGTTATTTGCATTTCTATCCCCTGTCCAACAATACAAACTCCAGGATGGCATAGATCACATCTGCTTCACCATAATAGAAATGTATTAGTAGAATGCCTGGTATCCAGGAGGTGCCCAATAAATATTTGTTTAAATAAAGACCAAGCAGAGTCTTGTTATCCTGCTGATAAGTAAGGAGCAGAGCCTGGCTACCCATCTTAGCCATGCCACCTTGGAGACAAGGAATGAACGAGTTGAATTCAATCAGAAAATGCACTTCTTCCTTCCCTCACTATATACTTGCCTTCACTCCTATCTGGAGAGATAAATCTCCAGCCAGAAAACTATACATCGTTGATTCCCCACATATAGAAGAACAAAATGACACCATGGGGAAGAAAATCTGGAGATCACCATGTTAAGTGAAATAAATCGAATGCACAAAAACAAATATCCTCCCATATACGCAATTTAAGTCAAGTATGGTGGGAGAGGGGAACATTGACCTGAAAGGACTATTAGGAATGTAGAATAGAAAAGGAAAGAAAGAGGGTGCTTGAGAAATGGTAGTAGAGCAGGAAACCATAATAAAAATACTTTATGCATGTATGGAAATGTCATAATGAAATTTGTTAATCTGTATAATTAAGATGTATGAAAAATAAATAAAAGTCTTTGGATCCTGGAGTAAAGCTAAAATTATTCAAGACATGCTTCATTCATCTTTTGATTCCCCACCCCCTTCCCACCTATTTCAACAAAATCATTTGAAAACTTTCTCCCTATTCAAGTTATTCATCTCCACATGTGCTTTTGTTAGTAAAGGCATTTTGAATGATATTTTTGTTTTTGTTAAGGAAGAAAACTCTCATTGTCTACTTAAGATTTTTTCCATTAACTTAATTTTTGGTTATGTACAAGTTAAGAAATACAAGCCAAAGTTGAAACTTCTAATTTCATAAGACATATTAAGGTTCTGGTTTCTTCCATATGATAAAAATAAATAAAGATTTTTGTTTGGACTAGATAATTAAGTCACTCCTAAGGTTTATGTTTTGATGGTTAGAAGATAGAATTTACCATTGGAAAGCTGCCTACTCTCCTGTATCACCTGACATGTCATTTCTGCTTGTAGTGAAAACCATGCAGTCTGATTGGAGCCTTGTATGTTCCTTTGAAATTAACATATAGGAAAGTCTTTATTATAAATCAAAACTTGTCATTAAAAATGGTAGATACTGACATTTTGTTATTTGAAGATGTAGTCACACTATGATCTCATTCACATGGACATATTTGCTTAATTTCTCAACATTAATACACAACTGCATTTCATTTTACTACCTATTTATGACATTACTAAATTCATCACATTAAATTGGAATAGAAAAAAATAAAATAACTGACTTCCTCTTGTTTAAGAAGCAAATCAATATTCTTTTGTCAAGTGGATCTGATGATGGACATAGCCTAGATCACAAACTGCTTTCCAAGTTTTCCCAGTTACTAAAATAATGCAAATGTATGTCCCATGTTTGCTTTATGACCTGGCCAGGAATAACACTGAAGCCGCGTATTTTAGCTTTCCTTAAAGCATCTACTGGTAATGAGGATAGAGACACAGTTGGTAGCCATCACCAGGCTTTCAGTGCTCACCATTCTTTGCTGAGATGACAGAACGCTGTCCCAGTCAGCATCTTGTTGAATGGTATTGACAAGCGTTGGTAGCTCCTCGGAGTGAGGTTTGTTGTGCATTATGGGGTGCAGAGGCAGATGGGAGGCCGCATGTTGATCACTGCCCTCTTCCTTTTCCCTTGAGGTCAAATCCTGGGTCATTGTTTCCTCTCCATCGGCTGTACAGGCAAATGGAGAGGTGGCTTGCTTGGAAGACATTCTTCTGCAGAAGAAGGAAAACACCATGGATTAAAGGGGACTCTCAACAACAAAATTAGATGCCATCCATTGTATTTGACTAATTTGAGCATAAAATAAAATAAAAATCCTTGAAATTGAGAGATTTTAACAGTCTAAACTGCAGACAAAGAACTGATGGCCTATCTGTTCATTCCCCTCTTGTTTTCACTCTCTAAACATCTTCCCACTAACTGCTGCCTACTTTCTCTTACATAATTCCCAAATATGATCTTTATAAGTTTTCGTGATGTACAATATTTGTATTTGTACATCCTTCCTCCTAGCCTTCCCAACCAGATTATGAGTTTGGGGAGAGTAATTAGGTTGGTGGTTGGCAATGAAAGGAACGGGTGAATGAACTGACTGATGAGCCAGTTTGAAGAATGACTTCAGAGCAAAAATATCTAACTTTCTCCCATAGCACTGAAGGAAAGGAATAAACATATGTAAAAAATAGAAACTGAGTAAGCAATTTGTCCTTAATATGCTAAATAAATTGGTTATGACTTCCTCGCTTACACCTTGATTGTGAATGTCAGACCTCACACCAAGGGCCAATGTGAAGCTTTTCTGAAGACCTCCAAGATGCTAAAATGCTTTAAGTATTGCTTTTTAATTTTTTAAGTGATAAGTTGACTGAGTAGCTTCTAGAGTTAGATAAATCTTATAACAACTTTGTGGCATTTGAGTTGAGTTTCTGAAGTAATTATGCCTCTATTTCATGACAGAAAGTATGTACATGATTTATAGCATTTACTATGAAAAAATTAAATGCTTATTGTGCATACCAAAAGTTCTAAAACAATATCATTTGTTGAAGTCTCTACAAACAATCAAGAGACTGTGTGATGAGGTCTTCATTTTGTGTTTCATACGAGATCAGAAATCACAATGTTATACAAAATTACAAAACTTTGAAAACATCACTTTAGAAAGATGAATTTCTTAGGAAAGTGGTTAGTGACAAAACCAATAAAAGTTTACGAATTAAGAGAATAAACCATTTTTTTTTTTTACTAAAACTTCAGGTTGATTTTCATTTATTGTATTTCCTTTGAAACTGCTATGTAATGAATGGAATACAATCGCCACCTTAATTGCTCTTTAACATTAATTGATTTCATACCATTTTTTAAATGCACAAATCAGTTAACATAGGGAACCACATGAGCATTTTTCAAATTAGCAAATCATTAACTTGCCTGTACTGTTTCTACAGACAAATAAATACTGATTAAAGGGTCTAGAAATCTGAGATTAACAGTTAAATTTACAAATCTGTCACATGCTTTCATGAATATTGCAGTGAAGGAAATATCAAGTGCAAGGAAAAATAATTAAGTTAATTCCAATTTAAACAGTAGTTTTTATGTAGCAGCCCATGTTTCACATAGGATTTAACAGCTAATGCTAAATTTCTCACAATTAATGAGGGGGCTCAGAGTTAGTATCCTACAGTGAAAAACATTAATAGAAGATCAGCTAATCTAATTATGCACAGTTCTAAATAAAAGTATTACAGGCTTTTGAAGTGCTTTGAAACATATTAAAATGCTGATACCTATTTATAATAATCATTGTACAAATACTAAAACTTTCATCTATTTAGATGAGAATGGAGGATAAAATAGGGGAAGTGTACAGAAGAACAGTTCTATTTCCCTAGAAAGAGAGAAACTGAATGTTCTAAAGAGTACTATTTCAAAGACTCAGACACATTCATGAGTGACTTATTTTGATACTAACAAATGTACAACTACATGCACACATGGAAAATCATAACCAAAGGATGAGTCTCCGTATTCAAAGTCACTACAGAACCTACTACTAGCCCCACAAATACTATAGCAAAACCAGGCAATTCTAATTGTCCTGCAAGTTATCAAGGGGTGGTAACAGACAGCAAGAGTGTTTACATTGTTCAGATAATGGGCAGTTAGCTCTAATGTAATCACACACATTAGAAATGAATGAATGAGTAGACTGTCACCTTTTAGAAACAGTTAAATACAAGTGAAAGTCATAATCCAAAACTCAAAGTGACTTTGGTCCTCCCAACAAACAGCCTCTTATTACAAAGTTGTCTGGTGCCTTCTAACAGCAGTATCTGTGATTATTGCTTTAGTAAAAATTAATCATGATACAAAACCCAAAAATGCAAACCATCTCTTAAAGAATCATTTTGACGACAGACTATACTGGTTAACAATAGTGTATGATCCTCATTAAACAACCCTGCAGCTGTAAAAATAGACTCAATCGGTCCAAAGCTATGAGTTTTTAAAGGCTGGCTGGTGAGAGTGTTTTTCTTAAGGAAGGCTGGGTCCTCAGTCTTAATCAGCCAATAAATTATTTCCTGCAATTACATTAAATAGAAAATTATCTTCAAATGGGGAGTGTTAATTGAAAATCAAAATTCAGAGGGAAGTTTAGAAATTACACGCTGAATACAATTAGTGGGGAAGGCTTCACCTCTCCTTCATCGGCAGTCTTCTGGTGAGCCCTCCAGTGACCCATCAGAGCCGATTGACAGTGGCACACAAGCTGTCTTTTATTTTACACCCACAAACACAAATGTGTATCAAGGTTGCAAATACCAGATAGGCTGCAATATATTAAAGCCAACTGTTCATCCTCAGCTCACACCACAACTGAGACAGAGAAGTAGGTGAGGTGGGAGAACCAGGGAAGAAGGCATGCCTGGCTCCCCAGTCCATCCCTTCATCAAGAGGTCAACATGCTGTGTCCCAAGAGCACTTTTCAGGTCATACTTTACTTACTCCTCTATGCTTATTGTATTAGCATTGTTAACTATGCTGTCCACAGAGGAAAAGAAGACTCTTGTTCTCTCACCAAGGTATTTCCTTTTGATAAAAATGTTGGGCTGTTTCAGTTTGTTCTCAACAGTAGCTTTGATACTGTATTGTATTATTCTAGGCCAGTGGTTCTCAGCCTTCCTAATGCTGCAACCCTTTAACACAGTTCCTCACGTTGGTAACTCCCAACCATAAAATTATGTTGTATCTATTTCATAACTGTAATTCTGTTACTGTTATGAATCATAATGTAAATATCTAATATGCAGGATATCTGATTGATATGTGAGCCTCATAGGTGTTACAACCCACAGGCTGAGAACCACTGTTCTAAGTGGTGGTTTTGTTTGTTTTATAGGAAAACGCACACAACGTATTTTTAATACATATTTTTTAATATTATATTCATTGTGTGCATGTGCACATGCATAGGCTGCATGTGTGGAGGCCAGACAGCAACTTGCAAGAATGGGTTCTCTCCTTCCACTATATAGGTCCTAGGGATTGAACTCAGTTTGTCACTGCCTTTAGCTGCAAGCACCTTTATCTGCTGAGCCATCTTCCTATCATATAATTTAGAAAATAAATCATAGATTTACTGCTACTGGATCTGGTTCCCTAATTTTTACACGTAAATTGTTATACAATCTTTCAATTTAACTGATTACATCCTCATTCATTTCCTCTCTTTAGTATTACCCCTTTTCTGTTGTTTTTAATATTTGGGTGTGGAGGATAAAGGAGGAGGTGTAAACATGCACTTGCCAAGTAGTGCACGTAGGGCTCAGAGGACAACTTTCAGGAGCGGGTTCTGGGAATTAAACTCACACCAGCCGTGCACCTCAAGCACTCGTAAGTAACCTCACCTTGGCACTCTAGAATTTCCCCTTTCACACATTTTCCTCGAGCAACTGAATTATACTCCAGAAAGCACAGACACTAGAGACTTTGGTGATACCCTTACTCCCACCACCATACCCAGTCAACTGCTTTATGAATCCATGAATCAATGCACCTAGTTAATTAAGATTCTTCAGCTTTGTGTGGAATTCTTGCACTTATTTTGAATGCACTCATGGTTGATACTATCCATCACAAAAATAGTCCCACCACCCCCCTCTGTATGTTGGCTAGTAGTACCTTACCTAGCTATGCCCCACACAACTAATGAGCAAAGAAAAATTAAAATCCTTGTGAAAATGGTCAATTTCTATGTGACTTTACTTTGTTTTATTTTTGCTCTATTATAACTTAAAATCATTCAAATGAATTGTTTTTTTAATTTGTATTAAAAAAAAAATCTTCCTAGTTAGAGCCCCTGAAAACAGGGGTTTATAATGGAAGTGCTGACACAACCCTACTAAAGCAGCGCAAATGTTGCCGCTATAATACACAAAATCAAGTTCTATTATTCTCAACTCTCCTCGCTCATGGGATTTTTCTTTGCTGTGCTCCCAGCCAAACTGCTGAAGCATGAAAAATTTAAATGCAATCAAATGTGCCCAATTCTACTTTACTAGAACAAGTGTCTACAGTGGTACAATCTTAAAAGGAAATGCAACAGATTTGTTTGGTGTTTTTTTTAACTGTTTATTTATAATACAGTGCATTGGAGATCAAATAAAAGAGGAAATTACACTCACATGGTACCAGTGTATTGACTACACAGAGCACATTATAATCAGAGAGGAAAACTACATTGTCAACTTATCACACTGGTTAAACAAGATGGTTTTCTGGGGCATAGCTATTATCAAGGAAAACCTCCAAAAAGATTTTTATTATATGTCTTTGGGACATGTAAAACTCAGTTCCCGTCATGTGTTCCCTACACTAGAACTGTCTCTGCCCAACAGATCAAGTGAATTTCCCTGAATGCTAGATCATTGGGAATAACTTCCAGCTTAAGATTTGGGGGAATGAGGTGGATGGAGATAATGCCCCCATAATTAATAATATTCTCCAGAATGCCAACAGGAACAGCTCCATCTCTACAAAAGTGACCTCCACCTCAAGCCCTGGAGTAAGGTATGAATGTTTAAGTCACTACAAAGTAACTCACATGGTAAGGGTACTTCCTGCTCTTAAACAAGAAAAGTGAAGTAGTCTGAGCTACATGGAAGAATGAGGATGGTGAGCATTCATACATACATTAAGTCGTCTGCTTCAGAAGTTTGTTATGCATAACCATTCCAATATTATGGCATAGAATTATTTTCTAATATTTCATTACTTTTTTATTATTATCAAATAACACTCACTTTAGGGGTATGTTACACTTATTCAGAAGAATTCTGTGCATATACATACATGTGTGTGACAACAATAAAAAAGAGGCCATTTGAAAGAGCGCAAGGAGGGGTATATGGGAGGGTTCAGAGTGAGGAAAGGGAAGAGGAAATGATGTAATTATATTATAATCTCAAGAATAAAAGAAGCAATAAAACTAAAAATAAAAAAGACATGCTGTTCTAACATAAAGCAGCACTTTAATAGTTCATTTACTTATAAGATACATTTTAAAGTTCAGTCCAACACTTACATTTTTTTTCTGAAGATCAGTTCTGGACAACCCATGTGGACTCATCCCAGTTAGATAATTCATTACTACTAGAACACAACACTTGATCTGATACTGAGAAATAAACTGGTTTTCCAAAAATATAACATAGTGCCTCTCACTCTAAGGATCATGAGTAACAGTTATGTTCAGCTGCCAAAATGCACAATACCCAGGAACCTCACAAAGGATTCCAGTCCACCCAGCCCAGAGCAAAGAATGACTTCCAAACCTCTTCCTGTGCCTCTAATTCCCACGTTCAAGGACTTAAGAGGGTTACAAAGAAAAGCCTAACTCTAAAGTAAAGAATGTGCTGGGGGGCTGGAGAGATGGCCCATTTGGTGAAGAACACCTGTTGCTTTTGCAGAGGACTTGGGTTCGATTCCCACCACCCACATGGTAGCTAACAACTCTCTGTAACTCTAGTTCCAGGGGATCCAATGTCCCCTTCTGACATCTGAGATCACCAGGCACCTGTGTGGTACTCAGATGTACATGTAGGCAGAACACCCATTCACATAAAATAAATAGATCTTTAAATGTTTAATTAAAAAATAATAATAAATGAAGACACTCCTGTAGGACCTTCCCCTGGCGAGGTCACAGCTGCTGCTGGGTCTCAGTGTTCTTTGAAGCCACAATCCCATGTCCTCTCTAATCCACCTCCAAATGCCTGTGGGCTTTTACAAGTTTTTTCTTCCTTGTCCAAGTTTAATAAGCAACTGAGAGAATGCAAGAGTAGTGCTCTCAGGGCTACTGGAAAACTTACAGTCCTGTCTTCCTTCTAGCATTTCAGCCCCTCTTTCAGAGTTTCTTTAGAGCCACCAAGAGCTGATACCTGTTAGGAAACTCACTGATCTGAACAAGCTGTCAAGTTGACAGAGATGAGGCAAATGAAATACACTTGACATGTGAATAAGAAGGGGCTTAAATTAATGGGACTTGAATTTCCCAAGGCCTCTAATTTTCCATACCAATGCACCAAAATTGTCACCAAAGGCCCTCTGAGGTTCTTACAGAACAGGAACTACCTGGAACAGATTCCTCTCAAGTCATCAAAGTTTGTCTCTGGAGTCTATATTTAGCTGACAATGTTGCTGTCACTTTATATAGCTTAAGACTGTTCTTTGGACTAGAGCTCATATGTCTTGGAATGCTTTGACTCATGAATTGTTTCTCCTGATAGTGTTACATCACGTAACCACCTCTGTCTGTCTAATTGGTCAGTGTCTGCTAGAAGGCACAGGCAACCTGCCCAGCGGCTGGCCTCTGATTGACTGCCTATGGAAAACCTACAGTTATCACATTTTCCCCTTCATATACAGTTCCTTACTAAAATCAAAACAACTTGATATCATGGAGCCACTACACTTTTTGCTTGATAGAAATAAAACTGAATTTTCTCACAGTTTATCTACCAGTAGCTGTTGGGAATTTTGCTTTGGAAAGCCACTACCAGAGAGTATAAATAAAATCAGTGGCTTGACAGTCAGATCAAAACCAAACAATGGCTACTATAAATACACACTCTAACTCAGAGGGTTTTAATCAAGCTCAGCCACTGTACAGCTCAACTGAAAGACCTCTTCGTGGCTTGCGTGAAAGAAGGCTGTCTAAAATAACAGCATAATGAATTAATTTCCACATGCTCACTTAGAATATCCTCTTCACATAGGATGAGAACCCTAATTTTTCAAGGGGAGTCCCCACTAAGCTGAAATTGATCCACTAATAGAGATGTCCAATTTTGGGACATCTCATCTGCTTATTAAGAAAAGTCACAGACCAGAGCCACATCTCAGACAGAAAGTATAGGAAGCTATCCCTGGGTCCCCCACTCTTCCTCCATTGTCACTCATTGACTAATATTTTCAGAAAAGAAGAGAGAGAAAGAAAGATGAAAACTTGATATCTCAAGCATGGCAATGCTGGACAAAAATTATGTAAAGAGGCTGATTTTCTAGGTTCTCTTCAGTTACATAAAGCTATGGGGCAATTCTCTCTGGTAAGGAAACATCAGACACATTTCAGATTCCTATCTAAGAAGGATGGGAAAGAGAAGGTGGGGAGAAGGAAGGGAGAGGGGAAAGAAAGGAAGAAGGAAGTGGCAGAAGAAAGGAGGGGAACAGAAGCCTGGCCTTGCAGTTCATTTTCAGTCTGTCTACTTAATGAAAACCTCATTGCACAGTCCTGAAAACCGTCTCTGAAGCATTTCTGATTCAGCAGAGGTTACACAAGCATCAAAGCAGTTAAATATAGGTGCCAAACCACATTGCCAGGAGCTCTCAGTACTGTGAGTTAGTGTTACCTGACAGCTTGGTGAATATAAAATTACTTGTTTCTCCAATTGAAGACAATCAAATTGTCACCTTCCATTGTAATAATGCACAAGTAGTGATCAGCAAAGTGCAAACATAATTACCACAAAGAAAACAAAAAATCAAATCTAACCCTCTCTACAGAGTAAACACATCTATCGGGCTCCCCAAGAAGGAGTGTGTTTTCATCCTGAGTGTGCGATATGAGCTCCATGTTATGTAACAGTATGCTTTATTAGTCTGACATCAAATAAAAATGGAAAACAACAAGAAAGGCCAATCTATGGAAAATGAAAACAAATATGAACAGGATCCCTGCACCCTTGCTGACAGGATAAAAGGCCTACGGGTGACATCACAGCGGCTTACACCCATTACACTCAGCAGCATGTCCATCACAAAAGATTCTCACCTCTAGAAATTTCCTTCTAGCCTAGAATCCTTCCTGAGAGTGGAAAAGCAAGCAGAATTCAACCTCACTAGATTTTACTTAACTTTTCCTTAAAAGAGAAAGAAACTGTATGTTTTATCTTGGTCTTCTAAATTGGCCTAAATTTTTGAATTTGGAAATTTATCTTCAAACTTGATTATTTCTATCCAAATTTAGAAAAATGACCATGAATAAGATACATTTCTACAATTATTTTTGAGACTTTCAGCATCTCAAATACTTGCCCAAATCTGGTGACCAAATTGATTCACTCTCCTGAGGACCCCAATAAATCCAAACTGGTTTGGTTTGAAAGCTCTAAAAAAAAAACTTGACCTGGTTGTCCCACATGCTGAAGATACTATGGTCCAGGTAAAAACTATTATTAGTTTTTATTATTATTAACTATCATTAGTAATCTGACACATCAAAAGGAAACCTACTTCGTAAAGCTCTTTCATATCTAACTCAAAATGTAAAATACTCAGAGTCAGCTCAGTCCCTCCAATATGGAAAAACAAAGACCCTTCCCTTTCCCCAAACACTCCCACTTTAGAGGACTTTCCCTTTCTTCCATCAATACTGTCTTTCCTTTACTAGGAAGGTGTGTAAGGTTGCTGAAGTCTGGTACTCCACTTCTGCCTCTCACCTCTGCTCTACAAAGTACCAGTTCTAATCATTCACCCCCCGGGAGCAAGTCTAGCAGAGGAACAGAGAGACCCGCACCAGGTGAAGGAACAAACTGGGCACCACCAACAGCTCAGGACTGCCTGAGCCAGAATCTGAGAATTCAAATCAGAAGGTGACAATCTGGTATCTCACTCCCTGTCTGGACATTTCCTTGAGACCAGTCTGAACTGGACATTCAGTCTCCTTGTCTTCCACTTTCTCCATTTTCCTGTGTCATAAGGGAAGGGCAAAAGATGCTCTCACACACAGACTGCTCACACAGTGCACAGTCAGAATCTTTAAGTGGGGAGAACCATGAGAGAAGTCAGGTCTCTGGAGCAAGTTTTGACTATATGTGATCATTCCCTGTCATCCAGTGAAACGTTTGAATGAGGAAAAAAATAAAAAGACTTTTAGGAAAACATTTTTCTCAATCTTAAAATTTTCAAGTAATATAACAATTTTTTTCTTCTAGAAGATCCTACACATGACCTTACACAGTAAAACCTCCTAGCTGAGGAGATGTGATCAGGAGTTTTGAACTTCAGAGAAGGCTATTTTAAGAAATTCCTTGAAGTAATGCACCCACATGGTATTCCTTACAATAGAGAGATAATAAAGAATACCCACAAGAAAAGGCACACCTTGTCAGAGAAATATTTCCAGGGTTCCAGCAGACATTGTCACAAGCTTCCATTAAGTGGAAGAAAAGAGTAATCATTCAAAGGTTTTTATCCCGTGTGGCCCACAGACAGGCTCACACCTGTCCCGTTCATTACTGGATCTTAGTGCTTGGCAGCATGCACCACACCTTACAGCTACTCAATGGTACTAGAAAGAAAGGCAGAAGGGAGGGCAGAGAGGGGTGATGAGCAAACAGATCATTCTCTTTCACTTAAGTGAACAGTTACTGACACACGACTCCAGGGCTGAGGCTGCCCCCCTCACCTCTATTCTGCCCCTGTACTCTCGGTCAAGCATCTCCCTGTTTTATTTCTAAACGCCATGACTATTTTTCTAGTTCCAATATTGAGAGCTCTCTTTCTTCCAGAAAGGCCCCAAACAACCACAAGTTATTAATAGCAAGATAAACTCCACAATGCCATAGCAAGGAAACTTAAAACCTACTTCATCAGAATTTCCCACAGCACCTTCCCTTGTTCACTTGGGTCCAGAAGAGCATAATTCTCAGAAGGGTCAAGGCTCCTTACTGCCAGCCTACCTCAGCTGCATCAAACTCCCCTGGTGATGTCTCTCAGGCCCTCCTTGCTCACCATACTTATAATTACCTCAGGAGAGGGTTTGCTGTGCATCAGGCTCAAACTCCAGTAGCCTAAACTAGCTTATCTCTTTCATTGCCTTCCTCTTTCAAGTGAACTGCGGCCATTCCAACTGCCTCCATTTTCCTAATCAAAACACATCAGTAGCTCTCCCCTGGAGACACAATGAAATCGAAACTCCTGGCCCAGGCATTCAGGCCCTGCACCCAGATCCACCCAACTTTTCTAAACCCGCCTTCCCCAGGCTACACCTTCACTTTCTGCTCTGTGTGCACTGGTACTCTTAAGCTTTGCTCACTTTGGCTGCCTCTGTTCTACCTGCCCCTGTCATTTCCCTCACCTCTTGGGAAGTCATTCTTGAAACATTTATTCAATATCTGATGCACACACCCTACACAACCTTTTTTTAATGAAAAATGATAAATATAAACAATTGTGTAAATTATTCCAACAGGCTATAGAGTTTCCAAGAAAGAGAACAATATTCATGTTTCTCTGCATCCCGTGGTGTCAACCTAGTACAATATTTAGTGCAAGGACAACATCAGTAAGTATTACCCAATTGTTTAAATGCTATTAAATGAGTAAGGAGAAACAGGTAGGGTATTAAACTAAGCAGAAACACAGCTGTGACAGAGGTTCAAAATGAAGCTTCTATACCTCCATACATGATTGTCTTCTCTTTCCACATGCTCTGACCCATTAAATACATTTCAAATTTTAAACATATCTGCAATTAAAAGGTCAAACCAATCATTAATTTATGTTTCCAGGAACGTTAAAAAGATGAACAAATAGGGTAATAAATGGATAGGTGATGGTTAGACAGATGGACATTGGAGAAATCACTGAAAAATGCATGGTTTCCACTAGAAGCTTAGAAAAGCCCTGCCCTGTGCTCTGTGCTACTACATACAATGTAAGCTCATGTTCTCAGGCAACTGTAGGAGTTAAGTGATGTCACTGCCATGTTTAATGATGAGGAAATAAAGAAAAAATGCTTATTAAAAAAATAAAACCTAAGGCCAAGTGAGATGACACATTCCTATAATCCTAGCACTCAGGAGGCAGAGACAGGAGGATAGCTTCAGCTACAAGGCTTTCTCTGTCTACATAGTAACTCTGAGGCCAGCCAGGACCACACAGCAAAAACCCTGTCTCCTAAAGACAAAGAGAAAATAAAACAGCACTCACACATGGCCATACCAAGCAAACAGAGGGCAGAGTGGGAACGCTGATGATCTAACTCCTAGGTTAAAGATTTGTGAAAAAGTTATTAACCATTTCTAATTATCACATGAATCCTTCATTACTAATATATTCCCTTCATATAATATTTTATTATGAATGTTCTCTCTCTCTCTCTCTCTGTGTGTGTGTGTGTGTGTGTGTGTGTGTGTGTGTGTGTGTGTTCTAAATTGCTCACTTAATTAAGCTTTAGTGAAAAGATCCCTTCTCTTTTGTTTTCTTTTAGGCCTGAGGTATAGCTCCATGGCAGAGTGCTTTCCTAGCACTGGATTTGATCCCTAGTACTTCAAAAATAAAAGATAATTCCTAATCCTGGAGTTGGAGGTATCAGATTACTAGATAACACCTGGGAGTAGGGAGGGGTAAAGACAGGCAAAGAGAGATGAGAAAGGAGAAGGAGAAAGAAGAGATGGGAGAGAGCAGGGAAAGAAGAGGAGCAGTGTGGGAGTTGAATGAGAATGGCCCCCACAGGCTCCTATATTTGGATGTTTGGGCAGTTAGTGGTATTGTTTGGGAAGAATTAGGGTCTTGTTGGAGATATGTCACCAGGGGTGGGCTGAAGTCATTCCCAGTTAACTTTCTCTCTGTGCCTCATGTTGTTGTCTCACATGTAAGCCCTTAGCTGCTGCTCTGGCATCAATGCCTACTGCCTGTTGCCATGCTCCCTACCATGATGGTCATGAACTCTAACTCTCTGGAACTGTGATCTCCCAAATTAAAAGCTTTCTTTTATAAGTTGCCTTAGTCATAGTGTTTTTGTCATGGCAATAAAAAAGTAAGACAAGCAGGAAGAAGAGGAGGAGAAAAAGAAGGAAGAAGAGGAGGTTGTTGAACAGGCCACCTGACTCTCATTCCAGACACTTTGACAGCAAAATCAATTGAGTAAGTAACTACAGCTTCTAGTACAGGAGACTGAGAGGTGCGCTGTAGTTTCTAAGAACTGTTTCTTAACGTAAAACATGCTTTTCTAGCTTACATTTTTGGTCAGCATTGATTACCCACATACAACTATATCCTTAAATGGTCAATAGTGAAATCCGAAGATATCACTGTTCATTCATTTCAAGGCCTAGAGGATGGGACCACAGAAGCTACCCTGGCACAGGTCAGATCTGGAACCACTTCAAGAGGTATGACTCCTACTGCTACACCAGCTATAAAAGAAGGTGTTGGAGCCAGGTGGTGGTAGTGCATGCCTTTTATCCCAGCACTCAGGAGGCAGAAGCAGGTGGATCTCTGTGAGTTCAAGGCCAGCCTGGTCTACAAAGCAAGATCCAGGACAGGCACAAAGCTACACAGAGAAACTCTGTCTCGAAAAACCAAAAAAAAAAAAAAAAAAAAAAAGGTGTTGGGAGAGCCCTGATGAAAGGGAAATGGAAGCTCTAGCAATATTCATTTAGATACAACTGTCTCTTCTGATCCCAGTAAGGGCACAGGACTCAAATAGTCTCTTAAAACCTGACTGCATAGGATATTAAATATACCCTAACTTCTAGGGAAAGAGGCAGAAAAGCTTCATACACAAGGGCATGAATTGTTCTAAACTATCAATGTCTGTAAAAGCTGAAGAAAGGTTTTCATCAGCAATACAGACTTCTGCATTTTTTTAATATACACAAAACACTCTGTTTCCACAGATAGCTAAAGTACCACTACCTTGTGTTTTTCTCTCCACACCTCTGTACCTCTTTACCTTCCTTATAGCTATTTGCTTTAAATTTCTCACTTGCAGTTGCTGGTAACGTATTATCATAAACAGCTCCAAGGAGAACATGAGAATCCAATTGTCTCCATGAATCACTGCACAGAATTATTTAGCTTATCATTATGAAAGTCAAATGTGGCTGCCCACAGCCTTGCATATTAAGAGACTCTTTACTGAGTATCTAACTGCATCTATCAAGCTAAGAACCCCTGGCTTTCTCCAGCTCTGGTGTTTGCTGTAGGAAAGAACTGGATGGTATTCATAGTCATGGGCCCAGATCATCAAAGTATGCCTTTCAACTTCCCAAAACTGACTGAGACAGTTCTCTGGATAACTTTTAGTACTGCCATGCCTAGTCTATTATCTACTTAGATTTCTTTAAAAATAAATATTTATTTGTATCTATGGTGCCTAAAACTGGGAAAACTCTACTTGTCTTAACAGAATCTATTGCCAGATAGACTGTGGTATGGCAGGAAGGTTTTGAAAGGGGATTTAAATCTTGGATCTCTAACTTCATAGACCTGTGGACTTGAGAAATCACTCAACTCTCTGAGCCTCCATATCGCCATCCGTACAACTGAGTCAACTCATGTACCTTTATGCTGACGTGAAGATTAAACTAATGACTGTGAAAGTACCTAGCATTTAGTAGAAATAGAAAGAATGCTAAATTACTTCAAATAAAACTTAAAGGAAAAGTATTTTGGTCCAAACAAAACCAATAAAAATCCTTAAAGAAAGAAATTCTGAATTTTTAGAAATCACATTTAAAGTTCCATTCAATGAAAGTTTCCTAGTCTCAGTCTGCCTGTGACCCAATGATAAGTGGACCAGTGACAAAGGACATTTTATACATAGAGACTCATACATACCATCCCTACAAAGAGCTACAAAAAAAGACACTCTTTACACTGGAAAGACCAGATCCTACTACCCACACTACTGAGAGCCATTTCCCAAGGCTAGAGGAGAGGACAGGCTGAGACTCTGGTTATCCATTTGTGCCTCCCTCTGTTCATCTCTTTCCTTGATTTTCAATAGCAAAAAAAAAAAGAAAAACAACAGTTCAGGAATTTGGATACAGTAAGCCATTTGTTTTGAATTGATTTTTAAACAAGAGCAACCTTATTGTAAACCATACTTATATCAGTACTTACATTAACTTGACAGTGCAACGTCTAAGCCACCCATGTTCCCTGAAATGCATGAATGCTTTTCAGAGTACACACTCAATTTTCTTTCGGAGAAACCAATGTCCTGAGCACCAGTGATCCCTGGGCCCCACATGAGAGGCTCCAAAATGTTTCTCGTTTGACACCAGTTTCTCTGTTTCTAAATCAAGTCGAGGATCCAGTTCCTATCAATGTGCTAAAGAACCACAATGCAGCTTCAGGGGCTGATTGAAGACACATGACATTTATCCTTCACCGCCATTTACTTTAAAGAAGTAAAGTGGCCTGTTTGGCGTTTTAGTGACTTCATTATTGCAAAATAGATGTTCTTCGCTGAGGCTCAGTCAAAAACACTATTCACTGCAGCTTGGGGTGCCTATTTGCATTACTTGAAGCTGAATGTCCCAACAGGATAAACTCGCCTGAGGACGGAGCTCATAAACAGTGAGGTTTCTAGGGCAGCTGGATGAGAAAAGAAACAAATAAATATTTTGAACTTTGCCAAGCACTACAGGGAACAAACTCAGGGTGTGTGCTGCCCAGAAAAATATGTAGAAGAAACAAATGACAGAATAAAGAGGGTTGAAGTGAGGAATTAATGAAGCACTCTTGTAACGCATTTCTCAGAAGTCAATTCAATTCACTAGTTTCATAGAAAAATACCTTTATCGAATATAGGGATGATGTTCAACACTGTAAATCCTGGTAGGATAGCAGTTTTTCTCAGCTAGAATTATGTGTGAGCATTGACCACTTTAAGTTCTTTAGTTAAAACACATCAGTAATTACCCAGTGGCCTGCTTCTCAGTTGTGCCTATTTGAAATGTTTGTTATGATGAAATATTTTCATTAGAGAAGGTATCTTTACCACAGGACATAAGGTACATAATGTACATAAGTACATAAGGTCAGATGCAGCATGCCTTAGAAAACAGCAAGGAATGGGAGACAGGCTAAGCTTGCGAAAGAGTTCATGTATGAAGTCTGAGAGTCTTCCTACATAGTAATATACCAGGACCTTACACTACACAGGAAAAAAAGGAAGTGCATGTTTTAAAAATCTAATAAATATTACTCAAAAAAGTGTGTGTGTATTAAACACACAGGAAAATCAAATCTTTTTTTAAAAATCCATTACAATTCCCTAGCAGAATTACAAATGTCATACAAAAACGTCTTTCAAGTTATTAGTTCATTACTGTGACATCAGCGACTCCTCACACACCATCACCCCACCCAATCAGGTAGGCTTTGAAGTTTAGAAAATTAGAAGGGAAAGTAACACAGTTAAGACCTGTGACAGCTGAAAGAGGCACAAATCACTCACACAAAGTGGCTGCTCCTCCACTCTTCAATCCGGCTCTCTCTTGCCACATCAGCCAGAACTTCAGAACTCGAGGGCATAGCCCCTTTGACACCTTCCCAAATCACAAAAAAACACTAACTGCCAACCAAAAAAAATTACTAAAAAAAAAAAGCGCTAATCATTCTCTCCTGAGTCCCAGGCTACCAACTGGGCCATGGCTTCAAACAGCATCTAGTCTGCTTAAACAAAGCAGTGTCGGTTCTGTTCGACAATTAAAGGAGTTCAAAGCATAAAAGTCGATGGAAGAAGTGAAGACTCCTGGCCTGTGGGGAGATACAGTACCCACATGCCTTCTGCCACTGCTGCTACAGTTAAGCAAACTTTACAAGCTAGTCAAGCCATCATGCAATAGAGCCTATTTGCTGAGCAACAGTGGAGCTTTGTGGTCGGCCTCACAGTTGACAGTAAGTTATGAGCCCTTTGTGAGCACAGGGGAAGGAAAACAGAGATCGGAATTTGGCAGGAAAATATAATACAGAATTCTCCTGTCTGTGGAACCTGAATTTTTGTGAAAACAATCAAGCATTGTTGAAAGAAAGAAAAGCAACTTTGACAGATGAAATATAGAGGGGCCCCTTTTAGGAAAACAGTAAACAAAGCGCCATTCAGGCCAGGTCCATTCTGTCATTTATAAAGATAGCTCCTTCTGTGTGTGAGAGTTTACAGCAAAGAGTTCAGATTCAACAAATCAAGTGTAAAATCTCCCACAGTCCCCACTCAAAAAGGCTGCTAGGAAAAGACAGGAATGCCAAAGAGAAAAATATCACAGTTTTTTCTGTGTGGTAGAGAGGACACAATGAGGAGATGGGGTGAAAGGGACTCTAAGAGAAGTCTGAGAGACAAGCCAAAACTCTAACAATTGTTCATTATAAAGGGCTAATTTTGTCAGAGACAGGAAAAGAGAAGGACACTGGAGATCACTCAATAGAAATATGAAAGGAAGAAGCCATTCTTCATCATTGTTGGAGAACTATGTCTCTCTTTCTCCAGGCTGGACCTCATGAGGTCATCATTGGCACGAAAGCCTTCAAACCCTGGGCTTGGTCCTACTCTAGCTTGGCCATCTGGGATGCCAGCGCACAGAGCAGTACTTTCTCCAAAGTATCTTAATTCCTCTTTCCAAAAATAGGCACCCTGGCCAGCTTTAGTCACCCAAACTGGAAAATGTACAGCAGAGAATGAAATGAAAAGCATTTTTGTTTCCTCACCCTCCTCAACTAGAACTGAGATTTCAGGGTGGGGGAGTCAGGAAAAGGAGCTCAAAACACTGAAGCTCTCACTAACAGAGCCTGTTTCTGCTAAGCACATGGACACAAATTGTCTGGCAAGTATTACCAACCTGAGTTTGAGACATCCAAGAGATTCTTAAACACACGTCTTTGCCGCCAACACAGTTATTGTTTAGGCTTTAAGGAATTTTTTAAGAGCAGAAGCCAATAAAGTCACAGTTAGAATCAAATGACACACGACTTGCACATCATTTGGAAAACATGTATAAAACTTCTTGGTTTTTGCTACACCCAGCTGAAGTGACAGCCTCTGCTGTGTGCTAATCTGGAATCAAACCAAGCCACACCTAAGCAAACAATGCTTAGGAGATGCAAAATAATACAGATTCCTTTATTTAGACTACCCAAACAGTTTATTTCACCAATGAAATCCCATAATAACTAGCTACATTTTAAACATTCCTTTTAAAACAAAGCCCACAAAATGCTCAAGTGTGCCCATAGGTCAAGAATAATAAAAGCAAGCATGCATATGGATTCAATGCTGCAGATTTATTCAGCATTGGTTAATGGTTTCTATAGAGATTGATGTCAATCTCCCTGGCCTTTCTTGTGTCAACAGTAAGTTACAACAAGAAAGACCGTGGCTTTTGCCTCTGATTAGAAGAGGTGTCTTTCTCTGGTTGGCTGAAGGTCACCGCGCTGCAGTGTGCACTCACTTATTACAGCGCCCAAGCAGAGTGTATACAGAAAAAAGCTTATTTCCTCCCCAAAATGGCCAGAGCCAAAGGGAACAAAAGATGTCTCTGACCACATTAGCCAGCTTTCTTCTCAAAGAAATTTGATCCTGATAAACCATTAAATACAACACAGAGCTAATAAACCATGAGTGGGAGACCAACATCCCTGCCATTTTCTTTCCATCCATCACTTTCAAATCATACATTATCGGGTGAATTGTTATCCTATTTTATTGTAAAAAGCATATGCCACAGGAAAATTCAGTTTGATTGTGAACATGCAGACGACTCTGCCCCTAGGGAATTCCCTTGACACACAGTGCTGAAGAACAAAGGGTGGTCCAGGTTAACCTGTCTCCAAGCTGGAGGAGAACCAGAGATGAGGCACTGCTGATATATAACCTAGACTAGATGATCTGGGAAACAGTCCATCAGAGGAAAGACAACTAGCGGACTTTAAATTAAGTTTCTTTTTTAATGTTGGAGAATTTGCCAGGAAAAGACTGTGTTCTGAAGGAAAGGGACCATTGTTTGACCCGATGGAGGAAAAAAAATAAGGTTTTCCTTGTTGTTCTAAATTCTTCATCTACAAAATGAGACCTATGAGGCAGTGACTTTGTGATAATCTTCAAATTTTGGCTAGCAAGACTTAGAACTCATCAGACCTGAGCCCACTACCTCTTTAATTTAGCACGGAAATATTTACTACCTGCTCCATATCACGTACTGTCATGACTACCAAACTCATAGAGGTAGACAATACTGTGACATCTGACACACATGTGCCTTATCTCATGACAGGGTTTAACCTGATGAAACCATGACTTGAAAACTTACAAGTCAAAACTGCATTTCACACACCTCACCTACCAAGTAGCAGAGCTTAGCAACTGAGTACCCTGTGCAGTACTGGCTGCTGAACCTCATGACCAGGTAACTGAGGAGGAGCTGTGGCCTGCTGCTTTGCCAGCAATGGCTGAGTAAGCCACACCTCAGGCTGCTAGCCTGGGATAAGAAGAACTGCATGCAACAGTTGACGTACAGCTTCTACTAAGAGTGTATCACTTTTGTAATAACGGCATCAAACTGTAAGTCGAACAAATGTAAGTTGGGGACCATTTGCTTTACACTATAGCAAGACATACAAATAGAGCATAAATCATTGTAAGACAATATACATAGGCAGGTACTCTCTAGATACATTTCGGAAACCCCAAAGTGCAAATAACTCATTCTGGAGAGATCAGAGGAGGCACAAAAGTCCCATTCAGTGGGTTCCTGAAGGATGAGTAGAAATTTGTCTGGTGGGAAGAGGAGATTCCATAATGTGTAAAGGCACCCTGAGAATAAGAACTTCAAAGCAGCAGAGATACGGAGTACCTTGGGAAAGTATCAGGGAAAAGTCTGGAAAGACAGGCAGCCAGCAAAGCAGAAAGGATTTCAAGCAGTTAGGATTTATCCTCTAGAAGATAAAATGTTGATGAAGAAATTTAACCAAGGGAGCAGTATGGTCGAAATTCCTCTTAAGCAGAAAATCCCTCAGTGGCCTTAATAAGGCTGACTCGGTCAAAGGGGTGCATGTGTGTTTATGCTCCGGCCCGTACTTCTGTGTGCTTAGCTGCCCTCTCCTTATCTGCTCCATGCTGTTCTGCTGGGCATGTGGTGCCGACCAGTTACTCTACCTCCACATTCTTCCAAGCCTCTCTTTTCAGTCTCTGCAGCCGCAGCTGATAAATGCTGTTGAAAGAAGACAGATGAAGAGAAGAACATAGGGAAGCGAGACTAGACTAACTGCCATGACAGTATCTTCGAGAAAACAGAGCTGCAGAACAAACAGTGCAATGACTGGGCTTTGAGAGCATTCTATGTGCTAAGCTCCCTAGTTATCCTTCACAGTACCTCACTGTCTCAAAACAACTCTGCAAGAAACCTACTAATCAATCCCCATTTTCAGGTCCATTGAGGTAGTGCACATCTTTCATCCCAGAACTTAGAAGGCTAGGCAGGAGGTTCCAGAATCCAAGACCAGCCTGAGCTATATAGTCTCAAAACAACAATAAAGACAAAATTGATCTCATTTTCAAATGATCCACCTTAAGCGCTGAAGTAGTTCAGTAGCTTGGCTGTGGTTATGTGGCTCAGTTCCTACTCCCGTGCTTTGGGCTGTTACAGTGTATATCAAATGATGCTGTTTCCCAAATATTAACTGTATCAAAGCCACACTAACTGCTTTACATGGGCAAATATCCCTATCCCCACTTTACAGAAGAGAAAACTGAAGTTTGGGAACTTAAGTAACTTCACTCCGACAACACAGGAAGTGAGTGACGTGCAGCACCCTATCCTTGCTTTGTTTGGCAGCAGCTGTCTGTACATTTAGGTATTTTCATTCCCAACTCCCTCATCTTTTCACCCACCTCCCTGTTCCCAGATCCAACCAACTTCCAGGCTCAGCTAGTAGCTCAACTCCTTCAGAAGCTTTTCAGGAAAGCATCAATTTTTCATGACTTTCCTATTGCAACTATTTATACAGTATTCATTTAACTTGATCAAGATAGACTTGTATTTATTTCCTCTTCTGTTTATGTGCTGTGTTCACCCCAGACAGCTAACATGAGACATATCCCTTGCAGGTTACTTGGGCAGTCTATACCATCCAAACACACTTCACACTCAGCTTTCAGGATGGCATAGGAATTGTACCTCGATGCTGTGTGACCCCCAAGACAACCGGCAGGCTCCCAGCTACATAAACAAGGTGTGGAATGACTTCAGCATTTTAATAGTAGGAAGATTTTCAGAATGATAGCAGGAGAGCTCACTTTCTATATATGAATATATGTATATCTACAAATTCAACTGTCATATAACACAGTGATATAGGTTCTCCAATCCTATTTTACAAAGGAAACTGAAGGAAATTAAAAAAAAAAATTACAGTTAAGTGATCTGTCCAAGTTCCGCACCAACAAACCCACACATCTCACTCCGGAGTCAGCATGTCCTTAACTACTTTTCAACACTATCTCCTTGTATTGTAGCTCCATGTCACTGGAACATATTGTTCCAACATTAAGCAATTCTTCTACCTTAGAAGAGAATGGTAAAAACATTCTTTACTCCTGCTGCAAACAGTGTGGAGATGCAAAGGGAAGAGAAAGATCTCCCGATCTGAACAGCAGCCATCAAAAGGAACTGCTAGGAAAATAAGACTAAAGAAAATCGAGGTGTATTTCTCTTTAAAAAAAAAAAAAAGACTAGTGTGCCCAGTATATCATTTTTTACACGTTTCTGTTAATTATAAAGCATCCACGTCATGCCCTCAGTAATACACCAAATTACATAGCATACCTCAGGATGAGCAGCCATTGTTCACTAAGAACTGAAATTCTATACCAGATTCTGCAATCCTAAACCAGCACAAGGCACCCTCTTCAGAACTGACACACGACAGCTGTGAGGGGTCAGAGCAGTGGCTGGTGAAGACACCAAGGAAAGCCTGGAGCAGTGCTGAGCACCGTGCAGATTCAGCTTGAGGAGGCTGTCAAAAGTCAGGAGAAAGCTCTCTTTCCCTCGACCCTCACCAGAGCTTGGGGGAGCAGGAGATCCCAGCTGGATCAAGAACAGAGAGGGAGAACAAGGAATAGGAAGGAGGCCATGGTAAATGAAGACCACATGAGAATAGGAAGAAGCAAAGTGCTAGAGAGGCCCACAGAAATCCACCAAGATACCCCCACAATAGACTGCTGGCAATGGTCAAGAGACAGCCTGAACTGACCACCTACTCTGGTGATGGGATGGCCAAACACCCTAATTGTCATGCTAGAAACCCCATCCAAGGACTGAGGAATCTGAATGCAGAGATGCACGGCTAGGCCCCGGGTGGAGCTCCAGGAGTCTAATTAGCGAGAAAGAGGAGGGTTTATATGAGCAAGAATTGTTAAGACCAAGGTTGAATAAAGCACAGGGACAAATAGCCAAACGAATGGAAACACATGAACTATGAACCAATGGCTGAGGGGCCCCCAACTGGATCAGGCTCTCTGAATGGGTAAGACAGTTAATTTGCTTGATCTGTTTGGGAGGCATCCAGGCAGTGGTACCAGGTCCTGTGCTCATTGCATGAGTTGGCTGTTTGTAACCTGGGGCTTATGCAGGATCTCTTGGCTCGGCCTGGGAGGAGAGGACTGGACCTGCCTGGACTGAGTCTACCAGGTTGATCTCAGTCCTCGGGAAAGGCTTTGCCCTGGAGGAGGAGGGAATGGGGGGTGGCTGGGGGAAGGGAGAGGGGTGGGGGGGAGGGAGAACAAGGGAACCCGTGGCTGATATGTAGAACTGAATTGTATTGTAAAATAAAATAAAATAAAATAAAATAAAATAAAATAAAAAGTCAGGAGAAAACCACAGTTACAGTCTCACTCCAGCCAAAACCCCCTAAGAATTCAGATGTTGGAAAACAAAATACGACTGTTATTTGCTTTTAGATAAATTTATAATTGATAATTCTCCAAGCCTACACATGATTTCCTCTGTTTCACACAGTAATTTGGTGAGAGGGACAGTCTTCTATCTATGCAATCATCCTCTACAAAGTTCAGAAAAGATAACATCCCACATCTATCCAGCTTGAAGGGTGACACTGAGAGGGAAACCCAGGCTCCCTTTTAAAAACGGAAAACAACAAAATTACACAGCCCTCCCCTTTACTGTGGCTTCCTTTTGAAAAGAGAAATGCAAGCCCTGTGCTGCTTATGGAGGGGAAAGTAAAAGGGACTGGAAAAATACATAGTGACCCAACCATGAGGACAGTACTCCTCTGTCTCCACTCTTTCAAGCAAAGTCCACACCTTCTACTTTGAAAGAAGGATAGCAAGTAATGAACAACACCCTCCTGGCTTTGTACCCCCACTATTCCCAACACTCACTCCTCCCATCCCTTCACCTTATGGAACAGCAGGGCAACATGACCATAGCAGTGTCCCACACAAGTCCCACCACTCTGCTCGGAGAAAACTAGAATAGTGAAAATACAGCAACTTCCCAGTGTGGAACCACATGCTAATTCTCCAGAAGAATGAAAACTATAGCAAGAGTGTACAGAAACACTGTGAGGAGGGTCTAATGTCTACTTAAGGAAAGGGGAGGTCTAAAGTCCGAGAGTACAGGCAGAGAAAGGTACCCAGAGCTGAGGAATTGTATACCACAGAAGTTCTCTGTCAAACAGAGATCAATAGACACATTGACTCTTTCTCAGAACACGGAACATTTTCACATTCATGTAAGGAGTAACTCATCATCTATCTTATTCACAAGTTGCCAAAGTGATAATGGCCACACAGAACACCTCTCTGGTCATAGAGCTGTCCATAAGCCTGGGAGCCATGCTCAACTAACATGTAAGCACATGGTTCTAGATAAGAAAAGTGCCACCTAAATCCAATTATCCTCTCTTTCACTATCCCCCCCTTATTAATTAGTGGGTAACTATGGATACATATGTACATGGCACAATTCTAGAGTCTAGAGATAAAGCAGTGAACAAGATAAAGTCCCTTCCTTAACAAGCTTTCTAAGTCTAAGTGACACCATCTCCCAGATTTCCTCCAACTCTGTGGTCCTACAGGTTCACTGTCAATGGAAAGAGAGCTTATGAACTACACAGGTCCACAGCTGAGAGGCACCCTCCACAGCTGAGGAAGGAGTTCCTTCTAGCCTCTGGACCTGACGTACTACCTAGTGATCAAAAAAAGTGTTTAAGCAAATAGAGATAAACTTTGTTTGGGATGTAGAGACAGATTCTCATTGTTAAATAAATGACCTAAACAGATGGTGAATAAAAGAGCTAAGGTCTGAAGACTGGCCTAGTATTTTTTTTACAAGCTAATAATCTGTGGGGGCGGGGATTGTCTTAAAAACATGTTAAGATCTTATTTTTAAGGAATTCTGTTAATAGAAATTATTTTTAATAGCAAGTCTCTTTATCTCTGCTTATTCTTATCAGAAACATGGTTTAACATTTACTGTTTCAATAATTGGCACCAAGAGATAATATTTGCAAGAGTTGGATGATAAAAGTACACATAAAATTTACCAAAAACACCCTGGAGACATAGGTAGAAGGAAGAATCCAGCCTCAGCTACACAGCCAACTTGTGGCCAATCTCCTTGAGTCCCTGTCTCAAAAAAAACAACAACAAAACAAGTCATCTAGCTCTACCATCTTGCTTGTCGAGTAAGGGCTGATCAGAGAAGGGAAGCAGGTTGTGCCAAGTCTACAGCTACTTCATGGCCAACCCATCACCAACAGCCAAGAGTTCCCAGACCTAGCTAGTACAGCACCAGGCTTCAGGAAGTATTCATAGATGGTTGAATTGTTTTCCTTACTCCACAGTTTGAGAGAATATAATGCTACTACCATACAATATTCATAATCTATTACCTATAAGAAAAGTTTCATTTTCAAACCTAATTCTTCTTTATCCCCAAACTTCTCTATTCAATTAAGCTCAAGAATTTTTTTTAATTTTTTTATTTATTTTACATGCCAACCACAGATCGCCCTCTCATCCCTCCTCCCATCCCCCTGCACCCCCTCCCCCATCTTCCCCTACCTCCCAGTTCTCCCATGGGGGGACAGCTAAGTCTAGTACATTCAGTTGAGGCAGGACCAAGCCCCTCCCCATTGCATCAAAGATGTAAGCTCATAAATTTTTTAAAAAGCTCCTAAACCAAGGCCCCAGCCTAACAGACCCATCAGGAACCTGCTATGCTTAATTCATAACAATAATAACCCTATCAGAATATCCTTTCCCTGGATACAGCATCAGGACTCGAAGGATAAGCCCCAACCCTACTCCCAAGGGAATTTTCCAGAAAATGAGTGGCCAAAGATTTGAATTTTCAGGGAAAGAAAGACCCTCCTTCTTAGACTGGATAATGGAATATTCTGGCACTTGTACAATCACCGTTCTCTGTGCTGAATCAGCCTCCCTGGGTACACACCACAGAGGTTGGACAGTATTGCCAAACTAAGGACAAAATGTTTGTAGCTTTATCGCTGAGAACTGTCTGACATGGAAAATTAACGTGCTCTCTGGGCTTGTTTCACTCATCAGTAAACAGGGAGAACAGTTTTATGGCAGTCAGGTAGAGCCCACCGCTTTGCAGACATAAGATCAGTGTGGAAGATATCATATACACACATGAAAGCAGTGAAATTGTCATGAGTATTATCTCAGAACTATTATGAAGTTTAGAGACCAGGAAGTCATCTTGCAGAGAAACTTAGGAAAGACTTAAGCAGTGAGGCACAAAAGAATATCAACACACAGACATTAGATAACCCTAGTAAGAAAGCAGTCTTTTTCAGCCTTAAAAGTTTATTTAAATTCCTTAAGCCTCAGGCTCCTTGTCTATAGAATGGGGATGGTTTTGTTTGAGAACTGCTATAAAGAATAAGCAATAAATACAGACAGACACCTTGTATCATCTAGAATGCCAATTGAAATTTTCATAAATAAAATTTTCCTTCTAGAGAACTTCAAATCCCAAGGCTTCCTTTAGCATTCCCATTACATAAACATTTGAAACATCTGTAATGTAAAATAGTATCAGCACAAACACCATTCTAGGGCTTGAAGAGAAGGCTCAGTGGGTAAAGTGTTGGCTGTACAAGCTTAAGAATCTGAGTTAGAGTTCTCAGAACACACATAGAGCCAGACATGGCAATGCATGCATCAGTGATCCCAGGCCTCCTGTGGTGAAATGGGAGATGGAGACAATTGAATCCCCAGGAGCTGGTAAGCTAGCGAGCTAGCTTAGTGCATGCAGCAGCTGAATATACTAGATCCTGTCTTAAACAATACAGAAGCTATAGTGCTGATACTCAAGCTTGTCACTACCCAGCACACACAGATGCAAACATATGCACAAACAATAGCATTCCTGATCAATTCAGAACAACAAAAATTAGAACACAATTAATCAACATACTAACAACTGGGCCAAAGTTTAGGAATCAGTACTGAAGATGGGTGTTTTCTGTCACTCATCCCAGTGCTGTGCACATTTCAGATCCTGGGCTCTGCAGCCTTCTTTATGGCCATGGACTACAAGGATATTGTCTTCTGAGAAAATGCCAGATGTACAGATGCCTCAGTCCTGAGGTAAAATGTTAGTCCTAGCATATATCATCTGTTTGGTGTCATGTTGACACCTATTGGTGATGTTCATGACTTTTTATGCCTCTATTTCATTGTTTGTTTTCAATAAAAACATGAGCAAAAAGCCCTCAGGCTAATGAATTCAGACATTTTCAGACACAGCCTTACTTCCCTTCCATGAGACCAGGAGCAGGGACATTTCTGGTTGCAGACATATGTGGCACAGACATGAGATCACCCTCTGGACTTAATAGGAGAACATAACAATCTACTCATTGTTTACACTTTAACCCACAGGGCAGCTGGGAATCACATCCAGCCATATGCAGTGCTGAACAAGTGGTCATGACTTCATTAAAGCCAAGCCTTAATGCATACAGCTTGGACGGTGTGCTGAGGGGCAGGACTCTTGCCCTGGGCTGCTCTGAGTCTAGCCAAAGGGCCTAGGCAGTTGTTACAAATGTCCTCTGGGATTAGACTGTTCTCTTTGCCAGGATTTCATCTGCCATCCTTCCCTCTTCCCAGTTCTCCCACACAGTGTTTAATCAGCTGCTAGGGTGGCTAGAGAGGTCTCTCCATTCTTACCTCCTGACATCCTGAAAAGGCAACCAATTATAAAATGATCTACATACAATTGCATCAACCTACACATATATTAGTGCTTTTTGTGTCATAAAGAATGAATTCAAGTAGAGAAAGAAATGAAAGGGATTTCTTACTTAATCTTTCCAAGTCTATGACAGGTATAGGGAATATTATATCCAATTTACAGACAAGAGACTGATATTGAGAAAGAACACTGCAGGCAAATTGCAAGATGGAGATTTATATGTGGGTCTAAATTTGCTGTTTTTATTATTCAGTGGCTCAGAGAACAAATTACTTCATAAGCTGTGGCCTATCACAGTCCCTTTCTACATGGGGCTCGGTACAAATTGACCGGGAAAATGTGCTCCTCCAGATGAATCACTGTTTAACAGGGCAGGGGTTCTTTTGTACAACAAGTTCTCCATCTGGGTTTTGTTGCTATTGCTTTGGTTTGGGTGTTCATTAGTTTGCAATGCTAGGGCTTAAACACAGGTAAGTGCTCTGCCTCTGAGCTGCATCCACAGCCCTGCTTCTCCCATTTCTTTTTCACACCTAACCCACTATCAAGATAAAATATAACAAAAGTAAAAAATTTTCAGGACAAGTATGAGAGAACAGACCATGAAAGCACTTCCAATCCTTCATCAAAGTGAATGAGCCTTCTTAGACCTTCTTAGAGCCTTGGGCAGTAATAAAACATTCAAGCAGGTCATGGTGGTACATGTCTATAATCCCAGCAAAATTGGAAGGCTGAGGCAGGAAGATTACCACAAATCAAGGCTACCTGAATTACATAGTGAGGCTTTGTCTCAAAATAAGTAAATGAATAAACAAACAAATAAATAAATAAATAAATAAATAAATGTTCTTAGTAGGATGCCTACCATCAGATGGCTGCTAGAATAAATCAACTTTCACAGTGAGGTTTATCAGGTGTGAGAGAAGGGAACTCTAGATTTGTGATCCACTTCCTCAGGAATTAGCCCACACTATGGACCCTCTGAGGAACACTTTAAACCCATGCGTTCTGCTTGGGGTTTTGCTTTTTAATTTTGTTTCTGAAACAGGAGTAAAACTTATTGCAACCGCATTTTTGTTGGAATTTTCACTATCAGGATAATTAAACCTTTGGGTCTCCATTGGACACAAGATAGAACTAGGAAAAGAAAGCAAAGGAAAGCATCATGTTCCGAATGTGCTCACTCTTGCACCGTGTCAGGCTTGTGCTTCTTCTCAGAAACCTTGTGATGTCACTGGTGCCCAAGTCGTCCACAAATTTATAATATGGGATGCAGCCATACTTTTCCCTTGAGGCTTCCAGGGAGGAGGGGCAAGACAGGCAGAGTGTGCTTGCTCTCACAGATGGAATCCAGATATGACTATGTGTATATGCATACATAGCAAATGTATCCATGTGTGTGTATATGTGTTCATGTATGTTCCTGAGATATGTCTACAAAAGCAGAGAACAGAAGAGGAACTATCCGGAGGGTGAGGGAACCAACAGGAAGGGAAGAGGAGAACAGAGGGCAAAGTACAGTGATACGCATATCTGAATGTATCACAGTGAAATCCAATATAAGGTATGCTAAATTAAAAAATAACTTAAAATTCCTCATGGCGTGTTACAATTTCTACTTCTTCTGGTTCCTGTTACTTCACTTATTGGGCTCCAGTCACTCTGGCCCTCACTCCTGTTCTGGAATATGCTGGGTTCCCTTCCTCCCCTCCTGAGATAGGGGTCTTTGCACCGACAGCTCCCTCTACCTGGAATCCTGTTCCCCAGATACCTAAACACTTCCTTTCTCTGACTCCAGTTCTTGTTTTTATTCTGCCCCAAAAAATTCACTTCTAACTTAGAAGGTATTACTTTACTTGCTGGGGTTGCCTTTCTGTTACTGTCTGTTTCTCTCTGCTAGAGGGTAAGCTCCTGAGGACTGGGTTTTCTCTTTTGCTCACAGATGTGTCACAGTAGACACCTAGTATGTGTTCAGTGAACACCTGTTAAGAAACCCTAACTTCCAAAGAATGAGTGGATATATGCACAGATGGAAATATTGTACAACACACATCATAAATTCATCTACATATGGTCTTGACTTCATTCTGAAGAGTGAAGCTTTATTATAAACTCTGCTATGGACCAGCATTACACATCCTTTCCTACCAAAATCTCAACATTTACAATCTGACATGATTGAGCCTCTCTAGTATCACGTTCAAAACAGGCTGCCTGCCATGACTCATTCTTATGCTATTAGTTTTGTGGTCCCAGGCAAGTTACTTGACCTCTGTACTTCATATTCTTTATCATAATATCAACATAATAAAGCATAGCCCATGTAAATTACATAAGAGATTAAACTATGCAACATACCTACAAGTCTTCAGCACAGTATCTTGCCCATAGATAATCATGGATCTCAACTATCATTATTATAAAAGTATTTGTTAAAAGACATGAAACTCCAAATTCAGTATTTTATACTACTTTAACAGGTTTATACTGCTTCCTTGATTGGTCTATCTATATTAAAAACTTACTAAAGATAAGAATCTCTTTAATTCAATAACATTTGATTGAATAGTTGATTGACCTATGTTATTTGTGTGGTGTATATGTGTGTGTATATAAATGTGTGTACCTGTTCTTCTGTGCAGGTGCATGAGGAGGTCAGAGGATAACCTCTGCTGTGATTCCTCAGGCATTATTGACCTTCTTTTAACATTCTATCTGTTTAGTGTGTGTGTTCAGATGCATTTACCATGGCACAAATACAGTGGAGGAGGACAACACCAATGTGGATCAATCTCAGGTCATCAGGCTTGGTAACATCTAACTATCTCATCTAACTACCTGACTTTTGCTTTTTAAAACAGGCTTTCTGACCAACCTAGAACTGTCAAATAGGCCAGACTGTCCAACCAGCCCAGAGATCCACCTGTCTCAATCTTTCCAACCTAGGATTGCAAATAGGTGGCATCATGCCTGACTTTGTTTTGCTTTGTTTTTTGTTGGTTTTTTTTTTTTTTTTTTGGACTTTGTTTGATTTTTTAACATGGGTTCTGAAAATTAATCAGGTTCTCATGCTAACACAGCAAGCATTTTGTCAACAGATCTATCCCTCAGCCTCCAATCTATATTATTAAATCTAGTAAAGATACAGATTGTAAATTCCAGACTACTCAAAATGACCATAATAAATAACACAGGACTTAAGAAAAAGCAAGTATATATCCAGCTACCTTATCTAATTATACCATGTGGGGCACTAAACTATACCAAAGTATATTAAAGATTTTTTTAATTATATAATAGTGTGTGTTTTCTAGAAGAGAAGAAATAACCATACAGGAGTGGCACAGGAAGAAAGAAGCAAAAAGAATGGGAAAGTGGAGTCAGAAGGCAGGCTTTGCAACTGAAGAACCAATCAGCACTGTACGGAAGAAGAAAGCACTATCAAAGACGGGCTGACAGCTAAGAGTAAACTCTGTTGGAAAGACTACTTCTCCAAGATCACTGAACAATGCGCCTGGTGCAGAGAGACAGTAGCTGGCTCCAAGGAAGCAACAGTGAGTCCTGGTCCCAGAGAGCTGGGCACTGCACTTTCAATGAAGGACAAGTGCAGAGGACAATGACAGGAGAGTTAAATATTCCTCAGTTGCTTTGAAATGGCAATTTCAATTTTTAAAAAGGACTGTTCAGCTTAGATTAGTAGTAGCAAATAGGGTATCACCTGCCAAAAACCTAGATAGAATAATTCAGATTCTAACATTCCCTTACCATGAACCCTGTCCATAACTCTGAAGATATTACATTGTATACTTCATTTGATGCTATAAAAACTCCCATTACTATTGTGAATGACATTTGGAATTTGCCATGCTGGTATATATGACATAAACACTTTCTTAAAACTCTTCACAGATGTAGTTCATAATGGGGGTGATAGGATGACAGTAGGCAGAATGCTGTTAATAGCAATGTGACAACAGGTGTGCCATCTACAGGCACCAGTACACAAAAATATAATCTCACCACAAAACATTAGCAATGACACCAAACATTTGAACCACATGGCTATCCAGTCTCTGTATTCAGTGACAGTCACTAAGGACAAGTTGTGATGCTCATTTCCATATACAAAAAATGGATTTTAGACATGAGTCCAAAACAGAGACAGCCTACTCTTCCTCTCATGCTTTGTTCTTACCCCTTGGGTCTAACTTCCTCCTCTGTATTATTCTCTCAGTCCCAAATAAATTAAGAATCCACTTAAGTAACTCTTGTCATCTGTAAATTTCTCTTCCTGCTAGGGAACAGTGAACCTTACAAGTAATTATGCATCTTTGCACCTTTAATTGATGAGTTTCTACCATTTCCAGAGGCACAATGCCATCCAGTAACTAACCAATTTTTACCTCAAGAGTTTGTGGTTGTATGGTTTAAATATGCTTAATTCTGAAATTTTTAAGTCCAATGGTATACAATAAATATAGTAAATAAGCACATACGTACCAATAGGGAGATGACTCAGCAGATTAAGGCACTTCCTCCCAAGCCTGACTACATGGGTTCTATCCCAGGAACCAACATAGTGGAAAGAGAGAACTGATAACTTCTGTAAGTTGTTCTCTGACTACACACACACACACACACACACACACACACACACACACACACACTTACTTTTCAAAATATGTAACATCCTAGGTGCTATAATAATTGTGCTGGAAAGAAGGAAGGGGAAGGGGAACAGGGGAGGAAAAAGAAGAAGAGACAAAATGAAAAGAGGGTAAGGAGAGGTAGAGGGAAAGTGGAAGAGAGAAGAAAGGGAAGGAAAATACAGGAATAAAGAAGGGGTAAGAAGGGAAAGAAAAGAAAAGGAAGAAAGAAAGCAAAGAATGGAGGGGGAAGGCAGGGGAGGAATGGAGGGAGAGAGAAACAGGGGAGAAGAGGGATGAGTCGGGGAGAAAAGGGAATAGCAGGAGCAGAAAAGGGAGGGTAGAGAGAGAAGAGGAAGGTACTCACCTTGACAACTAATGTAGAAACCATGCCTTTGGTCCATGTTTAACTCAATCAACTCCCCAAGCATCTATTCCCAAATTCTCTCACAACACCAGACTGTCATACTAGCTTAAACGACAGAAGGCAGTTCTTTTTCTCTGAGCTCTTCATGGGCCTCTTCATCCTTCAGTGTCTTAAGAAGGCTATGCAAACATCTGGGACCTAACACTTATGAAACGTTGAAATCCCATAGAAGTCTACCAAGAACATAAGAAACCTATTCAACAGCTGCATCACCAGGGACTTGGTCTGACTTCTCATTCTTTAGCATCTTTACTCCTAACAGCAGGAACTCTGTCTTACACTGTCACCTATTCCCAGGTCTGCAGCTTTCCTTTTTAAAACTTTTTCAGTCTTAGTGATTTGTCAGATAAAATTATGACTATGCAAGTCAAACTAATTTTAAAAATTAACTTTATAGCAGCTCAATATATGGTACCTCAAATAACATGTGGGATACATTTTTAAAAAAGAAAAATTATAATTCAGTATTAATGATCTTATGTTTTTCATACCCAGCACTTTGACTTATTTCTCAGCCTTTGCTTAAATGTGTCACAACGTGATTCAAATACTTTACATAGTTATAATGTGGGGACCAAGAAAAAAACCGGCTCAGCAGTTAAGAGCACTTGCTGCTCCTGCAGAGGACCTGGGTTCAGGTCCCAGGACCCACATAGTGGCTCACAACAGCCTGTAACTCCAATCTCAAGGGATCTGACACCCTTTCCTGGCATCTACAGGCAATGCAGACACATGGTACACATACATACATACATGTAGCCAAACATTCAGACACATTAAATACAAAAAAAATCAACCTTTTAAAATTCAATTTAAAGACAGATTGGAAGATGATATTTGTGTAATATGAAACAAACAAACTCTAATGTGGCAAAAACAATTATTTAATTTCAAAATTTAAGAAACAGCAGACTAAAATTGTGTTCGGGGGTGAACAGAGAAGTATGGAGAAAGAGGAAAGAGGAACCATCTGTACTGTAATTTCTCTGATCACACCTCTCCCCTTTCCTTCTCCACATTTCTCTCAGCTCTCTATTTCTGTAATGACTGCTATTGCCACTTGTGTATCATTGGTTTTAGAAAGGGAGACAATCATGGTCAAACATATGGGATGAGTGTGGCATGCTAACGCACATCTACAATCCCAGGACCTGAGAAGATGAGGCAGGAGGATCACAAGTTCAAGGCAGCCTATGCTACATCAATTAAAAAAAAATATTATAGGCTAAAAGCCAGTCAGTGCAACATCATGACTACATGAGATTTTAAGAGTGAAGTTTGAAAACATAATTGGAACTTCAAACAATTACTGCTATCATTAGCTTCAATGAGAAAAAATTCTATCAATTTATTTGAAAAAGAAACCTCAAATTTATATGAAAAAGAAACCTATTAGTAACAAACAACTTTCAAAACCTCTTCAAGTTTGCTAGTTCACATCAATGAATACTCTAGCTCCCCACACATGCAGAACTTATGCAAGTCACCAGACAGGGTAATGGCGCTCTGTTTTCATCAAAACTTATCTCATGAAAGTAGAAAGGACACTCTAAAAGGGGAGAAGGAACTCAGAAAAAGGGGGAGGAGGCTTCAGAACAGATGTGTCATAAAAGCAGACAGCCAAAGTATTTGGGGAAAAGGGATACACTAGAGGGAGGAGAGAAACTCCATAAGCAAGCAACATCTGTTCTTATCAAAAGATCACAAGCATCTTCACAAGTATAAAGCAACTTAAGATAGGGAAAAATGCCCCTAGAAGACCTGATCCTAAAATAACAATTGTTGGGGTTCTTGATTACTGTCCTTATCTGCTGTAGTGCACACGTGACTCCACCCAAGTGCACAGGCACCCGGTTCTACTGGCTCTTTCAGGGCTGGAGCAAGGGAGTCAGGGTTTCACTGTCCATGTGGCACGTTCGACATGCTGTTTATCTCCTCCACACTAAGAAAGTATTAGCACACTCTAAAAGTAAAAATATTTCTCTTCCACAAAACATCCATTCCAAACTCATTAGAGTGACTTGCAGCTTAGGAGAGACAGAGAAGAAGCTGACTGAAGCCCCTTGGTTTCCAGCTGTTGGTAAGAGTCTAACTCTACACACCCGCTCAGGGAATCAGCTCCATAGTCCATATCAAAATCCAGGCCTTGTCTAGAAATCTAGAACTAATGCCCTCAAGAGACCCTTTACCCCATCCTACAGGAGGGAACTAGATCTGAGATGTCAAAGAATTCGTTTTATTTAAATTAAAAGATTACCATCAGCATGCTTTATAAATGAAATACAATTAATTAAAATTGAAATCTAAGCAAATTTTTAAAGGGAACCAGAAGAAGAGATATAATAAAATGACCCAGACACAGATGCAGGAATGTAGCCCAGTGGTTTAGTGGCTTCTTAGTACACACGAAGCCCTAGGTTGAGTCTCCAGTACTGAAAAACTATAAATAATAGTAATTCAGTTCAAATAATATGAAAGCTCATTAATTAAAGTTTGTCAAAATAATAGGCATATTAATCAAAATAAATTGAAAACCAGATCCCAAATGTCTCTAAGAACTTTATAGTAATTGTAACATTAAAAGATGGATAATGCTAGCAATGGTGGTACATGCTTTTAATCCCAGCACTCAGGAGGATCTCCATGAGTTCAAGGTCAGCCTGGCCCACATAGTGAGTTTCAAGCCAGACAGGGTATATAGAGAGACCTTGTCTCAAAAAGGGGAGCAGGGAATTGTAGTAATATTATGGTTGGAACAGTTAGTTCTAGCTTGGCAAAGATGTATGCACTACAGTCCATCTATTCAGAAGGCTGTCATGGGAGCATCATCCCTTTAGCCCAGGGATCCCAGGCTGTCTGGGAATGCAGTGAGCCCTGCCTTTAAAAGAAAGACATCAAAGCAGAAAAGTCCTCACCATCTATGACAAAGGATTAAGATTTTTAACATATAAATAAATATTTCTTAAAAAATATCCAATATCAAATATCCATTTGAATAACATATACTTCTTTGTGTTCAGCTGTTCAAAAATATTTATATACATATATATATATATATTTATTCATTTGATACCTGCAACAATCTGATGACATAGTTATGAGCAAGAAATGTATTCTTTAAAAGAAAGACATGCAGACAGTCCAAAAAAATGAAGAAGTACTCCATTTAACTACTAATCAAATAAATGTAAATTATACTAAAAACAAGCTGTCATTTTCTATATGTCACACTGACAGTGGTTAAAAACAATGACAATTTGTTGGTAGAGACGTGGTAAAGTGATCTCATATGCTAGGGTTAAGAATGAACTAAATGAGCCTTTCTGTAGGGCATTTTGGCAATATGTACCAAACATCTTTAAAGAGAATCAGCCCGCAATGCATTTCTGAGAATTTAAACTTCAGAAATAGTTGCAGAAGATGGGCAAAGACTGAGCTGTAGTGGGGCTTAACAAGATGTTGCTAATAACAACAGAAAATTGGAAGTAACCATAACTATAGCTATCAGCCAACCTGTGCATTGTCCACAATAGGACAGTATGGAATTTAGAAAAACAATCAAGTAGGGCTGGTGAGAAGGCTCAGCTGGGAAAGGCACTTGCCTCTGAGCCTGAGGACCTGAGCTCAATTCCCTGAACCCACAAGGTGGAAGGAGAGAACCAGTTTCCTGCAGGTTGTTCTCTAACCTCCACACATGTACACACACACACACACACACACACACACACACACACACACACAAAATGATGCTTTTCTCAAGGTATAATTTTATTTAATAAAAGGAAAATTATCATGCTAATGAACATGTAGCAATATGGAAACCATAGATTGTTAAACAAAAAAGAAAATGAAATATTTGCTACTATTTGATCCCATTATTATTTTAAAAGCAAACATATACACTATATAGGTTATAGATAAATGTAAATGATTGATATATGGTCAATAGACCAAGGATAAATAGATGGGTTTTATAGGTGGACAAACAGTAGGACATTTTCCTAATGGAGATGGTTAGAGCAGAAGAAAGGAAGCAGGCTGTTCAACTTGACTATCTATGTCTTCTCCGAACTTCTCAGACGCAGTACCTGTTACTCTTATCAGATGATGCAGTCATTTTAAAAAGAAAACATTGGTAAGAATGAGTATTTAGTAATATGTGGGGAAGTGCTAATGAGATGCTAATATTCAAAAAGTAGCTCACACCTGGGGGCCATACGTGCTGCTGCCAACATTCTATTCCTTGGACATGGTAGTGGGCTTGTGGATGCATTCTTATTTACAAAGATAAATTAGAAAGTAATTAACAAAAAAGAACCATGACTTGGCTAGTTATAAAATAGTGTCAATGCATTCATGTGGACTTATGATAAAGTCATATAAATTTTATAATGTAAATTTTGCAAGGGGAAGAAATAAAGCATGATAACCATTAACAACTCTGGGTAGTTAAGATAAGATTTCAAAACTGTTTTCATTTTTGCTATATTTTATAATTCCTTCACAGTAACTACATATAACAATGTTTTTAATTTTTTCAAATTGAAGAAACTTACAAAATAGCATATTCAATAGTATTTCATTTTCTTCTAGAAATAGGAACACCTAAGGTATAAAATCTTTTGAAACATATTCTATTAAACACTTTGCACTATTTCTCAGCACCACCCTAGGAGTTTCCTCATTTTCAGTTTCCTTTTTATATTTTCTGATTTTCTCCAGTAATTGTAGAGTGTTTTTAAGTAGAAAAAAATCAATGGAAAAGATTGTATTTTATCCTTTTCTTCAAATCCATTTTATCAACTAACTTTTAAAAGCCCATAATAATGCTTATTAATAAAAATAAATAATAGACTGACTTATTACCAAAATGATACCAACAAAATGACAGTTCTTCTAAGCAAAGCAAATCTCAGAAATGTATTAGTGTATTCTGTTGGGGAAGGAGATCCATGGTAACAAAATGTGCATGCAAGTGTCATAGTGAAGCACATTAGTTTGTATGGTAATGAAAAACACAAAGAAAAAAAGAAATTTTCAAAAGCATCGCATTTCAAGTGTGGCACACCTGCTTACACATTGTGAGTGAGGCCTGAAGTCAGGGCAGACAACCTCACCCTTGTCAACTGCCTGCAGCAAGGCAGAGACAAGTACCACTCTGGTGCAACAGATGACAGAGCAAGCTGACAAAAGGTCCTGCCCGGTACAGAGAGACAGGAAGCAAACCAAGGCCAGGGTCAGTTATTTGACAGGAAGGCCTTGCTTTGTAAAGTCCTGGCCCGACCCCTATGCATGCCTTCCTGAACACCAGGTAGGTCCTCCGGGTCTTAGATCCTTGGCTTGAAACCGAAAGTAACACGTTAGATGGTTCAGTTTTTAAATTACTGCACAAATTTGTACAAATACGAAACATTTTTATATGGCAAGGCTATTTGTGACCCTGGAGTGTCTTTGAAAGTAATATTAATTTAATCAACCATACATGAAGATGTCCATGATGGCAAAACCACCAAAGACTTGGAAGTAAATGAGGAAAAAAAGCAGCTTCTGCTCTGGCTATCAGAATCTCTTCTGCAGGGAGGGAAGGTCCAGCAATGGCAACTCTCTCCTATTTCAGAAAGCCTGGGACGCAGGGTTTCTCTTCTGGCTGCCAGCCCCAAGCCTAAGTAATCATCCGAGAGCATTCTCCACATGGAGAAATTGATACGGCATCAACAAATTCTTTATCAACATCAACACTTTGTAACCCTGACAAAACTAAAAGTGCTGTCATCTATAAATGGCCCAGCCTGTTCGGTTAAAACTTTGTCCCAGCTGGACAGTATGCTTCAAATTAGGTTCAAAAGTGTTTTCTTCACCCCTGCCTCATTTTTTTTCAGTAAATATTTTTCTTCCATTTCTAGAAAGTTTGCTTGCTCTTATAATTTCCACATTATATTCATAAACATTCTTCATGGAAATATATATCATTCAGTCAGTTCTTTTTTTTTTTTTTTTTTTTTTTTGGTTTTTCGAGACAGGGTTTCTCTGTGTAGCTTTGCGCCTTTCCTGAAACTCACTTAGTAGCCCAGGCTGGCCTTGAACTCACAGAGATCCACCTGTCTCTGCCTCCAGAGTGCTGGGATTAAAGGCATGTGCCACCACCGCCCGGCTTTTTTTTTTTTTTTTTTTTTTTTTCCAGTCAGTTCATTTTTCTCACTAAGGGAGAAAACATTCAAAACCTTTTATTTTTCAGTTTAAATTTCCAGTCCTCTGCATCAAATATCACTGACTTTTCATTCCCTTAAAATTTCACTCTCTCCACTCCTCCCCCAGTCCAAACATACACCCACACAGGTGCACACAGGCACACTCACAGGCATGTACACACTGTGTCAAACTCCTGGAAATATATGTTTAAACACCACCCAAAGGTGACAGTAAGATTGAACACTGCTTCATAGCAGGGGGGTGGGGGGGAGTTGGTTCGGGTCCTAAAACAGTACTGTACATGTTCATGAGCATCTGGTAACTTTTCCTCTGAGTTGATGTTACTAGTCAAAAATGATAAGTCACTATGATAATAAGCCACTCTCACAATTAATTGGTATAACAGAGAAGCAACAGACCTAAGAAGCGAAAGTCTTTGTCTATCAAAACATTGGAATTTTACACTGCTAATTACAGGTGTCCTGGATACCTCAGGCTGCTCCTCTCCAAGCCACATCACCAAAACATGCAGACAGCATCTCTGTCAAACAGTCACATCAGTTCATTGACAGCAGCGTCCCAGGCACCTACACATACAAGACAGTCTAAATGTTGAATCAAATACCTCTCTTTCAGGAATGACCTCCTTTCCTTCTTCCTTTGGTGGCCACGGTGTCCTCATTGGAAGCCTCAATTGCTGTCATTATTTCTATTTGAGTTGCCATCTACCTCCACACCCTTCCACGAAGGAAACATAGCTTTTATCTTTGTTTTGCACATGCATGCCACAGAGGAGGGAGTAGTTCAGTGCTCTTTGCTATTTTCTTCCAATAGTAAAGCAGCAGATGAACAAGCGATGCTGGTCCCATACTCAAGTCGGCTCTGAACAGAACTGCACTGTCACCCAATTTGTCCAATGGACACTCACACTTTCAAACAGCACAGGAAATGCTCACACTGTGTGGGATAGTATCCCAAGGTGAAGGGATGCCCTTTATGACCTTTCATCTGGAACTTGGGTCCATTCTAAACAAAACCTTGCAACTTTAGGTTGTTCTGTGTTTAGGTCCAAGAAATAAGCCCAAAAGCAATTACAGAGTTCACAATGAGGTCACTCTCAACTTGAGAGTAGACTTTAAGAAAACAGAAATAATGAGACATGGCATTAGTTATTTGTGAGATAAAAAATTAAATAGGTTGATTGGTGAAGGCTTCTACTTTTCAGACTGTTAACAGTTTTCACAAACATGGAATTTTAAAAAAAATGTTTAAAATTCAAATTAGAACCGTAATAGCTAACATTTGTAACTCAATTATTATACAAGTTTTATGCTAATTTTTTACATACATTATCTTCTTTGGTTCTAAAGACAAATCATGTAAAAGTAGGTCCTATGAGCAGGTGTATTGTCACAATCTCCATTATTCATTCATAAGGGAAACCAGATGCATTCCTGAACTTGCCTGGGTATACCATTCACAGTGAGTTAGGATTTGAAAGAGGAACTTTAAAGGCTACACTCTGTACCCGTCTCATTTAGATGCATACAAAGAGGTTAACATCTGCTTCCCGGAGAAGCATAATCGTTAGGATCACTGCCATGCTGGTAGAGGTTATCTGCTTCATCCTAAATCATGAATCATATGACCTCATAGAAGAAACATAGTAAAAAGGGCACTCAGGATTCTGCAAGTCCTAAAAAGCATCCCGCTGTAGGAGAAGGATTACCCGCTCCTGGCTGAGGGCTTTGAAGGTCCTTTCAGTATCTGTTTGTCCTGAACACCAAGCTTCTTAGACCTTTCCACACTTATACCCTTCCACAGTGTTCCAGCAGCAATGCTGTAGTGATGGTGAAAATCAGAATGGATGCAGATCCCAAAGAAATGTCTCAAGGTCATGTGTTAGAGCTTCTTAAAGGAGAGTCCTCAGTACAGAATCTACTTACTGTACTTAAATGTCACTGTATTCTTTCTAATTCCTTGAGAACCACACCTGCGTTCAAATTCTGCTTCTAACATTTAACAGTAATACAGTCAGGTTATTCAGCCTCTATGAGTCTATGCACTTTTATCTGTACAAATGGTATGCCTTGCTGGACTATTTCAGGAATAAGCCCAATGGGCAGATATAAGGGTCTTGGCACAATGCTGAGTGCTTAATTCTACTTCTTTGATACCTGAACAAAAAAAAAAAAAAAAAAGGAGTAACTGTTTAAGAATTAAAAAATAGGGCTGCAGAGATGGTCGAGGAGTTAAGAGCACTTGTTTTTTCCCAGAAGATCACAGTTCAATTCTCAGTGGTCATGTCATGTGGCTCACAACAGTCTGTAACTCCAGCTCCAGGAGCCAGGGTATCTGACACCTTTGGCCTGTGCAGGCACCTGCATTCACATAGACATATCCACATGCAAACATACACACATAATTAAGAATAATGAAAGTAAATTTTTTTAAGTATTGAAAAATAAATGGTAAATTTCTGTGCAAGAATCTATGTCATGTTTGACAATAGAAGAAGCTCATTTAAATGTTATTTTCCCATTTTACCTAATTTAGCAGTTCACAGACAAATGTAAGAAGCAGCTTAAAGTGTAAGAGAACTGATCTTGCTAAAGGCCAAAATACTAGTTGAAGAGAAATAACAGTCTCAAGTGTGGAGACAAAGGTAAAGACAGGAAGCCCGACTACAGATACAGAAGTTCAGAAGGCACAGCAGTCTTACAGAGGTAAGAGATCAACCGACCCTCCTCAGCTCAGGGGACAGCTCAGGATTAGATGTTCATAGTGACTTTTCTGAGCCATCATGATAAACTAGCAAGAAATGAAACTGAAAAAAAAAGCAGAAAATAAAACTATGATATGACATCAGCTACACACACATCACACCAAAACAGTAACAGGACTGCTTACTCTTAAACATTATGTATTGCCATTATTGTGTAAGTAAGTGCACTCCCGTGTATGCACCACAGTGTATGCCTGAGCCAACTTTCAGGAGTTGATTCTCTCTTTCCATTGTGAGTTCTAGGATCTGAACTCAAGTGCACAGGCATGTGCAGTGAGAGCTCTTACCTGCTGAGCCATCTCACCCAGCCAGGAGCTGTATTTAATACTAGAGTTGCAGATCACTGCAATTACCTTCATTAACTTTCTGTATTTACTAACTTCTGCATTTACTGCTTAGGAAATCAGCATGCATAGTTAAACTGTAAAAAAAAAAAAAAAAACCAGAGCTGACTCTCAAAGAGGAAGCCTAGAACTCGAGGAGTACACACATATATGACAGAGAGTACTCACTGCCTTTTAGAATCCTTCTCACATAAGCTGCACTGTTCCTAGAAGAACAAAGGTTAACCAAAGTGTAACATAAAAAAAGAAAGAACTGTTATCCAACAAAGTCACCTGAAAAGAATGGTAAAAGAGCAGTTCACATAGGCGTAGAGCTTTAAATTATGGCCCATGTGTGAGTGCCTCTGTCTTTGCATAAGACAGTTCTGACACACCCTCATTCTAAGAGTTAAAAAAAAAAAATATTTAAACAACCCTGGGGAAAGAACAAAACACATGGATAAGATGGAGGAAGTTCAGAATGCATCATCATAAAAGACATGTTTTTTACCTTCTATAAGAATCTATACTGCTTTAGCAAATTTCAGGATTACCATTACTTGCTGATTGCACAGATGACAGAGAAAGGAGCAGATCAAAAAGCAAACTGGACCATAAGAAGAGAACCCCTGGCAACAGTACTCATTTCTGCCCTACGGCAGCTCTCTTTTGGAATTGTCCCACCACAGAGATCATGCCAGAGGAACACATAGCAGACACCAGAGGATGATTCCATTCCAAAATGTGAATCTTCTGGAAGTCCAAAACATTTTTCCACTTCTTCATGAATCAGAGCTTTTACTTAAGAAGAATGAAAAGATACAAAGCCCTGGGACACTGTACAATCTCAATTATTTTAAATACTGACATATTACCAGCATTGTGGTATATATAGTACTGATACAGACTAGAGATGGACTGAAGGAAACACCCATCATGAGACTGACCTCTGGTAGAATCAGGACTAGAATTTAGAATGTATATATCCCATTCCAATTAATATTCAATTCATTCTTTTATAAGTTTCCTAAAATTTGACATTCCCAGATATGATGCTTTGGCTGACTCAGCGAACATGGACAGATATTTCTTTTTTTCCTCTGCTGGGGATTAAAGGTAATGGTACTATCTCTGAACACATTTTATAGTGCAAAGAGGATGACCCCAATCTATCCTATAAGGTATATTCAGAGGTGCTCTACCCTTGGCAGGGTTACTATTTTCAAGTCTTATTTCTGTCACTTAAAGGAAAAAAAGTTTCCATTAAAATAATAGTTTAAAAAAATTAATGAAAACAAATATCTTCCCTTACTATTATGTCTGGGAGAATATTTTAATCCATTTTAAATTGGATATACCCAAGTCTTAGAAATGCAAACTTCTGTGATCACAGGAGACCCTGAGAATTTTGAGATCTTAAAGGAAAGAAGGGCATAATAAATAAATTTCTGGTTCTGATTCATTTTTTCCCTTGTTTGAATTAATTAATGCTGTGGAAATCCCAGGCAACTGCTATTTCATTTGTGACTGAATTGAGTCCAAAGGAGAAAAATATGTAAAACATTATTTAATTAAATTTTCGCAGTTTTTTTCCTTTCCCACTTCCTCTCCTACCAGCTAATATACATTCAAACTCAGAGGAGAGTTTCATGTTGGCAGCTGTGGAGTTGCCTTGGGCAGCTTTCCTGTGTTCAGAGCTCTGTGGTATCTGGAGTCATATTGTTCTTCAGCTCAAACCCTTGAGTGCGAGTCTCATGCTCCTGGCCTAACTTCAAAGCTGACTTTAGCAAAATTCAAATCTCATAGGAAGATTGCATGTATTGGCATGTGTAAAACTCTTGAGGGGTGACGTGGTTTTCTTACTTTTTATTATTATTTTTATTTATTTATTTGGTCCTCATATATATGGATTTGCCTTTACCTTGGGAAGTTGCATAATAATGAGAACTGAAGAAATCTGTAAGTCCATTCATCTTTAATAATTTTTATTGCAAAGAAAAATACAAAATGAAAATTTCCTTTTCCAAGTTGAGAATTCTTGGAGGGGTGGTGTTGGGAGGTAGAAGAGGTGGTAGGCTGGGAACATTTTTTTCTATATCCACAGTGTGACCTCCCCCAAACAATATTTAAGTATGTTAATCTACTGCTTTAAGAGCTTTGTTATCCCCCATCACCTACCATACATGGACTTCTTGGTATATCTATGTCTCAAGTATGATCTGATTGTGTGCTGTCTTTCTGTTCTCACTTCCTGGCACCTGTGCTCATATTAAGCAATGTCTTTGTATCTTAGATCATCACTACTCAGTGATTTCAAATGTGGGTGCATCTTAAAATAAGATAAAGACCTTGAAAAAATATTGATACCTGTATCTCATTTCCAAATATTGATTTCCTTGGTTAATGGATAGCCTAATTGTGAGGCTACTTTTTTAAAAATTCCAAGTATTTGGAGTCATGGAACATTATTTGCCTACCATGTGTGCTCTCCACCTTATTTTTTCAGGAAAGATCTCTTATTGAACCAGGAGCTCATCAATTCAGATTTTCAGACCAACAATCAAAACTAACCATTCCTCCCAGGAAGGGATAACTAAAACTACAGGCCTTTTGAAAATCCATGTGGAAACCTACTACTCTAGAAGCTCCCTAAAAATATATACATAAATAAAAGGAATTTAAATGGAGTTACTATATAATGTGGGAGACAATGTCTCAACTAGATCTACATCATATGCTACCAAGTAAAGCTTCTAGTCACAGGAATGGGTTATATCTTGTTGAGTTGTTGGTCAAAGGAGTCCCATAGACTCCACAGACATTACACACAATTGCCAATTGGCTATACTATTGAATGCTATTGCTATTGCTATTGCTATTGCTATTGCTATTGCTATTGCTATTGCTATTGCTATTGATTACACTCCACAATAAGATATAGTAAGGCACTATTGATGAAGACACCACTTACTAATGCCATCAAACATTAAGAAATTTAGCTGGTGACAAACTAGAAGTTTCACCCCTACTAACTAGTGTTCATAATGGTGGAAGTCTCTACACACACAACCAGAGGTGAAAAGTAATCATCAGACCCACCCAATTACAAACTCTGTGCCCTGTAACAGCCACCTACCCACAGTATAACTGGTGCAATAGTGGCACAAATTTTATGCAAGTACCCAACCACTTTTGGCTAGGATGTAAGGCTCACTTTAAGAGCTGGGACCCACACATGATACTCATGAGGCCAAGAACCTGAGACTACATAAGTCCCTAAGGGAAAACCTATTTTCTAAATGAACACAGCAATAAAATAATTCCCAATGACATATTGCTATATTTTTAGATCACTCCATCACTCAGCCTTCACCCAAGAAGCTTCTTCTTTCAGTCAACAGTAATTAACATATTGACCCACAATTGGACAATGAGCAGACAGTGAGGGATCTTGAAGCACTCATCCTTTAATAGAATGTCTATATCAAATCCTTCCACTCAAAGCTTAGGGATCTACGTAGAAGAAGAGGTGGAAAGATTGTTAAGGACCAGAGGCAGTAAATGATTCCAAGGAAACAGCATTCTCCAGACACAACAGGGCTAATGCACACATGAACTCACAGATACTGTAAAAGAATACACAAGACCTGAACAAATTTAAGCCAGACAAAAGTCTGGCACAGAGAATGTGAAATGGACACCAAATCTCACCCCTAGCCAAGAAGCTCTTTGCCATTGATACTTTCCGGAGGAAGGAAAATGAGTTTCCTCCAACAGAGTGATGCTGGAGAAATATATCAACCACACTTCAGAGCAGGTCTCATGCTCAGGAGTACTTGGCAATACAAACAAACTCCATGGTTTGTGTGTGTGTGTATGTGTGTGTGTGTGTGTGTGTGTGTGTAGTCCTCTGTAATGGTTTGTTGTTGTTTGTTTTTTGCCTTTTTAGGTTTTGGTTTGCTTTTCTTGGGCATTTTTGTTGTTTTGTTCATTTGGTTGTTTTTGTTTTAGAGAGAGGGGACATAAACATGTGGGGGGAGGGGCTAGGAGTACTTAAGGAAGAAGAATACAATCAAAGTATACTGTATGAAATTTTTTAAATGAAAAAAAAAATTAACATTCAGAATTGACCTCACAAAATAAATTAAGAATTGTGCCCTTTCTACTTTTTGAAATATTTTTTGTAAGGCCGGAGGGGTTTTTTTTCCTTAAATATTTTATAGAATTTACACAGTGAAGCCATTGGGTCTGAAGTTTTCTTTGTAGAATCTTTTAGTTTGAATTAACATTAAAATTTCTTTAACACCCAAATTTTAATTAACATTCAAATTTCTTTCATAAAAGTACTATTTAGATTTTCTGATTTATCTTTTATTACTTCTGGTAAGCTGCATTTCATGCAATTTATTTACTTCATCTAAGTTGTACAATTTTTTTTTATCTAAAGATGCTCATAAGCCAAGGAAGTAGCTATGTTGCCTAGGCTGGAGCTGGTGATCCTCCTGCCTCTGCCTCCCAATTGAACTTGTTATAACTGTGAACCATCATGAAAAAAAAATTGTTTAACTTTAATTGTTCTTGTTTCTATCACCTGTGATGTACATAAATATGCTTTTCCTTGTACTTATGTGGCTTTCTTAAATCTGGACATTGGGATCATCACGTCTTCAGAAACTTTCCCTCTGGGTTCTATGAGCAACAACACAGACTGAAGACTGGCCTCACATCTGAAATCTTAAAACAACAAACTTGCTCAGCCTCTTTGCTTCTTCTAAATGTCTTCCAAGATTTAGCTTGCTTTAAATGGCCTCTCAGCCCTTTAAATAGTTACTTTTTGTGCTTTTTTTTTTTTTTTTTTTTTTTTTTTTTTTTTTTTTTTTTTTTTTTTGTGCATGTGTATGCCTATACAAGTAGAGGCTAGGAGCTTTCCTCACATGTCCCTTTGGTATATATATATATATATATATATATATATATATATATATATATATATATATATGCATTAGTGTCTGTATACACATGTATGCCTTTATATGTAGAGGCTAGGAGCTTTCTTCAAGTGGTTTTCTCTATGTCTCTGCATTTTGAGACAGGCACCTACTGAACCCAGAGCTTACCAATTTTGCTGGATTGACTTGTAGTAAGCTCCAAGGAATCTTCCTATCTCTGCTCTCCTCCCCCCACACTCAGCTCTGCTGGGGTTACAGAAGCACTCTGCAACTAGCTTTTTAATGAGCAATGGGGATCTGAACTCTGGTCTTCATGGTTTCACAGCAAGCACTTTACCCACTGAGCCATCTCCTAACCCTCTTAACCAATTTTCACTGGACTCAAGTGGCCTTTTCTCACTCCAACCACTCTCTATAAAGTTACATAAAGACATCTTATATTTTCTCAGTGACAAATTAAAGGGCACCTTGCTTTGCTCACTTCTCCAAGCCCCTATTGTACCTTCATTCCTGCCTGCCATGTCCTTTGTATTGTCTGCTCAATGAAATGATAGCAAATCTTTAATCTCTACCACAACTGTCCCCTACCCTGTAAAAGCCTTCCTTGACTACCTCATCCTTGATTTATCAGTCTTCTATCACACTGCTCTGCATAGTTTACTAGTTCATGTGTCTGTCTTGCCCACAGAGGTGTGAGAGTCTTATAAACTAAAGACATCTAGACCCTGCATGTGTGTATAAGGACGTGGATTTCTTTCTCCTAGAATGAAAGACAAAGACAAAAGAGAGAGAGAGAGAAAGTTTTGATAGTCTCCTTGACGCCTAAAGTAGAGTAACTACAAACTGATGTCTAGTCAGTGAGTAAATGAATGGATTCATGAGACAAGGACAACCTGAGTCATCACCTTAAACAACTGTTAGACCAAGGATCAAACATTCAATAAGACACACAAATAAACCGATATCGTATTGGAAAAGACATAAACGAGACTGTGAGCAATGGCATATCCATAGTCTTCCTATGTAGATGATTTAAGGAAAGATGGGTGGGAGAGAAAGATTGATCTTTGCTGTGTATATAAGTACCAGGTGCCCTTATCTACCCATAGGATTGTCTTATTTTTTCCAACTGCCTTACTTACATATATATTAAAAATAACTTATGTTTTACCATTTCCCAACTTTTAAACATCTAAAATTTCACTTGAGGATCTTTAAGCTGGATAACTCAGAAGTCTATGATGTAGCAAAGCTCTGTAAACCAACACAGCATAATTTTAAATGAAAAAAAAAGAATAGGTAAAGAATAAACCAATAGGTTTGAAAAAGGGAGTGTTGCCTAACCACAAATAAAACTGCATATTTCTAAACAATTATATATATTTACATATGACTATATAGGAAGAAGTCTGGAGGGAAAAGATAAATTGAAAAGAGCAGTTAGGAGAAAGTAGTTGATTTTGGAAGTAGAAATAGAATTTAAGCTGAAGAAAGACATTAAGGAAATTTTGCTTACTTTTTTCAATAATTATTCATTTGAGAAGTGTTTGATGGTTCTTTGGGAAGTATCCAATGCTATTCTATGACAGAACTCACTGGACTATGTTTAGTTTCATATTTAAATGTTTTTTACTTTGTCAATAGTCCCTCAGTGAAGGGAATCTAGAATAACAGAATAACGTAAGGACTTAAAAATGTGATCCAAAGTCTTCTTAACACACCAAACAGAGACCTTGAAAGAGGGATAAGTGGGTCTGTTTTTGAATCTTCTCTTGCTAACTCAGATTGAAACACACTCTTCTTTGTTTTCAGCCCCGTGCTGAGGCCTGAGCTCCAGACCTTGCACCTTCATTGTACACCACTGAGCTACAGCCCAGCCCCGAAATCCCTACCCTCCTGTTTCCCCTCTTCAAACGACACTTCTCTGACATCCATTCTTTTGTGGTTTGGAGACAGTTGATGGATTCTAAAATCCTCACTTGGGCTAATGGCAGATATCACTTGCCTAACTGCATGTAAAAATGCACACCACATTTTTATTCCTAGTTTGAACAACACAGAAAGCAAACTTGGACTTCATGAAGTTCATATACTAGAGGAATACATAAATGTATGTTCCTTGGGTCAAGTCATTTTTCTTCTTGAACTAAGAGAGTTGTAGAAGACAGTTTCTTTTAAGAATTAACATGAACTCATTTGACACAGCTCAGCATTTTAACCATTGTCTGCCTAGTGGCAAGGCCTTCACTAAGAAGCCTCCTGTATTTTCAGCAACTTTGGCTTACAAACATCCTTATGCATGCTTTGACCATGGTTCATTGTGACTCAAACACTGGTGCACCGTGGTATAAATTCTTTCTCATATGGCCACATCCTTGCTGTCTAGGGATTGTATTCCCACTTTCTCTCTGAGTATGGACTAGGGACTGAACCTGGACTTCATGTATGCTAGGCATATTTGCTGGGCAAGTGCTCTATCACTGAACTTCATCCTCATCCCTCTTTTCTGCTTTTATTTTGCATCAGAGTCTGGCTAGGTTTACCTAAGCTGGCCCTGAACACAGGATCATGCTGCAGCTTCCGGAGTAGCTGTGGTTAAAGGCCTGTAGCATCAGGCCTGAGCAGACTCTTACATTCTCTTAAATTCTCTTTTTGAGGGTTAGCATTAATGGTTCTTTAAACATCAAGAAGTGTCTGCCACCTAGCCCAAGCAAGCATGAACAGACATATTCTCAGCCTTTGTCCAACTGAAACAAAGAAGTTTGTCCCTCTTTATGCACAACAGCTTTCTCAAGTAATCATTACAAATATCTTCTGGAATTCATCTCAAAATAAAAAAAAAAAAAAAAATCCCTCTACTTGCTACTTGCCACTTCTCTGACCATGTGTGTATATGTAACATAAACACATATACCCTTCACTTCCTCTTTAAGATAATCTAAATGGACAGCTTCCTTTGAACAATTAAATATGCACCCAAGAGTCCTAAGCCAGCTGCTATTACATGGTTTCATTGTCTCATTCTTTTCCACACTTGTGCCTTATTTTGAATCTCTAAGATATCAGGCAAGGACCTAGCTCATTAAAGTTCACTTAGTAATCCTTAGCAGACAGTGAGTTCAGTAGTGTATCTCTATTGATTACAAGCATCTAGACAATTTGGTTCCATTTGTTGGAAATCACTAACCACTTTGCATTTTCAAGAAATGAGGGGAGGGAAAGAAATTTTCAAGTCAAAACAACATCTAGAGGACATCTTCCAGAGCCACTAAACACATTCTTTGCCTTTGACTTGAGCCTTCAGAGTGGTCAGGGTGAGTGAATATTCATTTTTCCTGGAAAGCTATATCTAGTAATTTCTTTTAAAATAGGTTTTAGTCCTGGCTCCCATTTGAGCTCATGTGAAGCAATGATAGCAAAAAGCCTTGTTGTCATTATTTTACAGGTTCCCATAAGAATTGTATAAGAGCAGCTGGTGAGACAGCTATGTAGATAAAGGTGCTTGCTGCCAAACCCGACAACCTAAGGAGGAAGAGTCCAGGGAACCAAAGGATGGAAGGTAAGAACCAACATCCGGAAGCTATCCTCTGACCTCCAAGTGCTTGCTGTGGCAGAAGCACACACACAAAGTAAGTAAATAAATAATCATAAGGGGAGGATCTTGGAGGAGTTAGGGGAAGGGAAATCATAATCAGAATACACTGTATGGAAATATACATATTTTAATAAAGGAAAATAATAAGTAAATAGTAAATGGAATAAAAAATTTAAGTATATAAAATGATATGTAAAACTTTACTTAAAAGTATGAACTAAATTTTTCTTATCATCTTCTTCATTTTATCTTTTTTCCCTGCCACCACCACCACCAAAAACATTTGAGTATAATCTCATAGCCTTAGACTTTAACATAAATGTCAGCAAAGACATTTGATAAGTTCCACCTACTTCACAGACTGACTTCCTTTTCTTTATTCAAAACCAAAAAAACAAAAGCAAAAACCCTTACCTCCCATTCTCCTGAAAACAAAGCTGTGTAACAGTATCATGATAACTGTCTGCACCATAGAATCTGTAACTCTTGTTACCTGCTGCAAAACTCCTGCAAGTGATCTCATGACTTTTTAGTTCCTCAGTTAAGTGTTAAGGACTTCCAGATTTTAGGAGTCCCTTGGAGCACTCCTACAATAGTATTATAGTCACTGGGCTACGCTATAGACCTGTAATGTGGAAGCTGAGTCCCTGTGTCTCTACAAAAGAGCTGCTGAGAATCCTAAAGTCAGGCAGAGCCAAGGGGGTCCCTACCACCTCCTCATCTCATTCTTTGCTGACATCAAAATGCAGAATTCTGTCTACATTGCATATCCAAACAGAACAATAGACTACAGACCTCATTTTCAGAGATTTGTCTTCCTTCATATCAATCTCCCCTTTTTCTTTCTTCTTGCTCACTACTTCCTCTCTCCCATAGTAACAGATGCTTATTAAATGCCTGTGATGTGAAAGACCACATGTGCTACATCCTAAGAAAAATCCAATAACAAAATAGGCCATTCCAAAGTAAAGAGATGCTATCAAGCAAAAAGTTATGCCTATCAATAGATCATTTAAAAATGGCAAGATCTGCTATGAGATAAATTAAATGGGGTGGCAGGCAAGATTTTTGTAGGCAAACAGTTTTTTAATTGTAAAGATCAAGGAAGTTTTCTCTGAAGAAATTACTCTGAAATAAGGACCTGGGCTGATGAGATGGCTCAGCAGCTAAGAATACTTGCCTCATATGCCCACAACTTGAGCCCCATTCCTGGAACCAACAGGAAGAAAGGACAGAACTCTGAAAAGTGTCCTCTGACCTCCAGATGTACACTGTGGCACATATAGGCCCATATCTACTCCCTCTCTGCAAAAATGAATCAATAATCAATTAATGAGTTAAATTAAAACCTGAAATAGAAACATGAAGGACTAGTCAAAACTGTGCTGTTAAAGACTGGAAAGACACTAGCCTTCTGTGAAGATCTTGGGACAGGAAATAAGTTGGAGGATGCAAGAAACTAATGGGAAACTGGCCCAGCAGCTGGGTCAGAAAAGATGAAGACAAAAGCAAGATTGGCTGCCAAGTGGAAAGTAAGATCCTGTGTGAGGGGGCCTTGACCCTTGGTGGTAGTTGTTTAGTCTGTTTTAATCAAAGTATTGTGGGAAGCCAAGGACCCAAAGAGTGGTAAGTAGGGGTCTTCCTACTATACATGAATGTGAAATTTGAATCGTTAGATGGAAAACAAAAGAAATGAAACACCAACTCAAGAAAGTCATTGCCTCTGGCGAGAAGAGGGGAGGGTAAAAGACTGAGTGAGGCTTGGACTTCGTGGTGACATTTTACTTCTTATAAATGTGTACATATTTAATATGCTATGCTATATGGTTGATCTCATTTGTGTAACTGAAATTCCACAGTAACATTTGTTAAAGAATTAATGAATACAAAGAATCCGCTGCTTCATTCCCTACCTTTCCATCCTAGTCTTACGTCAAAGTCTCTGAATTTTAAGACAAGCATACCAAATTCAGGTATTTTCCCTCTTACACATTCTGGTTCCTGAGCCTTGACTCTGTAGACTTTTAATATCAGATGCTAAAGGATCTTTAATTAGCCTAACTTTTGTTGTAGCATATACCTTAATCCTCACAGGTTTCCAAGAGCCAGAGAGCTAATGTGAGGATTAAATGAGCTAAGACACACACTTAGCTCTAAGAGCTACATAAATTTAACTAATATTCTCATTATTTCATTTACTATGCTCTGCTGTTTCCAGTCCTAAATACAGGCCAGGACATGAGAAATAAAACAGGAGCTAAGTATGTAGGCCCTGATGTCCTGGTGCTCTGAAAATACACTTCTTATCTACATTCAAATACACACACACACACACACACACACACACACACACACACACAGCATATTCTTCCAATTTTGGATTCATTGTTTTTAAAAAAGACATCTGCACTCATTTAAGCATTAACTAATAAACTATTAATTTGAAGTGACATTATCTCTAAAAACATATATTTTCAAAAGTGTTCATTTGTTGTACACAACTGCAACTTGAGGAAAGTATCACTGACTTCTAAGAATAATAGCATCATATTCAAATTATTTATTAACAAGGTTTTGCTGGTACTCATTATGCTCCACGTTACATTTTAAAGGCTTATTTCTGTACTATTGGGCAAAATTTCAACCTTACAGAATTGAATATTGACATCATTTTTTTTTCAATAGGAGTAGTCTTTGGTGGGAGAACATTATTAAAATCCTACCTTTTCACTTAATTTTCGTTGTACAAATAGCACAGATCTTCTCATTTCTCTTCCTTTCCAATTCACAAATACAATAAAAGCTGTCTTTAGAAAAGGACTTTAAATTAAACAAGACAAGGAAATGAGTCCTGGGACCCTGAAAATATCAAAACCTATGACAGTTTTTGTTGCCTCAATGTCTGGAAAGAATCTCAGCGAATCTTTATATGAATGTTACACTTCAAATTACATTTAATACCAAAAATTCCAGCATGTGCTCTTGTGGAGGGGGGCATGAAGCCAGGGCAGAGAGAGAGAGAGAGAGAGAGAGAGAGAGAGAGAGAGAGAGAGAGAGAGAGAGAGAGAGAGAGAGAAACAGAAAAAGAGAGAGCAAGAGACAGAAAAGAAAGTAAGTTTGTCACTGGAGATTCTTCAGTTTATATTACTTGAGGTTTGGACTTAGATTATCTTACTAATCACTCCTCCATGCCCACTTCCGTGTTCTTAATCAGCAATCTAATCCTGTGTTTTCAAAATTAAATACATTTATCCACTCATGCAAACACGTTCTGTGAACTTGTACCGATAGAGTGTACAGGGATCTCATCAACAAGAACATTTGAAACTTTTTAGAATGTTCTAGCAGCTCGTGAATTCATATTAGATTTAATTATTTACATACATCAACATTTTACTCATTCAAAAGTGAATATAAAATACTAATGCCAAGTTTTGTTTTACTTACCAAGCTCTGCCATTCCACCCCACCGCCTGAGCAATATTATCCACTCTTTGGATACTCATTCTTGCTAAGTAAAAGGATATTTCTTCTCTAGCTGGATTAATAATCAACTTTCTAGATAGTTCATTTGTAATTCTCTTCTGGTTAACCCTTAGCACGACAGCAGTATGCCTAGCTCAAGCTAATCAACTTATGAAGTGGGAAGGAAAAGAGAGAAATTAATCATGCAGATGACAAATGGGAAGTAAAATAAAAAACTGGGTTAGGCTAAAAGAACCATCTGCCTCACAGTTTTACACAAAAGGTATAAATGTTTGTTAGACATTACAAAGCACTTGGGTCATAAACACAGGAAGCAAGAGACATGAGGAGAAAACCCAGCAGGTTTACAGCACCCTGGGCCAGTGCATACCAGTCCATGTTTACTGCTTTCTTGCATGCAGAGAAACACAACTGGACTCTGAGCATAAGAGATCTGTTTCTTTCAGCAGAAAGGTCTGACTTTCAAATTCTAAATGCCTCCTTCCTCTCCCAACAGCAGTAGCCACTAGGTCCCCTATCCCACAATAAGTGCTTCCTGACAATTTAGGGCAATTTTCTCCAAATGTGGTCTGCAAACACTTGAATCTGAATGATCTGGCATGCTCATGGAAATGTAGAGACCTGGCTGGCCCCCATGTCACCAGTCCTACGCACCCAAGGCAGTTCTCCTCTGCTTTTAAAAGACCCTTCTAGAATAATCATTTCTGACCTCCTACCAGAGACTCCAGTATAAATTCTGGGGATTAAGAATGAAATTATTTACTCTTGCTGCTGGTAGTTTGACCTTGACCTTTTCAAGGTTTATTTTTATGTTTTTTTAATTACATGCATGTTGGTGCCATGGGAGCCAAAGGCATAGGATGGTCACTTAAACCAGAGTTACAAGCAGTTGTGAGCTGCTGGGAACCAATTCTGGTCATCTACAAGAACAGTACAGACACTTAGCCACTGAGCCAGCTCTTCAGCCGTATGACCTTGACTTTTTGCCTTGATTTTAGACCCTAAGATACTGCCTTGCATTTTACTATGTGCAAATGGGCTGGTCCGTGGAAGACTGTGGCCCTTCCTTCTAGGGTGCTGCTAATCCTCCATATGCAGACCACCCAGTCTATCCTCTAACTCTGTTTGGTGCTGGGGTCAGACTGTAGGCTAAGCTCCAGAGAGGCTTTTTTCTTAGTCTGCTTTGTGGGAGACTTTAGCTCCTCTTTTGTGCCTCATTTCCATATGGTCCACACACCTGCTAATATCTAATGGCCAATCTCTTAGCTGACACACTGTGTTTACTGTTAACTTAAAGACTGTTCTCAGCCTAGTTTGTCCTTCCCAGTGTTCTGTACCTGCTCTGATGTATAGTCATACTCGGAGACTAACAACCAGTGCTCTCAGGTGCCACATGAAAGCCCCTGTGTGCAGTAAGAATGATGAAAAATAGATGACAGTCAAGAACAGCTGAAGTCCTTGAGAAATGAAGTAGCAGCCCAGGACTGTGATCTTGGCTAGAATAGAAGCTGAGGCAGCAAGATTGAGGGTTCAAAGCCAGTTCAAATGAATGACATAGCAAGATCATGTCTCAGAAAAAAAAAAAAAAAAGCAAATAAGATTTTAAACTTGCTTCATTCTAAGCATTTATTTTTATTTTCATGGAGTCCATTAAGGATGGTCAACAAAAAGATGATAATTTAATCCAGAGAAAAGGTTATAAAGTATCTCAAACCATGCCAGTATCTTCACCTGTGGGAGCATGCCTAAGTGTATATGGCAGTCAGAGGTCCATGTCAGGTGTCTTTATCATTCTTTCTCTACCTTTATTTTTTAAGACAGTGTCTCTCATTGAACCTGAAATTCACCTGTTAGGGTAGGTTGTCTGGCAAATGAGCTTCAGGAGTCTACCTATTTCTGCCCACTCCCCTGGAGTTGAGACTACAGATGCCACCACATCTGGTTTGGGATGTGGGTCTGAGGCTCTGACCTCAGGCCCTCTTGCTTGTGCAGCAGGCACTTTACCAACTGAACCATCTTCCCCGCTGCTGTACATCATTTTAAGGAAATGTATAAAATTAACCCAATGATATTAATCAATATCACTTGGGAGCAGGATATGGTAAAATCATGCCAAATTTTAATCAGATAATCTGAGATTGCAAATCAGACCAAAACCTTAGGAGTCTTATCAGAAGAACTTGAGGATGAAAAAAAGGGATGAACTGCTGTGACAGTGGTGACATTTGAGGTATAGAAACATCTACCTAAAGCCAGAGTTCAGATGACTTCATATAGAAAACCTCAGGAAAACCCAATTAGCAACACCGCTGAATATTATGACTTTACCCAAATAAACAATAAGGATATACCAAAACTGGAAAAGTGGGGTCTGGAGCGATGGTTCAGCAGTTAAGAGTGCTTGCTATCCTTGTAAAGAACTGGGGTTAGGATCCCAGCCCCACACAGCAGCTTACAACTGTCTGTGACTCTAGCTCATGAGGAAGTCCTGCATACATATGGTACACATACACTCACACAGACAGGTTCACATGCATACATACACATAAATTTGAAAATATGCCTAAAAACTAGGAAAATGGAAGTCCTTGGCAATTGTACTAATTGGTTAATAAGTTTTCCTCATATATGTAAAAATCCTTGACTTGAAATTCTTAAAATAAGCATTTCTATTTTCCAGTATCAGTTCATTTATTCAGTATTACTGTGGAGACACTGAAATGGTGTGAACGTTGTTCTAAGCATGAGGAGTGGACAACCACAGCTACCCATAACTCTCTGTCACCACAGAGCTGGTATTCTGATAGGAGAGAATACCAATGTCAGAAGATTTTGAAAACTGGTAAAATGAGAGAGGTCAGGGATACAATGCAAACAGTTGGACCTCCTAGGGAGGTGATAGCTAAATAAAGACATGAAAAAGTGATGGCATTGCATGGGCTAATGCAATCAAGAGGGGCTTGTTTTTATTAATAAAAAAGCACTAGTTTAGTAATAAATAGACAATACTTTACTAAATTAACTTATGTGTACCAATGAAAATTACAGAATGATTAATTAAATGGTAAAACACAGTATGGTGGATCATGTGCAGGCACATGATACAGTCATTTTAAAATGTTCTTTAAAAAATGAGCAAATATAATAAATGATTCCAAAATAAAAATGTGCCTTTGGGGGCCTGGAGAGATGGCTCAGTGGTTAAGAGCACTTGACTCCTCTTGCAGAGGTCCTGAGTTCAATTCTCAGCAACCACATGGTGGCTCACAGCCTCTGCAATGGGTGGGATCTGATTCCTTCTTCTGGTGTATATGTAAAATACATTAATAAATAAGTCTTTTAAAAAATGTGCCTATGCTATCATCCATGTGCTGTGGGATGATCTGTATGTCCTGTGGGAGCCCTTCTTGGGTTCTTTGTGGCGTTACCCAGCAGGTCCGTATAGAGGATGATTAGGACCATGGGCCTGAGTGCAGGTGTTTGAGATGGTCTGCACTTGGCTGTGCTGGGAGATGGTCTGTATGTCAAGTTGTTCTGATTGGTCAATCAATAAAACCTGATCGGCTGTGGCTAGGCAGGAAGGATAGGCGGGACTAACAGAGAGGAGAAATAAAAGGACAGGAAGGCAGAAGGACTGGCTGCAGCCGCCGCCATGACCAGCAGCATGTGAAGACGCCGATAAGCCATCAGCCACGTGGCGAGGTATAGATTTGTAGAAATGCGTTACTTTAAGATATAAGAATAGTTAACAAGAAGCCTGCCATGGCCACACAGTTTGTAAGCAATATAAGTCTCTGTGTTTACTTGGTTGGGTCTGAGCGGCTGTGGGACTGGCGGGTGACAGAGATTTGTCCTGACTGTGGGCAAGGCAGGAAAACTCAAGCTACATCCATGTGTATGAATTTGTTTCCACATACTCAGTAACTATTTGTTAAGTGCCTAGTATAAGACAAACACCATCCTGGGCATAGAGAGAGAACATAAACAAATTAGCCACATTCTTTCTTCTCACACACAGATGAAAGAAAGGCTGAAATAAAGTATACTGAGTGTCAGGGAGGGGCAAATTTTCTTTAATATGAAATAATAAGGTAAGAGCATGGGTCATTCCCTTTGGTGTCTAAACAGTCTAAAATTTCTAAATACTTTCTAAGTGATTCAAAACTTAAACTATGGCATTTATATTGATCTTATTAAATATCATGATCTATATTTGTTTTTGAGTGTCTGTTTGAATATAGCAAAAATTTATGGTCTAACCATAGTCTCCCAACTGTAAATTGCATTTTCAAATCATGTAACAAATCTAATGTCCCAAAACATCCAATAAAATTGAATAACCTCAGTTCCCTTTCTACAGACAGAAAAACAAGAAACAAAGTAACAAATCTGCCACTATTAAAAGAAAGTGTTAAAACCATCAATTTTAATAATATACTTGAAAGCATATCAGAAAAAGGCAAGATGCAGAAAGTCTGAGGACTCTGGTCACCAGGCTTCCTACCCAAAGCTCATCCTTCCAGGGTTATCCAGATGCAATCTTAAACTGTACTGCCATATTTGTTTTGTTCCTGGTATGAGAAGTTCCATTTATGTAAAACAGAGCTTCAATTGTTATCAAAAATGTTTATCTGAATCCCATTGCCATTATCAGATATTAGCTTTATCCTACCTCTCCTAGCCACTTAGAGAACCAGTGAGCAAGTTATCCGTGTGGAGAATGCTTTCTCATTCTAATCAATATAGCAAATAGAAGCTGTTTAGCTCTAATGAGCAGGATTTCCTTGGGCAAGTCATTTCCATGTAATCTCTTCATTTTTCAAATTTAGGAATGTGACTAGCTGCTGACAAAAGTCCTGCAGCTTTGAACTTTCAGGACTGCTATGTCAAGTCTATGAGATCCTACAGTGAACTAAAGGAACACAGCTTCTCCAAAGAACAAAGGTAACCACAATGAGGATGGTTTGCTGGTTGGCGGGAGACCTGGGATAAAAAAAATCTGAAATCTCCCCAACCTCTGGACCAAGTTCAGCTTCAACCACAGAATCATGGTGGGACAGCAGAGAAGAAAGACCATGAAGGTTTCTGAGATCATCAAAGACAGTCTTTTTTGTTTATAAAATGCAACAGTCCCTTCCTTCATTTCTTTTAGCTCTATACACACACACACACACACACACACACACACACACACACACACACACAGGGTGGGGGAGTAAAACTAAATGTTTTAATATTGATATGGAGGGAAAGAAAAGTCTGTCATTTTGCTGAACTAAAAGTATTTTAAACCTGGGGAGGGTGATTTGGTTTTGAGGATTTTAAAGAAATGGCTCTGTATTCAGTCTTTTTCTATCACCATCCCCATATACAAAGCCCCTAGTAGATCCTAAAATTGTAGCATTTTCTTACGTACATAAAAAAATTGTGCTGTTATTGCAGCAACATCTAAACAGTTTCCTGTAAACTTTCTGTGATGGAAGTCATAGAATTTATGGTAAAACCCTCTGGAGTGCTGAGACAAATTTCTTTCATATTTATCATTCATTTTATTCCATGTGCATTTTAAGGAAAACCTTTTAAGGGTACCAATAATGGGAGAAAGCGACAACAACTAAATTTATTGTTAAGTATCACATCACTGATCCTCTGGGGAGCCCGAAGAGAAAGCTTAAATCAGGTTTCTCACATGCTGGAGAGGTTCCCAGAGATGTGCTGACCAGAGGCAAGCCATCCAGAGCACACTGGAATCTCGGATGGTGACAAAGAAATACCACTCTAACAGAAGCAGATTGGAGTCACCCGCTTCTTTCTTCTTCTTCTTCTTTTTTTTAAAGCATAGTACAGATTCTTCCCCCACACTTCCCCCCACCCCGCCCCCACCTCCTGTTTCACCTGACTAAACTGTAGGTATTTGTCCCATCACCTGACTTAGGGGCTGGCTTGAAATATTAGAGAGGGGGAAAAAAAAAAAAGACCCACAATCTACCATTGTCTCACCAGACAGCGACCTTTCGTGTCCTTGAGGCTCACCGTGACCTTTTCATCTTTCCTATCCCAATGGTCTTTCCTAACAACTACACTGCACTCAGTTGGGCTAAATTCCAGACTGTCATAAAAAGAACCCTGTCCTTTCAAAACAAAACCAATTTTTACACCAAGGTGGGGGAGAAACACAAGTCCATTGTTCCCTCCCAGATGGAAGTTGGAGTTACTAAGGCAACTGCCCTAATCCTCCTTTTTACCACCTTTTTCACATCGCTGGCCTATCAAGTACGCTACCTTTTAACTCATAAGCTCAAAAGCTGGTAGTCTAACTGGCTGCCCTAATTAGCTACGATTTTCACACTACAGACAACATGATGAGCTAATCGAAATTTGCAAAATAATGACGTACCTCCAGCAAATATTCCTCCTCCTGAGGCCCAGTCTTAGAATAACAATAATGAGACCATTATTAGAGAAGGGCATTAAAATGCTGCACTGCTGCTAAACAGAGAACTTAATTGTTCTGGTCTTGTCCATTGAATCAACAACCTATTGTTGTGGACTTGAAAAATAAAGGACTTGAGAATGGGTGCCATGATGATTGGTCTGTGGCCATACCGGCACTCTGTAGAATTGTTTTCTTTTCAAACTCTTGATGGACTAGTAGTTTTGTTTAAAAGTAACATAAAAGGCGATTGTCTGGATTTGAAAAAAAAAAAAGTCCTATTTATTGAAATCCTTAGAAGCAGTTGCATGGATTCGTTCCTGACCCCTGAGATAAAAACACAGTGATCATAATAGCACCATTTGTGGAGCCTGTCACCACTGCCTACAGTAACACGAGATAAGAGACTGTCTTTTCTAGCTACAGGAGGAAGGAAGGAAGTACTTCTGAGCAGAAAGCAAGAATGATGAAAGGTCAAATGCTGGAGAAAGCTCATTAATCTCTGAAAGGGAGACTTTAAAAATAATGCTAATTTAAGAATTCTGTGTAATTGCATGTAAAAAGCACGCAGCTTTTCCTCTCTGCCCACCCCACCCCCAGCCCTTGAGATTCCTTCCTTTGGTGAAAGACAATTAAAATAAAATGATTATTAAATAACCTAGGCAACATGTCTCAGGCAACCTGGAGAACAAGAAACCTAAAAGCTTTCAGGTCGCTATTCTTGTGGTCACCTCTTGTCTGTGGCAGGAATAATAAAACACTGAAGTTAAAGGTTAACTACTGTAGGATTCTTACAGGAGAAAAGCCCTGTTTACACATTGGTGAAGTGTCTTCCATATGGAGCCATGGATTGTTTTCTGTGAGGTCAGGCCAGGAGCTCCATGTGGAAATGTTGGCTGGGGGATGTATTTTGTTGTTAGTATTTGGGTCTGTTTGTTTTTTAAACCAAGTGAAATCTGTATTATAAAAAAAATGTATTAAATTGTAAATAAGACCTCTTGCTTCATTCAGTCTGTGTGTTGCTTCATTCATCTTCATCTTGTTAGGCTAAATTAATTAACAATCTCACTGCTGCACACTTTCTCTTTTCATTACATCAAATAATGGCGGGCATGTGGAGAATGCCCTCACCACGGGAATTCTGCAACTGCAGGGCCAGGAAGAGTTTCTAGGTATCAGTGCAGGAAGATTTTCTGGTAAGTATTTATTCAGTGTGCCTTTCACAGTTAACAATCAATTAAGCACCTAATTCCTGAATGTATTATCATAATAAAAAAATTTTCAAATAAAAGAAAAACTAAACTAAAAGTTGCAAGATACTTTAAACACACACACACACACACACACACACACACACACACACGCACATGCACATGCACACACACACGCACACGCACACATATTCCACAACCAAGTCTCACTGTCCATTTCAGCTAAAATAAACTTTCCAAATTTGGCAGGTGTGTTTTCACAACCGCAACATGAGGCTGCATGGAAGGCTGAAAAGACACACCCCACACTGTTCCGCCCCTTGCTTTGGAATGTCTAGCATGTGATAAATTGCATGATTAGAATCGAACTGGTCAGTCCCATTATTTTAAATCTATGAGTGCAACGTGATCAGGACTTTTGTAAGTTTCCTTTTCATCCTGAAACCCTGTGGCATCTGGGGCTATGCAAATGGACAAAAAAACGTAAAGCCCTTTTTAATCTTTTCCCTCATCAACCGGTGCTTCTTTCTCCAATCACAGCTTTGTGCGTGATATCTTTCTGCTAGCATTTCTTATTTAATTAAAACAGACACTGACAGAAGGACATGGATTAGTACTGTAATGATGCATTTACTCAGATTAATCGGAGGCTCCTTTTAGAGTAATGGCTTAAACAAAGAACAAAAGGAAATTGTTATGAAACAGCCTTTTATCCCAGGCAAAGGTCGCATTATGAGGTTTTTAATTTTGTCAGCTTCTGTTATGCTCTGCCTTGATAGTGGAACATGAGAAGTGCTTTTACCCCCAATAAAGCCAGTTATTATAAAAACAGCCATTAAAGCTGCAAATTAAAATGTCTGATTTTAAAACAGGTTACTTAGCTTTCAGAACCCTCTAATTAGCATGTTGTGCATTGTTGTGAGGAAAAGAAGACTAAAAATGCTAATGACCTACCGCCAGGTGACCGCACTGCTGCACAAAGTAACAAGGACCTTCCCAAGGAACTGAATGAGTTAACCTAGGACAAAATATAAGGCCCTTCCCAAGGAACTAGATAAGTTAACCAAGGGCAGGAGCTGGACAATGCCCCTCAAGTACAGCTCCAGAAACAGAAGGCCACAGCTTCCCGGAAGCAATCTGCAAGGCTCTGCCAATGTTCAGAGGACTCTCAACCAGCTCCTTTTTATATCAGCACTAAAATGAAAGCAGACTTCTTTCTCCCACAAAAGGAAAGGAAAGGAAATAGCAGTGCTTTACAAAACACTTACATTAGGAAAAACAACAGTCTTCTGACTTCCAAGGTCAAAGTGCAAAGCAAAGAATCATGCACCCAATAAAACTTGCTTTGCCTCTTGTCAACCAACCTTACCTCTCTTGGGTAAAGCTAGACCTGTCATGTCTGGAGTTAAGTTTTAATAGCTCAGTCTATATTCATAGCGTTCATCTATACTGTTCTACCTTTAAATGGCCTGGAGGTAAAGTAGGTTTTACTTCTCTGAGCCTCAATTTTCCTCATGTTATTGACTCTACTCAAGACAGGTTCTTGGTTAAAAGTTGCTTTTGACTAAAAATACTCAGTCATGTGTCACACAATGATAGGGATATGGATTTCTATAGCTGTGAATCATAGATGGAAACACTCAGCAAAATAATCTTATGGAATTACATACCACACTATCATACACAGGGTCTCCCACTAACCAAACTGCCATTGTAAGCCTATAACTCTTGTCATGTTTCCTACTCAATGACTTGCCTGTATCATTCTTTATAGACTATATGACTCCACATTCTAGAAGGCTACTATACACTGGGTCAATGCATAGACTGGGGAAGCAGTACTTTTAAAGTTCCACAAAAAGAATTCCTACTTTACCCACACAAGTACCACTGAATGCTTTGCTCTCTGAACTTCCTGAGGCCAGCAGTGGTCAAGGTTCCCTCTTTCCTCATCCCAGCCAATGTGAAACAAACTGTGAGTGGGACAGCAAGAAATGAGTAACTCAGGATCATTAATGACCTTAGTTGAGTTATATCCTTGGGAGGTGGGATTATCTGGGATTATATGAAATATTTATGACTACAAGAACACTGGAAAGCTTGACCACTGCAAAACTTAATGGCTTAACACAATTTATTCACTCACATGTTTGCAAGTCATTTGATTTTAGGTGAGTTCATGAACTTACCTTGAATGGCTGGCTTTTTGGTGATCTAGGATGGCATGGTAGGGACAGATGGTGTCACAAAACCTCCTACATCTATACTAAACTATACCTTGCACATCTTGTCCTTCATTAGGAGAGCTCAATCTGAACAGAAGATGGAAGCCTTGTCTGTGACACATTTGCTCAATGACTACTACTTCTCAGGAGGGATAGGACACTGAAATTTCATGGCAAAGGCTATGAATATGAAGAAGAATGGAGAATAATCAGGTCTTTAAAATGTCATCCCTAGCAAAGAAGCCAAGATTATTTAGATGATGACCAAGTCTCTGCAGAAGTTTCCAACTCCTTCCATGTAACTAATGTTGTCTAAACAACTACTCAGAGTTGATAGAATTCTCATTTTGATAGTGAGAAAAGTTCTTCACAAACAATGAACAAACAGCCCTCTCACCTTTTCTCCCCACTGACCCCCAGTGAGAAAACTCAAGTTTGAAGGCAGTCTTCAAATGTGGCCAATACAAATTCAATGTGTATTTTATGTTCTGATGTATGTGAGCTAGCTATACATTAATAAAAGAAGATTTCAAAACTTCAAACTTCTGTGAACCAGTCTCCCATGCCACACATAGGATCGGCTAAGTTTGAGGAAACATCAAGTGGTTCTTAATCTGAGGGTTGTATTCCTTTGTGGGACCTAACAACCCTTTCACAGGGGTCACCTAAGACCATCAGAAAACACAGATATTTACATTAGGACTCCTAACAGTAACAGAATTAATTATGAAGTAGCAAAAAAAAAAATAATTTTATGGTTGGGGGTCACCACAACATGAGGAACCGTATCAAAGGGTCACAGCATTAGGAAGGTTGAGAACCACTGATCTAAGGGATGAAGAACCTATATTTTCTCTGTATCTCAGGAAATGTACTTCCCTTCCATAAAAAGACAGGAAAAACCAAATTGTAGCCCTTTACTATAACAGTGTTTCAATACTATAAGAGCAAAATTATATAGTATTTCTTTAAAATTATTTTTAAAATCCTCAGTCCATAGCACTCCCAAAATTACTGTTCCACTTGCATCTTCAACTATGATAAAGGAGAGCAAAGGAAACTGACCTGAAGGTATTCCACAAGAAAGCATACTTGAAGACAATTAAGAAGCTAATTTAGCACTCTATAAATTCTGTGTTTGATCTTAGAGGTGAAATAACACTGTGAAAGCCATCCACAGTGACTGTACCTACTTCCTCAAGTTGATCTGGCAGAGACACTACATAACTCTAGGGGTTTAGCTAAAGCGATCACCAGTCAGTCTACTCACAAATGCCTACCCAGTAAAAGTAGGGACTGTAACTGTGCAAGATTACTAAACCCTGTGGCAAGGGAAATCCAATCCTATAGCATTACTGATCATTTTCTCCTGTGAGCAACTAAAATAGACAGCAGAGTGAGTCTCCAGCATCTTCAGACACTGATCCCTCTGAGCCAACACAAATAAAGGCTGCCAAAGCCAGCGATGATACTCAAGGAACAAAAACACAAAAGCCAATTGGAAAGAAGAGTAGAGATAAGAATACAGAGGTGGGATAACTATTGCTTAAGGCATTTTGAAAAATCTATATGGAAACCTATACCAGTAGAAGGTTCCTCAAGAGTATACATATATAAAAAAGTATAAATGAAGTTACCCTAAAGTGGGAGAGCAAAGCCCCAACTAGACACCACACACTACCAAGTAAAAGTACCAATACCAGAAATAGATTATCTCTTTGAGCTGTTGGCCCATGGGGTCCCAGAGTCCTCCAAACATTACAGGCTATTGCCAGTGCTTTTGATTACCCTCCAGATGTTAACAGTAAGATTCTATTGCTGAAGACACCACATATTTGAGTCATAAATATGGAACAATAAAGTGGGTAATGTCCAGTAAGCTTCATCACTACTAGCTAGCCTTCACAGTGCTAGGAGGAACTAAGAACACTACTAAAGGATAAAAGTTATCATCAGTCTCACCCAGCTATGAACCCTGTGACCTGTCTGGCAAGATATGGCTACTGGTGTAATAGTAGCATAAATCTTATGGAGGTAGCCAACCATTTTCTGCATAGATTTAAAGCCTTCTCCATAATATGGAACCCATAGCTCACACTGATAAAAGGGAAACAAAACAAAAACAAAATCCTGTGGCCAGATAAGTCATAGGCTTTAGGGGAGATGTACTATTACTCTGCTAAGGAAACATAGCATTAAAATGACTCCTAATGACTTGTTGTTAAATCCAGAGATCAATACATTATTCAATCCACATCAGCAAAGCTTCTTCTTTAAGTAGAACTACAAAGAACCAAAATTGGAGAACATGTAGAGAATAAAAGACTTTAGAATCTTGGCCCTAAATGGGACATCTGTATCACTCTCCTCTCCTCAAAACTCAAGACATTTACAGAAAAGGGGGCAGAAAGATTTTAAGAGCCAGATTCAACAGACACTTCAAGGAAACTGCATTTTCCAGACACAACAGGCAGATGCACATTTGAACTCACAGAAATTGTACCAGCATGCACAAGACTTCCACAAGCTCAAGCCAGGCAAAATCCTAGCATAGGTTCAGGGAGAGGTGGACAAGTGGGCCCATCTTTACCTGAGGAGCATTACATTTTGACAGCTTCTGCGCAGGACAGGGAGGTGGTCTGAATGAAAATGGTCCCCATAGGCTCATATGTTTAAACACTCAGTTGGTAGAACTATTTGGGAAGGATTAGGAGGTGTGGGCTTGCTGGAGGAGATGTGTCATGGAGTAAAGTTTGAGGCCCAGCTCAAGAGGTTTTAGAGGAGAACAATACTAGTAACTGGGCTAGAGGCAATTCTTGTGATGCAGTGGCAAATAATGGGGCTGTCTTCTGCCCCTTATCCTAAGGATTTTCCAGAGGCTAAATTGAAAAGCAACAAACTAATTTCTTTGGTGGAGATTTCAAGACAGTTTAATATTGACTTTGTTGTATGGTTATTAGTAATCATTCTCACCCAGGCTTACAATTAAAAAGAACTAGCAGGGCAAAAAGAAATACAAAATGTACAAAAAAAAATACAAAGAAAAAGAGCACCAAGAAAATTTGATGATGGAGCCAAGGCTTGTGCTAAACAAGATAAGGAGATTAAGGACAGACCTGATTGCCTCTGAATAGAGGTAGGGGCACCTTCAGGGCAAGACCTCATCCAGCCAAGCTTCCAACTTGTGAAAAGAAGAAGCTTAAAGAGTTGTCTGCTCCAGAAAGCAGGGACAAACAAAAGCTGCTGCAAACATGATTTAAGGGGTGTAGGCTCATCACCCCAAGTGGGAAGCCGAACTTGACAATGCTGTCCATGTGGTTCTGGCTTTGGAGTCATGAGGACACATGAGTAATGGGGTTGTGGACTCTTTCTCTGAAGTTAAGGAAAGCTGCTGAGGCCAGGAATGTGGCAAAGGAGTTGCTGCATGGAGGCCTTAAGAGACCATTTTGTGAAACAGTGAAAGTGAAACCTGGATTGTGTTGGAGATTCTAAGATGTTAGAGGTGACAGAGCTATGGGATGTCTGTCAAAGACAGCTACAGGCAGGAAATGAAACCAGACCAAGAGAGAGAAGTGTGTTGCAGGCAGCAAAACTGAAGGGCAGAGCCACCTAAGCCCTCTGACATCAGACATGGAGCTATAGGATGTGGAGTTTGCCTTGCTGGGTTTGATCTTGGATTGATCACATATTTCCACGCTATGCTCTGTTGTGTTAACAGTTTCCTCTGAGATTAAAACATTCCATACTTCAGGGAAGCTACTTAAGTAGGAAGGTAAACTACCCAAAATAGCTTCAGGAAGTTCCTGAAACTGACCAGATTCACTAAGTCCGTTCCTATCAGAATAAGCAATAAAAGCTTAGAGTACCTCTGAGCTTAGCCCAAAAAAAGAGCTGCAAAGAAGATTCAGAGACCAGACCAGCTGCCTGGAAGCAGCAGAAATCAGCCAAACTGCCTGGAAGAGAATTAGATCAACTGAGCGACCTTGAAAGGACATTCTCCAACCTGTTGAGCTGCCTGCAGAGTGTGCTTCAAGTTCCTGCCCTGTAAGCTGTCACCCATGCTGGGATAGGATTTGGTGAAACAGCTGTCTTTTAGCCATTTCTGCTCACATAAGTAACCCCTTACTCATATTCCTGTAAGGAACCCCAATAAAACAAGCTGTACTTTGGTAGTATCTGTACTTTGGTCTGTCATGGGCTCCCTATCTGGAATGAGTAGAAATGTGTTGTGTCTCCCCAGGAAAAGTTTTATCCACAACATACCCCAATCCATCCCTTTTGGAATGACAATTCATAGTCTGTGCCATTGTATGTTGAAATTATATAATTTGCCTTTTGATTTTTCAGGAAGTTACAATTAAGAGATTGTCTTGAGTCTTGGAAGAGACACTGGACTTTTAAACAGTGTTAAAATGATAAACGACTATGAGGAATTTTGAAGTTGATCTAAGTGCATTTTGCACGATATTGGCCATGAGCCTATGGGGGCCATTGAGTGGAATGTGATAGTGTGAATGAGAATGGCCCACATAGGCTCATATGTTTGAATATTTAGTGCCTGGTTGGTAGAACTATTTAGAAAAGATTAGAAGGTGTGGCCTTGTCGGAGATGTGTCAGTGGGAAGAGTTTACAGCTTCAAAAGCCTGGCACCATGCCCAGTGCACTTTTTGTTTCCTGTTTGTGGATGGAATGTGAGCTCTCAGCTGCTGCCTGCCTGCTGCTAAGCTCCCACCATGATGGTCATATACTACTATTCCTCTAGAACAATAAGCCCCAAATAAACCCCTTCTTTTATAAACTGCCTTGGTCATAATGTCTTATCACAGCAATAGAAAAGTAACTAACCCAAGCAGATTCAGTTTTGTTTAGTGGTTGACTACACTCCAGGATAAGACTCATTCCTAAGAGAAGCTGGCCACCACAAACTATACTTGATAGGGAGTAGGAGAGGGAAGGGAAAAGGAAGGAGGTAGGGAAAGAGAGGTTCCACAACTTCTCTGGGTATGGAGGCAGGGGTAGATCTGGGAGGAGTAGGGGAAGGGAAGGTGAATATGATCAAAATACATTGTATAAAATTCTCAAATAAATAATTAAAATACTGTTTTAAAAACAGACCATCAAAGTCCACCACTGCATCTAAAAACTTAAAAGGGAAGTGCTTGGAGAATGCTATCTTGAAATTTACCTAACTGGAGAAAAAAAATAGCATAATAAAGTCCATTTAAGTGTCTCTTACTCTTACAAGATTTATAACTTATCTTAATAATGATTTTGTTTTAAATCAAAGCCCTAAATTATGGTTTGCATTTTGTCAACAAGCACAGCATCAGGCAAGCATGCAGTTTGCACTGGCTCTCCATGGTCTGATCCTCTATCCTCTCACCTTCATGGAGTCTCTGTCATTTGGGCAGCAATCCAAGAGCACAGAACAGAAGAAAGGAACAAGTCTCTGCGAGAGTCAGTTTAGCATTGTGCCTTCACTGACACTGGGTTCTAAACAAACAAGTAAGCCACATTCACAGAACTGGGTCAATTGTTCTCAGGAAGGAACTTGATTTTAACTTGAAATTTCCATTTAAAGGCTTTTTGCTTTGACAGAGAGGCAAAGTGAAAGAGAAACATGTGGGTATCATAAAGGGAGAGCACCACAGAGGAAAAGATAGAAAATGGAAGAACAATTGCCTGAGAATCCAGTACCTGGCATGTAACACAAGCCCAAACACTGATTAAAACTGTCACACATTTAGAACAAACAAGGATTCAAGACAATGAGCTCATTTGTAAGAAACCACCTCACCGGCCACAGCACACATTCAAGAAGCCCAAACCTGAGCGTTCCTAACATTGCCATATGTCTGCCTTTTCACAGGAGCAGAAGAACCACAGCTACTTCTCCAGATGTAGAAGACCATTTCAGCCCCAAGAAGAGACTTGGAGAGATACTGGCTCAACATGACCAGGAGCTGGGAGGGGAGGGCCTGAAAAAAGGAGCTCTACCATTTCCCAGGTGTATGGGGCTTGAATGGGCTTGGAGCTTGGGAAGAGCTGAAGTCTCAGGTTAACTCTCATTGGGTGCATGAACCTTCTTTTTAGTTAATGCCTTTGCTGATATTCTCCCTGAGCCTGCTGTTCTCTTACTCCCAAATGACTGTTTCAAAAGCCACTCAAGAAATAATCAAGGACAGAAGCAAAATAGTCACTCTGCTACTGCAGAGCCAATGGAGCCATCCAGACTTCTCCATCTTCTCTATCTCAACTTCTCCCATACCTGTGTCCCCCAACAATAACAACAACATTGACTATCTTAAGTCAATGTTTCCAAATTCTTTAAGGATAAAATAATCTCTCTCCTAGTTACAGTGTATATTTAAATTGCCTCCAAGTAAAGGCAATGTCAGGAGTTCTTTGCAGACTGACAGGTATATCATCCTCAACTCAGTTTACAAGGCTAGAGTGTTTTTAATTCCAAAGCAAAATGCAGACACCATAAGAAGAGAAAAATAAGATTAATCTCATTTATGAACACTGATGCAAAACGTTTTTCAACTTTAACCAATTCTAAAACTGAAAGAGGGTAGGTTCTATGCCATTTCGCCTACATGGTTCAGAAAATATGCCAATAATAGCATATTTACAAATAAAAAAAAAAATTCTAAGAAAAAAGAAAAAGTCTTCATAAAAGTTCATAGCTATCAGAAAAATGTCAGCATGCATCCCACAGAAGACAGGAACTATGTCTTCCCTCGGGAAAAGAAACCTTCAGACTCATGTGGGAAGGAATACCACAAGGCCTTTGGGAAGATGAAGGCCTAATTGCAAAGTCAAAATCCACATGTTCTCCCTTGTAGGAAATCTAAAACAATCATAGTCAAAGAAACAGGATAGTATGTGTACGGACTAGGGAGGGAACCCAGAAGTAGCTCTGGGTCAAAAGACAAAGTTGCACTTAGGTAGAAGTTATAGGTGACAAGAATGGAAGGGGGCAGTTAATTAGCTTATGTCTAGCATTTCATTTAATATACATTAATATACACTGTATCCCCCCATTACAAACAATTATTAACTTGTCAAACTAAATGAATTTTAAAAAATAAACTATAAACTTTAACTAGTTTTTAAATAGAAAATAAAGTAGTACCCTCATCCAAAGCAGGTAGGATCCACTTGGGGTCCCATGTACATCTGTATGACATGCTGAGCAATGTGGTAGACAATGCTTAGTGTACAGCATTAAGCAAAAAATCACTTGGAACTGGATGATTTGTATAAAAACACAAACTGGAGCAAGGAATAGTGGCTCACATCTGTAATCCCAGCACTTGAAAGCTGAGGGGGGAAGATTGCCAAGAACCTGAGAGCAGTCTGGGTGAGGAGCATGAGACAGTGTCTCAAGAAACAAAACAACAGCAACAAGGACATGAAGGCAGGCTGGACACTTGTGGCATGGCATGTGAGGGCTCTCCTTTTCCCTCATTCTTGCAATGCAAATGCTTAAACAGAAACAATAGGAAAGTTGTGAGGTCCGTTCTGAGTCTCTCCTGTCAGCAATGGGAATGAGAAAGAGATAGTGAGATGAATAAGGAAGACAATAATAGAAGACTTCAAGAACTTCTGTCAGAGCAGGCCAGGCCTCAGAATTATGTCCATTTTGAGTGTGATTTACCCTTGGTTAAAATTCTGGGTCTGTTGAGGAAAGGGTAAAGTCTTCTTAATGACTAGAAATAAAACTTCAAACACTATCTCTAAGAAATTCTACCATATGGCTCAGAGACAATGTCTTCCAAACATGCTATTAGAGGAGGTGGAGGGTGAACAGGTTTGGCTTAATCCTAAATGGCTCCAAGGTGAATGCTATTCTTCTAAACTAGTAGTCAGCACCCCAAATATGAGCAAGAGCTTTTCCTAGTGAAAGTCCCCACATCTGAGAAGGTCCTGTCTGAGACTGTCAGGTCTGAATGCTTGTGCCTTTCAGGACCAGGAGAAAATGGCCAACTTAGAGCAGTGGCACTCAAGGCTTGCAAGTTTAAAAAAAAAAAAAAAAAAAAAAGAGCAAATTTGATTAAGAATGTACTCATGAAAAAAAAAAAAAAAAAAAAACGCATGAAAACCAGGATGTCATTTCTGATGATGTTTTTAACTTTTAAGCAATAAAATCCTACAACACAAAGGTCCAGTATATGTTTAAGAGAAGCACAATTAGCCTAGTCTTTTCATGTTTATTTCAGATCATATTAAAACAGGCAAATGGAGGACTCCTATATGGCTATGTACATGCCCTTTAAATGTAATTTATAAGAAACAAATAGATTCCCCATTGCTACATTTGGAGAGTAATTTTCCTATCAAATGCAGATTATTTTTTCAAGGCAACAACAAAATCTGTACTATAGCACTATTCCTATTTTGTTTTGTAAACTAGTGAGAAAATCTCCAATTTGAAGCAAATCCATTACAGTTGATCTTAAGTAGAATTATATACTAATGAATAGGATTAGCATCTGAAAATGTCACACATAGGCAGATGAAGTAAGGGAAGGCAGACATCTAACAAAAATGTCAAACTGAAACAGAGAGAAGTTAATATTAAAAACATAAGCAAATTTCAACTTCTTTTATTTAAAGAAAGGGAAAACTATACTTTTAACTCAAGAGGAAAAGAAATCTATAAACTTTTCTATTTTCAAAATAACATAAACTGAAAGTCTGAAATTTATCTAGCTATATCACCTTGTTTGCATTCTATTCTTTGACAGTGCTAATAAAATCATCTGGTAGTGGCTGTTTAAACAGTAATGACTTTCATTACATCACCCACACTCCTTCATGCTCCTGGAAAATGAAGCATAGTGAATAAACCACACTATTGGGTGCGTCCGTGGACACCAAAACACTGTTCCATGTGGTCACCCCACACCAGGAGTGCCAGCTCTGGGTACATTTATTACAACACTTTTAGTTGTAAGTGATAAGAACCAATTCAAAATGGCTTTAATAAAAGTAATCTATATGTTCATAGATATGAGAAATCCTGGCTTCTGACAGTGGGACTCCATCCCAAGATGATTTACATAGGAACCAGTCTTCTTCCCTCCTTCTCTCAAGCTCATTCCCCCTTATGAAAGGGGCAATGACCACCTGCAACTCCATTAGTAAACTCAGTAGAAAGATGATGTTTCATTTCCACTAATGGGAGAAAATACCCCAATATTGAGTCCTCTGTCATGACTTAGACAACAAGTTTATTTCTGTGCCAATTTCTGTGTCTAGGCACATGGAATGTCTGCTCACTAGAATTTGGGTGGGTCAGGACCTCTCTACCTTAGCACCTGAAACACATGAAAATCTTTTTCCTAGGAGAAAGCTGGAGAATGCTGAATATGAAAATCAGAAGACAACATAATGCATAGGGTTTGTTTTTCTAATAATTATTATAATCCAGAAATAGGGTAGAAGTGAAATTCCAAACTATTTATCATATGGAAGCTGCAGATCAAAGGTTTCTTTGGGTTGTTTCTAGAAGTCCTTAGGATAAAAACTATGAATGAGCAATTCTTATTTTGATAACCTCAGTTCTATGCCATAGATTCAAAGATGGACACTCCAAAACACTACTTCTGTCCTCCTAAATTTAAATTCATATAATGCAGAGATCTACAGAGGCCCATTCATCATTTGGGGGGTTTGGGGGAGGTTGGGTTTTGTTTTGGTTTTTTGTTTGTTTGTTTTTCTGTGTGTGTGTGTGTGTGTGTGTGTGTGTGTGTGTGTGTGTGTGTGTGTGTGTTTGAGATAGTCTATAGCTTAGTCTGGCATTGAAATCCTGATCATCCTCCCTCAGCTAGAATTACAGCCTTGGACCACCACACCACACTGGCATCTTGAAATGTTTGTATTCAAAACCTCTCTCTGATGGCAAGCAAACCTTTGTGAATGAAGAGTCCATGCAACTTAACCATTTATCTTAATTTTTTGTTGCTGGTGGTGTTGTGGTGGTGATGGTTGTTCTTTGAGACAGGGTTTCACTATGTAGCTTTGGCTGACCTGGAACTCACTATATAAACCAGGCTGGCCTCAAACTCTTACCTTAATTTTAACTGAATATATATGCCACAAAAGAACAGTATACCAAGTTAGAATGTAGGGCCAGTGAGGTGGCTCAACAAATAAAGGTACTTGCCTCCAAGCCAGGCCACCTAAGTTCAATCCCCAGGACTCACATGGTAGAAGGAGAGAACTGACTCCAGCAAGTTGTCCTCTGGCATACACAAAAAATAAAAATGTAATTTAAAATGCTAAACTACTATTGACTATTTATACCTTGAGTTGGAGCAGTCATCCAGTCCATACATAAGGATGCTGTGTTATGGAATGGCACAATGCAAGAAATTCGAAGGAGAGTAGAAAGTCATTGAAGGATGGAATTGCTAAGAGACCAGAGATGATTTTCATTAACATCACCATGGTTCACACATTTATTTTATGCATGTATTTAAAGCACTATGTGCAAACTGTGGTGTTAAGAGGATATGAACAACATGACCTATGGTGCAGCCCCTGATCCTGTAGTAAGATAAAAAGAGTGTAATGATGATAGTGAGGCTGGCATGACAATTCTTTCTCCTTCCCCACTCCATCACAAGCCCCAGATTTTCCTCAGCATCTCATGGCATATAAAGCACTTTACATTTTTAAATGTTTTGTTCAATTCATCTGCAAATGATTTCTTTGCTTCTTCCTAATTCCCAGGATAACATGGAAAAGCAAGCAGTGCAAATAAGCAAAACTGAATGTAAGAAGACCAATGTAAATTTGGTGCATTAGGGAAAGGATTATGATGAGTATAGTTATTTTAGAATAATGCTTAATTAATTTGATCAATAATTCTAAACTGTGTGCTTATTGGATAGTAGGAATTATATAACTATGTTATTTAAGGTGGATTAGACACCTGCCTGATAGAAAAAAAAAATTCCAATTAGAAACTAAAAGAAAGGACTGTTTGCAAAAACCACTAAAAAGACCCATTCTGACAAGCACAATAAGAGAGATAGAAAACACAATGGGAGTTCAGGTAAAGTGAGATCACCAGACTACCAGGAACTGGCCTCTGATGACACAGGCCAGGATCCTACAAGTGAACATGTTTGTCAGAAACAGGCAAGAAGAGCTGGTGTGACACACACTGCAAACATAGAAGAGGGGTCCTTATACTAGTGGGTTCTATATATCAAGATAATTTTGGATGAAGATACCATATATGTAAAAGCTATTTAATGCCCTAAATTTTTAATACATTGTATTATTCAAAACTAGAATATTTTGAGAGCTATAAATGATATATGCTAGAATACTGTGGCAGGCAAAATATTTGCAATGTATAAAGAATGGGACTTTTCATATACAATCTGTGGCCAGCATTACATGCCAAAGATACTCAAGATATATGTTCTTCTTTATTATTTACATTTTAGCAAATGAATAATAAAATATGAGAAAAGCCTCCCACATATAAATGGGAAGTACTTTTAATATTTGAGAGGCCATATAAATTATCTGCTTAACTGGGCAGGTAAAATCTATATCGCTTCACTATAAAAATAACTGGGCATCCAGGAAGATTTCTGTTCCCCTGTGGCCAGTAAATAAAACATCTACCATTTGCACAAATACACCATGGACTATGTAAGCAGAATAAATGATCAATCATGAGGGACTTCAGCAAAACTCGAAGTTTTCTGGTGGACTAAATGGTATTGCGCTGAGCAAAATAATAGGAAAAGAATCTAAAAAGAAAAGCTGCCTCTTAAGTACACCAGTTGTTGCATTAAAACAGTTGAGACATGAGGAACACTGAAGAGATTGGATTTGGGGCAGTTATTTGATTTTTAAATATTCAAAGGAAAGCTTAGCAGGCACCTTCACTGTGTATTTGTCCTAACATGTGGCTCTATGAATAAAATGGAAAATGGCTTCCTTTCCATGTGCAATGGACAAGGTCACAGAACTTACCCATGAGCATTGGAAATAGGTCAATGTAATGATGGCACTCTGGCTGACCCATTACATTGTTTAGCCTGCATAAAACCCACCTGTCTGTTTAGAGTTACATGTAGACAAGTAATTAACTCACCACCAAACTTCTGCTAAGCTTCCTGTAAAGTCACAGGAATGGTGACTTTCTTACTGGACAATATCATGTCTCTAACACTTCTTAAAAAGCAAAGTAGCAGATACAGAATTTTCCAAAATGTCTCTGGTACTGCCTATGACATCCTAGAGGATCCCACTGATTCTAAAACAGACTTGTAAAACTGAATGCCACCTGAAAAACACTTGGGGACAACAGGTGGCTAATTTGTGCTATCTAGAAAAGTCTAAAAATTTGTTCAAATTACAGAAATCTACAACTGGTCAAAATGCAGAAATATCTCTATACTAGAACCCCTATACCTAAAACTCAAGGAACAGCATGAAAGAAGAGGTGGAAAAACTGTAAAAGCCAGAAGACCAGGAATTCCACTATGAGATTGTGCCTGTGAACGAGAAACTACACCCATGAAATATCAACAACATGGCTGCCTAAACAAGACTGGAACCATGACAACACCAATTGACTTCACATTGTGGATGGGGAAAATCTCACAGGGCCTCACCACTAGATGACGAGCAATTAATGACTGCTAAGAGAGGGAGAAACAGTCTTCCTCAGTGATGAACCCTCTAATTGATTATTTAATACCAAGTAGTCAACCCTAAAAACATATACACACAAGCAATACTAAATGGGCTCAGCAGGATATATTTACATATGTATAAATACATATTTGTGTATGTGTATATAACAATAACAAATAAAAAGAAGTCTGAATTTCAGAGGGAGTATGGTGGGACAGAGATAGAAGAGAGGTAGGGCAGTGATATAAATATAGTACATATATATGAAATTTTAAAAATAAAATAATTTAAGATATGAAAAAAGAAAGGGCTGCCTCATTTCAATGAGTGACAGTTAATTGTGGAATCTAGGCTTCAAGTAAGAATAGCACTAGATGCTTCTGTAACTTGCCACTCCTCTCATGTCAACATTTCCCACACTTTACTCATTCATTGGACAAGTATTTATTGAATGCTTACTATAGCAGTCCAAGCCATGAAGAGTCAGAGGCTTGGGGTTTGTTCTGGATTGTTACTCTCTTTGAGGGGCTATGTAATCTGCAACAGAAAATGATAATAATGCAAAGACACTGCCAAATAACCGAACACTTTCTATCTCAGTTAGGAGTGAGGTGTGCAGGATAGAGGACAAGGAGACTAGAAGAATATAGGAACAACACTGTCTGCCTTAACCTGAACCATAGAGTAAAGAGTTGAAACTCCCCCATGTAATTTTGGTAACTCTTCATAATGAACAAACTCACCTACACCAGTGTAGGACTTGCTCAAGAATTCTCCTGTTTGAAGAGAAAAGGTGAGCTGATCTGTCTGTCTGTCTACCTATCCATCTACCCATCTATCATCTATCTATCCATGTGGTCCTGGGGAATCAAGGCCAGACATGTGCTTGATCACTAAGCTACATCCCCCATTCATAGCTGCTTCTGATGACAAGGAGCTAGGCAAAACACAGAACACAGAATATCATAGTGATGCAAAGACATCACCAAAAAAGCAAACACTTTAAATCCAAAGGTACTTGAAAAAAATCTGGGTATTGGCACTCTAAGACTAACTTTGATGATGTAATTAACAGGAAAGGTGATGGCAAAATGTTTACTTGGCTTTGCATCCAGACTATACCTGCATTACCTCCCAGACATCTACATCCTGCCCTATCCCATCAAAGGGCAATATATTATGTTTTCTATCTGAAAGGCTCAGACACAGGGCTAGAATACTTTTTCAGCAAAATTACACCTCCCCTGAGGAGGTAGGGTAAACAGTTCAGTTCAGGCTCTTGACTGGTCTTCAGGGATCTCTAAGAGGATCAATACAAAAACAAAGAGTAGGACCAGCAGTGATGGTGCACGCCCTTAATCCCAGCACTCCGGAGACAGAGGCAGAAGGATCTTTGTGAGTTCAAGGACAGCCTGGTCTGAAGAGAAAGTTCCAAGACAGCCAGGGCTATTACACAAAGAAGCCCTGTCTCAAAAAAGAGAGAAAAAAGAGTAATAGAATGAGATAAGATCAGGATGCACTTGAGGGGAAAAAGATCAGGAACAGATTTTACTGAAAATTTGCAATAACGTAATTTGGAAAAGGGAAAATTAGAATAAGCTAATTCTCACATCTGAATATATTTTTCTTTAAAATGTTAAGCATCTCAACGACTTTCATAAAAGAAATGCTAATATAGTAGTGGAGCACAACACCCTAAACCTTGTATAGATATAGATATTAGTTCACAGAAATTGCCAACAATGTGAATTTATTTTCCATTTCTTCAGGCAGAGATCTTCACTTAACTCTCTGGGCATGCAATTTTAAAGTGCCTTGCCCATTACAAATTGCTCCTCATAGTTTATTCTGCATCCAGCCTATTCTCATTTTACTCACAAAAGGGTGAAGTATCTTAAAGGCTCTTTAAACAAACTCTAATGTTCCTGATGCCACGTTAAAAGGCTGGTTTAATTAAAGGAGAAAATCATGCATTTCACAGACTGCTGGTCTAGGTGGTCCTTGTACTTTACTCTAGCTTTTGATGCCTAGAGTCTTCAATCCCTACATCACAGACACTGACCTTTCAAATGTCCTCCTCTCATTCCTCCATGTCCTGATGGAGCCACTGATGGGGAATATACACAGATGATCATCGTGCCCCACAGGATATACACGGTCCTTCATCTCAGCACACCTGAGGCAGAGCACACAGCTTTGCCTAGTTTAAGTCAAAATGTGTAAAGCAGATCATGTTAATGAGTCACGGTGTCCTCACTGTGTCAGTTCTGTTCTCCTGAAGAAGGAGAGGGAAAGAAAGGGGCCTGAGAGCCGAACGCATTGTGACAGACAGGCGAGTTAAAGGTCAGATTTGGGAACGTGGGACTCAGGCAAAGGTAGCCCCCACAGGGTGCTTGTCATCTTAAAGCAGATGCCTCCAATGTCTCCACTGTCAAGCAGAACATAGCAAGGAGCCCTAAGAAGAGGGCATCAAGGACAAGAGAATTGGGAAGAAGAGGGAAGTGTGTGACTCAAGCCTGACCTCTAACTGACAAACATCTCCACATATTCTTAGCAGAGGTTAGTGGGCCAGCTATCCTTGGTTTCATTTCCTTTTATTTCTGTGAATTTTATAAAAAAAAAAAAAAAATGGTGGATAAAATTGTGAGAGGGGCCAAGAGAAGACTCAGGGAGAAATGGAAGCTGGACATGCAGCTTTGGGCAGTTTAACTAAGTACATACACCTTCAACTAATATGGAAAGTTCGACAGAATTCTTTTTACAAGCTGGCACCCACCTCCATAATGAGAGGCATTGTCAGTCCTCACTAAGTGAACTATTTGTGTTGCCATGCAGCTAAACAAATGCCCTTTTACACTTTCACTTAACACAGCCTCCCACTCCAATGTCTCTAAACAGCAGAGGCAAGCCTGGCCCATAACACGTGTAGTCTAAGAGCGTGCTTCCCACCCTACAAAAGGAGTATTTATATTAACATTCCAGATTCACAGGAAATTCTAGAAACTCCATGCATTAAGACAACATAAATCTCTGCTATTTTAATATCTTCACTTATCAACCAGTGCAACTTCACATGAAGTGAAACCATCCAGTGTGTTAACTCACCAAATGTTCCAGAGTAGGGCTGCTTTCTACTAGGTCATTTGCATATTACCATGTGTGAGACTGTGGCTTTTCCCTGCATAAAATGTGATGAACTCACAAGGATGATTATCCAATTCATAGCATGTGCTCACCACACCACACATTATGGGTTTGTAGCTTGTTTGCCCTAAAGTAACAAAGATTTGCATAGCATCCAAATGAGTGGTCTACACACACCATACTTAAGATATTATTGTACTTCTATGTGTTTCCATATAAACCAGTAAAAACAAAACATATTTCTTTCTTCTCTAGGGCAGCATTTTATTACAATTAAATGAAAAGCTGAGCTCGGCTACTTCTCTGAAGACAAAATCAAGATCAAAAAAGAATAGTTGAAGAATTAGAGCCAATTATAGCACAGAGTTTTAAAAAAACAAACACTTTTCAACCCAAAGGTTAACCAAATAGCTTGTTTTATGTCTAAAACGAAAGTATTATTCCCTTGAAAATAAGAGAGCCCTGAAAACCCTCCGAGTCATCTGACATGCAGGTATCATGAGGAAAAGCTGGGCCTCTCTAGTCTTTGCCCTGTGTTTGGGCAAGACGGCATCTCAGCACCCTGCCCCATTACTACTGCGCCATGCATGATGTGGCTGATTTTCCAAGCTGCCCAACTCAGTGGAGGCTTCCTGGACCTGGGAAGTTATTTTTCACAGACTTCAAAGTTAGAAAACATTCCAGTGAGCAATTCCCTTTGAATTTAAGAAATATTCCTCCACAGGGGCAAAAGAAAAGGGGAGGGGCAGAATGGGTCTTGAAAACATTTCTGGGATTTCTCAAGGTGAATCTAACTCAAAAGTACCTCTCCATCTCTGCTTTAACCATTATTGGGGAATGCACCGTATGCGGCATGAGACTTGGCTATCTGACAGCTGTCACGGGCAACTGTTCTTCTGTCACTGTGACTTCTCAAGCTCTAGAGCCAGCAAAAGTTAAACCATGTTTGAAACCAACAAGAGAAGAAAGAAGAGTAGAGGAAATCCTTCAGAGTAAATATAAATTTAGGGAAAGGTAAAAAGCAAAATGACTAAGATTGTTGAGCTACTGTTAAGATGTTAAAAGGGAGAAGTCTACAGCTTTACCTTGTCTAGTTTGGGATGGCATTTGCTTTCCATGAGCAATGAAAGAAAACTTAGCAAAATCTTCCAACTCGAGACAATGGTGACAGACTATATTTTTCAAAGGGAAGTCTTTATTAAAAAAAAAAGTGAAAATGTACATTCCTTTCCATTCTCATAAAATTTCAACATTGACTCTGACATTTATTTAAGGTGACAGTTTCTGTGGTAATGGGGCGTGCTCGGCACAGCTCCCCACACACACTCATTGGACTTCAGAGCAGACACTATCTGGCCTGTCTAGAGAAAGGCAGCTGAGGGGAAGAGGTAGATGAAAGTCAAGAGTATGACTCTAGAATATTTCTGACACACTTGTTTCTTGGGGGTGGCATATTTTCTAACAGATTTCTCTTCAGTGTCCAGATCCTCTGTACAAGATAAGCAAGTTAAGCAAGAAATTACTTTAAATTTGTATTGCACCTCAATCTCTTTGTTAATATAAGCGGTTATTTCTGATTAAGACTTATCCTTTGGGCTATATACTGATTAAAACATAGTAATCCTTGGCCTATTCCATGCCTACATCAGGGCTATTTACCAAGGGTATCCATAAGAAGAGACAACAGACCAAGGACATCATGACTTTCAAGCTCAGTGGCACTTAACAGATTCCAGGGCCTCCAAGGCCTAACAGATTCAACGAAGACTTTTCACACAATCAGGTAAAGAGGCCCTGCTGGTCAGCAGATGTCTAATTCAGATAACAAAGAGAATATCTTAGTGACAATGTGAGAAAAAGAAAAAAGAAAAGAAAAAAACAGCAAAAATGGATGTAAACCCATTGGACCATGTCTTCCCTTTTGCTCTGCAGAATCAGCCTCAAGTCTGACAAGGGCATTATCTATATTCTTGAGTAAATATGAAGATAATTGTGCACTTTTAGTTATAAGCAACCCAAAATAAAATACTCAGAGAATACCAGCTTATCAGTGTTAAGCAAAATAACACATCTTAACTCCCTCTAATACAAACATAGTAACTACATATTGATATTCTTGTCTTTAAAAAAAGAAAGAAAAAGATTTTTGTAGTATTGCTGGGCAGTTTATCCTTAATTTCATCTCTGACTTAATATTAGCATTCAATAAGTCTATTTTTATTGCATAAGATATCGAAAATGTACAGTAGCTAGAGAGATGTCTCAGTGGTTAAGAGCACTGACTGCTCTTCCAGAGGACTGGGATTCAATTCCCAGCACCCAAGTGGCAATTAACAATTGTCTGTAACTCCAATTCCAGGAGAACCAATGTTCTCTTCTGGTCTCCATGGACATCAGGCATACAGGTGGTATGAAGACATATACAAAAAATACACATAAAATAATATACATAAAAGTAAATAATATTTTTAAAAGAAAATGTATAATTGTTGTTTATAACCTACACTTGCTCTGCTTTATAAAAAAATGTAGCTGTAAAAAAAATGTAGCTGTGTTTTCATGTGAACAACACTAATTGCCACATTTGTTACTGTTGTTTCCATGCCTGCAGGTAATCTTTTTGTTGTTGTTGGTTTGTTTTTAAGGTAGTGTCTAAACTATGTAACCCTGGCTGGTCTTTACTCTCCATGTAGACCAGACTGGCCTTGAACTCATAGAGATCTGCCTGACTCTGCCTCCCAAGTGCTGGGATTAAAGATGTGCATTAGCATATCCAGCATGTGTGGATAATCTTTTAAAATGCCTATCACCTCAACTAAGCATAACTTGAAAAAAACCATAATAATGATGCAGAGACCCCACGGAACAAAATAACTTTAGTTGAAGTACATTTTTGGCCTAGAATAAGGAGGAATATGATTATCCTTTTAGAAACCAAACTTAAATAAAGAAGAAATTTTTTGGTTAACTTGGGCCACATTTCAACTTTTAAAAAGAAGCTGTGAATGAAGACACTTTACAGAGGCATTTGGTGCTGGGGTGGAAGCATGGTAGGGATCAGTCAGAGCAGTTTAGACATCGCCCGGCTTCCTTTCCAACCATCTGTATCAAATATGCTTCATTAAAACAGAACCATATGGAAAACAAGCTGGCAATTAGCACAGCTTCTGCATGTGCTCATAGCACAGTGGACTGCAGACTGTGAGCGGAACTCGTGACCTCCTACCTCCATACTGCTGCTGTGGAGGACCTGGCAGCAGTCCCTCAATCCACAGCACTACACCATTTCAAGATATCACTGGGGTATTGAAAGAAGCACAAATGAAATAGTAAAGGTTTGTTAAGTTTTCCTTGTAGTCAGGTTAGCTACTCAAGCACAGGCATATTGCAGCAGTTGGCCTTTCAGATGACACTAATACTGTACAAAGTCCCCCAAATCCACTTTCAAGTTATGTAAATCACTCAGTGGCTTTACATTCATTAGCTCAGGTCTCCTAACCATAGAGATAAGTTGCAATGACTAGGTCTTGTTGGCATGATGAACTGTTAGGCCTCAGGAATTTAATATAATGGCATGTGTAAAAAGATTGCCATGAAATAATCTAGTCTTTGTCTCCATCAAGAAGTACCAAATGACAGGTGTATCAAGTCAGACACTACTGAAGCAAAGGAGAAGTCATCCTGGTCTAAAAATGTAGCTAGAGATACTCAACATGTATGAAGAGATAAGGGCCTGGATGAGAATAATGATTATAGAAAATCAATTGAATTGGGGTATGGTGTAGATTGAGACAGGTAAGTAGGGAGAATGTTTGCCAAGTAAGCATAAGGACATGAGTTCAGTCCAGAACCCATGTCAAAAGCCAGTTATGATGGTATAAACTTACAATCTCAGAGCTGAGGAGGTAGAAACAGGTGGATCCTGGGGCTCACTGGGCAGCAAGACCTCAGTGAGAGACTCCCCCTCAAAAATCAAGGTGTATACCACCTTAGGAAGGACACATAGGTCATCTTCTGCCCTACACACACACACACACACACACACACACACACACACACACACACACACTTTTTTTTATGTGAGTGTCTTATCACTCACTTTCCTCCTATTCAGGATGGCTACACATCATAATTTCACTTAACTACTATACCAGGATGTTCCAATAAAGAAGGGAGTAGGCTGCAAATCTAGCCAGCACCCTGCTCCCTAAACAATGAGCACTGGACTGTAGCTACTAAAGGAGAAGACACTTGGAAGGGAAGAATTTGCCAACTCACTAAGCCCCACGAGGAGAAGACTGTATACCAGCAGAAGGGTTTCTCTTCCCCTGGTCTATGCACACACAGCACACTCTGTTTCCTATTACTTCTGTTCTAATCCAAGTCTGGTGTTTCATCTAAACACTGTGTATCTGCCTGCTGGCTGAGTCCAGGGTTATACTTACTTTTCTGTAGCCTATTCTTCCTATAGAAGAACAATTCTTTTTAAAAATATAAATCACATCTGTTTCTCTCCTGGCTCCCCCAGTGACTTCCCAGGTCACTTAAAATAAAACCCAGTTTTAGTCATGCTTTGAGGGCACTCCTTGAGAAGGAGCAGCAGTTCTCTCTTGGATATTACTTCCAACTTCCCTTTTACTATCTCCTCTCTTTGACTTTCTCACTTGGCAGGCAGAACTAAAGCTTAGGATGGAGCTGGAGGAGGAGGTGTGAGATTCATTCATGTAGCATTAAAAGGCACAGTAACAAACCCGAGATCCAAGAAAGACCATAGAAAAAACAGCAGAGAAAAAAAAGCTGAACTTGGAAAATCTATATTTAACAAGAAATGAATTCATCTAAAACAACAAACGGCAGCCCCATTTACTTACTAAAACCTTTGAGTATCTAACTACATGTTAAGGACTATGCTGAGCCACTTTTAGTCAATGATATCAAGGAACACTGAGTAAAAAGGATGAGAACTGGGAAAAAACAATAAATATGGAATTTAGGAATATTCAGTAGTCTCAAAGTCAGCAGATTCACTAGAATTGGACTTTGATGGACAGAGATTAAGGAAATCAGATAGAATGTAAAGATGGTTTCTAAGAGTTTCTAGTCATGGACAAAAGAAAAACACTCTGAAGGTTGGCATGGGTAAGGATAATGTCTTAAAAATATTAATGATTTGTTCATATAGGTTTTAGTGATCACATCTAAATAGGAATGTTTGCCCTGCTTATAAATTCTACTCATGAACACTGTTATAACTTATTTACTACAAAAGTAAGTTAAGCAGGAAAATTGTACGTTAAAGGGCCAGCAGGATGGCTCAGGAGACACAGGTACTTTCAGCCAAGACTGATGACCTGAGCTTGATTCCCAGAACCCACATGACAGACAGTAAGAACTGACTCCTGCAAGTTGTCTTCTGACCTCTATACTTACCAAGACAAGAGCAGCAAGAAGCAGATAGGGAGAGAGAGGGGGAGAGGGAGAGAGACTTTTAAAAATAAAATAATAAAATAAATGTTTATTTATGAAAGGAAATTGTCCAGAGGACCAGGAAGTGTGCTGTCAAGTTTTATCTTCTTGATATGACAGACAAGCTAAACTCATGAAATCTCACTACATGTTGCCTAAAGGAGACCTGAACAATTCCAACACCAGTTGACATCCCAATGTGGATGGGGAAATCTCGCCCCACAACCTAGATGAAAATCTACAAGCAATTAATAACTGCAAGGAGAGGAAAAAGTAGTCTTCCCAAAGGATGAGCCCCTAATTGGTTATCTAATACCAAGTAGTCAGTCCTATAAACATATACACAGCAACACTGAGTGAACTCAGCAGGTCACACTTATATATTAGTCATATATACATAACAATAATAATTAAAGAAAAAGAAGCCATGGATTTGAAAGAAAGTGAGGGAATTGGGAGGGGTTGGAGGAAGGGAAGGGAGGGAGAAATGATGTAATTATATTTTAATTAAAAAAGAAAAAAAAGAAATCAAGACTTTAAAAAGACAAATAACTTGACCAAAGCCAAAAAAAAAAAAAAAAAAAAAAAGGCAAAACAGGGATTTTGGAATTACAGACACACACACACACACACACACACACACACACACACACAAGACAGCAACTCTGGTGGGGATGGAATTTTTAAAAAGTGTACAGGTATCTCCTCATAAAAAACAGAGGTTACAGTTTTTCTTTTGAGAGAAAAGGTAAAAGAAAATGGTTGAGACAGTGAAAGGACTGTGCTGTGTGAGATTAAGTGAAGGAGATTAGAAGGCTTGCAGCCTGAATCCCAAGAGTAGGATATTTGGCAGTGCTGAGAAAAGCTTGTGTTGGGCAGAAGTAAAGCCCACACTTCGGTTGCAGGCTCAGAACCACATGTCAAAAGTTCTGTGCATCTCAAGATATCAGAGAACCGGATGGAAAAAAGTATTTGGGAGAGAGGAGAAGAACCAACAGAAACCCATGAGAAAATCCACACAGAACATGGGACAGACTGTGAAAGCATGGGTGGCTGTTCCGCAGTGCAGCAGAAAGTTCCCCAGGAAGCCCTCTTGAGCTGAACCTTCTCACCCTCTACCTCTGCCCTAGCTCCTAGGAAGCTGCTGTGCAAGTGCTCATCCCTCAGAGCACTTACCCCCCTTTACCCTCCTCCAACAAGGTCTTTGTTTCACCCTGTTGGACTGTGCTGGCCTCAGGCACTGGCCCCTTTCAAAACAGACAGAAGAGACAGCCTGCAGCTCAGCTTTATACCTGTACTTACAGGTCTGCACCAGACATGGTTAGCTCGGACCCTGACCGTGGACTTCGGAGGGAATACACCTTGATTCCAATTTATTCTCTCACAATTCATCTAGAAAATATTGAGCACCTGTCAAAAGTTCTTGTTTCTAAGGACATGGCATCAAATGAAAAAGGTCTCTGCTCCCATTTAATTGGCACTCTGACCAAGAGAGCAAGGGTTTGGCTCTTCTAATTCTTAGCCATCAGACCCTGAGCAACATTCTTTATTCCTGAAAACTTCAATTCCTTCAAGTTTGAAATTGAAAATAAACAGGAACTAACTCCCTCAAACTACATAGTAGGGAAAAAAGGAGCATGGCAAGTAATTAGTATTTAGATGTCAGCACTCTGAGCTTTGTCTCACCAGAAATCTGCCTGCTCTCAAAACACAACTTATGCTCTCTCACCACAGGACCTTTGTATATGCCATTTCTTTTGTGTAAAGTAGCGTGTACCTCTGCTACCCCTACCCTAACTCTTTTATCTTATTTCTTTCCTATTCTTGGGATCACAGCTTAATCATTACTTCTTCAGGGAAGACTTACCTAATTCAATCAATTCATGTTCAGTTTGTTCACAATGAGAGATGAACTACTGTCTTTTTTTAGTGGTTCATTCATTCAGGGATATAAGACACCACTGTTATCTGGGTTACTCACAAGTCCTCCCTTATCCCTAGGATGATTGTATTCAGGGACGGGCATCTCTGGGAGGTGATTCAGTCCTAAGGACAGAGTTGTTATTAGAGGTCTGGAGAGAGATCCCTTACATTTTGCGCTGTGTAAGGCGGGGGTAACAAGACAACTGTGTGTGAGAAAGCAGGCTCTCGCTACACATGGCATTGGCTGGGCCTGGGTTTGGTCTCCCCAGGTTACAGAACTATGAGATGTAAGTTCTTCTCGTTTATAAGCCCTTTGGGCTATGGCATTTTCTTGTCTCCATTATGGAGTCCACACTCAGCACAGCAGACATGCACACTTTTTGAAACAGAAGATCACTTTCTGCTGAAAACCATCCTTCTCTGGTTTCCCTTCATCCTTGGGGCACACCATTCTTCATAATGGCTCAAGTCATGTGCATCCTTGCCTTTCACAATACACAACAATGCTGGCCTCCTCGACTCTGCTCCAGTACCTCTTGAGTTCACATCTGCATCTTCCTGACCATCTCCCCTCAGAGACCTCAATATAAACCTCACCCTCTCTGTGAGGCAGTATTGTTTCCATGTACTAAACTAGGAAGGGCTGCACTTGGCCTCCTGACCTCTTTCATCCATTTGGTGTTTCCTTTTAGCACTCACCTCTTTTGCAGACTGCAATTCCATTTTTGTTATTTGGAATGCCTTTCCTTCCTCAACCACTAGAACATAAAAAGTGAGAGCAAAGACTGTTTCATTTGCTGATGCAGGGAGCCTGCTTCAAACAGTACCTCGCACACCATAGACCCTACACCTACCATGATAATGTCTGTGGAATAAACCTGGTAAATCCCAAAAATAAATAATTTATACATGGGGGGGGCATTCAGTTATTTCATAATAGCTAGGCAAAATTCCAATACCCTTCAAGAATTTCATTTCACAAAAGAATTAAGATACGTGTCCTAAAAAAGAAAGAAATCCACATATATGAACTAGATAAAAAAGAAACCCAAGGAAGAACAATATGGAGCAAGAGGTTATAAATGAAAAGGAGAGTGTGCTTTGGGTGTGTCTGAGGCTAGCTCAAGGCCTTGCGTGAGCTGAGCAAGCACGCTGCCACTAAGCTATAGCTACAGCTCTGTGCATGCGCCTTTTCCACGACTGTGAAACATGTTGATGCTAACAGCTGTTAGTTGCTTAAATTTACTAAAGTTCCTACTGTTTTAATTGCCTCATTATGACTCATATTTTATGTTTAAGTATTCATCAGAGACAACTTTTCAATTTCTACTTTCTTTTTTGATTATAGAAGGAATTCTCAATTCTTTGCCATTTTTACTATTACAAATGTAACGGTCCCATCCAGATACCATCAAACAGTTCCCACAGTATAGTAGTCAAAGAATACTTCACAGAGAATAATTCGGGACAAGAAAGAAGAGGAAAGCTTTGAACAGTGGTTCATGCCTGCAATCTCAGCACTCAGAGGCTGAGGCAGGAGGATCATGAATTTGATGCTAAGGTGGGCTACATAGTGAGACCTTAAGGAGAGAGGAAGTGAGGCAGGGATAGGAGGGAAAGGAAGGAAGAGACAAGAAAGTAAAGACAAACATATTTAGAAACTAGGAAATAGTGCTGTTTAGGAATTTTTCCCTAAGTGCCTTTAACAAACCAGGTATCACTGAGACTGTGCGTTACTCAACTGGCATTAATTTCACAGAGTTTCTGAACGTCTTCTCCACTTCTGATCCTTCCACTCCTAACAACGTAAAATCCTATCTTAACTGAAGGAGATGAACATTTAATTAATACCACTTTATTTGGGACAAATATCTGACCTCACCCAATGATATAAGGACAATGAAAACAATCAGCACCACTTGCAAAGCTCTTGGAGAGTTCAGAACTCCTGCTCTTAGTGAAAAGGCATATGCCAAGGTTATAAAATTATAGTCAAAGGTGGAATGGATTTGTGGGAACTGTCAAGTCAAAAGGTTCAAAAGCAATACAAATTAGCTGTTGCTGTTGTTTTAGTGCTGGGAACTGAACCTTCAGCTTCACTGGGGTCCACAGCACCACTGACCACCATCCATCCCACTCTTAAGAAGCTGACATTTAAAATGAGTAGTTAAAGAGGTGAAACTTCACTGTCATAGCTACGGCAAGTGCATTTGACCATAAAACTGCCTAAACCCAAAACCTAGTCTTACATTTGTTTCATTTTCCTAAGGTCTCAGATTAACCAGTCTTTTTCTAGGACAGTGGGGGCTTGGGGGTCTCCATCTTTGTGGTGAAGTTAATCACCCAACAATACTTTTGATGTAATAATTCCAGTTCTTGAAATATTCCCAGGCCATAGACTACTCAGAGCATGGTGTGTAAATCATTGTGCAAGAAGGGTTAGGCTCACAGATGCACCCCACAATTTGGGAGGCATTAAAGGACCTCCCTTGGTACACCAGGTTTAGAACATGACCTATAAAAATACAGTCAGCATTCAGTCACCCACCAAGGTGTCCTCTCTTGTCACATCTAGTTACATTTCTAGTCGACATATTCATCCTATAAATAACAGCTATCCAATATGATTATTTTATTATTTCTCCCCATACCAAAAAAAATATTTCTTGCTATGTACTATCCAACATACCCTTAGCCTCCAAAGAGAGAAGGTCCATGTTTAATCATGGCAGTAAGTGTCTGCAGTCTGTTCCTTGCTGTGGGATGTCTTTCTGTATGCTGTGAATATGTGTGGCTCCCATTGGATAATAAATAAAGCTGTTTTGGCCTATGGCAAGAAAGCTTACAGACAGGCAGGAAAACCAAGCAGAGATACAGAGAGAAGAATGCCAGAGTTGAGAGAGATGTCAGCCATCACCCAAGGAGCAAAAATATGTCAACAGACTGGTGAAGCCACGGCCATGTGGCAATATATAGATTTAGAGAAATGGGTTAATTTAAAATGAAAGAGTTAGCTAGCAAGAAGCTAAAGCCATAGGCCATACCATTTGTAATTAATATAAGCCTCTGTGTGTTTATTTGGGACCTAGCGGTGCAGGACAGGCAGGACACAGGAAAACTTCCAGCTATAGCTCCCCATCTGGAGGGAACAACCAAGTAACTGAGCAGTATGAACAGAATGGGAATGGCAAGCTTGTGCAACAGAGGATCATGAAAAGGATAAATTCTACTTTGTAAGTGGTGATAACATTCATGAGCTAACCAATACTTATCAGCTCCTAATCACACACAGGACAGTTCAGACTCCAATTATGCAAGGTCCTTCAGCATTTTAACCATTTGAATCCTTCTAGTCACATACCTATCACATTCTCAAAAAGAAAGTAATGACTTAATGATTTATGTTTTTCAATGAGTGAACATGTTATCAGGCAGTTCATGTGGTCATATTATATAAACAAATTATTATGAAATATTTTTGAAATGGGGTATCATGTGTCTGAAGTAGTCCATAAACTTATTATATAGTAAAGGGCAATCTTTCTGTCTCTACCTGTGGAGTGCTGGGATTACAGGCATATGCCTAGTTATGAGGGTATGGGGAATCAAATCCAGGGCCTCATGCTTGCTAGGTAAGCCCTCTACCAATGAGCTACTTCCTCAGCCTTTTTACTAGATGCATTTATTTTATTTATTAGTGTGTGTGTGTGTGTGTCTGTCTGTCTGTCTGTCTGTCTGTGTCTGTGTGTGTGCATGTGTCTGTCTGTGTCTGTGTGTGTGCGTGTGTGGGGGTATGTCTGTGTGTCTATGTGTTTTCTGTGTCCATGCACACATGTATACCATGGTCAGTGCATATATGGAGGTCAAAGAACAACTGATGGGCATCAGTTCTCTCCTTCAACCTTGTGGGTTCTAGGAATTGAACTCAAAGTCATCAGACTTAGCACCAAATGAATTTATCCAACCATTAAGTCATCTTGACAGCCCCACTGGCTGTACATTAAAGTGGGAAAACACTCAGCTTTGACCCTTGATCACCAAAAGTAATCTAAGATGAAGACAAGATTCAAAGTCTAAGCCTAAGGATGTAGCTCAAAGGCAGAGAACTTGCCTAGCTGACATCTCTGGATACTGAAAAATATTTTTCTTAAAGAACCAATTGTAGCCGGGCAGTGGTGGCACATGCCTTTAATCCCAGCACTAGGGAGGCAGAGCCAGGTGGATCTCTGTGAGTTCAAGGCCAGCCTGGGCTACCAAGTGAGTTCCAGGAAAGGTGCAAAGCTACACAGAGAAACCCTGTCTCGGGGGAAAAAAAAAAAATCAATTGTAAAGTTCCTGCTCACATTTGTAGTATTTGTAGCCTTCCTCGTACGTCCCACTCCAGTCACAGAAATGAGCTTGTGCCTACATGTCATGATGTTCAGTGTCTGAGTTGTCACTGACGTCCCTGCTCCTGGGAACAAGCTTATTTGATCACGTCCCCCACGGAATGGTTGCCAAAACGTTGATTATGTGTCTGACATAATTCTAGGCAAAAGCATGCAAACATTTGGTATCATAGACCTTGCTTTCTAAGATTAGTTCCAGGTTCCAGTGATGGCTGTTTTAATGAAATTTTCATGTAAATATGCTTTGTTAATCTCTTTCACAGTACTTTATACAGACCCTTACTGCACTGCACCATAATCATTTACGTATCTAGATCATCTTCCCTATAAATCATCAACTCCGACACAAGGAGCCCTTTCTTAGTTAGATCTAGCCCAGGAGAAAACCTGATTCATCAGTACTCACTAAGCATTTTGTTAACCCATAGAAAACCACATCAAATATTCATCTGAGGTGGTGTATTTATGGTCCATATGAGTTAAACATTAAAATATCTAAGAAAAAAATCATATGCTTTAATTCATAAAATCAGTACAGAAAAAAAGTGATAGCCATGAAGATGTAAAGATATATTTACATTTTTCCTGGGTATTTTTCAGTGTTTGAGTCTATATTAGATGTCATGCTAGATATTAAACAGTAAACCTGTCTTACATATTGAACCAGCTGCTAAAAGTGCATAACTATTCTGCCTCCCAGTTCATCATGTAGGATTAAAGAATAGCATTCACCACAGTCAAAGCTTGGTATTATTTATAACTGAGAGCTCATCTGCCCTGCCATTTGAATTGTATATATTAATTCTATAGTGTTCTGCTGCTGGCTTATTAATAGTCATAATTCAAACTAAGTATTAATTAAAAGTGACACAAATATCAATGATTGTATGGATTATAAACAATTTTATATCTATTTATTACTGTTAGATCACAGAAATTAGAATGTAATCAAATTTCTTGAAAGGTAGTAGTTTCAAGAACTGAAAAATTGGGGTTAGAATTTTTATTTTTTGTCTCTTTATTTTATTGTGTCATTGTGGGTTTGTTTGTTTGTTTGTTTGTTTGTTTGTTTAGACAGGCCCTGGCTGTGTAGCCAGGCTGGCCTTAAACTTGAGAGCTTCCTGCCTCACCCCGAGTATTGGGTGTATATTGCCATGCCCAACTTATTAGAATATAATTTATACTTGTTTTAATTGTTTGCATTTATATGTTTCCCAAATTCCAAATTATCTTTAAAACTGTTTTCACATGAAACACAAAACACTTGCTAGCAGGCTTAACAGACAAACATGAAATCTGACACATATCTCCCCACAAGAACATGAACTCTAGATTCTAGATCTGGGACCAGTGATGCCACCAAATTGTAAGAAGCTAGAAACAGACAATGAGAGTCTCAAGAGGAGTGAGCCTCCAGCCCCTTGGTTTTGAAGTCTAGTTTCTAGTAGTATAAAACAATAAATGTCTATCTTTTTAAGCCACACAACTTACAGTGCTTTGTTATAGCAGCTGCAGGAAACCCACACACCTAGCAAAAGTCTTCAAGTAAAACTATTTCAAGAACAGGGTTGTTATTTTCTCTCTTTCCAGTGTCTTCTTTCAGCCTTCTCCCTCCCCTCTCCTTCTTTCCCGATTGTTTCACATCTATTTATAAACATGTTTGTGTTTTCCCTATCAGAAAAAGAGGAGGTGGTGAGATGGCTCAGTTCATAAACATGAACGCTGCACAAGCCAGATGACCTGAGTTCACTGTGGAAGGAGGGAAACAACTCCCAAAAGTTGTCCTCTGGCCTCCAAATGCACCCACTGTAGGATGCTGGGACATACCCAGAGTGATAACTAGTAAAAAAAATTTAAAGGGCAATCACTCTCCACTAAGGGACTGCCCACTCCTCACCACTTGTTTTAGAGCAAATTCCATCTCTCACGATTCCTTTGTCATCTTTATACAACTATCCTTGGCCATCCAAGGCCTTAGCAACAAGCTGCTGTTGACTAATTTCATTGGTGTAGCAGATGATCTCTCAGCTCTAGGTGATGTTGAGTTGCAGCTGTGATGGATGCGCTCTCCTTTAGCTCACATTCTTCCAAGGCTCTCAGTAAGACTCATGCTTCCTCAGGTCAACAACTGCAGTGTGGTCACTCTCCTGGAGGTCTCGTCTTTTGTGTTCCATGGCATTAAAAAGTTCCGCTTTAGTTTCAGTAAAGCCTCTTCTTCCCTTTCACCATCTCCCCACTGATTCCATCTTGGGCTTCTTCCTCCCTCCTTCCTCCTGCTCTCCCTTCTCTCATCTGTCTCCTCTTCTCCCTAGCTCCTTTTATCTTTCCCTCTCTCTTTCTCTCCCTCCCTCTCTGTCTCTTCTTGCCCCTCTCTCCTCTCTGTTCTCTTCTCCCCCCACCCCAATGTGTGTCTCTGTAGAGACAGGAAATACCTTCTGATTAGATGTGTAACTATAAATCCTTTGTAAATAACTTCCAAATCTATATCCCTACCAGCCACACTTTCACACAGTGCAGTGTTAGCAAGCACTGTATTTTGGACTTAAATGCCCCCTCCCCAGACCTCCATGTTTAAAGACTTGGCCTTATTTGGAGGTGATAACACTGTAAGAGGTAGAGCCTAGTGGGAGGTTTTAGAGCTCTGCAGGTGTGCCCTCAGAGGAGACACTGAAATCCCAGCCCTCTTCCTTCCTGTCTGTCTTTCACATCACAGCCAATGAGCCAAGGGCCTTTGCCCCATAGTCCACTCCCTCTACTGCTATACTGCCTCCACATGCACAGGCCAGAACAACAGTGCCAGTCAACCATGGGCTGAAACCTCTAAAACTCTGAGCCAAAACCCATCTTTCCTCTATATGTGTTGACCAATCCAGCTCAGGTATTGGTTGGTTTTATCCTGTCTCAGCTTCCTCACTCACAACAGACATTACTATTATCTATTTCTAGATGGTTGGAAAATCAAGTGAAGAAACATATTCTGAGCAATGAGTAGCTCCTCAGGCCCTTCCATGGGAAGTTTTCAGTAAACGCAGCCTCGATACAGTGTCACTTGCCCGATGCCTCTTCCTATGGTTCAAGTAGAATCTTAAGTATGAAATCATGCCACTGTGCTCTGTCTTTTAAACACTGGGGGCAGAATGCCAACAAAGCATGAACTCTGGTCAAAGGCCATAGCAATTATCTCCTAAACTATTCTAAAATATAAAATTGATCATGTTCTACCCAGGATTACCCTCATTATTCCCTCATACCCGCGCTCCCACCTCCACTAGACTGAAAGCAGCACAGTAGCAAAAGCACTTTCTGATCTCCTAGCACCCAAAGCGAGCTTCACTTCAGCATTCAGAGAACTCTTTACACAAGTTAAGATTCAAACTCTCCAAGCATGAGGTTCACAGGCTGGGTTTCCAGGACAGCTAATCCCGTTTCTCCACCTCCAGAGTAATTGCCATCATCACAATAATGAAGAGAGTCAGCAAGTATTGGTGCAAACTCAGGACAACAATAGCAACTGTGCTGGCTGGTTTTTACCAACTTGACACAAACTAGAGCCACTAGAAGTAGAAACCTCAATTAAGGGACTGCTTCCATCAGATGGGCCTGGAGGCATGTTTGTGGAACATTTTTTGTAACTAATGATGAATGTTCGAGGGCCCAGCCCAGCCTACTGTGGGTGGTACCATGCCTGGACAGATAGTCCTGAGAGGTGTAAAACAGGCCTTGGAACTTAAGCCTGAGAGAGAGCAAGCCAGTAAGCAGAATTCCCTCCGGTAGTCTACTTCAGTTCCTGCCTCCAGGTCCCTGCTTTGTGCTTACTGTCCTGGGTTTCCTTGATGATGGACTCTCTGTATGATGAAATAACCTTTTCCTTCTCAAGTTGCTTTAGGTCATGGAGTTTATCACAGCAACAGAAGTCTAACTAGGTCAGAAATCAGTATGAAATAGTTGACCTTCCATATACCAGGCACTGTTCTAGGCACTTGATATCCTAACACAGACATACCTTGCAGTATAACAAAATTAGTTTACCAGTTTGTGCTCAGTTTCTTCATCATAAAAGTAGAATGTACACACACACACACACACACACACACACACACACACACACACAACAGCAACCTCAAAGGGTTTTTTTTTCTAGTTTCACATGAGAACATCCATATAAAATGATCACCACAATGTCTGGTATTGTGGCACACTCAATAAATGTTAGCTGTTGAGACTGCTCCAGAAACATGAGCAGATACAAGCAAAGGAAAGATCATGTTCATAACTCCAGACAGCAGTGAAGCACTCAGATATACCTAAAAAACAACTGGATTTGACTCAGGAAACAAACATACTGCTGTAAAGAAGGCACTGATGAGATTATCCAGGAAATACAAATTAAATCTTGGCCTTGTGGAAATGTGTGTGTGTGTGTGTGTGTGTGTGTGTGTGTGTGTATACATATATACACACACATATGCAGAATAAATAATGGACTATCACTTATTTGTTTTTAAATAAAATTTAACATATGATTCAAGTTACTTTGATTCCAGTAAAGAGTACAGAGAAACAAACTTAGCATATTTCCTAGACATTAGCTTTTAATTATATTAAGAGAATTTAGAGATTAAAACGATCAAAAACAGTCTAAGTGACTTTATGAAAGAAAAACTATTGCAATTGGGGGAATATTTGCCTCTTTGTTTATTTTTCCAGCACACTGATGGAAGCACAGGAAACATTTCAAGTGTCTTTCCTAGAAAGAGATTGGAGCTGGGCAGACACAGAATCACATGATGACAAGCTTCCTGTGCCCAAGTCGGGAACTTGTGGTAGATTCACTATTAGTAAGAGAGCAACTGTCAGTTCTTAAAATTCACAGAAGTGGTACAGCAGACTCTGACCAGAACCGGTGAGAGGCCTTGAGTGCTAATCCTTTGCAATTTCAATGGAGAACAAAATAAGATAAGGAAGGGCCAAGGGGAGAAGGATACCCTTCCTTTTCTAAGGCACAGAAGTCCATGATGAGGAAGTTCCAGAAGGCCTGCAGCCTCTGGGTGCAGAGTGCAGGGGTCTGTCCCCTCCTTACTCACTGTCACCTCCTGGAAGATTCTCCAGGTACAAAGCCACAGACAAAACTTCAGAATAGCCTTGCCCTGACAAGAATAGTGCAGAGGGGCGTGAGCTGGATGAGAAGAGTGTCTGTTTGCCCCAGTCTCCAGTCAACGGGAGCCCACTCCTCCATCAGTTGAGCAGAAAGGAAAGCTTAAAGAACCTAAACCTCAGAGTCACCTCCAGTGATTGATGGAGAGACTCAAACTAAGTATCTAACAACTGAATGGGCAGCAGAAAAAGTATTGGCAATACTAATGCTATTTTTCAGGGTAATTATACTCCCATCTCCAATTCTGCTAAGTTAAAACTTGGAGGAAATGCTCTATGGAGATACAAAAACAGATAGGCTTTATTAAAACATCCAGACACAATTCTGCTTCTTTTATTTAAGTTTAATTGTATTTCCAGCTTCTGTCTTAAGTAGTATCTTGTGTATTCATTTTTCTTGTTAATGATAACAATAAATGGCCACATGTGATAGCATTTATCAGCTGCTCACTAAAACAAAGGAACCTAGCAGCCAGTTTACAATGAAGACCACAGATAAAGAAAATCCTGTAAAGAACACTGCACAGGACTTTCAATATCCAGCTGAAGACTGTCCCACTCTGACAACAGCAACAAAATGCCTCTTGTCCCTTATTTTCCAAGGTACCCCTGCTTCCTTTGTGGCAGGGATGAGATCTTCAGATGCCTAATTCACAAATCTTAGAATAAACTATCCATAGTATCAGTACTCATATAGAACTCTGGATTTTCACAACTGAAACTTATGGTAGGGCAACAGTATCTTTCCCCAGCAAGGCTGTCCTGATTACTCCTACACCTTGTGGCTTCCATTTAAAGCTGCTAACCACAGACTGTAATTAAGCTTAGCACCGAGACCTTGCTGCACCTCTCTGGAAAGTGCAAACATGATTTGGCACACAACTGGTATCTCTGAAGGATTGGGGATTCCTTCATTCACACAGCTGAGCTACCTCAATGCACACGGTAAGTTCTAGGCGGAGCCGCAGTGCTAAAGGGACTGGGAGACACTATGCTAACATGGCTTCAGTACTGATGAATAAAAAAACATAACCCCAAGGCTAAGCTGCCAAATAAGTAGTGAATTAATTCCTGTAAAGTACTCCAATATTACAAAGGTGTGTTGAAAGGTGTCTGCTCATGTTTCAAATTAAACGCACTGCTGGTCAGCGTTAGCACTTCGGCTTTGAACACCAGCCATTTGCCTATAACACTTCAGGGGCTAGGAAAAACGGATTTGCCGTTCACACTGGAATAATTAGAACATGTCAGGAAGAATTAATTTCCTCATTTTTCAAAAGGATACACAGAAATTACCATGTTATTATATGACAGGGTCCCTTGGAGAATTATATTAAATTTAATTTCTAGCGCAGCCCACACAACAAATTAAAGTCATAAATAAGATGGAAAGAAGCGGGACGCGGAGCATATGTTTATGGCAATGAGTGAAGCCAAGGGACCAGAAACAACTATCTTCATTTCATTTTATTTAAATCAGCCAGACACTGTGTAGCTGAATGACAGCACTTGTTAATGGTGCTGAGATTACAGGCTCCCTGATTCTACAAAACAGAAGCAGCCAGTCAGGGTCTAAAATAGTGCATTTCCTACAGTGTGAAAATTAGTAGGAATTTACTCCCCTTTCAAGTCCATTTCCTTTTTTGCCCTGCAGCAAGTTCAATAAAGATAAACTTATTGTTTATAGCACTCTTTCTCTATTTGTCTTCTTTCTGGGCAATTTTCTGGGGTCAAGAAAATGAAAGAAGTGAAGAGTGACCGGGACAAGGGATGCTATGAACAGTCTATCAGAACAGGCTTCCTGCTCCATCCTGTAAAGGCCACTGAGCACTGGGAGGTAGGTTTCTCCAGAGGAAAACTTGGTTTTCACAAGAAATAAAAAATACCTTTTATAATGCTTATCAAATTGAAGCAAAACTGAGAAGGATACTGTTCAGCCAACCAGAAGTCACATTACTTTTCAACTATTTAAGTCCAATTGTGTGTGGAACAAGAGGAGTCCTGTGCCTACTATCCATAAAGCTGCCACTTATGTCCAGGGACCTTCTGACCAAGAATCTCATCCTCAATCTGGTCAGTTCTGGGCCCTCAAAAAGGAATCTCTCCTAAGGCCTGCTTATCCACGCTGAGATCAGCCCAAGCCAGCATAAAAACGTAATAAAACTTTAATAAATGTACTATAAAATATTGATGGTATTGATTCTCCCCTTCTGCTTGTACATATGTATACTTTTATTTGTTATTTAAGTTATGGGTGAAATAACCAGACTGGAAGCAAGTGTTTACGGTGCTTTTAATTTGTTCTTATATGCTATTTTTTAAAAGCCTCAAGGTGTCTTCTACAAACTGACTGCATTGGCAAGGCAGCACTCTCTCCAGAACTTACGGCTGGCATCGTAGACTCCCCAGGAGCCCAAATGCTTCAAACAGCAATTATCAAAACAATTCATGTTGTGTTATCGCCCATTCAAGGCTTTTAGAGGATGCATACTTACATTGTCTTTCGATGTGATATACATTTAACATTTAGCACATCCAAAAATTAAAAGGCCGATGTCTAGAAAACTCTTGCAGATTATTAAAGCAAGAACCATGACAAATGGCCTCAGGAGAGAACCCTAAGGTTTGGTGGGCTTTTCCCCTCTCCTAGGAGACAGAATCTCTACATACTCACCTATGAATTCTGACTCCTAGGGTCTAGAAACATGTTGGTATTTTGTCAGTCTTAATCACCCAAGACATTCTTAAGGTGAAAAAAGGAGTTTGTGCACTTTAAGGAATGACTATCATGAAACGGAGCACTCCCTTGGGTGCAACAAACTTTAAATAATTTGTGAATCAATTAACTGGTGACTCTCTTCCTAACACAGATTTCACACTCCCAGGTCACTGCATTATCAGTCTGATACGAATCATAACATTTTGAAGAAAAGTTCATAATTGAAATCATTAATTAATTTAACAGGACTTTTAGTTATGCATTGCATTAAGCAGCTGTAAAGGAGCAGAGATTAATTAGTTGTTTCTCTGACAATTTTCTCCACTGCTGTGACTTGGTGGAAAACTTTCTGACTTGTGGAACGCATCCTGCTCTCTGTGTTCTGGCGGTGACCTGCCCAAACCATTTCAAGTCCGAGGGACTGTGATGCTAGTGACATGAAGCTGGGAGCTTCTGAAGAGTCTCTCTGGAGGAAAACAAAGTAATAATGAGGACTACAAAGCCTGATCTTCCCTTCCAAATGAAAACCTGCATTAGAGGAAAATCTTAGATGTGTAAGTCACATGTAGCTCACAGAAAGGAAGACACCAAAGCCACAAGTGACCAAGATAATATGCATTTTTATATTTTCTATATTCATGTTTTCTTTAAGACAGTAATAAAAACTATGACTCCTAAGTACTATGCTGAAACCCACTGTCTGTACATCTTAGAATTTAGACTGTCTGACCTACAAGTTGTCTATAAAGTGAGTTGGTGCCAAACTATAGGCAAGTCCAAAGATTAACTTGAGAAAAATAACTGGAGGAAAAATGACCAGCAGTTTTTCTACTACTACATTTCAAAGTGCTTTCATACTCTGTTCCTCTCTGTAACACTTGTTCATTTGAATGGGCTAGCAGCTCGCCTACTTTAGAAATGGCACTAAGAGGCAAATATCATAGAGGTGTAATAAAAACAGGTAAATCACTACCAAAATGCATGTCGTGGGCCAGCAGTGGTGGGACACACCAGAAATCTTTGCACACCTGTAGCTAGAGTTTTTCTCAGGGTTCCACTAAACCCAGGCAGTCCCGTAGCCCACTTATAAATACAGCTACACATGCCAGAGGCTGAGGCAAACAGATAAAATCCTTGGCCAGCCTGGGCTACACAACAAGAACCTATATTAAAAAAGAAAAATATACTTTTACCAAAAAGCTGAAATTAAACATTTTCCAAGTTCACATAAGGAAAAAGCCAAGCCCAGCGGCGGTGGTGGCACACGCCTTTAACCCCAGCACTCAGGAGGCAGAGGCAGGCAGATCTCTGTGAGTTCGAGGCCAGCCTGGTCTACAAAGCGAATTCCAGGAAAGGTGCAAAGCTACACAGAGAAACCCTGTCTCAGAAAAAAAAAAAAGGAAAAAACCATACCAACAAAATCTCAAGTATGCTTTTCAGCCTTGTCCTTTTCTCCACTCCTTTTACCTAATTTGTGGCAATCATGGTGAGCTTCCAGTTTCTAAGCACACTAGCTCTCTTTGTACATACATACTTTTACAAATACTATACCTCAACTTAGAATGCCCTACTAACTTCCACGTGGTCTCCAGACACAGGATACCACTCCTACAAGAAGCCATTTGAATGGAAACTACTCAATGCAGACTTGCCCTAGTTCTCCCTATGAGATTTCGAATTTCTCACTTCATTCATATCTTGATTCCAATACTAAAATGCCATTATAATTTCTCTCTTCCCCTGTCTCTGTTAGTGTTTTAAGATACTTCAAATTGGCTTTAGTATGTTAACATGTAAATCTTAAAGATGGCCCGTTGATGTAAATTGGAGTCTAAGTAAATGAGCCTGTATAACTTCTTCCCATGCTCACCTGGGTGCGGGCACACAGTGAGTACCAGCTACAGATCAATTATGAGGCTAGTGTTAGACAAAAACTCTACACCGATTTTCACTTAAGCATGAAAGCAGGCATGGTGGTGTATGCCTGGGATCCTGGTAACTCAAAATGAGGCAGGAGGATTGCTTGAGCCCAGCAGTTAAAATCTAGCCTGGACAATGCAATCATACAAAAATAAAACAAACAAAAAAGTCCTCTGTGATTTTTAAAAACACAAAACTCTATTTTGTTTTTTTCCATATTTTGTTTAAACACTGGTAATTTAACTAGTGAGATCTGGGATAAGACAATAAGGAGTAGAAAGTATTTTAAAAAGTTAGTCATTTTATAATTTTTAAAATCAAAGTCTCTCTACCATCAAAAGATATATTTCCTGAGAATCAAATTAAATGCACAAGTTAAAACTCTGTTTATGTTTGTGGCTCTCCTGAGATTCTTTTGCCTACTTGAGCAGAAGAGTAAGTCATCCCTCACCTTTTCTGAAACAATGCTATAAAGTAACATTCATTGCAGTATTATATGCCTAGTAAATACACTATTTCTGGGAACTCACTGCCGAGGTGAGGCAGGAAGTAAGTGCTTCCTGATCTCTCCCATTTGGCCAGGCATATCTATTCTATCTTCCTTATTTCTCACTTGGTCCCTATAATATAAAATCCTTCCCATAAGAACTTATGGCAAGCTCACTCTTTTTATAGTAATGTCCCCTGATTCCAAATATTCTCTGTAAATGTAAAGGTCAGATCATGGAGCTCATGTAAAAAGTAAATGATGCAGTATGTGTAGGCACTCCATGAATGTGAGTTCCCTTTTTCCTCTGTGCCAGCCTGAAACACACACACACACATACACGCACACGCACATGCACATGCGCGCGCGCACACACACACACACCTAGAAACCCTGTCTTCAGACAGGACACTCCTGTCAAATCATTCTCACATGACAGTGTACACCCTGGCTTGCATTCTGCATTCATTGACAAAACTATTTAACACAAGTTCAAAGAGAAGGAGAGTCCTATGGGTCTCTGTTAGTAGTATCTGGATATGTAAACAGAATAAGAATGATGGTTGCCAATATTTAAATGAAGTAGTATGAAAAACTAATAAAACCAACCATTTTTAAAAAATAAAGAGGAAGGCTGTGTTGCTTGTTTTGAATAGTTTTGAAGTATCTATAAGTAGAAATACAGGTTATTGGAAATGTTCTCATTTTCTCTGCCAATTTTTCTTATTGCCAAGAATTTTTTCTTATTGCTGACCATAGTTAGACTGATGGCCAAACTCATAAAACAACAAAGCAAGTTAATAGCTGTATAGTAACCACATGCAACATATTGCTGCCATTGCCCATCATAAAAGTATCCTAAATAATTACTACAATCTCAGGTGCTATAGGAAGGGGATATCTTAATGATCTAAGAACAGAAGAATTTTGAATCAATAATGGAATCCATATCTTAAAATGTATAGACTTAGGTTCTACATAAAGACGCATTAAAATATTTGAACTAAGCCAGGCGGTGGTGGCACACGCCTTTAATCCCAGCACTTGGGAGGCAGAGCCAGGCGGATCTCTGTGAGTTCGAGGCCAGCTTGGGCTACCAAGTGAGCTCCAGGAAAGGCGCAAAGCTACACAGAGAAACCCTGTCTCGAAAAACCAAAAAAAAAAAAAAAAAAAAAAAAAAAAAAAAAAAAAAAAAAAATTGAACTAATTAATAGCAGGGCAACATTAGTTCAATAAATCAGAGATTCACAAAATCCCTTTAACTCATGGCCTATCAGCTCCATGAGTGCTTTACCTGATTGCTTCTTCACCCCAACATTGTTGAAGATGTTTCTGACTGGGCTATTGTTCTGAATTTACTCAAATCACTCCATGACTTGCAGTTTTGTCCATTGTGGTACAGTCATAGTTCCGTAGGTGTTTTCACATCCTTATTCATGAATCAAAACTGTCTAACCATAGAACTACTGGGGAGCTTTATCACTATATCCTCCATGTGCCTCTCATTGACTGTAGTCTGACTATGCTCTACCATTGCTGAAAGTACTTCTCACCATCTGGCCCCCAGAGTGTGTTTATATAACAGTTCTTCTCACCCAAGTTCATCACTATATCTTGTCTGAATACCCTTGAAAAGACTGGTTTCAGAACCCCAACTTGACTTCAACAAGGCCTAGATCCTACTCTCAGCTAGAAAGCTGAGGTAGGGATCCCTCTGCGATTACCTACTGAACAAGTCCATCTCTTGTGTGTTTCAGTGGTTTCATTAGAGAAACTCAGAACTAACTATCTGAGTCAATCCAGTTCTAGGGTGAATTTTTGCTTTCCTTTCTAACGGGCACACATTATCCCCTGGACAAATCTCATTCATGAGAAGATAGGCAGTGGAAGACAGCATCTCAACATCTGCAGAAACAGGACAGTATTTCTTTCTGAAACTGTGCTGATATGGGAAAAAAAGAGCAAACTATAAGAAGGCAAAGAGAGTAATGTTCTTCTAGATGACCCTTTTAATGTCAAACACAAAGACCCTTAACACTTCTCTTAAAAGACACAAGAGAACAAAGGTCATAATGGCAGTTGTGGAGACTTCACTGAAGAAATCAGAATGATATAAGGGACAAAGGGATGATGAAACAGAGGAGAAAGTAGTGGAGAAAGAAGGGGAAGAAAGAAGACACAGGACAGAAAGCAACAGGGGAGAGAGAGAAAAAAGAGAGGAGGAGGTAAATGGGAATGTAGTGGGAGTGGGGAGAGGGAAACAGAAATTATGAAAGCCAGCCACATCCAGTATTTTCTTTTTGAACTATTTTCTCTTTTACAAAGAGGAACTAGGAAAAGAGGTAAGTAACTTTCTTCCACAGATAGTCATTCTTCATGACCCAACAGCCCCACACGTTGCCTAGAACTTTGGTGGACACATTTCTGCAAAGTCAAAGCAGTCCCAAATAATTTCTCCAATGTCTTATACACACAAACAAGTTGTTCTTCAAAACTAGGCATTATGCTCATTTTTTCCTCTGTTTTCTCTTCAACAAACATAGTTATTATAGAAAATGAAAGGAAAATTCCACACTTCATTCAGGTCTGACTTCCTTTGGCTTGTTCAACTGTCCTGGCCTGTGAAATAAGATGGTATTCCTTGTCTATCTACTTCTTTTTCCATTAAAAAGAAATGTCTTACAAAATTCAATTATGCAATACTTAAATACAGCAGTAACTTTCTGTCTGCTATTGAAAGATTTCTTTCCTTTCTTTCCTTCCTTCCCCCTTCTTTATTTTCTTCTTTTTGTTTTTCAAAAAGAAAATTATCGCAAATTTCAATTTACATCTTAATGCAGCAATCATTATTACAAGTCTGTTTTTCTTTGCTTTGTGACATATACTCTTCACAGTTAAGAAATTATTAAAACTGAGGGAAAGAAAATGAACATTAATTAAAATGATCCCAAACTGAAGACTGGCTCTACCAGTATGTGCTTTTTGAAGGGAACAATAATCCTTAATTCTACCTGCCTAGGTAGTTATATAAAGTAAATGAAGCACTCTTTTGCGCTCTCACTCTCTCTCCCTCCCTCCCTCCATCCATATATATATATATACACACAGTAGAGACACATATATACATTTGTAATTTAATACATAAGGTGCAGCTATACATGGTGCCATGAATAAATTACATGATCCCAGTAGAAAGTAAGTTTATCCTCCTCATGATTTTAGCAAAACAGGAAATGTAGCTAATACATTGTGGAAGAGACTTAGTTCTTGGAAAACAACTGTAAACTAAAGAACATGAAGTATAGTACTTTATGGAAAAGAAAAGGTCTTACTTTGATGGAATATTTTTCAAACTGAATCAACTGGCGTTTTTAATTCAAAAAGGATAAAGAACAAGGAGACGAGGCTAAGGAAGATTCAGAGACATCTGTGGTGGTGGGGGACAATAATTCTTAATTCTACCTGCCAAAGCAGTTATATAAAATAAATGAAGCACTCTTTTGCTTGCTCTCTCTCTGTCTCTGTCTCTCTCTGTCTCTGTCTCTCTCTCTCTGTCTCTCTCTCTCTCTCTTACACACACACACACACACACACACACACACACACACACACACACACAGCAGGTTCTAAAAATAAATGCCAAAAGTAAGTGCTAGGGGCTGGAGGAAAGTTCAGCAGTTAAGAGTGCTTGCTGCTCTTTCCGTTCCCAGCACCCACGTCAGGCAGCTTACAACCGCCTTTAACTACAGGTCCTGGAAATCTGATGCCCTCTCCTGGCCTCCACAAGCACCAGAACATATCTGACATACACAAACTCACATAGACAGAAGCACATAAATAAAAAATAATACAAATAAATGCCATTAACCACATTTTCATTTCAATTATACTGTGCATTACAGGGTCAGTAGGTAACTGTATTTCTTATTCTGGATGATGGTCCAACAGTCGGAAAGCCTCTTGACTCTGTGGGAACTAGAACATACGAAGCTGTGAGCTTCAGAAACAGCCACCTTTGTCTCCCTTATTGCAGGACTCTTGAATCCATAGAATTCTGGATATCTACTGACTTGCAAGACTGTGAGACCAAAGTATTTGCCTATCAGAGTTCATCTAAGGACAAGAGAAAGGCTAGGTGGATCTAAGTAAATTTTCAAGTTCTAGGATCATAAAACCCAGCAGTGATTTAAAACAAAGAAAAATTTGTGCAATTAGAAGAGTTAAACACTGTCATTCTTTTCATATTCAAAAAAATAACTTACAAATGAGAGGCCAAGGAAATATCTCTCCTGGTGTGAATGGATGTAGAATAAATGAAAGCTAAGTACCACCCAGTGGCTAAGCTTTGCTTGAAGAAAGTTCTCATCCTGTTCCTTTTCTGAGATGTATAGTAAATATGTGTGCATAGGACGGTAGGGAAATAGACAAGAGGATGGTGTACAAGTGCATATGTTCACTTTGGTCTCATTTAGCCAAACAAGTCCTGGAGGCAGCTGTCAAGAGGGGCGCCAATCAAGCTGAGTTAATAACCCAGTCATTGCACAGAAATCTATGCAGCTCTACTTGCTGGCTGTACAGTGCAGCTGGCAGCCCCAGAGCAGTAACTGGGGTATTCTACATGGTGCTTATGAGTTTGTCTTCACCATTGGCTTCTTGCCAGGGAGTGCAGCGCACACACCAGACAGCTCTGCCTATGAGAAGCCCAGCTATGTGCCCATACGATAGAGTTCAGTTTTCACAGGTAACATGAAGTCATCTGAGTTTTTAGTTTCTGTGTTTCTCCCTCTTTTTCTAAATGCCCCAGGTTAAGAATAATACATGGTCTATACCATCACGCACTTTGCCCTGCCCTGAATTTTGAGCTGATGTGTATCCTTTGGAATCTAAATCTTTCTGTTTTATCCATAGCTTATCAAAAACTGTTTTTCCTACACTGATAAATCCATTGAGTCTCTAAATACCATCCCTTTGTCCCCTCTTCTCCTTCCTTCATAGTTCTCCCACTTGACAATACAAGTAAATATAATTTTCCAGATCGAAAATGAAAGGAATAAACATGATTCAAAACTGCTGAAATTCAGATATGTTTTAGCATGTCACCAAAGCCTCCTCGTACTGTTCAGAATACACTACAGTTAAACAGTAATGAACTACTATTCTGTTTGTCATCTATTAAGGAATATTTAATTCCTAGTCAACTTCAGCTACTTCCTATGTGTATATTCACTTTATCTCTTGGTAGACGTCATAAAAAATGTTTCCAAGACTGTTCAAAACTTCACTCTCACGCTCACCAGTGCTGCTGGATTAAAAACAATGAGCCCAAGATGAGTGGGGAACAGACGAAGTACAGACATGCTGTACAATGTGTGGATTCTGTGGGCTGCACGCAAGAGCAGTACTGCAGCTCCCCATCTTTGAGTCGTTAGTGTGAACTTCAGCACAGCTCTCTCTTCATTCTCACACTACACAACCCTCCAATTAGATGACCACTGTGGTTAAACAGACATCTGTCCCCCCACCAGGGTCCCCAGGCCACACATTCCTGCCTACCTCACCTAGGGTACCCAGTTACTCTTTCTACAGAAGGGTTATGATGAAGTCCTGGTCTCCCAATTCCATCTCAAAGGGGTTTTATCTCCACTGCTTCACACTAATGGAATGAAGTAGCCTCAGTCAGTTCTTCTATCAGACATTACCAGAACATTATGAAAGTTAGACTTTAAAATAAGCATTTAGCAGTAATTGGCTATTAGAGTTATAAATAATATGATATGAACCTCCTTAGGGACTCAGGAGGTTCCCTAAGAAACTATCTATCACAAAGTTCCTATGAAAAAACTACTCCAGAGAGCAAATTCTCAGGATGTTGCCTACTGGTACTTTAGGAACTACCTACAAAGATACTCTTGTGCAAACAGGGCAAATCTTCTTGAAATGTAGATAATACTAAAAATAAAAACAGGAAATTATTAACCTTTAAGTATATCATATGTTTCACCAAAAGAGAAGTACAATAGAGAAATACATAGCAATAACTCAGTGTGAACATTATAAATAATTTTTATTGACTATTTATGAACTCTGGGGTTTTAAAATACAGAATTGGAAGTGTACAAAAACAAAGATTTGGGGGATTGTAACACAATCGCTGATAATAAGTGAAAACCATATGCCCATATTATGAACTAGAGGTGAGGGGGAAATACAAACAGCTTCTAAAACTATTGCTGTTTTCTTCTGATCCTAAGTAACTCAGATAGTGCCTTTGAAAACACCGATCCAAGCTTCAAGGCTGGCAGCACTGGAGAAGTCAGCACAGCTACAAGTCAACCCATCCTTGTGTGAAGGATGATATTCCAGATATAGAACTAATGTACATTCAAACTTTTGCATTCCTACATGAGCAAGGTTGCATGGTCCCTAAGAACATCACCTGGGCAGAACTTTGTACATCTGTCATCAATACTTCTCAAATGTCTTACATACTATGAAGCCTAAATCATTACCAAACAAAAGCAGCTTTCAGTGGTTATGAAACTAGATCGTAATAGAAGGCAAAAAAACATCCACTGGCAAAGCTGAAGCCCAGAGCACAGATGGAGGAACATGAATTATAAAGGTGTTTAAAAAAATACATAGACTTTTATTTAAAATAAAAACAGAATTCAGGCTATGTAGCTCAGGTGGGGAGGTAGCTCAGTCAGTGCTTGCCTTGTAAGCATGAAGACCTGAGTTCACATAAAAATGCCAGGTACAGTTGCCCACCTTCGTTATCCCAGCACAGGGAAGGTAAAAGTAGATCAATCTCTGGGGCTCACTAGCCAGCCAGTCTAGCCCAATTGGTGAGCTCTAGGCCAAGAAGAGACCCTGTCTCAAAGGAGGTGGATAGTATTCCTGAAGATGACACCCGAGATTGTCTTCTGGCCTAATTTTAAACACACACACACACACACACACACACACACACACACACACACCGAAAATATAAAACATTATTTACCTTTTTTAGGAAACTGGTGTGGGAAATTTAGCCTTCTCCTTAAATACCACAAGGGATTAACGGAATGTCAGATGGTTGTCTTAGTTTTTAATAAGTAAGAGATTTGACATGTACAGTCTGAAACAAAGTGAAGCCATTGCCAGTTACCTGGTCAACCTGACATTCCACAATAGTTGAAAACTCTGGATATCCACTCAGACTTCCACAAAGCTCCCCTAGAGCACATGATCTAGCACACACCACATCATAAACACCCTTACTTGTTCTAGGACTTCTTTGTCCACTATCACTGATCTTCTCCCACCAGCCACAGAAGTCATGCATGGAAATGAAGATCTGCTCAGCATCTCTGCCAGTGTATAAAGACTGGAGGCCACTCATTCATTCCCTTTCATCCACTGAAATGGTTCCTCATCTGAATGTTATTTATTCTGTTTAACTATAAAGCCCTCATTAATGAGGTACATTTAAATGATATGCCCTTATTTGACTGCACAAAGGTATCTAAGGATATACGGAGACAAAAGGAATGTTAGGGTCAAAAAATCAAGTTCAAAGAAATGTTCCTTTGCAAAGCTGATCAAGATGAAATCCCAGTTTCTATTGTGCTCCAAGAAATACTGTGTGTCATGGCTCACAAAACAGGGGTGAATGGTGTGTCCCTATACTGTGCAGCTGTGGCCTGTCAGGTCTAAATGGCACAAATGAGATGTCATAGGATTTTATTTTTCCTTAGAAAGGAAGCTAGGAAGAAAAACATTTTCCAAATCGTGAGGCACAGGGCAAGAGACAGACACTCAAATAGCAGCTAGCTTGGCATGAAGGGACCCCAAGGAACAGGGAGCCCAGGAAGGGTACACATCAAATAAAATGGGCAAAATGGCTTTATTTTAGCTCAAACTGTCTTCCCTTTGCAGGACTCCTTCCCTCTGGCTCACTACTGACAATCCACAGAAAGCCTATGAGTGAGACAAGTTCCTGAGTAAGATGAACAGGGCCACTCCAAGTCAGGTAAATAAATTTGTTTCCACTGAGATAATTATTCTTCCCGTGTGTCACCAATCTTGTGGCATAAACAGGACAGGTAATGACATCCTATGAAATGCAATTTTTATTCCCCTACTCCTGACACTGAAATACATAACTCATTCCATTCTTCATGATTTTTTTTTTTTTTTTTGCTCTGAAGATGAGTGGGGTTTTGTTACTGTTGTTGTTTTGTCTTTTTTTTTTTAAGTTATCACTGATTGATACTGTTAGCAATGGGGTAGGGTTGCTAAGTGGTTAGGAGCACTTGCTCTGTAAACATAAGGGCCTGAGTTCAAATCTGAGCACTCACATAAAAGCTAGGCATGACATTGAGAGACAGAGACAAAGGATCAAGAGCTCTCTTGGCTAGGAAATCCAGCCTAGCTTAAATGGCAACCCTCTGGTCAAGTAAGAGACACTGTCTCAAGAAAATAAGAGGACAGCAACAGAGGAAGAATCCCCATGTCCTGTCCTGACTTCTAGATGTATACGGACATGCATACCCATTCATATACAACATGCACAGGAGAGACAGAGGAAGGGAGGAAGGGAGGGAAGGGAGGGAGGGAGGGAGGGAGATAGGTAGGTGGGTGGATAGATGGATAGATGATAGATAGATAGATAGATAGATAGATAGATAGATAGATAGATAGATAGATAGAATGATAGATAGATAGGAGAAACTTAGGCAAAATAAGATTGTCATTATTTAATGTTTCTTGGCAGCCTATCAGGATTTTTAATGTTATTATATGAGACAGCAAATGTGGCTGTTAGATTTAGTATTAGCCTTTGTATCATATAACTCTGTGTGGTACCTGCATCCTCAAATCAGTGCCCTCTCCGAAAAGTTACTGCCCTTTATTCCTTACCTTGGAAAAAACCAAGGAATTACCAGTCTTTGTACCAACAAATAGTTTTTGCAACTATAATTCATTGCTACCTTATTCCAAAGGCATATGAATACTTACAAGATGGTTAATCCTCATTAAAAACTAAGATTACATGACATAATTACATGTAAATAAGAAAAGTGAATTAAACTCTTACCCTTTTCTATGCTGGGCACTAGGTCTGAATCATATATACAATTATAGTTATATTGCTAAGCTAAAAATATTGGTAAAGATCTAAAAATGACAAACAGTGCCTTTTAAATTAATGTCTTATTAGTTGAGTGAAGTACGCTGACAAAGAATAATTTATGCTCATTCAAACCGCACTCGACATCTTCAGGTGTTTCCAAATGAGCTCACAGAAGAGTGATTAAATGCATCTGATAACAAGCCACACATTGCTGAAATTACTTACCGCCTCATTTTATGATTAATTAAACATGTAGATTAAAGTTGCAAAAGAATTTAGATTAATGAGCAAGTTAAGTCTTGCTGATATAAGTGAATTGGGAATTGGATGCTCTGTGGAACTTTATAAACATGCATTTTATAATGAATAAGACAAGGCTACATGCAGAAGCGTGGCCACTAGGGCCTTCTGACGATGCAGTCTTTTTTAACATGGTTTGACAGCTTTCAAATAACATTCTTCTGTAAGCTTTAAACTTTGTGCTTTCCTGTAAAACACAAGACTGCATAACTCGTGTACCAGGAGTATGATTATTTCCCAGCTCTCTAAGGTAATGACCCCCTGTAGCAGCAGCTGTTCAGAAAGAATTACAAGCTCAATTGTTATTTTAATCAGAGCTAGTTTAGTCGTTAAATGCAGTTATGCAACTTGTAAAATTATATGACACCTCATCAGTAGCTTCTCTCCAACACTCCTTCTTCCCAAAAGGAAACCATGCCCCACATCCCAGCTTCTAGAGGACTTAGCAAAGCAGGGTGTATGACCGTTCATAAATATCCAAAGCCTTTTATTAATGGGGCTTCTCTTCCAGCAAAAGTAATATTTAAATTTGTGGCAACTCCTGTCAGCTCTAAGAGTTTCTGTGCGGCCCCGCTGAGCATCCAGTTTTTCTCTTTTAAGATCAGCTTTACCTAATCCCAGCAGCTCAGACTGTGTCAGAAGCCAAGTTGGACTTTACGATTTTCCACAGCAAGAGAAAAAAGCAGGTTGTTCCCAGAGATGTAGTGTGCTCTCCTTTTCAAAAGGCCCAGGGGAGGAAAGAAATTGAACCAAAGTCACTAAGCTAGTCTTTGGTTTAAAATCTCATTTTTATTACTAACAGTGCAGCACAATGCTATTTGTTAGCACCACAGCACAGGACAACACTCCTGGACAGCTTTTATGGGGGATGGCTCTGCTACTGAAAATACACTTCTCATCCTTTTCAACTCAAGTGCACAAGTAACACTTTTATATGCTGTTAAATCTTTTTCTTCTTTAATTCAGTTTTTTTTTATCTAAATACTTACCAAGAAAACTATGGAAATTTCTAAGTGGGAATCAGGAGGCGCTTCCCGACACAGGTGGCAAATTACCATCATTATCTCCACGTATGTGTCATGTGGACATAATTGCCCACTGGATGATTTATGTTAATGAGCATATAGTATCAAGATATATCTCTGGCTATTTGATTTATTCAAAGTTAAAATCAACTTCATAAACAGTTAAAACAATCACCATCTTATTTTATCATTTCCTTTTAGTTTTATTGTCAATGCCTTTCACCAAGTAATAGACCATATTTCACTAATGTGGCTATTTTAAATGTATTCCTTTACTCCCTGGGTGTCTGCCCTGAATGTTGTAGTAGAGATTTCTAGGAACTAGTACAGATATTTAAATGCTTCAAGGAGCACACAAGCATACTTTTTCTCTAAGCAAAAGTTGAAATCTTTCACTTCTAACCTTTGGTATCCTGAAGTCACAGCAGCCATAGCAGCCTGGCGCACTGCCTGGAACAATGCTTTAGCTTAGTTCTTCTGAAGTCACAAGTGATTTTGTCAACTCCAGGAGGACACAGCTCCATAAGCCACCACATCTCAGGAAGTCAGGTCTTTCAAGCCAGCCACTGAATATTGTTCCTAGTCACCACAAACTATGACTATGACAAGTGTGTGCTAGAGTCACTAATGTTTATTAGAGATTGTATCATCTCTATGGTATTTTAATACGAGAAGGTATATTTATCTTGGCCTGAAAATAATTTTGTAAAATGACCTTCAAGTCCTAAGCACTGAGCTATCATGTGAGTCTATTATTATTAACATGTCATAAGTTCCCCAACTTTCTTATACTTTACATGCATAAAATATATAAATTTACTGGTGTAAGGCTTATGTGTTTACCTGAAATATAAAAATGTGCATTTTACCTGATATTTTAACTAAAAAACAATTTAAAATAGCCAAAATCAACCGTAATATGATATAAAAGTCTTCAGCATTATTCTCACTAAATCAAGATGGGAATTTATGTAATGCTCACTTTTGTTTCACATTTCACACTCCTGTAAGCTACAGACCTGTATTTCTAAGGTAGGTTCTGCATCTCTTCTATAAGTTGAAGTATTCAAGTGTTCACCACAGACCAGAACAAGAGGACTACACTTATTTTCTCTCTTGACTATATCACCTTTGTCCAGAGGAACTGTGAATGCTGGGTTTCAACAGCATTATCAAACACTCATACCAAACTTGGCTGTGCCTTGCTTTGGGTTCTGAATATTAAATTGCCCTATAAAGAAATTTTGAGAGATTCACAAAAACACTGTGTTGCAAGATGTTTACAAGTATCCTGGTGGCATATCTGAAACTAAAAATAAGGAGGATCTTACCAAAGAACCCACCATCAGGCCAGACCGAGGGTTGGAAATGTAAAGACCAGGCTGAAGTGATGCAACCTTAGGAAGGTGGGTACTTGCCAGCTCAACAGACTGCAGCTGACAAGCAGATGTCTACAGGAAGGTCTGCACTGGGCAGATGAGCGGCAGTAATTTGATACCTGTTTCCTGTAGTCCATGCAAAGATTCAGGAGAAATGGTAAGACAATAGCCCCAAGTGCTATGCCAATCATATATCCTACTAGCTGTAGATTCTTTAGTTCTCTCAGACAAACACTGATCATTTCAAATGGAGGAATGCTGAACCTTTCCTGTGTTGAAGAAACTAGGATGTCTCTGTTTTCTAGATTAGTTATGCTAGAACCACCTTCCAAGTTCCCAGAGATCCATAATAGTTCATGGGCAAGTGCACATTGGCCACAGAATTTATAAAACTGATTGGGGATTAAAAGATAATTGCTTTGGAATGTCAGAGTTTCTAAATATTATTTTCTGCCTAATATCATATCATTTCAATGATAAAAATTAAAAGCAAAACTGATTTCATTCAGAAAATAATTAAGTTAAATGAATAAAAATGAGCTCATTGCTTGGGAAAATTTAAGATGTCAGAGCTTCATATTTCCTATCCTCCATTCAATAGGCAGGATCCTCTATTTTTAAAATTCCTGAAAATACTGAGTTGTGGTAATAAATTGTGTACAAGGTTTAATTAACAATTCTAATAACTCTAAACACAAGTTAAAACTAGAATATGTGACAAATTCTGATATACACACTACCTAGTATATTGTACAAAACAGTGTAATGTTATCCTAATTTGCTATGGAGATAAGCAATATTAATAAATGGGAACATCAGTTACAAAACACATATTATACTTCAGCTGATTATAGATTTTTTTCTCAGGCTGACCTTGAATTCACTATAAGGATGGTCTTGAACTTTTCATCCTCCAGCCTCTTCTTCCCAAGTACTGGGGTTACAAAGATATGCCACCATATTCAATTTATGCAGCACTGAAGACTGAACCAAGGCTTTGTGCATATAGGCAATTGCTCTACCAAGTGAGCAACATCCCCACTGGGCTCTTTATAAGTTAATGAAAGACCACTAAGTTCTGGAAACATTTTCCTCACCTCATCAGAAGTTAAAGAATGTCTGAAAAAAAAATGGTAGTTATTGGGCCCATTAGCTACCAGATGCAGAATAAATGTCTATTATCATATCAACCTTCCCTGCAACCATATCCATTCACAGATGAGGGAACTGACACTCTCCAGTAGAAGGATATTAATAATATCTAGACATTTGGAATGCGAGAGTGAAAAGTAGTCAATCAACCTGATTATTCTTTGCTATTCTTTTAGGAGCTAACCTCTACCTGAAACTCCCCCCCCCGCCCCCGCCCTTCCCAGTATCCTGTGAATTGTTCAGGTACTAATCATGCAGTGAATAGAACACATCCCTATGAAAGAGACCCCAGGTACTTTGCATCCTCCACCAATAGAATCTATACTTATGCTTATCACAGATGTTTCCTCTAGGCCTAACCCTGAGCTCTGTTTATTAGCTAATAGAATTCATTCTTATTGTAAAGGTCACAGGTCATAGGTTCTACTGTGTTTAAATATGTAAGAAAAGTAAATCACAAGGTCAATCTCTGGGAGATTTTTGACCCAGTGCCTGCAAAAATGGTACTGTTTCATTCTTCATCTCTCCTGGAAAGTTCCCCTACGGTCTAGGGGGCTTGCAAGGGGTGGAGGGAGGGGTCCCTGACATAGTCTCATCCAAAGCAGAGCAGGAATGAAGTCCTTATGTAGCCTAACTCCAAGGTCCAACTGTTCTAATATAGCATACTCAGTTATGGTTCATGATATGGTTCTGCTTTTCTATCTAGAATTCCTTTCTGCTTCTTAATCTACCCTATAACTCCCTTCTAAGGTTCATCTACTCCAAAAATAAGTCCCCTAGCACATCTTCTAGAATCTCCTATAGTTAACAGTCAAAGTTACACTAATTAGCATGATACACATTGACAAAATGTGACTAATGCTATGATATAAGTGGCTACCATTTACATCAATAGCACCATGCTGATGACAACATAGATTTTGTTCCATTGACATACTGCAATATAATGCTCCCATCTTCTATTTTAAATTTCTCTGTACTCTTAACCATTACAGGACCTTTCGTTACTATTACTATTATCCTCATCCTCATTATCAAGTATCCAATTATTCAAGTCAATCAACCATTTTTTTCTCTCATAGATCTCTCTAGATCTCCCAAATCTTTTTTTTTTTCTGAGACAGGGTTTCTCTGCGTTGCTTTGCGCCTTTCCTGGAGCTCACTTGGTAGCCCAGGCTGGCCTCGAACTCACAGAGATCTGCCTGGCTCTGCCTCCCGAGTGCTGGGATTAAAGGCGTGCGCTACCACCACCCGGCTAGATCTCCCAAATCTTATGTCCCCTCTCAGGTTTTACTTTACTTAAATGCCCTCATACTCTCCAAACCTTCCTCTTCCCTTACTAGTCAACAATCTAGTCCTGAAGATTTTGTAAGAAATTTAGCATTCCTGGCTATTCATCTGTACAACAAATAGCAAAGCAAGTTCTATATGCTGGAAACTAGAGGTAGATATGCAAGATAGATCTTGCTTGTTTAAAAGCCTGATCAACTTAATGCAAGAGACACAAAGAAACTCAAACTTACAACATGGATTTTTGTCATAATAAAAGAAGATAAGAAAAGTGATGTGTATGTGAAGAAGAAAAAATGGGAATTATCTGGGGAAACATAGCCAGAAAGACTTCAAGGAGGGGTAATATATAAGATAAAGCCTCATTGATGAACAAGACACAGCAGACAAACAGCAGTAGTAACTATCTTTTATTGAATGCTCTCTAGTGTGGCACATGCTTAACAAAATGCATGGGGTACTTAGGTTATTTTCCTTATATAGATGATGACTTCTGCTTCTAGCCAAGATGGCCTAACAGCAACCAGAAAAAACATGAAAACAGCAGTTTCAGAGCAGATATCAGGCAACAAGGAATAGTGGCTCCTGAGAAAGGAAAGTAAATGTGATCACCTCTACAGCTGCCCTGTGTCATTGCAAGGGGCAGTGACAACTCTGCTACTCAGAGAAGGAACAAATAGTTTAGGTGAGCTACAGTGATGGAGTTGGAATCAAAGGGAGACCATGATATCTGCAGGTTATAGGACAGGATAACAGGGGAAAGAGACCCTAATATAACAAGTTCCAGAGTTCTCTAGGGAGTCTCTCAAAAGGATTTAGCCAGTCCCTAATGGCCCTGATCAAATTGGATGACCACATGTAGAAGAATGCAAATAGATCCACACTTATCACCTTCCATAAAACTCAAGTTCAAGTAGATCAAAGACCTCAACTTAAAACCAGATACACTGAACTTGAAGGAAGAGAAAGTAGTGAATAGGCTTGAACATATTGGCACTGGAGATGACTTTCTGAACAGAACACCCATAGAACAGGCACTAAGATCAACAATCAATAAGTGGAACCTCATGAAACTGAAAAGCTTCTGTAAGGCCAAGGATACCATCCATCAGACAAAGCAGCAGCTCACAGAATGGGAAAAGATTTTCACCAACTCCACATGTGATAGAGGACTAATATCCATAATATATAAAGAACTCAAGAAACTAGATATCAAAAAACAAATGACACAATTAAAAATGGAGTACAGATCTAAACAGAGAATTCTCAATAGAGCAAACTCAAATGGCTGAGAAACACTTAAATGTTCAATATCCTTAGCCATCATGGAAATGCAAATCAAAACTACTTAGAGATTCCATCTTACATCTGTCAGAATGACTAAGATCAATAACACAAGTGACAGTTCATGCTAGCAAGGATGTGGAGCAAGGGGAACACTCCATTGCTGGTGGGAGTGCAAATTTGTACAGTCACTATGGAAACCAATATGGTGGTTCCTCAGAAAGTTGGGAATCAATCTATCTCAAGATACAGCTGTATCTCAAGATACAGCTTATATATAGCTTATATATAAGCTCCATCTTACCACAAGGACACTTGCTCAACCATGTTCATTGTGGCTTTATTCAAAACAGCCAGACACTGGAAATGACTTAAATATCTCTCAACAGAAAAACAGATAAAGAAAATGTGGTACAATTAAACAATGGGATATTACTCCATTATTTAAAAAATGGCATCATGAAATTTGCAGGCAAATGAATGGAACTAGAAAAGATCATCCTGAGTGAGGTAAACCCCGACCCAGCAATATAAACATGGTATGTATTCACTTATAAGTGGACATTAGCCATTAAGTAAATGATAACCAAGCTATAATCCATAGACCCAGAGAAGTTAGGTAAAGAGAAGGTGTCTTCTGGGGACACCTGGATCTCCCTGGGAGGGGAAAATAGAATAGATTTTACAGGTGGCCTGGGGGTGAATCTGAAGAGGAGTAGGGTGATCAGGTTGGGGGGATGGGTTCAGAGGGAGAGTGTGAGGAGAGATAGCTGGAACTGGGGAGCCCTTGAAGGGTGATGTGGAAACTTATTGCAGTAGAAACTTCTTGGAATGTATCAAGTTGATCCTAATGAGGACTCTGAGTAGCAGGGGGATACAGAATCTCAGCTGGCCATCTCTTGTCACCAGGTGAGTCTTCTAGTGGAAGGACTGGATTACATTCAGCTGAGTTGTTGGCCAAAGGGATCCCATGAAAATCCCCAAATAACCCAGGCTATTGCTAAGATAAAGGGTTGTTCTCTGCAGACTGACAGCAGGGTCCCCATTACTGAGGACAATGCCCACACAACTCATTGAATATGGAGAGGTCAAGCTGGTGCCTTCATGGAGCTTTCACTCCTGGTTTCTGGTTTCTTTGGTGCCTGAGGGTACTCTGCAGGCTGCCAGAGGAGAGGCATGGACATCAACCCAACCCAAAAACCTTTGACCTATGATCTGTCCTATCTGCAGAATATGCTGAGGCAGTAGTAGTAGTACAGAACTTGTTGAAGTGGCCAACCAGTATCTTATTTGACTTAAGGCCCGCTTCACACGAGGGAGCTGGACACTGCTTGAGTGACCAAGAACAAGAGACTAGATACCCCGGGGACCTAGAGTAAGACCAAATACTACTGGTCTAAAAAAAAGTATCAATAAAATTACTACTAATGATATTTTGCTGTACTCATAGATCAGTATCCAGTAATCACTGGAAAGGTTTCCTTGGCAGCAGATGGGAACAGATGCAGAAACCCACAGGCAGACATTACTGGGAGAACGTCTAAATAGGAAGTCTCCATCAGCCCCTTCCCTTGGAGCTCGGGGAATCCCGAGGAAGAGGAAGTAGAGGGATTGTGGGATTCAGAGTGGATGGCGGACACCTGGAGAACAAGACCCTCTAAATCAACTAAGCAAGGTATATATAAGCTCACAAAGACTGGGGCAGCAAGCACAGAGCCTACATGGGTCTGCACCAGGTCCTCTGAGTACTGTGGCTTTTAGCTTAGTGTTTTTACGGGACTCATGACTGTGAGAACAAGTGGGTCTCTGACTCTTGTGCCTGATCTTGGGACTTCTTTCCTCCTGTTGAGCTGCCGTGTCCAACTTCAATATGGTAGTTTTTGTTTCATCTTATTATATTTTATTTGTCATATTAGGGTGTTATCTCTTAGAGACCCTGTTCATTTCTAATGAAAGACAGAAGGGGAGTGGATCTGGAGGGAAGGAGTGGTGGGGAAGAACTGGAAGGAGTAGAGGGAGGAGAAATTATAATTGGCATGTATTGTATGAGAGGAGAATCTATGTAAAATAAGAGGTAAAATTGGAAAAAGATAAAATAGTAGAGTGATGAGGATAGGAAAATAAAAAGTCAGTAGAAGGGCTAACATTAGTGTTTTTTCATTAAACTGCATTTTTGTGAGAAACAAAATAAAACAAAACAACACCCCCCCCCGAAAAAAAATTAAAATATTCAAGAGCAGGTATTTCTTGAAGAAGGAGGTGGAGGGGAAGAAGGAGGGGAAGGAGGAGAAGGTGTTGTGAGGAAACTAATGTCAAATGATACATTTAAAAGAGCAGAAAAAAAATGGTCCCCAGAGCACATCCAAATCAAGGAGTAGGTCATTTTTCTATCATCAGATCCACAAATTTCATAATACAGAAAGCACTGGCCAGAGTACTCAATTCTATGCCTCAGTATTGAAGAGAATTGACCCTATGCTAGATCTATCAGCTCCAACTGACATAACTCAAATGCAGGCACTGGAAATTGTTTTCTGGCCGCAACTGTCTACCAGAGAAAAGTGTAAAATATCATTAGGAATACAGAAACACTGAGCCTTCAATGTAGTAAAAATACATTGTTTCTGATATTCCATAAAAGATTACTGCCCAGGGCTGGGGAGCTGGCTCCTCAGTTAAAAGCACTGGCTGCTCTTCTAGAGGACAGGGACCCAGCATCCCACACAGCAGTTAAGGAGCATCTATAACTCCAGTTCCAGGGTACCTGACACCTTCTCCTGGCCTCTGTGAGCACTGCATTCAACTGATGCACAGACATACATGCAGGAAAAATACTCATACACATAAAATAAAGTAAAATTTTCCTGACCATGCCTAGAACTGACAAACTACAATCTCTAATGAGGAAATTCAATCAACTGAAGCAGAAAAGGATGAAGAAATGAGTGGAGGGGCAAAGTGGGTGTGACAACTGCTTCTATTATTTGTTCAATCATATTAACTGAAAAAGGAAAACATTTCAAAAGACTCATAGTGAGCTTTTTATGATAAAAAACACAGTAACATGAGAAAACACTGGGAATTAAATGCAAGACATGATAAATGAACATGAAGACATATCAACAGCAGCAATCCAAAACAAAACAAAGCATAGCAAGAAAGAGGAGGATGTAAACCACAGAACTTCAAGATGTGTATTTTGGAACCTCCAGAGGAGGGGCATGAGAAAACAAAACTTCAGAAGAAATAATGGCTGAAATTGTTTCTCATGTGATGAAAGGCATAAACCTACAAGTATGAAAATCTCAAAGATCCAAAGCTTGAGAAATAGTTAAGAAAACCTCTGTGAGGCACATGACAACTAGACTGTATAAAATCAGTGATAGAATCTCCAAAGCAGCCAGCCAAAGAAGCCACACTACATACAGAACAACACGTATAACAGTGGTTCTCAACCTGTGGGTCACAATCCCTTCAGGGAGTCCAATAACCCTTTCACAGAACTCACATATCAGATATCCTGCATATCAGATACTTACATTACAAGTCATAACAGCAGCAAAATTACAGTTATGAAATAGCAAAGAAAATAATTTTATGGTGGGAGTCACCGCAACATGAGGAACTGTATTAAAGAGTCTCAGCACTAGGAAGGCTGAGAATCACTGATGTATAAGAACTACAGCAGAGTGGTTTTTTGCAAGCCATAATAGGACTTGCAAATCAATAAAAGAACAGTCAAAGAAAAGTTCATCTGAAATACATACAAGAAAAAAAGCTTTCTGTAGATGTTGGGCTTGGAGTAATGGAGTGTTTGCCTAGCATATGCAAAGCCCTGGATCCAAATTCCAGCTCTAAAATAATGAAAATAATAGTGATATCATAGCAGTAAACATGTACTACAGGAAACATGAAAGAAGTACTTCAGGCAGAAGGCAATGTGAGGTAACATAATTGAAAGAAAATCAGAACCTATACAAAGGAATAAATCACAACCAAAACAGTAAGCATGTTAGTAAATTTAAAAGAATTTGTATTTTTCATCCTCTCTTTTTAAAATATCTTCCTAAGCCTTATTGAAAATTCAAAGCAAAAATAAAATGTATTCTGAGGATCATAACATGTGTGAAGTAACGTGACAGGGAGAGAAGTGAGGCCGCACCACTCTAAGGCTTTACACCATGGGAAATGTATGTGAAGTCACTAGTGCTAACTCTATAGAACAGAGCTGCTATAAGCCCTAAAGCAGTCACAAAGGTTAACAAAACAAACAGGGTCATGCAGAATGCAGGCCAGCCTGAGCGACAGTGTGAAAATCCTATTTTTTAAAAAAAAGTCAACAAGGATAACAAAAGGCCTGACCAACTGTGTCAATCAACTTTACCAAAACATGCCATCCAACAACAGAACAGTCACTCTTTCTTGCACACATGGCATATTCTAAAATGGAGCATTTTTCTCACTCATTATACAAGGCTCAACATGTTAAAAGGGAAACATTAACATTAGAGCAGAAATAGGCAAAATTAGAAAACAGAAAATCAATATTAAATTCTAAGATGTTGTATTTACATTCTCAGATCAAAAATCAGAGAAATGGTTTCACTAAATAGCTTACATACATTAAAAATATAATGAGTGGATATTATGAATAAATCCATGCCAATAAAACCAACAATTTAAGCCAGGCGGTGGTGGTGCACACCTTTAATCCCAGCACTTGGGAGGCAGAGGCAGGTGGATCTCTGTGAGTTCGAGGCCAACCTGGTCTACAGAGTGAGATCCAGGACAGGCACCAAAACTACCCAGAGAAACCCTGTCTTGAAAAGACAAAAAGAAAAATTTTAAATTAAATGCACCAAAAAATATAACTTAGAATATGTAAAAAAATTATTACAGCTCAATGAGAAAAACAACCACAACTCAAAAAGCCAGCAAAAGACTGAAAGATATTTTGGCCAAGTAGATAAACAAGCAAGATAGTCAACATCATCAATCATCAGGGAAAGACAAATGCACAAGGCAGTCCAGTGAGATGGCTCAGCTTGCACCACGCCTGATCACCTGACTTCAATCCCCAGAACACACACTGTGCAAGGAGAGAACTGATGTCCACAAACTGTCTTCTGACCTACACATGCACACACACACACACACACACACACACATATTATTCAATTAATTATAAATTTTTAAAAAACATACACTAGGAAATGCTGTTATAAGTTATAAATGAGAATAGGTAAAAGTGAGTCTAAATGTAACAATTGTTGCTAAGAATATGGAGTGCCTCAACTACTCATTCACTGTAGCAGGAACATAGGAATGTAAAGTTGTACTTTGGAAAAGTTCAGCAGCCTTATAAAGTTAATCATACATTTGTCCTCTAAACGCCCCGTCTCCTCTCATGTGCCTATCTAGGAGACAGAATAGCACAGGCCACACAAAGATGAATGTTCACAGCATCCTCACTTGTAATAATTCAAAAAATAGGAAAAGACTAAATGGACAATCAAAAGCATGGCATAGTGACACAATAAGACACTATTCCAAAATTTTAAAAATAAGGTATTGGCATGCACATGACTCAATCCCAAAATAAATATATCCAGTGAAAGAAATTCTAAAACACAGAACATATACTGTATGATTCCACTAATGCAAAGTTCTTTAAAGTGAAAAGTGCACTATAATAACATATCAGTGACAGCCTGGGGCCTGGGTCAAGCAAAGGAGCAAGAATGAGAAACTAGGGAGGATGATGAAGACCCACAGGGAATAATGAAATGTTACCTTGCTGTGGAAATGGCTTTATTACTGCATCCCGCCTCAAAATTTACCTAGTGAAGAGCTTCAATTCATACAATTTATTATATATCAATTACAGTTACAGTTCAATAAAGCTATCAAAACCAGCATGCACAGGTGGCAGTCTATGTTTTTTCTAACATCACTGCTAGCGCAAGCAAAGCCCAGGGTGTCAGGAATCCCACAGGTCTTACTTCAAAACTGTTATAACACTTTCACAGGTCTTCCCATAGTCAGTGGGGCTGGGACTTGATGGCTGATACTGAGAAAAAAAAAACTTCAGTACATTGTACCCTGGTACTGTGCTAGTGGCAGCTGTCACTCAGAGAAGTGGAGGGGAGAAAAGGCACATGGACACCTAAATACACTTTGATCCACAGAGGAATTTTAAAAGTTACATTCATTGTTTTGTTTATTCTTAAAGTACAGAGGCATAACAAGAATCTAAGATGTGAAATATCAATAAATGGTAATTTTCTCATAGGATATTCAAATTTTTAGGATTTTTAGCACACAAAAATCTTAATTGATAGAATGTATATGTGAGATATAGAGTTTATGCAATTCATGTGAAAAGCATTTTGGTGTTATGTACACACACACACACACACACACACACACACACACACACAATGTATATATTTGACATTCATGTTCATTAGTTCCAGGAAAAAGTAAGACAGGTTTTTCAATCACACAAAGGTTTTGAAAGAGCATTAACTGTGTCCAGAGCTGAGACAGATGTATTTAAATAAAATACAATATGAATGTAACCAGCCTGTTCAATCTATGAAGGAGCAACAAACAGCTTCTCAGGGAGAAAATGCTAGATATTCTGTCAGTTTCTTTGGCACTTTTCAGATGTGTATTTTTTTCATTTCTTCTCACAGACTGTAAACTCCTGGTCTATTTTAAATCTATCCTTTTTCTCTTTTAAATTCTGCCTCATGTTAAAGATTCTTGAATTCAAATTCTTATGAAGGACTGGAGAGATGGATCACCAGTTAAGTACATTGGCTGCCCTTGCATAGGACCTGGGTTTAGCTCCCAGCACCTATATGGCAGCTTACAACTGCCTATAACTCCAGATCCAGGGAATCCAATACCCTCTTCTGGACTCCTCAGGTCCCAGGCACACATGTGGTACAGATACTTACTTAGATACACATAAATAAAGTAAATCTTTTTTAAAATTCTCATGGAGAGAATTCAAGTTCATACTGAGTAGATGATGGTTGGTTGGCTGGCTGGATGGATGGATGGATGGACAAATGAACAGATGGATAGATGATGAATGGATAGATAGCAGATGATGGGTAGACAGACAAATGTATATATGGATAATTGAATAGTGGATGGATAGATGGATGGATAGGTAGACAGATGGATAGAAGGATGGATAGACAGATGGATTAATAGGCAGATAGATGGGCAGATAGGTAGATGAATGAACAGATATATGAGTGGATAGAAGGTGGAAGAATGAATGGGTGGGTGGGTGGGTGGGTGGGTGGTGGGTGGATGGATGGATGGATGGATGGATGGATGGATAAATAGGTAGATGGACAGACAGACACCTGGGTGAATGATTGGATAGATGAATGGATGGAAGGATTATGGATGGATAATAGGTGAACAGATGGTGTTTATACAGCTGAATGGATAGATAGATGGATATCAATGTTTTTCTGAATGATAATATAACAAAAATAGTCAAGATCCTCAAGGAAGCTGTGTGGCTATATGTAATTTCATGAAGTACCTATTTTCTGTTTCACTTCTGTTTCCTGTACTCTCTTAGCAGTTTATATAGAACACTGTAAGCAGATTGAAAGATTTAAACACAAATCTATGGCATGAGACAAATCTTGCATTTATTCTCTCATATTCATTTCCTCCTTGGTTGGGAAGCAGAAGAAAAAGATGCCATAAGACCATTTTTAAAAGTGGCAACACAAATAAAAAAAAATGATCAACAGAATTTTTCAAAAGCAAAAAATTTCAGACAAAAGATTTCTTGACCATCATATATACTATTAGCAAGGAAAAGGGCCAAACAACAAAAATAAGACCACTACTAGAAGACCAAAACAAGCACTTCCATGCTAAGGACTACCTAAGTTGAGTCTGCACACCCCCATGGTGGCTTGCCTCTCCAGGAGAAAATTCAGCTGGTCATACAACAATCACTGACCATGACCCAAACTCAAATTAGCAGCACAAAGACCTAAACTATGGGTCAATCTCAGAGAATAAAGACTAGAAAAGTACTCTCTGTGGATGAGGAAGAGAATACTGAAAGTCCAGGGTATGACATCTGTGCTCCTGGAGGAAACTATTAGTGTAAGACAGCTGAATTGCAATGGGATGGAAAAAGTAAGATTATTCTCATTAGTTTCACTACAGAATCTACACTTCTTGGAATGTCTTAAGATGTACTTTTAAAAGCATCAAGTTAAAAAAATACATTTGCAATAAATCAGGAGAAAATGTAGAAGGTCTTTTAAATAACTTGCCCAATCCCAACAAGTATGTCTACATCTTGGAAAACAATCCTAAAATCCATTTTGTGATCTGCAAAAAGCCTCCTATTTGAGTTGTCTCTTGTCCACACATCTCTCAGTGTCTCTGTTCTTCCTAGTTACTCATGATATTGGAGGTACAAAGGTTGCTCCATCTCTTCAGCCTTATCTCCTTCTCAAAGGACCTGGATTCTTTAACACTTGTCTTGTCTGTCCCATATCATACTTAAGTTTCTCAGTGTACCCAGATGTTTCCCTTTAACTGTCTGCCCTGCAACTGTAGGTTCATGGAAAAATCCACTCAATTAGTCAGAATCAACACAGTCAGAGGTTCATGCAATGCCATTACTAAGAGAAATTCCAGAATGTTCCCTTCCCTTAAAGCTGTCAGTCTTCAGTGAATATGAATTTAAGCACATATTTTATCAGTCATCTGTTCTAACTTGTGATGTAGTGATATACATAATAACAAAAAAATAGTATTCCCATGAGGAATAATATATCTAATTTTCTTTATTAGTTTCAGGAAACTCAAACATTAGTGGAAAACATTAAAACCAAGCATGAGCTTCTTAACAGCCTGCCCCAGTTGAAAAAAAAAAAAAAGTTCAGTCCAGGTAGCTACAAGGGCAGAGACTGGATTCCATTAATGCTGCTGCTTAATTGTTTGTAATGCCAGGCACAAACAGGGAAAATAACAATTAACTGGCAAACAGGCCTTGTGCTTGTGAATTCCAAAGCTCTGGAAAAGCCAGAAAGGAGATGAGATGGAAAGTCTCAGCTGCCAGTGGGTCCATTCACTTCTGCCCATAGGAAACTGAGCTGAAGGGGGGCAGCAGCCACTCTGTCCAGAGAAAACTCCACCCTTAGAAACTCTCTAGTACCAGTTCAAGCTTTCAGCCCTCAACTGAAACCACCTCCCTTCTCTTCTAAGTACTGTGCTAATCTCTTAGTGCTCAGCAAATAATAACAACAACAAGCATACATCATGAGGATCAACTTTTTGACTGATAAACATTAAAGGTAAGTCTCTTTTACCAGTCATTTGGGCAAAGTGAGGTTTAAAAATGTATCTTTTTCACTATAATTAATTCATGTTTTTGAAAACTCCCAGCAAGAAATATGTAAGTAATACACCAAAAAAGAGAGCAAATATACACCATGTACATTTGCTGATACTCCCTCACCTTATAGTTGAGAACAACACCCAGCTGAGGTAATGACTGTATTTACCCTTCTCTATATGCATGCATTTGGTCCTTGCATTGAGAATAAGTGTAAGAATATAGGGAAATAAGTAAGTCTCTCTTTTTTGATTAAAACAGGCTCAGAAAGCAACTTGGAGCAGTTATCTCCAGTCCCCACTGTTTCCTTTCTCCAGTGGGCACTGACCAAGGCAGCATTGACCTTTGTGTGGTTCCACCACACCTTCAAATGCAGCCAGTAAATGCAGCTTTAGCACAGTCCTATAAAAACATGAAAGGACCACTATAGCATCTAAAACTGAAGCTGTTGGTGCAATGTTGGTTTAGAGAAAACCTTATGAATGCTAAAGCAAAAATATAATGATACTTTGCTTAGTTGCCAAAAACATTACAATAATTCAGTTGTTGTAATGTGTGAGTTATCTTGGAGGCATCAGAGTATTGCCAGGTAGGATTCAATGAGTCCTCAAAGTCACTGCTCTTGGGGACATGTTTCATCATCAACTGATAATGAGCACACGTGTCATTGTCCCTTTGTCCTTCTATTACAGCTTCCCCACATGGTACATGACCACCAAGACATTATTCCATACCCTTCATAAGCTTCCTGTACAGCACCAAGGTAGGCCCACCTTGAACCAAGTCCACTCACTTCATAGGGAGTATGTGATGTGTGAGAAATCTGTGCAGTTCTACTTCCCTTTTCTTCTATAAACCGCCCCAAATCGTTGGCGTTGAAAAGTAAACCAAGATCAAATTTAGAGAAGTTGTTTGAAATCAGTGAAGATGAAACACTTTGGTGCCAGACAAAAGCCCTGATTTTAAGAGTGAGTTTTGGCCTTTTCTGAAACGACTAGCTCAGGCTGTGTATTTTATGTCTGCATATATTGGCATGCCTCACATTTAAGATTATGACACACCAACTTATTTTGAAATTTTAAAAATCTTCCACTGCGTGTGTTTCAAGTCCTCTGTGACTATCATTGATAATTGAGCAATTAACTTGAAATTACCAAGTGAGCTGTGATGGCACAATGTGTAGCAAGCCACATGAAAGAGGAAAGACCAGAGGAGTGCTGCGAGGGAGAGAAGTCATAAGGAGGGAAAAAAGGCCATAATGACAGTAACAGTTCTGAGGACGTTTTAATGGTCCCAGGTCTTGGGTCTGAGTGTGCTCATAGAATAAGTTAATGGAACAAGTCCTGAGTCTTGAGAACCCTTTGGAGCAGTGTGTTCTAGTGCTACAAAAAGAAACTTTCTAACTAGTCTTGTGTAATACTCAGGGATTGCTCCAAACACTAAGTGAGGGAGTTTCATTAGACAACAAAACAATTAGGTTCAAAACCTTGACAAACAGATCTTAAGAAATACACGCTCATAAAAAAGTAGTTGGAAGGTCTCACTTTACATGTAAGCCAGACAAGCAAAACCTCTAAAGTCTGAGTTCAAGAAGGCATTGAGCTACAAACCAGAAATGAAGAGGCGAGGTGTGGCATGGAGACTGTGAAACCTCAGCTCTACCGAAAACTCAGAATTCTCTGAGCTGCTCATTGGATCAGGGTCTGCAAAATCGGACTTTTTCTCTAAAACTGCAGAGTTAGTCTGATGAGGAACATAGTGTGAGCTTCCACACAGGCAGTGGAGCAAGTTCTATAAACCTAAGACCTACCTGACTCCAGTGAAGGTCATTCTAAAGGCTTATAAGGAAAACCAAAAATTTAGGAAGTCAGAGAAAAGAAACACTATTAATCACAGTTTTTTTCTGAAAATCCCATGGATATTACTCCAAAACATGGTCTGATTTTGTAAAAGTAGAGCGGGCTTTCAGGAATCAATTAGAAAGACAGCAGAGCACATATAAAGAGCAAGAGTGCATGGACACCAGTATATAAAACTTAAAAGCTGTGATGTCATGGATATGCAGTCAGATTAGCAGCTCCTTTCAATTAAAGTAGATTTCTGGCCTTGGTTCACAAATGTATAGTAGGTCTGTGCATTGATGTAGATACTTCAAATGTCAGTATATCTCTAATTAACATGAGCACACAACTGTAAAACTGAGAAGGCACAATTCTAAATTCCTTACATTCCCAGCATTAATGCTTTCGTGGGGCAGCTCCCGTTGTCATGGAAAATGGCATTCAAGCCCTATTTGTGGATTTTCACAGCTCATCTTTTTTATTTACCTGCTCTATGTCAAGATTAGACTGGAATAATATTTTTTAAAGATAATGCACTTAGACCTACTTTCCCTTAAATTCACAGATGTTCTCCCTGAGGGAGCCTTGGTCAGGGCTATGCTGTTTGCCACAGATTTCTTTTCATTAAATACACACACACACACACACACACACACACACACACACACACACAAAGATGTGAATTAATGATTCCTTGTCTCTTCCCTCCCCCTCAAAGAAATCTATGTAATTCAAAAAATTCCAGCTAAAGTATGACATGTAGTATTTGGAACAAAAGTGCAGGAAAACACTTAGAAAGGTGGAGAATGGGTGGGGACAGGGGGCTCAGCACTGGTCCCCGGCCCTGGTATACAGCAAGGCCCTACAGTCAGAGAGAATGACAAGAACAAGCAATAGAAAATGGAAATTGTCTCTCTGAAGACAGCACTGATTGCACACCCCCGAGTTCAGGCAGGAGTCCTGCTGCGCTGCTACATCAAGGTAACTCGTGCTCATCGTGCACACACTTTAATGTCTATAAAGTCAGGTGTTATGCTATTATTCCTGCCTCCAGCCTTCGGTTAATCAATATTCTCTGTCTCTCTCTGTCTCTGTCTCTGTGTCTCTCTCTGTCTCTCTCTCTCTGTCGTGTGTGTGTGTGTGTGTGTGTGTGTGTGTGTGTGTTTGTGTGTGTGTGTGTTTGCACCAGACCATAAAATACTTAGTGGTCTTAGAGAAAGATTTACTGCTATTAAGACCATGAGGAAGCAGCATTTCTATGTGGGAATTCATTTCAAATTGTTGGAGTGGTCTGGGTAGATTAGAAAAACTAAGTATCTACTGAACCATCTTTGAATTTTGTTGTTTGTTAGTTCTATTTAATCATTCATTATCTTGATAAAATTTGATAGAAAGGATTACATAATAATTTTTATCAAAAATAAAAAATTAAAAGTGATATACTGCATACAGAACAAGATCATTTTGCCAATGCTTACTGTGGAAAAATATGTCATTTTATTCCTTAACAAAGAAGAAAGAGAAAGGTAGAGAGAGTTCTAGAATCAGACATGGTGTCAGAAACCACAATCAATCTGCTTCACAGTGCTTCCTCCTCTGACCAGGGTGGCAGATGTGAGCAGATAGATTCCAATTAGCCCTCACACACCCTCAGTGTGGTCTATTCATTATGGATGTGCAAAATGATATCCCACCTTCCTTATCTCCCAGACTTCCACCGAGGTGTGAGGTATAACTTTCCGCCTTCAGTTATGCAGTGAACAGGCAGTTCCAGGGAATCCGGCTCACAAAGCCTCTATCGCTGACCCCATCCATTGCCCTGTTTGATGGCCTGACTAGGTGAGGGTGTCTACCCCTGAAGCTGCTACTCAGTGTACCTGGGGACTAGCTCCACAGCAACTGAAAGAGACAGCGGATCAGTCACAGCATTGTCACATCTTTCCCACAGTCCTGCAGCATAAGACACCCTTACCAAAGCTTGAATCACTGGCCATGCCCTACACTAGCGTTTTCTCAAGACTGGCTACTTCCTTATAACAAATGTATATCAATTAAAGCATTTCAATTAATTAATTTAATTAATCTTTGGTAGTATTAATCTTTGGTAGTATTGAATTTTTCCCTTAAAATTTATCTTCTCTCTTGAGAAAGGGTTCATTCTTCTCCAAAATATGGTTTAAAAGTATAAAGCTATTTGGAAGATGGGAGAAAGAGGGAAATGCCACCATTTTGATGTACAATATATAGTCACCAAATGAGTCTGGTTCCATGGCACACAATCTCCCTGCACTGACTGCTCTTTGGATCTGTCTTATCTCACTCTTCTCTGAGCACAGTCACATGACGCTTTTCAAGCCCAGATAACCAGAAGATGTACAATGTCATCAGGGCAAATCACTCATCTATATGTACAGGAGAATTTTTAAGGTAACCCGTTCCTACAGTGGGGCTCTATTTCCCAAAATAACAAGTTTTTTGTTTAGGCTTTTGGTGATGGGGCTGCAACGTGTTACTGCACAGGAAGTTACAACAAACAGGCTTTTATAGCAGCTGACATTTTCTTCCCTGCTCTTGATCCCAAAATAATCACTTATGAAAAAACTAATAATATTTACTAAACAGTTGTTTTAAAACTAACCAGAATTTACATACAAGTTGATTTGTTTGTAAACCGTGACTTTTCCTTTATATAATGAGAAAGGTAAAGACTGAATCAATACTCACAATTACACACGAGGATCACCCCAGCACCCAGAAGTCACTGGTAAATCGCCTTTGAATTCATGAAAGTGACCTAAAAAATTGGATAAAAATGAAATGAAAAAGCATAAGTAAAGTGCATTTGTATGCTTTGTTGAAGAATTGCACATTCTGGCAATGAGCATCAACATTCAGAGTCAGCATCCTCACCTTCTCTAAGAACTCTGCCAAGACTTTGATGTTGAAAGCAACAATTATGTCAATGTTCTATATCAAAAAATACAACACCTCCATCCACGACAGCTTTTTCTAAAAAACATCAGCAATAACGGGGGTGTTTAAAAGTCCGAGTGAAAACTAAAGGAATTTTTTTTTCAGAAGGGGGAAATAAAACTTACAAGCTACATTTGAAAAACAGGCTTTACTTATCCTGAAGGTTAAAAAGAATTCATTTCATTAGGACTATCCTGAGCATGTTCAACAGAAATGTCACATAGGTAGAATTAATAAGAAAAGCTGCAGGTTTTGCTCTATGCTAAGGGGTGAACTGCTGGCTGCTGAAGCTGTACACAGTGCCTCCTGAATGGGCCACAGTTCTCCCCAGCATTCTTGTGCTGCACACACTTTAGTATACACTGAAGTAGCAGATGTAGTTCAAACATGCAGAGCCGGCTTTATAAAAACTACACTAGCACAATGAGTCACTTATGCCTCTAAATATCTACGGTTTCCTCCCTCTAGAGCCACCATGCATTGGAAAGTAGTTAGGTCGTTTGTTTTTATTGTTTGGCCTAAATAAAGCACATTTGGGTTCCATGAAAACAAAGGAACTCTGTTACAGAAGCTGTATTCTTTCCAGAATGTGAGGACGAGGACGCTGATGAGTAGTGTTCAAATGAAAGTAATGATGGAACTTGAGTTACTAATTTAGCTCAGAAACTTTCCTGGATTCTAGGGATGAGTTTGACTCATTCTGCAACTTTAAAATATAGATGGCAAACACACAAGTTAGAACAAACTAGGTCTAAATAAAATTCATTCTGGAAAACAAAGAAAAATGTGGTCAATATTGTTGCAGGAACCACCACAATCACCACAAATATCATAATAGATTAAAGTAAAAGTGAGCATCTGAAAATGAGTGGTGTGGCAAACAAAGGAAATATCTAATTCTGCCCTTCCACAGCACCTAAAATACACTTTGACCTAAGGGATCATGATAAATTATTAAGGATAGATGGATGGTGGAGGCCTGGCATTTGAGCAGAGGAGGGTTTGGTTAGAGCAGTGTTTCTCAACTTGGGGGTCATATATCAGATATTCTGCGTATTAGATACTTATGATTCATAACGGTAGCAAAATGACAGTTATGAAGTAATGATGAAAATAATTGTATGGTTGGGAGGAACTGTATTAAAGGGTCGCAGCATTAGGAAGGTTGAGAACTAGGCTTAGAGCATCACTGGGTTTCTTCATGACATGCTTTTGAAGAAACTTGTGCCTCAGGTCATCCTTACTGTGTTCACCACTGTTCAGCAACTATGTGATGTGACTTCCAGGGAGGGAAGAAATATACGAGTCTGTCCAGGGAGACAGCATTATCACTCATGCTTGGTAGTTTACCCTTCCCTGCTTTGAGACATCAGACATTTTAGGAACTAGGAGTGCAATGTTACCTGGAATACAATGACCCTATCTAGACATTCAACATGAATTACCCCAAAGCAGCAGAGTATTTGGCTCTTGGTTGGTTGGGGGGGGGGGAGCACGAACTTACTTTCTTTTTGTAGGGATCCCCTCACTTCTTTATGAAGATAGCACTTAGATTCAACTCCAGTGGCACAGGTCTGGATCCCAGTCACTGGGACAGCTGAGACAGGAGTGCTGCAACCTCAAAGCCAGCCTGGCCTACAGAGTGAGTTCAAATGAGACCCTGCCTCAGCAGGGTCAGTAAAAAGAGGGCTTGAAAATGCACCTCAGCGAAAGAGCATTTGCTTAGCATGTCTGAGGCCCTGGGTTCAATCAGTTCTTGAGGGAAAGAAATTAAGGTTCCCAAGAAAGAATCTGCAGCAAAATGCTAGAAACCCCAAAAAAAAAAAAACCCTATGCAGTTTTTAAAAAAATCATACCTTGTTTCTCTGGTGACTATTTTTTAAAGGCATGAACTGCAATTATGAGAGAAGCATAATTCACTGCCATGTTAACAATATGGAGGCATACAAAGGAACTAGAAAATATTGTGGCTAATAAGGATGAAACTTTTCAATCATTGAGCTGTTTACAAGTTAATATCTCTAACTCTGAAATATTTTAAAACTTGGAACAAACCAGATTCCAGACATTTGAGGCAAAAATATATTCTAATATACATATACATTAAAGGAAATTCTCTATATTTCATCTGTGAAATCATTGCAGTCTTGCTACATGTGGAGAGAGGTATCTCCTGGTCAAACTGCTGATTGACTTACACTATTGGTAAATTCCAGAGCAAACAGTTGGAAGAGAGTATATATTCCTAACATCACATAATTCATTGTCATAAACAACAACAACAAACAAAATGCTGCAATTTCCTCAAACATAGAAAGCCGGCATAAAGAAGTAACATGTTAGAACAGGCCCAGCGTGACAACCAGCACACACTGCATGTTCTATAAGCTATCCTTTTGAAATCTAGGAGAGATTAGGCTAAAGAAGACATTTCCAAAAGTAAAAGTAGCTGCTTTGGTCCTAAGGGCAGCACAGAAGTGAGAAAATCTAGAGGAAACGCCCAAGAAAACCACAAACTGTTTAGTCAAGGGAATCCCCAGAACACCTAGTCCCCACAGACTAGCCAAGTCTCTGCCTAGTCACTCACTCGGCAAATAGTGTGATGGGTCAGGGATCACACTGGAGTGTAAAACACAGAAATGAATTTTAAAAAGTCTTCCCCTTCAAAACTTCTATCATAGAATTTTACATTTTACACAGTGGTAACCTGCTCCCTACCTTATATTTGTCAACCCTTCACACATTCTTAGCTAAATTTTAAATTTTATTAGTATACTTCAATATAAAAGGATCATGAAAAATCTGAAGGAAAAGGTACAGTGAAGAAATACCAATATTCAATAATACAAAAATGTTAATATTAAAATATTAAAGTATTAATCTTATAACCAGAGAGCTATAAGTAAAACATTTACCCATAATACTAGAAAAATGCTTTATAAACTGGATCAAATAGTACTGGTGAAGGAGTAGATAAATAGGAACATTCATGTATCATGAATTGGACAATAAATTGGGATAACTTTCAGAACAGAAATTTAGCAGTGTTAAAGTACAAATGTCTGTGTCCTTTAAATTGCCTAACAATTATCCTAAAAGAACCAATCACAAACACATGAAAAGATACAGCTCATGTAATATGTATGCTCACTGTAACAATTTTATAATAGTGAAAAATAAAAAAGAAAGTACTGGTTGGAAAAGTTAATTATGACACAGAAACATTACTTTGTAACCATTTAAAATTAGGATATAAATCTTATATTTACTGACATAATGTTGCCACAATATATTTTTGAATAAAAACAATATATACTAAAAACAAATTCATAGTAAACCAAATGCCTATTTGCATATATGTGAAAATCAAATATATGTCCATGTATTCAAATTTTACAAAGTACAATTTCACAGAAATTTTTATGTTAAGTAATGGTCACCAAGTTCATATTTATTGTTATCGTTACTATTGCAGATTGGGGGTTTTATATGTAACATGTTTGACAGATGCAAAAACAGCAAAACTACTTCTAAAACCCAGTTTGTTATTTACACATTCAAAAGAAATCAGATACATGGTAACTTGTTATTAGTCTAGGAACAAAAGTCAAGTGTTAATATTAGGGGTTTTTAGAAAAAATAGAAACTCAGAGTTACCAAGCAACTTCAGACAGTATCTGAACATCAAATAAAGAAACCATGAACACTCAAAAAAGCCTGTCCCATTCTGCCAAAAATAGCTGACAGATCAAAGGTAAACAGCAAATAAAAACACAGGGCACCTCCCCATATAATTACAACTTTAAAAGCTCTCAGGCTAAATTTTTTAATCCTACATAAAGTTCTGTCTCTAGGCCACACCCATTTCTTTTTTAACACTCCTTTATTTTTTCTTTATTGTTTGATTTAGCAAGAAGGTTCAAACATCAACTAGGCAGTTACATTAAATGGCCTTCCAATCCTAAGAGACAGTAAAGAGCTTTTAAAAAAAAACTTGTAAACAAAATTTTGTTCACCTTTACATTAAATTATAGCAAATTGATGAAGAAGTAAAGAATTTTACTTTGTAGATTTGTCACTGATTTGACAGTGTTATATGTAGTGAATCACTGAGTTAAACCAAATGCCTTCAAAACATTTCTTTCCTCAGTGCTTATCTTTTACATTTCAAAATAAAAGCTGAGATATTAAGATATCTGCAATAATCTGTGTGTAAATCTAAAGCATTTCCTGGAGATATGAATTTACATTAAAACCTTTACTATCCTGTTACACATGCACACTTCAACTACATGGAGTTAAAACAAAACAAAACAAAAAAAAACCTTTTTCTTCATAGTTTTATGAGGCTGAACTCATCTTTCCTGAACTCTACAAGGCTTAGCTTTATGCACTTAATGTTTTTTAATAATCATAAAAAGTCCTGCAGAATTTAGCTATACAAATACACTGTGATTTCTTTTTTTTTTTTTTTTCAAAAGAATTAATACCCAAGTGTGGTATCGTGAGTGTTCATGTGTGTACAGGTACACGTGAACCTGTGCACACATGTGTGGAGGCTAGAGGTCAACTTCAGGTGCTGTTCTAAGGAGCTGCACACCTTGTTTTCTGCTGGTACAGCACCCTTTCCTAGAGGAGCCTTCTTCTCTAGTGAAATGGGATTTCTACTCTTAAAGAGTTCCAAAGACGTTATTAATGAAGCCAGATCAATTAGCTACTCAGTCTACTGTGCTGCTCAGTCTACATAGTCAATAGTATTTCAGTACCTGTCCCACCTCAAAAGGGATGTTAGAAAAGCAATCAGAGGAGATAACTGAGCAGCACAGAAACAGACAACATTAAGATGTTCTCATATTCTAAAGACATTGGCTACTCCATTGGCAGTCAAATCCCTGGATGTCAGGACTCCTTCATAGTCCTTAAATTTTACTATAAGTCCCCAAAGGCTAGTGCTATATTTTGAAGTATTCATTATGATAGAAACTGAAGTTTAGTTTTTAAAGTATTTTATTTAAAATAGCAACGATAAATCTACTATGCAGCAGTATAACAGTTAATGAAAATCATTGTTTCTCTTTTTTGTAAGTTTCTTAAATGCTTTCTTCCCTAAAAGACAGCTATGTTCTCCTGGGTGCCACTAATGTCAATCTGTTGACAGGCTGGTTGGCGACAACAGTGAAAAGTAGCCCTTTTTACAAAGATACATACTTGGAAAGAGGCACAGTGTTTTGTAGCCTTTCCAGATAATTGTGACTATTTTTCTTTGATCTATATCAAAAACTGACAAGTAACAATTTCTCAAAGGTCAAGGGCAACACAGAATCTGAAGCCTGAAAACCAATATACTTTTTGTACCCTCTGACTTCAAGCCCTCTGGTCCTCACCTGGGTCTTTTGGACGTTCATGACTGTAAATTCATTCACTCATTTGAAAAGTAGTGGCTCATTCACTGAGTTACACAGACGTCCCAAACACTGACATTTTTGTGGTGATATATTGTGCCCCCCAAAATATTGTGCACCCTAATAAGCTTATCTGGGGTCAGAGAATAGAACAGCCGCTAGATAGACATAGAGGCCAGAAAATGATGGCACACACACCTTTAATCCTAGCATTCTGGAGGCAGAGATCCATCCAGATCTCTGTGAGTTCAAAGCCACAGCCAGGCATGGTGACACACACACCTTTAATCCCAGGAAGTGATGGCAGGAAGCAGAAAGGTATAAAAGGCATGAAAACCAGGAACTAGAGCTGGTTAAGCTTTTAGGCTTTTGAGCAACAGTTCAGCTGAGATCCATTCGGATGAGGACACAGAGGCTTCCAGTTTGAGGAAACGAGATCAGCTGAGGAATTGGCAAGGCGAGGTTAGCTGTGGCTGTTTCTGTTTCTCTGATCTTTCAGCGTTCACTCCAATACCTGGCTCCAGGTTTGTTTTTTATTAATAAGACCTTTTAAGATTCGTGTTACACATATTTTACTATATAACAGTTTTAAAATGACATTTCCTAATATTTCTACCAATTCTACCGGAAATGTTTTTAAACCTATTGGAAAGCTTTCAAGTTCAATGTGGTAGATACAGGTTTTCCAAACTATTAATTTTCTCCTGAAAGACTGAATTTTTCTAACAAAGAATAGTGTCAGTTGGCTTTCTTTCCTTCTTCTTTCCTTTCTTTTTTTTCTTTTTTAAGTTGCATTTCCAATAATGAATAAGCTCACTGCTCATTTTTTGAAGCTATGTCTGCCAAGGGCCAGACATACCATTGTGTCTTGTTAGCTGTGCTTTCGAGTGAAGACTATACTCCACCAAAACATGCTCATGCACACGATGACTTTCCTCATGATGTCCATAACCCTGGGTTTGCAGTGTGAGCACTCTATGCATACTTCCAACTTCAGAGTATTAAAACAATACTAAATAATTAATAAAATCAATAATTTTTACTCAGGTGTAAAATTAAACAACTTTGTCCTTTTTATTTTTTTATTTTTATCATTAGTGATTAGAAATGAGTTCTGTATTGTGTCTCTAAGACACCTCCTAAGATCCTCTGATAAAGGATGTAACTTCATCAGGCTCACGTTCAGGTACTGCTTCCATACAGGCCTGTCTAGGGAACACAGAAAACACAACCATGCAATAAGATGAAGGTGGTTTTGACTTGGAAGACAAGGGCACTTAAGAGTTTCTACTGTGCAGGCCCCTTTGTGATAACTGATCATGTACTCTAAAACTCCACTCTGCTCTAAGGGAAAAATAACTAGTTTAACATTTTCAAGTCAACAAAGAAAAGGGAAGGAAATTGAGAACAGCAATTATGATATTGTAAGTACTAATTAAGAGGTATTTTTTCTTTTCTCTTTCCAAAAGAATAATGCTATTAGGTAGAAATCACAAAGTGGTCAATTTTAGTTGTCCATGAAAAATATTTTTTAAAACAATGGAATAATTTGTTCATAAAATTAAAGGTGGTCAGTCTGCCTGGTGGTGGTGGCCTGGTCTTTAATCCTAGCACTCTAGAGGCAGAGCCAGGCAGATCTCTGTGAGTTCCAGGCCAGCCTGGTCTACAGAGCTATTTCCACGACAGCCAGCCCTGTCTCAAAACAACAACAACAAAAAGTGTGTCCAGTCTAAGCTGAATGCTTGTTAAGGGGATTATCGAAAGAATTCTTATGCCACACTAGAAGTTGAAAGTTGTGGGATCGATTGGTGGGTAGTGTTGCCATGAGTTCAGGTCCTAGAACCCAGGTGGAAACTACCACAGTGGCTCATATCTGTACTCCCAGTGCTGGGGTGTGGGAAAAAGACAGGAAAATCCTGAAGGCTCGATGGCCAGCTAGTCTGACTGAATCGGTGAGCTTCCTCGGGACAAAAGGAACTGATATTGCACAATGTAGGCCCATGGTTCACCTCTGCCAAGCTGTGCAGCTGAATTGTACACCAGAACTAAGATTGCCTAAGTGTGACATGTTTATACAGCCAACAGCACTGTATTGCTCTTTAAGTTATTGTGGACAAGCACAGTGGGCACAAATCAGTACTCACAGGAAGAACAAGGAGGTTGTTTAGAAGAAGAAAGCATGTCTTTTAAAGGGCATCTTACAAAGGCAGATTATCACTACAATCCAAGATCAAAATACAGACCACAAGCTTTCAAGAGCTGTTTCTAGATTCACCATGTGACTTTGTCCCTAAATCGTTTACACTGACTACAGAAAAATTCCCCATACTTTATGACTGCAACATAAAAGACCAAGGCCAGCTGAGCAAAACCAAGCATTGTTAATGGGTTAAAAAGAACCCTGGATATATTTCATAATTTCTTTATTCAATAAACATGTACACTTTTTATCTTTACCTCCCTTTACTTTTCTTATCGAATATACTTCTTTGAAATACTTATTGTGACAGAGTTTTCCATTCGTTTTGTATTTGAGCTGGGGACGGAACTTAGAACTTTGTGCTTGCTAAGCAAGTGCTCTAGCACTGAGCTATCCTCAACCTCAACCTTATAAAGGTGTCTATAAAGTATCACCTTTCTCCTTATCTCCTCAGCATCTATGTGGTTTCGGGCATATGTGTGCCACTTAAAAACAAAAGGCAGTGAAGAAGGTCTTGTGTGAGTAGAACTGGTAAAACAAAAGCCAAAGTGTTTCTTAAAATAAGATTTAAAAAAAAAAAAGATTAGGCCCATCCAGATGTACCAACTGTGTGTGTATGTGTGGTTCTACATCATGGTTTGCCCAGGAACCTATTTTTATGAATTATCCCTAGGTACTTTCTACCATGCTAAAATTCAAGCATGAAAAGCCAGTGTATTGCACATGGGTAAGATCACAAAAACTTGAATAAATTTTCAAAATTTTTATCTTATTGAAGACACTTAGTGATTTGGGTCTTTTTATTTTATTTATTTATTTATTTATTTACTTATTTGTTGGTTTTTGTTTTTTGGGTTTTTTGTTTTTTTTTTGGGGGGGGGGTTGGGGGAGGGGAGGTTTCAAGATAGGGTTTCTCCATGTAGTTTTAGTGCCTGTTCTCGATCTTGTTCTGTAGACCAGGCTGGCCTTGAACTCATAGAGATCGCCTGGGATCCATACTGGGATTAAAAACGTGTGCCACCACCACCCAGAGAGTCTTTTTATTTTTAAGCTATGAGGTATTTCCCTGATGGTAAACTGGAATTGGAAACTAGACCTAGGCTTTACTTAGAGATCTTAGCTATTACTAGGTGGGCTGTTTTTTCTTCAAATATGAGGTAAAGATACAGGAATTTGGGTAGCATATCTGAGAACCTATGGGTATGTGGCATAGACAAGGATCTCTGAGGTTTCATAACAATAAAGCTCAATTCCAGAGCTCCTGCAACTGAGATCTGGGTTCTTCCTCTTACAATAAAATCTGTAGCTAAAAGTCTCACATTGGTGGAGAGGATTTCTTCCCCTACTCAGCTTTCCCTTCCTGAATTATACTCATTAGTAAGAATGGAGAGGCAAAAGAAAAGAAAAAAGAATGGAGAGGCAGAACACTAAAAATAACAATAATGTACAAAATCTTGCAAATAAATACCGGATACCTGAGATGTGCAGACATCACTTCATTCAGCCTGTTGTTTCTAAACAGTACACTGGTGAAAACAAGTAAGCCAGGGCTGTTCTTTGCACCAAGGCAGTTAAACCAAGATACATTTAAAGACATCTTAAAAGGGTCAGTTTGATCCTTGTTTTAAGAAACTTCTTGTTGCCGCTCTCAGAACCACTCCCTCTTAACCACAAATAATGACTTGGGTAATGGAGCTTGGTAATTGAAAAGTATCAGGCAAATAACACCAAGATGAGTTGACACCGCCTGTTGTGCAAATATGTACTTAGGATGATTATAAAAATAACAGCTGCATTATCAACTGGACACCAACCAGAACAACTTACAGGAGTACAGAGGGCCAATGTGGTCTGAACTTGCTGTGTAGCATGGATGTGGCACTTTATATGTTTTAAGCATTTCTAAATTCATGGCAGAAATTTAAAAGGGGAGAGATTAGAAAAAGCAAAGATTTAGTAACTTGGGTTATTAAGAGCCCAATTTCTTGAGTGTGTCAGTTACTCATTGGGCAGTGTATGCTTTTTCTGCTGGGCACCATGCTAAGCCCTGGAGAAGCACAAGTAACTCAAGTAGAACTGATGACATCAAGGTACTCATAGCGGGGGAAAGAAGTTGCTACAGCAGTGTAGAAACATCCAGTAAGGAAGGCGGAATAAAAACTGTAGAGCCTCGTGTTCTCTGATAAAGAACGTGTATTCTAGAACGTGAATATTGCTGTCCTTTTCCCAGTTTTTGTGACAGTCACAGGTAAAAATCTGACTTCTGCATGGGGCACAGCTTTCACATATGCATCTCTTCTCTGCCCTTACTCTGAGATTCAGCTAAAATGTGTCCAAGTCACAAATTATACAGATGACATGCTGGCTGGTAAAGCCACCAACCTGAGTGTGCTTAGGTGCCTGTGTTAGGCCAGACGTCAAGGTTTGGTCTCTCACTGAACCTGGAGCTCAATGCCTAGGCTAGAACTGCTAATTAGTGTAGGGCCCTCATGTCTCCAACTCCCAGTGCTGGGATCACAAGTATGTAGTACCATGCCTGGATTTCATACAGGTGCTAAGGATCTAAACTCAGGTCCTCATGCTTACTCAGTAATCACTTTACCCATGGAGCCATTTCCTCAGCCCTACAGATAATACTTTTTAAAGAAGAATGACTTAAGGGCAACAGGACCCCAGAGCTGAGGCCCCTGGAAATGCTTTCATAGCAGTAATGTGCTGAGTGACTGACCACTGCAGACCCACTGGAGGTTAGCTGCACACTGTGAGCCAGTCCTCCCCAATCTAAACAGGTCATTTGCCCACTCTCAAAACACAGCAACAAGCATCATGGAGAGATCCACTCACCCCTTCACTATAGTTTCAAAATAGCTTAAGGGTCTCATTGTGAAGTACAGAGGAAACCCAACCTGGCATCTCACAGGATTGCCCCACCTCTGAGGTGCAAATCATGGTCAAGGAAGCAGACACGTGGCTTAAAGAAGGCCCTGCAAGAGGTTGGTGGCAGGGCTTGCATGCTAAGTCCAAGTTTACAATTGCTAGGCTATGTCCACTCCAAGGTGAAAAGAAATGTCTCCTGTTGTTTCATCTGTAAAATGGGATGGTGAGCATTGAGTTTCAGTCCTTTACCTTTACACTTAACTCACTTGACAAAAGGTATTTTGTACTTAGTTCAAATGGGAGCAGGAACAGCTTGGGCTTAAACACATTTTTCCAGTGCTAGCACCCTCCCACCTCCCCAGCCGCCAAAACTGCCAATTCCTTTTTCCTGTCCAGAAATTTTCCTTGTTTCACTTTGTCTTGCTGACTCCCTCTGCAAACGAGATTTGATGGAACAGTGGTGTGTGTGTGTGTGTGTGTGTGTGTGTGTGTACACAAGAAAAATGCCCTGACTACTCTACATCATTCTGTCTCTGATGTTACTATGCTAAGACTAGAAATTGGCAAAAACTTTTTTAAATTGAAAAGATGGATTTTTCCTAAGCTCTCCAATGTCCTAGCCTAGATCTAATGTCATCCCCATCATTCCTTATTCTGGGGAATTGATGGTAAGAAAGAAAGACAACTAGGGCCAGCAAGATAGCTCAGTGAGTAAAGGTGCTTGCCACCAAGTCTAGGGACCCAAGTTCAATCCTGGGAATCCACACAGTGGAAGAAGAGGACTAGCTCCCACAAATTGTCCCCTGAAACACACACACACACACACACACACACACACACACACACACACCACAGATGATAGATGATAGATAGATAGATAGATAGATAGATAGATAGATAGATAGATAGATAAACAAACATGTTTTATAAAGGAGGACAAATATGAAACAAATTCTATCACCCACACATAGTTCAGCTGATGTCCTATTTCTGAGCGAATCTCCACAATGACCTGTAAGAAGGGATAACTATCCCACTGTATAAATAAAAGACCTGGGATATCAACAAGATTAAACATTCACTTCTCAGCAGGTGCTGTGGTCAGTGCTGAAACTCAGCTAAGTCTCATTTCAAACCTCCTGCTCACTTCCTGTCCCATAAACAATGCTGTTCAGGGTCTATGACCCCAGCCCCTTCAAAGCTTGTTGGTTCTTATGCCAAGAACACCTTTTAAGATATTCTAAATGCTGTCATCTGTGTCCACTGACCCCAGCCCTGCTTTTCAGCTCCCATAATTCCTCAAGACAGATACTCTATCAAGCACATGTGTCAGCCCACCCAAGCCTTCTCCATGCTGCTTCCGTTTCTGAGTAACTTCTGGGATAGACCTGGAACTTTGTACATGCTAAGCAAGCACTCTACCACCTAGCTACAGCCACAGCCTCCAGTCATTCTTCTTTTAAAAAAATCAAAAGTAAAATTTTAAACCGTATGTGTGACACACATAATATGAAAACTTAAAGAAACTAAAGCAGAATATCCTCTGGTCATGGATGTTATATTTGTGCTCAAATAAACGGCTTAAATCTTAGGTGATTTTTAAAAAATATTAAAAGATATTAAAATGAAGTTTAATATCTTCCCAAGAACAAAATAATATGCATGAGCCTTAGGTTTAAAACCTCTAGTGTAAATACTACTAGAGTACAACTGAAGAAGGTATTACTGGTACAGAAATTCACTAGCAGACCAATGAACAACAGAGTGGCTTTTGAAAGATGAATATGTAGAAGAACTTAGCATGCTGACACTTCAAGTTAGTAAAGGAAAATAAACTATTCAACAAATGATCCTGAGAAAGTATCTATTCAAGAAAAAAACAACAGTATTGAATCCCTACTTCACATGTCACACTAAAGTAAATTCCATATGGGTTTTTTATAATGTAAAAATGAAAACCATAAAAAATCTATCAGAAAAACGTAGATGATGATTTGTATAATCTTACAGAGTGATAATCCAAGCATGCTATTAAAATAAATAAATATTAATACAAATTATAACTTTATTGTTTAATTTCTATATAAATATAATAAAGGGACAAACCACAGTTTTTTAAATATGTATGTTTGGAACAGTATGACAAAGAGGAATGGTAAAAGCTCCAAAAGTCATTAAGAAAATGGGAAAAAATATGTTACAGAGGTAAGTATTTACAAATGACAAAACAAAATAGCAAGTAAGCTTTAAAAAATGTCCAACATCACACTAATTTTCAAAATGTGACATTCATGAACATAAGGAAAACTGGTCCCTCTTGATGACTGGTGAGAACAACGGTGCCTTCCAGAAGACAACTTGACAGATTTACATTCACTATACATATCACCAATGGCAAAAATTCAAATGTGGAAACATATAAAAAGCAAAAGATCCTGGTTCTAATACACATAAATTTTAAATGGAGATGTCCTTTGCTATAAAGAATCTTGTTTGTCTCTTTCCTAAGTAAAGTGTTGAACTAGAGGGTAAAGATAAAAATGTATAACACTCACAGTGTTGCTCCTAACAGTAAGTAGCTGGGAGCCAGCAACAGCTTGTTGGAGCAGACCTGAGTAAGATCTGTGCTCAGAACAGAGTACAGTGCAGGCATTAAAGCCGGGACACACATTTAAACATTATAGTTATCAGAGAGAAAGACAGCCATAGCTATAGAAATGGAAGGAGACTGAAGAAGCCAAGCCATAATGTGTTCAATTAACATAAAAACAAACTATCTGGTGTATATAAATGCACATTCATATAAAAAGGATACACAGGAAACCAATCCTGAGTAGTGATATATGTTTGAGTGTGGAAATATATGCATAAATAAAAACAAAGGACTATTCAGTAAAAGCTTTTGATAAGTGTTGGCAGCATGACTTCTGCTCCTCTTCCTCTCTCTCTTCCCATACTGCACAAATTATTTACATGCATGGGTACTCATTTCTCATAGAATCAGAGAAAATGGCTCTTTCATTTTTAAATATATTAAAAATTGGGTAAAGATTAAATTAAGACTCAAGCACAAGTTATTTTTAGGACAAATCATAAGTTCAAAATGACACTAGAAAAGATAAATGATAGGTTGAAATAGTGCTATTAAATTATTAAATTTACCTTATTAAGTAAATTCAATGCTTATGTATGTATATAAATATGATACACCTACAACATACATTTATCTACTTACATTATAAATGATTAACCCTTTACAAAAAGGCTGAAGGAAATTGGAAAACTATGTTTCCAGGAAGTCTGTTTTGATGTGAGCACGATTAGTCTTATGATTTAAAATGCAAGAAGAAAAGGAGATGAAATGGCAAGGAGAGGAATTTGAAGCCACCTGTGATCACATATTTAAGTAAAACATAGTCTATTCACAATGCATAAAATTATTTAGTTATTAAAATTTTTGTTTAGACTCCTAGGCAATAACTCAACAATATGCTAGTGTCACACACAGCAAAAACAAGGATACAGATTATGTTTACATACCTTTAAGAAAAATATAACCTGTGCTTAAACAAGAGGCTAAAAGGAACTATTGAGCTGTTAACTAAGGCTGCTACTGGCTTTGGAAAAGGGGTAAGGTTCATTCTTTTCTTCCTAGTTTTTAGTTTTTGAAATTTTCAGTGCTGAATATTTTTCATTTAAAAAAAAAAAGACCCTGAAAAGGTATAAAGTTCCAAATAGAGTTCACATTTGCAAAGTTCACAATCCTGACCAAAATTCTGGACTTTGTCCGGACTGTATTAACATGCAAGCGGCAGCGGTGGCGGCCGCGCATGCCTTTAATCCCAGCTCTCAGGAGGCAGAGGCAGGCGGATCTGTGAGTTTGAGGCCAACCTGGGCTACAGAGTAAGTTCCAGGCAAGGCGCAAAGCTACCAGAGAAAGCCAATGGGTTGGAGAGATGGCTCAGTGGTTAAGAGCACTGACTGCTCTTCCAGAAGACCTGGGTCCAATTCCCAGCACCCACATGACAGGTCACAGACAGCTGTCTAATTCCAGGTTACCTGACACCCTCGTGCAGGCAAAACACCATTGTTGCTTAAGAAAAAAATCTTATCCACCTGATGGTGGTGGTACATGCCTTTAATTTTAGCACTCAGGAGATAGAGGCAGGCAGATCTCTATGAGTTTGAAGCCAGCCTGGTCTACAGACCAAGTTCCAGAACAACCAGGGCTACATAGAAAAACCTGGTCTCAAAGGGAAGAAAAAAAAAAAAAGATTATCTACATAAAAGAGCCTACAAAATAGTGTTTAACAATTTTATGCAACTATTGTCAGCAAACTTTCTATAAGATACCAGACAATAAGTAATCACATTTCTGTGACACACACAGATCCCATCACACACACTTGATCTTCCCTGAAGGAACAAGAGTAGCCATGAGGACTCTATAAGGGAATGCACCAGCTGTATTCTAACAAAGTTTTGTTTATATAAATTGGGGGGTAAATTTGGTGATCTGCACATCTTTCCTGCTCCCCAGAACACTGGACTCCCATGCTAATCTAGCAATACCTTAATTATACGATCTAGGCCAGTGCTTTTCCCAGAGTGTTTCCTATGAAACACTAGTTTCCTAGTATACAAGGGAACTCAGAATGGTTCTGTGATAACATACGTTCAGGAAACCCCAGACTAAACAGATTTGGCTCTAATGAACTTCTGTGTACATTACTGCCTATGAAAATCTCAAAACAAATAGGTAAAGAGAAATTTGCAACTAACTAATTGTTTTGTCATAATTTTAAAATGTTATAATCAGTGATACATAGATCATAAACAAACCAGGTGAAAGTCTACTGTTTACCTTCTTTTTTTTAAGTATTTCTTTTAAAAACAATCTGTTTTTTACAAGAAAATTAAAATTATTTTATGAAAATTAATGATTTACTTTAAATGATGATGATATAAATTTTAAACATGGTACAGGTGTGTTCCACACATTCTTAAGCTCAGAACATTCAAGGAAGTTGTTAGATATCTGTAAGTTCAAAATATCATGATCTTCATAGAAGTTTCTAGGAAAATACACATACATAGTGAAGTCCTATACACAATGGAAAGGCAAAGAAGACACAAAGCAATGAAGTGGCATGAACTGTATTTCAGACAAGAGCAAGTAATGAGAAGAAACATGAAAACATGAAGCCATGAGTGCAGAGCACAGTAGAGCTGGAGTATGGGACCTCAGATGCCCAGAAATAAAGTACTACAATTAAAAAAAAAGTGTCATCCTATATAGTTTACAAAGAATATTTCTAACCAAAAAAAAAAAAAATGAATTGTCAAACCAGCACACACACACTAGCCGAAAGCAAACACTAAGAACATCAGACAAGAGTAGATTGAAGTAAAACACAATCACTGGAGAAAGAGAATAGTAATAATGATAATCATAATAGTAACAATAAAAAGGCAATTCACCAATATAATGTAGCAGGGCTGTTTGTATGAATCTAATGACATAGTCCCAAACTACTAGTTAAATTTAGTAAAAATATAAGGAAGATTAAACAAATACATAATCAAAGTTTTTTTTTAATTTCTCTTATTTTTTTTAATTAAAAAAGGGAGTTCTGTTGAGATAGGTCAATGGATAAGGACACTTACCACCAAGGCTGGTGACCTGAGTTCAATCCCCACATTCCAAGTGGAAAGAGAGGAAAGACTCCCACAGGTTGTCCTCTGACCTCCATGTGCACACTGTGATGTGCATTCATCCCTGTGCACACAAATGCATTCATACACCACACACATACACACACACACACAAATAATAAATTAAAATTTAATTTAATTTTATATACATTTACATAATTTTATATATTAAATAATTCTCTGGGTAGCTGTTACAATATAGAGACTAGGAAAAAAAGATATAACCAGTATTATCAACAAATCTGAACTAATTGACTTCTTTGCACCCAACAAGAATAACCATGGTCACCTCTTCTGTTCTCAGTATGGCACTGAATAATACAGCAAGACAAAAGTAAATAAATAAATGTAAAATGTAAGTACTGACAGAAGCAAAAATAAATAAATAAACAGATAATGTAAGCATTGAAAAGAAGACACTAAATCGAATTAACCCTATGGTGGTTAATCTTGCCTGTCAACTTGACAAGATTTACAACCCCTAGAGGACACACCTCTGGGTGTGTCTGTGAGGGAGTTTCCAGGGTGGTTTAGCTGAGCAGGGAAGGTCCACCCTGAACGTGGATCACACCATCCCAGGAGCTGAGGTTCTGAGTGAACAAAAAGGGACAGAATGAGCTGAACACCAGCATTTGTCTCTCTCTGCTTCCTGACTGCAGACACAATGTCACCATTCCCCTGGGGTCCCGCTGCCATGTCTTCCCACCATAGTGCATTATGCCCTCAAACTGAGGGCCAAAATAGACTTCCCTCTGAAATTGTTCTTGTCAGGTATTTCATGACAGCCAGGAGAAAAGCAACACATATAAACTATAAAAGAATCCATAACGGAAGAATTGTATCAAAACTATTTCAAGAGTACATTTATATAAATACCAGTACAGACATCAAATATCTAAGTAAATTTTTAATGAAAGCCATATAAAATCTCCTTATAATAAACTGTGAAATTCTTTAAGAGTAAGTTTGAAGTCTGGCTATGGGACCTATAGTTGTTGTGGAGTAGATGATTTAAAGTTCTATATGAGTCATTCTCTCCAAATTAACCTACAGTTTCAATGCAATGTCCAATAAAGTTCCAGCAGTCTATGAATGTATAGTTTCTTAAGTTGAGTGCACATAAGCACACACACACACACACACACACACACACACACACACACACACACACACATAAAGGGGGGTGGGGGTAGCAGGCTTCCTAGGACAGACAGCCAGACTTAGAGAGCAGCAGTAGTGGCCAGACCTGCCCACGGGAAGACAGAGGCAGCACAGACTCCTGGCAGGCTACACAGTTGCTTAGTAATGTGGGCACCATGAGTGATGAGGAGAGATGGGAGTCCCACTGGACATCTTTACAGAAAACAGCAACCAGACCTGGCCTAGTTCTCATACTCCCAAGTCCATTCTGGATGCTTCAAGAGTGGAAACTTTCAAAGGGAGACAGTAGAACAGAGGTACTCGTAAGTGTTTCAAGAGTCCATTACCACTTTCAAATTATTCAAACGCTGCATTTTTTCTAGAGAAACAAATGGCAGATGTCCCAGTGTCAGAGTTCCTTAGCCCAGTGCAGTCTGCAGACCGCAGTGTTTCCTCTCACCTGGCTGCTCACTCGCCACCTTCTTCAGGCCTTCTCTGAAGGTGCCTGGAGGGTTAGCCCAGCACAGGCTCAGCAGGAGCCAGGGGTATAAATGCCCCTGAAGGAAAATCTCAGCCTCTATAGAGCAAGCGTTTTAGGCTCTTCCTTCAGGAAGGCACTAGTGACCCAGTCAAGGCTCTTCCATCTTCCCAGCCTCCCAGTCAATACTCCTGCACTCTGAAGGTGACCACCTGAAGGCTGCCTGCCCCAGCTGTTGCCACAGCCTCCACTGCTGTTGGAAAGCACCTATCATGAACTGGTTTTCCTCAGAGCACATCTGGAGTTCCAAGTCAGAAAGGTGAGGCAAATGACTGAATAAGACAGAGGTTAGAAAATAAGTAAGATTCATAAAGGAGGACTTGTAAATGGCCTACAAATAGTAAAAATCTATTAAAATTCAGTCCGACTTTGAGACCCAGAAGTTGAAACCATAAGAAGAGTCCCACGATGCCCCCAGAATGCTGCAGCCACAAAAACTGACAGCAGCAATGATGGGATCTGGAGATGGCAAGAGGAGCCCTCCTGTCCCACCAGTAGGAGTAGGGAAGGACTCGTGTCTAAGTAAAGAACACACCTCGTCCTAGGATCCAGAAACTCCACCTCTCAGATTCTCCCAACGAAGGTGCATGCACCTGTGCACATGTGAGAGAAAGCTTTACTTTTTACTGGAAATGTTGGCTAACACAAGAATGGATAAATTGCCACCAGTACCCAGTGAAATACTATACAATGATGAAAAAGCATACTATCATCAGAACAATCAGAGTGGATCTCTCACAAACAATGTGGATTGAAAAGATCTAGACAAAAGGACAGAAATCTACAATTCTATTTATATTCAAGTACAGAAAATAAGCAAAGCAAAATTGTCTTGATTAGGCATGTCTGATCTAGGGTGAGGCTATAAAGAAAATAAAAGACACGTTGCTTCAAAAGAAAGGTAATGTCAACTTTATCTTTGGATGGAGTGGGGCTTTAAGGTGCTGAAAACACTGGGCCTCTTCTCCTAGGCAGTGGATGTAGATGTTTTCCCCACGATAAAACACCTTTTTTAAATCCAGGTGTGGTAGCACACTCCTGAATTCCCAGTTCCTGGGGGATAGAGAAAAGGGGCTAAGAGTTCAAGCTCGGCCTCAGCTACATAGTAATTTCTAGGTCAGCCTTTGATACATGAGACTTAGCTCAAAAAAAAATTTCTAAGAAAAGAAAAACCTTCTTGTTTTGTGTACATTTCTATATATGTAATATATTTTATAATAAAAATTTAAGAACAAGTATGAGCGTCTGACATTTAAACATAATACAAACAATCTAATTGAAAATAAAAATATAAACTAAAACAATGGGGTCTGTTTTTGACCGGGTGGTGAAGGGTGTGGAGAAAGAGGCATTGATGGTAATGTTAGGGTTAAAAACTGACAGACCAACTATGGAAAAACATTTGGCCACATCCATTTAAAATGTCAAGTCCTGGCCAGGCCTAGTGGTACATCCTTGAAGCCCAGAACCTAGGAAGTAGATGAGGAAGATCAGAGTTTAAGGCCAACCTCAACTATATAGAGTTCAAGGCCAGCCCTGGATACATAAGACCCCATCCCCACCCCACCAAAAAATAAAATAAAATAAAATCTCACTCTATATATAACTTTTAGCCCACAATTCAATGTCTAGAAACTTCCCATATATCATTTGTTATCATTTGTGCATAATCACATATTCCTCAGGGATATTTGCTACAATATTGTTAATACCGAAATACTAGAACCAGTAAAGTGTCCATTAAAGGGGATAAAATTAGTGCTAGTATACACATATATTTGAATATAATGTAGCATGTAAAAAATAAGAAAATTATATAAAAATATTCTCAATGCATTGTGAAATTTTCAAAACAACATACAAACAAATATGCTTAATACAGGACCATTTATACTGAGGAGATAAATCCACTTTACAGGTTTTCTCTGGTGAGTTTATAAGAAAATAGTAATTACCATGGCACTGGGGAACAGAACTTATGATCCTGAGGGACTTGAAGTAAATAAGTGATCTAGCTGGGCAGTGGTGGCACACGCCTTTAATCTCAGCACTCGGGAGGCATGAACCAGGCGGATCTCTATGAGTTCGAGGCCAGCCTGGTCTACAGAGCAAGATCCAGGACAGGCACCAAAACTACACAGAGAAACCCTGTCTCGAAAAAAAAAAAAAAGAAAAGAAAAGAAATAAGTGATCTACTTTTTAAACTATATATCTTTTGTAGCTTTATAAATTTTTACTATATATGTATGATCTTTTCAGATAAGTAAGTTTATTTTGGAATTTAATTTCACAGAAGTCCTCACAGACCTTGACACATAATAAATGTTACTCAAGGGAAGGTTACTGAAGCCGGGCCTTATTTTTAACACACACTAACCTAAGCACAATTGGTACATTGGGTAGCAACATTTCTGAGATGCCCTGGAGGGAGCGCAATTGACAAAGCCTAAAAATGAAGTTTGGAGACCTGTGGTCCTGGCATGATGGTCTCACTGTAATGGAGGTGCCTTTAAGGTGGCATATCTATAAAAATACACTACTAAATACTGTTGAACAGAGCAAAGATGAGAGACATTTTAGCCTTGTGCTAATAAACGCAGAGTAAACATCACAAGCTCACATACATGAAGGGAGAACAAGCCGTACCTGTGCCCAAACAGGCCCATAGAACATACACGCCCAGTATGAAATTTTTAATAAATTTCATTTCTCTTTACCTAGGCATACTTGAGCAATAAATGATTCTTTCTTCCAGTTGATTTTGCCTATCTGCTGGTCCTCATGCCCTCGGGGATATGGTGAGGCTTAACAATTTATGCAGAAGTAAAACGGTGACTGTGGGTTGAATCAAATAGATTGTTTCAGCTTGACTCCCTTCCTTGCAAAGGCAGCTCAATGAACGCAGCAGTGCTGTGGCCACAGCATTAGCCCACATTCCATGACCACTCTGGAGTCTAACTTTGTCATGGTGTCTATGAAAACCTCATTCAGTTGCTCTCGTGTCTGCTTTCTAAGCTAGTTCAGTCATCTACAGGCCGTGTTTGTGTACAGTTGTGAATGATGTGCAAATCATCGACCTGAGTCCCATCAGAACAGGAGTGAATTACACCTGGATGAGGCGTACACTGCCATTCTGCAAACTTGGAAGCTGGTCACTCACGAGTTGGTAGGTGGTGGTGTGACTCCCTCCTTATTCACAGACTACAGACTCCTGAGTTAACATTTAGCCTACAGGGAGTTTTATCTACCTACTTGCTTGTTACAATCTACATAAGAGCTATCATTCTGACCAAGCCAACATCAATAGTTTTATCCCATTTTTTTTTCCTTTCCACAGATACTGAGTACCTGGTCTTAGACTACAGGGACAGTACACCTAATTTTTTTTTTCAGTTCTACCCAGTGTCAGACCTTTTATTGATTGATTAATTTTTCGATTTTCAAAATAATGAGTTTCATTATGACATTGTCTATCACTGTACTTCCCTCATGTCTCCCCCCCCCTTTAGTCCCCCTCATAATGAACCTATTGAGAGAATTGTCTGGTCTTTCCTTTTATACTGTACCTTAGTATACAGGGTTCAGTAAACATTTTATTAAGCCACAAAGTTCAATTTAGTTAGTACAATTTTATAAATTGAGAGATTATATAATCAAAGTACATTTTTAAGGCATCCATTTTCTGTGGTAAATTGTGATTATTAACATCCTGGCTTTTGCTTTCTGTAAAATATCTCATAGGGTACGTTATCTGAACTCGTGTGTGTCACAGCTTTTGTTGTGTGCTGGTAGTGTCTTGGAGCTGCCAAATTGCTTTCAATTTCAGGTCCATTACAGAGACATCCAGTATAGAAACTGATTTTTATCCCCCCATTCTTCAAAATAGGGAAACTGATCAGGAGCATGGGAGGTAGTGGAAAGCAGTGAAAATCCTCTTGCTAGCTGATTGCAGAAAAATAATAAAAACTCTCGGGTTTTTATCTTAGTGAGAATCTTCACTGAATAAAAAGAAAGCTAAGAATTCAAGATCATTGTCCAGAAAAGAGGGAAGTAGAGTAAGAAGAAAAGGATATGGACTGCTTACAAGCATCCTGAACTTTCTTTGGAGCTGGGCTGGGAGCATTTTTACTTTTAAAATATTGTTTCATTGTTCATCTCAGTGTCGCAGCAGCATATGGATGTGTTGCTATGGAAGATGATGGCTACAGAACCACAAAGTGTACCACAGCATCAGTCACCAGGGCTCCCCCATATTGAGTGTCACCCTTACACACCATCTGGTGCTCCTTCTGCATAATGAGCAAAATATTGACTTAGCACTTAACACTCTAGGGAGGCTTAAACCAATTTTTTAAAGCAAGAAAAATTCTTGCCAATTCAAAACAGAATTGCACTGTATAAATCTTTTCTAACAGAGACTATATGGCCAGGGTTACCTGTTGTTATAGAATTGTTATTGTCACAGTTGAACTCTGCAAATAGTGTGACCCATGAGGACAGTGGCCACAGAGCAGATGTTACCCAGACATCCACCCACTAAATTCCTGTTCCTGGTGTAGTCAGTCCATTTCAGGGGTGAATCACAGCAAGGTGACTCAGCTTGGGAAGGGACCTCGGAATCTCTCCACCTTAAAAAAGAAAGATTAAACTACTAAAACCTAAAAGCACAGGTTTCAAAATAACGTTCCCAGACAAGCATGGCTTCTCTATCCCTCTGTTTTTCTCAGAACAGCTGTCTAAAATGAGTTCCTCACATTAAAGACAAAAGGGAGGATATTAAGGTTCTGAACTGTGCCTCTGACAAGCCCATCTGAGTGTCTCACCATCGTCAGAATGCATTCGAGGGGAAAGCAAGCAAGGCAAATCGGAACTCAGCAAAGCATCACACTGAGAAATGTCTCATTTCAGAACAGCAGATTGCACATATGTTCTTTTTTTGTCCCAACTTCTGTGAACCAAATGCTTACCTAAGGACAACAAAACCAACCATCATCCTCTAAATGATGTGTGCTAGGGAAACATGTTGTCATGGAAGATGAGAGATGCGCATAAAGCTGTAGCTTGCAAACCATGTATCAAAGCACTCAAATACACCCACTCATGATAGAAAATTCACGTGAGCACTGTGGGATAGTTTAACTTTGCAAGAAAAACAGCAGTGCACAACATCTTTTTATCAGCAGCCAGCTACAAATGGATTGCTTCGGAGTCAGTATTACATCACACTGTGTTCATGCCTATGACTCCTCTTTGAAAGACTGGATTTTCAGCAGTTACTATGATAAGCAGCTGTGCTACAATGAATGTGAATCAGGAAACTAGGGTGACAATGTGCAGTCTGTTTGCATAGTTTAAAAAGTGGCAAATATACATCATCAGCACCAATGGCTTAAGAATGAGATCAGTTATGGTGCACACCTTTAATCCCAGCAATCAGGAGTCAGAGGCAGGCAGGTCTCTGTGAGTTCAAGTTGGACCGGGCTACAGAGTGAGACTTTGTCATACAAAAAATAGAAAGGAATGAGATTAAACTAATGGTTTTTCTCACAGTTTATCTGTATTATCTTTTTCAAAGAGCTACAAAGTTAAGAGCACATAAATACCTAAACTGAGTGATTCAGCCATGTAATGAAGTGAACTGTGGCTATTTCTTTTGGGCAAGAATCACTGTAATAAAATCACTGATACTCTAAGTACATAACAAACCAAGTAACGACTTCTGGGATGAACCCTTTAGATCTGCACAGTCCCAAATGTATAAAACTCAAGGAAGCCAAGGTACTGCTTATAAATAAAGAAAAATTATTGAAATGGATCACCTACTTCCCAAGCAAAGCAGTTATCTGCATGCAGAGGAGCAGGGCTGCCCTGGAGACACTGGAAACAAATCACCTAGGTGTTAGTACCTTGCAAAGCAAACATACTCTGAAAGAAGCCCCTGAGAGGGGTGTGGGGAGACAGACTACACCAAGGATGAAGCCCCTGGAAACACCAAAACCCGGCTTAGGGAGTGACTGCCACATAAATGTTTGTGAGACTTCACATTCCATGTGCTGACTGTATCTAGCAATACTGATGCCAGACCAAATGTAACCAGGAAAATTGTACAAGACCTGTGGGTGAAATAGATAACTAAAAATGAAAAACAAAATACACAAAATGAGAGACTCTAGCCACCATCCCATCCCACACCCAAGAGACACGTGAGACGGTAAAGCTGGGAAGAAGCAAGGAGAAAGATCTTCACAAAATAAAATAAAAAGAACCAGGAACCTATAACTACCAACAAATGATCTCAAAGGCAGAACACAGATGAGGTTGGGCAGTGTCCACAGCTGTGATCCCAAAATCCTGCAAAACACCACATCTAGTGCAGCCTCAGCAGCCAATTAAAAGAGAGAGAGAGAGAGAGAGAGAGAGAGAGAGAGAGAGAGAGAGAGAAGACTCAAATTTGAGAAGTTCACATATTCTTATAGTGAAAAATCAATTTTTCATGTAAATATATGACTACAAAGTATCAATAAAAACATTTGGTAGTTTTCTTTAATGCCAAGAACCACACTATTATTGTTCTGCTCTTATGTTCTTTAGTGAACTCAACACAATGGACTGATTATATGGACTTATCTGTGCAATTATTTTACGAAAACTAGGTCAGACCAAAGGAAAACTTTGGTACAAGCAGAGTAACTTGATACATAATAGTCAAAAGTCCCTCGTTTTCCTCCCTGCTAAGAGCTAACTGTGCCTGTAACTTACTGTTTCCAAGAGTCCTCAGATTTATAAAACATACATTTTTAAAAAAGATATGTTGGACAAGGAGTGCTATAAATGAGTTAGGGTGACAGAATGAAAATAATTCAAATACAGGAAGCTCTACACAACCATGTTGTTAACAAACATGAAACACAGACTTTCACTTTCACTCTCACGTGAGCTGCAGGAGTAGCAGGCATGCTGCTCTCAATACCCAGATACACAACATCTCACCTGCACAGACACACCTCCAATCCTATGACTTAAACTCAAGGCCACATCACATAACCTGGCCATTAATAACGGCCAAAGAAAACAACTGCCATCGGGACTGGGTATTTAAAACTGGACATGAAAACTGTTTCTGAGGGTTGCAGGTGGAACTCGGCAATTGAGTCCTTGTTGGTGTGTGCCAGGCCCTTAGTTAAATCTTCAGTATCAAGTAATAATAATGGATACATTAACAAATAAAATGATCCTGAATAAGTAACTGGTCACCAGACAGGAAATAAAAACAGTCTGTAATTATCTCCTTTTCTACTAAGAACGTGTGTTAACATTGGTTATTTCTAAGGTGATTCTCAGCCTACCCTCTACCACTCCCTTTCACCAACTTGAATAGCCCCTTCTTGCCTCTCACCTTAATTTCTATATAGCCTGATACCTAAGCTCCAACTTCTCCTCTTATCAGGTGACTGCTTGCTCCATCCACAAGCTTCCAGGTATTTTTCTAAAATGCAGAGGTGAGCATGTCACTGTCAAGCTCATAATTGGCATGGCTCCCCAGCACCCCTTGATATAACACTAAAATCTTTACTACATTCAAGATTTTTGTAAATATGGCCTCGAAATAAATTATACATTCCTTTCATTAGGACTTTGTTCCTGTTCTTTCTCCAAAGCCATTGAAATGTATTCCTCTCCACCTCCAGCTGTCACATACAAATGCTACTTCCTGCTATTTCCTCCTTGATAGTCATCTCTCTTTAACATTTATTCACTGTGTGTGTGTGTGTGTGTGTGTGTGTGCGCGCGTGCATGTGTGCTTGTGGAGGTCAGAGAACAACTTGCAGGAACTGGTTCCACAGATGGAAGTCAGGCTGCCAGGCTTGGTGGCAAGCACCTTTATCTCCTGAACCACCATGGCAATGTCCCCTGACAAGCACTCTTGAGAGTTAAAGCCTGCAGACAAGAATGCATCCCTCATGCCTTGAGGATTGAGAACATGACCTTTATGTCTCTCCTGGATATGTAAATTTGCTCTGTATATAATGGTTTTTGTCCTCTTCACTAGGCTGTCTTCCCATGGAGAGAAGACTTACCTTGCTCATTTTAACTTCCATAGTAAAGTCTACACAAGTTCTCAGACTATCAGGAACTTAGTAACATTCTGTGAAATTTAAATACGAAGCAATTTATGCAAACAAAACTTCTAGAGAAATCACAGCTAAGAAATTAATAAGAGGACACTCCCATAGAGGAAAGATAAAAGTACTTGCTATTGGCATGCTATACCTTATTATATACATCTTATCCATTTCATTCAACAACTGTTTAAAAAAAAACAAATTATAAAAGCAATGTGTGTATCCATCAACATGTTTTCAAAAGCACAGAGTAATGTCTTCAGTGACATTGTTTCTCAGCAAAGCAAGTGTGTCTGCCTTTTCAAAAACCTTTATTTCCTGAATTTGATTCTTGAATATAAATAATTATCTCTTAAAGGCTAGATAAAAAAAAAAGTAGAATATTATCTAAAATATATTTTATTCACATCTCATTAGATTTCCCCTTTATATTTGGAGCACTAACAGAATTTCGGTTATAGCACTTTTCCCAGTAAGAAAGGCAGAGCTTGCTGGTGTTTTTATTCACTGCTAGATTCTGAGAAAATGAAAATCAAAGGAGAAAAATAAGATAAATGAACCTTCATTTTCAGCAGCTAGGATAAAAATCCAACGTATTATTAACCATGTATTCCAGGTTCTATTCAATAAGCTAATCTTGAAGAAAATTTATTTTCCAAATTTCATGGTGTGATATTAAGTTTTAAAAGTATTAGTTTTGGCTAGAGAGATGGTGCAGCAGTTAAGAGCACTAGTTCCTCTTCCAGAGGTTCAATTCTTAGCACCTACACAGTAGCTCACAACTATCTGCCACTCCAGTTCCAGGGGATCCAATGCTCTCTTCTGGCTTCTATAAGCACCAGGCACTACAAGCACATGGTACACATACATACATGTAAGCAAAAAATAAAAATAAAATATAAAAAAGTACTGGCCTACCTGAACGTTAGTATTCCTTCTTCCTATATCAAGTTTACTTAATATAAGATCAAGATGTATTTTGGGTAAGAAGAAATAGATATATAAAACACAGAAGAGAAATCAAGGACTCATAATGAATTTCAATGTAGCATGGGAAGAAGTTCTTAATTCTACCAAATTTTCTCGCAGTCACCTTCTGAGGTACTCTGAGCCACATTACAGTTATAAATGTAGGAAGGATAGGGCTGGCAAGATGGTGCAGCAAGCAAAGCTATCATTGTATAAGCCTGACAATCTGCATTTGGTCCTTAGAAAGTTATCCTGTGACCACAACAAGGGCACTGTGGTGCACATGTACCCCAGTTTACACACAATATACATACATGTATACCCACATAATTAATAACAATGGTGATGGTGAACATTAATAATCAATCTATGGAAGGAGCTTTTGCAGACTATATGATGGACAAAGGCTTTCTAAATGGACCTTCATGCCTGAGACCCGAATGCCAATCCAGAGAAGTGGGTCAGGTGTCCAAAGCTCAGCAACCAGACTGCAAATATCACCTGTCTGCTGCAAGCATCCTGATCAGAATCTCAGTTACTTTAAAGAGGCCCATAAAAATCCCTAGAGTCCTGAAGAAAGGAAAGAAGAAGGAGGAAAAAAACAGGCAATGAGTCAAACAGAAAGGCCCACTGCTACAGCCATTTCATTTTCGAGTCCTGGAAACGTGACAACATCAAGAATTGTGTTTCCAAAGTGAAAAGTTTCCTGACCCTAGAAAGCATCTGCATGGATCAAGCCCCTTCTGAGAGCTAATTTTTCTCTACACTCTTTCTTCTAACCTTTGAAGCCTCAGCTGCAACCTGTGCTCAGAGAAATGTTTTAAAAGTCTACAATGAGTAAAACGAAGCTAATTTCACCTGTCACTCTCAAGCTTTTTAGTACTTTATACCTACTCGGTCATCCTGGAATGGAGAGAGAAATGCTACAGACAGAAGGATTCTATGAGTGCAAGTCTACTGTGGCTACCCTGTGGCTACACTGCACTGCTTCCAACTGTCTGTTACCACCTTTGCCTAGCACTCCCAGGGCTCTCCATAGACAAAGCAGATATCCCTGACCCATCACCAGGCTTTGAAAGATGGTAGAATATGAGAATATGTGACATAGCCCTACATTTATGGAAGCTTTAAGTGCACTTGTGTGGGTTTGATGAAGCCTCTTTTACTCCTGGATCTGTTATGGGAACAGCATGTCCCCAACAGAAGCTGTTCCTTCAACTTAGGTCACAGACTAAGAAGACATTTGGCCAAGCAAAGCAAAACACAGCCACAGCCAGCCTGTAGATCCAGGACTGAGAAATAAATGTTTTTGCTTGTAAGCTGACTTGGGGTTCTTTGTGACTGCAGCAAAGTTGACACATTCAGAAACTGGTAAACAAGGTGGTATTGTGTTACATAACAACCTCAAAGCCTCTGTGACTTACAGCAACAAGTATTCATTTCCCAGCTTGTGTTACATATCAGTGGGAACAGGTCATCCTCCATGCCTGTGTTCCAGGTCTGTTCTGTTGTCTTCTCATTCTGAATCTCAGGTTGAGGATGATATATCTCATGGTTGAACTATGCCCTTCTCATAACAGAGGACATGGCAAGAAGAGGCTTGATACGAGCCTATAATGCTTCTAGAAGAGCCTGGTGGACCTGCAATGCTTTTAGAAGAGCCTAATGGACACCTGCAATGCTTTTAAAAGAGCCTGGTGGAAGAGCGCAGTGCTTCTAAAAGAGCCTGTTGAGCCTGCAATGCTTCTAGAAGAGCCTGTGAAAGTCTGCAGTGCTTCTAGAAGAGCCTGGGAAAACCTGCAACATTTCTAGAAGAGTCTGGGAAGTCCTGCAGTGCTTCTAGAAGAGTCTGTTGAACCTACAATGCTTCTAGAAGAGCCTGTGAAAGCCTGCAATGCTTCTAGAGAGTCTGGTGGACCTACAATGCTTCTGGAAGAGCCTGGTAGAAAACTGCAATGCTTCTAGAGGAGCCTGATGTAAGCCTGCAGACTTCTAAAAGCTTCTGCCCAGAAATCACATGATTAAGACCCAAGTCAGTAAGAAGGATAAAACGGCCTTCATCTTTATGAAACAGAGAACAACTAATTCTCTGGTGGATAACAGTAGAGCGCACCCTGTGTATGGTGTCTCCTGGTTATACCAGCTGAGCAGTTAAGTCTCCCTCATACCTGGTCCCCATTCTGTAAGGAAGGCACTAGATTTTGTAAAACTCAAGTTCAGGGAAGTTAGCACTTGTTGAAAGCCATTTGAGGAGAGCTGGGGGCACCAGAGTGCGTGAGAGGAGAGCTGGGGCCCCAGTCCATGATGGCAGGACTCTGAAGCATTTCCCTTATCCCCACCCAGACTTGTGTGTTGGCTTCCTTGGAGAGGGTTAAATATTAACTCAACAGGTGGACTCCTTTCTATGGAAGCCAGCATCTGCCTAAAAAGAGCTTCAGTAAGCAACTGTTCTAAGTGAAAATAGGAAATGTGAGGGTAACAGAGAAAGTGGGAGAGGCCTATGAACACAGACTCAAGGAAAGACTGGCAGGAATGAGCCTAACAATGAGAAGGAGGACACAGGGGACTAGAAAACAAATGGAGAGACTATAGTACTTCTGTACAGGAGCACATATAAAATAGCCTGCCTAGGGGGAAACTTTTACTCTCTGATTCACAAACCATAAGCAAAGCACTAGGGTGTCTCCCTCGTCTATAAGAGGTGCACACTCAGGTTTTCTTTAAGCTGCCTGAATACTACCACATCTGCACAGTGGTGCCTTTTTTGCAGTCTCCTGACGTAAACATCAACTGCTTTTTAAAACCACCCCATTTCCAGTGCCCCTTCTCAACACAATGCAGGAGTCCTTGTTCATCTGAGCCACTACAGTCTGTTCTGCCTCCCGCTTTCCACAGTTTTAATTCCATTTAAAATATTAACATGCTATAACAATAATGTCAGGTCTAAGCTGGTATTGCTGGTTATTTAATTCAAAATTTTAAAACATTAAATACCTAATTACACCAGGAGAAAGTATTCTAGCCATCAGGTAAGTGATGACAACTGTGGAATCTCAGTGGGACAATACTTGTGACAAAAAGCAGGAAAATTGTCATAGCTGGTCTCTAGCCTATGTGGCCAGACTAGCACTAGAGCATAGTACTATGAATTGAGTCTTATACAAGTGTCTAGTGCTATTGTGTTTGGGAGCACTCATCTTTCTCCTTACACATAATGGGAGAAAAAAATGAAAAAGAAAAGCAGGCAAATATTCTATCAGGTAGAAGCAGCAACAACCCAATGCCATACAACCCAGGACTAACCGGTCACCCCATTCATTTCCCTATAGATGCCCCCAAATGTTGCCTTCTAGTTAACTATGCACAATCTTCCAGAAATATGACTAATTGTGTTGCACAAGCACAGCCTTGGATATTTTCTTACAATTAAAAAATGTTCAATAAACCACAAAGGGGCTAGAGACACGGTTCATCTTTAAAAGCACTTACTGCTCTTACAGAGACCCTGCACCTACATGGCAGCCCACAACCATCTGTAACTCCAGTTCCAGAGGATCTAATCCCTCTTCTGGCCTCTACAAGAACAGGAACACATACAGCACACATACATACATGTAGGCCTCTACAGGAACAGGAACACATACAGCACACATACATACATGTAGGCAAACATACATATAAAATAAATAAATCTTTAAATTACAAGGTAGACTAAATCAATATGCATTTACTTGATACATTGCTAATGCATCTTAGAACATCCTCTTGTTCATTCTCAGGCATCAATCAATGGTTCTGGTTGATGATACCGTCCAAGAGTCTACTCTGATCCCTGTCATAGATATCCCAAGTGCAGAAATTGTACTCATGCAGTATGTGACTCTTCATGACAAGATATGATCATGAATGACATAATGACAATTCATATCATAGATGAATGACAGATACATTTATTAAATTTAAATGAGCCAAAAGGTGACAATAGAAGATCTAATTATAATAGATGGCATAATATATCATTTGTTCAAAAATTGTAATTTTACAAACAGGGACCATATGGCAGAAAAATTATACTATTGAAGTCAGAAAGATATGGATTCTAATTTCAACTCTATTACAGTGTGACACAGGCAATCAACTTAATCTGAATCTCAAGTGGCTAATCTTTAAATAAGAGTATTGAAAACATACTGCATTTTTAAAGATTCAGAGTGATAATAGTTACTTACAGTTCATTGAACAAAACTTAATACATGATAGGCAATAAAGTTTAGGAAATGTTTGACCAGAAAAGTGTAGTGAACACATTTATAAATCCCTTGTTATTATTTTGTTTTGTTTTGAGACAAGGTTCTGGCTTCCCTGGAACTCACTATGTAGATCAGGTTGTCCTCAAACTCACAAAGATCTGCCTGCCTCTTGCTCCCAAATGCTGGGACTAAAAGTGTGCACCACCATGCCTGGCTTATAAATCCTTTTACAGTGACAAGTCAGAATAGTAGCTAAAGATGGCACTTGAGTTTGGATTTGAAAAACTGACCAAGCTGGGTGTCCAGGGTGGTGCTATTGGGTCACTAGGGCAGCTCTGAGAAGTAAGTGGGACTCCAGCCACTTCTCCTCTTCTGCTCTCTGACTTGATGAAGCCAACAGTGTGCCCACCACACACTCATGCCATGTGAGTTACCACTACAGCCATGGAGTCCAGATCACAGACTAGAACTTCCAAACTGAGCCAAAACTGCCTTCCCTCTTCATAATTTACTCCAGTGACAGAAAACTCCAAGACAGATGGAATAAATCATTTTTCTCTACTCGTTCCTCTTAAAAGCAACCAAAAGAATGAAAATAAAAAATGATTTAATAAAATTATAAAGAAAAACCTACAATATCAAAGAAAAAATTATCTTCCAAATGCATTCAAACCAGAATAAGGTTTCAATGATACATTCTGACACAACTTCACACTCAAAATAAGATTTTATTTCTCTCAAAATAAAAGATGCATAAAATGATCCTTTGATGAAAGTGGTATGCATTAGCAACATGGGAAGCAACTAGTAAGGAATAGTCGCAGAGCATCTTGTCTATGATCTAATATCTTCAGATACTGTCGGAGTAGAGAAAAGTAAGCAGAGACCAGCATATCACAACACAGATAGCCTGACTTACAGAGCTTCAGTGTAAGCCATACCAAAGCTCTAGTGCCACAAACTGGGGAGACCAACAGGCATAGACTATGACAGGTGAGGAGGGGGTGACACCAAGTGCTAGCAAAGGCACTTGAAACTAATGAAAAAGAAAATAAAAAGACTTAAAAATCTTCTGAGGAACTTTGATCAGTGGGTAGGAGTTAAGGCACAAACTTGGAATGGATTAAGGCACAAAGAGTATCTGTGGAGAACTCAGCCACCAGTGGGTTATCTACAGCATATCTCAGGGAACATCACTGAAGAAGAGGCAGAAAGATTGTGAGATCCCATGGTCAGGGAAGACTGGGATGAAACAGTCTCCCAGACATGACAGGGCTGATGCACTCATGAACTCAGAAAATGTGGGTACCCCTACAAGACCTGCACAAGATCAAACCAGTCAACACTCCTGCATGGAAAGGGTAAGGATTCATGGGAAGTTGATGGCTTCTAGGAAAGGAAGAGCCAGTTTTCTTTAGAAGTACAGTCCCTGGTAGGTCACTCACACTTCAGAAGATGGACACATATACACAGCATAACACAACACAAATTGGACTCGGTGTGGTACTTTTTTTTTTTAAATAATATGAAGTTGGAAGCTGTGTGACTGAAGACACAATAACAAAATCTGACTTTCCAGTCTGGTTTTTGTTGTTTGTTCTTGCTTAAGGACAGGATTCTGCTGTACATTGTTTTTATTATTTTTCCTCATAATATCCATGGTTCCTTTTAATTTGGGGTCACAATACAAAAGCCCCTAAAGTAATTCTACCTATTCTAAGTAAAAAGCCAAAGTTAAGTTTTATTGTCTGGGAGCTAGAAGAACTCAAATAACAAAAAACTCCCTTTGACGTAAGTGAAAATTATTCCCAGTGTCCTTTCTATTTACATATCTTTGATAATTTTGTATATTAGCCATTCTTATTTTTAGGACCTTTTATTATTACTATATATCAACTGTATGTAATAATGGGTTTCATTGTGATACTTAGCCATTCTTTATTGATGTTTACCACCTGAAGAGCTTAAAACAGGCTTCTTTTCCATTGAAAAAGGAGATGCATATTCAGGCTAACATGGAAGGGGAAAAATCTCATGGGGCTCCACCCCTAGACAAAGAACGACAGACAATTAATGATTGCTGAGAGAGGGAGGATTAGTCTTCCCCAGAGATGAGCTCCTAATTGGTTATCTAATACAAAGTGCTCAGCCCCCCTGAAATCATGTACTTAAAAGCAACACTAAATGAACTCAGCAGGTTGTATTTATCCGTGTGTGCATGTGTGTGTGTGTGTGTGTGTGTGTGTGTGTGTGTGTGTGTGTGTGTAACAATAATAATCAAAGAAAAGAGGCCATGAATCTGAGAAGGAGTAAGGGAGATTACATGAAGGTTAGATGAAGAAGATGTGAGAGAGATTGGAGGGAAAGGACACAGTAGGGTTGGAAAGAGGAAAGGGAGTGGAGAAATTATATAATTACATTTTTACCCAAATCTTAAAAATTTTAGACACTAGGCTGGGATTCAGATTAGAGCATTGCTCAACCCTTATCAGAGAAGTTTCTTCTTATGTTAGACAGCAACTTAACCAAAAGACTCAGCACTGGACAATGTGCAGACAGGGAGAGACACTGGAGTACTCAGCCCCAAATGGAATGTATCAAACAAACCTCTCCCCTCAAGGCTCTGAGGCCTTTGTGGAATAGAGGGTAGAAAGACTGTAAGAGCCAGGGGTGGTGGATAACTCTAAGGAAATGGTGGGTAACTCCAAGGAAACAGACTCTTGTAGACACAACAGGACAGATGGCCACATAGGAACTCACAGAGACTCTAAAGCATGCACAGGACCTACACAGGTTCAGAATAGACAAGATCCCAGCTCTGAGAAGGGAAAGTAGACACAAAGTCCCACCCCTAACCAAGAAGCCGTTTGCCATTGATATCTGCTAGAAGTAGGAAAAATCAGTTTTCTCCAATGAAGTGTCACTGGGTATATCAACCACACTCCAAGGCAGGCCCCATGCCCATGGCCAACACAAAATGGTCTCCACGGTTTTTGTGTACTTTTTGATTTGGTACTTTTTAAGTCTTGTTGTGGTTTTTTAAGTTAGTTTGGTTTGCTTTTTTGTTTTAGGGTTTTTTGTTTGAGGTTTTTATTTTTAGAGAGAGAGAAAGGACATCAAGTTGGGTTGGTAGGAAGGGGGGCTGCTGGGGGGAGTTGGAGGAGGAGAAAGAATATGATCAAAATATATTGCATGAAAAATTTTAATTAAAAAATAAAATAAGAGTTTATATAAATATGTTTAAAAATACATAACCTTTTAAGTCACTGGTCTTTGGACAGATCTCTAAACATTCTTTTAACATTGCTCGTCTTGTGGATCTATTTACTACTAATTCTAGAAACAAGGCAGGGTGATGTGTGCCTTCATTCTGGGCACTTGGGAGCTAAATGCAGCAGGATTCTCAGTTCAAGGCCAGCCTGGCTACCAAGGGAGAGCCTGTCAAAAAAGAAGGGGAAGAGGAAGAGGAGGAAGTTGAGGAGAAGGTGGAGGGGGGACAAAAGGAAAGAAGGAGGGAAGGAGGGAGACACATGTCTAGCTGGTTCACAAACATACAACTTTATACTTATCTGCCCTGGGCTCTACATCCAAAGCTCTAAAATCATAGAACTTTGCTCAGTTCTATAATAGTATTGTATTAATTAAATTTGTTCTTTGACATGTGTACACAGTCCATTCGGACTGTTCTAGGTCCCTGCTCTCATCCTCTTCCCACCCTGGTCATGTTTCTCTCCCCTTGCAGGCCCCTTCCCATGTTCATGTCTTTATATAACAAATGTTCAATCCTAGTGACCATATGTGATTATATCTAACTTATTTAATTAACCAATACTAATCTATTTAATTAACCAAATTAAACTACTTAATCCTACTTAGAATATGTTACTATATCGTGCTTTAAATAGCATAAATTGTTTAAATAGCATATTCCTAAGAAACTGGAGAAAACTGTTCCATGAAAACAGACTGAGGAGGGTGATACTGTAGCCCAGTGGTAGAGTACTTGTGTGACATGCATGACACCCTCAGTTTGCTCTCCAATACTGCCAGGAAAAACCATACCTAGAGTTCTTTCTGCTCCCTGGCCAGTGAGAGGTGAGCAGCTTTGCTCTGCTCAGGTTTCCTATAATGATATTCTGCCTCACCACTCCAGACCTATGAAAGCATGAGTCAAAATCAACTGTTTCTCCCTAAGTAGATTTTCTCTGATATCTTACCATAGTAACAAAACACTCACTAATACAGTCACCCTGGAGGCATGCCAGCCTTTAAGCACACTGCAGTTTCAATGACTTCTAGACAACAGCTTTGGAATCATCAAATCCTTTGATATTTCTCTAGTTTTAAAAAAAGGCATACTTTCCAAACATTTTCCTAGAGAAAAAGAGAAATAGAGTAGGACACTTACCTATCATGCCTGAAGCTCTAGAGTTTGGTCCCCATGCTTAAATATAAATATATATCAGACCTAGCCATAATATCAATATAAACACAAAATAAAATGTAGTGTCAATGTGAGTCAAAGGACAAGATTGTATCAGTGAGACCATGGACAACAGTCCAAGCATCTTTGGAAGCACATGACAGAGCTCCAGACAATGGGCACTCAGAGCTATGATGTGAACTGCAGAGCTCCAGACACTGGGCACTCAGAGCCATGGTATGAACTGCAGAGCTCCAGGCACTGGGTGTGAACTGCAAAGGTCCTATGACTTATGAAGTTTAATCATCTTTCACCGGTGATGTATTCTGTGCATTCCATGGAGGAACACTTCAATTTAAATTAAACTTTTGGATGTTTAGTGATTTCTGGGAAGAGAAAAGCATGTGGCATCATGTTCAGCATAATACAAGTAGAATATGAATTTCTGATAGAAATATTTTCAAGAAAATGAAATCACTGAATTAAATTTTCATTTAATATTGATGCCCTGTATCATCAAAAAATACTTAAGACACAAAATTACAGATTGGCATCTGTTTAAAACATAATACTTAGCATACTGATTATATTCATTCAGGAAAAAAATCACAAAAATGTTCAACATAAATCAAGAGTATATAACACCACTATCTTGTGATAGAAACATAATATTTAAACATAAGTGAACATATCTTTAATATTTTGTGGATAATTTAGTCTGTGAGTAAGATAGCAGATGACTGGTGGCTGAAAACTGTTTATCTCTTAAAAATTGGGTATGATGGAGAACTAATAGAAGGTTCCATAAAGAGGATTAACGCTTTTAAAAAAACTTGCACCTTGAGATTTTAAAACTCATACTAGACTATTGTTCAGTGAGAAAAGTGCTTGCTGCATGAGCATGAAGACCTTGGTTCAAACCCAATATCGTGTAGAAACCCAGAAACACAGCAGGCACTGTGACCCCCTACAGTGGGTAGAGGTGTTACAGAAGGGGAAATAGGCAGAATACAAGCTTGGTGGCCAGCAAGTCTGGCTACAGTGAGAGATCCTGTCTCAAAAATAGGGTGGAAAGTAATAGAGAAAGACACCAAACCTTGACCTCTGGCCTCCTTGTGTACAAACACACACACACACACACACACACACACACACACACACACACACACACACCCCATACTCTAAAATTTTAATTCTGAAGAAATCAAAGATGAAAAACAAATTTGAAATCCACCTATTGATTGCTCCTTGCCACCCCTTTTCATGAAGCATCGAATAGTTGCTATGCTTTTTTGTCCTCAAGTAAAGATGTTTAAAATGAGGAGTTTTGATGATAGTGGTATGTATGCCTTTGTTGGAAAATGAAATTCTGTCTTAAGTGTATCAATAACATCTCTAACTTTTTATTTTATCTTATTACAGGATATGTTTGGATAATAAGTAATAAGAAAACTGTCAATATTGCAAGGAAATTACCTATATGCTAAAATAACCACATTTGCCATTTGGTAACAATAAATTTGCTTCAAATGTCACTTTAAAAACAAATATAATTCTTCCTAAATATTTATTTATATTCAATATAATATAATGTCTGACCCCAGAATTGCATAACTCAAACACATGTTTTTGTCCTGCCTGCCTTTCCATAGCTTGCCCACCTGTGTATTAGTACACTACTAGGTACTACCGAGGGCACATGCGGATTTAAAGAGACACACACTAAACTTTAAAGTTCATCACTTCAGGACCAATAACCATCTAAAATAATTCTGTGCCTGTCACATCATGTTTTCAACATGATACTAAATATACCTAATAAGACAACGTATCAGCAGAAGCAAGTGAGTTTAATGAAACATACTGTCTCACTCAGCTTTCACCTGCAGCTTGCATAACATTGGTTTGAGATGCAGAAATCCTCCCAGAAATGCCCAGAAAATTCTCAAAGGATGAGTTCTTGGGCCTTCACATCACAGAACTATGAATAATTTTAAAAACTAAGAGTCTTGGACGCACAAGGAAGTAAAGCTATAGATTACACTAGGTTTTCTCAATGCTCTAAAGATACAATCCCATGAGATCACTTTTCCAGTCAAACTGGACTGGTGTTTCTTTTAGAATTCTGGCCTATCTATATAATAAATTGGAAATGGATGACCTCCAAGTTTCCTTCAACTCTAAAATAATGCTGTTCTCTAAACTGTAGAGTATCAGAAATCCCCAAGTAGAAATGGATTAGTCCCAGAAGTTCTTAACATTTGAAATGTTGCACTTTCACATAAAAATATCAATACTTAGAGCAGCCAGAATTCTATGCCAGTCCACTCATAGCATGGTGGAGTGCTGGACTGTAACACTCTCATTTCTATGAAAAAATAGGAGTTGAGCATGGTTATGTCTCAGGAGACTGATGGAGGTGCGCCATACTTTGAGGCCAGTCTGAGCAACAGAGAGTTCAAGAGCAACCTGAGTTACATAATATGAGATCCTGTCTCAAAAAGAGAAAAGAGGAGAATAGAGATGAAGGGAAAGAGATCTGAAGAAACAGTCTACCCACAATTCAACCTGAAAGGAGGGAAGGAACAAAGCAGTAGAGAGTTGAAGGGGAGGGGAGGGGAGAGAAGGGGAGGGGAGGGGAGAGGAGGGGAGGGGAGGGGAGGGGAGGGGAGGGGAGGCTTATTGAATTCCACCTGGGAATTCCCAGAATAAACTGTACTCCTGACCCTCACATGTGTACCATCCTTTAAAGACTCCACTGGTGCTGGCAGCAATAGTATCAAGAGCATGAGACATTAACAAAACTTCACCCATAAACTTTCAACTGGAGCTCTAACTCCACCATGACTTTTCGTCCTACAGGCAGAACCTAAACAAAGCCACAGTCAAGCACTAGTGATCATGTAATTCCCAGAGAGAATGAGGTTTTTGAAGGAGCTTTAGGCTAAACGGTGCTCAGTAAGGAACTATCTTTACCTGAGCCCAAGCAGAGATGTGTTCATGTTTTATAGCCCAGAGTTCCATGATAATGGAATCTTACCTCTATAGTTGTGGGGTTTTTTTAAATTTTGAAACACTGATAATAACTCACTGCAATCAGTATAAGGATCTCTCTAAGAATGGATACACTTTTTTTAAATGAAGAAAGAAAGAAAGAGAGAGAGAGAGAGAGAGAGAGAGAGAGAGAGAGAGAGAGAAAGAAGAAAGAAAGAAAGAAAGAAAGAAAGAAAGAAAGAAAGAAAGAAAGAAAGAAAGAAAGAAAGAAAGAAAGAAAGAAAGAAAGAAAGAAAGAAAGAAAGAGAGAAAGAAGAAAGAAGGAAGGAAGGAAGAAAGGAGGGGCTGGAGAGATGGCTCAGAGGTTAAGAGCTGACTGCTCTTCCAGAGGTCCTGAGTTCAATTCCCAGCAACCACATGGTGGCTCACAACCATCCGTAATCAGATCTGGTGCCCTCTTCTGGCCTGCAGTCATACATGCTGTATACATAATAAAAAAATAAATCTTTAAAAAAAAAAAAAGAAAAAAAGAAAGAAGAAAGGAAAATTTGTAAGCTAGTGAAAATGACTAAAGGTAATGGCATTTTTAAAATATATTTGCATAACTGATGTAATTCTTTTTTAAATATTTATTTTATTTTGGGTATGTGTATGTATGTGCTTGAATGTATGTATTACATCAAATTGTGCAGGAGCTCAAGGAAATCAGAACAGATGTAGGATCCCCCGAAAGTGAAGTTACAGAGTCAGGAGCCACCATGTGATGTTGGGAACCAAACCTAGGTCCTTTGCAAGAGCAACAACTACTCTTAATTGTCAAGCCTTCTCTCCTGCACAGAGTCAATATCATTCTTTAGCTGACAAACCACTTTCCGCAAAACTACAGAGCATAAAGGTCTAACCTATGCTTTAAAAGCAAATGATAAATCTGCTTATATTTCCTTTTGAAGGATAATCAATAATTTCCAAGTTAATCCTAAATGATAAATAATTTTAGTTTTCCATAAAAGCAGCAGTAGTAAAATCCAGGCATTAGTTATCAAGCCTTTATAGTTGCAAAAACTGCCCATTTCTGACTTAGGAAGTCATTTATTTATCTAACCAGGCAGGAGGATAGTATACACACTCACAACCAAGGTACAAATCTTCCTGACAAAGGAGCTATGAGCCAATCAGCTGCTAATACTTTCTTTTCTCAAAATATTTGGTTAGATAACTTTGGGAAGTTTGGGTTGGTTTTTGTTTGTTTGTTTGTTTGTTTGTTTGTTGTTTTTGGTTTTGGTTTGTTTTTTTTTTTTTTTTTTTACTTTTGTACAGGACATTTATCTCAGCTTCTGGGACTTAATTCTGTAAGCATTACTTTCCATCTTGGCAGCATGTTACTCTCCCTCACATGAGAGGACCATCATCGATTGTGAAGGCACAACAGGTGGGTCATATCAAAGGTCACAGTCGTTTTGTTCATGGGCCCAGACATAAAGTTTTCATTATCCATAATAGAAACAGGAGCAAGCAATAAAAGCCTATCATTGAAATAACATCTCTCTCCATCCATTCACATGCAATAATTCACACAGAACATTCCAAATTCTGCTGCTGGCTATCAGGACAAGTTTATTCTGTGGTGTTAGTTAATTTTTTTTTAAGTATAAATCTGATAACCCTTCCTGAAGAAGTAGAAAAGCTGATTATATTATAAATGTTTATGAAATTGCTAATGGCCCTGAGTAACCAAAACGATCTTGGAAAGGGTCTGCACTAGAATACTAAACACTTCCTAATCTCCAAATTTACCAGACAGGCACAGTATTCAAATGTGGTGCTGGCCTAAGAATGAACAAAACTAATGAAACAGAAGAACATGCAAATCCTCACTTCACACCATGCGCAAGAAAAGTTATTGTAAATGTATCAAAGACCTAAACCTATGAATTAAGGTACAGAGTCCTTGGGTGAAAGCCCAGGGTATATCTTAATAATCTTGGACTTGGCAATTACTTCTTAGCTATAACAGGAAAGGGGCTGGTGAGAGAGCTCAGCAGAAAAACACTTTTCATGCAAGTAAGTCTGCTGATCTGAATTCAATTTCTAGAACTAAGGTAAAGGTGGAAACAGAGAACTGACACAGCTAAGTTGTTTTCTGACCTTCACAAGCATATGGTGGTACATGAGCATACACACACACACATGCAAACATATATACATACACATATAATAGACATACAGATACACACAGACATACATATAAATATACACATTATAATAAAGATAAGGTTAAAGATAACACCCAAACACAAGTAACTAAAGAAAATAGATGTATTAGAATTCTTCAAATTTCAGAACATTTATATTTTATTATTTTTTAATTATGTGTCTGTGTAAGTGTGTGCCCATGAGTGCAGATGCACAGGGAAGCCACAAGCCTTGGGTCCCTTGGTCCTAGAGTTATGGACAGTTGTGAAATACTAGGCAAGGATACTAGAAATTGAACTCAAGTCCTCTACAAGAGTAACAAGTACTCTTGTGTCATCTCTCTGCAACAGTGATTAAAAACCATCCAGCACCCAAATTTTGGAACTTTTCTGTATCAAAAGTTACTTCTGAACTTGGAAAGGAAACACACAGAATGTAGAAAAATCTTAGCAAAACACAGTACTAGTGAATATCTAATATCCCAAATACAAATGAGCTCTTCACAACTCAACACTAAAAATAATTTCTGTAATTACTGAAGGCTCAGTTATTTCCCAAAGAAAATAAACAAATAGCCAAGAAGCACATCAAGATATGTTCCACGGCACTGTACATTAGGAAAATATAAGTCAGAACCACAACAAGGTACCACTGAGTACCCACTATGATGGACATTGAAAGCTTCTGTGCATTGCTTGTGGGAATCTTAAAAGCACATCCACTATGGAAAACAATTTCACACTTCCCCAAAAAGTTAAACACAAAACCACCAGATCCTACAAATCAAAAACAGGTGCTAGGAAAAACTTCCATGTGGACACTCATCACAACTTTGTTCATAGCAACCAAAAGGTAGCCACAGCCAATATTCATCAACAGGAGACTCGACAACCAAAACTGAGGAATTGCTGTATAATGGAACACTATTCACCCATAAAAATAAAACTTCATACATGGTACAACATGAATGAGCCAAGAAGACACACAGAAAGGTAAGCTAGAAACAAAAGAAGCACGTTTGCATGATGCCAATTATATAATGTATTCAAAATTAGCAAGTCCAGAGGAATTACAAGATTGGTTATTGCTTTTGAGGATCAGAAACCTCCTTTCTTTTTGGCATATTAATTTTGCATTCTATGAGCTTGCTAAGGTCATTTATTGATTGCAAGAATTTGCAGGTTCTGTGTATGTGTGTGTGTGTGTGTGTGTGAGAGAGAGAGAGAGAGAGAGAGAGAGAGAGAGAAGAGAGAGAGAGAGAGAGAGAGAGAGAGAGAGAGAGGGAGATTATATCTATACCTGTGTACACATATATATGCATGTAGAGGCCACAGACCAACATCAGGTGTCCTTGAGTTTTAAAACTTGTTACTTGTGAGGGTGTGGATGCCACAGTGTGTGTGTGTGTGTGTGTGTGTGTGTGTTTCAGAAGACAACTGTGGGACTGAACTCAAGTCACTGGGCTTGAACAGCAGTTGTTTTACCTCCTGACCATCTCACCAGCCCTCCACCTTTGCTTTGGGGACAGGTCTCTCACTAAACCTAATGCTCACTGAGATAGTTAGGCTGGCTGGCCAACACAGCCCAGGGATCCTTCTTCTTCCCACCTCTCCAGTGCTGGGCTTACAGCTGTGTACTGCTATACCCAACTTTTTGCATGGTTACTAGGGATTCAAACTCAGGATCTCAAAATATGTGGTAAGTACTTTATTGACTGAGCCATCTCTCCATCCCAAAAAATACACTTTTATTGGGCAATTCTTCTATCTTGGCAAGATAGGAAGTATTGGGCTAAATGGGAATCTAGAACTTGCCTCTAAAAGAAATAGTCATTTTTACTATGTTTTCTTAATCCAAGAAAGTATGATCATGTTGATAATGTACATGTAAATAATTTTACTATGAATTTCAAATATGAATTAGATGTATAGAAGAAAATAAAAACAATTTGAAATTATCTTTTGCATTTTGTGATGCTGAAATTAGGACTAGCATTTAATTCTTTGATTTATGGCCCTTAAAACATTTTATTACATTTATATATTTATTTATTTATTCATGTGTATATGAGGGGTATGGTGTGCTAAAACACTCTTATAAAGATCACAGGACAACTTGAAAGAGTCATTTCTCTCCTTCATTGTGTGGGTCCTGGGGAGGGAACACAAGGAGCTGGGCTTGGCAGCAGACACCTCTACCAACTGAGCCACTTCACTGGACCTGACGCATGACTTTTAAAGAAGTGAGCTAGCTGGACAGTGGAGGCGCACGCCTTTAATCCCAGCACTCAGGAGGCAGAGTCAGGCAGATCTCTGTGAGTTCAAGGCCAGACTGGTCTACAGAGCGAGATCCAGGACAGGCACCAAAACTACACAGAGAAACCCTATCTTGAAAAACAAACAAATTTATAGAAGTGAGCTACCAAGAAGATCATCAAAATTTGAGTTGTGCATTCTTATTAAAGTTCCTTTTTAAATATGTTTATAAATGAGGAAAAGTTAGCTATTTGTTTGAAAAATAGAAATCTGGTATAAAGTGCAAATTTATATTACCAGGTGTTTCCTACATCTTTGGGAGTTCTGACTTTGAAACAAGACTCCAGTTTGTTATCAGATTAGAAGTTCTAGGGACACATATACAGTCAGTCTGGAGAGTCAGCTGGAGTGTCACACTGTGACCACCTATCTAGTGGACATTTAAAATAGAATGACTGTAAAAGCAGACAAACAAAGCTGTCCATCTGCAGGAGGAAGTGAGAGAATCATCCTTTTTAGTAAAGCCATTTCCCTCGACTTTGAGTCTCACAGTTTGGAGAAGAAAATGACTGGTTGTGCCTTTTGTTGTTTTCCTGTTCTCTGATCTCTCTTCATTTTTATAATTTAACTTCAAGATTTATTAGATTATTTTTGTAGATTTCCAGATAAGACAACAAAAATTATATGAAAAAAATTATTCCAAGAATGGGTTTGTATAGAAGCTTATCAATTTAAAAATGAATAGGGTTGTAGTCTAAGAATTATAAAAACAGAGGAATTGATGATTCCTATATAAATTTTAAGGCTAGTGTTGCACTAATTAGTCAAATGTTGGTTTAAAAAAACAAACAAAAAGCAGAGCAGTGAATACCAGTGGTTCCTATGCATAGTCCTACTGGTATTCAGAGCCTCCATTCTCACACATGCTGGCCTCTGGCACTCTTTGTCTCTAACACAAACACAACTTTAAAAACTACTTAATAATTTTTCCTGTCCTGGCCCTTGGCTTTAAATTTGCTAGTCCACTTCACTTTTGCTCTATAGTACCCTATCTAAACATAGCTTTTTCCTAAAGAAATAAGATTGTTTCCAAAGCTCTAATCACCACTGACAAATGACATTAGCCACCTTTGTGCTTCTTTTCATTCATCCAAAAACTGTAAAACCTCTTGGACCATCTCTTTCTTAGTCCAGTTCTAAGCTCTAACGCTGTGGGAGCCATATACTGATAATGATCTCAACCAGCCAGGTGACACCATCCTAGCTTGGAACTCTACCCATCTACTTTTGGACAGAACTGCCCTCACTCTCTGAAGTCAATTGGAAGTTGCCTGTGGTAAATTCAGGTAAATTCAGCTCCTCCACCAATACCAGCCTAGAGCCAACAGCACTTACTGACAGAGGCTGGATAAGCCTGGGTAGATGCTTTGCATGGGCTCAGATAAGGCCATTCCATCCTCTAGATTCCCAGTGCATTTATAGCACTTAACGGATTCAGACAAGAAAATATGTGCTGTCCCTAGGAGGGTGAAACCTTTCTCTTCTGTCCAATTTTCCAATTAGATGGCTTTTCCAGAATTTATGGCATCATGTCACTTGAGAAAGGATTCATCTTAAAGTCTTGTTCAGGCTGAAAATGTCCATGCTGGTTGTTTCCTTGCTAAGATCAGTTGATCCAGCAGGGAGCTGATGAAGAAGTCCTGCACTTCAGAGGCAGCAAGAAAAGTTACTAAGTTCTACTGCTGAGCTGATGGAGCCATTTTGCCCCCACAGATGAAGACAATGTCTTCAGTTTTTGTGGGATAGAGCCCCTTGTGCTACTTATGCAAAAAGTACCAGTGTCTTACATCTGAATACATCTGCAATTCTAGAATCTCACCTGTTCTGAGGAGCTAAGTCCTCCAATTCAGCATCCCTGAGTCTTCTTTGATGTAAACACCAAAGAGGAACAAGTTGATTCATGTGGATTAGAATTGTTTTGTATATATTATTCCCAAAAGTGCAAAAGAAATTTTGTTTTATATAGCAGAAAAGGACATTGGATCACAACTGGGTAACCTCTCCATTTGAAAATATGCCATTTCCATTGAATTATTAAGAAATGCATGTTTTGGGGGAGAAACTCTTCAAATTAGAACAGGATAGGTGGAGGAAGTATTTATGCACATTCAAGAGGGTTTGTCAAGGATAGCCAGTGCAGAACACAATACACTTGGTTCTCAGCTCTTAGCTAGTCACTCCTCATTTGGATAAGAAACATGCTGATTCATACCATAAAGATACATGCTCAGCTATGTTCATAGCAGCACTATTTGTAATAGCCAGAACCTGGAAACAACCTAGATGCCCATCAACGGAAGAATGGATGAAAAAAATGTGGTACATATACACAATGGAGTACTACTCAGCAGAGAAAAACAATGAAAGCATGAAATTTGCAGGCAAATGGATGGAACTAGAAAAAATCATCCTGAGTGAGGTAACCCAAACCCAGAAAGACAGTCATGGTATGTACTCACTCATAGGTGGATTCTAGATATAAAATAAAGAACAATCAGACCACAACCCATAGAACCATGGAGGCTATATATATAGCATGGAGGTCCCTAGGACGACTGTGGCTTATAATAAATTTCAGTTTTACTCAATTATTGAAAAAAATAGCCAAATGAATGGAAACACATGAACTATGAACCAAAGGCTGAGGGGTCCCCAGCTGGATCAGGCCCTCTGAATAAGTGAGACAGTTGATTGGCTTGATCAGTTTGGGAGGCAACTAGGCAGTGGGACCAAGTCCTGTGCTCATTGCGTGAGTTGGCTGTTTGAAACCTGGAGCTTATGCAGGGACATTTGGCTCAGTCTGGGAGGAAGGGACTGGACCTGCCTGGACTGAGTCTACCAGGTTGATCGAAGTCCTCGGGGAGGACTTGTCCTGGAGGAGGTGGGAATGGGGGGTGGGCTGGGGATAAGGGGAGGGGGTGGGAGGGAGGAGAATAGGGGAACCCGTGGTTGATATGTAGAACTGAATGGTATTGTAAAATTTTATATATATATATATATATATATATATATATATATATATATATATATAAAGAAACATGTTTGGGAATGAAATTAAAATAACAGGCACGGCAAGGACACCAGAACATACAGAAGTAAACAGTGAAAAATCGACCACATTGTCCAGTATTGAAAATTGTGGAGAATTAAAAGAAAGTAGTGATTGAGAAACATTCCCAAAAGATATAAATATAGATAAAAATTATCAAAATATTTATAAAACATTGGAAATATCTGTTCAAATCTAAGAAATGGACAATGGGTATAAAATATACAAAGGCTTCAGACACACAAGCAGTGCAAAGGTTCCAGAGAAAGCAGACATACCCAGGCTACTGTAACCTTGAGCTGTGTACTGAAGGCTGGCACCTGCACACCTAACAAAGAGTAACAGACAGTTGTTGTGGGGATTCTTGAAATGCACCCATGATGCACCAAAGCACTGGACCACCAGAAAGACTCATGGAGTATGATCAAGTATTAGCTGATGTTAAGAACACTCGGGAGACAGAAGATAAACTGCGGGCAGCACCGCTGAAAGGCAAACAGGATAAAGGCACAGAAAGAAAAGGAGAATGCAAAATGTTTGTTCCTCCCAACACGCCCACACCTCGGAGGATAAACAGTTCTGGGAACAAACAATGGAATAACCTAGAAACACCATGAACGTGCTAAACACTGCTGAATTATGCACTTGGAAATTGATGAAATGAACCAATGTTACGTGAATAGTAAAATATTACAACAGATTGTTTAAAAAAAAACAGAAAGTATAGGCTTACACTTACAAATAAGCAGAAAAACATGACCTATGGCCAGGAGAAAAGTAAGTCAATAGAAACAGAGCCAGAAATGAAAAATAACAGATTTAAAGGTAAGTATGCCAAATAGCTATGTAAAGTGCCAATGTGTTCAAAAATACAAACTTGTTAAAAAGAAAAATGGAAGGTACAAAACGACAGAACTTATAAAGCAAGAAAGACACTGACAGCAAGAATGGAAGCGCATCAGATTGGATGAACAATAGAACTTAATGAGGTAGCAACACAAACTACTCAAGATGAAGCACGGAGAGGAGAGAAGAAAATTAAAAGGGCATCAAGCAATCTAACATACATGGAGTCCCGAGAGAAAAGAGAAATCAGATGAAGAATCTAACCAAAGCTTTACAACTGTGAATAAAACTATCAACTCACAGATCTGGGAACCTCTAAAAAGGCACAAAAAGAATTAACAAACATAATCACTTGAAGAAAACACAAGTACATCACAATCAAGCTACTGCCCAAAAGAAGGGCAAGAAATGCCTTAGAATTAACCACAAGCAAAGCTAATTAATATATATAACACACTACAGATAGAGCAATGGAAATTATGACAGTAGACCTTGCATTAGAAGCTTTGTGAGACCAAAGACCATGACATAACAGCATTAATATACAAAAAAGATGACCGACTTAAAATTCTAAGCCTATAGAAAATAGCTTTCTAAGACCAAGGTAAAACCAAGATTCTTTTTCACACAGATAAAAGTTAACAGATAATTCTTTATCAGCAAACCTACACTACAAGAAATGTTAAAGTTAAATAAACTGATCATTGATATTCCAAACAACACCTAGAGCCAGCCATAAATTTAAAAAAAAAAAATTGTTCTAAACATTTATCCACAAAGTATTGCTACCCCTGTTTAGCTTACTTAGCATAACAGAGGTTTGGGTTTTGTGTGTGTGTGTGTGTGTGTGTGTGTGTGTGTGTGTGTGTGTGTGCGTGTATGCGCGCGCGCACGCGCACGCATCTAAATGCTTTATATAACATTTCTGAAAGTTATAAATGAAGATCTGAAAGGTTACAATGAGACCCCCTGTGCCATAAGTAATCACAGCCTTTCTCTGGGCTGACATTTGTAAGTCAGGATTTGGTAAATATCACAGGTCTCTGACACAGTTTGAGAACCAGGAAAATTAAAACAGCATTGCATAATACCTATCTTAATGGGAATGAAAATTTCCAATTCTGAGAAACAATACTATATGAGCACATGGACCATTTTCATACAATGGTGATTACTTCATAATAAATATAATAATTATTAAATATTAGTATCACTAAAAGGATTGAACTCTAAACCTGAAGCCTGGGAATTTATCATCCTCAAAAATATTTTCTTTGTTTGCATCTCTCCTACTATTGACTAATCTAATCTACCTGACACAACAGCACTTCATAACTACCCAACATCCACCTCTTCCTGCTGAGATCAGATTATTTTTTAAAGAGGTACAGACCCCAGGACCATCGAGCAAAGACTTGCCCCTGGTATGATCTGGCTCTTAAATGTCCCCTGAAGTCCATATGTTAAGCACTTGGCAGGGAGATTGTGCTGCTACTGTGAGTCAGAAAACCTTTAAGAGGTGGGGCCTATTGAAACAAGTTAGGTCACCAGGGACACACTTTTGGAGGAGGGTTAGGCTGCCGGCTGCCATGAGGCTAGCAGCTTTGCTTTCCCGAGTGCTCAATTTCATGACTGGTCTGCTTTGCCACAGACCAAAAGCAATGGGGCCAAGTGACCACGGACTGAACTCTCTAAAACTGTGAACCAAATTAATCCTTTTTTCATCATAAGTTGGTTCTTTCAGATATTTCTGTCACAGCAACAGAAATCTGACTAATACATACCCAGGGAAAAGCATTAAAATAAAAATAAATTCATAATGACAAGATAGATTAGTTTAATTTTGATTACGAACTTCTTTATTCAAGTCCTTTGCCAGTCTTAAATTCTAACACTATCATCAAAAACCTTACCTACAAGATAAACAATGTATTACTTTCAGTCAGTAGACTGGTAAATATCTTTTGGCTTTAAAAATGTTCATAGTTGTCATCAAAGTTTTCCTTGAAAGTTCTATGTAACTCTCTCTTCTTGTTGTTTCCAACACAAACCAGTAGAAATACACACATGGAAAAGAATAAAGCAAAGTGCTTACAACCCTCTGGGAAGGGGTTTCTCAAACTTCTGTCATGTTCATGCTCAGAGTAAAAATGGTTCGCCTGTTGTGTTGCAGTCTAGGGGAACAGCAATTAGATGAAAATCACCACAAGTGGATGGCCTGGAATTTAGGACTGAGTCTCTCTTCCCTCCCGTTGATCCCCCTTCTCTTTCAGTCACCACTGAATATCTACTACTCACCAGTCCACATACTGAGACAGAGCAGTTTAGAAGGCAGCATCCCTGCCTTCACATGCATATGTTTGATTTTTACCCTAGATGCACTAACTGTGACAGCTAATTATATGTTATCTGGCCCAACTCTTGATAACAATTTCCCTCAAATTACCTAAAACTGTCCTTATTCCCTTAACAATCTAACTATACCATAAATGTTGACAATTTCAGAAAACATAAAATAATAATTTCCTGTAAGCTACTAGAATTAAAATGAAATTTTTCAAGAGAGAGGTCAGTCTGAACTCCTCCAATAAGCCCTACATGCAATGAAAACACAAATGCAGAGGGAGAGGAGAGAAGAAAAGAAACATCTGTACCTGCCAAAACTCAGCAGTTGAGTTCTCACTTAAAAAAATCAGTTGTTCTGCACGGAGCGATATAATGATGGGGGGGTAATTATAATTAGGTGGCTATTTTGATTTCTCTTGCCATAGTATCTGTATTGAATGTCACTTGATTTGTGCAAAAAATAAGGTCATTGACTGCCTAAAATATATACAGGATTACTCCTGTGAGTACTTCATGGAGAGATGTCAAAAAATGGGGAATATCTCCATTTTAATCACATACTAACCAATTGGACAATTTGCAAAATTCACAACCAAAACTAAATAGTCAAAAACACAAACAAATAAGCAAGTGGAATTTATAGTCTCAATAGCAAAATTCAACAATCTGAAAGAAAAGAATGTTTTAACTTGCACCTTAAAAACTTGACAATGCTATGAAAACTTACTAGCGCTTTCAGTGTGTGAATTTAATTTAAATTACTACTAATTAGTTGATCATCTACCAAGATAGCTATAATTATTTCTTCTTTAAATCATTTTTCTCAGGTGTGATATGTAATTTAAGCATGTGCTTTTCAAAATATACTGTCATCATTATTACATATAAAGTTTTAAGAACATAAAAATTTTTACCAAAGAATTTTGTCCACCAGAATATTAAATCACTTTTAAAAATAGAAATATTATTAAACAGAAATGCTTTAACAATGTACCTTTGATTACTTAGGTAAAATTGTGAATATATTCATATTTAACAATGTGACACTCCAGTAATTTTACATCCAGATGTGTTTAATATAAACACTTCCCAAGATTCTGATCTAGATAAGCTGATTGAGAAGCTGACATAGCACTTCTGGATTTCTTACATCTCTATTATTTATGTAATAAAAGCTTTCCTGCATTTGATTCAAAATGGGATGTACAAGAAATCACAGCTCTAATTTACATTCTATTATTTTCTACCTCATTCATCTAACAAAAGGCTCCTAACTGAACATATAGAAACTGGTCCCTTACTGACAGTTCAAATAGTCAGAATGACTGGGAACATTACTCAGATAATTATGATAATTATCAAAAATTCGTTATGGCCTGAAAGCAAGGAAGAAAACAAATCAAAACCACTGATAGCACAGGTCCCCAAATGAACACTCAATGAAGACTGTCGCTGTGTGGTAGCTTACCCGTTGTCTCTAAGCCACCACAATTCTTACACTTTAACTCAAAACAAAATTACCCACTGGATCTTGTTTGTTTTGTTGTCTGTCTGTTTTGAGACAAGGTCTCACGTTTCCCAGGCTGGTCTCAAACTCATTGTGTAGCTGAGGATGACCTTCAACTCCTGATCCTCCTGCTTCCACCTCCCAATTGCTGGGATGACAGGCATGTGTGACCATGCCTGACTCCACTGAGCCTGGCATCCCAATATTCAAATGCAATTAAAGAACAATATTTGTAATAAAGAAAAAATATTAAGAGCTGCAAAGGAAAAGGACCAAGTAACATATAAAGGCAAACCCATCAGAATAACACCAGACTACTCAGTAGAGACTATGAAAGCTAGAAGATCATGGACAAACCTCATGCAGACACTAAGAGACCACGGATGCCAACCCAGACTATTATACCCAGCAAAACTCTCAATCACCATAGGCGGAGTAAACAAAATATTCCAGGATAAAACCAGATTTAATCAATACCTGTCCACAAACCCAGCCCTACAGAAAGCACTAGAAGGGAAAATTCAACCCAAAGAAGCTAAACACATCCATGAAAAATCAAGCAATAGATAATCCTACACCAACATACACCACAGAAGGACAACACAACACAACCAAAAAAATAACAGGAATTAACAATCACTGGTCATTAATATCCATCAATATCAATGGTCTCAACTCACCTATAAAAAGACACAGGCTAACAGAATGGATAAGAAAACAGGACCCATCCATATGCTGCATACAAGAAACACACCTTAACTCCAAAGACAGACACTACCTCCGAGTAAAGGGCTGGGAAAAGGTTTTCCAAGCAAATGGACCTAAGAAACAAGCTGGGGTAGCTATCCTAATATCTAATAAAATAGACTTCAAACTAAAATCAATCAAAAGAGACCAGGATGGACATTACATATTCATCACGGGAAAAATCCACCAAGATGAAGTCTCAATTCTAAACATTTATGCTCCAAATACAAAAGCACCCACATTCATAAAAGAAACACTACTAAAGTTTAAAACGCACATCAAACCCCACACATTAGTAGTGGGAGATTTTAACACACCACTCTCGCCAAAAGATAGATCTACCAGACTGAAACTTAACAAAGAAATAAAGGACCTAACAGATGTTATGACTCAAATGGACCTAATAGATATCTACAGAATATTCCATCCTAACACAAAAGAATATACCTTCTTCTCAGCACCCCATGGAACCTTCTCAAAAATTGACCACATGCTTGGACACAAAACAAATCTCAACAGATACAAAAAAATTGGAATAACCTCCTGTATCTTATCAGACCACCATGCCTTAAAGTTAGAACTCAATAACAACAAAAATTATAGAAAACCCACAAACTCCTGGAAACTGAACAATGCCCACCTGAAACATCAATGGGTCAAGGAAGAAATAATGACAGAAATTAAAGAGTTCCTAGAATTCAATGAAAATGAAAGTACAACATACCCAAACTTATGGGACACTATGAAAGCAGTGCTAAGAGGAAAATTCATAGCTCTAAATGCACACATAAAGAAGATGGAGCAATCCCATACCAATGAATTAACAGCACAACTGAAAGCTCTAGAACAAAAAGAAACAAACTCACCCAGGAGAAATAGACGCCAGGAAATAATCAAATTGAGGGCTGAAATCAACGAAATAGAAAACAAGAGAACAATACAAAAAATCAATGAAACAAAGAGTTGGTTCTTTGAAAAAATCAACAAGATAGACAAACCACTAGCCAAATTAACCAAAAGGCAAAGAGAGAGCACCCAAATTCACAAAATCAGAAATGAAAAGGGAGACATAACAACAGACAATGAGGAAATCCAGAGAATCATCAGATCATACTTCAAAAACCTGTACTCCACAAAAATGGAAAACCAGGAAGAAATGGACAATTTTCTGGATAAATACCAAATACCAAAATTAAATCAAGACCAGATAAACCATTTAAATAGACCAATAACCCCTAAAGAAATAGAAACAGTCATCAAAAGTCTCCCAACTAAAAAAAAGCCCAGGACCAGATGGTTTCAGTGCAGAATTCTACCAGACTTTCAAAGTAGAACTAATACCAATCCTCTTCAAAGTGTTCCACACAATAGAAACAGAAGGAACACTACCAAACTCTTTTTATGAGGCTACAATTACCCTGATACCCAAACCACACAAAGATGCAACAAAGAAAGAGAACTACAGACCAATCTCCCTCATGAACATTGATGCAAAAATACTCAACAAAATATTGGCAAACCGAATCCAAGAATACATCAAAACAATCATCCATCACGACCAAGTAGGATTCATCCCAGGGATGCAAGGATGGTTCAACATACGGAAATCAGTCAATGTAATACACCATATAAACAAACTGAAAGAAAAAAAACCACATGATCATCTCCCTAGATGCTGAAAAAGCCTTTGACAAAATCCAACACCCCTTCATGATAAAGGTCTTAGAAAGAATAGGAATACAAGGAACATTTCTAAACATAATAAAAGCAATTTATAGCAAGCCAACAGCAAACATCAAATTAAATGGAGAGAAACTCAAAGTGATACCACTAAATTCAGGAACAAGACAAGGCTGTCCACTCTCCCCATATTTATTCAATATAGTACTAGAAGTTCTAGCTAGAGCAATAAGACAAGAAAAGGAGATCAAAGGGATACAAATTGGCAAGGAAGAAGTCAAACTTTCACTATTTGCAGATGATATGATAGTATACATAAGTGACCCCAAAAACTCTACCAGGGAACTTCTACAGCTGATAAACTCCTTCAGTAAAGTGGCAGGATACAAGATCAACTCAAAAAAATCAGTAGCCCTCCTATACACAAATGATAAAAGGGCTGAGAAAGAAGTCAGAGAAACATCACCCTTTACAATAGCCACAAATAATGTAAAATACCTAGGGATAACACTAACTAAACAAGTGAAAGACCTTTTTGATAAGAACTTTAAATCTCTAAAGAAAGAAATTGAAGAAGATATCAGAAAATGGAAGGATCTCCCATGCTCATGGGTAGGTAGGATTAACATAGTAAAAATGGCAATCTTACCAAAAGCAATCTACAGATTCAATGCAATCCCCATCAAAATCCCAACACAATTCTTCACAGACTTGGAAAGAAAAATACTCAACTTTATATGGAAAAACAAAAGACCCAGGATAGCTAAAAGAATCCTATATGATAAAGCAACCCTTGGAGGCATCACCATCCCGGACCTCAAACTCTACTATAGAGCTATAGTAATAAAAACAGCTTGGTACTGGTATAAAAACAGACATACGGACCAATGGAATCGAATTGAAGACCCTGACATTAATCCATGCACATATGAACACCTGATTTTTGACAAAGGAGCCAAAACTATACAATGGAACAAAGAAAGTATCTTCAACAAATGGTGCTGGCATAACTGGATGTCAATATGTAAAAGATTACAAATAGATCCATATCTGTCACCATGCACAAAACTCAAGTCCAAGTGGATCAAAGACCTAAACATAAATCCAGTTACACTAAACTTAATAGAAAAGAAAATAGGAAGCACTCTTGAACGCATTGGCACTGGAGACCATTTCCTAAATAAAACGCCGACAGCACAGACACTGAGCACAACCATTAATAAATGGGACCTCTCAAAACTGAGAAGCTTTTGCAGGGCAAAAGACACAGTCAATAAGACAAAAAGACAGCCAACAGATTGGGAAAAGATCTTCACCAATCCCACATCTGACAGAGGATTGATCTCCACAATATATAAAGAACTCAAGAAACTAGACATCAAAGCACTGAACAGTCCAATTAAAAAATGGGCTAAAGAGCTAAACAGAGAATTCACAAAACAAGAACTACAAATGGCTGAAAGACATTTAAAGAAATGCTCAACATCCTTAATCATCAGAGAAATGCAAATCAAAACGACTCTGAGATACCACCTTACACCTGTTAGAATGGCTAAGATCAAAAACACCAATGACAACCAATGTTGGAGAGGATGTGGAGCAAAGGGAACACTCCTCCACTGTTGGTGGGAATGTAAACTTGTACAACCACTGTGGAAATCAGTATGGCGGTTTCTCCGAAAATTAGGAATCGAACTACCTCAAGACCCAGCCATACCACTCTTGGGCATATACCCAAAGAATGCTGATACATACCATAAAGATACATGCTCATCTATGTTCATAGCAGCACTATTTGTAATAGCCAGAACCTGGAAACAGCCTAGATGCCCATCAACGGAAGAATGGATGAAAAAAATGTGGTACATATACACAATGGAGTACTACTCAGCAGAGAAAAACAATGAAAGCATGAAATTTGCAGGTAAATGGATGGAACTAGAAAAAATCATCCTGAGTGAGGTAACCCAAACCCAGAAAGACAGTTATGGTATGTACTCACTCATTGGTGGATTCTAGATATAAAATGAACAATCAGACCACAACCCATAGAACCATAAAGGCTATATATATATATATAGCATGGAGGTCCCTAGGACGACTGTGGCATATAATAAATTTCAGTTTTACTCAATTATTGAAAAAAAATAGCCAAATGAATAGAAATACATGAACTATGAACCAAAGGCTGAGGGGCTCCCAGCTGGACCAGGCCCTCTGAATAGGTGAGACAGTTGATTGGCTTGATCAGTTTGGGAGGCATCTAAGCAGTGGGACCAAGTCCTGTGCTCAATGCATGAATTGGCTGTTTGAAACCAGGAACTTATGCAGGGACACTTGGCTTAGTCTGGGAGGAAGGGACTGGACCTCCCTGGACTGAGTCTACCAAGTTGATCACAGTCCTCGGGGGAGGACTTGTCCTGGAGGAGGTGGGAATAGAGGGTGGGCTGGGGGTAAGGGGAGGGCGTGGGAGGGGGGAGAATAGGGGAACCCATGGCTGATATGTAGAACTGAATGGTATTGTAAAATAAAAAATATATATCACAAAAAAAAAAAAAAAAAGAAAACAGAAAAAAAAAAAAAAAAAAAACAGAAAAAAAAAAAAAAAAAAAAGAACAATATTTGTGTAGCTTGGTCTTCTTGTGGACTCCTAACAGTGGAAGCAGGGGCTGTCTCTGACTCTTTGGCTGGCTTTTTGGACCTTATTCCTTCTACTGGGTTGCCTTGCCCAGCCTTAATATAAGAGGAGGTGCTTCGGGAGACCATTTCCTAAATAAAACACCAACAGCACAGACCCTGAGCACAACAATTAATAAATGAGACCTCTCAAAATTGAGAAGTTTTGCAGGGCAAAAGACACAGTCAATAAGACAAAAAGACAGCCAACAGAATGGGAAAAGATCTTCACTAACCCCACATCTGACAGAGGATTGATCTCCACAGTATATAAAGAACTCAAGAAACTAGACATCAAAATACTGAACAGTCCAATTAAAAAATGGGCTAAAGAGCTAAACAGAGAATTCACAAAACAAGAATCACAAATGGCTGAAAGACATTTAAAGAAGTGCTCAACTTCCTTAATCATCAGAGAAATGCAAATCAAAACAACTCTGAGATACCACCTTACACCTATCAGAATGGCTACGATCAAAAACACCAATGACAACAATGTTGGAGAGGATGTGGAGCAAAGGGAACACTCCTCCACTGTTGGTGGGAATGTAAACTTGTACAACCACTGTGGAAATCAGTATGGCGGTTTCTCAGAAAATTAGGAATCGAACTACTTCAAGACCCAGCCATCCCACTCTTGGGCATATACCCAAGGAATGCTGATTCATACCATAAAGATACATGCTCAGCTATGTTCATAGCAGCACTATTTGTAATAGCCAGAACCTGGAAACAACCTAGATGCTCATCAACGGAAGAATGGATGAAAAAAATGTGGTACATATACACAATGGAGTACTACTCAGCAGAGAAAAACAATGAAAGCATGAAATTTGCAGGCAAATGGATGGAACTAGAAAAAATCATCCTGAGTGAGGTAACCCAAACCCAGAAAGACAGTCATGGTATGTACTCACTCATAGGTGGATTCTAGATATAAAATAAAGAACAATCAGACCACAACCCATAGAACCATGGAGGCTATATATATAGCATGGAGGTCCCTAGGACGACTGTGGCTTATAATAAATTTCAGTTTTACTCAATTATTGAAAAAAATAGCCAAATGAATGGAAACACATGAACTATGAACTAAAGGCTGAGGGGCCCCCAGCTGGATCAGGCCCTCTGAATAGGTGAGACAGTTGATTGGCTTGATCAGTTTGGGAGGCAACTAGGCAGTGGGACCAAGTCCTGTGCTCATTGCATGAATTGGCTGTTTGAAACCTGGAGCTTATGCAGGGACACTTGGCTCAGTCTGGGAGGAAGGGACTGGACCTGCCTGGACTGAGTCTACCAGGTTGATCGAAGTCCTCGGGGGAGGACTTGTCCTGGAGGAGGTGGGAATGGGGGATGGGCTGGGGATAAGGGGAGGGGGTGGGAGGGAGGAGAATAGGGGAACCTGTGGCTGATATGTAGAACTGAATGGTATTGTAAAATAAAATAAATTTAATTTAAAAAAGAAAGAAAAAAAAAAGAGGAGGTGCTTGATATGCCCTGTTTTGTTGATATTCATGGGAGGCCTGCCCTTTTCTGAGTAGAAGTGGAGGAGTGGATGGGGATGGGAAGAGCCAGAGGGAAGTTTGGAGAGAGGGAGTTGGGGGAGAGGAAGTGGGAGAAGAGGAAGGAGTGGAAACTGCAGTCAGGATGTAAATGAATGAATGAATGAATAATTTTTTTAAAGAAAAGCACAACTTTAAACCTTTCTTTATAGGGATTATTCAAACATAGTCACAGAATTACACAGAGAATCTGCCTTAAAAACAAATATTTTTAACCTATACAATTCTCTATAACCTTCTCTTTGTAGATTAAAATATTTAATGTTCCAGTCAGATAAAGTACCCAGAATGAAGCCATGTAAAATGGTTTTTCTTTCAGCAGAAAACATTTTATTCTAATCATAAATTTACCTTTAAACACATCGATGTAACACTTAAAAACTGTTCTTTAACTTTATTTTTAATCTAAAAAACATGGAAATTTCACTGATAAAACATAGAATGCAAACAAATTTGATTTTGTGGGCCAATAACAGCATAACCCATAGGTCTCAGCTAAGATTACTGAGGTGATGGTAAGTAGATTCACAACAATAATTCTGGCTTTACTCTCTGGTTGTTCATTATTTTGACACATTTTCAATGTCAATGTGTTCCAAGTGTGGTGCTTCTCTTTAGCCATATTAAATGCCTTGATCAGAACTTGTAAATACATCTGTCTTTTACATATAATTTCAAATCTCCATCACAACTACCCTTATATACTAGCAAATGTTACTGAAGATGTCCAAGTGCCCTGAACATAATCAGTTTGTGTGTGCCCATGTGAAGAGTGAGGACAGGCCAAGTAGGGCTAGGAAATTTTCAATGGGGCATATGAAATGCAAGTGACAGATTTCTTAACCTTCATCCCTCTCCATTTCAACTCTATAACTTTTTCTGCCTACTTTATAACCTATATCTCCCCTGTAAATGTATTCTTCATTAAAGGTCTCCAGTAAACCCATTTCACATCCAAATCCCTTCTTAACTATATACTACTGCCCCTTGGAATGTTCTTGCTAGTTCCACCTTAACAATTTCCACTGTGTAGCTTTGTTCAACTGACAGAGATCTGACAATCTCCACATGGAAGCTAATCTAAACAAAATTCCACCCCTTATCATTCTATAATTACCCTTTGCTTATATATGATTTTTTTTAGGTGACTAACACAAATATCCTCATTTCTCACCTAAAAATCTTACCTTTATAATTTCAAACTATAACACTGGCAAGAGCCTTATTTATTAGGTATAAACAATAATACCAGTAATATTACCATAATTAGCTCTCACAAGTCCATGGAAGTCTTTCCTGTCTCACGAAGCACAAGAATTGCCCCTTTTTCAGACCAAAGTATCATCATTGTATTTGAGGTAACAAAGAGACCCCACAGCCCTTTTGTTACAGAGCTACATCACAATGACTTACAAAGGCCAGCTTGGTGACAAGATGAGCTCCATCAACTAAAGACTCCTGCACATTTCACATGCTGGATCTGCCCTTAACAACTCAAAGCGCGGTTTCAAAAAACAGCCAATATCTTAAATATTGGTCCACACCGGCTTTCCAATTATCAAGAATATGTGAGTCCTCTTCACTTCACCAGATGCTTGGGAAGAAATTAAGTTGATGACCTCGGGAACTGAAGAAGTATCTAGAAGACTTCCCCGGGTTGTGAAATACAGCACAGAAAGTTCTATAAACTAACATTGCTGGCCAAAAAAAAAAAAAAAGAAGCTATCAAGTCGTTTACTCTCAACTCTCTAACCCCTGCCCTCATAACCAACTGTCCTAGGCTTTACCTGGAAAAGTTGTTTTCTAGAACATGAAAATGTTTTGATCTTTCATCTGCTCAACACTCTCCAGAAAGACATCCAGGCTGTTTGCCCTGTCTTCAGGAGATTCGAAAATTGCTCTCATGCCTTTCAAATCCTACTGAGCAGAAAGGATCAGTTCCTTTAATGAAGTTGTTCGCTGGGGACTGTAGTCAGTGCTCACAGCTAGGAATTTCTCACATGTCCCTTTGGAGATTTTTGTCTACAGAAGAAGCTCCAGATTTCCAACCTTCTAAGGGTGAAGGGCTGCACTCTGCTCAACTGAGAAAGCAAGGCCCTTGCATTTCCACTGCGATTCTACAAAGATTCGAGTCCAGGACTGATGGAAAATGTGAAAGCTAACCCTGGGAGGAAACCAGCCTGTAGCAATGTGTGCCTGCTCTTGTTTTAACACCAAGAGTTCTCAGCTAAATAGCAGCCTTTCTTTCAGAGTGAAAAACAAAGCCTTCTCACAGTGATTTGTGATACATCTGTAAAAAGTGGCTTTTTTAGCATCAGAAAGCATTTTAATTGTAGTAAACTGAACAATGCTGAAATTGTTTGAAGAGGAGATTAAATTTAATGAAATTCACAAACAACCTCTTTTAGAAAGTAACAACAATTTTTGAACATTAAAGAGGAGCTCATTATATCAAGACAGCTCTACTGTGAAAAGCGGTCTGACTTCAATCACTGCATATCCACATGTTAATGAACTTCTGTGTAAAAGCAGGCAGTGAGAGGGAAGGAAAAGGAACACTGGCTCCATGCGTGTTTGCAAGAGGAAAACCTCCTTTAATCAATAAAACACCTTCTCACATGCACCTCAATACTATCTGAGACTCTTTCAAAGGACACAAAAGGAAGATGCTGCTTGAAAGTTTCCTTAAGACATTATACAGCTTGCTTTTTCTTCAGGGTTCACATACTGTCAGTAACCTGGCTCCAAAGACTTTCAAGTTTTAACAGACACAGCCTAGCACAGACTCGGTTGCCATCGTTGCTGCCCCGATCAAAAAGACAAATCTGAAACTGAAGAATGAGAGGCAACTGGTGACCTCTGATTAGGACCATGAGCCTCTAGTGTAATAAAATGCCTCATTCATTGCTCTCTGGGACCAACAAGGAAGCATATTACTGACTGAAAGGATGTTGCAAGCAGACTTATACCCTCACAATGATTTCCATCATTAACCGTTAAAAATTTCATCTGCAGCAAGTGGCACCAGGTGTTTTTAAAATAACCAAACCAGAGAAAAGCAGTTTTCTACCTTGCAAATAAATGAATCATTTTACCCCCAGTTCTCGTCTATTTGCTACTGATTTTCAGGCCTTATTGTACTAATCTTGTTGCTATTACTTAGAGTCTAAGGAATGCTGGTAATATTTCCTTTTGAGACTCTGACTTTTCTAGGTGCACCAGTCATATGTATGCCCATAAAGTTTATTTAATTAAAGCAAAGTTTTGAATTTTAAGTTTATTTTGCCTTGCCTTTACAATGTTCTCTGCCAAGAAGAAAGTTGAGGGAGGATTTTCAGACTACAGCCATAGTTAGGTGTTTTGATGGCAAGTATTAGGCTGCCCTTAAGAGCAACCACTGAAGAGAGTAAAAACCAAGTTCAAGTATGATTTAGGTACTCAATGTAGTGACAGAGTGGGAAACTTTTCAAAGCAAACCCATCATAAATGTGGTGGAACCTCACAAAGGAACTGTTAAAGTGAGTTAAAATGGAAAGCTGTAATGAGTAGAAATATATGGCTCTGTAGCACATACACCTCACAGACACTTCAACACACCACAACATTAAAACATTCCAGTTCCAGCTGGGTGAAGGCACACATCTTTAATCCTAGCACATGGGAGGCAGAGGCAGGGAGAGTTCTGTGAGTCTGAGGTTAGCCTGGTCTACAGAGCAAGTTACAGGACAGCCAGGGCTATTACACAGAGAAACCCTGTCTCAAAACAAACAAACACAAAACAAAAAAATGATTCCAATTCCTACTCTAAACCTTCAAGCTTCCCATGTAATGGCCAGTGTTGTCATCTTTTAGTGAACCCCAAACATAGCAAGTACTCAGCATTCCACAAATATACATTGACATATGAATGAATTCTAGAGATATGCATAGACTGGGTAAAATATATACAAATTGGAAGGTAAGAATTAGAAAAGTAGTCTCTGTAGTTCAAACTGAAAGAAGGAAAGAGAATGGAAGGAAAGAAAGGGAAGGGGAGGAGAGAAAGGAAAGGGAGAAGAAGTCAGAAGAAGGAAAGACAGAGGGAAGGAAGGTCTACTGTATCATTCTGTCTTGTCAGCAACTGTGTAGTGCCACTCACCTGATGACATCATTCTACTGTTTTTGAATATTCCTCCTGTCAACACCTATGGCTGTAATGCTTCGCCTAAGATAAACAAAGACACCAAACTGAGACAAATCCTGAAAAATGAATGCAAGAACTTGGCCTAGGGTAATAGAAAACTTACAACTTCAATCAGTTGCCAAGTCAACTGAGTCAAAAAACTGAAGCTCATGAGGGCCAGGCCCTTGTTGATACGCTGCTGTATCTCAGCACTAGAATAATAGGCACTTAACAAAAATTGTTTTAAAATACATATTGTCAGAGGCTGGAGAGATGGTCCAGTGGTTAAGAACACTTGTTGCTCTTTCAGAAGACCAGAGCAGTGTTGCCAGCACCCACACAAAATGGCTCCAAGAGATCCCATGCTTTCTCCTGGCCTCTATAGGCATCTGCACACACATGTGCATACACACACATACAAATAAAAATAAATCTTAAGATAAGAAAAATGTTGAAAATGTTTCATATTGTCAACATGAATGCTTTCTGATCCAGGGCGGTAGTTCCTAAGACACGGTCATGGGATCCTTCCAGGGGGGTTCAAGGTAAATTTTTTTGTATTAAGGCTAAGATGCCATTTTCCTATTTCACTTCTTTTCTCTGTATGCAGAGGTTGCTTAATGACATCATTCCTCTGGAGATAACTGTGCTCTTATGTTGTATATCTCTAGACCTCCTTCCCCGCTACAAAAAGATCTGGCTAATACAGAGGTTTTTCATAAGATATTACCAAAATGCCCAGGTTTAAATCAAAATGTACTGTCAACAAAACAGAAAGCTCTCCAATCAGATGAATAAGTCAACCAGTAGATACTAACACCAAAATGTTACACTATCTGGCAATCATGTGAAAACAGCTGTGATTTAAGAAAGAGTTAAAATGTCCTGCACAGAAAGCAGCCATGGGCCAACATGGAATGACAGGATCCTGTAGCGCCATGTCCAAAAGGACTGGCAGCAGTAAGTGAACATTTAATTCAATCAGCCAGACCAAAAGACCTACAGACCAAGTCCCAGCTGGCAAAAGCATGCCATGTTGGCCCATACCTTGCATCTGGCCCACAGTGAGGAGCTCCACAGTGAGAAAACACACTAAGGAGCAAAACCACAGGAGGCTTCAGCCTAGAAGGATCAGGACAGCCAGTATTCACAGGAAAACACCCAGACCATGGCATTTCTGTGAAACCATTGAGACGGTCCTGAAGGCTGATACACAGCAACGAAGGACTCATCCACGCACATCCTCTTCCCCTCAAAACTCTCTATCTTAAGAAGTGAGACAGATCTGCTAAGTGGAAACCTAGCTAACATCCCAGAAGTCTACAGAACGGGAAATCCAGCATCATTGTGACCAAGAGAAGAGTTTTATGGCTTTTGCCAGTCTCCATATGGTCCATGCCAAGGCATCCCAATAAACAGGGCCAAGGAAGCTGCAAAGCAAAATATTGAATAGAAAAAGTAATGGTCTGTTTGGACACGCTAATAAATTTTCAGTAAAACAGAAAAAATGAAGACTTTTAGAATAGGAAAGTACTGTAATTGAAATAAAACATTCAATAGAGGATTTGATCAGGATGAGAAAGACTGAGAGATCAGTACCTCTTACAGAAAACAGTAGAACATATCCAGTCTAAGCAACAGTGACAAATTAGGCTTCAAAAAGATAAACCAAGGCTCAGGAACCTTTGGGACTACAGCAAAAAAAAATGTAACATTCATGTCATCAGAGTCCTGGGGGACAAGAGAAGGATGAGCTAGAAAGATACCCAAAGTAATGATGGTTCATCCAAAATCTAGCCAGACATAAACAGACCTATAGAGACAAGAAACTGAGGACAGCCCATGCAGGATACTCTCAAAGAAATCTATCCCAAGATACATCATAATTAAACTTCTGAAAAAGTTTAAAAGCACCCAAAGAAAAATACCATCTCAAGTTATGGGGAAACAATTCACATGGGAGTAGATTTTTCATCAAAAAACATCAGAGCCAGAAGGAAGTGGCATGATATTTTTCAAGTGTTGAAAGACAGCCAAAATCCTACACAGTGAAAACATTCTTCAGGAATGTGGGTGAAATCTAAACATTTCTCAGAAGAAAAAATGAAGAGTTTATCCAAAGCAAAATCACACACAAAGAATGTAGAAGGAAGTTCTTCGAGCAGAAAGGACACTAAACACTGAAAGATCAGGAAGAGGGGACCAGGGCAGGTAGCTTAATGGCAAAGTATTTGACTAGCACGCATGAGGCCTTGAGTTCAATCCTGGGAGGGAGCAGGAGAGGGAAATAAGGAAAACATGAGTAAACCAATCAGCTTTCCTTTCTTTGAGTTTCCTAGGTTATATAAGCTCACTGGCCATGGTTCTAAAAGTAAGTAGAGGAAATATTTAAGCCAAGTGTATTACAAACAAGCACAGTAATGAGACATATGGTCCCCATTCTCTTTGGACTAGTACAACCACTATCCTAGCAGTAATAGATGTTAGAACTGCACCAGAAACACAGAAAGGGCACTGAACTCAACTAATGATCAACAGAAAATAATCAAAGTTTACAGAATGCTCCATCCAGCCATGCAATACCCATTCTTTGTAAGTGTCCCCAGATCATATACCAAGATACACTACAAATTGCTATAAAATGAGCCCAGGGAAGATGACTGAGTCAGTTCACAGGGATCCTAGTTAAATCTCTAGCATCCACATTTAAAAAAAAGAAAGAAAAGAAAAAGTCAAATGACCATGATGAATTTGAGAAGGAGCAGGAAAAGGGGTACATGGAAGGGATCAGAGAAAGAGATTATGATATAATTATATTTTAATTAAATAAAAAACTTAAAGGGAGCTGGGCAGTGATGGCATGCACCTTTGATCCCAGCACTCGGGAGACAGAGGCAGGTAGATCTCTGAGTTCAAGGCCAGTCTGCTCTACAGTGAGTTCCAGGACAGCCAGGGCTACACAGAGAAACTCTGTCTCAAAAAAGAAAAAAAAATGAAGGAAAAAAAGCCAGATAAGGTGTTGAACACTTATAATCTCAGTCCTAGGAAGGCAGAAACAGGCATATCCCTGGTGCTCCCTGGCCAGCCAGCCTAACCTGACTGGCAAGTTCCAGGCCAATGAGAGATCATTTCTCAAGAACAGGGTGTGCAGCTCCTGAGCAACGATAGCTAAAGTTGTCCTCTCTGGCCTACACACACACACACACACACACACACACACACACACACACACACACACACAAACTAATTTTGAAGAACCAGTACACAGCATGTCCTCTAACCAACATGAAATCAAACCAGAAATCATAACAGAAGAACAAATCCTTAGAAACTATGCAATGTTTAGGTCAAAGGTGAAATCTCAAAAATAGCAAAAAATTGAATGAAGTAAAAGAAAATGAGAATATATCAAAGCATAGATAATAGAGGGCCGAGCAGGACAGCTACAGCACTGAATGACACATAAAGCAAGAAGTTTCACATCAGTAATTGTCACCTCATGAACCCAGAGAAAAGGGACAAGATTAACTCAAAGGAAACAGAAGAGAAAAAGAAAAGTAAAATTAAAAAGAGAAAAATAATATTTGGGAAAAAACTCATGGAACAAGACTTGGGGTGAGCTTAATGGTAAGATACTTGAAGAACATGCAAGAGACTGATACCCAACATGCAATAATAATAATAATAATAATTATAATAATGAAGCAACTGTTTTTTAATTGTCAATAAAATTAACAAACCTTTATCAAAACTGATAGAGAGAGAGGAGATGTAAAGCCTGATGTCAGGAATGACACCAGAGACATCCTCAACACACTGAGATGAAGGGGGGAGCTCTCTAAGAACAGCTTTGGCCCCTTGGGTAAATCAATCACAGCGCTCCCTGCACTGCAATACAACTCATCTAAAGTGGAGCAGTGTCAACAGCTTTGGAACTTTTAAGGAAGGTGAATTCACAAATTTAAATGCTTCCCAAAAGAAACCCCTAGGCCCAAATATCTGTCCAAACAAACAATGACAGAACTCTAGATAATCTCACCCATAAAACAGAAGAGGAAGAAATATAGCCTAGTACATTCATGGTGCTTATATTATCCTGACAGTAAAACAAACACCAAAGACTCACAGAAAAATCAGCACAAAAAAAAAAAAAAAAAAAAAAAACTTAAAAATGTTCCAGCCAATATCTCTCAATAATCCTTGTCTTTGCATTAGAAAGCCCTAACTACAAACCCTAACAACCTGAGTTCATGAATTCAGACCCCAGAACCCATGTAAAAGTCTAGTGCGGTAATGCAAGTGTCTGCCATGCCAGATTACCCCAATTAGAAGATTTGAGACCAGAGAATCATGAAGGGAAGCTTGTAGGCCAGTGAGGCTAGTCCTCACAGCAATTAGCAAGGGGGTCCCTGCCTCACACAATGTGGAAGACACAAGCTAACAGTACACTGTGGCACGTGTATACATCCCCCGACACACACATACACACACACAAACACACACACAAACTCATCATATGCACCATTTTTCATGTTTTAATCATTAAACAAGCATCAGTCATAAAGTACTACACACTCTCTTCTTCATGGATGAAAACAATTCTAAAGTAAATGAAATAATCAGCAGGGAAAAATCATCCCAATACAGTAAATACCAATTAAAATAGCCCATGTGAACAAAAGCTTTTTTAAGTGTGCAAAGAGGCACCAACAGTAAGAAGCATAAGAGCCTCTGATTAATAGTTCTGGCTCTTCAGATTGTTCAGAGTAGCCTAAGACAAACATCAGAAGCTTGAAATACAGGCAACATCTCATTTGGCTCATTTTCAAAGTCCTGTAAGACTGAAAAGAACATTACTAGTTTCTAAAATAAGTTTAATTTTCATATGTCCTAGGAGAGTTAGAATCCTGCTATTATGACAGCAAACCCTGAAGAATGAACCATCCACATAGCTTTGAGGTATATTCAGCTAGAGGTATCTTTAGGAAACAAGATCATTCCTGCTGAGGGAAAAAAGTAGACTGAGTCTTTAAGCCTAGTATATTTCCCCATATCCAGAGTTCAACCAAACTCCTATTATGCTATTGTTTTAGGGGCTCTCCAGCACTTTCCCTTCAAGAAATAAACATCACAGAGGAGAGAAGGGAATGTGGGGGAGGACAAGTAATACTAAAGATTTTTCTAAAAGTCATATGGAAACCTATACCTGTAGAAGCTTTCATATACATACATATATACATATATATATATATGAATTAAAATTAAAAGGACCAATAATGCCTCTACCTATTAGGTAAAACAGTGTCCGTACCTTTTAGATAAAAAACCAGTGACAGGAGTAGGTTTCCTTTTTGGAATTGTTGCCCAGTAAGGCCCCATAAACCATCAAAACATTACAGGCTATTGTCAATGCTCTTGGTTACCCTCCAGAACTTGATGCTAAGAACCTATCACCACATACTTGAGCTACTGAACATGGACAAATAAGAAGATAATGATCTATATAATATGAAAATTGTCTATAAGCTTCATTCCTACTTTTTAGCTTTCATAGTGCTGGAATGTGCCATGCAGGCTACCAGATTTAAAAAGTTATCAGCAACAATACCTAGCTGTGAACCCTGGCTTGGCAAGATGTACCCATTAGTGCAATAGTGGCATGAACATTGTGGGAGTAGCCAACCACTTTCCCTTTTTGTCGTTAATAAGAAATTTTTTATTCATTTTACATACCAATCACAGATTCCCCTCTTCCTTTCTCCTGCCCCTCCAGCCTTCCCCCACGACCTATGCCCCTGCCAACCACTTTCTGATTGAATGTAAGTCTCATTCCACAAGATGAAACCCATACTTGGCACCATAATTGGGCCAAGAATCTATGCTAGACAGGTCATAGGCCCTAAGAGAAAACCTACTACTACTACTCTGCTAAGATACAGTATTAAACTTTCAATGACTTGACATTTTACCCATAGAGTTAATGTATCTCTTAACTCTCACCAGAGAAGCTTCTGTTTGCAGTAGATAGTTATTAACACAGAGATCCACAGCTGGCCAAGGGACAAAGAATAAGAGACTTCAGAATGCTCAGCCCTGAAGAGAACACATATACTGCACTTCCTCCTTCCAAGACTCAAGGGATTATTATGGGAGAAGGGGAAGAAAGAGTGTAAGGAGCAGAGATGGGGGATGGCTACAAGGAAACTACCTTCTAAACACAGCTGCATATATGAATTCACAGTATTTATGACAGAATGCACAAAATACATGCAAACCCAAGCCAGAACAAATCCCAGCATGGAGATGGCATTAGATGTGAAGTCCCACCCCAGCCAAGAAGCTTTTGGGAGAACGAGAATCTTTTTTCTAAGAGTACAGCCTCTGGTAAGCCAATCATCCTTTAGTGGAAAGCCACATATCCAAGAATATTTGGGCAGCACAATTTGGTTCCAATGGTTTGATTTTTTTTAAAGACTATAAAGTTGAATGGATAGATAAGGGGGCAGATGTAGGAAGAATTAGGGGAAGAATCATTATGTGAATATGATCAAAAGACATAAATTCTCAAAGGACTAATAAAAATAGTTCTAAATAATAATAATGTAAGTTCAGAAAATAGAAATAAGACATCAAATGCATTTAATACACTCACTTAGGTGGCAATAGCTATTTTAATAGAAAGTAAGTTAATTAGCATGTAGAGAAGTTGGAACTTCATACACTGTTGATGGGAATGCAAGAAAGGTATAGTCACTGTAGAAAATAGTACAGCAATTCCTCAGGAAGTTAAACAGAACTGTCACCTGACCTAAAAGCTCTGTTGCTATGAATATATCCACAACACTGAAAGTGGGTGTCCAACAAAAAACTTGCACATGGATATTCATAGCTTCACTACATGCAAAAGTCAGTAGGCAGAAACAACCCACATGTCCACATGTGCAATGGAATATTACTCAGTCTTTAAAAGAAGTATTGACAGGTGCTGCAACATTCAAAGACCTAAAAAACACTGTGCTAAGTAAAAACAGCCATGAACGAAAGGTTATCAATTCAATGACTGCATTTCTTATGAAATTATAGACAGTAAATCCATAGAGTCAGAAAGCAGCTTAGTGGCTACCAAGTACTAGGGAGGAAAGAGAAATAGTTTATTGGCAGGTTTCCTTTTCAGGTGATGCAATGGTCTAGGACCATATGGGCATGGCAGCTGCACAACATGTGAGCAGAGTAAATATCACTGGATCAGACAGTTCTATGCTGGGTAAATTTGACCCACCAAGTTTTTCACAGTGAAATTAAGGATGTATTGACCTAGTGCCACTTAAGACAATGTACTGAACAATGAAAATTCATATTATATGCATAAAAATAATACTGGAGAGCCCTCCACTTAGTCAGAATTAATGTTCTCTCTTAAGTGCCCCCACAATCCTTTGTCCACTATTCTATAGAAATGCCCACAGCATAACAGATAGTATGTTGATGGCTTTCACACTGCTCACCGCCTTCCCCACTCATCTGTCTTTTCCCACTCCTTTATGCTCGTGTTCACGTCCTGGCAGTGCAGATGCCCACTAAGTCCACCAAGTGAAGGGAGGAGCAACAAGTCCATAAGTGTAAAGAGAGCAGCCTGTGAGCATCAGACAGGAAAGTGGACACTATCAAGTCTCCCTTCATTTTGAGGTGGGGTTTGTTACACGAAATTGACTCTAATCCTGAGAATTTGGCCGTTTATTTGTTTAACATGCCAACTGATTGTAAATTTTTAAAACTTTCACCACTTTGTGAAATTCTCAGAGCAATCTGAAATTTAAGTTAATACCAATCCTTTTAATTTTTAAATAAATTCATCTTAGCACCCTTTTGAAAGAACTAAAAAAAAAAAAAAACAGCAGTAAAACTGGACAGATTTCACTTTACCCACCTTTGTCCCCTTAAAAGGCAAGGAAGTGTGATTACCAGCCAGAATAAGTACCTTTTACATTTTCTATCAAATTACATGTTAAGAAAAAATACTTTAAACATGAGTATTATCAAAAATGATAATATGGTCATTCTTTTAACTGAATATTCATATAATTTTTTTAAAAAAATGATAAATTTTGTTTCTTACATATGGCAATGTACCAGTTTCTTAATGAGACTACTTAAATGATATTGTTTATTTTACTTTGTATGATATGCAAAATAAAGTGTAGTTTGGGTGTTTGTTCTGCACAAAAAGAAAACATGACTTACTAAAAATAAACTTAAACTAAAGACAATGAGGGGTTTTTTAATTTACATATATATAATGTGTGTGAATGTATATCATGTGCATGTGCACATCTCAGATCCTAAAACTGGAGTTACAGATGGCCATGACCCATCTGATGTTGGTGCTAAGATCCAAACTCGGGTCCTCTACAAGAGCAGCAAGTACTCTTAATCATTAACCACTCTCTAGTCAAGTACTGGTTTGTTTTTGGGTTTTTTTGGGTTTTTTTGTTTGTTTGTTTTTCGTTTGGGGGGGGGTTGGTTTTTTTGTTTTGTTTTGGTTTTTGGTTTTTCGAGACAGGGTTTCTCTGTGTAGTTTTGGTGCCTGTCCTGGATCTTGCTCTGTTGACCAGGCTGGCCTCAAACTCACAGAGTTCTGCCTGGCTCTGCCTCCCAAATGCTGGAATTAAAGGCATGCGCCATCACTGCCCAGCTTAGTCAAGTACTCTTAAGCTATCTCTCCAGTCCCCAATGTTGAGATTTTTAACTCACACCTCAGTAACTCTGTAACATTTTATTTTAGGTTTTAGATAATCTGTCCACTTTTAGATTTCCTGTAATTTATCAGAAATATTTTCTACAATGCTATTGGAGTGTTGAACAATAGTAATCTCTGGTCCAGAGATTTGTAAAAAATTTGCCAAGAAAAACATAATTATGAGACTTACTTAATACTATCTTTTGGTTTTTCGAGACAGGGTTTCTCTGTGTAGCTTTGCGCCTTTCCTGGGACTCACTTGGTAGCCCAGGCTGGCCTAGAACTCACAGAGATCTGCCTGGTTCTGTCTCCGGAGTGCTGGGATTAAAGGCGTGCGCCACCACCGCCCGGCTTAATACTATCTCTTAAATGCATTATATTTTCAGCTGAAAGGCAAGAACTTTCCATCTTTTTAGAACTCCCTCCTTCATGCCACTTACCAAATAGCATGGAAAACTTGGTCTCTATCACATGACATGTTTTCTAGTGAAATTTTTAAGTCATTTTTCCTTCTGACCATTAAAAGGAAACAAAGATTCTTTGTTGATTTAAAAAGCTGTACTAGATAGAAAACTAGGTTTCTTGATTTTTAATGGAGGAAAACCCTGAATTCCTTTCCTTTACTAAGTTTGACCACTCACTGTGAAACACTCAAACAATACAAATATGAAAACAAAACAGAGGCAGAAACAAGCCATCCACCCTGAGAAGGCACAGTCCAAATTCAGCCAGGCCTTTTAAGTGCTTGTTTTCGTTCGATGTGGTTTGGGTTTTGAGATAGTATCACCTGTCCTGGGCTAGCCTCAAACTCACTAACAGCCAAGAAGTTCCTTTAACTTCTAATCCTCCTGCTGCCTCCTCCCTCCCAAGTGCTGGGGTTACAAGTGTGTCCATTCCAGGGTTCTGCCGTGCTGACCTTGTGCATGGCTGGTAAGCACTCTACTGATTTGATACACCCCCAACCCAAGACCTTGAGGGTTTTATCCAGAAGTTTCTTTGCTGAATTCCTGCAGCTGAATTTATTCTCTCTCATCTCAGAAGATGTACACTCACCCACTGTCTAACAATTGAGTAGATGCCTTCCTCTATCTTACTGTTAAGTTCTGTGTGTTCAGAGAGACACATTATTTACTGTCCCCATAACAGCTGGCAATAGTCAGGACCTGATAAGTACTTGATGATTGGAAGGATCACTTAAGACATATTTAAAGTGAACATTGGTGGATTCAGTAGGGATTTCTTGCTCCTGGAGGGATTTGGTAGACAGATCCTTTTTTCTAAAATGACAACTATACCTCCTCAACTATAAACCTGTCCAATAGGTCTCTAAATGTATATCATGAAAGCCTTTATTTTAACACATGCTCTTCCTTCTGATACACCTCTGCAGCCCCTCTCAGAAAGGGCTGACTCCACCCACAAATAGTGTCCTTGGAACACTACTATTCTCTTTCTGGCAGACATTCCTCAAAGTTTATTTCCAAAGACATTTTTTAAAAATAAATATAAAGCTTCAAGACATAATCCTACCACATCAGGTCAAATATTATTTTCCCTTCTCCTCTCTGAAAGCACAGCTCCATTTCTTCCAGCACCTTCTGTTCACTGACAACACTGTTGGGTTTGTTCTTTTGTATCTGACACTGTTTTCTTTCTAGAATGTGTTTCCCTACTGTTTGGTGTTCTGTTTGGTGTCCTAGGACTTTGCCTTGTAAGCAGCACTTTGAAATTCATACACTAGACAGTTAAAACAACCTTTCTATCTGATGATGTACAGTTGGAACAACTCTTCCATCTGCTGGGGCCAGTTTTACAGCATTATAACTCATGAGACTTTAATGTACTTTTTAAACCATTCACATAAGCTAAAGTATCTATACTTCAGTGCCCTATGATACAGAACCAACTCTTCAGCCCCTCAGTCTGTCAGTTAGTGGAAATATTAGAAACATCCAACACACCTATGTTACATCTAGTCAGCTCATGAAACCTTGCCAATCCATATGAACTCTGGAGCTGTGATCCTTGAAAGCATTGTGAATGAGGATGTCCCTAACTAGTAAAAGCAAAAGAATTAAGACAGGGTCTGGAGAGATGGCTCAGAGGTTAAGAGCACTGACTGCTCGTCCAGAGGTCCTGAGTTCAATTCCCTGCACCCACATGGTGGCTCATAACCATTTGTAATGAGATCTGGTACCCTCTTCTGTATATATAATAAATAAATAATTCTTTAAAAAAAAAGAATTGAGACAGTACTGAATACACTAATTTTTCTACATGATTGACTACTGCTTATAAATGAGTAAGCATTCATCTCAATAGTCTACCTTTTTCCTACCAAATACTGTAATTTTAAATTATAGCACTTTTAAAAGAAAAATATTGAGTATCCTTAAACAATTCTGAGACAAGAGATCTTTGGTGCTTTAAGAGCTGTTAAAACATTTTTCTGTGAACAAACTAATACTTCTTTCTGGTTTTTTTGTTATGCCAAAAATAAAATCAAACTAAAACATTGAAAGCATAAAAGCATTTAGATAATGAAATCCACTTCAAACTGTAGTTCAAGTTAGCACATCCCACAAGTGACAGACACACACACAGCTCCTGGAGCATCAGCCTTTAATCATTCAAATGACATGAGAGGATGGAGCAGTGAAGCACAGGCCAGGACAGGACCTTTATATTCCGCTTCATGACTGTTTTCATGGCTATATTATGCATTAGTCTGAAATGGAAGAAAACTATCTTAAAGCACAATCAAAAGCATAGGATCTATAAAAATTTAGGGAGGTTCTGTTCCAGATACTTTTCAAATAACAGCATCAGAATTTTAATATTTAGAATAAATGTATTATGACATATCTAATTTACAGGTACCAAAAGTTGTGCTTACTATGTAACAAAAAGGTAAGTATAATTCTTCAGCTGTGTTCACTTTAATATTTAGCTCTCTTGTTTGGCTTCTAAAATCAATTTCATAATCTCAGTATTCATGAAAATAATATAATAATGTTACAGTAACTGAAACTCAGATTTCACCACAAAAAAAAAGAAAGAAAAACACTTAAAATCACAATGCCTCATTTACTTTTCTTAACTACAAGGCCTATCCAGACAGAAGTGAGGAATAATGATCCTCAGCATCTCAGTCAGCTTTTCCGGAAGACAGCACAGCGATCTGATCAGACTCCGAGTCACTTCCAGGTGTACAGCTGTAGCAACCGAGGCTCTGCAGCTGCAGGTGTGACTATGTTCACTGGCATCTGAAGCCTGCGAGTCTGTGGCTCTACCCAGGTGTGGGGGCTGGTCTTTTAACTAACTTCTTCATTGGCAAGAAGGGAGTCAGGCCACCGCAATCCCTGTCCACATAGTCATGCACACTAATGCTCTGTGGAGAAAACCATCTACTTTTATTTCACAAAAGGCTATTTCTTCCTTATTCCACAATGTCTTTCTGCAAATGATCAACTACTCTGGCACTAACACAATGGTCATTTGTACTAGTTGTAGAAGTAAAAAGACATACAATTTGGCTTAAACAAGGAAAGACTAAGTGGACAGTCCATGGATTGATCATTTCTTCAACTTTCCTTGCACCATTCTAATTCTGTCTCTATCTCTTACATTAAAGTCTAACCATATATATTTAATTCAGTTCTTTAAAATTTCAGCAGACAACCTCAGTGCTAACCCACCACTGCCCTGTCTGAAAATCTTTGATGTCACAGCATAATAGCTCCTGAAAGAACAGTGCTAATACCTAATGTAACATGAAACCAGGGCTCTGCACTGGGGCTGTCTGCTGTCAGAAGCAAGCAATCTCACTGCTGCTCCCCAGAAGTGACAAGGTTAGGACCTATCTGTACAAGCAGCCCTGACTACCAATAAAGACTTCTGGTTATCACAAATCTGAACAACCTGTTTCATTATCACTTTTTTTAAAACAAAAAATTAATTAATTACATGTTAAGTCAGATGATGCATTTGGCTTAATTTTGCCCTGGAGCCTACAAATTGCAAAACAAAAGAAAGCCTCTGGTGATTTCAGAAAGTGAATAGAAGCAAAATGGAAATGACTAGACTTCCTACTAAGAAGCAACTCAGGAGAGGCATCATTTCGTGACTTTAGAACTTACAATAAGCACATGTTTCAAAGATTATATAACATATTTAAATTGGAAACCACTATGCAAACCTTTCCCAAAACATCTACTTAAGACTAGGTACTTTAGGCAAAGGGTCTATCCACACAGAAAAGGAAACAGTAAGACAGTGCCTGCACAGGTAGCCAATAAAACAACCAGGACACTGATTTTCTCTTTTACTTATTGACTAAATGAAAATACGGTAATTCCATACTTTTTCCATTTTACAAAATACCTATGAAGGGACAAATATAACACTGTTTAATTATCTCCTTCAGTGACTCGTTAGGAGACACTTAGTGTCTCTGCTCCTGTCGCAACAATTTACACTACTTGAATCATTCTTTAAGCAGACGACCCTTTGTTTCTATTTTCTTAAAATGCTTTCTATTTCTCTTAATGTCCATGTTGCATAAGACCTATAAGGAAAAATTAAAACTATGTTGGGATACTTTAAAAAATAGTAAAATAAATAGAGAATACAATGTGTTCATGGGGTTGGAAACTGAACATTTCTCCCCTAAAAATTTTTTTAAAGATTAAATATAAACAAACTACATCAAAAATCCTTTGTGTGTGTGTGTAACTTAACTCTAAATTTATACAAAAACACAACAGGGCAAGAAGTATCAAGATACTCTTGAAAAATAAGAATCAGGCTGGGCAGTGGTGGCACATGCCTTTAATCACAGTACTTAGGAGGCAGAGTCAGGAGGATCTCTGTGAGTCTGAGGCCAGCCTGCTCTACAAAGTGAGCTCCAGGACAACCAAAGCTACAACACAGAGAAACCCTGTCTTGAAAGAAAAGAAAAGAAAGAGAGAGAGAGAGAGAGAGAGAGAGAGAGAGAGAAACAGAAAAGAAAAGGAAAGGAAAGGAAAGGAAAGGAAAGGAAAGGAAAGGAAAGGAAAGGAAAGGAAAGGAAAGGAAAGGAAAGGAAAGGAAAGGAAAGGAAAGGAAAGGAAACGAAAGGAAAGGAAACGAAAGGAAAGGAAAGGAAACGAAAGGAAAGGAAACGAAAGGAAAGGAAAGGAAAGGAAACGAAAGGAAAGGAAACGAAAGGAAAGGAAACGAAAGGAAAGGAAACGAAAGGAAAGGAAACGAAAGGAAAGGAAACGAAAGGAAACGAAAGGAAAGGAAAGGAAAGGAAAGAAAAAAGAACCAGGTAACAAGATTTAATCTATGAGGTAGTGAGATTCACTGCAATGCAAATATGAGGAAGACAGAGGTATGAACACAAGCACAAAAAGGAGCATCAGAGGACATGAATTCAAGGACAGGATGTCAGAGAGCACAAATGAGAGGACAGAGAGGTGCATGAAAAGACATGAATGCAGGCACAGACAGGCACATAAAAGGACACTAATGTAGGCACGGACACATCAGAGGACACTAATGCAGGCACAGACACATCAGAGGACACTAATGCAAGCACAGACACATCAGAGGACACTAATGCAAGCACAGACACATCAGAGGACACTAATGCAGGCACAGACACATCAGAGGACACTAATGCAAGCACAGACACATCAGAGGACACTAATGCAAGCACAGACACATCAGAGGACACTAATGCAAGCACAGACACATCAGAGGACACTAATGCAAGCACAAACACATCAGAGGACACTAATGCAAGCACAAACACATCAGAGGACACTAATGCAGGCACAGACACATCAGAGGACACTAATGCAAGAACAGACACATCAGAGGACAGGAATGCAAGAACAGACTTATCAAAAGACATAAGTGCAAGCATAGGTGCATCAGAGGACACTAATGCAGGCACAGACACATCAGAGGACACTAATGCAAGCACAGATAGGCACAACAGAGGATACGAATGCAAGCACAGACAGGCTTATGAAAGGGTACTAAGGCAAGGACCGATAGTTGCAACAGAGAACACAATAAAGATTTTTTTTAAATTCTGAGGAGCAGCTGATAGAAGACAAAGGTAATTTGCAGAACAATGAGGGAGAGATGAGTTTTTAATAAATTGTCTGGAACAGATGGACATCCATTAGAGGAGAGCCTGTAGTACACTTGTATGTCAAATAATATGCCAAAACAAAACCCGGTTCAGTGTAGAACTCTCTAGAGATTATTTTGTGGCCCCAGATAGAGAAATTTTTTCTGGTCAGCACAGAAAAGCACTAACCATAAAGAAAAAATATCAATAAATTTTCAACTACAAAAAAAAAACAACTAAAAACATCTTCCCATCAGAAGATTCTCCACATTAGAAAACAAACCAAGTGCTGGAGAGATGGCTCAGTGGTTAAGAGCAGTTGATGTTCTCGCAGAGGACTTGGGTTCTGTTCCCATGCACACGTGGCAACTTATACCTACCTACACTCCAGTTCAAGTGGATCCAACACATTCTTTGGGCTTTCTTTGGCACTAGGTACATACACGGGGCATATACATACTTGCAGGCAAAATACTCATACGAATCAAAAATATAAATAAGTAAATTTAAAGATTTCACTAGATGAAATGCTATAACACATGTGAAAAGTTCCTTTTCAAAATCACAAACAAGTATGTGCATGCTCATTTTTTAGGTTGGTTAAGTATTAGAATCAACCTCACTCATAATCACCAAGCAGGAAAAAGCCTACATTATACAACCCCCCTACCTCACAAACGTGTTCTGTCACCTTAAAGCACTGGGTCACATCCTCTGTAATACTTTTTGTTTGTTTGTTTGGTTGGTTGGTTGGTTGGTTGGTTGGTTGATTGGTTGGTTGATTGGTTGGTTTTTTTTTTTGAGACAGGATTTCACTGTGTAACCCTGGCTGTCCTGGAACTCACTCTGTAGACCAAACTGGCCTCAAACTCACAGAGATCCACCTGCCTCTGCCTCCTGAGTGCTGGCATTAAAAGTGTGTGCCACCACTGCCTGGCATGTAATACCATTTTTAAAAGAGATTTTAAAAACACCAGTTTTAAAGAGATTCCCTCCTCTGAATTGAAATATAATCTTTTTAACTTTAAATTCCTCCAGAGAAAATGCATTAACAGAGAACTAAGATTGTAAGGAATGTCTGAAGAATTACAATATGAAGCCTCAGGGAATCTTAGAAAAAGTATTTTGTGTCTTCTAATAATATTTTTGTACCAGAGGTCTTTATCCCATCTAATGGTCTCCCTAAGATATTGTAGATTAGATAGTTTTTAAAATGAAGAAAAAGATTTCTCAAAGTGTTTAGTAACTAATGTAAATAAACATTTAAATTAAACAAAAGAAGGGAAGGAATGAGAGGAGGAAGAGGGAAGCTGTTTTCACAAATTCATATTTTTAAAAACAAATCAGATACACTCAAATTCCATGTCCAAATATATACACGTGGATGTATATGATCTCACTTCTTTGATTGGCAAATTAAATGGGCATGAATCAAAAAGTACTTAGCCATATTATGCCTTCTAAAATAATAAACATGCATTGTTTTTTCACTGTACTGTTCTTATATTGTTTCTCGTTGCTCTTTCTAGCAAAGCTTTCTTCTTCATGGTCCTAGTTCTGGAGAGTCTGAATGTCTCAGCAAGTAGGAATGGGACAATTGGGGCTCACAGCAACTGCATGCTTAGCTTTTAAAAACAGACTAACTGCTTTCTAAGTTGGCAGTACCATGTAATACACCCATAAGCAATGAATGGGCATTCCAGTTTCTCCACAAGCTCATCCACTTTTGTTGGTTTCTGCTTACAAAGTGACCATGGAATGTGTGCAGTTGTGAAACAGCATCTCAGTGTGACTTTGATTAACATTCCCTAATGTTTGATGGCATTGAGCATTTTCTGTCTGTGTGCATATTGGCTAGCTATCTATATTACTTGGGAAAATTAATTATTTTAATTAAATATTATTGGTTGACTCTTTTGCCCTTTATTGACTTGGAGTCGCCTTCTCTTTTTTTTTCTAAGAATTTTCTTAATAAAGGGGGGTACAACACTATGTAGTTGTCTTTTCATTGCTAAGAGCTCTTAGGATATTTATTTACACAATCTCCTTTCTACATAGTATCATTAACTTTCTAGTAGTTTCCTTCTAAGCACAAAATTCTTAATGTTGATGAAATCCAATTTCTCTTCTTTTTCACAGCATATCCAAGAAACCATTCCCTAATCCAAGCTCATAGAAATGTATCCCCTTTTACTTCTGTGATTTTAATCTCTTACATTTAAGTCTTGGCACATTTGAAGTTAATTCTTGTATATAGTGTAAGGTAATGTTCAGCATTTTTTTTTTTTTTTTTTTTTTTGGTTTTTTGAGATAGGGTTTCTCTGTGTAGTTTTGCACCTTTCCTGGAACTCACTTTGTAGACCAGGCTGGCCTTGAACTCACAGAGATCCGCTTGCCTCTGCCTCCCAAGTGCTGGGATTAAAGGCGTGCACCACCACCGCCCGGATCAGCTTCATTTTTATAGGGACATTTTATCATCTCAGCTGCATGTGTTGAAGACTATTTTCTCGTTATGGGAGCTGAGGCAAGACTCAGTGGTGAAGCACTTGCAGAGCAAGCACGACAGTCTGATTCAGGCTCCATCACTGATGTGGTCACTAAAACTAGGGATTCCTACTTGTGGAGCTTCTTGTCAATGAACACAGTCTGGAATGTGGAGCTTGATCAATCAGTATACAAATCATTCAATTGAATGCAGAGATCTTTTAAATCTTATCTTCCCACATTTTAACTTTATTGTCTAGCAACTGAAACTAATTTTAGATGGCCTAACAATACTAGTAGCCAAGACATCCCCGTATGCTTCTGTTTCCTTGCCTGTAAAGTGACAACATTAGGCTATGTTGCGTTTAGTCAGTTCCCAAAAAGAGTGCACCTCTGTCCATTCACAGGAGTGAATGGACTAAGAGGGATGAGCTGAAAGTCAACCAAAGAAGAAGTCAAAGTTTTGCCATCTTTGTAAGATTTTCATGAATCAGACAACTGGAAAACTGAGTTCTCTTACTTACAAAAGGCCTAAAAGTTATAAAATCCTAGGACCACTGATAAGAAAGAGTGTTGGACAAAATATTACATATCTAAGCAGAGATAAAGATAGACTAGGTTCAGGATGTGTCCTTAACAATACACAGTGAGGTCTCCTAGGCAGTGAGGAGTGACAGTGTGGGGAATCAGGCACCCGAATAAGCAGCAGGAAATTACAAGGAGAAAGGGAAGGCAGCAGAATACAAAGACCTCCAGTTAATGTTTGTTTTGTATCTCCAACAGGGCTGAAGAAAGCTTCTTTTCTTCAGATTTTCTCCTCTTTCCTTATAATAAAAAGATGAAAATATTTGTTTATTTAAGCAGTGTCTCTTTTATTCTAAAACCCAATGGCAACTATACTAGTAACTTAGGAGCCACCTAGCTGCATCAACTCATTCCTTTTAATTATGTTTTCCATTCTTCCATGCTGTAGGTCAATATAAACGTGAGCACTCCCTTGGAAATCAGCTCCACTGTGAATAGAGCAAGAGAGATGGTCCCTTTAGGACCCAGAAAGTCTTTTCTCTTCTGTTGAGTCCTCTGCATTTATGAAAATGAACATTTTCAGTATCTTGTATGTAGATAAGGTTCACTACTCTCAAGTTCAGGTAATAAATGGGAATGTGAATATAGTATTTTTCCATGTTTCCATCACCCAGACCAAAACACAAAACATTCTCCAAATCCAAAAGTCTCTTAAACTTCCTTTCCTAATGAGAAGTCATCCCCAAATGTAAGCACTTCATCACTGCATGCTTCCTCTGCAAGTGAATGGGCAGCATCACAGTACACACTACATGTCCTCTCTTCAATCTTTTCCTATCTCTGGTCTATCTCTTTAATCTACTTCTCTATGCTCACAGAAAGGCTGTGAATGTCATTCATGTTGTGAATATCAGAAGATTTTTCATTTACTGCTACATAGTACTTCACTGGGCATCTGGCTTGTTTAGTACCTGGTTATTAGAAACAAAGATCTACACTCACACTATGAATGTGTTTTGGTTGCAAAGGCCCCTTTTCTTCTGAGTTATATCCAGAGCTGTATCCACTACCGTAGAAGATGCATAAACCTTACTTCAGTAAATATTATCAAATATTTTTAATTAGTTATAACAACGGATACTTTCAACAACAGTATATGAGCTCCAGTTGCTGTAAAACCTCACCAAGATGAAGCATGACTGTTAGCCTTTTTAATTTTAGCCGAGTGACCTGTTTAATACTTTTATAAAATGTGTCCTTTTATTACTTACAGAACAAGAGACACCGCATCTTTCTACCCTTTACCTTTCAACTACTTCAAGTGTGGTCCCAGTCAGCAACACTGAGGAAAAGCAGCAGAGACATGGCCTAGGGGGATGGACTTGTTGGGAATGTACTGAATCTTAAGCCCCACTCCAAACAGAATCAGAATCTGAATTTTACTAAAGACCTCCAGGTGACATACATGCCTGCTTAAATGTAAGGAGCAATTTTCTGGTTGATAAAATTTACAAAGTTCTGGAATGATTAAAACATCCCCTAGAAGTCTTCCTAACAGACTATGAATTTAAGTACCAATATAAGATGCCCAGATCTATACAACTAACTGCCAGTGAGGAAAGAAATATCATGTGGACCAAGCATTCAGCAGGAAAAAAAAAAAAAAAATGGGTCCTATCTTATTACTGTTTTTCTGGATGGAAAGATATGTTAGAAACAGAATGTCAGAACCCCAGCATGGTGTTTCTAATCAGCCTAAAACATCCTTACTACACTGTAAGGTTCTTAAGGCAGGATCCTGTTATAATCACCCTTGAGTCTTCAGCATCTCTCTGGAATATAGACGGAACTTACTGTATTTGTTGAATTGTATTCAATTAAGCCTTGTAATTATATAATGAATGCAAACTGTGTGCCAGCACACTCAACCATTTCTAATAACTAATGTGTTAAATGATACAATCAGATCCAAAAAGATCACAAAAAAATTTAAAACAAAAGGAAAAATATAGAATATAACCCATAGGTACAAAAAAGCAGAAAACAATTTTAAAAGCATGTTAATTAATGCCAATATTTTTAGAGGGTTCTTTGGCACCTATTTATTTTGTGTGTGTATGATACTGGACTGTGTGGAGGTCAGAGGACAGCTTTTGGGAATCAGTTCTCTCATTCCATCATGTGGGTTCTGGAGATCAAACTCAGGTCTTCAGCCTTGGCCAAATGAGGTATCTCCCTGACCTCAATATATTTTTAAATCAAGAGAAAAAGAGGTTTCCATAACAAAATACAAATTACAAAGACTGACTCAAGGAAGAATAGGAAATATAAATAGATCAATAAAATATAATCAAGTATCTCCTTAAAATGTATAGTGATAAAATAGTTCTATGATTAGGATTTGGTTTTTTTCTTAACAATTAAAGAACTGACAAATTCCTATGCTTTCCTGGTGATTCCAGAACATTCCTATTCCTAACTCTATAATTATAGCATTAAAACACATTAATTATAAATATAAATTCAGATATATATAAAATTTAAATTCAGTAATATGCATGTATACACAATATAACCAGCTAGTTTAGTAGATGGATATAAGGAAGTTTAAGCTCTACCAAAATGTTTTACACTATATTAATAATATTAAGAAGTAAAAATTTTTTGATAAGTAAATGCCCAAAAAAAATTGTTTGAGGAAACAATAAGGCCATATAACCCAAAATAACTCAAGAGAGAAAGCTCAGGTGAATGTAGCCAGAGAATGACTATATGAAATGAAAACAAGGTCTTGCACTGGGGCCCGAGGCAGCCCGCACAGGGCAAATCACAGTAAATAAAAGGCTTATGAGTTTGAGTTGGCAGCAAGATTAATGAGTCAACAGTAAGAGGTGGCTTCCATTAAAGAAAAAAGGTTCTATTAATAGATGATTATCTAGGACAAGAAAGGTGATAATTCCTAGTACTCTATAACAGTTGTACTTAAAGTTTCAAATCCCGGCCACTATGTCTTAACAATGTCACCTCGAGTAAATTCTTTAATTCTTAAGTGCCCTTCGTCTGTAAACCATAAATAATAACACATAGTTCACAAGGTTAAGGAAAACTTATATGAGATAATACTTGAAACATATCATCATTGAACACATCAAACAAAAAATGGGACTTATTTTTTTTTCTTATATTCACTTATTTTTAGGTGTATATGTGTGTGGGTGCACATGCCATGCAGCATAGTTGGAATTCAGAGGATAATGTTCAGGATTCAGTTCTCTCCTTTTACTATGTGGGTTGCAGGGACTGTACTCAGGTTATCAGGCAATGGTGACAAAGAACCTTTACCCTCTATGTCTTAGAGCCATCTTGCCAACCCAAATCCAATCAAGTAGTCCAGGTATTCTTCATTGAACAGTATCTGCCAAGCGCCTCTTAGGTGCCAAACACAAAATTAACTATTGAACAGACATACAAATATCAAGTCCACATGGGGGTTATAGCCTGGTGTACAGGAGGTCACATCCATCATTGCTCCCCTGTCAGCAATGGATAATCACAGCAAATCACATCATGAAAGGGTTACTGGTGCAGTCCTTCAGCTCTGAGTGTGCTTCATAATACAAAGGCTGGCTTTATAATCTGAAGAGCACATACCCAGAATGCATCCCATGGCTTTCACATGCCCACAGGTGGCTATAGGGACTCCTGTAAACTGCAGCACAAACCTCACAGCATTCCAGCACATTGGGAGCTCCTGTGGTTTCACAGATGCCTTCTCCACTACCACCTCACCATCGGTGTAGATGCCAAACCCATAGATGCCTCCAGTGATGCTTCTGTCTTTCTCCCAGTATGCTCTTCTCCGGGTGCCATCAGACAAACTCAGGTTCAGATTCTAGATCTAACAGCCTGTCTGCAGCCTCTGCTAGGATCCTGCTGGGACCTAAGGATTCCTGCCACTGTTGGAGTGAGGTTAAGCCCCTCTGGAGGGATGCCATCAGGGAAAGGGGTCACCTGAAGTCCATGTGAATAAAAAGCTTAAGAGAAATAGAGGATTACCAATGCTGCAATCCAATCTCAGCCAGACACCTCCACTCAAATCTTCTGGGCCTAAAAAGCAAGGTACAGTCAGTGGCCCAGCCAGGTTGCATCTGGGCCCTCCTTGGGAGAGAGCTACTAGGTCCAAGCTGAGTGCACTAAAGCTCAGTGGGCATCTGTTGCCTTCAGAAAGCTCCTGAACCTACTACCCTTGCCACTTCGGATACAGGTCTGAGCCCGAGAAATCTCATACCCAGACTCACTAAGTACCTATATCAGCTCCTCCCCACAAATCATGACACTGAAGAGGAATGAGGCTGACCTTGTGATAAAAGAATTTTAGCTCCAAGAGGTTTATTGGTTTGTGGTTGAACTGATTCTCAAAGTACGAGTTGCTATAGATCAGTTTGGCTTCTCTCAAAGGTCCTATGGATCTGTGTGGTAGAATATAGAATGCTTTTGCATTACATCTAGTGGTGTTCATTTTCACCCCTTCAATGAAGTATGTTGAATACAGTATTCTTTAGTTTTGAATCAGATTGCTCTTTTACAGGCACTCACTGTAATGATAGTTAATAATGTATCATGGACTATCTTATGTACTAATATTTACTCCTTTGCATCTTAAAACATCCCTAAGAAGTAAATACAATTTAAAGATAAGGAGATGGAACTCTGAGGAGACTGACAATGTTCACACCACTGAGTTTCCTTACCCCCAAGCTAACTCTCCAGCACTGTACAGGTCAGAAAGCAAAAGTGTGCCTGCCCATTGCTCTGGCCTTCGGAACACTTGACTCAGAACTGGTTTTCCACATCATCTTGCCATAGAGTGCAATAGAGACTCGAGGAAGAGTATTTTAAGCTTTAGGGTCAAGAAGAGATTCAGAGCTTCAGTATTTTCATTACCTCACTCTAAAATGAATATCTACACAATAGCCTTCAAGTTGAAATGATTACTGTCCTTAAAAAGCACTTAAATGTCTATATCTGAAGTAAGTTAAATAGACCCAGTGCTGCTTAAAGGTTACATGTCACTCTCCATGTAATAAAACACCAACTGAGAGATAACTGACCACACTGGCCTTGGACCTAGCTAACACACACAGAAAGAAGGGCATCCACTTAGAAAGACATTAAAGCACATAATGAGAGATGGGGAGACATTAAAAGTGAAGGGAGGCAGGTGTTTCTATCTAGATCAGTGAAGTTCCACCACTAAACACAATAAATGTCAGAGACAGCAGCCTTCAAGGAATGGTCTTAGCAGGAGCAGAATCCTAACAGGTATACAAGAGACCATCAATTGAAAGGAACCATCCAACTGGCCCAAAGGGAAAGTCATTGGAGATTTCTGCATGTGGAAGCGACACTGAGAGAAATGCAGATCGTTCCTCGTGTTAGCTGAACTAGTTCACACTGGACCCATGGCCTCACTTTGTAAAGACTTTATTACAACTGACATCAAATCCCACAATAGAAACCATACAAAGCTGAGACTGTGGCTCTCCATATGAGCACTGCAGTCAATACCAACCAGGTCATGTTCAGGGAAGACTGCTTGAATAACCACACCGGTGAGATTCCACAACACATACAGCTCCTGAGTACCCTGATTATCCCACCTGTTTACTTAATCACCTTGGCTCACGTATGTGCCTTTTAGAACAGCTTTGTTAGAAGCAGACACACCACAAAGATCTCAAGCTAGGACATCTATGCCTACCATGGTTTTGTTACTCAATGACTGCTTGATCATGAGGAGGGCATTTTTCCTCTTCAATTTTAATTTATTTTTATATAAAACAAATATTATAACATCTGCTTCTAAAGTAATTGTTAACTTTAAATGATAAAATAATGACAAATGTCTAATGAGAACTTAAAACTCTTGTTATCTCTTGTGGTGATATATTGTGTGCCCTAATAGAGTTTGCCTGAAGATCAAAGAACAGAACAAGCCACTAGATTAAACATAGAGGCCAGGCAGTGGTGACACACACTTTTAATCCTAGCACTTGGGAACAGAGATCATTCTGGTTCTCTGTGAGTTCAAAGCCACCGTGGACTACATGAGATTGACTCAGTCTAGGAGAGAAACAGAGCCAGACAGTGGTGGCACACACCTTTAACCCCAGTACTTGGGAAGCACACATGCCTTTAATGGCTGAGCGGAGAAAGGTATATAAGGCACGAGAAGACAGGAACTAGAAGCCTTTTTGGCTGAGGAAGCTCATTTGGCTAGAGGCCTATCGGCTGAGGCTTTTTCAGGCTGAGGAGTTGGTGAGGTGAGAGGTGGTGGCTGTGACTTGTTCCTTTGTCTTTCTGATCCTCAGGCAAGCCTTATTAGTGTACACAATATATCACCATAATATCTGTTTCTTCAAGTATATCTGTTCATTCAAAGTTCCCAGGAACTATGATATTAGTCCTATTGTGACCTCTGTCCTTGAAGGGACCCAGAAATACACATGGTGCATAGCAACTCCTGGCAGTAATACTTGATACTCGTCCACTCCTTTACTCAATACTGCATCCATGGCAATAAGTAGGTCCTGAAGAGAAAAAGGAAAAAGACTGAAGTCTGTTAATCTACAATAAGTTCAAAAAAAAAAAAAAACTAGTAGAAGAAAAGTAAACTTTTCATGAAAATAGTAGTTTTCTGTTCCTAGAGATCCTTTATCCTTCTCCTCTTGAGTGCAGGTTGCACTTAAGATTCTAGAAGAGGCTAACTAACACACTTCAAAGACAGCCAACTCTCTTGGTGACAGAAACCATACTCAAAGAGCCTGGCAGTGGCCACTGCTGCCTGCCTAGCCAAGCACATGCAATGAATTGATGGCTGTATCCCAACACCCTTCCTGTCTCATCCAGCCCAAGCTCCTTCACAGACACAAGCCTTCATATGCTAAGTCTCCATTCCCAGGGTACTCCCTAGATACTGAGCTAGAAAGCAAGAGCCCTCCCTCCCAGAGCACATCATAGAAATGCATTCTGTCAGAAGCTGTCTGGAGGAGTAGAGTTCTGCCGTATTTGTTCATGAGGCCAATAGCCTGAGAATCATATACTCATTCCTAGTATGTGTGGCTTTAAACAGCACTGTGGACACGGTGGTCTAAGACTGGTATGCAGAACAGGAGACCCCACTAAAAGCTTTATATAAACGACACTGTCCCAGGAGGGGTAGAACCTCCTTTGAGATCACTTACTTCCCAGTCTGACAATGAAAGAATTTATCACCAGAGAGAAATGATACAGCCATCATCACCCAGAGTTTGTTTGCTGAGCTGACATTTCCCAACTGTGCTTTTGTTATGCTAGTAAACCACCTAGAAAGTATACCATTGAGTTAGGTGGGACAGGAGGCAAGGAGCAAATGCTGGTGATGATGTTTGCCAAGTAGCCATTCCTGGGTGCCGCCTTTCTCATCTTTTCTAACTTCTACTCTGACTCTAGCTAAACCTAAAGGAGGCTGAGGAAAGAAGCAACAAAGGTCCCCAGACATTCACACTGGTAACCCTCACTCAGACCACCCCCCCAAAGCGCTTAACTCTAAAATTCCAAAACCTTCCTTGTCCCTTCACATCAAAAAGGTTGAAATTGTTATAAAAAAAAAAAAGGTGTCTATTTGCTTCCTCTCTTATATCAGAGCCCCCAAAAGTGCCATACTACTTCTTCTTGAACTTCAACACAGGTGAATCAGCAACTGCACTTCCTGCTGCTGCCCTGGGTTTCCAAAGGCAGCTGCATTCTCCCCAGAGATGCTGTCACAAGAAGACACCTTGGGACCCCTTATTTTCCTTTCAGTCACTGCACTCCCCCATCACTCTCACCTACTTTTCCACCTGAGTGGTCTCCTAAGTGGATGTATCATCCTAGGAAAATATGATGTAAAAAACAGGGTTTATATATTTATTTAAAACCTTCATAATGCTTCTTCAAGTGAATGGAAAGCACTAGGGAGAATTATTTGCACTGTCCACAGGTCCATCTGCTTAACTCACAGCAAAGTTTGCAGACTTAAGGAAAAGGAACAGAATCAAAATATTTAACATCTTCAATGTGCTGAACTTTCCTGTAATAATAAGAAGCTATGTGTGTCACTAGGTACATAAGTCAGGGAGGGAGATACATGATAGATAGATAGATAGATAGATAGATAGATAGATAGATAGATAGATAGATAGATAGATACATACATACATACATACATACATGCATACATACATACATATCCACACAGGTAATTAAATAAATAGGATAGAAAATAGATAAACTGATGATAAGGAATACAGAAAGATATTCAGGTAAGTAATTAGAAACATACATACAAACAATATCTCTTCAAGGTAAAGGTCATGTTTTATCAACAAAGTAAATAAGTGCCATTTACACATTAATTTGAAAACAGACTTATTGTGTGGTTTGGTCACCAAAATTCTATGACTATTACTTTCAAAAACTCTCATCTGTTTTCAGTTTTAAAGCTGACAATGGAATGATGTTCAAAGAGTTTTGATGGATTTTTAGTCTTTATTAAAATACTAAAATGCTATACTTTCATTCCCCATGGCAAAAATAATCAATTGAAAGATGGTGATTTAGCAGTCAAATTTTTTTTAAAAAAAAAAAAAAAGGAGCCTTTGCATGCTTTTTGCGTAGTATTAAAAAAATTAATATCACAATTTAGAAAGTCTACTTGGTGATGTAACTCTTCCACTGTGTGCATGTGCTTTTCTTGTGTAGAATCACTACTTAAGTGTGACAGCACACACAGAGCACACAGCAGAGTAAAGGAAGCTGAGAACCAGATGCTGAATTACTTCATCATAGTGTGCAGCCAAGACATTTACAAATAGCAAAACATGTCCTGGGTTAGAGTATGGGAAACCACAGTTAATCTTAGAATATTTACTCCATCTATAGCTTTCCTTCAAACATCTATATAGGGATGTTTTGTAGCATACATTACCACAACATGACATGTCTACAATTTCAAATATATATGCACATGTACTAAGGAACATGCTCCAAGCATGATTCTGTCAGTTCTCCTGAACCTTACCACTGTCTTGTTGGATTCTCTAGTTGTGCTTAGATTCCTACACTTCCTTGGATCTCTGTTTCAATCTCTCCTTGAACATCCTAAGTTCTGTCTCTTTGACCTAAACTGCAGGAAGTTTTTCCTCTGCTTACCCCAACCAAGAAGTATGGGTGCCAGCTATGGTGCTCCCATCCTCTTACACTGGAATGAACATTTTGTTAGTTATCAAGGTTATTTTAAAATACACCAGCAATAGCCTTCGCTGAACAGAGGACCCATCTGGGAAATTTTCAGATGACCACATAATTTAATGCACTTCTTACTACATTTGATAATTGTACTTCTTTTTTAAATTATCTTAATATAAACTTGATAGGCAAGCAAAACTAACATATTATTTCAGCTTCTTAAAATATAAAAGACATTGACACAAATATCCTATTATATTGGTATTTAATAACAGGGACTAGCTTATGTCCACATCAAAAAGCAAAAAGAATAAGAACACAGACAAGTAAAAGCTGAGATAAAATGCAAAGCAACCCTAACACACAATATGAAGGTCAGTTCACACATCTGATAGCACTGATGACCTCTCTGCATAGCTCTGATGAAGACATGAACGCAAATTTCACAGCTTACATTTAGCTAAGAACAGACAGTGATTTGGAAAATATGTCATAATCACAACTATTTTTCATTCCTCCCTTGTCACATCACACATAAGAATTTGAGTCCCCCCAAGTCCTGTGCTCATTGCATGAGTTGGCTGTTTGAAACCTGGAGCTTATGCAGGGACACTTGGCTCAGTCTGGGAGGAAGGACTGGACCTGCCTGGACTGAATCTACCAGGTTGATTGCAGTCCTCGGGGGAGGATTTGCCCTGGAGGAGGTGGGAATGGGGGGTAGGCTGGGGGTAAGGGGAGGGGGTGGGAGGGGGGAGAATAGGCGAACCCGTGGCTGATATGTAGAACTGAGTGGTATTGTAAAATAAAATAAAATTAAAAAAAATAAAATAAAAAGAATTTGAGTCCCCAAGTTCACTTATCTATCCAATTTAATCTGGTTATTTACATGCATGTACACACACACACACACACACACACACACACACACACACACACACTGAAGAAAAGAAGCCTATTCCAAAATACCACAAAATTTAAAATACAAAACTATTCTGTAAAATGAACATCCCATAAACCATATAAACCTATACAAATATACAGCTCAAAGCACCCTTTGGGAATGTTGTCTATGAAACTTGAAAGGTTCTAACCTCAGAGAGGCTACTAATTTCTGTTAGTAATGCCTTAGAATATTGTAGTAGAGTGCCTCCTGAGCACATACAAGGCTCTGGTATGACGAAAAAATAGAAATTAACTATTGTTGTACAAGTTTAGGGATGCCAAGATTTAAATTATTTTTAAATCTCAATACATCTAATCTCAACAAAAACTTTAATAGTAAGAAAGAACTACAGCCAGGTGTGGTGACACATGCCTTTAATCCCAGCACTTGGGAGAAGAGGCAAGTGGATCTCTGTGAGTTCAAGGCCAGTTTGGTCAACATAATGAGTTCCAGGACAACCAGGACTATGTAGAAAGACCCTGTCCCAAAAGAATACACACACACACACACACACACACACACACACACACACACACACACGCGTGTGTGTGTGTGTGTGTGTGTGTGTGTGTGTATATATGTACATACATACATACATACAGGAGAAAGAACTATAGCTAAGAAATTTTAAGTAGTCAAATTTTCTTTCAGCATATATTTGGGTTTTCCAACTCAAGAGCACATTTATATATATTCATTCCTGCGACTCAGTTAGCTAATACTTTATGCTGAATTACTTAAACTTTCTTCAGCCTCCATATTATTTTAATTTATTTTCTTTTTGTTTGAGTTGTTGCTTCTTCAAAAGCAACACAACTAATTTTATATAACTTAGGATGTGTTAAGACTGTCTTCTATAGGTTTCACATCCCTCCTACCCTTGGCTCAGCTTCAGAACATTTCTTTATAACATAGAGGTGGCATCATTTTTTTCATGTTGCTGTTAATAAACAATGCAAGCGTCCATAAGCCAAAGAAGTGTCAAAGACAAGAGCAGGTAAAGGCCACTAGAAGCTGGGGACACTGCTTCTGCAGCCTGTGTGACCACCAGTTCTTTCTCAGTCAGCCACTATGTCACAGCCATCTGAGCTGTGAGATCTCCGTAAGCATGTATCATTTGGAGAAATGAGTTGTTAAACACTGAAGAAACTCCAGATCAAAACCAGATGAGAAGCCTACTACTCTAGAAAAGGCCTTTAAGAACCAAGAAAACATGAGTTTGCAGATTACAAAACTAACAAAAATGAGTTCAGCAGCAGTTTAAATATTCTCAGGAGTAGGAAGATGATGCTGCTCCTACCACAGTCGCTGTTCATTATCGCTGTATAATAATTCCTACTTCTTTACTCTGAGGAAGAATTTATTTTCATGCTACCCTGCAATTCAAAGTTATGGAGGGTCTAGGGAAATGGCTCAGTTAGCAAAGTTCTTGCCATACAACAAGGATGAAAAACTGAGTTCAACCTCTAGAACACACATCGAGAGCTTGGCATGGTGGTGGGCACTTGAACTCCCTAAACAAGGGAGACAGGCAGACAGATCCCTGGGGCTTTCCAGCCAGCCATGCCAAACAACTGTGCAAGTCCCAGGCTAGTGAGAGACCCTGTCTCAAAACACAAAGCAGACAGCATCTCAGAAAAGACATTAAGGTTGACCTCTGGCCTACACACACACACATATACACACACACACACATACACACACACACATACACATACACACACACACACACACACACACACACACACACCTGAATACAAGTGCAGACATGCACACACAAACACAACAAAAATATGAAATATGCTAACTTTATTCTTATTAAAGTTAAAACTATTAATATGTATCACCAGAAACAAAAAAATTCAGAAGTAATAAACTAATACCCAGATCTGAAACTTTACAAATAACATTTTCTCTGAAACTATGCTTGTCAAATGAATAAAAGGAGCATGTGACAATACAAGATACAAGATTGAATTAATTCATAATCTTGAATCAGTAGGTCACTTACTTTGACGGTGTTTTTTTCTTGGGTGGGGGTTGCTGGGAGTTGAACTGAATTGGCCTTGTACATGCTAGACAAGCACTCTACTTCTGAGTTATATTCCCAACCCCAAGTACATTTATTAATAAACCACTTCTTTTAATTTTCATATCTAGCTGACAAAACTGAAGAAAAATCTGAAAGGTTTCTTTGTATCTTCAAATATACTCATGATGTTACTGACCACAAAATCCAGCTAAGAAAAAAAGTGCAATGATTAAGCTAATGGTCTATGGCCATATCACATTTGTGACAGATACGGCCTTTCTAGAAGTCACAAAGATACAGTGAGACTTTCACTGTCAGACTCACCCAACAGTAAGTAATGATAGCAAATGTTGCGCAGTGCTCCCTGAGTACTTCCTCACTCCTATCCCCAACCATCCTTTATATCACATACCAAAGGCCACCTTGTACTAGAAGCTTTACTCATCATAGGAACTTCTTCTCATATGCATATTTCTACAGTAGTAATTACCACACTGCTCAGAATTACCCATATTCATAGCTCCTCAAGGACTATGCATTTTCAGCTTTGAAATCATGTAATCAAGTGATTCCCAACCTTTCCACCATCAAGGACACTTGCATATATTACCCTTCATGAACCCCATATTTCAAACCAGTCACCTATATTATGCAATTGTCAAGTCATTTTCTACTTTTCAATCATTGAGGACATACAGAGCAAATGTGCAATGCTCCTAACTCATCAGGACATTGCTCATTTATGTTGGCCATGGGAAACACAGCAATGGTATCTCTGGAAGTAAACACAAAGATAAAGCAAGTGAGCACTGAGATGGCAAGACAAGAAGGTTAAATAGCCACTCCTGACTGACAGCATGCAAACTTTGCTTGGAATAAATAATATCCTGAAACAAAACCCAAAGAAACATGCATTCACATCACGAAGGCAGGGAGGCAGTGTGACAGTAAGTCTATCTGTCCTACATAACCTTTATTGAAAAAGACAGTGGATATGAATGCAGTTTAAAAACTGGAGAAATGTATAAAATATTAGAGAATAAAGGCCACTTCTCATGTCAAGGGTCTAGTACTGATCACACAACCACTGTCCATCTATCCTAATGCAGCTATCCAGAAGTAGTCTACACACTTTTGTATTGAGTATCTTAACATTTGATCTTCTCAGCAATTCTATATAATAGATTCTATCACTGTTCCATCTTTTAAATTAGTAAATGGTCAGACTCAAAAAGGTTGTGTAACCTTTGCAAGGTCATACAACTAACTAGAGTAAGACATAAAAGGAAAGATTCAAGAAATAAAACTAAAGGTCTGATTCTGGTCTTTTCAGATCTATTATTTAAATGAAGAAAAACATTTGTTTCTATTTATCTTTAAAATATAAGAGAAAGAAAAAGACTGAAATGTGTATATTGGACAAAAGAACTCTCCAGTGTTGTGAACCATTTATATACATAACCAAATGCAGTTATAAAATATCTTTCATTGCAGGCATACAAAATGTAGAGAGATACTTAATTGATTAGAATAGAGTAAGGATCATCAGTATTAAATGGATAGTGACAGATGAAATTACTTTCACAATCTCTTCCAAAATTTAGGATTGGAATTTCATCAAATGTAAGAGGTTACGAATCAAGACACTACATTTACTCACTTGGGACTCTCCCAAGTCTTCTAGAATCCAGGTGAGTTCTTTCTAGGAAAGAAAAATATATACATGGATATTTCTATTTTACAGAAGAGGGGAAAAAGCAAGTTGTGCAACTGTCCAAATGCTACATTTGGTAGTAAACAGTGGGTAGAGCTGGAATGGAAAGCTTAAGCTTCCTGGAACGAATATCAATGTCCTCAGCAGAAGGAAAAGATATTTGAAAAGGAAGGCTTCTGCCTTCAAAGCTGTTCTTTGGGTGCTGAGAACTGAGTACCCAATCACATTTCCCAGTGGTATATCTGCAGTACGAAAGGAAGTCTTCACAGCCACATGCCAGAATGGGTTTCTTTTTAAACCTATGCTCTTCATTTAAATTAAAAAAAAAAAAAAAAGTTGCATTTCTTCTTACACACATTGAGCTTCTTTAGACTTGGCAAGTGAAGCATTTTCAATTTTTTTGTCCAATTTTAAAGAACTACTTTCTTCAAAGAAGCAGAGACTATATTTAGAAGGTGAAATCAAAAACAGCACTGAAGTCCCTTTTTGCATTCGGATGAATATATTAAAGACAGACAATTCAATATATCTCTTTACTCTGACTAGAAACAATGAGCTGACAAAGGGGATAGGAATGAAATATCATGTAAGGGGTTATCTTGTAATATTTTTGGAGAAAAACAATTAAGAGAACATGAGATAACATGAAAAGTCTGCATATCATAATATGCACAACAGACGATGCATTTATCTTATTCTTATTGTGCCGATTTACATGTGACATCTCTGAAAAGCATCAAATCAATATATGTAAGTAATTTGATCCAAAACAATGAAAACATGGGGAATTCTTACAGGATTCATATCATATCAGGCCTCCACACCCAGCAATACGTCTGTACAGAGAAAGCATTAAGAGGCTGCATTGACCCTGAGCTTTCTGATGAAATCCGCCAAGTGAGGCATTGCCACAAGAGCCACAGCGGCATGGTCAGAGAGAGAACACACAGAAATACAAATCCAGAAAAATCACAGCGCACATTCAAGCTGCTCCCCAGAGATGCAAAACGCCTAAAATAGACACAGCAGTAGAGTACCAATTGTTAGATCCTCCTACTTCACCGTTCCATTCATGACAGGTTTCACTGTATCACAGTCCTGTCCCCAAAAGGTTAAGACATTAATTCAGTTCCTTATAAATAAGATCAAACATCTCCCTGTAAATGCAAAGAAATAACTCTTTAGATAAATAGTAAGATTTCTACAGTTTCAAAGTATTGCTTTTCACTTGGAGTATGAAGGAGAATATCACCTCACATTTTTATGCTACAAAAAAGTGAAACAGAAGATTTCTGAATACTTCTCTAAACATTTTGAAAAGAAATTTCCCCAACATTATATACTATGCAAGTTACTGAGAAGTACTAAATATATTAGCATTGTAAAGCACAAATAACTAGGCAGTTGACTTTTAATGTGGCTTATTAGTTTATAGTGGATTGCAGCATCTCCAATTAACCTCAGAAAATAACTCACATCCTTCCTAAAGATGAAAGTTTTTTGAGTGAATGGTAAAATGAGTGATATATTAGGGGTCTTAGAGGAGCAAGAAGAGATTCTGAATATAAACAAGCCATCATTCTGGTAAAAAGAAATACAAACAACTAGAGTAAAAATAGTTGATGCACAAAAGCCATAATGAGGGGGTAGCTCGAAAAATAACTTCGACTTTGAATGGTTTGGATGAAATACAAATTATCCACAGAAAAGTGTGGACTGGCATAAATGTTTGTACAAAATCATAAGTGTATTTCAAGAAGTATGCAGAGGCACCCGCCTGCATGCTGCACAAGGCCCGGCGATGCTCTAAGTGCCAGTGCAGAGCCCAAACCACTGCATCTTAATTACCATGCAGCCTCAGATATATTGCCTTTGATATGGAAATGTTCTTGTTCTCTCATCTTCACATATGGTCTCATGCACAGAAATCTTTATCTGATTCATAAAAAATAAAGTAGAATCCAATCTCAACACCTGACCTCAGTGCTTAGAAGTTTTTACTAAGCGTGGTGTCACTATAAAAAGAATGGCTAATATTGGTGCAAAGTTAGATATTTTGAGCAATGATATGAAGGATTTGCAGTTAAGAATTGAATCAATACTGCTTCTCTGAGATTTTAGGGTTTCATGTTCCCTTTTTTTAGACTATCACAGATTTGAAGAAAAATATCAGCACCCTGTTTTGGAGGTGAGAGCCTGGAGGAGAATTAAATGATATTCCATTTCTCAGTCTATCCACAGTCTCCAATTGATATTTATATCCAAACTATGACAATCAGATACTAAATACTTGAAAAGCTCCATCCATACCATAATGCAAATTTTGAACTATTTCCAGTTTAACTAAATGTCTAAACAAAATAATTAGCTGAAAGCTTTACCCTCTTCCACAGAACAAGGAAAATAAAAACATCCTTCCTAAGAATGAATAATGAATATATAATGAGAGGACGGTGAGAATCTCTGATACTTCTCACCAAACAATTAGTGCTCAGCTAACAATTGAAGAAATTAAGCAACAAGACCATATCATCCATTTAAAAAGGGCATGTGTCTAGTAAAAATTGTTTTCATATACTCCCAAGCACTGTTTTGTTTTGTTTTTAACTAGACTATTTTCACATTTGGGACATAATCACAAGGAAATGCAGAATCAGGTTGAGGACATGATATGCAGCTTTTATCTAGCATCTTACATCTCCCTGTTCAAAAAAAGAAAGAAAGAAAGAAAGAAAGAAAGAAAGAAAGAAAGAAAGAAAGAAAGAAAGAAAGAAAGAAAGAAAGAAAGAAAGAAAGAAATTCTTAAGCAAGTTTCACTCCAAACCCAGAGGCAGTCCATTTCTTCTTCTGAAAAGGCAGTGAGTGCTTATTTTGTTCAATATAGCAAGTTTCTATAGTAATACCTGCCCTCATTAAACCTCATATATCCACATAACTTGGTCAATCTGAAATGGCCTAGATTTATTTTTAAAAGTATATATAGTAACGTGACCCATCTAACCTCATGACAGCAGATAATACATCCCATCTGCAAATCATCTTACATTAAGTTATCTGTGTTTTATCATTTCTAGTACCTGTCTGTGCCTGATATGGTACACTCAGACACATTAGCTTGGGAATGTTTTACTTGACTTCAAACACATCAATTTATATATATACATATGTATATATATATATATATATATGTGTGTGTGTGTGTGTATATATATATATATATCCCAAACTATGTTTAAGCAAATAGTTCTCATTTAAAACCAAATTACAATTTCATAAAAGGCTGGTTTTAAGTAGTATAGATATATATATATGATATACATATAGTTATATTGATTATCTCACTAGTAAAGAAATTATTTTTAAAATTTGGAGATAAGCAAACTAACCAATCTGAAAAGATAGAAAAATACTAAAAGCATTAAAGCCAGTGTATCATCTTATTCACAAGAAACACCATTCCTTCTAATACCTACTGTATTAATTGAAAGAAAATTATATAAAACATTACAGATTTATGATATTTAAGATAGATATGTGTAGCAATTTGATCAGTGACTTAAAACCCATTATCTCCTAAAATAGAACAAATAGAAACTGATATAAAACCTCAATAATGCCACCAAAATTTATCATTTATGTGTTTAAAGTTATGTACTTTAAAGCTTTATAAAAAAGGAAGATTTGCTGGCATGTTGACATGTTGTAAATCTTTGCTTTTCCCTTATAAAGAAAAATATCTGTTGTTTTCTGCCGCTACTGAGAAGATGCTTGATAAACAATATTCTCACTATATATCACTCCATCTAAGACTAATGCTGAATGCATTACAGAGTCAGTTTAAGGCATAGACACATGATAACTTCTTGATAAGTAGTCTTTCAACATTTGTTGTTACAATATATTGTTGAGTGTTGTAGTTATGTAATATATTACAGAATATATCATACCTCATAATTCTAAAAAAGCTCAAATTTTTGCATTTTTAAAAACCACATATCCACTAAGAGAACATTTCTTTTTATCACTTCAAACATAACAAATAAAAGCAACAATGAAGCAGATAAACAATAAACAAAAAGCTCCTCATCCTGCCTTGATAATAAATGTGGAAGGGCAAGAGGGTAAGGTGTTAGCAGCTTGCCTGAGGAGCGCATAGTCTCTTCCTGGTGGCCAGGTCCTGGTTACTAGCTGTCTTTGGCCATAATCTAGATCCAATGACTGTAGTGCACATTTGCTTTCAAAATGTGAAACAGTGTCTGGTGGCTTGTTCCCTTTTCTTAAGAACAGTAGCAATATCTCCTTATGAGGTCTCTCAAATATTTAGAAGAAATCTACATGTCTTTTTGCCTATGCACATGCTCACATGTGTATGTGTATTCAATAAAGACACTCTGGAAAGTGCGTAGAGAATACATTCATGGGCTGAGAGAACTAAAAATTCAGTTATAACCTTGTTTCTACTATTAGAAAATACTGCAGTGGTTCAATCAAAAGCAAATGAAACTTAATAAGCCATGGCCCTACTTCCCATCATGGAAAGAACTTTTGATGCTGAGAAAGCTAACTCTGTCCCACTAACTTCTGGAAGGTTTAGGGAAATGTTTTGTTCATTTGTTTTGAAATAAAGAGAATCTTCCCAGTAGCATGTCTAAGAGGCCTAGAAACAAGGGAGGAGGCAGACTGATGCCAGTGCCTAATGCTGAGTGCTGAAATCCACAGCGACTGCACAGGGTGACCGAGGGATGGCAGAGGGAAGGTCATGTTGGAGACTGCACAGTCTGGTCTGCACCAAATAGCAACCTTAGAGCTGACCTCAGGCTAGGATGGGGAAGCTGAGCAAGAAACTCCAGCACCTATCTGAGCAGACAGAAGGGAAGAGGCAGTGCTCCAAAACCCCAGGAATGAACAGGAATAAGGAGGGAGCCAACAGATCTTCCTAGCTCCCCAACAGGTTCACCAGCAGCCCCAAGAAGCTAGGCGTGGATGGAGAAGCAGAAGCTACAATCAGGGCACCGACACTAAATTATTGTAAGAGACCTGTGAGAGTGGAGGAAGCAGGTAGACAAGTGAGCAGTTCTGAAGTCCCTTCCCAAGCCAGGACACACAGTGCCAAGTCTGGCTGTTCCCAATAGATGAGTGCACACAGAGGGGTCCTTGCAGACTCCCCAGTGCAGCAAGTCGAGAAGGGTATGGCCAGATTGTCTCTGCATTCCCCTTCCCCATCTAGCCTGCAACCTGCTGTCGATATTGAGTATCCTCTCCTAACCAGTATTTCTCCCTCAGCCGAAAACTTGTAGAAGCAGAAAAGGCAAAAATCAAAAGCGAGGCTTCATGGTCAGTCTTCCCTGCCAGGGCCTCCCCGGGCTGTCTTGGCCGATCCGGCTTCCCTCGGGAATCCTGTAATCCAGAACTGAACTGAGCTGTTCAAGACAGCCAAGCCCGTGCCTATGGGCCTTGGGGATGAGGTGCTGAGTGCGCAGGCTAATTATACATGTGGCATTTGGGCAGCCGACTGTCCAGTTGACACCTTACCTTATGAGGAAGCGTCCACCCCAGCAACTGTTCAAAACAAAATGCCATCTCGGGATCAGCTTCGCCTGCTCTGGGCCGGTTCAGGGTTGCCTTTCCTACGGCCTCTTGCACTTAGCACAAGAATGTGGCCTAGGGAGGCCAGTCGCAGGCAGTCAGGCCCGCCAGGGTTGGGGGGACAGGCGGGGCGGGCCTTGCCAGGTGTCCGTCCTGTCCCCCCTCACTGTGGCCCAGCTCGGGAACCTAACTACTTGACCTTTTCATTCACCAAACCCACCTTCTAGAAATAGACTGGGCGGGGCTGTGTCTGTTCTCGGGACCAGGGGGAAAACCCGGACATGTGACTACAAAGGACAGAAGAGAGGAGACCCTGGTGGGCGGGGGAAGGGGCACTCTATCCACTGGGTTTCTGGCTGGGCGGTTCCGCCAGGGCCAAAAGCCAAGCCACTGGAGTGTGCGCTGGAGCCCAGAGTCCAGGACAGAGTAGTCACCCGTACTCCTTCACCGACAGTGAGGCTGGAGGTCGGGAGCCTAATCCAGTGTGCCGCCGGGACAGCTTCGGACTATCCTGAGACTAAGACTTGCAATGCGGCCCTTACAGGAGGCGACACACAGAAGCAGCCCAGAAGAGCCCATCTTGCTAACTGCTAGCCCTGCCAGCCCTGTAAGATGAGTTATTTTAGACCCCAAATAGGAGCGGAAGTCAATAACTGGTCATTCACACAAACAAGCATATTCAAACTTGGTCAGAATCAGACAAGCTTAAATAAAACTCAAAATACGCCGGCAACGACCACCTTTTATCTGTCCGAACACACCAATTCTCTCTTTTTATCTTAAAGCTGCGCGGACCCGGAGCTAATCTGTCCTCCGCAGAGCCCGGCCGTTCCTTTGCCGCAGTTCAACCCCAGCAGCCTTTGCACAAGCCCGGGTCCTTCTACGCACTGCCCTTTAAGGGAGAAAGCCGAAAGCAGCTCCCTCGGGGCAGGCGGGCCTCTGCAGCACCGCCTCCCACCCAGGGCCCAGCCGGTGCTACGGACCTCGCCGGCCGGCAGCAGACAGGGCAGCGGGCGGCAGACCGGGCAGAGAGCCTAGAGGGACGAAGGTGGCGGGCTAGCCTCTGAGACGCGGGTGCCGGCAGAAGCGCCGAGGACCTGGAGGCCGAACCCGCGCGAGCCTTACAGAGCTGCCCCTCGCCCACGCCGCCAGCGGTCCAGCCTGCGCAGCCTTAGTGCTGAGCAAAGAGGACCACCGTTGGGTTGCTGACTGCCTTGGAGCTCGGTTTGTTTATTGCTGAGAAGATCATAAAAAGTAAAGTGCAATAATGGAGGGAGCGAGGGGAACTGGAACTCGAGCGTCCTGGGAAAGTCGTGGGCAGCCGCGGTGGGCGAGGGCTAGGAGGGAGCGCGCGGCTTCTGGCCACCCGGGTTTTCTTTAGGCGCTCCTTCGGGTAAACTTCACCACCGCACGAAGCGCTGGGGAGATCCTGCAGTCCCGCCCGACCTAGGCCAGCGTCAACCCCACAACTAGCCAACCGTCCCAAACCGAAATGGGGCGGGGGGGGGGGGCAAGAAGCCCAGCGGGACCTCCCGTCCCCTGCGCCCCAGCTTGGCTGACACTGACGCCTCTTAGAACTGCCGCGGCTCAGTCACACGGCAAATCAACCCGACACTTTTCAAGAAAACAAAATACTCATTCGCTAAGAAAACTTACTTCGCATTTAGTCTCTATTTGGGGGGGTGCGGTTTAGGTCTGCTCTAAAGGAAGCCCGTTTTGTCCAGGTTGGATATTGTCTACTTATGGATCAGCCCTTGGGTAAGAGTTTAATTTATGGCTTATGCATTCTTTTAAGGTCGATTTACATGACCTCCGGCTACAACTGAGACTGCCGAGGAGGGCACTCTAGTCGTCAGTCGGCCAAACCCACAATTACAACAGCCCTCCCCCGTCTCCTGTGGCTCTAACTCCCCTGGCAAACTGACTGTTCTCTCTCTCTCTCTCTCTCTCTCTCTCTCTCTCTCTCTCTCTCTCTCTCTCTCTCTCTCTCTCTCTCTCTCTCTCTCTCTCTCTCGTTTCTTCTTTCTTTTTTATGACTTTACTTTTTAATATTATGAATAAGATTAGATATCACTTTGAAAGTTTCGTTAAAACTTTCTCAAAACCCAAACAAGCATGCCGCGATGAGAAATCCAGTGTTCACAAAGCCCTCAAGATGTTGCCCTCTTGTGGGCACCAAGAGCATTACCACCCAAGAGCCCCATCTGAACCTTAAACTAGAAGATTGAGAGGAAGAGCAAGAGAAAGAGGAGGTGGGGGTAGGAAGAGAGAGAGAGGAAAGGGGAGAGCGAGGGAGGGGGAGAGAGGAGAGAGAGGAGAGAGAGGAGAGAGAGAAAGAGAGAGAGAGAGAGAGAGAGAGAGAGAGAGAGAGAGAGAGAGAGAGAGAGAGAGAGAGAGGGAGAGAGAGGAGCTAAACAACACAGGCAGGCACACCAACTTCTTACATCCCACACTTGTGCGAACTTCCATGAAATACCTACCTCAAACTTTACGGAGACTTAACAATTCATTCTCTAAGCCACCTGACTTCTTTTTCATTTCATTCCCACTTCTATAAATTAGAGTATCTACTTGGGGAAACGAGGGTGGAAGAATTAGGTGGGCCAAGAGGGCAGACAGATTTCCGGACGAATACTTGCGATGGCGATAACAGTTCTGCTGTCAAAGGTGGCTTTGGCTGTCTCTCCCTGCCCTTTTGCCTCAGTGTCCTACGCACAGTTATCTGAGGCTACAACATGTGTTTTCTTGGAGTGATTTGGGGAAGGGGGGCAAGAAAACCAGAAACCCGCCTCGAAGATCTGTCACCGACTCTGGAGTAGGACACAAGTCTCCGAGAGAGGCAGGCATCCTGAGGATCGGCGTGTCCACCGCAGGCGAGCAGCGCCGGGCCCCTTTCTCTACCTCGGCTCGCCAGCCCGCCCGCCCTCCCGCGAGCGCCCTCCTCCTAGTCCCCTCCCGGCAAGCCAAGGCTCTGCCAAGGGCTCCGCTCGCCTGCCTCGCGTCCCTCCACTGTCCCACCCCAGCCGCCGTCCCCACTCGGAGAAACTAACCCCAGAGGTGCCGGGAAAGGCAGGAGTGGGAGGCGCTGGGGGCTTCGGTCCCCTGCCCCCTCCGGCGCCCCAACAGGTAGCTCTCACTGCTGCTCTCCTCACACTGCCTCCCTCGCTCTCTTAAGTCGCTCGCTCCGTCCCGGTTACCTGGGCGGGCTCCAGGATGGTACCTCACGGGAGGGCTCCTTGTGCGCTGCGCCGCGGGAGTAAAAGGCATTAAAGAAAAAGGGAAAGATACAAATTTTAAAAATTAAAGAAAGGGGAGTCGTTGCTAGGTCAATTAGCTGAGCCTGCGGAGCAAGGGAGCAGGTCCCCAGCGCTGCTGCCCGGCCCGCCGCCCGTTAACTCAAGTCTGCGGGGGTGTCCTGCCCCGGGCCAGGGGGGAGCGCTGAGCGCACAAGTTTGCTGCCGGGGTGCCAGGAGGTGCACGCGGAGCCGGGTGACAGGGGGCTTCCCCCCTTGAAACAAGTGAAGGCGATGGTTAGTGCTGTCAATCTTGGCAATCAGTGTGAGCGGCCATGTCGTAAGTATTCAAAGCATTTCCCGTCGTGCAACATCAGAAAGTGAGTGGCCAGGGCATTGATCTGAGCGAGGGAGAGGAGGCAGGGCTCCCCTCCCAGACAACACAGGCAAGATGAGACAAGAGGCGAAGGAGGCAGCAAGCCAGGCGGGGCGGCTGGGAGGGAGGGGGAAGGGCTGGAGAAGAAGGAGGGGAGAGCAGGAGGCAGAGGCAAGAGCAAGCCTCCCAGAGAGGAGGGCAGAGAGACGGCGCGAGCAGAGACTGGAACTGGACGCAGAGTGGAGCACCCACTGCAAGGGGAAAGCAGAGGGCGATTCCGGCCAAGAGGGGACAAGGGACAAGAACTAGATAGAGGAGAGGGCAATTCTGGGGCTGCTAGTGAAGGAACCAAGAAAAAGGTCAAATGAAGCCGGAGAAAGGTAGGCAGCTCTCGAGAAAAAAAGCAGAGCAAAGGGGAAGTGAGGAAGTCAAACGGGAGGAAAGCAAAGAAAATCACTTGAGTTTCGGAAAAGTTAAGCGACCGGAGGTTAAAAAATACCGTGAGACTGAACTAGACGGTAACAGTGAGAAGTGGGAGAAACACAGGAGGAGAACAGGGTTGAAGTGGGCCAGGGAGCAGAAAAGTGACTTTGGAGGTAAATTCTAGAGGTGAGAGAGAAGTAGTCAGCAGAATGGAGAGGAAAAGACTCAGGAAGCAGAGATTATGAAACCTTCAATTAGCAGAACCTCGGTAAATGAGAAGAAAAATTAAAGAATGTAAGAGAATTTGAAAGAAAAAGAAATTGGCATTCAAATCCCTAACGTTGTTGGGTAGCCTTGTCCTAGAGGCCATATGATTGATGGAGTTCACGGAATAAATTTTCTATAAAAAGATATGTACAAACACCACAGACAGCTTTTTACCATATAACAATATGGTAAAAACAATATGGTATAACAATAAATGAAATGGCCGAACATCTATCCTATGGATGAGCCTTGTTTCATGGAACTGAGTGGGTGATACATGTTCATTACCTTAACCTTGCAAAGACAGACTTGGAATCTCAAGTGACTGAGCTGGAGCTTGGAGAAGATGAAGCGTTCCAAGTCAACCAGAATAGTATATAAAATTGCATAGTCAGATATAGACAATTCTCTAATAAAAGGCACCTCTCCTCAATAAAAGCCCTACACATGTTCAAGATCCCCTTTGAGCCATGTGTAGGGTAGGGTAATGGTGTGAAGGATACAGAATGGCCTAACTGAGTAGAACTTTATCTCAAGTTAGAGACAGCTGGGGGTCCAGAAAAGGAGGAAACATTGTTGGTGCCCATACCATAGTTGAGACGGAAAAAGAAAAAGAGGTAAGTAAGAAAACTATCTGTGACCTCATTGTGGAGCTGACAAGAGGCAGTGTGTAAAAAGTGAGGTTGGCTTGCCTCAAACCAGGTCCAGAAAAAAACCTGAGGTCAGTGGAGACCTACATGAGGAATAAAAGCCAGGAGAGAGGCTCTGGCTAACCAGCATACCTGCAGAGACTTGAAAGGCTTCTACTTTGTAGAAACTGACAAAAGAGAGCTCCTCTGGGGTGCCTCCTAAAGAGAGATGCTGAAATAAGGCAGAGAAGGAACAGGAATGATAACCAACATAGGGAAGACCTCCCATAGACAGAAGCAAAGAGAAAGGGGGAAGAGCCTCATCTTTGTTAACCAGGCAATAGAAGGAACTGGCTCCTTACTGTACACTTCATGTTAGTTAGCTTCCATATGAACTCCAGACAAGAGAGAAAGGATGGGATAAAGGTACAGATCACACCTAGGATGAGCCTGGAAGAAGGCAGAGACCGGCTGCTTCTGCTCTATGGGAAACACAATGTTTGAGGGTTTGGAGTTTAGGACTATATGTTAAAATGACTTGAAGGTGGGTTGGAAGGAAAATAGTCCTAGGCAAGAAATTTGGAGATTTCCATTGCTCACAACTGCCTCCAGGCACTGGAACTGGAGACCCCATGAGGAGCAATCTCCAGTGCCTAGCAGGCCAGATTCTTATTTGACCGGCTTCCCCAAAGCTGGACCATCTTAGACCTGACACACAGGAAGAAAGGCCAAACCTGCACCCCCATTTGTGTCTGAGCTAGGTTCCACCTAGCCTACCTCTGAATTCCTGAGCCTGGAACTCTTCAGCTGGGGGGGGGGGGGTACAGAGATCCTCTCCAAATCCTACGGGTCAAACTAAATGACCTGCCCTAAAAACCTACAAAGAAAAGAAGCGCCAAGTTAGGTCTCAAAGACCCATTCTCAGGGAAGAGCCACCAAACAGATGAGCCTTCGCATAAGCAAACATGGGAGCCACTGGGTTCCTCCAAAACGCTGAGACAGGTTTGACTTTCTCAACACCAGCGCACTAATCTTTTTAAAACACAGAGTACTCAGCACTCTGGGAGACAGACTCAGCCGACCAGAAAGCAGGCCGCTAGGTCGGCGGGAGGCAAGAAGAAAAAGGAAATGTTACCAAGATTTCTGTGATCCAAGACCCTAGTGCCTTCTGAAAAAGCGCTCAGGAGTTCTCTTTAGATTTCAGTTCATAAACTAGTACCAAAGTAGATGGCTGAGGGATAGGCAACTGGAGCAGATGACAATATTGGGCCCCAAAAGAAGGAAACTAAACTTTGGGGTCTGAGTGTCACAATGCAGACTGCTCTGAGTGACATGTGGCCCGGGGGAAGTAGGGGTGTGTGCTTGCTAAAGGTTTCCTCCAAAGCCTGGGGTACCAGCTGTACTACGCAAGTGGGTGAGGCAGAGAGCCAGGCATCCGCTGATGTGGTGGGCTTTCCACCTGGTCCGCACCGCCTGCGGATTCCAAGAAGTCTATGAAGGGCACCCGACATCGCATTCAGATCCTGGAACACACTCGCTCACTTCCCCTGGGGGCCGGAGCCAGCTCGACACGAACCCAGGTGGTAAAATGCGGGAACTGAGGGAGGGAAGAAGAGGCCAGCGGGTGAGGCTGACTTACCTGCCTGCTGGGGTTGCTGCCTGGGCGCCCGCTGTGTTTGTGTCCCTGTGCACCTCGACCAACCAAAGACAACTCGGCTTTGCTAAGTTTGGCCTCGCACCTCCAAGAGAAGAGGCAGAACTGGCCGAGACAAGACGCGCACGGTTCCTGGAGAGAGGTTCCCCCTGAACTTGGGAAGGGCAACGCAATTAATCCTGCTTCCGAAGTTAATATTTAAAACACCCACGCAAAAAAACATAACAGCCGTTAAAACCTCGAATTCCCCCTTTGAAAAGCTCCCTTCCACCAGCCAGGAGGACCATTCACCTACATGACTTCATCTTAAGGTGGCCAACTTCTCGAAGGAAAGGCTTCATAGCTACTGTGTAAACAGGACAGATATGTCACTCCAAAACATCAAGGAGAACTTTTAACAAAACGAAGAATACGTGAACGAGTGTAAAAGGCAAGAGGGAAGAAGTTGAAAAACTTTAATTACAGCGTGGAGAAAACTTTTCGCCATTGGTTTCCTTAAACCGGGATAACAAACACCCCAATGCTCCAGCAGCCCGTGGCACTTCATTTAAGTTTGGGAGAAGCAGATAACATCAACTCCCAAATAACAGTGCCCTTGGGACAGTACCTCAAAGAGATCGGAACTCCTGTTTCAACAACAAAAGCAACTGTGAATAATACTCTTCATCCTTTAAGATGTCATTTTGCAGAAGGACAAGGCACTGCCCCGGACTTTAAACGATGGAGTGTAACATTACATTTCATTTGAACCTGAGAGTCATCCAGTTGGGAAAAGCACAGCCATAGTTACAGTAGCAGCAGAGCACGTCACAAAGAAGGTAGGGAAAGTGGTAAAAATGCATGAACTTCTGTTGTCAGAGAAAAATAAAGATAAATAAAAAGTAACTTTTATAGACATGCCTTTCCTAGCTCAGGAAAGTTAATTTCCCAGTGTGCTTTGGCTGTCAAAGGTGCAAAGCCAAGGCGAGGGAGTGCGTGGCTGGAATCTGCATGCTGATAAGAGAAGGGTGATGTACTTACAGTGACAGAGGGCAGGCTGCGGGAGAAAAGCTGTTTGTGTTAGCCTGCGAGTTACCCAGGGCTGCAGTGAGAGCCGAAGGGAGGAGGCGTGGGAGTGCCCGTCTGCGTACACCTTCACCGCGTCTCATTACATCTGCCAGCCTCTCTCTCCCTCTCTCTTTCATTTCCACATTCCCTTTGTTCCTGAAAAAAAAATCTACACGTCACATCAGAGTCCCCAGATGCAGTCTACACCAAAGAAAAAAATGAATAATTCAATCAAACTGTGCATAGTCTCTAAGGCAATAAATCTATCGCACTTAAAGAAACGAAGGGTAATTACTACCACAGAATTAGAATAAGGCCAAAGACCAGCGATGTCGTTGAGTCTCTGGATTAACTCCACAGTCAAATAAAGTTTTATTTATTTAATCATTTTTTTACATCTTGAACGGAAAGTCAGACAAAGATTTTTTTAAACTTATTTCAGAGCTATTCGCGTCTTTTGAAACACGTTCTAGAAGGTGGGGGAGGGTACTGGATGGTCTACCTTGTTCAAACGCTCCCAAAGACATCAGCTGCGCACCGGCACTGACACCAACCAAGACAATGCGTGCCGGGGAGCCTGTCCAGAGCCGGTTTCTCCCACTCCACCCTCCTCTGCTCTCCTTTCAATAGTGGAGCGTCCTCCGCTAGCCCACCACTGCGACTCTGCAGCAGGGCAGCTGCAATCTGAGAGCCTTACCTGCGGCAGTGCGAAGACCCAAAAGAAACCGTCTTTCGCTGCCACCAACACCCCGTGCCATTCCTACGCACCCCTCCAAAGTCCTGTAACCATCTACTTCTTCCATCTGCCCACGAGAAACTGTAAACCGGATTTCCCCCCCGCCACGACTGAATGGAAGCTCTATACGGAACTGACTTCTGGATATGCCCTAGGTTGAGTTAAAGCGATGTCTGGAAAGAAAAAGAAGGGGAGGAAAGTAGGAGGGGGCAGCTCAAGCCCTGTCCAAGTTAGTCAGAAGGCGGTGTTAGGCGGGAAGCGCCTACTGAAGAAACAGCTGGGCTACACACTGGCCATACAGATCGCAGTTCTAGGAACCGTGTCCTTCGTCCCAGAGGTAAGACTGTATGACTGTCGCATGCTTATTCTTTTCACTGTCTGTGTCTCTCTTCCCCACCCACAACTACTCCTACCCCTCGGTTCGGCCTGCGTGCATCCTGGAGAAGGACTCCAGCGCTGTGAAGAGCTGTGTTTTCCGGACCCACTCATAAATTGTGGTTGTCACTGAACAGAGATCTGCAAATCTGCTGTATGCGACAGCGACCAAACCCTCTGTCCTGCCAGTTGCTCACTGACCCAGAACACAGGCACAGTGGACGGGAGCCCCAGCCTCCTGGGTCGCAGAGCCTGAGGGCCTTGAGGACCCAGGTGATGCTAGGAAGTCTCAAGCGTCCCAAACGGGTTGGAGCTAGAGTTTCCATCCCAGAAGCGCTTCTGCCTGCTTCGGGCACACATGTGCACGCAACACACACACACACACACTCACGCACGCACGCACGCACGCACGGCTGACATTTCGGCCCAACGACCCATCTTCAAGAGTCCCTTAAACAGTCATTTCGGCCCTCTGGGGAGCAGCTGGGAAACTGAAATTCGTGGATGAGCCCCTGGGTGCCAACCGCCAGTGCAGTCGGGCTTTGTTTATGTGCCTCGGTCGCCACCTTGAGGTGGGAGCGCAAGAGTGCGCTGGGCTCAGAGCCTCGAGGACCCACCGTGCAGATGTCGCTAACAGCTAGGGCAACCTCCGGGACAGTTTAAAAGAAAAGCCCAAGAAAGACCCCCTGGAGCAGAGGAGCCCGGGGACAGTACTGTCTTGGAAAACCCGGGCCAAGAGATGGCAGGGCAACACCTGCATAATAGCTAATGCCATTCTCAGCAGAATACAAAATTGGGGTTAGAGAACAGATCCGAGGCAGGGACTGTGGTTCGGGAACTTTGGGCACTAACTACCCAGGCTAGCTTGAGATGCAGTCTTGGCTCCCGTAGGGCGATGGACCCTATGCTCTTCTGCAAGGACCTGGCTCAAGGTCTGCAATCTTAGGTTGCTTTGCTTTCCATCTCCAGGAAGGGAGACAAAGGTCTTAGAGATGCAAACATTCCCCAAGGTCATAAGGAGAGGTCTGTAGGTGAGAACTGAGGACAGAAGAGAAACATTCAGACAGCACAGCTATCTGCTGAAAAAGCTGGGTCTAGGGTGGCCCAATTTCCAAGAAATCGGTGCTTCCAAGTGTGTTAAGAATGGGTTTGGTAAAACTAAGTAATGTGTTATTAATTGTATCACCTGCTTTCCATCTCCTGTCCTGCCATCTTCTGAAGCCCGTTTTCACTCGCTGTTCTGCAGATATTTTTGCTATCTGGATACTAAGATTTAAAGAGCCCTCTTGCTGACTCCTGCAACAACCTACTGCGGTTGTTCTTTGTTGTTCCTGGAAAACTGCCTTCAAGGCTTGGAGGCATCTTACAAGGCCATCCCAAAGGGCCTCCTCAGAGAAGTGCCCCTAGGGCACTCCTGAGATTTTTTTCACTGCTACTTGGGTACATAAATGTTATTTAAATATGATGTTTTACAAAAGAAGAATTGTTTAAGAAAAAGGACACTTGGGAACTATTTTGAGTTATATGAAAGCTTAAACCAGAGCTGGCTGACACCAACTGGGGCCTGACAGTATTTGGCCAGCAATAAATAAATAATGAAATAAAATTTGTAAATAGGTCCACAGCAATCTGATCCTAATGGCCAACAGGAAATGTTTTCTCTGAAAGGAGAAGCAACAGGCCTCTAAGGCAGACCCTTCTCTTCTGATTCATGCCACAGCCCAGCAAATCAACAGTGCCTTCACTCGTGTGGCAAGCTCAGTGTTATTGAATACAGTACTGAATTTTCCTGGGGAATCCCAATTATAGAAACACCTGTGCTAAGTAATGTTATTCTAATCCACTATGAAAACTGTAAGTATGTAATAGCCCTCAAATCATCTCATTTCTCAGTCACAGTGGGGTGGGCCAACTTCATGGAAGAACATTAGACTTGTACAATGCCCCAGAGCCTTACCTCAAAGGAAGCTTGCCTTTGCTATACATAATTCTGGCCATTCATTTTCTCTTAAATGGAAGGGGTATACACTGGGGCCAACATAACTGGCAGAAAGCAAGCTTAGGTAGAAACATCAGTTAAAGAAACTGGGGCACACATTGAATAGGCAGTCAGAGACCGATTCCATGACTTTTAAACAAAACCCTTGCAGTATAATTTGACATTATTCAATGGACACACTTCACTTTATTGTAAATAGAACATTAATGGAAAATGTAATGAAATTAAACTATCATAAATAAAGGTATGGTAGGGAACCATTGAAGCCCTCTACTAGCACTCCAAAACCCATATAAATTAGCTATACTTTAAAAAATATCAAGCTAACCTTTCTGAAATGCTCCGTGAAAGAAGGCATCAGGACAACAGCTGATTTACCACTGAAGGCTACTGAAGCTAATGCTGCTGAAATGGCCACATGAAAAGAGAAAGGCTAATCACTCATCCAAATGTTTCTCTGACATTCTACATGGAATTGTGGGATTTTTTTAACCAAAATAAAAATGATCCAGGTAATTAGCACATGTATCACAGAGAGAGAGAGAGAGAGAGAGAGAGAGAGAGAGAGAGAGAGAGAGAGAGAGAGAATACAATGAAAGGTTATATTTCAACCACAGAAGTAAACTTTCCTCACTAAAATTCCAAGTACCCCTCACAATAACTGTGATACTGTGTTATCTTTTCACCATCAAGTGAAAAGCATTCACACTACCTCATAGGTGCTGCTAACTGACTAAAGAGACTGAAGTTTGCTATTCGCTAACATGACTGTCATTCCATTTAGTATACACTCGAGTCACACCAGAAACACTGAATAAATCAACATGACACAGATTGTAATGCCTCATAAAAGACAGACAAGGGCCCACTCCCCAGTAGGTGCCAGGAGAGTGGCTTACTGACATTACCTTTCTGAAGAAGTCTGAGTATTTGCCTCAGAAATTTGATGGTTTATGCATTGTATTTTTAAGACTGAATTTGGTATCCCATAATTTTAAAATTTGGTCCTTAACAATCTTTCTTCTCAAACTATGGATCACTTTTTAAAATGCCTAAATATAGGATTTCTGTTGCATATGTGTTATTTCATTAAGTGCCTAATATGTGAAAAGAAAATAATTAAAAGCATGTTAACCAAGAACTTATTTTTTGTATTTTTATAATTCAATAAACATTAATAAAAAATGATTTTTATAAAATATGCCAGCAAAGTATTATGTTTGGCGTTTGATAATTCCATATGATGTTATATTATCTTATTCAGTATATACTATTTAAATTAAATTACCCAGTTATTTTTATCAACCAACAAATTATACATATTTCTAAAATACAAATTCTTAAATTATATATTTCTAATTTACCAAGTAATATATCTAAAAACATCTTAACAAGAGAGTTTATGGTTATATGCAATTCTAATAGCATTGTTTATTATAAAATCAGTTCTAAAAAATTCAAACTGTATTTCAAATCAAAATGTTTAATATAATTGCCAGGCAAAATGTCTTTAACCTCATACATGTCTTTATCACATATCATAATCATACATATATGATAGAGATGTTGGCTTCTTGAACTCAAACAATACAGGTTGAAGGAATAAGCCAATGTTCCCAAGGATCTGAATATTCACTATTATTTAAATAGCTCATTGGATGTTACTGACTTTCTAGTTTTTATTAGAATTTGTTATATTGGGTTTGAGTATATTCTTTCCAATAGGGGTGGAGAGGGAAACAGCCATGTTGAAAGTCTGCAGCATGTGTTCACCCCACGTTCATTTCTATCTCTTCAAGAAAAAAGAGAATGAAAAGCTTCTCTCGTGCATGCTTAAAAGTTCATGAATTGTAGGCTCTGGGGAAAACGTTCAAACTCAAGAGTTCATACAAAAACCTCTTTTAATTGTATGTAGCATGTTACCATCAGACTTTCAAAGTTGATGAAGCTCAGTACTAAAATGAATATTAAGCAAACAAGTGCTGACTACACTCACAAGAATTAGCATACTTCAGATTATAGTTTATAAATTTTTAAGGACATGAGCATCATGATATGGTTGTCATAGAAACTGCAACAATATGTCACTTAAATTAATTTTCTATGCAGTATAAGGCCTAGGCCTACATCACTCCAATACAAGTTTGAAAAGCAAAAGAAATTCAGTAAGGGTCCAACTTCTACCGACTTAGAAAATGGTAAAGAACAAGTTTTTAAAAAAAAAAACAATACTTTTTAATTACATAGTAAGATGGAAATTTAATAAAGGTTATAAAATGCTTCTAAATGAGTACATTGTGAAAAAAGTTTTTATTAATAATCAGCTACTTCTCTTAGTATTCCTTCCTCTTGTTACATGGTCCTATTTATAGGTAACAAAAATTATTGGTTATTATGTGTTACTTAATTATTAAATTATGGATGCTCTTTATGTTCTTGAGAGATGGGTGCAGTTTCTTTCACATTATAAATTCAGAACAACTAGACCAGAATTTTAATATTTTTAGTGATTATTTCAACAGTCCCTCTGATTTAGAAGGAAGTGTCACTGCATTACTACAAAAACCTTCATAGTATATCACTGCCAGGGATGCTCTGGTGACATTAATGGCTCAATTATTGGAACAGAAAAAGCTTATGAAAATAAAGCATATTTCCCAAAGAATAGTTATAGCAGAAGATTTGAAGTCCTAAATTAATCTGTCTTTTGGGCTACCAAATATCTTTTCCTTATATTTTCTATCATTGAACATTTCAATATGTAACATACCCATGAAAAATTTGAATATACACATTATATATTTAAACTCTTATTTATCTTGCATATTTTGTATGTAATTTAGTCTTTGTTAGTAATAATTTCAATTAATTACAGAAAGAAATTTCATAAAACTATCAATAAAAATATTGTACTTCTAAAATTAATTTTTGAAAAGTGAATGAAGGATAGCACGTTTTTTAAAGTCTGAAAAATAATCTGAAAGGGAAAAGATAAACGTATATAACATATTCTTCTTGATAAGATTAAGAGGATTCCAAAGCTTTTAAATGCAAGTTTTCCTGACAATTAACAATGAAAAGCAGATGTTTACAAAGCTGTTTCCTATGCTGTCTTAAAAGATGATAAAGGATGGTTTGTGGATAGTAGGAACGACAAGCCAGATAACTGCTTGCCGGGTGTGTATTTAAAAAGCATTTTCATTGGCTCACTTATTGTTAATAGAGAAAGAAAACACTTTGTGCTGCACACACTGTGTGACTGTGACTATAGAAACTGCCATCGTAAAGTCCTCAAAAACTCTTCAGATGTAATTTACAAAGATAATAATAACACAGAATTATTTCACTTCTCTGAATGCCACACATTTGCATACCAGGACTTCGTACAATGTAGTCATAATGCACATTCATAATGGCAAGGGCTCCATAGCACTTTAGCTGCAGCACACGATCTGTGCATTACACAATCTGTCTCACCAAATTCTACTCACTGTTATCTAAATGTCCATCTTAGTAAGCCAGGTGTTCAATGCATACAGAACTGAGGGACCCCATTAACCACTGTAGAACCATTGTAAGAAAGTGCCAGGAAGCTGAAAACCATGTGACCTTGAAAATAGTAACAGGCTATTACATGGGAAAGTTTCAAGTGAATATTTTTTTAAAGTTATATGTGATAACCACAGACCTTTATTACCAGAAATAAACTTCAAAACTTGCTGATGTTCAGTGTCTAGATGGTTTTGATATTATTATCTATTGAACCAAGTATGTGCTAGCTGATTTTAATGTTTAATTTTTTAATATTCATTTTGGGGTTTTTGTGGGGGTTATTTTTTTGTTTTTGTTTTTGTTTTAGCTTTTTGTTGGTGGTAGTGGGTTTGGGTTTAGTTTGGTTTGGTTTGGTTTGGTTTTTCAAGACAGGGTCTCTCTGTGTAACTCTGACTGTTCTAGAACTTGCTCTGTAGATCAGACTGACCTCGATCTTACAGAGATCCACTTGCCTCTCTCTCCCAAGTGCTGGGGTTAAAGGCTGTACCACCACTGCCTGGCCACTTCTGATGCTTTTTATATTTGTCAAAATGGAAAATATATTTTTGAAGCACAGTGAGGAGAAAAATAAAGCAAGAAACACAACTTGTAACATTACCTGGATGAAATAAACTGAGCATAAATACCTAATTAGGAAAATTTTTGAATACACTAAAATATTTATGTTAAAATTAAATTTTTATTTATATGGAAAAATATGACAGGTAATTTTTGTCCCTACAGCTTAATAAATATCACTAACCGGTAGGCATTTATTCTTGTGAATACTATTGCTGAAATTAAATATATTTCACCATGAACTTTCAATTCATCCTCAAATTATGGTAACATATAAAGTACATTCACATACTTGGCTTCATTCAATTAAAAAGGGTGTTTTGAAATGTAAGTTTAACATTACATGAACATTGCAATGTATATTAAGACCATGATACTGAACCATAAGGAAAAAGGAAACTCTTTTAGCCAACAATATTTTAGTCCTTGGTGTTATTTTGTTAGCTAAAAGATCACTAAAATCTCCAACAGTCTCTCTATGACCCTATCTTCATATAATGTGTAATATACAACAGGGAAAAGCTTGTAAAACTGCCTTAGTTTGTAAAAAGTCAAATTAATGAAAATCTAAATTTTACAGATGGAATTCCAAAGTTTTTACTCTCATTCTCATTTTCAAATAGCTCTTTAGGATAACATTTACCCGCTAATGTTTAAGAAATAGTTTGCAAAGTCAGTAAGATATTTGCTTTTATCCCCGCCTTCTCTCTCTCTCCAGGGCCTTACTGTATCTCAGGATATCCTAGATGGAACTCAGCATGTAACCCAGTCCAGGCTTGCCTTGAGCTTTCAGTCATCCTTCCTCAGCCTTTCAAATATCACTGGTGTTTTCTTGTGAGGGTGAATTATGTATATGGATTTTTTTTAAGTCAGAAGAGCTTCCAGAATGACAGGAAGTGAAACACACTGTTAACATCAGCAATGAAAAACTTTTTTAGGTACCAGACTGCTCTAGTTAGCTTTCTGTTGCTGTGAAAAACACCACGACCAAAAGCAACTTAGGGAGGAAAGGGTTTATCTAGATTATATTTCCAGGTCACAATCACTCAATGAGGTAGTCAGGGCAGGAATTGAAGCACAAACTAAGAAAGCTGGTGCATTATCTATCTATCTATCTATCTATCTATCTATCTATCTATCTATCTATCTATCTTCTATCTTCTATCTTCTATCTATCTATCTATATGTCTCTCCAATGTCTGTCTCTGTCTCTTTGAGTAAAAGATCATGATTTTATTGTCTTCATAACAAAATTAGCTTAGAACTGGATACTTGGTCCTTTCTCTCCTTATAGCCTCTAAGTTCAAAATGCTCACACATCTTACTAGCCAGAATTCTCTTAGAATCACAGTTAGGCTCAACAAACTCAAGTCTCAAAGCAATCTTCTTTGTAGTTTTAGTTGTTTTTTTTTGTTTTATTTTTTGTTTTTTGTTTTTACTGGAAAATAGGCTTAGTCTGCCCACCACAGCCACTCTGTTTCCTGTCATCCGGCCACTTTCCCTGGGCAGACAAAAAACTCTTGCCCTTCTAATCTGTCACTTTGGTGGGGCTGGTGCTTGCCACATTTCTTGCAGAAAATCTGGCGGGTCTTAGGAATATTCAACATTTGCAGGAATGATATTGGTATACAAAGCTGCTCTCTCTTACATTCAGTACCTTTCTTATACAGCTCAGGCCCACCTGTCCGATGATGGACCCTCCCACAATGGACTAGGCCCTCCCACATCAATTGGCAATCAAGAAAATGCCTCACAGACGTGCCCACAGGCAAATCCGAAAAGAGGTTTTAAGACTGGATTGTGAGCCGGGCAGTGGTGGCACACGCCTTTAATCCCAGCACTCAGGAGGCAGAGACAGGCGGATCTCTGTGAGTTCGAGGCCAGCCTGGTCTACCAAGTGAGTTCCAGGAAAGGCGCAAAGCTACACAGAGAAACCCTGTCTTGAAAAACCAAAAAAAAAAAAAAAAAAAAAAAAGACTGGATTGTGTCACACTAATTTGTTCTTATGTTTAATCTATTTCCTACTATTGCACAAATTCTTCTCTAACAGTTATTAGAAGTACTATTCTTTTATTCTTTGACAAATCTGAGCACACAAAATGTAAACTTCAGCATCCTGCTTTCATTTTTATCCCTACATCTGGAAAAGCATCAAAATATAAATGTTTTTTGCCAAATGACTAATATTTATAAACATACAGAAGAGGTATCTTGCAATGAGCAGATGTCTTTTGGTCTGTAATTACAGGTTCTCTCCAGCTTATAATGGCCTGACTTAAAATTCTTCAACTTTGCAATGGTAGAAAGTGATACATAGCCTTGAATACTCATCTTCTTCTGGGGATTGTTAAGACCCTCTACTGAGATGCTGGATAGCCACAATGAACTTCTAGTCAGCCATATGAACATGAAGGACATAAGAGACCAGCACTCCATATTACTAGCCCAAATGGCTGGTAGGTCAGGTTATTACATGCATTTTTAACTAGTGATACTTTCAGCCTGTAACTAATTATGTTTTCAACTTGTCATGGGTTTATCTGGATGTAATTCCTTACATAGAAGACATCTGCACTACTTCATAAGCAGTTAAAAATTCAGTAGCTAATAGTCTACTGCATTTCCATACAAGTGCTCAAGTACTACTGCAAATTATTTTATGAAAAATTCAGGAGTACTAAGAAAATCAGGCCCTATCTAGATTATGAGATAAGGTTGCTAAGATCCAAGAAGAGTAAGAAAAAGAATCATAGTATCTGGATCTCACTGGTACAGGGCAAACAACCCTCAAAAATCATTGCAATAGATTCACTGCATGCTGCATCAGATACATGGAAAGAAATGGTCATTCAACTGTCCCAAGAGGCAGAGTCTACCCAGAAGTGGGAATACAGCATCATCTTTGCTGAGCATATATGGGTGTACATAAAGACAAGCTAAAATACTAGAATGACACTGTACTAGACAAGATGCTAACATACAATCTAATCAACAAACTTTGAAAATACCTTATACAGATCATCCAAATGTAGGATTTTTTCCACTGCAATGTCCTAGAGTACATATATTGACAACTCTCCATTTACATCATCCCTGCTTCCTGAGTACCATTGCTTTTCTAATTTTTTTAAGATGTTTTTATTTTATGAGCATGTTTTTTTTTCCCCAAATGTATATCTGTACACCACATATATGCAGTGCCTATGGAGGCCAGAAGAGGGCGTTGGACCCCCTTGGAAATGGAGTCACAGATGGTAGTTAGCAACCATGTAGGTGCAGGGTATCTCTCCAGCCCCGTAAGTACCACTTCCTCACTTACTGTTGAGAAAACAAAAGCACCTCTCATAGCAGGTGTCCTAAAAATTCCTGTACATGAAGACTCCACAAAACTCAATCAGAATCAAGAACCTTAAAATTTCTTTTGTTCATAATCCAAATGTATCTGGTCAAACTATTTTTCTGCCTAGTCCTGATTTCTCATCTTTGAAATACACATATTTTTTTACTTCGTTACAGAAAATCAATGAAAAGGGTGTTTCCAGGCCAACTCATAAAGAATTTCCTTTTTTTATTCTTAATTGATTTTCTTAAAGCAATGCTTGCAGAAGATAAAAGCTAACATTTCACTAAAAAGCTTATGCAATACTAGGTCCCTGCCACACCCTCCTCCCTCCCATGTGTGTGACCCCCAGCAATCACAGCCAAATCCTCTGGCTTTCTTTTGATATTTAGCTCCACATTTTTTTTTTCCGAGACAGGGTTTCTCTTGTGTAGCTTTGCGCCTTTCCTGGAACTCACTTGGTAGCCCAGGCTGGCCTCGAACTCACAGAGATCCGCCTGGCTCTGCCTCCCGAGTGCTGGGATTAAAGGCGTGTGCCACCACCGCCCGGGCCAGCTCCACATTTTTTAAATGCCACGCTTTTAAATGTACCATAAGGTTTTGCACATGTGCTGATTTCTTTAGTCACTACCCAAGGTCTTCTTGTTTTGACAGATGGAATATTTAGTTCTCTCATATCTTCTCCCCATATTCTCTGTATAATAATGCAATAACCTGAGGCTGAATAAATGATTCAGCAGTTAACAGCACATACTGCTCTTTATAGAGGACCACAGTTCAATTTCCAACACACATATCAGACAGCTCACAACTCCCTGTGAAGTCAGTTCCAGGATCTGACACCTCTAACTTGTGAGGGCACTTGCATTCACATACACATAATTAAAAATAAAAACAATAATATAACTTTAATCTAATTCAAGCCAGTTCTTCCATCATCATACAAAATAAATTTGTTTACAGAAGAATCAATTATCATACTACAAGTACATATCACTTTTTATACCTTTTTTTTTTTTTTAGTTTTCCTGTTGAAAACTCTGTTTATAAAATTTACTTTCTCCCTCTTGACCTATCATCACTTTCTCCATATTTGTCTATCAACATTATTTCCCCAATAGTCAAATATATTAGTTAATGTATGCTTTGGTAACTATCTGTGTCAATTTTGCTGGATCACAATTTCCGAGGTATTTAGTCCAATATTATTCTTAGAATTTCTGTGAGGGTGTGATAGGTGGGTGTCTTAGTCAGTTATTGCTGTGAAGAGACACCATGACCATGACAACTCTTTTTTTTTTTTTTTTTTTTTTTTTTTTTGCTATTTCAAAATGCTTTATTTTCACTTGGTCCCGAGACTTGGGAGGGGCTCCAGAGCGGTTAACAAAGCTGCCTAGAGGTTGGGGTGAAGGTCCTGAGACTGGCTGGTGCAGAGCAGAGGAGGGAGCCCCATGGAAGGTGAGGCCTCCTAGTCATGCTTGAGAGTGAGCCTCTCGAAGAGGTACTCGGCCAGAGATGGCCGGGGCACACCAGTCTGTGCTGGCACACCGGTCTGTCCCGGCTGCGGCCCAGCCACCCTGCGGAGGTTGGTCAGGTAGTTGCCCATCTTCTTGATGAGCTTCACCTCCTCATCCAGGAAATGGTTTTCCAGGAAGTCACAGAGGTGAGGATCTGTGTGAGCAGAAGCCAGGGCATGAAGATCCAAGAGGGCCTGGTTCAGGCTCTTCTCCAGGACCAAGGCAACTTCCATGGCCTCCAGGGATTTACCCCACTCATCTTGAGAAGGCTTCTGCACATCCTGGAAGAGCGCGCGGCCTCCGCGTTCGTTCTGCATCTTGAGCAGCCGCTCGGCGGCCTCACGCTTCTTCTCGGCCAGTTCGCGGAAGAAGTGGCTGACACCCTCCAGAGCCAGGTCATCCCGGTCGAAATAGTAGCCCAGAGAGAGGTAGGTGTAGGAGGCCCGCAGGTGCAAGTTGACCAGGCGGTTCACGGCAGCCTCCACTTCGGTGGAATAGTTCTGACGGACCTGGGAGCTCATGGCTGATGCGCAGGATGGAGCTGACCGCGGAGAGACGGTGCTGGCGGGTCCTGGGGGCCGATGGCAGCGCGGAGATGGTCCCGGAGGCTGCGACTGGAGACACTGAGAGGCGGCTGGGCGCTAACAAAGGGAGGCCCGGGGTCTGCTCTGTCCAAACACTGTTGAAGCAAGACACAGACTCAGGATCTCCGGGCGCTCGACAACTCTTATAAAGGAAAACATTTAATTATGGCGGTTTGCTTACAGTTCAGAGATTTAGTCCATTATCATCATGGCAGGAAGCAAGGCAGTATGCAGGCAGACATGGTGCTTGAAAAGGAGCTGAGAGTTCTTACATCTTGACTCACAGGCAACAGGAAGTGGTCTGAGATACTGGGTGTGGCTTGAGCATATATGAGATCTCAAAGCCTGCCCCTACAGTGACACATTTCCTCCAACAAGGCCACACTCACTTCCACAAAGCCACACCTCCTATAGTGCCACTCCCTTTGGGGACCATTATCTTTCAAACCACCACAGTGGACTTCATCAACTTGGTTGAAGATATCAATAGAACTAAGCACTGAGCCTCCCCCAGGGGACAGTCCTTGGACTATAACTGGGACATTGTCCTTCTCAGTCTCCAGGCTGACTGTCATCTACTGTATTCTAGACTTCAGTGTGACACTGAGACAGCTGATTTCTGGTTCTATGTGACTTACTATTTTCTCTTTCTGGATGCCTTCAGTTCCTGACACTTTTTTAATTTTTATTTCTTTTTCTTCACAATTCGGTTTTCTATTCTCTTTGCCTGGAATGCGTTGGACTTCTAAAATGATTGTCTGAAATGTGAGCCTCTTCTTTGCATCCCATCATCTCCTTATCTTTACCCTAGACTCCAGGTGCTTCTGGGAAGGCTTTCTTACTCTTACAGAAGAACACAGGTCCATAAAGACCCTTTACCACCACATCTCTAAACTTCCTCCTTTTAAAGGTGGCCGTCATTCCTTGAATGGCAAGAACCAGGAACCATTTAAGTACAAGGATGAAAAAGGTAATTACAAAAATTCAAAAATATATAAAACTGTTCCCAGTAACAACAATAATGCTACAAATTTGTAAAATGAGATTTTAACTGAATAACGATAGCTAAAGGATGGAATCTAAGACTTCAGTGACAGTACTGCACTGTTAACCAGCCTAAACTTCAAAACTCCAGTCTTACAAAATACATTCATTGCTTAAGACATTGTAGTCAAAAGCTTTCCTTGATGTTATGTGATGTGAACATGATAACCACCACACTATAGAGGACTCTCACTATTATGGACTCACCATAAGTATTCAGATAATGCTAATCTCAGCTCTATTCAGGATGCCAATGTCTATGTATATTATTAGCAATATGGTTTCCCTCCACCCCAAAGTTTCATGCATGGAAAACTTGCATGACTGCAGTGTGGCGTGGTGGAACTTTCCAGAGGTAGGACCAAATGGAAAGTATTTAGGGCCTGGGGGCTCCAGCCTCTCAGTGCATTAATGCTGTCCTGAGAGACTAGGGAAAATATGGTAAAAGTGAATTCGTTCCCATGACTGTAGGTAGCAAGATGAGGAAGACAAGGAAGAGGAGGAACAGCAGCAGCAGGCCTAGCTCCTTCCTGGTTTCTTCCTTCCTTGAACACAAAAATCTGCCCCTTTGCACTTAACCAGTTACCATTGTGCTTTTCCACCACACTGTGAGACAAGTAGTGCTCACCAGAAAGCTGGCAACCACGATGTTTGGACCTTCTAGTCACCAGACTTGTGAGACAAATAAACCTATTCCTCTTCTACATTACCCAGTATCCAGTATTTTGTGATAATACAAAATGGATTAAGACAATTACTTTTTTCTGTATGTCCAATCAAAATTCCAGTAACACTTGATGTTCTGCCCATTGGGTTCTCTACACCCCTTTAAAACTGTGGGTCCTGGAGTCATGCACTACTCACTGAAAACAATTGACATGTGTTCTCACAAAATGTCACAGCAAGAGGACAGGGCATTGATTTTTTTGTCATATAATACTTTTATTTATCCTTAATCACACTTGGTGTTTTTGATCATTTGCTTAATAAAGCCAAGCTCTGTGCTTCGTTCCTCTTATCTAACAGCTGGGAGGCTCAGAAAAGAGGATCAAGAGTCCAAGGCCAGCCTTGGGTACACAGTAAGATCCTGTCTCAAACAAACAAATAAAAAACTACAGCAACCACAAAAGTCCTTAGATGATTCTGATCAATGATACAGTGTCTCCCCTAAAAAACAGCATTCCTACAAGCTTCCAGATAATCTTGCTTGACCATGCGCAGTTATCTTTTGGTACAACCTGTCTCACCTTGGATGGGCAACTTCCAGGAGAAAGGAACTACAAGAGGGAAACACAAGCCCTGTGCTGTGATTATTCCCGTCCCTATATAGGGTGGAAGCCATCTTTCTTCTCTGGTGTCCCTTCAACCACCCAAGTGGGAGAGAGGCTGCCCCTCGCTGTGTGTGCCAACACAGTCCTGTCTGCTGAAAGATCAGGCTTTGTCTCTTTTTCAGCCTTCAGTCTCTTTACACAGTCCCCAAAATCTAACAACCAACATGTTGCATTCTGAAAACTGTATTATATTCCTTTTTAAACTTTCTAAAAGAATAAGCATAATACTAACTGTAACTAGAGAAATAATTTTAAGGTTATTGGAAAAAGGTTTTTTTAAAGACTCCCACACCCTGCCCCAGACAAGGAAATTGAATAGCCTCAATGTAGTTTTCAACTTTTTTTGTATTTATTACAATGGATATGCATATATACAAAGAAGCATAAGGAGAAAAAGCCAGAAAGACACACAATAAATTCAGGTTTCAACACTAAGTAAGATAGAAACTCATTGCTGGGCTTACTGCAGAGAAATTACATGACATTGTGTTTTTACATTGTTCTAATACAAATCCTAAAGCGGTAAAAAGCAAGGAAATCAGAGAGAAGTTTGGTGAAATAATCCCAGGAGAGAAAGATAATCACCTCAATGGGGTCAAACTCGAGATGGCTTTTGAAGAAGGAGCTATGGGATTTACCGAGGACTCTCAGAACTACATGAAAGAGTCCAGTCTGTTTGCCTATTCTTTGGCTTGATTGCCTGGGAGGGGCTTTCTATTTGAGGTTTATATAATATAGACAAGATATAATCCTCTGTCAGATTAGTAGATGGCAAAGATCTTCTATAGGCCAGTACTTCACTCTGGTGATTATTTCTTTTGCTGCATAGAGCTTTTTTATTTCATGTAATTCCATTTGTTAACTCTTGCTATTGTCTCTTAGGCTATTAGAGTCCTATTTGGAAAATCCTCACTATGATTTATATCCTGTAGTGCTTACCCTACTTTTTCCATGGTAACTTCAAACTTTCAAGTCTTGTTTGTTTGTTTGTTTGTTTGTTTTTGTTTTTTGAGAGAGGGTTTCTGTCTCAAAAAATGTATGTATGTCCCACATAGCTCTGGCTGTCCTGGAACTTGCTCATAGACAAGGCTAGCTTTGAATTCAGAGAGATCACCTACCTCTGCCTCCTTTTAAAGGCATGCACCCCCACCACCTGGCAAACTTTCAAGTCTTACATTAAGACACTTAATTGATTTTGACTTGGTTTTTGCTCAGAAAGGGAGTGGGGGTCACATTTCATCCATCTGCATGTAAGTATCCATTTTCCCACAGCATTTGTTGACAAGGCCAACATATCTCTAATAGTTGACTTGGTCCATTTGCCCCAGAGCAGATGGCTATAGCTGCATGGGTTTATTTCTGGGCCCCCATTCTGTTCCAAGATCACTGTGTCTGCTTTGAGTCAGTGGCTGGAGATGTCATCACTATGACATACATGGTGTACTTGGACATCATCTACTATGGATGACACTCTCAGCATTGCTCTTTCTACTAAGATTTCTTTGACTATTCAGGGTCTTTTGTGATTCCATATGAGTTTGGGACTTTTTTCTGTTTCTGTGACGAATATTGGAGTTTTGGTGGGACTGCGGGGACTCTACATGTAGATCACTTTTGGAAATGGGAGCCAGTTTCACAATATCAGTTCTCCTCATCCATTAACATGGGATATCTTTCCACATTCTAGTGTACTCTTCAGTTTCCTTCTTTGTTTCATGGGGTGTTGTTTTTTCAGAAGTCTTCCCCCAACATTAATATTCCTCAATGCATTTTATGACTGTTGTGAATGGACTATTTTTCTTGATTAGTCTTGCTAGGCAAATTCATTACTGATCTTGTATGCTGATTTTGTATCTCACAACTTGGCTAAAAGTGTTCATTAAATCTAAGAGTTTTATGATGGGATCTTTGGGGACCTTTAGGTATCAGATCATGTCATCTGCAAACATGAATAATTTGAATTCATTCCTTTTTTTTTTTTTTTTTTTTTTGGTTTTTTCGAGACAGGGTTTCTCTGCGTAGCTTTGCGCCTTTCCTGGAGCTCACTTGGTAGCCCAGGCTGGCCTCGAACTCACAGAGATCCGCCTAGCTCTGCCTCCCAAGTGCTGGGATTAAAGGCGTGCGCCACCACCGCCCGGCATTTGAATTCATTCTTTACTATTTATATCATTTCTTTATCTTGACTTACTATTCTGATTAAGGACTCAAGCACTATACTGAAGTATGGGTCGTCAAAGTGCACACCCCTGTCTCATTTCTGATTTTAGAAGAAAGGCTTTAAGGTTTTCCCTAGTTAGTATTAGTTTGCCTTAGGTTTGCCTTACAGCCTTCATAATACTGAGGAATGTTCTTCCTATTCCTAGTTTCCTCAGAGAGTTCTTCATAAATGGTATTGGATTTTGCCAAAAGTCTTTCTATACCTATTGACATGACTGTGTGATTCCTATTCCTGAGTTTATGTGCTGTATTACATTTATGGATTTGCCTATGTTGAACTATCCTTGCATCTCTATACAACCAACTTGATTGTGTTTATAAACTTTTTGATAAGGGAAGGGGTGGTGATCTCATTTCATCCATCTACATGTAAGTATCCATTTTCCCACGGCATTTGTTGAAATGGCCATTGTTTCTCAAATAGTTGATTTAGGCCTCTTTGCTTGACAGCAGAGCTCTTCTGTAGCTGAGTGGGTTTATATCTAGGTCTTCTATTCGGCTCCAATCTTTCTAAGCAATTTGGTATATATGTAATTTACTGAGAATTTTTACATCTATGTTCATCTGGGAAATTGGCCTATAGTTTTCTTCTCTGCTGGATCCTTGCTCAGTTTTAGTATCTGGATAATGTTCATAGAGTGAATCTGATGGAATTCCTTCCCTTTCTACTTTATGGAATAGTTTCAGGAGCATCTGTGTTAATTCTTTTTTAAGATAATGGTAGGATCTAGCAGCAAATTCATCTAGTCCTAGGCTATTCTTGATTGGAATTTATTATTGCTTCAGTCTTGCTACTTATTATGAATCTATTTAACTTATCTATTTCTCCTGATTTGATTTTGATAGGTTACATGTTTCTGTGAATTTATCCATTTCTTCTAAAATTTCACGATATTCCTTAAAGACCTTTAATACTTATTGTAATGTCTTTTTCATCTCTAAAAAGAGTCTTTTTAGAGGCTTTATTTGAGTCCTCTCTCTCTCTTTTTTTTGTTAATTTGGCTATAAATTTGTTGGCATGCTTATCTTTTCAAAAAACAAACTCTGTTTTATTGGCTCTTTTTATTGTTTTCCATCTCCATTATATTAATTTATAATCTGCTCTTTATTATTTTTCTCCACTTATTAATGTGGGCATAAGTTTACTCTTATTTTCCTAAGTCCTTTAGTGCATCACTGAATTATTCTACTTATCCTTGGTTTTTGTTTGTTTGTTTGTTTGTTTGTTTTTTGAGACAGGGTTTCTCTGTGTAGCCCTGGTCATCCTGGAACTGGCTCTGTAGACCAGTTCAATACTGGTCTCAAACTCAGAGATCTGCCTGCCTCTGCCTCTGGAGTGCTGGGATCGAAGGCATGAGCCACCACTGCCTGGCTAATCCCTGGGGTTTTTTTTGGGGGGGGGGTTAATATATACACATTCATAGCTACAAACTTCCCTCTTAGAATTACCAAAGATTCAGGTAAGTTGTTTTTGTACCATTTGATTCCAGGAATATTTTAATTCCCTCCTGAGTTTTTTAGTGGCCCACTGTTAATGCAAGCATGTTCAGTCTCCATGTGTTATTACAGTTTTTGGATTTTCCTATTGATTTCTAGTTTTATTCCATTATCATCTGAGATTACTTTGAATTTTTGCATATGGAAGATTCTATAAACATCTGTTATGATCATTTTTCTCTATGATGCTATGTAACTCTAAAACCTGTTGACAGGGTGGGAGGTCTGGATTATCTATTGATGACAATAGGGTTGAAGTCACCTAGTATTACTATATCTGGAACCTTCAGAGCCATCTGATGCTGTGGTGTCTGTTAGTGTTTGTTTTATGAAACTGGGTACATTCATGCATATTTACAATCATTATATCTTGTTGATAGACCATTTACTTCTATAATATTAATTATTCTCTTCAAATATATTAATATTCTTCTCTGACTTTGACTTAAAATATGCATTGTTTAGTAGGATGTCTATTGCTGCTTGGTATGTGAGAATTTCATTTCATCTGCAATTGTTTTTGGCCAAGATGGGAATATTATACATTTCCTCCTGACAAGGACACTGGTGGCCATATGCTGGCCAAAGAGCATGGGGAAAATATCTGTGGCATTTCTGGGCATAAGCTTTAGCAGCCTGTAAAGAATGTGTTATTTACTCCTTTTCTTCTACCATGACAACTAGGAATGTTTTAAGTACAGATTGGCCTATCTGCCTAAATCCAGGTATGAAGAATACAAATGCAGAAATCACTGGTCAATCTGATCAATACAGAACATATAAAATTAGTAGAAAATACAGCTTTGTAATTGTACACTAATGATCCTATAGGATCACCTGTAATTCAACTTAGTGGTTTGTACTTAACTTAGTTAATCCAGAGTGAAACAGACACTTTTGTAACTTTCTTCTAACTTATTCTCTTTTTTTTAATGTGCACATTTGTCTAAGTGAGGGTGTCAATTCCCCTGGAATTGGAGTTACAGACAGTTGTGAGCTGCCATGTAGGTGATGGGAATTGAACCCAGGTCATCTGGAACAGCAGCCAGTGCTCTTAACCACTGAGCCATTTCTCCAGCCCTGGATTTATTCTTACTTATGGATTCCATTGTGTGCTCTTCAAATTCACATGTTGAAACCCTTAACTCCCAATGTGACTGACTATATTTGGAATTGAGGCCTATATTGAAGTATGCTGGTGAGCTTTCTGTCACTGTAACAAAATATCTGAGATAATTAGAAAGAAAAAAAAACTTTATTGTGGCCCAGAATTTTGAAGGTCCTCAACTATTACTGTCTTCTTTGCTGTAGACCTGCAGAAACACAGCACTGAATCAGGAGTGTGTAGTTAAACAAAACCATTCACATCAGAATCCAGGGAACAAGAAAAAAAGAATCCATTTTCCCATAATCCCCTTTGAGCATACACTTAGAATGACCTAGAGACTACCTACAAAGTCTTATCTCCCAAAGGTTCCATCATCTTTGAAGAGTATCACCCCGAGGACCAAACCTTGAGTGCATGAACCTCTGCAGGACATCTGACATTCAAACTCTTGCAAGCCATAAGGGTGGGCCTGGCCCTGCAAGAATTGTGTTCATATTTGAAGAGACAAGGGAGAACCCAGACTTTCTCTCTGCCCACCATGGCAGACATAGTAGTAAGACTTTCATTAGCAAACCAGGAAGACAGAACAGAGCTCTTCTAGCCTTGAGTTGGGACCTCTAGCTTCCAGAAAAATGAGCAATGCACTTCTGCTGGTATTATGCCTGCATCTTTTCCTGTAGTGTTCTATTATGGCAGCCTGAGCAAACCCAGGCAATTCTTTTGTTCTCTTCTCTAACTTCTTCTGCTGAGCTTTTCAAATGTATTGATCGATTTGATGCTTTTCCTCTTTTCTAATAAAAATACTTTAAACTATAAAATGTCTGGGCCAGGGTACAAGTTAGTGCAAGAATATTTGCCTGTATGTACAAGGCCATGATTCAATGTCCAATAATGAAAAATAAAATAATTAAAAGTATAAATAAATTAAAAAGTAAATTTTAAAATAAATGTCTGATAAACACTTTGTGTGCTATTTCATAACTATTAAATTCTCAACACTACATTTTAATGCTTTCTACAATATTGACCAGTTATTTCATGTTTTAAAATTTCTGAATATGTGGGGGGTTTTTTTGGTTTTTGGCTTTTTTGTTTTGTTTTGTTTTTTGTTTTTTGTTTTTTTGAGACAAGGTTTCTCTGTGGGTTTTTTTTTTGGTTTTTTGTTTGTTTGTTTGTTTTTTGTTTTTTTGTTTGTTTGTTTGTTTGTTTGTTTGAGACAGGGTAGCCCTGGCTGTCCTGGAACTCGCTCTCTAGAACAGACTGGCCTTGAACTCATAGAGATTCGCCTGCCTCTGCCTCCCAAGTGCTGGGATCACAGGTGTGTGCCACCACCGAGGGGCTTAGTTTTACCTATCCTATTGATGCAAGAGTTAATGACATTTAGACTAGAGGATTCAGTATGATTTTGAATCTGTTAAGATTATTTTGAGGTCTAGTATATGCTCAATTTTTAAATATATTCCATGTGTAACTAAAAGGAATAAATGTCACCTAATTGTTGGAAAAATGCATATTGAAATCATGTTGTTTTCAAATCTCCTGTATCATTACTATATTATATCTGCTTGACAAATACTGGGAGAGATGTGTTAACATTATTTGCCAATTTCTCCTTTCAGAGCTAGAAACTTTACAATGATATACACTGAAGTCAAATTCAGTTAGAAGAGTACATGCTTAAAAGTTTAACATGGCAGCCGGGCAACGTTGGCACACGCCTTTAATCCCAGCACTCAGGAGGCAGAGACAGGCAGATCTCTGTGAGTTAGAGGCTAGCCTGGTCTACAGAGGGAGTTCCAGGACAGGCACCAAAACAACACAGAGAAACCCTGCCTTGAAAAATAAAAAAATAAAAATTAAAAAATTAAAAAAAAAAAAAAAAAAAAAACAAGAAAAGTTTAACATGGCAAAGAGAAACCCTATTTCAAAAAAGCCAGAAAAAAAAAGTTTAACATGGACCGGAGAGATGGCTCAGTGGTCAGGACAGCTTGCTGCTCCTCCAAAGAACCTGAATTTATTTCTCAGCACCCACATTAGTTGGCTCACAAGTGCCTGCCATACAGCTCCAGGGGATTTGATGCCTTTTTCTGGTCCTGAGCACCTATACAAGTACACATAAATAAAAATAAAATCCTTTTAAAGTGAAAGTTTAATATTTTGAGTTACAAATGATAACATGCACCTATAATCCCAGCATTCAAGAAGTTGAGGCAGGAGGATCCCTAATTTTAGGCCAATATGGGCAACATAGTGAGAACATGTTTCATAAATAAATTAAATTTGGATCTACTGTTGTTTCATAACTTTCATTTACTTTTCCTTTTCTTCCATATATAGTTCTTTTAGTTATTTGCATAATTGTTTCCATTCTTACTTTGTAACAACATATTTTATTGCTACTTTTTAAATAAAAAACATTATTTGAATTTGAGGAGGAAAATTAATTTATTTATTTTTTTTATTTTTTTATTTTTTTATATTTTTTTTTTTTTGGTTTTTCGAGACAGGGTTTCTCTGTGTAGTTTTGGTGCCTTTCCTGGATCTCACTCTGTAGACCAGGCTGGCCTTGAACTCACAGAGATCCACCTGGCTCTGCCTCACTAGTGCTGGAATTAAAGATGTGCTCCACTGCCACCCAGCAAACTAATTATCTTAAATAGTCAAAAATGTAATATATTATTAGTAGTCAGTTCTTTTATTATCATACAATTACTTTATCTCTGATGATTTTTATTTCTATAGTTTACAACCTCTATGAATTTAGTTACAATGTCTTTCTAATTCTATTTGACTGATATATTTTTAACATACTCTGTGTTTTTACACTGTCTTTATGTTTCATAAATATCTCCATAAGTCCCACACAGATATATGACATTCTCAGATAATATGTAATAAGTAACATTATATCTGCATTTTGCAACATTATATCTACATAATCATTCTGTTTTGTGTGTTCTGATGAGCTGCTTCTTTTTTTAATCTTTTTATTGATTGTTTGTGGTGCTGTTTCTCTTGCTCATTCACTCTTTCCTTTGGGTTCACTGGGCTACTGTGTGTTTTAATTTTGGTTTTCTGACTGGTACTTCTAAGACAAAGTTGAAGGAATGTGGTAAAAATGGGCATCCTGCTCTTTTTTCAGATCTTAGGGAGAAGATGTTGGTGGTTCACATCTGGTACCATGTCAGCTGTGGGCTTGTTTATGGCCTCTCTCTACCATCAACCTATACTTAATTTGTTCAGAGTTTTTCTCATAAAAACTGTTGAATTCTAAGGAATGTCTTTCTACATCTATTGAGATGACCACATGGTTTTTATGCATCATTCTGCTAATGTGAGGTATCACAATTATGGATTTATATTGAACCTTCCTTGTACCATGTGATTAATAGATCATGACATCTTATCCTCCTGTGCCCTATTGGTTGGGGATTGCTAGGGTTCTGTTTAGATTTTCTTTTTTTTTTTATCCAAGAATACTTGTCCACAGCTTTCATTTTGGGGGTGTTATCTGATTTTGTTGCCAGATAATTTTGTCTTTTTAGAATATGTTTGGAGGAAAGAATTTCTTCCACTTTGATAAGAACTGGCATCAAAAAAAAGAAGAATTGGCATCAATTCTGAAAAGTCGAATAAAAATTTAGCAATGTGTCTGTCTGGTCCTGGGCTTTTCCATGTTGAGAGATCTTTTATTACCCATTCAGTGTTGTTTGGGGGGAAAGTCTCTCTTCTCTCTCAATCTTCTTCTTCTTCTTCTTCTTCTTCTTCTTCTTCTTCTTCTTCTTCTTCTTCTTCTTCTTCTTCTTCTCCTTCTTCTTCTTCTTCTTCTTCTTCTTCTTCTTCTTCTCTCTCTCTCTCTCTCTCTCTCTCTCTCTCTCTCTCTCTCTCTCTCTCTCTCCTCCCCCATGCCTGTCTCTGTGTGTGTGTGTGTATGTGTGTGTGTGTGTGTGTGTGTGTGTGTGTTCATGTCATAGCATGCTTGTGGAGGTCAGAGGACAACTTGTGGAAATCAGTTCTGTCTTCCATCATGAGGTTCTGTGGGAGAAACCTTGGGTCATCAGGCTTGGTTGCAATCATCTTTATCTACTGAGCCATCTCATAGACCCCGAGCCCTCCATTTCTGAAGGATGTCTTTACTGCATATGGTAGTTTTCCCCACATAGGCACTGTATATAACCCTGCTATCTCCCCCATCTATACTGTGGCTTCCACAGAGAAATTGCTGCTAAGTACAAACACCCTTATGTGTTCCTTTCCTCTTGCTACTTTGGGGTTCCTGTCCTTGCCTTAAACTTTGAGAACTTTATTATGATAGGTCCAAGGGTAGATTTGGTTGAATTATATCTGACTGGTGCCCTTTTATCTTCCTCTACCTGGGTATTTACATCTTTCTCTACGTCTGGGGAACTTTCTGTTATCTGTTTTGAACATGTTTACTATCCCTTTGGTATGGTCAAGATCACTTGAAACCTAACAACCTGAATACTACTCAGTATGATCTACACATGTAGTTCTCTTCAAAATTTTTGGTCTTTTAATGCTGTGCCAAACTTCCTGTGTGTTTCCTTCAATCCTCCTCATTCTTGCTTTGTTTGGTTTTGTTTTTCTCCCTCAACTGTGTATTTTCAAATAGCCCATCCTGGATCTCATTGACTATTTCTCCTGTTTAATGTATTCTGCCATGAGTGCCTTTCATTGTGTTTATCATTTTATTGAGTGAACTTTTTAGTTCAAGGATTATTGTTTGATTTTTTATTACCTCAATCTTTCTGCTGTTTCTCTGATAAAGCACTGAATTGTTTCTCTAAGATTCCTTGAAGTTTATTGGGTTCCCTTAAAACAACTCTTTGGAAAAAATGTTTCCCCAAGTTCATACACGTTGACAGCTTTATGGCCAGTTTTTGCTGCTTTATTCTAGTACATTAGATAGGATGCTCCTGAAATCATGTTAGTATATGAAGAGATCTGCACTTTGAATCAATAGCTATTTATTATCTATTTGTAATCTGGCTTTGTGGCTATCCTCCCAGAAATTCTAAGCAGGATGCTTCCTTTCACAATAAGCCATTGCAACTATTTCTTCCTAAGGCAAGGTTTACTGTGGCTACAATCAGTGTACTGCTACTATTTCAGCACTAGAGGGATCTCCAAGGCCACATTTGCCAAAAATCCAGCTCATGTGTTGTTTAGGATGCTCTGAGGGAGTGCTTTTAAAAGGTTAGTGTATTCTTGCATGCCTCCTCCACTTGGAAGATTCAACACATGCAAATCAACAAACGTGGTATCACACCAACAGAATCAAAGATTAACCACCTTATGACCATCACAATAGACGTAGAAACGGCCTTCCTTAAAATTAGCCATCCATCCAAGAGAAAACCAGTCAATTTATGTACTTTAACAACATAAGGGCCATTTAGAAGCCCACATATAGCATAATACTAATTGTAGAAATACTGAAAACTTTCTAAAGTAGGACAAGATAAAGATGCAGACTTCCATCACTTTTTGTACATGCTAAATCCCCAACCCCCAATTCAAATGCTTTCCCCACTTTTATTCAGCATGTTCCTGAAGTCCTCACCAACACTATCAGACAGCAGAAATAAATAGAGGGTATCAAAACCAGAAAGAGGGTGTTAAGCTGTCTCTGTCCAGAAAACATGATATGGGAATCCCTAGGAGCCTACCAAACACCTGTCAAAATGATAAAAGTTACAATGCTGCAGGATACAAAACCCAATATACAAAAATCAATAGTGTTTCTATAAACTAATACTTTTTTGAAAAGGGAAATCAGGAAAACAATCTTGCTCAAAATAACTAATAAGTACACTAATAACCTAGGAATAAATGTAACCAAGGAAGTCAGAGATGTGTACAACAAACATGATGAAGAGCTAGGGAAGAACTCAGTCTATAACGGCATTCTTGGCAAGCATGAGGACCTGAGTTTGATCAACAGAACCCATATTTTTTTTAAAAAGAGAAAGTGAGGAGCTAGAGCAGTGACTCAGCAGTTAAAAGCTCTTGCTGACTCTGAAAGAACAGAGGACCTTGGTTTGGTTCCTGCACCCATGTCAGGCAGCTCACAACTGCCTGTACTCCAGTTCCAGGGGCTTCAATGCCAATTTCTGGTCTCTGTAGGTATCTGCACATATGCAGCATATACCTCACAGACAGACAGACAGACAGACAGATAAACAGACAGACACAAACACACACACACACACACACAAGTTAAAAATAAAAACACAGTGTTGGGAGCTGGAGAAATGGCTCAGTGGTTAAGATTGCTTGCTGCTTTTCTAGAGGATCTAAGCTGAGTTCCCAATACTCATGACCAGCAGTTTACAGCTTTCTGTTACTTCCTTTACAAGTGATCTGATGCATTTCTGGCCATCACAGGCATCCAAACACATATCATCTACACTCAGACACATACACATAAATAAAAATTAATATAAACAAGTAAATAAATAAATCTCTTTTTAAAAATATAAAGATGGTTGGCACCTGAGGAATGATATCTAAGGTTGACCTTTGGTCTCCATGTGCACATGCACAGACAAGCATGAGCACCCATACACGAGCATACTCACATACAAAGTGACAAAAACACCAACGAGAGCCACAAAAGAGGGATCAGAGTGTAGCTCAGTGATGGAATTCTTTCTGAGCATGTGAGGCTTGGGTTCAATCTCAAGAACTGAGAGCAAAGAGGGATGCTGAAAATAACACACAAAACATGGAAAAGAGATGTCATATTCACAGATTGGAATAACCAATATTCTTAAAATGACCATATGACCCACTATGATCTTTAGATTTGATGTAATCCTTTTCAACACATCAGTGACATTCTTTACATAGAAAATATAATCCTCAAATGCAAATCAAAACTACACTGAGATTCCATCTCAGCTCAGTCAAAGTGGTTATCTTCAAGAAATCAAACAAGCTTTATATGATGGCACTTTATATGCCATTAGTAAGAATATAAATCAGTGCAACCACTCTGGAGGTTATCATGGAGGTTCCTCAAAAAATTAAAAATAGAAAGTATGACCCAGCTATATCCTTCCTAGGGAATTACTCCAAGGATTTCAAGTCAGTGTCCCACAGTGACACAAACACATTTATATTTATTGCTTTACTATTCACAGTACCCTAGGTGTCCATCAACAGATGGAAGGATTAAAAACTACGGTACATATGCAATGTGGAATTTTGGTACCCTACAAAGAATACTGAAATCATGGCATTCACAGGAAAATAAATAAAGCGGAAAATCATGTGGTGCGCAAAATAAACCAAACTCATAAAAACAAATATCACATTTTCTCTCATATGTAGAACCTAGACTGAATTATGTGTGTGTGCATATCTATGACATGAAAATGGGAAGGTGTCATTCAAAGGAGAGGAAGAGGTCTCAGGGAATGGGAGGAAAACAGGAAAGAGCAATGCAGTCTGTGTTATGAAGGCAGGAGCAGCGACTGGGAAGAGGAAGGGGCCAGAAAGAAGAATGGAGCAGGGACAGAAAAGGACAAGGTGGCAAATAAGAACAAGGCATGATTTTAGATGTATGCATGAGAATGGCACAATGAAAGCCATTTCTTTGTATGCTAAACTGAAAGTTAGCTTTAAAAAAAAAACCTGGAAACAGCCAGAATGCCCTTGAGCAGCAAGTGGGATCACTATACAATGGAACACTACTCAACAGAGATGGGACCCACACATACATACAGGACACAGGTGGCTATCAAAGGCATTATGCTGAGTAAAATCATTCCCCTCATAGGATTGTCTCCATGAGGCAAAACCTAATGTTAGGGAACATGTGTTAGTTAAGCACTGAGAAGGGAGCAGGCTTGGTGCAGGAAATTAACTTGCATACATTGTTTTGTACCCTGATTGTGGTGGTGGGTATATGGAACTGTACATACACTAGGAACTAGAAATACACTAAGTCATTGACATGTTCATTGTATGTCATGCTAGAGTTTCATAATAGAAATAAAATTTAAATGAAGACAAATATGCACAAGGCTTTGGTCAGATGCCCTAGAAAGCATATAACAGCATCCAAGTAGTCGCCCTCCTTTGCTTCCCACTTTCATTCTCTGAATATTCATTCTCTCAGAAGCATGGCTATACATTTAAATACCTTTATCCATAAATGGAATATAAAGGATTTTGTATAAGATTATTATAAAAGAAGAACAAAGTCTTCCTGACTACTTATGTATACATATAAGTGCATAGTTATTATAAGGGGATCTGAAGAATGGGCCCTGTTCTGTTGTGAACCTCTATAACTTTACTTCTCACCAAGTGGCTACCAAGGCATAAGAATTCTTCCCAAGTTAAATGTGGACTTGATAAAAACACAGTTCAACTTTTCTGGATAATCTAAGTTACAACATTATATGGAATGTTTTTTGGGATATGAAGACAACTTAAGGACATTCAGATATTTTCTTGGCAGCTTTTAAATGTATTATTTAACAGAAAAAAAAAAAATTCTCTTTTCCACAAAGCAAACAGAGACTGAGATCATCTAGCTTTCAGCCCTGCTCATTACTCTCATGGAAGTTGGAATCTGCCAATCACAAAAAGGTTCTTCTCTTCTGCCTCTTAAACAACAATATGAAACTTGCCCATCAGATGCCCACATCCATCATCTCCATCCCTGTGTCAAGCACTGCCTTCTCCTTATGATCCTCTTTCTAATTAAAATGAAAGATCATGGAGCTGGAGAGATGGCTCAGCAGTTAGTACTGGTAGCTCTTCCAGAGGACTGAGGTTCAATTCCCAGCACCCGTAAGGTGGCTCACAACCATCTGTAACTCCAGTTCCAGGGAATCTGACGCCCTCTTCTGGCCTCTGCAGGTGCCTGCATGTGGTACACAGACATACATGCAGGCAAAATACCCATATACATAAAACAAATAAATCTTTAAAAAAAATAAAAAGATCTGGGCTGGAGAGATGGCTCAGAAGTTAAGAGCACTGGCTGCTCTTCCAGAGGACCCGGGTTCAATTCCCAGCACCCACATGGCAACTCACAACTGTCTGTAACTCCAATTCCAGGGGACCCAACACCCATGGCAAAACACCAATGCACATAAAAAAATAAAGTTAATAAATAAATAAATAAATAAATAAATAAATAAATAAATAAAATAGATAGATGAATTAATGAATGAATAAATAAATAAATAAATAGATCATGAAGGGTGACAAATACCCTGCCCAAGCTCTTCCTAGCCTCCTAGAATTAAATAAGACCACATCAAATGAAGGTGCAGGCTATCTGACAGGGTGAAGTCAATGAGGGAGGAAATGGAACCAGAAAAGTAAACAGGAATACCTGAGCAAGTAAGGACAAAACAGGTTATTGGCACTACCTGCTTCCTCAGAGTAATCTAGAGAGTAATCTAGGTCCTGTTCTCTAGCTGTTAACTCAGATTTCATTTCTTTTGTCACTCAGCTAACTATATTTAACACTGGCATACTTATCTACTCGCTAGTTTTTTGAGAATTTTCTAGGGAAGGAAGCTTTATCACCTGAGGTACTAAGAATGAACCTGAGGCCTAATGCACGCTAGACTCTCCTGTATGGCTGAGGTACATCCCCAACCCTTTCAACTCCTTTTCAAGCCTCCCTCCTTTCTTTCATTCATCTACTCAGTAGAATATCTCTAAAGAGAAGTAAACCATTGGGTTCGTTCATTTGTTTGCTTGCTTGCTTGTTTAAGAGAAATGGCCTGGCTATATTGCTCAACTTGGCCTCAAACTCCTGTGCTCAAGCAACCCTATCTTAGCCTGTGACACACCTGGCACTACAGACTCACACCACCACATCACTTGTTGTCAGCAGGGATAGTGGAGGACACCTTTAATCCTAGCACTCAGGAGGCAAGGGCACGTGGATTTCTGTGAGTTTAAGACTAGCTTAGTCTACATAGAGGGTTCTAGGCCAGCCAGGGCTACATAGCAAAACCCTGTCTCAAACAAATGAACAACAAAATACTTATTGCAGATCCTAGAAACTTCTCTCTCCTATTCCCAGAAATTTCCAGTTCTCAAAAGTAAGAGGATTATTCTCCATCAATACACCCAACCACTCCTCTATCTGTCTGCCTCTTGACAACCCAGTCTCTTCATCTCACTTTACTATCTTCAACATCTCTAGCATCCCTTCTCCAGCCCTCCTACATACATCTTATACGACAGTCTAATGAAGATGCAAGATATATATGTACTGTTCTTCTATTTAAAGTGTTCAGTGGAGCTTAGTGCATCTGCAGAATTGTACCCACCCCCCAAATAAATGCAAATGACCTTCAGAAGCAACTCCTCACTTCCTAATTCCACCTCACCAGTAAGATTTCATTTTGCAGATTCACTTATTCTGGCCATTTCATTAATCATATACCATGTAATATCTTGTGACTACTTTCAATGGTATAAATTTTGTCTTATGATGCTCATTTTTACTAATGTACACACCTCATTTGCCCTCTAGGTTTAAGCTCACTGAAAGAAGTAGTATGTTAGGAGCACCTTCAATGCCCTTCATAAAGCACTTGAAAAAAATCTACTAAAAATTAGTAAATAGATTTCTTTCACTATAGTTCTTTTTTATTTTTTTAATCTCATTGGTCTACTCCCTGCATATTAACATATTGCTTTTTACTAGAAACCTTTTTTTCTATATAGGAAGTTAAAAATCCTCCAAGATTAAGGGAATATCAAAAAAGAGGGAGCAGAAAGAATTTTAAGAGCAGAAGAATAAGGAAGAGTGTTATGAAACCCATCTTCTAGACATGGCCATTGCAAACTCAAACTCATGAACTCACAGCAGACATAAGCACCTGTACAAGATGTGGCTTATGTACATTCCATCATAGATGATGGAGAGGCTTAGAAGGATGTACCTCTGAGGAACTATTGGCATTTAATCATTGCTAGGAAAAGAGAGTCATTTTTTCAGTCACTGTTAAGCTGCCCACACTTCAGCAAATAGCACCCACTTATGGTTGAGCAAGCAACTTGGTTAAACTCAGTGGCTCACACAAAACAAAACAAAGCAAAGCATAAGGACTTGGAAGGGAGATTTGCTGAGGAGAGATTTAGCAGGAGTGGGAGGGGAGTGAGAGAATAATTGGGGTGAAAGTGACCAAAATGTAGTGTGAATGTGTGTGAGCGTGTGTGTGTGTGTGTGTGTGTGTGTGTGTGTGTGTGTGTGTGTGTGAAACTACAGATAATGTTCAAAATTTTCAGTAAAAAACTGACAGAATAGCTGGGCAATGGTGGTGCACACCAGAGGCAGGCAGATCTCTGAGTTCAAGGCCAGCCTGGTCTACAGAGCAAGCTCCAGGACAGCCAGAGCTACACAAAGAAACCCTGTCTCGAAAAAGCAAAATGAAACCAAAAACAAACAAAAAGACAGAAAGAGTATGTGTCTTCTCTTCAATAATCAGATCCTCTTTTTTATTGCTGTTTTGTTTTAACAGTTATTTTGAGAGGGGGAGCATGTGGAGGTCACAGGATAACTTGAAGGAGTCAGTTTTTCCCTTTCCAGGTGAATCTAGGGTATAGAACTTAGGTCAGTGGGTCTGGTGGCCAATGCCCTGAGCCATCTAAGTGCCTTCTTTTATTTATTTGGATTCTCCTGTCTAGGTTAATTTCTTTTTGGTTTACTAATTCACCATTAGACCTGATTTCACTTACCTTTCTCAACCTGTACTCATAGCAAGGGCAGACAAAAATTGAACTAGTTTGCTTATTTAAAGTGTTCATCCTTTCATCCTACAAATATTTACTAAGAATATGCTATGCATAGTACATACTTGTGAAGGCAATGAGAATATAATATTTAACAAAATAAGCCAAGCCCTTGCTCCATGGAGCTCTTGTTGTTAGAACACAAAATAAACAAGGCACACAATAAATAAAATAGTTATAGATTATGAATGGAAGGAATAAAACAGGTTGTAATACTAGAGAACATGGCGATGGACCATCCCAGGATCCCAGAGAACTTTTAAGTAATATTCATCCTTGTGTGTCTGTGTGTGTATCTGCTCTCTCTCTCTCTCTCTCTCTCTCTCTCTCTCTCTCTCTCTCTCTCTCTCTCTCTCTCTCACACACACACACACACACACACACACACACATACACACACACACACACATACACACACACACACACACACGATTCCAACCCCAGGCTCACGTGTTTTGAGTCTTGCTGGCCAGCTGGTAGCTCAGCAACTGGGCCTAGCAGAAGGACGTAGATTACTTGGGTAGGCCCCTGGGAGTATATTACTCCTGGCTCCTTCCTGTCACCCCCTCTGCTCCACAGCCATGAACTAAGCAGCTTCTGCTACAATGTCTTCCCAACACAATGGACTGAAATCAGTGCACAAATAAACTTTTCTTCTCTGTTGGGTATTTTTTCACAGCAACAAGAAAAGTAACTAGTGAAATGCTTAGGTAATGAAAAATACACTGCAAGTCTATCTAACTCTAGGGCTAGGGCCTACCTCAGGGGTATAGTGAATGCCTACCATGTATAAAGCCCAGAATTATATCCCCAGAACTGCCATTTTTTCAAACCTAACTATAATACCACTAATGTCCATAATTTCACAAAGATTGATAATTTTTAGATAATTATACTTAAAAGTACAATTCTTTGATAAAAAGTGATCAGATAACCTAATCAATTTAAATTCAACCTATGTTTTCTGTTGACAAGCTTTAAGGATATTTTGCTTTGATTTTTCTAAATACAGTAAACATTAAATTATCTTGCATTGAATCAGTAAAACTTTTATACTTTATGATAAATTGTTTTACTTTATGATAAGTTGTTTTAAAATACTTTATATCTCTTTTTCTACAACATCTGATAAATACTTATTCTGGGCACAAATTTCCCCATTTGATTTTCTTATTTTTATTTGTTTTTTTAGATAGGATCTCACTGGCAGGCCTGGAACTCACTCTGTAGACCAGGCTAGACTCAGAGATCCACCTGCCTCTGCCTCCACTCCCGCCCGTCTGACTCTTTGGTAAGCAGACTGTCACTCCTTCCCCACTTCCCCACTTCACTTTTGGGTGTGGGTATCTCAACTTTCAGAAGAACTAAAATAGGCATTTGTGAACAAATGTATCTTTCTATAACACTATTATTCCTTTAAATAAGTAAACTAGTTCAAATGAGGCAGAGTCTCTCTCATTATGTGTCTCAGGCCAGCCTCGAACTCACAGTTCTCCCGGCCCAATGTCTTAAGTGCTGGGATTCTAGGCTAATCCCAGCTGCCATACCCAGTCAAGGCTGGAGCTAAAGTGTGCTCTTCTTTCCACTGTCCTTCCTCTTTTTCAGGATTACTTCAAAATGATGCCAAATAAAATCCTTCACACAGAATTCTAGTTCATATGTCACAAATTAAGTAAGACTTTATTTTATTTAAAATAAATTAGCAATTCTTTCTAATTTTTTGTTTAACTCTAAGAAAAGCAATACAGTTTGTTTTAAATGTGAAACTTAATATATTATTCAAATCATGTCTAGGTGTCAAAGGAAAATAACAAATTTAATGAGGAATGTGAAAAATAAAATAAAAAACAAGGAGAAGCCATTAGTTTAAAGACACAAGGAGCAGCCAAAGATGACAAACATGTCTGAAATTCAAAACATGCTGGGAGAGGCAGTAGCACTGAAACACATAAATCGGTGTTTTGAGTTCTCTTTCTCTGTGGGGATAATTGTACCTTATTTTCTTATAATGATTTATTGAGGTAAATATTCTGTATGGTTTAACAGCTACAGCTTCAAAGTGTCAGGCACAAGCTCTCCTTTATTCATGAGGCGGCTGAGTATTGGGATGTGAATTCACTTCTGTATTCTGGGACTTGGCAAAGTTTGTTTTAAGGTCCTTATAAAGAATTCATGTTGATGTAGTCTATTCAAATGTGAAAAACACTGTGCTGTAATGAGTGAAATAGAAAACCTTTACAGTAATTCTGCAGAAAAAAAGTAAATAAATTGAAGTAAGACACACAGAATTACTTTCAGCAAAGTACAGAATGCCCCTGAGTTCATCTCAGTGTACTTTTTCAGGTTTAGGAGAGGGCTACAAGCCCATAAGTGGGTGGCAGCTAAACTGGGGACTGAATTTGATATCAAGACAAAAAGAAAATGATCAGAATTAGAATAAACCTCAGTAACAGTCACCTGAAAGTCTTCTGGGCTGGTTTTCAATATGCACAGACTGCTTCTCTGGGACCAAAGTCTATCCAACAGTAACTAGTAAAAACAACCACATGCCAGATAAAAACTTCATAGTTTTGAAAGGGGATATAAGTAATTTACCAGATACGTTTGCTTTAAAAGTATCATGCCCATAGAAGTTAGACACAGACACCTAAGGCATAGAGAGACTTTAGTAACTTATCACTCTACTATCTAAGCCAAGTGTTTATGTAGGAAATTCATAGTTTTGCCAGAAAATACATGCACCTTATATTTATAATCTCTACAGAAAGTGGACACTCAACCTATATGCACAATAACTCCCTGGTGCATCTATATTCCTACCCATAGGCCATAGGAGCATTGCAATTCTAGGACCTGAGTGCAACTACTAGCACCCAGCAACTCACAAATGCCTTTAACTCCAACTCCAGGGGATCTGATACCTTCTTCTGGTCTCAGAGGTCACATGTACATACACCCACACACATACACATACACAGTTAAAAACTAAAAATAAAAATTTAAAAACCCTACAGGTTTAATCTGGTTCTTTCTTGTCTATAATAGATATATTATGCTTTGTTCTATTGAAGGAGAGAGGGAGAGAATAAATGGTTTTTTTTTCTAATTCTGCCTAAACCTTACCAACACACTTATTTCTATGTCCATAGTATTTGACAATAACCTACCATTAGAAGCAGACATTACTAGATAAGGGATCAAAGGGTTATCAGGAAACTGGGCATTCTCACTTTTCAGAAATGCTGATAGAAAATCTGTGTTCAGCAGAAGCAACTCCCATCACTGTTAAATAGGTTCTGCAAGTTTCTAGTCTGACCTAGCCATGGGTTTCTTCCACTAGCCTCAAGAAGTGCCCCACTGTGTTTTGTTCTTATGTTAATAAATGGCTTTTTTTATATTCTTTAAAGTTAAGAATTACCTAATTGCCTGCTAGGTACTATGCATTAATTTATAATTTAATTTAGAACAGTCTAGTATAGTTATGTATGGAGCATATGATCAGTACATTAGAGATTAAATTAGATAACAACTTACTAACTTAAAATGGCCCTGCAGAAGTTTTTATCATTGTTCAGATGATCTCATCCCTTCCAGAATAATAGCTATTTTGCAAACAACACACACACACACACACACACACACACACAAATATATATGTGTATATATATGTATGTATATATATATATATATATATATATATATATATATATAGCCTAATGTTTTGACATCACTTTCAGCCAAAACACACACCAATAGTCTTAACACAGTTTCTAGCAAGAGATTCTCATATGAAAAACAGTCATGTCGTATTTCATGTTGAAATTACTCCCAAATGTTTTCCATTGTTGATAGGAAATGAAGAGACAACACCTTGACAAAATCTAAAATCAGTTTTCTGGACTAGATTTTAAGTTCAAATGAAGGCAAGACAATAATGAGTCTCCAAGCCAGACAGTGATGTCGCTTGCCTTTAATCCCAGAACTCAGGAGGCAAAGGCAGGTGGATTTCTATGAGTTCTAGGCCAGCCTGGTCTACAGAGCGAGTTCCAGGACAGCAAGGGCAACACAGAGAAACCCTGTCTCTAAAAACCAAAATAATAATAAAAACAACAACAATAATACTAATGAGTCTCCAAAAGGAGGAAGAATAAGTCAGAAGACAATAGTACAGGAAGAAGAATGTGCTCTCCAAAACCAGAACACATTATACTCCTCCTCCATGTGCCATCACTCACTGTCATCTGTTTCCTCTGGAGAGTGCAATCAAAACCTCAGTTGCTGTAGAGTTCACTTACAATCTACATTTAATTTACTTGCAAATGATATTTTACTTATGTAAGTTTGTGGTCATCATTCATCAAGTATATGTATAAGCATGTGCATTCACGCCCAGACACATGTGCCACCCTGCATGTGTGGAGTCAGAGAACAACTTTCAGGAGTCAGTTCTCTCCTTCTACCTTGTAAATCCCAGGGATCATACTGAACTTGTCACACTTGGTGGCACATACCTTTACCTGCTGAGCTATCTTGCTGGTCTCCCAAGTTTTTCATCTGTCTGGTTTTGTTTTGTTGAGGTAGGGTCTCACTATATAATTCAGACTGACCTTGGACTCAGGATCCTCCTGACTCTGCCTCCCAATCACATGTGGGCAAATGCAACCGTACTCAGTCCAAATGCTGTATTTTTCTCCTATAAAAATTCTTTGAAGCCAGGTGGTGGTAGTGCACACCTTAACCCCCAGCACTCAGGAGGCAGAGCCAGGCATATCTCTGTTAGTTCGAGGCCAGCCTGGTCTATAGAGTGAGTTCCAGGACAGGCACCAAAACTACACAGATTAACCCTGTCTCAAAAAGACAAAACAAAAAACTGTTTGAATACTGTGGGGGGGGTACTTATCACTTGGCATGCTAATTTTAAAATTAACTTAAGAAGAATTTATAAATGTAGTTTAGTTCTGGACTTTTTGCATATTTTTTTGTTGTGGTATAAAGCTGCTAGTTAAGGGGTCCCTTGAGCTACATGCTTTGCTCCAGCATTTTCTATCTCATAGCTTTCCACAAAGTGGAATTTTCAGAAACAATTTAATATCTTCGACTGTTGGCTATGCACAATCAGTTCAGTTTCAAAGAGCATCACAAAGCTAGAATAGAAAGGAACTAGTATCAACCAAGCATCCTACATTTGTCAGACAGTTCCAGTGAACAGCTCATTAATCCTCACAAGAATGTGTGGGAAGTAGTTATCCCTTTTGCTGAAGATGAGAAAACCAGGGCACAGTGACTTAAAATGAAGTGTTGCCTGTTATACAACTAGTAAACAGCAGAGAGTCAGAATTCAAACCAGATGCTGCCAAATCCAATGGCCAAGTCTCTACTGTCTAGCGACTTAGCAGCATTCGGTGTCAGCACAATTGCTTGCTTCTTGACTGCTGACCTCTCTTAGGCTCCAAAGACTGCACTCCCTTGGCTTACTCCATCCTCACCTGGAGCTGTTGCCTCTCAGCCGCACTGAACCTGTCTCTTCTCTCTAACTATAAGTCCTAATGCTCCCGCAAGGCAGGCCAGGGCCTTCTGAGACAGCTCTTGTTTCCTGGGTAATTTCATCCACTCTCTCAGCTTTAATACACTCTTGCTTAGACTACTCACTCCCTTGCCCCTAAGAATAACAACACTTTTGGAAAAAATATAAAAGTAAATATCCTATAAGATAAAGTGTTGTTATCTGATTGAAGTACTGATTTGCTGATTATCTATTCCATGTGTTAACTAATATGAACTTCAAGTTTGACTAATTGTCTATTCTGTCTATTGTTCAAACCAAACTCAAGAGCCATCTCATTGTTTCATTTCCATTATCTCCAATATCCTTAAAGTAAACTTCTTGAGGAAATCGCATTTTGTCCCTAATAATGAACCTATGTTTTCCTGATAGGCAGTTTAACTCTCTAAAATGGAAACAAAATGTAAAATGTGTACAACTTTTAAAGTAAGCAATGATAACTGATGCTTGTAATTTCAGTACTCAAGATGCTGAGGCACAAGGATTGCCCAGAGTTTGAGATCAGGCTATGCTACGGACAGCACAGTGGAGGAAGAGGGGAGGAAAAAGGAAGGATGGAAGGGAGGAAGGAAGGAAGAATAAAATAGGAGTTGCTCATGTAGAGGACCAAGTTTGACTCCCAGCACCCCCATGGCAGCTCACTACTGTCTGTAACTCTAGAATCAAGGAATCTGATAGCCTCTCCTGATCTCAGTGGACACTACGCATACATGTAATGCTTAATACATGTATGCAAGCAAAACACTCATACACATAAAACAATATTTTTTTTTGTTTTTTGAGAATAAAGTAAACTTTTAAAAAGCAATAAGAATATAAACTATTTTATTTTTAGCACTGGAATAGTATTAATTTCTAAAAACAGTAACTTTCATCTATACTATAGTTCTAACAAGTTTATGTAGGTTTTCTAAGTGAACAAGAAAGTTAATTGTATACAGTTGCTCTAGAAAAAAAATTGCTTCCATGAACCTTTGTATTTGACTGATTTCCCAATTATCCCATGATTACTAAATTTCCAAGTCCTTTTTGTCAAGTCCATTGTTTTCCCCCATAAAATATTTATGGTTTTCTATATGTTTTCATGGTTTACTTACCAGCAGCTCTGCATGTTATATCTCTTAATTTTCTTTTGGTATTTCTGCCTGCCAGACATGGATCTTGCTATTGCTCATTCCAATACACAGATTCCTTTGAAATATTCTGGACTTCTTGAAAGCTCTAAGTTGAAAGTTGTCATTCAGAATCTGTCATGATAGCCCTGTTGGAAAATTTTCAAAACATTAAATTTAGTTGTAGAGTCCAGAGCACTTTCATGCTCATTCTAGAAATTCAAAATCCTATGTAAAACTAACCATCCATTGTTAGAGTTCTCTTTGATGGAATGTTGCTAAAAGCATGCTTAGCAGTAAGTCACAGCTACCTTGTACAGCGAGGAGCACTCCCTGTTCTACCATGGGAAGCCCAAATCTCTGCTGTCAAATATGGTAACCAACAGCCACCGGAAACTTTTGGTTACTGGAAATGTGATTACCACTGACTGAGATGTGCTTTAATATTAAAATACACACCAGATTGCTGAAGAAAAGAGGATATCTCACTAGCTATATTTATTATGATTATGTGTGATTATGATTATTATATTCACTTCTACTATTTTAGGAATATTGGGTCTTCTAAAAACACATTAACATTAATTTTACCTGTTTCTTTTTGTTTTACTTCTTAAAAAGATTTGCTTTTATATTTCTTTATTTATATGAATATGTATCTCTTTGCTGAAAGTAGAAAATACTATACATTCAAGAAAGCTCTAACAGTTAAGGGAAATAATATATTATTCTGAGCCAGGCAGTGGTGGCACTTGCTTTTAATCTCAGCACTCAGAAGGCAGAAGCAGTTGGATCTCTGTGAGTTTGAGGGTAGCCTGGTCTACAGAGTGAGTTCCATGAAGCTAAGGCTGTTACACAGTGAAACCCTGTCTCAGAAAACAAAAATTATTCTGCCAAGAAAGTAAATAATATCAAAACAATAGTTTATGATTTTGAAGTCTTACTTTTTTTCTAATAACTCAGTTCTCTGAGAGAACAAATTAGCAATAAATTAGCTCCTTCCCTACTTATCAAATTATATTTGCAAGGGATTCCAAAGATCTAGTTAGCCAAAAAGAACATTACAACATTTTCAAAAACAGGATGCTGGAGAGATGGAGCAGTTAAGAGCATATACTGCTTTTGCAGAAGACACAAGTTCAATTTCCAGCACCCAGATCAGGTGGTTCACAACCATCTTGTAACTCCAGCTCCAGGGGATCCACCGATACCTGCATTCATGTGCACATACCCACACATACACCAAAATACACATAATTAAAAGTGTTTTTTTTAAAAAAAATGGGTATTATGAAACTAATGTATCTATATATTCATTTCTTCTTCAAATGATTTACATTGGAAGTCATTTCACTGTAACAGACATAAAGAGTATGATCTAATTATACTATCTAAGCAAAAGAGAGGATAAAGTGATTCAGATGCTCTGGAAAATCTATTAGGATTATTTTCTATTCCTAAGCATAATCCCAGTGCATATATGTAAAATATACAAAATTCTTTGTAGCTGGATAGTTCATAATAGTGAGAAAACTGGAAACAGTCCATCATACACTGTATGGTTGTACTGAAATCATACAGCAGACTATGACTCAAACAGGTTGAAGCAGATGCTATTATGTATGAACAGTGATGGTCCTCATAAAGATCAATGTTAAAGAAGACACAGAGTGGAAAATAATACACACTGTACTAGTTAAGTGAAGCTCAAACAATGAGAAAATTAATTTATGACCTTCACAAAAGGTAGCACTAGCAGAGAAGACTTCAGGGCATTGAAAATATTTTATTATTTGACAAGGCGGCAGCAGTATGTTCACTTGGTGGCAAAGGAGCATCTGAGACTTATGCATATCTCTGTATGCTACTGTAAGAAAAAATTTATTCACAAAGTACAAATATGTGGTTATACTAAAATCTGTGTTTTATATTGCTAATTCAGTAGAATTTGAAATTTAAGAATTTTAAAATTATATATTTTTTAATTATCTTACATAACAATCCGTTTCTGTGTCTTTTTCATGCATCCTTGGTTTTGGTTAATGCACCCGCTACTCCTGGGAATTTTTTTCAATTGTTATTTGGGTTTGGGGATGTTGGAGTTTCCTCCAAGACAAGGTCTTGCTGTGTATATGCAGCTGGACTCAAACTCCTATGCTGGGATGAAGTGAGCATTCTGCCTTAGCGTTTAAAGGGCTAGAATTATAGGCATTAGCCACTGTGAGATTTTTTTTCTTAAAGATTTTGTTTAAATTATTTTCATACTTATTCAATTAAAAGAATTAGAGTTTAGAGACAGAAAACCTTAGAATAAATTTAATTTAGTTCTGAAAAAAAGTTAAGCCATTTAGCCAAGGTCACATCAACAGATTAAAAAAAGAGAGAAAACTAAAATTTAGCACTTTAACATTACACTGCAGGATTTTTAAAGTTTTAAATTTAAGTACAGTTAGAGTCCAGAGGTAGACTTGGGTTTCCTCTGAAATCTTGATGGTTCATGGTGCTGAAAAGAGAAGAAAAGAAAAACCTATAAAAATCACCTCATGTTTTCAAATGTTAGAATTTTGGTTGTTTTTTAAGACTTTTATTTTTTTATTTTTTTTATTTTTATTATTATTATTTTTTTGTTTTGTTTTTTGAGACAGGGTTTCTCTGTGTAGCTTTGCGCCTTTCCTGGCACTCACTTTGGAGACCAGGCTGGCCTCGAACTCACAGAGATCCGCCTGACTTTAATCCCGAGTGCTGGGGTTAAAGGCGTGCGCCACCACTGCCCGGCTAAAACTTTTATTTTTAATTCAGTGTGTGTGCGTGTGTGCGTGCGTGTGTGCGTGCGTGCGTGCGTGCGTGTGTGTGTGTGTGTGTGTGTGTGTGTGTGTGTTTTGCACCTTTAAATGCAGATAGGTCCTCTGGAAGAGCAAGCAAGCAAGTGCTCCTAACCATTGAGCCATCTCTCCAGCCCTTGGTTTTTGTCCTTTCTTTTGGGGTAGGGGGTTGAGATATGGTTTCTCAGTGTAGTCTGAGCTGTCCTGGAACTCACTCTGTAGACCAGGCTGGCCTAGAACTCAGAGATCTACCTGCTTTGGAGTGCTGGAATTAAAGGATTACACCACCATGTTTTTTGGCTTTATTTTTCGTGTTTGTCTTTCATGTAGTGGACATTGAACCCAGGACTTTGAACATTCTGAGCAAGGACCTACCAATGAACTTTATCTCTGCCTCAATAACCAGTTCTCCTATCAGTGTTTAAAAAAAAAAAAAGAGTAGCAGCTTAGCAGTTGAGAGTATTGACTACTCTTCCAGAGGACCCAGGTTCAATTCTCATTGCCCACGTGGTGGCTCACAACTGTCTAATTCATGAATGTGATACATGGGAATATATGCAGGTAAAACATCAATACACATAAAATAAATAAAATTAAAAAATGAATAAATCATAAAACAAGGGAGGAAAGTCATAGTCTTTTTGTAGTCTTGTAATACAAGAATGAGTATTTCCAGCCCTTTGATCAGTTTCTAAAAACTTACTGTTCATAAAGACAAGCATGGAGCATCGTTCTTTAACTAAATACAGAATCAGTAAAGACTGTCAATATAGAGGCTGTGTTTGCAGCTTGTTCACAAACACATTTAGAAGCCGCAACCAGGAGGAGCCGCCGGTTCCTGCTGGAAATGCGCCTTTGGAGCCCCTAGCAACTGACAGCGCTCTGCCAAAGGCATGTCACTCTTCTTTCCCTCACTTTCAAACACAGCAACTCTTCCTCTTCTGTTCTTTCCCCCATTTATTATAGTTCAGAAATTTAAAATAAGATATGAGTAACATCCTTTATGCCTGGTCTTTTCAGTTCAATTCCCCCCCCACACACACACACACACACACCTTCCAAGTATTTTGTTTGGGGGGGGGATAAAACAGAGTTCTAAGAAAAGCTTTTATAACAGCTTCAAAAGTATAAAAGCCATTTCAAGCTTCAGACATTTGTAGCCTTTATTTCCTTAGTCCCTGAAAGGGCTTTTTAAATGTTAACAGCCCGATAAGGCTGCTCTCCTACACTGACATTCCCAGCTTTATTTCCTTTGTAGTCTTGAGTTCTTCCCTACCCTCAACCCCCAATAACCTCTATGCCAGCCGTTAAAACAAAACAAAATAACAATTTAACAGCTACAGCAACAACAACAAAGGATTTCATTCACCATTATAAACACACAGAGGCAATTTCTAAGAGCCCATATGTGTGTTTCCTATAAATCATGAAACTAAGATATTCTAATTCTATACTTGGGGATTTAGTATGTCAGTTTTACATGCTTCTTTTCGAACTGGGAAGTTATTACAGCCTAATGTTGTTGGCCTTTTCTCCTCAGAAATGCTGAAATACAATCATTATCATAAAAAAAAATCATCAAAAACATGCTCATCTCTATACTCTTAAACTTCAGAAAGTGGGGGTCCATGAATATGTGATATGTCAGCCTAGTTTACGAGAGAATTACTTATGAGTAAAATATCAAATCTGAAAGACTGAGATTATAAGTGCATTTATTGACTTATTATTTTGAGACACAGCCTTTCTAGAGAGCCCAGACTGGCCTCCAACTCATTATCCTCCTGCCTCAGCCTACTCAGCCACCACACCTGGATCATGTCTTTTATTTTTATTTTTTTAAATATTTTAACTTATTTTCAAAGCACATTTATTATTTGCAACAAGGGAAATAGTACTTTTTTTTGTTTGTTTTGTTTTTTCGAGACAGGGTTTCTCTGTGTAGCTTTGCGCCTTTCCTGGAGCTCACTTGGTAGCCCAGGCTGGCCTCGAACTCATAGAGATCCGCCTGCCTCTGCCTCCCGAGTGCTGGGATTAAAGGCGTGCGCCACCACCGCCCGGCCTACATATACAACATAAACACATACACAGTACTGTACTGTTTTATTATTTTTCAAGACATCATGACTGAAGAGGTCTTGAGAAAATTTTTTAATAAAGAGGGCAATAGAATATCTATGATAGAAGAGCAGAGGGGAGAGGCTGGAGAGCTGGCTCAGCAATTAAGAGCACACACTGCTTTGCAGAGGACCCAAGTTTGGTTCCCAGCACTCAGATGGCTCAACCACCTCTGGCCTCAGAAGGAACCTGCACTCACATACATAAACCCACACAGACAGACACACCCAGAAATGCATAATGAAAAAATAAAATAAATCTTTAAGACTTGTTTTAAAAGCAGAAGGGGTCTACTAGGGAGAGGAAGGGGACTAGCTGGAGTGGGGAGAGAGCAAGGATGGGAATGTGGGAAGAAGACCACCCAAAACAAGGTGTGTACAAAAATGCCACAATGAAACTCATTATATATATATGTTGATTTTGTGTTTTTTGTGTTTATTTTTAAGACAGGGTCTCACTACATAGCTCAGGTAGTTCAGGCTGTCCTGGAACTCACTGTGTAGACCAGGCTGGCTTCAAACTCACAGAGATCCACCTGCCTCTGCCTTTCAGGTGCTGGGATTAAAGGTGTGTGCCACTATGTCTAGCACGTGTGTTGATTTTTTCAAACTAAAATGAAATAAAGCACATTCATGACCCCTGCCTCGCTAACTTTATAGTATTAGAATTAAGATGAGACTGGAGAGATGGCTCAGCTGCTAAGAGTCCATGCTGCTCTTGCAGAGGATCCAAGTTCAATTCCTAGCACCTGCATCAGGCAGCTCACAACCAACTGTAACTCCAGCTCTAGGGGGAACCTCACACCTTAGGCTTCTTTCAGCAATTGCAACATACACATACCCCCATATACACACATAGATAATTAAAGATAATAATAATAATAATAATAATAATAATAATAAATTCTTCTTAAAATTTAAAGGTACAATGCCCATCAGTAACTGGAAGAGGAATAGTGGGGGATGGTGGAATAACTGGCATATTTTTCTGAGAGCTTCACTTTAAAATTGAACTTGAATGCTTGGCTCGGTCTGGGAGGGGGGGACTGGACCTGCCTGGACTGAGTCTATCAGGTCGATCCCGGTCCTCGGGGAGACCTTGATCTGGAGGAGGTGGGAATGGGGGGTAGGCTGGGGGAGGGGGAGGGATGGGGGGGGAGAGAAGGGGAATCTGTGGCTATTATGTGGAACTGAATGGTGTTGTAAAATAAAATAAATAAAGTAATTAATTAATTAATTAATTTTAAAAAATTGAACTTGAATTAGGCATGGTGGTAGACTCCTGTAATACTACACTTTATAAACCCCAGACAAGAGGATTAGGAGTTTGAGGCCAACCTGAGCTCCAGACCATGTCTCAAAACATATAAATTATTAATTTTAAAAATCAAACTGATCCTTTTCAGAGGTGTGGTAAAGTCTAACAGAGTGTACAAACATTTCTCAAAAGAGACACACAGCCAACACATAGATGAGAAAATACTCACTATTGCTAACCAGTAGAGAGGAACAAACAAAATCATAGTGTGACTGCCTCAATCCAGAAAGAACTAGTATATATGTACACACACATACACACAGAAAGAGAGAGAGAGAGAGAGAGAGAGAGAGAGAGAGAGAGAGAGAGGATGCCGAGAAAAGATGAAGTTCGCACACTACTAATGGATGAATGTTGCTACAGCCATTATAGAAAACAGCATGGAGGTTTCTCAGAAAATTAAAAATAGAGCTATCATATGGTGCACAGCAATCATCCAACTGGTATGTATACAAAGGAAATGAAGGCACTATGTTGAAGAGACATCTGTGCTCCCATTTTTATCGCAGCATTATTTATATAATAGCCAAGAAATGGAAGCAAGCTAAGCATCAATCAATAGATGAATAGACGACATAGTATATGTACACAACAGAGCACCATTCAGCCTTACAAAGGAATGGAATCCTGTCATGCGTGCCATTATGCATGGAACTGGAGAGCACTGAATGAAACAAACAAGAAACAGAAAGACAAGTCCTGAGTGATTTATTCACGCATAGATTATTTAAAAGTTGACCTCATGGAAGTTGAGAGTGTTTACCAAAGAAAGAACTGAGATAAGAGAAGACTAGGGACAAGCTGGTGAACAGGTAATAAGTTAAAGTTAGATAAGTAGTAGAAGTTCTGGTGTACTATTGCATAGTAGAGTGGTTACTGATCATGATAGTGCAGATAATGTGCTATATATCTTTAAAAACTAAAAGCTAGATAAGGCTACACACACTTGGGAGGCTGAGATAGGAAAATTGTGAGTTCGAGAACACACTGGGCTACGTAGAATTTCAGGCCAACCTGAGCTAGTGAGATCTTGTTTCCAAACATCAGCAAAAGATAAAAAAAGATACAAGAAAAAATTATTAATGTTTTCACTATTAAAAATGTATCTGAAGAGCTAGCTATTTCTAAACAATAAAAGTGCACACTCATTTAGAATAAAATAATCCTTAGAGGTTCAGTCCCTAGACATTCAGCACTCCCCAGAATGTAATTCAGTAATCATTTTTGCTCACCTCTGTCTTTGGCAAATAGTCCTGATGTACTTGATAAATTGCTAAACTGAAACTTGAACTGTTACAGTGAAAATTTAAATTCCTTGAATGGAGAAAATATGTCCCTTATGTACCACTAAAAGTGTTTGGCAAAATTTCCTTAGTGTGTAGACACTCAAGGATTATCAGAGAATATTTGAGATAGTACAAACTTAAGACATTCACTAACCACCACTCTGTGGCATTGTGCTAGAAAGCACACACACAGAGAGAGAGAGAGAGAGAGAGAGAGAGAGAGAGAGAGAGAGAGAGAGAGAGAGAGAGAGAGAGAGAGAGAGAGAGATATGGAGCTGGAATAGTCTAGTGCTAAAGAAGGTGTTTATAGCTTCATTGCTGACTGAGTCTCTTCTTGTTAACAAGGAAGAATATTGCTGAGTCTCTGTGTCATATATCTCTACTACTATATAATTTCATCTTTCCATCTACCTTTCTGAACATGAACTGAGTCAAGTTTGTTTTAATGATACAATCTTTATGCGATTCTGAGGTTTGACTTGCTGTGATGATGTTTTATAACATGAAGACATAGCCATCCAGATGTGCCACAAATCTGGTAAATAAAGGTATATTATTAACTCATTAAATTTTTCTGGACTTCTATCTATTAGTAAAGTTAAAATTATTTAGTAGCTACTAACCTTATTAATAATCTTTTCTTTTTTTTAAAAGGATTTATTTATTTATTATGTATAGTGTCCTGTCTTTGTGTACTCATACACACCAGATCTCACTACAGATAGTTGTCAGCTGCCATGTGGTTGCTGGGAATTGAACTCAGGACCTCTGGAAGAGCTGCCAGTGCTCTTAACCTCTGAGCCATCTCTCCAGACCTAATAATCTTCTTTATCCTGCTGTCTTTAAGTAGCTATTGAGCCATCTTATTTTGTCAGTAACATGACTAAGAGTTCTAAATTGTGTTTATTTCAATTTGTCAAATCTTTTTGAAGTGAATTATAATCATCCTACTTTGTAACTTAAATGTGATTCCAGTATAATTGCATTTATAAAAACTAAGTTATGAAGTTAGTAAGTAAAATATTTTAATTCTAGTGACTAAGAAACCACTTCTAAAAATGTTTTTGCTCCTCATAGGTTTGTTCCTTTATTGTGGTTTATTTTAACATAGAAATAACAGACTAATCTGTGTTTTGCTTGGTTATGCTTATTAAATATAGCTCCAAATGTATTTCTATATAATTTACTTAAAAGCTATTCTATTTCAAAAATAAAGGAACAGAATTTGGATCTATGGCTGCAGAAATTAAGATACTGTCTTTCAGTGTGCACACTTCCAAGTTTTGGGTTTGGTGGTGATAGGGGTTGTTGCTTTGTTTATTTAGGTTTTTTGAGAGGAGGTCTCAACTGTAGCCTAGGTTGACCTGTCCAACACACTTCTAAACTTCCTTTATCAGATAACTCCCAGGTACTATGTTTACAGGCATGTCATGCCTCACTTTGGGCAAAATTCTATCAATGGTTCAGCTTCATTTAAAATTTAGGAAAGTGGTATTTGTATACAAGCAATTAAACTGGAATAACAGGAGCTGACAGTTAAGTTTGTTTCACACACCACCAGTATGGAGATTTATACTAAACATTTGTTTTTACTTTAAATATCCATTTTTTGCTAGGCAGTATTAGTGCTTGCCTTTAATCCAATCACTCAGCAGGTAGAGGCAGGCAGATCTCTGTGAGCTCAAGGTCAGCCTGGTCTACAGAGAGAGTTCTAGGACAGCCAAGGCTACACAGAGAAACTCTGTCTTAAAAAAAAAAAATCAAAAAAACAAAAAACTCACTTTTTTTTTTTTTTGAAATCAAGGTCAGAAAGTTTCAGAATAAGAGTAAGTAAGGGAAAGTCATTCTGACATAATGTTAGGTTCAGATGTGTATGAAAATTCAGATGCCCTAACACGTAGAAGTTCATTTTCAGTATCTGAACACTGGACTACAAGGTTTTAGGAGAACAGTCATTGCTGGGGCTGGGAAGAGAGAAGGGATATGGGGAAGCAGGAATTGGTAATGGGCTTGCAAATAGGGGAAACAGTGAAGTATCTATACTAGGGGGTGGTGTTTTGGAACTAGACTGAGGTGACAGTTGAAAGTGTGTTATGTTCCTAAATGCCACTGTGTTGGAACTTTAAAGGGGTTTATTTTAACGTGAAATTCACCCCCCAAGGGGGATAAAAGTGATACAGGGTTTTCTGGCAGAGGCAGACGCCAATCGGTGAAGTCTCAAATACTCTGTTTGGGAAGAACGGGTCAGAGAGGGTCACTCCTACCTACTTCACACTACGTCCCGTGAAACCCGTGAAAAGTGTTCCACACCTTCCTCAGGTGGACCTCGGTTTCAAACACAGCCAATTAGCTAGCCATCAGCATCATACTAAACTCATTTCAGTGAATACTAGAAAACAGCAAGAAATTAATCAGAATCGTCTAGACATCCCGAGCGAGCAAGAAAGACCACATTTTAGGGAGGAGAAAGAAGCCATTTTTTAAAAGGTTTTTGTCTCGGACCGAAGAACTCGTATTCAGTAAGTCTCAAACACTACATTTAAATTTATGTGTTTAACTACGACAGATGTGTTTGCCAACAGGGCAAGAATCTCACAGAAAAAGGGCGAAAACCCACTCTAGGCCTTTCTGTGGCAACGAAGTTGTTCACCAATGATCACCACCATACCCATCCGCGGGAAAGCTCCCTCTACACGCCGCCGAAGAAAGCGTAGCCTCCGTGGGCACTCCCGCCACGCCGCGCGAGAGGTGTCGCTAGACCTCCTGGGAATTGTAGTTTAAGCCACGAAAGACGGCCTAGTCAGGCTAGTAAAGAGCGAGTCCGAAAAACTACAACTCCCGGAGTGCTCCGGGGCGACGAGCGGCCGCAGCAGTGACGACTGTGGCGGAGAAGGCCCGGAGGGGCTCTGCGTTCTGGAGTGGCGCTGCTTGGGCCGGTGGCTGAGTGAGGGCTGCTGGTGTCGCGTTTGAGAACTGCGAGTGTGTTCGGCATATCCCGGTCGGGATCCCAGCCACGATGAGTGCTGCCCGGGAGTCTCACCCGCACGGGGTGAAGCGTTCAGCCTCCCCCGACGACGATGTAAATAACAATGGATGAGGGTTGAGGCCTACTAGAGGCTGGGGGTAGGCCGGGAAGGGTGGATGGTGTAGGAAGCGCCCGAAGTGGCTGGAGGGGAGCGGGGCGCAAACGAGGAAATGTCTCCCTTTTCTTACTAGAATCTGAGGGTTTGAAGAGGCCCGGAACTGAGATCCAGAGACTAACGTAAGAAAGGGAGATTGAGGAAGGAAACCCTGAGAAGGCTCAGAAAAGAGCTTAATCCAGATGTCTCTTGCGTTTTGGGGGTGCTGGTGAAGCTCCTTCTTGGGCATTTCAGGATAGATATGTCATACCCCTGTTTTAGGTTCAAAATGTTTCTCTGACAATGGCGAAATGTTCCATCACATTTGGACAAATTTACCGGCCTGAGTAATTTTTTGCAGTATACTGGTAATTGCTACCCTTCCTTATCTGCACCAGTCGTAATACACAGAGAGCAGTACTAAGCCAAAGATTGTGGTGGACAATTTGCTAATGGAATAATGGCGAGGTCAGAGGCAGTAAGACCCAGAAGCCCATTTTGATGTCAAATACCTTTCTGCCTTTCCTCGAATGCCTTCAGCTTATCAGTTTAAATAATCAACTGCCCCTAAAACCTGTTAAATACTGATTGCAGTGCCAGATACTGGGAGTTGAGAGATTAATAAATATAATGCTTATGTTATATTTCTCTTAGCTCTAGCATAGTGTGGAAACTTCAGGTAACTTGTACACTTAAAACTAGGTCCTTCTATAATAAAATGCTTTGGGAACATTGATGGGGAAATTAGTGGGAAGGAGACATGAGGAAGTCATCTTTGAGATAGATTAAACCTGGTCTCACTTAACTTATTAATACACTGTCAGCTTCAGAATTGTACTTTTTAGTGCTGTTTGGTGTCTTTCATACATCCTTTGTGAGCCATAAAAGGTTCCCTGAATGATTTTGTAGTTAATGAGAGAATACTCAGAGCCACCCTTCTTTGGCTGGAAGATGAGGTGGGACCAGAATAGTAAGACCATTTAAATAAATTTTAACCCTGTAAGGAAGATTAGTAATCAATTAAAATAAAAAACGGGGGAATGATTGGTTTTACTAAATCTACTGAGAGTTATTCATGCCCCCTGTCCTCCCTGCTACTAGAATTTAGGTCTTACAATGTTAATACAATCCTTCTGCATTTGTTAGGAATTTTCTAGGTTTTTTAGCGACCTAGACTTTAAAATATATCTAAAAGAGCTTTTTCGTTATTTTCCTCCTGATACTATCTGGATTGCTGAGATGTCACATGCCTGCTTTGAGAGACTCAGAAATAAAACAACTTTTAGCTGAATTGAAAAGTCTAGTTGACATTAGAAATTTAACAGAAGGCCTTTGATAATATCAATTTAAAGTAGATGAGCTTTGATACATTTCCAATCCTGTAAGCATTGTCTTAAAAGGTGATTATAGTTGCATTTCAAGATTGGGACCTGGCACTTTCCCTATACTATCATAAAAATGATTGTGTTGTTAATGTATAGTATTATACATTAACTTGTCCCTTAACAGTGGTTTTCTTAAGTCAGTCCCTTTGTATATGCTTATTATTTTTACTGATAATTGGATGTTATCTTCCTTGGGTTTTGTTTGTTTTTTGTTTTTAATCTCATCTGTATTTTCAAAATACATCTGGAAACTGTAGAAAATCAACTAACAGTGATGTGTTAGTATCCACTGTATGTAAAAGATTTAAGTTTTTTGGTTCAATAATTTCACATATAATTGAGGGCAACAAAACACTTTGAAAAGCTACTGGAAGTAGCTATCACAGAATACAATGCTAGAAAAAGATGACATAGAAGTAATCTCAAGTATATAGTCAGTGGATATGTATATGAGGGGCAAAGTTGATTGCAGCCTATATAAAGAATAATGAAGAGTTTATTGGGGTTTCATTTGGTTTGGTTGAAGTGGAAAATGAAGACTGTTTCATCAGAGTGAGAGATAAAGAATCACAAATAGTTGTCAGGCAGTGTGTTTCAGAGTGTAGCAATTTTGAAATGTGGTTGCTTTCTTGGAAAGGAAGACCCCACCCCACCCCCCAAGAAAAACTACTCTAAAAACAATTAAGATTAGAGATTGTAGAAGATAGGGTAACTTAGGTAAAAACATTGTTAGGATGTTGGCTGCTATGTTCTTGTGGATATGTGTGCTGGTTGTTGAAACCTGGGCCTTATGTATAAGCTACAACCCCAGCCTGAGGGTATTCTTGTAATAGAAGGGGAAATTGAAAAAGTTGGGTTTTAGACAGTTGTGTTTTTCACTTTTTACAGTTTTGCAACTGTGACACATAGAACAGTAGCTGATTTGGTCCCGTGCAGCATGCCGTGAAACAGGCAGAAGGGTGACCAGAGCATGGCATCAGCTCCCTTGGTTTCGGTGCCTTGGTGTCCTTACTATCTGTCCGTTGGTTTGTTTGTTGAACTGCTCTGAGAAGCTCTAGAGGAAATGAGTGGAAGTGCAAGGTTATTTGTAGGTTAAAGAACATTGCATGTTGAGTAACACACAGGCTGAGAACCAAGAGGGTTTTGGGGTTCAGAATTTGTTGGACTTGGGAATATTTGCATATTCATAAGCTATCTTAAAGATGAGGTCTCAGTATAGATAGGTGATTCGCCTATTTCATACATACTTACACAAACATGACTGAAAGGTAACTGCTCAGTAGTTTGAGTGCACCTATTGCTGACTGTGAGTTACCTTGTGAGGTCAGAAGAATAATTGGTTCCATGTTGGCATTCAGAAGAACTTTGAAGTCAGAGCTTTTCAGGTTTTCAGATTAGATTCTTAACATGTATGCAACTCTTAGTGTATTCTTGACACTGTTGGTAGTGGTGGTTTGGTTTTTGGTGCTGGGAATCAAACCCAGGACCTCATATGTGCTGAGCAAGTGCTCTGCCACTGAGCTGTGTCCCCAGCCCTTGGGATTTTGACTCAGAGCTACTATGTAGCTGAGGCTGGTACTAAATTTTCTGGGTAGCACCAAGATAATTAGGCTTAGGACACTGCTGCCTTCATCTCTCATGATTATAAGCATTCACCATCACACCAGGCATAAAATATACTTCTGAAAAGTCTTGGTGAAAAAGGAATTAAAACTAAGTTAAATGTCAGTATTGGCTCACAAAGCAAGTGGTTTCATGAGAATAAGAATTGAGGTAGTATTGGTACTTTGTTGTCATATTGAGCTAGAAATAGTTAAGACTAATTGACCTATAAAAAGATCTGTGCAGTCATATGGAAAGAAATAGAGATTTATAACTTAGGCAGCCAAGATTATGAGAACATATAATCTCCACCAAATATAATTTAGAACAAGTGGGGCAGGTATGGTACAAATGCTTTAACTCTCATATGCCAAGGAAGAAGAGTTCTCACTTTTTTTAAAAAAAGTCTTTATATTTTTATTTTAAATAAAATTTTATTTAGAATTTTAAAAAATTCTTTATATGTGTGTAATTTTCAGAGAAATAAAAGGGGAATATCAATGACTACTAGGAATTTTAATATAAATTTAACAATAACAAATCCAAAGTTTACTCTATAGGTTTCTGATTTTTGACAGTCTATAAACCCAGAGGGCTAGTATCTTGTGGATACAGCTGGTTGCTCATTGGCGTCATGTGTGGACTAGAACATAATGGTTAAAGATTGCTTATTCATTTCTAATAGGTTTTAGCTTTATCATTACCTCTACTTGCATTTTCATAGTCAAAATGTAATACTTAGATACTTTGAAAACTGAGTACTTACCATTTTGTGTTGGAGGTTTTTCACCTTTGCTCTATAATTGTAAAACATTTTCATTCTTATTATAAAATTAGTTAGAATGATCAATCCAATGAATGTCTTCATTTCTATATCATCTTTTTCTTTTAGTCACCTTTGTATGCACACCTGCCTTCAGCCTTTGCCCATTACAAATCAAGTAAATGTTGCACACATATAATAAAAGATGAAGTAAAAGTCAAGCAGCCTTTTAGAAAAATGAGATGGCCCCAGCTCTTCTTGCAAAATGAAACTCTTACTGCAAAATGGAGCCCTTCCTGTTGAATGGCTTTCTGGATAAGGGTACCATATTCTTTTATTCTTGTTTTTGTCTCACATTGATTCATTGGTTGGAAAAGAATTCATCTAGTACTTCATAATACAAAGAATCAGTCAGAGTTATTCACACGTAACTTCTTTATTTTTAGCATATAATTCTGTACTACATGCTATTTTGCAATCTTTTCTCATTGTTTGTTAATTTTTGTGTGGGAGTGCCTTTTGCCTGCATATGTGTCTGTGCACCACACGTGTTTCTGGTGCCCATTCAGACCAGAAGAGGGTGTAGATTTACTGGAACTGGAGTTAACAGACAGTTGTGAACTGCCATGTGAGTGCTGGGAATCCAACCCAGGTTCCCTAGAAGATTATCCATTGCTTTTAACCACTGAGCAAACTCAGGCTATCTTCTTTTAAATCTTGATTCTGAAGTGCTTCTGTCAGTTTTCTTTTTGGGTGGAAAATTAATTCTGTACAACAGAGCCATGATGACTTGACCTTTTGACACAATATAGTGCAGTAAGTTTTTCACCATTTCCTTTTTAGTCATATTTAGTATGGCTGGAGGTGATTGGTAGAATATAAGTCTTACATTTGTTTCAAAACATAGAGAAAACCACAGTTTTCTGTAGTACTTAAATTGACAAAACAGTCTAGTGGACCCATTGTTACTTGAAAGAGACAATGATTTTTGAAAGATACAATGATTTTTAGTCTTTTTGTCTGCTTTTTATTTTCTCAAGACAGGGTTTCTCTGTGTAGCCCTGGCTATCATGGAACTCACTCTGTAGAACAGGCTGGCCTCGAATCCAGATATCTGCCTACCTTTTTAAAAGTAAATTTTCTTCTTGTTCTTTGGAGGATCTCTAAAAAAGAATAAAAACTATAATATTTTGGTTCTAATAAATTGGAATTTCTCCCCTCTCCCCCCCCCCAAAAAAAAAAAACCCTGGAAGATTATGATGCCATACTGTCTCTTAGAATATCAGCAAAGTAGATTTTTTTATTACATTTTATTTGTGTGTGTATGTGTGTACATACACACTCAGCATCATTCCATGCCACACATGTGAGGTCAGAGGACAGCTTGTGGGAGTCAGTTCCCTCCTTCCACCTTGTGAGTCCCAGGGACCAAGCCTAGTGCTGGCAGCCTTCTGGTACTAGGTGCTGTAGTCTCCTTCAAGGCTTAATCTAGGGCAGTGAGTGTCACAGATTTGCATCCTGGATCCCAGGACCCAAAGATTTTGAAATAGGAGTGTGTACACAGATTTATATGAGCACTCCATGTCATTCTGGCGTTTGCAGGCTTTAGAGATGGAGCTGTGGCTGTAACCAGAGTAAAGTGTTCTGCTGTGAGGTGAGAGAAGGGAGGGAGCCTGGCTGAACTCAGATGTGCCATGTTGGTTAACTTCCTAAGAACCACGGGTCCCAGTTAGTTCAAACTGACAGAAGAAAAGTTGGAGTTACAGATGGATTTTAAATATTTTAATATTTGTAAATGCAAAAACAAAAAACGAGGTAAATAATCTCTTGCAGCTTGGATCTAGCAATTGGGAAGCAGCAGACTTAGGCAATGAAGAGAGAAAACAAAAGTTCTTGAGACTTATGGGTGCAGGAAAGGTAAGCATTATATGTTTATATTTTTATCTTTTTAAAAACAATGCTGTGTTTGTGTGGGTTAAATGAGGAGGATGGGGCACCTTGGGTTATGTTTTCTTCTGCTTGGTTTATTTTTGGCTTTGGGAAATAAACCTAGCCTAACCAGACACTTTGAGTTTATACTATTTCTGAACCAGTTCTGGGCTTTTCTGCACCTTTGGCGGTGTGGTTAGAGACTGTATGGAGAAAATTGGATTTGTGTAGACTCAACTAATTGCTTGCTACCTAATGGTTTTCATAGAAGGCATTTCTAAGCATGTTATTTTATAAAAACCTCTGCCCAAAGTCAGACGTCTGTATTTCATGGCCCTTAAAGTAGCAGCCAAGGAAATATCCCTTATCAGAGGCTTAATTTTAAAAATGTTGCATGTATTTTGTAGTATGTCCCAGTTTAATTAAAGGTGTAGTTACAGGTGCTAAGAAAACTCTCTTTGAAAACCTTTCTTTTCCTAGCAGTCTTGTTATACAAACTACATTTGAAAGCATGAAGAGAGCATTTTCTTTTCAGCACTCAGGATGAAATCCCACCCCTTGTTTTTGTGTATGCGGAAGCCCTAGCGCATTTCACCAGCAGTTACCAATTACCTATGACATGCTAGCACTACTCTGGGTTCTGGGTGTCACCAATGGTCAGGTCATGTGTGGAGAGCTGTTGTGTACTTGAAGAAACTAAAACTAATACAGACTCATCACTGTGAGAGAACATATAGTGATGGCCAGTTCTCTCTGGCTTTGCTGCTCAATAAAGTTTCCCAGAAATAGATGTGGGTAAATCTGCAAGCTGAGTTCCCCAGATCCCAGCAGAAGGTTCAGGGAACATTTGTGTAGTGAATACATAATCCTTGCTTCCTAATGATTTTCAGTTTTTCAGAGTACACATTTTCTCTTGGCCTTTACAAATAAAATTTGTTGAAAGGTATATAAAGTAATAATTTAGTGTACATGTTCAACTACTAGAATAAAAACTCTGAAAGTAAAACATCCTAACAAAAATCTGTAAAATTTGGTGAACAGTAAATGGGCTCTCTACCATCATATAAATCTTTGCCTAAAGGGCTGGAGGTAGAGCTCAGACATAGGATGTGTCCTTAGGTGGGAGACACAAGTGTCTGCACATGTGCTTTTTAACAGTGCTTTGGAATCACATTTAATCTTTCCCTCTTTTCATGGATCCTTTCTTTACTTTTGGAAATGAAATAGGAACTATAAAGAGTGGACTGAACTAACAAAATGAAACTAGCTGTATAGTTACTTTGAATCAAATTATTTGTATGTTTTGTATTAAATTATTGTTAAGGTCTGTTTTTGACAAGTTGAAGTTGAGGGTTTATTGTAACCTGATGAACTAGCTAGTTAATATATTATAAAGAGTAATGGTCATGTTCATTTTCTATTACTTGGTACATTATAAGTATTATTTTGCTTTAGTCTACATAAATAATTTCTTTGCTTTCTTTCTAAGATATTCTTGAGGCATCACAAAGAGATGGTAGAAAGGTTTTTAAAGAAAATCAGGAGGGCTAGGCATGATGGCACACACTTTTTAATCCCAGCATTCAGGAAGCAGACATTTTGAGTTATAGGCCAGCCTGGTGTACAGAGCAAGTTCCAGGACAGTCCAGATTCAGCAGCCATTATCTATCTCATTTAAAATTCTAGTCTGGGCTGGGCATGGTGGTGCTTTCCTTTAATCCTAGCACTTGGTAGGCAGAAGCAGGCAGATCCCTTAGGAGTTCAAGGCCATCCTGGTCTACAAAGTCAGACTTTGTCTCAAAAAAAAAAAAAAAAAAAATCCAGCCTGTTCTAGCCTTTGAGTTTTCTGTCTCCTTAGTCCCTGTTTTGTTTTGATGGCACTACCTTCTTGCATCATATGATTTCATATGGATTATGTTTGTGTACCACTTTCTAATTCTTCCCTTGCTAGGATGTAATTCCATAAAGACAGGGATCTTGATTGATGCCTTGGTCTTGAGAATATTCCAGAAGCCTGAGATAGTTTCTGCTACATAGTAGTAGATATCCAGTAATTACATTGAATGAGCAATTTCAAGTTTTAATACATTCTTCACCTTCTTACAGAAAGAACACACTGGTCGTCTTGTTATAGGAGATCACAAATCAACATCTCACTTCCGAACAGGTAAGAAAGTAAAAAATTAAAATAGAAAAACTAAATCTGTATTTTACGCTTTTCTGTGCATAGTTCTGTTAATTAAAAGCATTTCAAGGGAGATTGGAAATATATCCTATTGGTATAAAGAGTTGCCTAGCATGTACAAGGCCTTGGCTTCCCAGCACCAGAAAAGGAAAAAAAAAATCCCCCCCCCCCTTTTTTTTTTTTATAAAAACTGCAAATGAATTTGAGTTGAATTCAGTCTGCTGGAAAGTAATTAATTAATTACTATTAATTACTATTAATAATTAACAGCATAATCTAAATTAAATGAATTAACTAAATCATTTAACTTTATACTGATCTATTTTATGTAGTATTTTTCAGAAATCAGTTGATCTCTCATTTTTCTGACATTAGCTATTTCAGAATGATTTGCATTGTTCCATAAGGGCAGAACATCAGCTTTGCAAAAATGGAAATGCATTTTAGCATTTAACACTTCCTCTTTTAAAATTGAGAATTGTAGCAAAATGAAATGATATATATGCATGGAAATGCCATAACAAAATTCAACACATGGTATGCTCGCTGAATAATAAATGCTAAAAACATTGAGAGATCTATGAAGAAAAAACCCAAACACAGATATTTGTGATTGGAACCTAAAATTGCTTTTATGTTTATACACCAAGCACTGCACCCAGAGTCTTGAGTGGACACTGTTGGGGACCATCAGTTTTAAGTGGGGTTCATTAGGCTGTTAGTGTTCTCTTTCATAGTGTGAAGTAAGTACAAACACAAAAATGTTGCACCATTAAATAACTTGGACTTTTTTAGTTTGTTTCTATTAGCTGGTAAGCAAAGACAGGCATAAAGAACCATTACCAGGCCACTTTGAGATGACCTTGAATTCTCTAAGTAGAATACTCACAGTTTTATTCTCTTTTCAAAAACAGGTGCTCTTGTTTACCAGAGGTTTTTAGCTGATTTGGAGAGAGCCTTCAGAGTGGCTGTTAGACGCTTAATTCAGAACATTGGCTCCTAAAAGTCACTGTAAATATGTCTGTCAGCTACTGTGTTTATTAGGTGGCCACTGTGCTATAGAAACTGTCAACAGAACACAGAAGTTAGTCACAGTTAGAGAACTCAGGCCTGACTAGAATAGCATCTGTGTTGTGAGTCTTTCGTGTAATCAAATATTTTTGTTAATTTGACTGAAACATAACCAAAGTACAATGGACACGCAGGGGAAGAAGACAAGAAAATTAATGAAGAGCTGGAGTCTCAGTACCAGCAGAGCATGGACAGTAAACTATCAGGCCGATACCGGCGGCACTGTGGACTTGGCTTCAGTGAGGTAGGAACTTTGTTTTCATTGACTTGGACAGAATCAGTTTCACTTTGATATTTGGATGGCTAGAGCAGCCAAGAATGCTGCTAATAGAGAAAAGAAAAAACCAAGAATGGACTAACAGACAAGAAAGCGCTTATCAAATACTTAAAATATTCTTATAGCACATCTGTGTTACTACATAATCAGAATGATGTTCTTAAGGATTTAAAATGAGTTTTATAATGTTGGCTTAGTGTAAATTCTGCTTAACCTCTAAGCACACCTTTAATGGGTATGAATAAATGTTTATAAGATAAAATAATTTTATATAAGTTTAAAATCCTGGCTTAGGTTTCTTTGCTGTTTCCTGGGTGGTCTCTGTGATGACTGGTACAGTGTTAATTTGCTAATAGATGCTGTTTCAGGAAGAGAGAACACAGTGCTTCTCAAGCTAGGGGAGGGAGACGGATTGCTCTGGGAAGCTTTCCTTAAAGCCTAATGTGGTTGTCCTCAGTCTCTCCTCAGCAGCCAAGAATTTTAATTTGTTTATAAAATATTGACCTGATGCTATCAAATGGACTGGTTTTTTGTGTTGCTTTGTTTGTTTGAGACAGGATTTCAATATGTAGCCCATGCTGGAACTTAAACTCATAGAGACCACCTGCCTCTGCCTCCCAAGTGCTGGCATTAAAGGCATGCACTACTATGCCCAGCTAAGTGGGCTGTTTCTAAGACAGACTAAAATAGGATTGGTCCTAGTTTCTACATTGGCCAGAGGTGCTTGGTTTTCCTTAACAGGCCTTCGTTTGGTGTTTTAGGTAGAAGATCATGATGGGGAAGGTGATGTGGCTGGAGATGATGATGACGATGACTCGCCTGATGCTGAGAGTCCAGATGACTCGGACAGTGACTCTGAGTCTGAGAAGGAGGAGTCTGCAGAAGAACTCCATGCTGCTGAGCATCCTGATGACGCAGAAGACCCGAAGAGCAAAAAAGATGCGAAGAGCAATTATAAGATGATGTTTGTCAAGTCCAGCGGCTCATAACTATTAAACACTTAGTCTTTGTATTAAAAGTAAGCCTTATTGTTATAATGCACAGTGGAGGACTGCTTATAGAGCACAGACCTTTGTATTATAATTTTTAAAAAGGCCCTTTTAAATAACTACAAAGAGTGTTTGCTTTCAAATGCCATGGGTTACATTTTTCCGGGCATGACTATAACCATTTTTGTAAAGAGTCAGAGTTGTATAAAATGAGAAATAAATACTGTACTCAGCTTCCTTTCATATTAGCTTCGTCAGCCCTCTTACCACCTTTTCACCCCTGCAGATGCATTATGGGGGACACTTACTTTGTTTGTGGTAGCTCTTTCATCTTTGTGTTTTAGGTTTGTTCCTATTTTTCTCTTATATAATTCATTTGATACTGTGACGTGTTCATGAGAAATGTTCCCTTGATTACACTTTGTTAAAGTAGACCTGTCCCTGTCCATCATGGATGTTTCTGCTGCCGGCCACGCTTCCATACTGCAGACCATTGTTGACAGTCCATGCTTGTTAAGTCTCTGCTTTCAGACCAGAGCAGCACAGGAGCCAGCACAGGACACTAGTGGGTAGAGGTGCAGCCGTCACATCGTTCAGAAGGTTGTGAACCCAAAATGTCTTTCTATAATTTAATTTCAATGTGTGGTAAAGTTTTGATAAAATTTGGCCAGTTTTTATGGAAGAAATTATTTCTCTGCTCATTTAGTCCTGTGTATTTAGAAATATGTAAAACTGGATTTTTTTTTTTTTTTAAGGTACTATGTGACCAAAGTTCATTTTTTTCTTCTAAGGTCTAAATAAAGAGAAAGCAGTTTCCCATATTTGGTTGTGATGCCTTTATCCTCATTGTCTGTAAATGGGGAACAGGCTTATTGAGTAAGAAGCTGGAAAACATGTTCATCTTACACTCTTCTCTAGACTGATGGCTGAACAGAAGCGTTACCAGGTAATTGTGCTGCTGCTTGATAAGACAGGATTCATCTGGCTGCTGTCTACTGGATTTGTATAGCAGATTAACACAAGTGCATTATGGGTTAGTAGATGGAGCTTTGAATAACTGTCAAAATTTTAACAGGCTTACAGGTGAGAATCCAACCTGTATGAGAACTGATCTGTTACATGTGTGGACTACACTTTGTGCCTGATGGGCTAGACTTTGTAAAACTACCCTTTTGATAATTCAGATATGGGAGATGGAGCACAGAGCAGGTGATTTCTGGTTTATAGACTATATTTTGTATTTTCACCCAAATAGTCTTTTTGTTTGGTTTTTAATTCCTTATACTATACAAGTAGACACTGCCCATATGTTTAAAATACCCTCTGGATGATAGACAATGTGTATAAAACACTTGGAAGAAGTTTGGTTTTAGTTTGAACACTTTTAAATCCAGCTTCCAGGATTGCATATTACAATTAATTTAAGTACAAACTAATTCATGTTTAAGAATAGATGAGGGTCTGGAGAGATAGCTCTGTGGTTAAGAGCACTGTACTTCAGAGGATCAGGGTTCTATTTCAGCACCTACATGGTAGCTCAACTCTTAATTCCAGTTCCAGGGAATTCAACACTCCCTTCTCTTTTCTGCAGGCATCAGGCACACAATTGATGCACAAAAATGCAGGCAAAACACACATACACAGAAATTTTTAAAATTGAAGAAATGTGAGGGTACTGGCCTATAATCCTAGTGTTAGGGAGGCTGAGACAAGGATTACCTTGAGTTCATGGAAAGCTTGGGCTGCATAGAGGGACTATTAAAATAAGGGAAGCTGGAACACCAGCTGCCTGGGAGAGGGCTGTGCTAGCATATGTAAGGCCTTAGACTCCATCCTCAAGACCACAGAAGAGCAGAAGGTTTTTAAAGCGTTCCCATCAATTCATTATTAAATATGCAGGGCTATTCATAAGGTTTTCAGAGTTTTAATAGGTTTTTGGAGTATTGGTCCATGAAGCACTGTAGCCTATAGTCCCTAAACCACATTAAACACCCTGTATATCTTATATGAGTGAATGTCAAGGAACTTTAACAAAAATGAAAGAAAAATAAAAGGCTTGTGGGCCATGTTATAGTGGGTAACAGCACTGGCTGGCGGTCCTGACCTTGACCTGAATTTGATCTCCAGTACCCGCGTGGTATACGTCAAGAACCAACCTCTTTAAACTGCCCTCTGAACCTGCGCATGCTGTGGCACCTGAATGCACACTAATTAAATGTAATAGGAAAATCAGAGAATACAAATTATTTTTGTACAGTTAGACACTAGGTGGAAAGGTTACAACTTTCCGTCCTGGTGACTTCATCCAGAAATGTCCTAGTCCCAAGACTGCACCCAGAGGTTCACCCTTAGCAGGGTTCCAGCCACCCTTGACTAAAATTCATGTCATTTGTAGTAGGTTAAAAACCTTCCAGCTATTTCACATCTGGGAGAATTGAAGGTGCAGAAATGTCAGGCATGACAAAAAACACTTGAAAACAAAGTTGGGCCATCCTTCAAGTTGTGGGGAAATAAATTCCAGCTGCCAGTGAGCACATGGAGATGCATCTCCACGCTTTGTCACCACTGCAGCCACACCCCCAGGGTTTTGAGCCCTGTCCACTGAGGCCGGTAACTTGCTCCTGAGCAGTGCAAGTCTCAGTTGCTCTGTCAGTTTAGTGTCCTGGACACTTGTCTTCTTGACAGCAGGCTCCAGCCAACATCATGCCTTCCTACCAAGTACCTACCACCTCTGGATGTAGTCCTGGCCTGAAGCCAAAGTTTTTCTATGTCCCGCCTGGTCCACAGCCGCTCAGACCCAACTAAACACACAGAGGCTTATATTAATTAAAACTGCTTAGCCATTAGCTCAGGGCTACTACTGACTAGTTCTTACACTTAAACTCAGCCCGTTTTCATTAATCTATATGTTGCCATGTGTTCCGTGCCATTACATGTGCTCCCTGAATGGTGAGATGGTGTCTCCTCCTCAGCCTTCTTCTTCCCACAGTTCTCCTTGTCTGCTTATCCCGCCTATACTTCCTGCCTGGTTACTGGCCAATCAGCGTTTTATTAAACCAGTGTACAAAAGCATTATCCCACAGCACCTGGCCTGCAGGTTATTTCTGGAAAAAGATCAACAACCCACCAAAAACTTGGAGGACCTCACCGTGCCTCTGACCCTTACTTTGTCTAGTCAACTCTTTTTGTTCATTTGTGGGGTTTTGTTTTTCTGTTTAGTTTGCTTGCTTGCTTTTTATGGTATCTCTTGTATCTCTGACTGTCCTGGAACTCAGAGATTCTCCCTCCTTCTGAGTGTTGATTAAAGGTGTGTGACATTATACCTGATGTGTGTGTGTGAAGGACATAAGTATTTTTGTAGTTGGAATTTTCTTTGGGCTGCCAACTAACTCCCAAATGAAAACACTGAGAGATGTAGCTAGAGTTTTCCTGCCTTGCCCACAGTCAGGACAAATCTTTTCACCCTCCAGTCCCACAGCCGTTCAGACCCAACCAAGTAAACACAGAGACTTATATTGCTTACAAACTGTATGGCCATGGCAGGCTTCTTGCTAACTGTTCTTACAGCGTAAATTAATCCATTTCCATAAATCTATACCTTGCCACATGGCTCATGGCTTAACGGTGTCTTCACATGCTTCTTGTTATGGCGGCGTCTGGCAGTGTCTCCTGCCTTCCTGTTCTTTCTTTTCTCCTCTCTGTTAGTTCCGCCTATACTTCCTGCCTAGCCACTGGCCAATCAGTGTTTTATTTATTGACCAATCAGAGCAATTAGACATACAGACCATCCCACAGCAGAGAGACTTGATTATGAATGCTCAGCCTTAGTTTAGGCTTGTCCCACTAGCTCTTTTTAACTTAATTTAACCTGTTTCCATTCATTACATTTTGCCTCAGTGCTTTTTACCTTTCTTTCATTCTGTATGTCCTGCTTTCCTGCTTTCTCCATGCCTGGGTGGCTGGCCCCAAGCATCTCTGTTGTCTCCTTTTCTTTCCTCTTGAGGAATTTTCTAAATTCCTCTTCCTACTTAATCTCCCTTCCAGGAAGTTCCACCTATACCTCCTACCTCACTATTGGCTGTTTATTAGACCAATCAGGTGCCCTAGGCAGACAAGGTAAAATAGCAACACATTTTTATATAATTGAACAAATGAAACCTTTTCTCCCTTTTTATCTAAATTAAGAGAGGTTTTAGTTTTAACATAGTAAGACTAGATACAATAAGAAAAATTATCAAGTAAGAATTACATTTACAATGTCTAGTCCATTTGCATTTGGCAAATTCAGAGAAAATATTTCATTATCTATCTTATCTTGGTGAGTCCAAAGTTGCGTACCTAATACTAACATTACCAACCCAAAATTATCTTTTTAGACCTCAAAACATTTTCTTAGATCAACAGTTTAAGCCTTTATGTTTCTTAACCTTATAAGCTTTTTATCTCTTATGTGAGTTTCTTTTCTGGATTTGATAACAAGGGAAATTATAACTATCTCATCTTCAACTCCATTAGAGATCCAAGAAGGCTATAATATTACCTGAGTAAACAGGAAGTGCAGAGCAAGCAACTTCCAAAACTATAGAAATGACAGAAGCAGCTGGCTGCCTGGACAGTCACCCAAGGTTCCTCTGCACTATTGGGGCATCCATCTTCAGCCTACAAGCCTAGAATATCTGACAGACTTCTGTGAAGCAAAAATTTTAAAGGACTGTCCCACATTGTCTTGACAGAGTTCAGCAGTCTTTTTCCTTTGTGTCCTGCTTGTCCAGTCTGTACAGCATACTGTCAGCAGTCAAGGCAAGGGCAGTTTCTTGCCCAAATGGCTAGCTTTGCCACAATCAAAGCAAACTCCATATGGAAGTTCTTTGACACCCATCATCCTTTTTGAAATAGATTGGTGCTGACAGGAGTAGATGTATCTCACTGTCATGAAAAGAGTTATATTATTAAACATCTTAAATGCCATATTCTGTAGGTCTCTGAAGTGTTTGAAAATCACCTATCTAAAATATATTTTTAACCTTGAAAACATACATAACATGACTACAAGTTTGATAGTTATAGATGACTGCTAACCTGTATTTTTTAATTATCCTAAACAATTTATAATAATAGCTTTCAAGAACTAGAACTTTATATTACATTTTTAAATGAGCCACGTGGGTACAATACCTTAAAGAAGGGTAGAAACATATTTATAGTATAGCAAAAATAACCTTAAATTTGTATCAATATACAAAAATCCATACCAAAGTAAAATATTTGAAATTAATAGTTGTCTCTTTATCCTATATTCCTATATACCCATTAAATAATGACAAACACCCATAACCCACTGAATGACCAAAAAACCACCCACCCCACCCCTTGGGAATGTAGGTGTTGTGTTCTCTAGACTGCTTCCTGCTGTCTGGAGATGACAGCATCCCCATGGGACCCTGAGAAAATTGAGAATGGTCAAGTCAACACGAAAACTAGCTATAACATTTGTTGTCTAGTCTTTGTGTAATTGGAAAGTACAAGGCTTATCTGAAGTCCTGGCTAGAATAGTCTATGAGGCTGGACCATCATCTTAGCTAACAGCCTTGAAATTGTTTTGAATATAGAACTCTGAGGAAACTGAAATAGAGGCATCTGAAAGGCTGGATCACCTGGGCCACCCATTTTCAGTAGTGTCTGGTCCACTTGCTCTGGAAACACACAAACTTTTAAAAGTAGCATACATATCTGCATTAACACAAGTATAGAATGTGCAGTGTGCACAAGTCAGCTAAAGATGGGTTTTTTGTTCTATGTTTGGGCAGGTAAAAGACATATGTCAACTTTCTAAGTTTGTTTGAACTGTAAAACCAAACCTCTATTCATGCCATATGAAAGGATGGATGCAACAATAAATCATGAGGACTCTGTGACCAACAAGATTTATCATGTCTCATCCAGTCTCAGAGCCATTCCCATGTAAAGGGATAAGCATATATGTCACCTGCCTTGTAGTTTTTTTAGGTTTATTTCTTTATGTCTGTAGCCAAGATTTTTAGGGGGTCTCCCCCAGTCAAATCTGGTCTCTATTAATTTTAAAAGGATCCACAGCCTTTCATTTCCTATGGACCAAAGCATAACCTCTCCCCCAAAACGATACATTTTCTGAATTCCATTTTAAAGTTAAGACATCCCTAAAATATCAAGGCTAGTTTAATTCAGCAGTTCCTTTTACAATCTTGTATCTCTCAGCAGCTGTTGTTTGCTCATCAGCATTTAAAAAAAAAAGAAATTCAAAGTCACAAAACATCATACAAGATCCAGACTCCTTGTGCATTTTCAATCTTTACGTGACTTTTTAAAATATTGCTTTACTCTTTCTTTAAAGAATTTACTTAATTATTTTTTATACTATTTTATTTTTTCCTATGACTGTCTATACCCATTTTCTTTTCTTTCTTAAGCACCTACACACACCATAACCTGTTTAAAGTTTTTATTTTTGTTTTTGTTTGTTGTTTTTTTTTTTTTTTTTTTGTTTTGTTCTGGGCCTGTTTTACTGTGTACCTGTAGTATTTTCTGACCACATAAGCCAAACCTAAACTGCTAAGCAACTCTGCCCCCTCCTTGAGTTCATGAGAGCTAAGCCTTACACCCAGGGGCCTGTCCAAGAGGTGTGTTTAACTGGGAGCTGTGTTTAACCAAGAGTGCATTTAATCATCCCAGCTCTAGGAAGCTGGTGTCCACATTGAGGCAGTCCTTTTTACTTAGCTTGCTGTTTCTACTTAGCATGCTGGCTGCTCAAGTGCTCTGCTGCACAGCAGTGCCTCCTAAAGGAGTTGTATATGTTTTTGTTGTTGTTATTATTTTGTTTTCCAGCTTTCTCAGGCCCTATGTGGAAATTTGGGCACCATGTTGGGTGCCATATTTTTGTTTCTTTAATTTAATAATGCAAAATGCATGTGTTGATTGACTAATACATATTCACATACAACTTTTTTCTCATATCCACAACTCAATAATGGGTGAATCCAAAGGAGTGACTATGATCATCATATGAGGACTATATTAATATTTTCAAGGTTTGTTCCAATTCATTTCTTTTATACTCCAAAACATCTTCATTATGTTGTTTGATGAGATAAAGTCACAGGAAAAAACATGGTCCCCAAGGTCAGCCCGACTTTCAGCCAGTTAGGTTTGACCCTGGGCTGCTCTGAGAGGTGAAACTTTGACCATGTTGAAGAGCAGCTCGGGAGTAGAGTGGGGGGACCACTAGCCACAAACTCACAGAACCAAGGACAGTGCCATCTTGTCCTGTCTGACTTCTTATTCTTTTTTTTTTTTTTTTTTTTTTTTTTTTTTTTTTGGTTTTTCGAGACAGGGTTTCTCTGTGTAGCTTTGCGCCTTTCCTGGAGCTCACTTGGTAGCCCAGGCTGGCCTCGAACTCACAGAGATCCGCCTGGCTCTGCCTCCCGAGTGCTGGGATTAAAGGCGTGCGCCACCACGCCCGGCTGACTTCTTATTCTTAACATATAAAAACATTCTCCAAGTTGTGACCCTCTTTTATCTTCCGACGTCTGTAACATCTTTTCCTCCTATCTTCCATGAACTGAGCTGCCTAGATGGCTTCCCAAGTACAGATACTTCCCACTAAGCCAAGGATCCTGAGGTCAGTCTCCAGATCTGATATAGTGGAAGTTGAGAGACAACTCTTACAAGTTGGCCCCCGAGCTCCACACATCAGGCACTATGCTATACATCCCCCCATTTATATACATAAATATATATATATTTGGTTGTGAGCATAGCCTTCAACAGCTAAGCCAGGCTGGGCGTTGGTGGCGCACACCTTTAATCCCAGCACTCGGGAGGCAGAGGCAGGCAGATCTCTGAGTTGGAGGCCAGCCTGGGCTACAGAGTGAGTTCCAGGAAAGGCACCAAAGCTACACGGAGAAACCCTGTCTCGAAAAACCAAAAACAAACAAACAAACAAACAGCAAACAGCTAAGACATGAACTTCTGGCTATTAAAGCCACAGCATGGACAGCTGTTCCACAACCCAGCTCTCCATTACTGATGATAAACTAAGCAACTTGAGCCAAGTGCTGAGTGGCCTTTCCTTGCATCAGTAAAATGACAGCAGGGTGACTACCTTGATTAGTCATTGTGAGAGAGTCAAAAGCTCTAGTTCCAGAGAGGCAGCGAGGGGCTAAGAAATGCCAGCACTGTAAGAACAAGTGCCCGGCTGGAGAATGGCCCAGCATTTAAAGTCACTTGTTGCTCTTATAGAGGATCAAGTTTTATCCCTAGCTCCCACATGGTGGTTTGAAACCACCTGGGACCTGAGTGGTTTTAGATGATTGTGAGCCGACATGTGGATGTTAGGAACCAAACCCAGGTCCTCCACAAGAACAAGTGCTCTTAACTACTGAACAAACTTTGCAGCCCCTCCTATAATGAGTTCCAGGAAAGGCACCAAAGCTACACGGAGAAACCCTGTCTGGGGGGGGGGGGGGGAGTCTTCCATTCCCTCCTGCAATCCACTCCAATATGGTTTCTACCAACCCTTGACACTACAGTGCAAAACTTGGATTATACCAGATTCCTATTTTCCTAAACCTTGTCTTAGCTCGTTTCTTTCTTTACTTATTAGCAGTATCTGTCATTATGGCCCAATGAACATCACATGGGGAAGTGCATGCCCCTATGTTGAAGAGGCTCTGCTGAGAATCTTCCATGCCTGAGCACATAGAGGTACTTCTTTCTAACTCCATCTCCCTAGAAGATCCCACTGGAGGAAAAGACATTGTTCTTCAGCCACCTCACAGCCTGCTTGTTTAATAGTCTCCAGGAATACAGTCTTTCAAGGCTCCTAACGAAAGTAAAGTTGGAAGCTTGTGTTGGCTCCTTGCAATTCAGATGGTATGTGCTTAAAATGTTCTCTCTGGAGCAGATGGCCAGAAGGGTCTAGTTTTCTGAGATGCTGGAGATGCAGTCTGGGGTCTTACAATGGGAAGCAAGCACTCTACCCCTTACCCACATCCACAGCCCTTCATGCTGAGATGGATCAGGTCCTGAGGGCACTGGCCTGGTGAGCTAGTTACTGTAAGAGCAGACAGGTAGAAAGCAGACAGAGAGCACCACGTGTTTGTCCACAAACTTTTCTTGCCCTCTGCTCTTCTGCCATGGATGACACAACACAGAACCCTCAACACTTGTGGGTCCCAATCTCAGAAATAGAAGAAAATTGTTTTTTCTTTTTGAGTTGAGGCTGGTAGAACCCAGGGCCTAAATATAATAGGTATATGCATCACCACTGAATTATATATAGCCCAGCCCCTAATATTTTGTTTTTGTTTGTTTGTTTTTGTAGACAGGGTTTCTCTGTGTAACAGCTCTGGCTTTCCTAGAACTCATTCTGTAGACCAGGCTGGCCTCGAACCACCTGCCTCTGCCTCCAAAGTGCTGGGATTAAATGTGTGCACCATCATCGCCCAGCAATTTTGTTTTTTAAGATGGGGGGTCTTACTTTGTTGCCCAGGCTGTTCTTGAACTCCTGGCTAAAGTAACTATATGTATGGCCCACCACCCTCAGCTAAAAGCCATGTGTGTGTGTGTGTGTGTGTGTGTGTGTGTGTGTGTGTGTGTGTGTGTGTGTGTGTGTGTGTGTGTTGCTAGAGACTGCACCAGGGTTTTACATTTACTAGATGAGCACTCCATCACTTAGCTGCATTCCAATCTTCTTTTCTTTATAAATTAACCAGTTTGCGATATCCTGTCATGGTAAATAAAACAGGCTAGCAGAGCCAGTTACATGTCCTCAGCCAAAATGGTAGAGAACATGAGGCTAGAGAGATGGCTCAGTGGTTAAGAGCACTGGCTGTTCTTGCAGAGGACCCGGACTTCAATTCTTAGCACACATGTTGGTTCACAACCATTTCTAACTCTAGTTCCAGGGGGATCAGATGCCCCCTCTTCTGACCTCTGTGTCACCAGGCACACACATGGTGGACATACATACATGCAGGTGAAGTAAAAGCAAATCTTAAAAAAAAAAAAAAATTGGACAAGAACTGTCAGCTGATTGGTTTATTCAAAATAATTTTGGTGAACAATGATTAGAGGTTTAAACTTCCTAAGAGTTAAGGGGATTAAGTGCAGTTTCTGAAGCTTACTGCACACTATTCGGTGCTGTCATCTCTAAATACAAGCCTTTTGAGCATGCTGCCTCAGTTGCCTCCATGCCATTTCCATTTCTGTCATTCCTGTCTCCCATTCCCCCTCCTGTGATTCCAGCAGTGTCTGTCATTGTGAACAGACATTTCCTCTCCCAACTGCCCTGTCCCAAATAAACATACAGAGGCTTATATGAATTATAAATGCTTGGCCAATAGCTCAGGCTTATTATTAACTAGCTCTTACATTTTAAGTTAACCTATATTCCTTATTTACACTCTACTATGTAGCAGTACCTTTATTAGCATGTCACATTCATCTCCTGCTGTCTCTGTATCTGGCTGGCAATTCCAGGCTCTGCCCTTCTCCTTCCTATCATTCTTAGTTTGGTTGCCCAGCCTTTACTTCCTGCCTGGCTCTGGCCAAGCAGCATTTTATTAAACCAATTTGAGTGACAAATCTTTATAGTACAAGAGCATGTCATTCCACAGCATGTCACTCAAGTTTGCATTGTATGATTATCAGGCTAGAGAGATGGTTCAGCAGTTAAGAATGCTTCCTGCAGCTGGGTGGTGATGGCACACACCTTTAATCTCAGCACTCAGGAGGTGGAGACATATGGATTTCTATAAGTTCGAGGCCAGCCTGGTCTACAGACCGAGTTCCAAGACAGCCAGAGACAAACAGAAAAACCCTGTTTCAAAAAAACCCAAATATGCCAGGCGGTGGTGGCGCATGCCTTTAATCCCAGCACTCGGGAGGCAGAGGTAGGTGGATCTCTGTGAGTTCGAGGCCAGCCTGGTCTCCAAAGTGAGTTCCAGGAAAGGTGCAAAGCTACACAGAGAAACCCTGTTTCAAAAAAACCCAAATACACATACACACACACACACACACACACACACACACACACACACACACACACAAGAATGCTTCCTGCTCTTACAGAGGACCCAGGTTCAATTCCCAGCACCTACATGGTGACTCACAACCATCTGTAACTCCAGTTCCAGGGATCTGATGCCCTCTTCTGGCCTCAGTGGGCACCAAGCACGCACATGGTGTACAGACGTATGTAGGAAAAAAAAAGAAATCTTAAAATAAATATAAAAAATCTATATAAAAATGTAAAACTCCTTCATTCTTCCAGCTCACACTCATTCTTCACTCTTTTGTCCCATCTTCTTGTATTTGTGCCATTGTTTCTCTAAGAGTTAATCACTCTGGAGAGTGTGTTCTTGCCCTCTGCATTGGAGTTTCCTCACCCAAGCTTGAGTGCTGCTCTTGCTGTTCTTCTTCTTCCTCCTCCTTCTCCTCCTCCTCTTCCCACTCCTTCCCCCTTCCCTCCTCCTCTCCTTCTTTTATTTTGATCAGTTACAAATCTTTACTGAGAACCTGCTGTGTACCAGACACTCTTGCAGAGCACCTGAGTTTATCTCCCAGCACCCACACCAGACAGCTAACAACCCCTGTAACAACAACCCTAGGGGATCCACACACACACACACACACACACACACACACACACACACACACACACACACACACATTTACAGATAAGATGTGTGGCAATAAAACAGAGAAGCAGATGCTGTACACGCTGCGCTGCCCCTGTCACTTGACGGCTGGCTCTGGCAAACAGTCTCACCTTAGGCAGACACCGGCCATCTGACCTATATCCTGCACAAGCAGACATCCTTCTGTGCTCAGTTGATATTATCCACTCCCTTTTCAGCTCTTCTATGCGTTTTCAAGTTTGTTTCAATGCCTCTGAGTTCCGCGGAAGCCAGCGTCTGAACTTCGGTTTCCCCTTCCTCTCGCTGCTTTGAGTGATTGCCACAAGAAGAGAGAGATGACTTCACTAATGTCTCCAAACTGGAAGTGCACATTACCTTGAACCAAACTGCTACTGCATGAGCTTGTGCTGGCTTGATTTCTGAATGTCAGACCCCATCTTACACTCATAAACCACCCCTCAATGACTTCAGGAAAAACCAAGGGATACCTGCTGTGTGTTTCTCACAAACCATGCCCCCCTTACCAAACAGAGCCTTCCCTATTCTCCCTGCTGCTCACTATCAGGAGGAGCTGCTTCAGAGATCCTAACTCAAACTCAGAGCGGGATCCCACCATTGCCAGGGCGTTACCTCCAAGACTGAATTCCACACTGTCATTTTGCCTGCCAATCTGCAAACTACACGAAGCCATTTCCAAAAGAATTGCTATATTAGAAACAAAATATCAGGCCTGAAAATTGAGTTCACATAACTAAAGTGGAACACATGGAACTTAGCCACACAGCCCAAACCAAAGACAGAAAGCTCACAACCCACAGCTCCGGTTCCACCAGCGATCAGCCTCTTTTATTACACAGACTCCTTCTTAGTATTACTAACACTGTGAGGCTTTCTTGTCTGGAATGTTGTTCTTGGACCATTGCTTCTCAACCAGGAGTGGCTTTGGCTCCTTCCCCTGGGTACATTTGGCAATGTCTGGAGACATTTGTGGTTGGTCATGGTTGAGAGGTACTGTTGGAATATAGTGGGCAGAGGCAGAGGCCACTGATGAACACCATCCCACACCTAAGAGACTCACAACAGAGTGATCTGATCCTAGATGTCAGTCCTGTGCAGCCTGAGAAGCCAGCCATAGGCCTAGGGAAGATGAGAGCCTGTCCTAGGAGCCCTGAATGTTACCAATACATATTTATCACAGAGTGTGTAGGTACCTCTATCATTCAGAATCTGGCACTAAGGCCTAGCTTGAAGATGTGCTGCTGTGACCAGAGAAGTCCCCCATCTTTTGCTCTATGTCCTTGAAATAGTCAGTCTGAATAAGTGTCATGAAGATCTGTGGGATGTGCCACCACCTGTGTTAGAGAGATTCCAGGGGAGGGTGGCAAAGGCTTCCCATTCTGCGTAGCCTCTCTCACCAGATGGGTCATGGATTCCAGTGTAATGGACTAAAAGGCCAGCATTCATACAGAGGAGTGCCCAAAAAGGACGACTGGGAGAGAACAGAGAAGACCAGTTTTTAAAAGGTCATACCAGGCTGCAGAGATGCTCAGTGGTTCAGGGCACTTGCCAGTCTTGCGCAGGACATCAGTTCAGTTCTCAGCACCCACATTAGATGGCTCATAACTTTTTGTAACTCCAGCTCCAGGGCATCTGATGCCCTCTTCTGGCCTCCTCGGGCACTTGTGCTCATGTGCCCATACTTCCATGGCGTACCCATATACACATAGTTTAAAAACGAGAGAGAATAGATAGGACATAATTTAAAAAACAGAGAGACTGGATAGGCTCTTCTCAAATGGACTGACGACATGTACCCACAGGTTGAAAAATCACTGCAAATCCCAATTAGAATAAAAACAAAAAATCACACTGAAGCCAGGTAAGGTGTTTCCATCCCAGCACTCAGGAGCAGACTCTTCAGAAGTGGCACCCCATCATCTTGTCATAGCCTTCGCTAGGGTGAATTACTACCTCCAGCCCCTATTTAAGAAGAAGAGTCTGTAGGGTGTGAACACCAAGAGGGAAGAGTTGGGAGTGGTCTCAGAGACTGCCTACCACAGGGAAGCTGGTTAGTAACCAGAGATGTCAGCGGGAACACAAAGTAACACTACTACTGTGGGCAACACTTGGGAATTTTTCTTGCTTGCTTGCTTGGTATTTTTAGAGATCTCTGTAATTTGGGATAGACTTAGATTTACCATCCTCCTGCCTCAGCCTCCTGAGTGCTGTAATTACAGGCATGTGCCACGAGGCCCAACTTCAATTTGGTGCTTTCTAAGTTGAAGATATACCTATGACCTGGGTGTTTGCAATATTATCTGCAGCAGCTCTGAGCATGAAGCATCCAGTGCCCTTCAGTCACGCAGAAGAAAAGGGTTAGGTGTCCGTACAGTACGTATGATCTTAGAGCAGAAGTGAGAGGAATTACATGCAACATGACCGTCATAAGCATGATCTTCAGTGGGAAAGAAACAAATACATCCTATGGTTGACCTCCACTGTCAAGTAGCCTTGGGACTGTCTAGGAGATGCTCCTGGGGCACTTCTAGGAGGGCACTTCCAGAGAACTTTAACTAAGGAACAAACCCTTGTCCCAAGTGTGGGTCCCCACAGGCTGCAGTCCTAGACTGACTGAAAAAGAGAAAGTGAGCTGTGAGCCAGCATTACTCTTTTCTGCTCTCCTCCGGTCTCTGTGGTCACCTACGCATGCGTGGCACACATACAAACAAGCAGGCATACACATACACACATAAGAGCAATTTTTCATTAAAAATCAAGCAAACAAAAAAGATGTGTTGCATAATAATGGACATCATTTCTGCTGACATTTTCTTTACTCCTGTAATTTTGTCTTTGTTTTATCAAGGAAGAGATAATTCTTCAAACTCAAAGTTAAAGAATTATACATATACGTATTATATGTATACTATATAATTACGTATACATGCATATTTTTAAGACAGTCCTATTATATATCTAATGATACATAGTGGCCTTAATCTCATTAGATAGCCTAGGCTGACTTTTAACTCCAGGTAGTTCTCCTGCTTTAGTCTCCCAAGTACTGAGATCAGATGTGTGCCACCATACCCAGCTGGACATCCCCCACTCCCACAACTGAAAATTAAGCCCAGAACTTCCCAGGCTTATGCTCCAGTCCGACTTGAGAACTTTTGGTGGGAGTCATATTCTTTCAGGATTGACCAAGTGAATGGAAAACCATATTTATTAAAATGTCTGAGGCAGGCATGACAGTACATATATAATCCCAACATTCAGGAACAGACTTGAGGTCGTTCTGGACTACGCAGTGAGTGGCTGTGGGTGCTACCTCACCGCCCTACTGTCCTGTCCTTCCTGTCAGGACAGTATCCCTCCTTAAACCATACACCAAGACAAACCCTCCCACATCGGGCTGTTTATATGAAGTATTTGTCATAGCAGTGAGAAAAATAACTTCACAAAGCATGTCAACCTAATGTATGTATGGTCTTTGAGCTGGACATGGTGGCACATGCCTTCAATCCCAGCACTTGGGAGGCAGAGTTAGGAAGATCTCTGTGAGTTTGAGGCCAGCTGGGTCTACATATTGCATTCCAGACCAGCCAGAGCTACATAGCGAGACACTATCTCAAACAAACAAACAAACAAACAAACAAACAAAACCCCCTAAACAACAACAACAACAAAGATATAGTCTTTCTCAGTACTCCATTAGGTTAGTTAAACCATAAAGAAAAGCTGCTGTGTGACTAGCACTGAGGTGGAGAAGGTGACTGCCAGGGCAGTGACCTCCTGAGCAGTCCAGTTGGGGACAGCTGGGGTCCTGGCACATATCTGGTTCTGACATGAGTGTGGTATTCTGTGTACCGTCTATATGTGCACCATGCTTTGTCTGCCTAACACACGAGGACGCACAAAGCAGATGCAGTGTGTTCTGGCCAGTGTCTGTGTCTGGGCCTCCTTCGGGTGGGATATTCACAGCGTCCTCTTGCCGACCTCAGCCCTGGACACTGTCAGACAGTGGATGGAAAATATGGCAAAGGGAATCACAAACGCCACCATTTCCAGCAGGGTTTGCCTTGAGGGGCTGAGGCCTCTCTCCCTGTAAGAGACTCAGCCTCTCACTGATCACACATGGCAGAGCAGGGAGAGGTGGGGTAGGGGTGGGCTGAGTGGCTGGTGTCAAGAGTGCTTGTTTGCAGGGTAGTTACTGGGACTCATTCTCAGAAACCACCAGCCTTCCCCATGTGGCTTTCCTGAGAAGACACGAGAACCCTCTCCAACACCCCCACCCCCGACTTCAATGAAAAGGTCAAGGGAATTTTCCTTCTCTTTAAATGCAACGACTCTTTCTTGGGCCCAGAAAGAATTATTTATCAGGGGCTCACAGTACTCCGAGTGCCTTTACAGGGCCCAGCTGGTTGCTCTGAGGCACAACAGACAACTTTCTTCCTGAAAGCTCAATTTATAGGCCAACTTCAAAGCCTGGGTCCTCAGAGCAGGGCGCCAGCCTCCAGTTTGGGGACTGACATCAAAGGGACTACACAGGTTGATGTGATGTCAGGTGGACAGCCGCAGGGCTGCAGGAGCAGTCCTCCAAGGAGCCTCCCTGTCCTCGGCACCTGGACGGCTCAGGGAGGAAGCTCCATTGTGGCCAGGTTCCTTGAATCCTAGCTTCAAAAGCCTTGGGCTGCTGGAGGTGAGTGCCTGAGATGGCAGAGGGTGAGAGCAGACCAGGGTAGAGGGGTAGCAGAGGACCCCAAAATCTGTGCTTCTTGGCCAGCCTTTAAGAGGGACAGAGTTTAAATATGGGTGAACCACCTCAAGCCTGCCGCTCACAGAAAGGATCAGACACAAGGGCAAAAGTGGCTGGTGATGTGCTGAAAGCTCTCCAGCTAGGGACCATGCATCCCGGTGACCTCATGTGGGCTCCGGAATGACCCAGGTGGAGCAGACATTGCTAGTTCCATTTTTCAAATGAGGGAACTGAAGGGAGGAAGGAGTGGCTTGCTGATTCCATACTTGCTGCTTTTACCACTGCTCAGGGAATTAGGGCTGCTTCCTGGGAGCTCAGACACACACCAGACAAGTGTCCCTGGCAATGGGACGTCATCATTCAGTCACGGAACAATGATTTTTGTGTGTGTGTGATTGTTGTGGACACTAGGATAATAAGGAAATAAGTCAATGTCCCAACTCTCATACAGCTTATGGATTTTAAATTTTATTACTATTGTTTTTGTGTGTACATGGACATGCATATGCATGCCACAGTGACCATGTGGAGGACAGGGTACATCTTTGTGGAATTGGTTCTCTCCTCCCCTCTTTATGAAATCCAGGGATTGAACTCAGGATTGTGTGGCAAGTGACTGTTCCTGCTGACCCATCTCACTGGCCCCCTGGCTTATGTTCTTACAAAGAAAAAGATGTTTGATACATGGTATATTCCTATAACTTAGGTGTAGAGAGACAATTGTAAACATGTATGTATACATACACATATATTTAAGGTTTTGAGTTTTTATTTACTTTTATTTATGTGTATGGTTTTTGCCTAGTGTATATGTATGGGATTCAGTGCCCATGAAGGCCAGAAGAGGGCACCAGATCCTCCAGAATATGAGTTATAGATCCAGCCCTGTGGATGCTGGAGACTGAACTCTGGTCCTCTGGAAGAAAAACCAATGATCTTAACCACTGCACCATCTCTCCAGCCCCATTTACATTTTTTCTTAGTGTTTCCTATGGGATCAAGAACCATTTTCAAGCTGCTGGTGGCGGTGGCGCACGCCTTTAATCCCAGCACTCGGGAGGCAGAGCCAGGCGGATCTCTGTGAGTTCGAGGCCAGCCTGGACTACCAAGTGAGTCCCAGGAAAGGCGCAAAGCTACACAGAGAAACCCTGTCTCAAAAAAAAAAAAAAAAAAAAAAAAAAAAAACAACAACAACAAAACACCCCACACTGCTCCCTCCCCCCACCCATACACACAAAAAAGCCATTTTCAGCTAGGTGTAGTGGTACACCCCTTTAATTCTAGCACTCTGGAGACAGAGGCAAGTGTTCTTTAAGTTTGAGGCCAGCCTGGTCTACATAGCAAGCTCCTGGCCAGCTAAGGCTACATATTAACACATTATCTCAGGGCTGGGGAGATGGCTCAGTGGTTAAGAGCACTGGCTACTCTTGAAGAAAACTCCCAGCATCCACATGGCAGCTCACAACTGTGTATAACTCCAGGGAATTCAGCACCCTCAAACAGACACCTATGCAGGTAAAACACCAATTCACAGAAATAAAATTAAATACATTTAAAAAAAAAAGATGCTTTCAAACCAACCAAGAGCCTTTTGTTGTTGTTTGTTTTTGTTTTTCAAGACAGGGTTTCTCTGTATAGCCTTGGCTGTCCTGGAACTCACTCTGTAGTCCATCCAGGCTGGCCTTGAACTCACAGAGGTCCGCCTGCCTCTGCCTTCCGAGTGCTGGGGTTAAAGGTGTGTGCCGCCATGCCTGGAGGTCCTAGAACCATTTGCAATGCACTCTCATTTCATCCTTACAATAACTTGACTGTGGGGCAAACCGGCAGGCACCTTACTTTATAAGCAGATGGGGAGTAACAGGCTCCACGAGACAGGGCTGGCAAGGCAGAACTGGGTTCTGGGTAGGCTGTCTCCCACATGGGCCTTCCACCTTACATGAGAGTTGACCAACCATGGCCCAAGTGTGGCCAGCAGGTGAGGCGGTGTGATCCTACTTGGAGACAATGCCTCTGCTTGATGTAGCTCAGACAGCCAGACACCCCAAGGCTTCCTGGTCCCAGGAATGTCTGTCAGAGAAGCCAGTATTGCAAGACATTTGATCACACTGTGACCCCCAAGATTGTGTTATTTACTAGAAAAACCTGTTTCTAGTTGTAGGGTGGCTCAGCCCTAGCACACACCTTTAATCCAAGAGCTTTCTGCTTGAATATTGTAAACAGGATTACATAAAGTCAACCATAGGTCAAGAAGCGGGAGTAAGCAAGCAGCTGACAGGAAGTGAATATAGGATTGTTAAGGAAAAAACCATAGAGAGTAAGGGGGAGTCAGGAGGACCGAGAGAGATGCACACATAGTAAGGAGAAGGGAGGGACATTCAGTCTGAGGAGGCTGGTTAGGAGGAGGAGAAGGTTTCTGGGTGCTTTCTCTGCCTCTCTGAGCTAGCAAGTTTTCACCCCAACATCTGGCACCTGAGTCTCTATTGGTAAAATAGAATGATGGAGATTTTGTTAAAAACAACAGGCCTGTAGCGGGTTTGTTAAAAACCATCAGCCTGCGCTGGGCCAAGTCTTGGTGATTAGAATTGGAGGAATGCCTTGCTATAATTTTTTTCATTAAAAGTTTTATTTAGGGGGGTTGGAGAGATGGCTCAGAGGTTAAGAGCACTGACTGCTCTTCCGATCCTGAGTTCAATTCCCAGCAACCACATGGTGGCTCACAACCATTTACAGTGAGATCCGGCGCCCTCTTCTGGCCTGCAGGCACACATGCATGTAGAACACTGTATACATAATAAATAAATTAATCTTAAAAAAAAAAGCTTTATTTAGGGACTGAAGAAGTGGCTTAATGGTTAAGAGCATTTGCTTAACAGAACCTAGGTTCAGATCCTAGCACTCACCCCAGTTCCCAGGGAGCTGTTGCCCTCTACAAGCACCAGGCATGCACATGGTTTGTATACGTACATGTAGGCTCATACATATACATACAAAATAAATCTTGTAAGAAGTGTGTGTGGGTACATGTGAGTGGAGGTTGGCGAACAGCTTAGGGGAATCAGACTACGTGGGTCTGGGTCAGTAGTCAGGCTTGGCTAGAAACCCCTTTAACTTCTGAGCCAGTTGCCCTGATTGTCTGTCAAGTGTAACAAAGTATCTGACACATCAGGAATGGTAACAGGTAGAGATGGCTCAGCAGCTTCCCACCAAGCACAACCAACTCGGTTTGATCCCTGGGACCCACATAATAGGAGGAGAGAAGTAACATCTAAAGGTGTCCTCTGACATCTACGCACATGCTAGGGCATGAGTGCCTCCCTGCCCCCACCCCAAATAAATTAATGAATATATTTTTTAAATGGTAACAAGCATCATGAGTAATAAAAATCTAGCAAAAGAGTCTAACTGGATGCTAGTGGAATGAAGTTTGACCTCGGAGCATCAGAAGTAGGCAAGTTTCTGGGAGGCGGGGAGAGGTGCTGGAGGCTAACCATGACTGGTCATTCTCAGGCCCCCTCTGACATGTCCTCCTCCCAAGTGAAAGCTCCATAAGTGAAGAAGCCCTTTATAGCCTTGCTTCACTTCCCAGCTCCCCAGGGGCTCACCCTGACCCTTCTCAGTCTCTGAAAGGAGTCCCAGGACCAGCCCTCCTGGAATAGTGAGATGTGGGCAAGCAGGAGGCAGAGCAGACACGGTCACCTGCCTGTTTCCCTCTTGCCTTAGGAGCAGTCAGCAAGCATCTGTGGCAAGCGAGGAACCGTCTTCCAGACCCCCACGGGCTGGCGAGTGAGACAGGCGGCATGGGGAGAGATGGGAGCATACTCAGCGGAAGTTCTCCGGTGGGCAGGTGCGCACTAGTCCTTTGTGTCACCGTGACCAAATAGCCGAGGAAGACAACTAAAGAGTCGAGGGATTGCTTTTGGCTCACTGTTTCAAAGGTTTTAGTCTATTGCTTTTGGCTCCACAGATTCTGAGATTGCGGGCATTGGAGCAGAACATTTGGTAGTGGAAGAAGCATGTGGTAGAGGCCACTCAGCTCGCGCCAGCCAGGAAACAGAGAGGAAGGGACTCGGAACCAGTTATAATCCAAAGGCACATCAGTGGCCTGCTTCCAGCTGGGCTCTACCTCCTAAGGCATCCAACAACTCTCTAAACAGCGCCACCTGCTGGTAAACAAGCACTCAACACAGGCGCCCGCAGGACACACTTCCTATGCAAATCACGGAACACATGTTTCCAGACCACCTCTCATGTCCCCTGAGACAGTTTCACTATATAGCCCAGTCTGGTCTCAGACTCACAATCCTCCTGCCTCAGCCTCTCAAGTGCTGGGATACAGGTACATGCTACCATGCCTGGCTCAGGCCTGAATTTTAAAGGCCTGGCAGTCTAGATTCCCTAGGGAACCAGCTCAGGTGAGAAGCCCATCTCTCCCAAGACCTCCATGTTGTAAGAAAGTGTAAGGAGTCACGTGAGGAGTCTTGGGTAGAGGTGGACGCACCATCCCATTTTATCCAGACATCCCCATTGCAATGCCACCAAAGTGAAAAAGATACCTCAGACAATCTACTGCCTGTCTCTACTATGTGGAGCTGAAAATCTGCCCAGCTGATGAGCCTGGACAATTGCACAATCACGACAGATAATTAACTATGGTGTTGAGTCACTAAGTTTCAGATACTTGACCACACAGCAGTAGCTACTTGAAAGGGAGTGCGATCCCTGAGCACGGAGAGATACTGAGGCAGTTGCCAAGCTCAAAGAGAAAGGACCCGGGCAGTGCTGAGGAAGTTGTCTGCAGCTTCTCAGCCTTGCTTTGGGGCCAAGAGACAGAACCAGAGCAGCAGCAAAACTTCTCCCGTATGTGTGCACCATGGGCTTGGCTGGGATGGGGATAACGATTTAGAAAGAAAACGATGCTCTGGTCCCTCCAGGGGCTGCAGCTTGGGGAGATAACCACAGCCAGGAAGGGATGAGAGGCCATCCTGGAGCACTTTCCCAGCCAGCCGAAGTTGCCAGTTGGGGAACTCAAGCTGGACTGGACTGCAGTGCACTCAGGGAGGGATACCCATGGACTCCCAGTAAGGACTAGGGGGTGCTGGCAAGGCTCCCCCTGGGGAGCAGACCAATGGAGACACAAGGACTTGTTACTGTTGCTCTCACTGGCTACTGATCACAGCAGGAAGCCTGAACGTGAAAGCCAAGAAAACAAGTGTGTGGATAAACTGAGGTGTTAGAGGCTAGCTAGCAGGACAAGGCATTTGGGGACAGGCACTGGACTGAAGTGTGCATGGCTCCTGCCTTCGTAGGTAGAGACAGGAACAAAGGGCCAAGCTTTGCAGGGATTTGGACCTTACAGCGACTCCCCATGGCCACTGTCTTTGAAGTAGTAATTTTGCCCAGATGCTGGCCCCCCACATTCTTTAAGTGTAGGGAGGGCTGGTCTTATCGGCTCGTCTGGGGTGATTCTGCCTCTGAGCCTCAACACTGGGTCTAGGAAGAAAATACTTTTGAGAGTCAAAAGCCTCCAGAGTCAAACAGAAACTCAGACCAACAAGGAGCCAGGAACTTGGTCAGAAGGAGCCATGAAGGGGGTGGGGTGGGGGCTGGAGAGGTGGTACAGTGTAAGAGCGTTGGCTGTTCTCCAAAGGAGCTGGGTTTGACTCCCGGTACCCACACAACAGCTCCCGACTGTAACTCCTATTCCAGGGGATCCAATGTCCTCTTCTGGCCTCTTCCAGCACTGCACACATGTGGTACATACCCACACATGCGAGACAACCATACACATAACAATAGTATTATTATTATTAATTTAAAATGGAAGGCATGAGTCTGAAGTGGACCAAGAGTCTCTTAACTATATTTGAGAAGAATGAGGCCACTAGATGGTTCTGGGGACCAGGGCTGGAATGACACAAGACATTCACACAAATAGCAAAAACGCCCAAGACCCTAATCCATGAAGGATTAAGATGTAATTCAGAGCTCAGGAGAGCCCCTGAAGAGGTCTGCCTAGGGCTGGGGGACATTGGCAAGGTGTGGTCACTCAAACTAGTACCTCAGCTAAGGGACTTTGCCTGCCTAGTTCCTTCTCAGCTTCCTAAGAATGTGGGACAGTGAGCAGCTGAGCAGCACACAGGCCTCCTCCATGGAAGAGCTGAGATCGCTCTCCTGGGGCTAAGCTGGACTCGTACTCAGAAAGGTCCCATCTAGGGTCTATACTGTCCCCCAACCTGAGTTTACCCTCTCTGCAAAGCCTGGCTGTCCCACGCAGCAGGGTTGGTCCACACCCTGCACCCCCGGCTCTGCCTCCTCCTCCAGGCTCATCTGCATTTAGCATGCCTTGTTGGGCTGTGGCAAAGAATACTCAACAGATTCATATTAAAAATGCCCTTTAAAATTCAAAAGCTTTGAACTAAAGAAATACCGCGAGAAGTTCTCGTGGAAAGTTCAGTCCCGTTGATTCAATTCACTACACTTAGATGCACCTTTTCAAATAATAGGGAAAAAATGTAACAGGGTCAGGCCCAATCAATATGCTTGTTCAAACAGAATTGCGGGGACTCTGATGTGCGTACATTTTGTGCTCTGCCTTTGTACACCGCCACGCGCTCTGAAGAAAGGTTTCCTTTGCTTGGGGAGCAATGAAAGTGGTCGCCTTTTGAGCGCAGGCGGCAAAGTGATGGCATGTTTGCCGCGCTGGGAGGGGCTGCCATTTTTTCATGTCTTCCCTCGCCTAGTCCCTTTGTTCTTTTCAGAACAACCTGAAGTCCCTCGCAAAGCCCCCATGTGATAGACACCGATCCTGAAGCAGAGGGCTCCCAGCATCAGCCCACCATGTCTCAGAAATGTGATTTTATAGATTAGACAAATAATTTGCTGTTTCATTCCCACCCTTGGTGAGAACACAAAAGGACTTAGCATCAGGTACTTTGCTGCTACTGTGGGGAACTCCTGGAGCCCACAACAGGCTCCTGGCTGGCTGGGCCAGAGTCTGTATCCTCTACTGTCATCCTCCTTCTCACACCCTGACCGGAGGATCTGCAGGGCCCTGGAGAACAGGCGGGAAGACACTCTGACCTTCAGCTACCACCTAAAGTAGCCAGGAAAACTCTGCAAGAACCCTGTCCATGTGAAGGCAACCAAGGCCTTCTCCCTCAGTCCAGCATACCTACTTCACAAACCGTATATAAAGTGTTTTTATTTAGATGGCACCTTGGATATGGTAAAAATGCAGGCAGTTCTGGAAGTCAAGTGAGGATTAGCAGATTTTATATCCAGTTTCTATTTGACAGTCCATCTTAACATTTCCTTGTTGGTTCCGGCCATGATTAGACAAGATAGCCCGGGCCTCTGCTGGGGCCCAAGTTACAGTCAGAGTTAAGAGGTGAGCAAGGCTGGTGGCTTAGTATTTAAAGGCTCTTACTGCCAAGCCTGATGACCTGAGTTGGATTCCCTGGGACCCATATAGTAGGAGTGTTAAATCTCATAAATTATCCTCTGACTTCCACATGCAAGTCACAGAACATGTGCACCTACATTCACACACATAAGATAAATGAATGCAGAAGAAAGGTAATTAGTGAATAGACACAAGAACACGTTCACATCCCCCACTATTTACCACTCTGCTAAGGCCCTGGGGCCTGTAAGGATATACATTTTGAAATGCTGAGCCACTCAGTTCTTAATCATGGGGTGCATGTACCTAGTCAGTCAGTCTACAAATAGCTCCATCTTTACATTTTTACATTTGCACAAGTACTGTTTGTATGTACTTGTGTGTAGGTGCACATGCATGTGTGGAAGGTAGAGGATAATGTCCAGTTTCTTCCTCAATTGCTTAGATTTACTTATGAGTACATATGTGCTCTGCTTGTGTGTTTAGTGTCCATGGAGGTCAGAAAAGGGCATCAGATACCCTGGAATTAGAGTTGCAGAGGTTTGTGAGCCACACAGGGGTCTGGGAAGCAAACCGGGTCCTCTGCAAGAGTCAGTGTTCTTGACCCTACACCATCTCTCTAGCTCCTTCTGCCTTACTGTTGGAGACAGCATCCCTCACTGAATCTGGAGCGAGGCTGGTTAGTCAGTGAGCTCAGGGATCCTCCTGGCTCCGTCTTCCAGGGCTGGGATTAACAGGTGCATGCCACCAAGCCTGCTTTTTCAAACTTGGCTTATAGCAACTGAACTCAGCTCCTCATTCTTCTGTAGAAAATACTCTCCTGACCCAGCCATCTCCCCAGCCCCAAGATGATCTCACCTTACTTCAGGCAGTCAGCCCTCTCAAAGGGTTGAGAGGCATCAGGCCACACCGCCACCTACACAGACACTGCCATCCTGGGACTTTTTTTTTTTTTTGAGTGCTTTGCACTGAGTTTGACTGAAGCCATAACTCTCCTAGAACAGTGTATACCTTCCTCCCTGATGGAAGCTTAGGAACAGCAGCCATATTCCCTCACACACAGGGCTATAGCAGTGAAACACAAACCAAGACCAACAGTCCGAACCTGCTGATGTGGTTCTGCTAAGAAACCACCTACAGATGGCTTCCCTGTGGGGTGGGCATCGACTGTGGGGTTTTTGTCCTTTTCAGACGACTGCATTCAGTCACAGAATCGTCCCCTCCCTGCTTTAATCTGTTATGTGACATTTCCAGCTAATGTTTAAAACTAGAAGAGTATTTTTTATTTTTAAATTCAAAATGATCAGTGGCTAAAATAGCAGTTCTCCCCTCTGCCCATCCAGAATGCCTCGGAATCCACTTTTCCCAGTTTAAATACTTGGAAGGCTTCTCCAAACCTCCAACACACTCCTTGGCCATGCAGAGACTTGCAAACCGCACACATCCCTAAACCAAACTGGCCCCTAGCCTTCTGCCTTAAGTATGAATCACAAGTCAAGATGAATTTAAATGCAAATCCAGTTTGCAATGGTCCATCACTAACAGGCCTAATTGGAACAGGCAGTGTACGGGTTGGATGGGGGCCCACTGTACCCCTTGTGCTATCTTGGGTTAGACTGGAGCTGGCCAGCCCAAACCAGTCCCACATGGGGGTCCATAGCCCTGAGGCTCCTTGCCTGCTGGTGGGACAGGGATCCTCACACCTCAGGCCTCCAAAGTCACTCAAATATCAAGGAGCGGTCCGTGAGAGAGATGTTTCGTACGTGAACATAGTAAGTAGGAGTCAGAGAGCTGACACGGTAAGAATGCACACAGGCCATGGTGGATGAACACAGCCAGCCACAAAGAGGACATGGATGATGTTAATATTTTAATCTGTACATCACTTTTTTTTTTTTTGCAAACCATTACACTTTTATTTAAATTAACTTTTTCTTGCAAAATATTCATTTCACTTTTTTCCAACAAAATCTTATAAAGGCAAAAATAAAATCTTATTTTGGCAAATGTCATGAAGTTGATACTGGCAGCATATGGAGTTAGTTAAAAATAGACAGCAACTTCTAAATATATTCAAGGATTTTTTTTTTCTTTTAAGCATAAAGACAAATTTTCATTTAAAATGTGGCTCCAACAACGGAGGTGTTTTTGTTTGTTTTTTTCTTCTAATCATTGCTTCCTGTATGTAGACTATCAGGAGACAAGGTAAATAAGGGGCCAAGAACACTGTATCTGGCATGGCCACCTCCTCAGCTGGGCTGGATCAGGTCACAGGCCTGTGTCCTGGCCCTGCCTGCCCCTCTCACCAGTCCTGGGGAAGCTGTCCTAGGCTTCCCCACAGGCGGGCAGCAGAGGTCCTTCAGCCCTGCCTGGCTGGAGGGATGGCGTCAGGTTAGGCCTTCGCGTGTAGATACCACCCAATGGGGAATTTATTGCTACAGCACATTTCCCATCCCCACAGCGGCTTTTGTTTTTCTTCTGAGAAGAACTGTTTTTTTGCTGAGGGAACTTCACTGCTTCACCAACAGGCTGAAGAAGCCACTGCTCTTGAACACACACAGTTGCTCCTCAGTCAGAACCAAGGCACAGACAGGCTCCGTGAGCCATCCAGGTGGAGTTTCCAGGGCTGGGCATCGGCGTGGGATGCTGATTTCTGCAGTCAACTGCCTCCCGTTTCCTGGGGAGCATGATAACAAGCCTCATGCTGGAACCCACTGGTAGTCACTCTCTGGGTTCGTGGGCGGTGGAAATGGCCCCCGCCTGTCCTGCTCTTCTCCCCAGCCACCCCATAGTACCTGAATCCCTGTGTGTGGCTACAAAACCCTGCAGGCTCACCTTTCCAGCCACTCGGCCCTTGAGGTGAGCATTACAAAATATATTCTGATTCTAAAATACAGTATGTTTCACACCGTGTATCAAAAGTGCTTCTATCATCTGTAAAAAGGAATCTGGACTGAAACAGATGGGCAGGGGTTAGGATGCTGTGCCCACCAGGCTGGGTGGGCTGCTCTCTCCTCCAGCCAGAGCCCCCGTTCAGCTAGAAGGATTTCCCCTGGGGCAGAGAAGACATTGTTTCAGGAAGATGCTGGTTGAGCTGGGTCCCCGGCTCCAGGCTTCTCCTCTGCACACTGGGTCATGGGTCTGTTGCTGCCTGGGCTGGCAAAAAGCACAGGAGACAGTGAGGGGCTGGAAAACCTTTGGTCCTGTCCTCAGAGTGGGCATGTTTGTGCATACGCATGACAGGCTGGCAGACAGAGTAGGGGAGCAGGGGGCATGGGCAAAGCGGCCGCTGTCATGGGACCTTGGCTTCTAGGACCCAGTGCACTGGGTTTGATTTTCCTTCCACCTCTAGGAAGCATACTGCATTCATGCTAGTTCATGAACTTGTCCTCTGCAGTAGGCCAAGACCTGGGCAATCCACTGGGCTAGTTCATGGCTCTGCCCTTCATTCTCTGGAAGATTAGATAGCCCAACATCTGTGACCTTGCTTGCTTGCTTGATTTCTTTGTTTGTTTGTTTATTTTTATTCTTCTTTCATATTTCTAACCTAAGAACAGTGGTTCTAACCTGCCTCTGGTGCTGTGAGAGGAAGAGGCATGGCTGAGCTCTGGAGAGAACATCCAAGTCTGGGCACAAGGCCACCAGGGCTTGAAAAACTACGGTAAATGGAGCCTATCCCTGGCATCTCTGCCCGCTCAGATTTCTAAGAAGAAAACATACATATAACTGTGGCCCTGGCAAGTCCTGTAGGACTTTACAAAGGACATGGCTGGAGCTTTCCGTGGAGTTCTGCAGCTCCAGCCCTCGGCTCTACCCCTCCTGAGGGCCAGGCTATGCCCAAGTCACCAAGTCAGCTGACCTCCTCCTGCTCCCAGACTGGCTGGGGCCTGCTGGTTCTGAAGCAGGGCAGTCCAAAGTTAGAAGGCTCAGTGTAAAGTGATGTCCCCTTCACCCTCCTCTGCAGACCCCTGGAGCTTCTGGGGGTGGCCCAGATGAACCCATTAGCCGGATGTCATGGAGAATGAAAGTTGTGGGCTCACACTAAAAGGCCTTGCATCCTGACACCCACTTCAACTCCTTAGGGACAAGGAGATACTCAGCACAATGTCTAGCATGCAGTAGTCTCTCAACAAGGTTAACCACATCCCCGTTAAGGAAAGAGAAGTGAACTCTGCAAAGTGACAGTGAGAGACGGCTGGGGACCTCTAGTGTGACCTCTGGGGTCCAGGTAAGGACACAGACGGGGGCAGCTGATGCAGGCCATGAATTCACTCACAGCTGGTCAGGTGCTGGGTCTGCTGGCTCCTGGGGGCTCCTTCCTTTACCCCCTGCCTGTCCGGCCGGGTCAGCCACTCACTCAGTGGAGTCCTACCAAGCATCGTGATGGACTGTGGACCTGGACTTACTCTGGGTCTTCCCTAAGGCTCTCAGTGACTGATACAGTCTCAGGCCTTGCTGTGTGGCGAACCCTGGGGTCTCAGCTTGTCTTCCGTAACTTCTGTAACTTAACAGTTCCTTAATCCCTTTGGGAAGGTCTCGAAAGGGTGAGATCTGACTCCTGTTTTCCCCGGAGACTGGCAGTGTGGCCTATGCTGGTCTTTGGGACATCAAGCTGCCTTGAGAAAGAGAAATGGTCAGGTGCAGCTAGGACCCTAGAAGACATGCCCAATCCATGGGCCATAGACTACATGTGAGCCAGGAGGCTGTGGCTGCAGCCCAACACAAAATCCTAAACTTACTTAAAACACGAGGAGGTTTTTTTTTTTTTTTTTTTTTTTGCAGTTTTTTTTTTCTTTTACCTCAACAGCACAGTTCTGCAGCATGAACTCTATAAATGGCGACATCATTTGTAAAGTCAAGGGTTGGAAACTCCCCCGAGGTACTTCAGTACAACAGCACCTTTGATGGCAGCCTCTGGTGAGGCCTGAGGTCAGAGTTCCTAAAAAGCCAATCACCTCCACCGACCCACCATCTAGGCAGGTCCCCCAGCGGCCGCGGTGCCTGCCGATGGCAGGGAGCAACAGCAGGTGGCATTGCAGTCAGCTCAGCAGCAGCAGCAGCAGCAGCAGCAGCAGCAGGAAGGCAGCGGGGACATGCTCAGACTATGGGGTGCACAGCAGCAGGACAGCCAGGCAGGGGCTCTTACTTGGAAGGTGTTAGACAAAGGTGTAGTGCAGTCCGTTGCTTAAGGGGGGGTAAGGTGGCACCGTCCTGGAGGACAGGGGGGCTTTAGGCGGGAGGAGGGCCAGCTGCTGCACTGGACAGAGCACACAGGAGTCAAGCGGTGTGTTAGAGCCTCTGTCCACCCACACCGCACCATATGCCCTGCCGGCCAGGACTGTGTGGCCTGGCCCCTACCCCCAGAGGATGGCCTGATGCCGGGGGCAGACCCACGGGGCCTAGCTTGCCTGTAGTTTCTGATTCAGGGGAGAGAACGTGAGGGAAGAAAGGTAGACTGGGAAGGAGGACAGAGGGCGTCAGGTCAGGGGTCATCAGCTCTGTGGGAGGAAGCTAAGGGGACTAATCAGAGTGAGAGCAAGCTGGGAATGTAGCTCAGTGACTGGTGGATGGGCCTAGCGTACCAGAGGCCCTGGGTTCAAGCCCCATCACCACCTAAGACGTGGTGGAGGCAGAGAGAGAGCAAGCACAGCTGTGGGGAGGGTGCTTGGAGAGCGGGGGCAGCCTCCCAGGGAGGGGCTCGGAGGCTGCTGAGATGAGCTCTGGGGTCTTCAGGGAGAGGGGCTGCCTGAGTCCCTTCTACACAGACCACTTTTAGACCCCTCTACATGTCTCAAACAGAGCAAGGACAGCAGACATTCCAGAGACTGGTTTAGTCTGGTTTTGTTTTGAGACAGGGCCCAGTGTAGCCCATGCTGGGCTTGAACTTGCTGTATAGTCAAGAATGACTTTGAAACCCTGATCCTCCCACCTGGACCTCCCTAGTTGGGATTGTGGATGTAAACCAACACACAAGGCTGGATTTCTAGGAACTCTGGAGGATCAGGGTACGGGGACAGAACAGGTCTGTCCTCAGGTCTGGCATCTGTCCTAGTCATTAGTCACTCCCAGGGCCTCCTAAAGTGAAGTCAAAGCTGCTCCCCACACCAGACTCCCTAGGGCCAGCAGCCACATGGCCTGCAGGCCTCATCCTTGGCCAACTGGATTAGAGAACCAAGAGAGAGGATGGCACCACGTTGGGTCCTCTGCCCGTCCATCCCTGAGGGACACCTGCCAGGGGCACCACATACATACACAAGAGCCTCTCCTCAGGGCACAGACTACACAGCGTGGACTGTGAGGCTGCCACAGGGAGGGAGATGTGGGCGGAGGTAGGAGCCCAGAGTCCTTTTTCTGACAGAGAGTCTCCTTTACTGTTTTCTTTGTGACCGGGTCTCACTCTGCAGTCCAGGCTAGCCTAGCCTATAGCATGCATGCAGCAATTCTCCTGTCTCAGCTTCCTGACAGCTGGGATTACAGGCACGTGCTTAAAGCAGCTTTCAGACACAGCACAGCCATGGGCTGCTTCTACACCAGTGGCAGTCTTTTGGCTAGGCTGGCAAAGCCTGGATTCTCCATTCCTACTTTCTGCCACAGGGTCACTGACAAGGTGAGCGGCTTTGGCCTGAGGGCCCAGGGAGGGTTTCCAGGCAGAGATCAGGAGCCCCTCCGCTCCGACCCACCGAGAAGTCGCTGCTGCAGCATCACTTCTGCCCCCTCTTCCTAAGGAAAGAAACCTGAGCCCTGTCCCCTTGCTCAGCGCTGGCCAATGTGGAGCTGAGTGGCAGCTCTTCTCCTTCCTGGGTCAGGCAGGACAGAGAACACACCCTTAACTGACGACGTCTGCTAACTTCCTGGCTCTAGGACAAGTCATACTGGAGCAGCAGGCAGGAACTGGTCCCTGGAGCTTGGCACCCACGGCCTTACCTGCTACCTGCTTGCTGCGCTGAGAGGCCTCTGAGGCCAGAGCATAGGAAATGTTGATGATGCGCTCCTGCTCCTGCAGCTGCGAGTCCAGGTCTGCCAGGCTGTTGCGGTCCTGGCCTGTGGGCTGCAGGTTGCACATGCTGTGGGGACCAGAGAGAAGGCCGTGAGTCTCGCCACCCTGGCCTTCAGCCTCACATGTGGAGCCTCCCCAGCTGTGGGGACCAGAGAGAAGGCCATGAGTCTCGCCACCCTGGCCTTCAGCCTCACATGTGGAGCCTCCCTGGCTGTGGGGAGGGCGAGTCGCAACACTTTGGGGGCATCAGATGTGCACTGTCTGTTTTCTTCCAAGACAAGAATGTCTCCTTTTCCCCAGACCTACAGTGAACATAGCTCTATTCCTCCTGTAGACCTCAAGTTAAGGGCTCCAACCGGAGACTCCTGATAAATCCAGACATAAAATGGGTAAGGTAACTGAAAGAGAAGCTCACAGGCCAGGAAATCCACTTCCCTGGGTCCAAGCTCAGGGTTCAGGAAGTAAGCAAAGGCCCTAGAGCCTTCGGGACAAAACTGAGCCCCATCTGTGGAGTCTGTGTGAGGACACAGGCCTAAAGCCTCGTCTAGCACCTCCTGATCGGCCTGGGCCCATCCATGGATCTGTAATGGAGTATGGGCACAAATGTTAAGAGGACCATCAGTGGAGGTGACTTCAACGGAGTCTTCTTCACTAACATCTGGCTTGGGGGCCCACACTTGCCAATCACTGGGGACAGATCTGAGGGCATAGACCTTGGGCAAGGACCCTTTACAAGTTCTCCAGAGCCTTTTAGCTGACTGGGGCAACCTTTCTCACCTGAGTAACTGCCTAACCCAGGCAGTCATTTGAAATAAAGCCTAGCAGAATATTGACCATTCAGGTTGAGCTGGGTCTCCCATGGCTGAGATAGGGTTTGTGAGACTTCTAGACTTGAGCAAGCAAGGGCTGACCTTGACCGGGTGAGGATGTTTCGTATCTTCTCAGCCTTTCGGTACCGGGCCTGCAGCTCTTCAAGGCTGGGTGGCTCCTCAGGATCCATTTCCACATACCGCTCGGGGATGGCGACCTTCTCTGGTTTAGACAGCTGGGGAGAGGATCGGGTGGTAGGATGCAGGGTAAGCTCAGATGCTTTGATTTGAGACCTGTTTTTTCTACCCTTTCCACCCTGTGAGGAGCCAACCAGAGCCCACAGAGGTGAAGAAACTCGTTAAGATCATCAAATGAGGCAGTGGGGGACCAACAAGGTGGACCTGGGTCTCATAAAGCACGTGCTCTCCCACTTACACTAGACAGCTTTCTAGATGCCAAGGGCAACAGCAAGGCAAGCAACACAGAGAGGATGCCACAGGAAGCACATAATCCTTGATGCTACACTCACGGCCCCAGCGGCCTGACTCCAGCTACACCCACTCAGTGGGAGCTCCAGTGTCCTACACCTAAGGGCCTTTCTTCTGCCCTATCCAATTTAAGGAACCAGGCAATGAGTAGCCCTTCAGAAAATCCTCCGTAATGGGTGAATGATGGATCAATGGATGGAGGGAGGAAGGGAGAGTCCTCTCTGTCCCACAAAAGTGCTTCAGGCCTGAGATGTAGCATATGTATTTAATTCTAGCACTTGGGAGGCTGAGACAAGTGGATCTCTAGTCTACATAGTGAGTTCCAGGCCAGCCAGGGCTACTTAGAAAGATCCTGTCTCAAAACAGAAAACAAAAAAAACCAACCAACCAACCAACCAAATAAACAAACAACAAGACGAACCACAGCCTGGCAGCTTAGAGACCACCCAAAGCTGATGAGCAAACTAAGGACATAATCATAGTGAAACACACTTCTGAGTCTGGGGGCATACAGATCAGACTAGATGATGGAAAAGTTGAGGCCAGTAATAACAGCATGCAAAGGGTTAATAACCAAGGCGGCTTTCACACTTCTGAGCAGAAGCAGATTTTACACACATGTCAATAAAAGCCTCCGTGGAGGAAGACTGGTGACCCTCTCTTTAGGTCTCTACCTCCCCCCACCCCCCCAGCCTGACGCTGCAAGGTAGATCTCTGTCACCTTACTAAAAGCTCTCTCATCCTTTCCTCTAGTGGAACCTCATCCCTAACAGGGGCATCACCCAAGGACAGACAAGGACAGACGTGATTCTCTAGTCCCAGGTGACGAGAGCCCTCCCCTCATACTACCTACAGACTCAGCTCACATAGCCCCCTTTCCTACAGAGATGCTTCGTTTGGGCCAGAGAGATGGCTCAGCAGGTAGGGTGCTTGCTGCCAGGCCTGATGACCCAAGCTTCATCTCGAGGACACCATGGTGGCAGAGAACCAACTTCATAGGTTATTCTCTGTCCTCTACGCTTAAGGGTAGACGGTGCACAAGCACAGGTGTGCACACACATGACTAAATTTTAAATTAAAAAAATTAAACAACAACAAAAAAAATGAAAAAGTCACCTTGCCAGCACCAACCAGTCAGAGTCCCTGTTTTAAACCAGCAGCCTAAAGCTCTGAAAATCTCTGATCACACTTTCAGGACCATTTAAGCCCTTGCTTTTAAAAAATGTAATCTAATTTGCCTCAAAGTAGTTTCCTTTGTTCTTGCCTGGATTGATTTCAGTCTCAGTCACAGAACTAAGCCCATGTGGCCCCTCGTATTGTTGGAAGGTGGTAAGAAGTAGCAGTTATCTCCAACCAGGACAGCTCTAGAGGAAGGAAGTGGATCACACTGCAGCAGGATTTAGGTTGGTGATAAAGAAGGACATTTTCCCCGGGCTGCTGGGCCAATTAGGACAGCAGAGCGCATCCTCGCATTGATTGCCGAGGGAGCACATGGAGGTTCTTTGTGAAGGAGAAAGCCCAGACTGCTGTCAGAGAAAAGGCCTTGTTGGCTGCTGGAGCAAGCATCAAGAACGCAGTAAGTCAAGCATCGACTTACCTACATTGTTCTTTGTTCTCAGAGCCCCTCTCCCTCATGAAACCCTAACCATTGGACAACCAGCTTGCCTCTTCCAAACAGGAGGGCTAGTTATGTAGTTCTGTGTGCTTGGCATGTGTGAGATCTAAGTTTTAACACACACACACACACACACACACACACACACACCCTACAAGAGTGGCAACCCCTTCTGAGGTGGGCATTTGAGGCTCTGTCTCATGTCAAATAGACCTGTGGAAGACTTACAGCCCCACCCAAACTCATCCTACCCTTGGGGAAAATGCAGTAGGCCAAGCCCCTGCATAAAGGTTTGGGGACAGTGACAATTCATGCAGCAGTCTTCCATCTGCAAACATTTACAGCACGCCTACTGTGTGCCATCTCAGAGCTAGGGATGCAAAGGACCAGAGCAGCTGCAGACACTGCCCACAGACCAAAGGTGCTCCAACAGGGATGTTAGAGACTGACTGGCACTCAGGCACTTGCCCCTTTCCTTCTCTCTCACTTCTTTTCCTGGGCTTGCCCTGTCATGAGGCAAGTGAGCCACCAGAGGGCACCAGAAGAATTCAAACCGAAATCGGCTCCAGTCCTGGCTGGAAATGTCTTCTGTGGGTTTTCAGACCTGTCCTGTATTTCACACCACATATGATGACTAGTCTGCCTCACAGGCCATTTGCAAAGGCCACCACTAATGATCCAGGGAACATTTTCTAAACCTCTTGGGAACATCCTGAGTCACTTAATCCTCCCCACATCAACATTAAGGGAAGAGGGGCACAGTTTGCTCCCAATTACAGAAATGGGCTTAAACATTGATAGAAACACTGACGACTATGGTCTCAAGCCACTGTTCACTTGGTCTGCAGGGATGCTGAACCCTGACTGGGTGAGACTGCACGTCAGCCTAGGAACCTTAAGTCCACAGCTTCTGGGAAGCATGAAAGAAGCCCCATCCTCACCTCTCTGTTGATGTCCAAGTCATAGTCTTGAGGCTCTAGGTCCAACTCCATGACGGGTGTGGCTTGCACTTTCAGCCAGCCGTCTTCTCTGTCTTTTCTGTCCCCCTGAGCAGCCCGCTCCAGCAGCTGCAGGTCAAAATCTTGTTCTCGCTTCCACTGGCAACAGAGGAAAGAGTTAACCTAACTCCCCGACCCATCAACGAGCCACACAGGGCCCTGAGGCCTGGTGTCCATGAGAAGATGGATCTTTGAGACATTAAGCAAGTGTTGGAGCTGTGTGTGCGTGTGTGACTGAAAACCAGGCCTCTGCTCTGTCCTGCAGCCTCTTCCACACTGCTGGCTGTGTTCTGATCTAAGACCTCAGAGTATTCAAATGTGCATCCTTAGGGTACTGGTGGAAGACCCATGACTTTATGCTCACAGTGGTCCACAGGTTGTAAAACATCCCCAGTTATAAAATGGTGACCCCAGGATGACCTACCCCATCCAAATTCCCCTCCCTAAGGCCTTCTGGTTTAGGGGCCATACACTCCAAGAGAACAAACAATGGGGAAAAAATAAGTCCTTCACAGCCTTCAAGCTCCTGTGGATGATTCGGAGTCAGGGAACCTGCACCCCAACAGGGCGAGAATTCCAATCAGTTTCAAGGAGTTGGCTGGTGGCCAGTGCAGCAAACAGCTGTGGGAAATGGTAACCATTTGAGATCAGACATTTTCCTTAAACTAGAAAACAAACGAAAACTGAAACCTAATGTGGGATCGGATGCAATTGCTCCAAGGCTATTTCACAGTGGCAACTTTGTATCAACGGTCTCTTCGGAGGAGGGGGAAAAATCTACCCAAGCACGTCTGCCCAGCTCCAAAATGGCTTCCGGTTCATGCCAGGCCTCTGACCTTAAGAGAACAAGGCTGTTCTTATGAGGATGAAAGGACACTTGGGCATCGAGTCACAGCCTCTGTCTCACTCCATTCACTTCACAATGCCCTGGCCGCCATAGATGTTTCACACCCCACCCCAACCATAAGCCTGTCGCCACATCAGCACGCTCCACACGTTCATGCACAAGCTCAAGTTCAAGTCAAACCAATAGAATTGTGTTTGCTGATGGTTTTCCAATTAGAGTTGGGAAGAATTGGGCAATTAAAGTTCAGGGAAAATTTGAATGGTTCACAAAGAAAACACACATTTTCTTACACGCTCACAAGTGCTCAAATAGAGACAAGTCCTCATTTAAACCCAGCCTGATTGTTTCCACAAACAGCAAAAGTTCACCACACTCTGCGAAGTGTCCTGGGGAAGAACCACGCCAATCCATCATAGGAAGCAATATGTTTATTGGCGCTGATGAGACTTACACAAGCCTTTTTTTTTTTCCCAAAGAAACATTACAAGGTATTGGAGTTATGGTTCTGAGATACTCTCTGCATTTCAGACAGCATGTTATCGAAAGTCAGGGTTATCCCATATGACACTTACTTATAAAGTTTAAAGGTTAATGGGTTAATAGCTTTTAAAGACATTATTCCAGTCCTTTGGTGACAAACAGCTGCAGAGAGGCCCTCTGAATACAGTTTATTTTCTATCCATTCAAGTTACTAAATCTGAATTGCAAAAGCTTTTCCGTAAGAAATTATGTGATGGGATCAGAGGAATTTTAAAACCAAATGGCCTTAGTCTTTGTAGAAGTTACATGTGCACTCTAATGTTGATGTCTGCTGTCCAGAATAAGGCATGGAATCTGATAACTTCCCACTGCCCAGACTCTGCTAATGATGACGGCCCTCGCAGAGCAGCTTTTGAGATGAATGCATTATCAGTCAGTTGGCCTACACAAAGCGGGCAGTGGGAAGGTAAGCCACCCCTAGGGATGCCTGCTAGGCTCTGGAGACAGCGGCTAAGACAAGCCTGGTCAGAGACAGCACTGGCGGGTTAGGGAAGGCCCAGCGCCAACGAGCGCGTCTGTAAAGACAATCAGGCAGGATTAGAGGCAATGAGCACGCGGCGATACTAGAAGCGAAAGAGCTTGTGCAATGAATAGGGAGAGCGGTCAGGCTAGAGGGCTGGGGAACTAGGGGCTCCAAACCCAAAAGCCCAAAGGAATGTCCCCACAATGGGCCTAAGGCAACCGTGGGCAGGTGCAGCACCAGCCAGCAGGGGGCAGCACCGATTTCCCCAGCCCTCCTGAGTACCTGAGGCCTCAGCACCGCAGGCTGTGGGAGACCGCCAGCACCTCAGGGTTGGGGGTACCAACCCTTTCTTATTCAGTTGCCTCCCCTGGCTCCTGCTTGGGGGTTGGGAGGCTGTGTGGTTGACTTGTACATCATCTCTTTCCTCACCATCTTCTCCTCCATCAACCCTACATTCTCAAGTCCTTAATTCAGCGGAGAGGCCCCTCCCACTTAGCTTGGAGAATGGGGGCGGCTTCTGCTGCTAGATCCTCCCTATTACTCTGTTTCCGGGTCATCCTCTGGCCAGCTCACACGTGCAGCTGGGGTTGTGGACAAACAGCCCCTCAGGATGTTCTCTCGACCATGTAGGTCACCCTGGGAGGTGACATGTGTACGCTTGGGGGACTTGGGGGAAACTCCGGCCTCTGTCCCAGCCCCATCTAACATACTGAGCCAAGATCTCCAGGCAGTGGCTGGCTGAGATATCGGGCTGAGAGCAGGCCCGTTCTCTCTCCTTGGCTCAGATTCCTCTTGCGCTCCCGGACCAGGGCCTTCTGGTGTCGCTTCATCCGCTCCAGCTGTTCCTCCGCACTCATCTTGCCCCGCTGGTGGTCCCCTGAATACAGGCGCTCCAAGGCACTCTTGGGTCTCTGAGGAGGAGGCGAGACACAGAGTGGATGGGGCTAGAAGCACGGCTGCTTCCTGCTTTTAGCACAGGGTCTCAGGTAGCCCAGGCTGGCCTTAAATTCACTATGGAGCTGAGGCTGATCTGAACTCCTGATCCTCCCACCTGTACCTCACAAGTGCTGGGATTACAGACGTTGGCAATCAAACCTGATTTATGCAGTGCTGGGGACTGGTCAAACCCAGGACCTTGTACATACGAGGCAAGACCCCTACCAAGTGAACTCCCCCTGCCCTCTCCCTGCTTAGTCTCTTTATAACATGCTATATGGGCTCATTTTGGCCACAGAAAATCATTTCCTCTCAGTACCCAGTACCCCTCTCCCTAATGAGTTTTCCGGGCAGAGGCAGACACTGAGGCTGGGCCTATCCAGACGAGCCAACAATCCAGGGTGGACCCCTAGGGTACAGGCTTCTTGGACTTCTCACGACCCTGACAGGCTTGGAAGTCATCAGAAAACAGAGATGGCCTTCTTGGTGAGCATGGGGTGACAGGACCCTAAATTCCCTAAGGTTCACCGGTCACTGCCCATCCCTGGGCCCCCCTACTGAGTGTGAGTCCCTCCACATCCCAAGACCACTTACAGAGAAGGTCACACTGCTGTTTTCGGCATTCAGACCCCTCCGGAGTGTGACGTAGGGAGCAATGGTGGACGATTGCTGGAGCCTGGATGTGGAGCCCGAGAGCCCTTAGCAAGGAAGGAAGAACCGGTGTTCTGTGGTGTGACTGGACATTCCCCGAGTCCTCCCTAATCACCCCCACTCTCTCTCTCGAGGGGCCAGCAGGGCTCCACTAACAACCTACTTGTCTTGCTCTTTTCTCCTCGAGCCTAGATAAAGCAGGCCCCAGGAAGAGAGAAAGGTTGGCCTGGGGGTGGCCTTTGTCCCTGCAGAGCTGTGTGAAGCTCTGCTTCCAAGCAGAAGTGCTGGGCAGGGGCAGGTGGAAAGGGATACAGAGCCTTCATCCTCTGCCTCATAGGGAATCCAGCTAGGGATAAGCAAGGAGCACAGGGAAGGAGACCATGGGCTTAAGAAAGGACTCCCGTCTCGGGCTGACACAGATCCGATGGCCTCCTCAGTGCTGGCAGTTCCTAGCACCCCAGCCTGCAGGCCACAGTCATCTGCAGCCAGAGCTCTGGGATTGTTGGCTTGCTCTGTGATCAGCTAACTGGCACTTGTTTAATTCCTCTTACCCTGTTTCTTTCTTTTTTATTTATTTTATGTTTATTGGTGTTTTGCCTGCATATATATCTGTATGCCACATGCATGAGTTATGGACAGTTGTGAACCACCACATGGATACTGGGAATTGAACTGGAGTCCTCTGGAAAAGTAATCAGCACTCTTAACCACTATGCCGTCTCTCTAGCCCCTGACTCAGTTTCTTGATCTCTAAAATGGGAGTCATAACAGCACCTGCCTACCAGCACTGTTGAATATAAGATTCATATAAAACACTTCAACGGTGTCAGACTTTAGGGCAATCACCGTTTGCTCCTGGAGACAGAAAAGAGAGGAAAAACAGACTACTCGAAGAAAAAAGAGGGAGGGAATTAGGCTGTGGGTGGGAGGAAGTCAGGCCAGTCCTCTCTTTCAGCAGTCACAGCTAGCTAGACCCAAGCTGCAGACCAGGATCTGAGGCCCAGGTGGAGGCTGTGAGTGCTGTAGTGGAGTGTGGGAACCCTGAAGGACTCCACAGAGGGTCTTGCCTTACCTCTGCCTGGCAGTGTCTGGTACCTGCTCTCAGAGCCCACGAGGCCCAGGGAGGGCTGAGGCACGTCCCCACTGAGGCTGGCCAGCTCTGGCTCACTCACATAGGACCGGAGCTCCACCTGTGGACAGAGTCTGAGGCTATGAAGTCACTCATGCCACACCACCCTTCCCACACTCAGTGGGCATGCTCAGTCTTTCGGCTCACCTTTGAGTCGCCGTTCACACACTGGCCCTGTTCCCGGTCCCTCTTCCTTTCATCCGACTGTCGTTTGAGGCCCCGCACGGATGTGTGCCGTATGACGGTGGCCTCTCTCGGCAGAGGTGGCACAGCTGGAGGCTGGTCCTCTGGGCTGTAGAGTTCAGGAAGTGGTGGCCTGGGAGGTGCCTCGTCTTCCTGTTCAGAGAGAGAACCAGACCCTGTGTCCAGCGGGATGGAATTGAAGTGGGGAGGAGGGCCAGGACTGCCACAGGGCCGACCACTTCAGAGCACAGAACCACCCAGCCAAGGAAGCTGTGAGGGGCCACCTCCATTCCAACTCTTCTTTTTGATCCAATATGCCTTCCAGTTTCAAAGTGTTACCGGGGACAGTGTGTCCCCAGCTCCAGCACTTGGTGTCCTGGATCTACATTCCTGGCGGTGTCAAATGACACCCTGCTTCCTCGCATGTACCACAGGGGAGGTAGGAGCCTGGCTGTCTCTTCTGAGATGACGATAGCACCCACCCTGGGAAGAGACATCTACAGTCCCACCATGTTCGGCCTGAGCAGACTCAGTGACTCAGCTCATGGACCTGGGTCCTGTGTGGGGATCTGCTCACCCGTCTGCACCCTCCTGCTCTTTCTCTTGGGAATGAACATTCTTACAGAGTCTCTCCTTCTTCCCAGCTCTGACAGGAGAGAGGAGAGGTGGCTGAAGTGCCGCTCACTCCTGGGAGGCAGGGAACCAGACCAGTCTCCTTGTACTCAATGTGCTTGGCTGGTTCTTAGGGGCTGTGGTTCCTTCGTGCTATGAAGTTTTCATGCCAGGAAAACTCATTCAGAGGACAGCTGTACCTCCTCCTTCCTCTTTTTCCCCTCCCTTTTGGTTTTTGGAGATAGGCTCCGTGTAGCCCTGACTGTCCTGGAATTCACTCTGTAGACCAGGTTGGCCTCAAACTCAGGGATCCGCCTGCCTCTGCCTCCGAATGCGGAGATGAAAGGCGTGCGCCACCACCGCCACCACTGCCACCACCGCCACCACCGCCCGCCTTCCTCTTGACTCCCTCCATTTCTCCAGTTCGACCTTATATTTCAGGATTTCACAGAACTTAGGAAAGAGTCCAAGCTGGTTTTGCAAGCAGTCACCAGCATTCTTTGAAAAAAAATTTTGTCACATTTTATTTAGTGTGTTTGAATGTGTGTGTCTGTGTATACATTTGTGTGGGCACATACATGCCTTGGTGTGCAAATGTAGGTTAGAGGCAACCTATGGGAACTGATGCTCTGCTTCTACCCTGGGAGTCCTGGGGAATGTAACTCACATCAGGCTTGGCAGTGAGCACCTTTACCCGCAGGGCCCCTATGGGCAGTCTTTGAAAGCAACATACTTCACTGTTGGGCAAAAGGCAAGCCACCTGCCTAAGTCTGGCCCAGCTTCCTAGAATCAGCACTTCCCAACCCTGACAAGACATCAGAATCACCAGTGTCTTCTTTAGAAAGCTCTCCCGAAAGGTAAATCCAAATACCCACTCTTTGTGACGGAAGAAGTGGAGAGAGACAGGGTGGGAGGGCACACTTACTTTGTGGCTCTTGTTTCTGTGTTCTTTGAAATTACCCAATCCTAGTTTTTATTTATTTATTTAGGTATTTTGAGCACATGCCTCTGCCAGCATTAAAGGTTATGTGCCACCATGCCAGAACCATTACTAGTTTTTAAATGATAGTAAATTAAAGAAATAAGCCAAGCAGCCGTGTGGGGTCCCTGTAGGCAACAGGACGAAGTGCACAGTGTGGGACACACAGAAGAACTGTGGTTCTATCCTGGCAGAATCCAAGTGCTCAGGGATGCAAACAGGGAGTCAAGGGAAGAAAAGGATGAGGGAATTATATGGAAGCCAAGACCAGAGGGGAAAGGGAGGGGGTGCGAGATTGGAGGCCTTCCATGGTTGCCACGCTCCGCTCACTGGCCTGAGCACATTGGATGTGCCCTGATTATTGTTCACTGACATATTTTTTGCTTTGTTTTTCAAGACAGGGTTTCTCTGTGTAGTCCTGGCTGGCCTCAAACTCACAGAGATCTGCCTGACTCTGCCTCCCAAGTACTGGGATTAAAGGCATGTGCCACCACCACCCAGCTCACCAACACTTTTTTTTTTTTTTTTTGGTTTTTCGAGACAGGGTTTCTCTGTGTAGCTTTGCGCCTTTTTCCTGGAACTCACTTGGTAGTCCAGGCTGGCCTCGAACTCCCAGAGATCCGCCTGGCTCTGCCTCCCGAGTGCTGGGATTAAAGGCGTGCGCCACCACTGCCCAGCTCACCAACACTTTTTAATGCCATTTTCAAAATGGATATTTTAAATAAAAATCTTCCATTATATGTGGGTGCATGTATCGGCATGTGAGTATATGTAAATGGGTGCAAATGGCCTTGGAAGCCAGAGGGCTTGGATCTCCAGGAGCTGGAGTTAAAGGTGGTTGTGAACTACCTGATGCTGGTGCTGGGAACAAACTTCCATCCTCTGGAGGAGCAGCAAGTGCTCTCAATCACTGAGCTTTCTCCAGTTCCTACATCCTTCTTTAAAATTTTTCTTTGTTTATTTTTATTTTACGTGTATAGGTATTTTGTCTGCATGAATGTCTGTCTGCCTGCGCACAAGTGCTTGGTGCCCATAGAGGCCAGAAGAGAACATCGGATCCCCTGGAACGGGGTTACAGTTAGTGCTAGCTGCCGTATGGGCGCTCTTAACTGCTGAGCCATCTTTCTAGCCCCAGAATAGATACTTCTGTTACACAAATATAAATGTCTAAAACAAGCAAACAACCACACAAAATGGTAAAATCGGGGCTGTCAACAGTTAAAAGCACTGACTGCTCTTCCAGAGAATGCAGGTTCCATCATGTGCCCAGGAGGAAACTGAAGTGGCTCGGACTTGCCCAAAGACCCAGTGAAACATTGAGGACAGGCTAGTGCCTTCACCTCTGTGCCCAACGCTGGCTGCCAGGCACCTCGCAGTCATCGGCAGCCTCCTGCCCAGCAGGCCGTGCCCTGGTCTGTACCTCACATTGGAGTTGGGGAAGGAGATCTCAGGGTGGATCACACACAGTGATTCTGCCAGTGCAGCTTCTGTGAGTTGTTACCAGGCTGGGGTGCACCTGCCACTCTGCCGGTGCTGGGGCACCACTCATGTCGCTGTAAGTCACACCTCACCCCTGCTTAAGGAAGCCCAATAAGCTCATTGGTCACCAGGTACTTGGGTGGAGTCATTTCTTTGGTCTGCTGTCTGTGCCTCACGTGAGGTGAACAGACTTTTGCTCATCTCTCTGCAGGAGGTCACACAGCATGCCCTCAGCTCCCAGCTACCACAGCTTACCACCTGAGGCTTTGCCTTGGTTGGTGACTGAAGGGGGGACATCACTTTCCTCAGCTGGGGCGGGTGAGGTCGGTATGGCACGTAGGTCTGCAGCTGTGGGAAGAGTCGGACCTCCAGAGGTGTCCGCACAGGGCTGGTGGGAGGACTAGGCTGCAGGGCCGGCTTGCTCTCAGTTGGCGAGAGTGAAGGCACAGGCGGGTGAGGGAACAAAGGCACCGTTTTTCTTTCTGGAACAACACAAGGGTGGAGTCAAGACCCTGTTCCGGGGCTCAGGTGAGGTCACTACCACGGAGACCCAGCCCCTCCGAGAGCCATCCACCTGCCTCACCCTGCGCCCACATTCAGGAAGATGGTTGCTCTCTTACCTGGATTTTTGACAGACCCCACCAGGACTCTGTAGTTCTCTTTATTCGCACTCAAGCCTGCCATGACATCTTCAATTCTCCACAGGTCCTTCTGTATCTGTGACTTCTCCTGGGGAAGACAGGGAGCTGGTTCAGGATCTTCTTGGCTCCTCACTAGAACTTTCTTCTGAGGATTTGTGATACCTCTTCAGTCAGAGTCCCTCATCATAGGGGTGGTGAACACCTTTGAAAACCTGCCAGGGCAAGCTCCAAGCCTACTCAAAGTCTCCTTGAGAAGCAGGACCAGTGAGGAATTCTGGGGGCAGTGTTCACCAGCTCAACTAGCCTGCTCTACCTCACTTAAGATAGACTGCCTTGAACAGCATAGGACTCAAATGATGTATACAACACCCAGTCAATCTCACAGACACAGGGAAGGGAACAGGGGAAGCCAGGACCAGGGCAGGAGGGGAAGACAAGAGATTTTCAGTTTCACAAGGTGGAAAATTCTGGAATATGGCTACACAACATGTGAATGGGCTTAACACTGCTCAAGAGAACTCTTAAAAACAGTTGGGATGCCTGGTGTGATGGCGCACACCCTTACTGCCAGCACTCGAGAGGCAGAGGCAGTCCTGGTCTACATAGTTGGAAGCCAGCCTGGGCTATATGATGACTCTAGCTTAAAAAAAAAAAAAAAAAAAAAGAGTTACGATTAGCATTTCAAGTTCAAGGCCAGTCTGGGTTATATAGTGAGACCTGTCTCAAAAACCATGGGCAACAGATATACCTCAGCAACAACTAGAAACAATGTTGGGAAGATTTTATCAATAGCAGTCACTTAGTACTGCGGAATGTCCCCAGTGAAGGGAATTGTAGGGGGAAATAACAGTAGGAGAAAGGAATATTCTGGGGATGCTCTAAGGTCACCCCTGAGCCAGAGGCAAGAGTCTCCAGTGTCCTGGGCTAGTCTCCCAGAACCACCTGAATGGAGGACATTAGGCCCATGGGGCGGGGGGATCCCCAGAACCATCTGAGTGAGTGAAGAACATCAGGCCTGTGGGAGGGGGGTCCCCAAAGAAGTTCCTTGGTTTCCTAGGGTTAGCACAATGAACTCCATCTTCGTTGAGCAAACCCAGCTCCCAAAGTGGCACAGCATGCTGCCCTGTGTACAAGAAGCCTCCAGGAACACTTGCTGATTCAAATACACTGAATCGATGTCAGAGTCCCAAGAAAAAGAGATAGACCTGAAGCAGAGCTGGAAAGCAGGCCACTTTCCATTTTTAAAAATTTGAGGAAGGGATAGAAGCCAAGAGGAGAACACGGGCCAGCTAGAATGGCCTGACTTTTGAGCTAAAACCACCTTTTCCACATTGGCCAGGGATCACAGAGATGGGGATCACCCAGTCTGGCCTCCAGAAAGGCAAATGAGCATAAACGAGAGAAGAGGAGCCTCCAGGGGCCGAATTCACACTCTCTCCTCAGGCCAAGGAGTGACTGCCAGAAGCAAGACAGAGACTGGACTTCCTACTATTGTCCAGGGAATCTAGGAGAAACTCGCCCTGGCCCTCCAAAGTGCCCTCCAGGTGGGTACGGGTACTGGACTGGGTTCCTCGTGGCTCTGATCTTTTAATAGACCAGCTCTTCCCAAACACTGAGGGCTAGGCATTGAGAGCAAAGAAGCGGGGAACTGAAGCGAGGCTTCTCATCACGGCGGAAGGAATCCCTGAGGGAGAGCCCGGCGTAGCTGCTTGGCAGAGCTCACAGACCTAACAGGGGGCAAGGGAGTCGAGGGAGGTGACAACCCTCTCTTGGTCACCTGGAAGAAGAAGGCTCTTCTGTGTTGCTCCTGCAGGGTCTGCTTCAGCTGTTCCACGTCCCTCTCCAACTTCAGGTACTCATTCCAGGCATTTTCCATCTCCTATTGGCCAAGGAAACACTTCTGGTCCCCAGATGCCACCTCACGCTGCTCCCCGCCCCCCCCAGCCCAGTCCCCTCGAGAACACCCACCCCTAACCTGCTGCCCGCTAGGTGAACGAGAAGGGGAGGCTTAGGCAGCCTGGTGGAAAGGAGATGAGAGCATGTGACCACTCCCCACCTCAAGATGACTCCCCCCTGCCCTGGTGGGAATGTCAGCACCACACTGGACTGACAGCTGCAATGGTGGAAATTCTGGCATCTCAGAGCGCACTGTGCACGGACTAGAATACAGCCTGAAGACTTTCTGCTCGAAACTGGGTCTCCCTCAACTATCCTGATGGAAAGAAGCCTAAGGTGAGGAGAGTCAGCCATGTCACCCCGGATAACCTGCCCCCAGGAGGCAGCGACAAGTTCTCACCCCTGGCCCCCAACTCAACAGCAGGGCTGATGGGAACACAGCCACGGCCAGCCCCCAGGGAAGGTGCCTGCCACCTCTTCACCCTCTACACACCGTGGACTCCCTGCAGAGCTCTGCCCGGATGTGGACCAGGTCCTCCTGCAGGAGCCTCTGCTGGCAGGTGATCTTGTCCAGGTGCTGTGGCTGGTCTCGGTATTGCTCGGTCTGTCTGTGCAGCACCTCCAGCACAGATTCTAGCTGGTCCTGTGCCAGAGAGGGCCAAGAGTGACAGGATGGGAGGGCTGTCCCCAGAGAATGCAAACAACTGAGGCCAAAGAGGCCAGTCTGAGCTGGAGCAAAGACACAGGGCTTCAGACAGCAGCTCAGACTGCCCAGGAGGCAAGTCTCCAAAGCTCTCCATGCCTGTTTTCTTATCTACAAGGTGGGTGCAGAACCTTCCGTTTCCTTATAGAGTATATGGCAACAAATGAAAGAAATGGCAGAAGAACTTAGTAGGTTCTTATGGAAAAAAGGCATGCCACAGATCTTCAACACCATGAAAAGAAAAAAGTCGCTCTGGGATTACTACTGTGGCCTTCCCATCTAGACTTGCTGCCTTCACAGCCCAGCTCCCAGGGGAAAGGAACCTGAGGAAGTGAAAGGCTTTGTCACTGTGACAAAGGCCACTCTCTCCAAGGCAGCCCTTTGGGTTTCACATGTCAAGCCATCAGACCTCCAGACTGGGACATGGGCCCGAACAGAATGAGGGGGGCTTGAGTCATGCAGGTGGGGTTCTCCCTGAAAGGAGGGGAGGCTCAGATACGAGTCTTTGAGGAACACCCTTAGACAAAAGAGACTGAATAAACTAACACCTGTTTATGTATTTTTTTGTGGTTTTTAAAGAGGACCAAACACTGCGTAGCTGAGGATGACCTTAAAATTCCGAATCCCCCTGGAGTTCACCTTCCAAGGGCTAGAGTTACAGGTGTGTGCTAACCATACCTGCTTTATATGTGATGCTGAGGATGGAAGCTGGGGCTTCGCGCACGTTAGGCGAGCACTCTGTAACCTGAGCTATACCCCGGCCCCTCCTGTTGATGAATGCTAACACGAGAGTGCAAACGTGGTTTCAGCACAGACGAGAGTAACGCACGTCCCTCCACCCACCCCACGACGACGACAATGAAGACGCAAAGGCGATGCATACTTTATTCTCCTTGAGAGCTCGGATCTTGTCTTCCAAGTCCTGGAGGATCCTGTCTTGTTCACAGAACACACTCAGCTTGACCTATAAGCAAGAACGAGTTGGAGAGGGTGGGGTGGGGTGGGGGGTGAGCACAGGGCATGGTCTCAGGAACAAGAGCAGAAAGCCTCTGACCAGAGCACCAACCAAACCCTTCGGGAAGCTGCCCAGGTCCAGTCAGGAGGTGGCCGAGGAGCCAGCCTGTCACTGGTAACTCACATCAATGTCACTCTCAGCGATCTTCATCGGCTTCAGACTTCGATCCTTAAGAAGATCTCGGCCTGTCATCTGGGAGGTGAACAATTTAATGATTAACTTGGTGTGTGGAGCCGAAACTCAGGAAGGAAGGTTAGTCCTATGGTGGATGGAGGTGGAAGTCTCAGCGGAGGCAGAGGCTCATGGCACAAATTGGGCAAAAACTTGAGGACTATCTACACTGTTTTTTTAATGCCTACTTCACTTTATGGAAAAACCAAAACCTTTTGGTGATCCTAATACTATTAAATTTCTCAAATTAAAGAAAATGCAGATACTCAAGTTACAGGGTTATCAATTTTAAAGGTTTAAAAAAAATGCTGTTTGCCCAAAGAGCATGACACATTTCTGTGGGTCTTTGGAGATTTGCCAAGGATAACAGAGGCCTGCTACGGCACCTAGGGATAAATACAGGTCTACACCCCATGCCCAGCCTGTTTCAGGTCTCTGGGAAGCTCCCTTCCCCATGGACAAGGCCAGTCTTCCTCACCCTACGCTGTTAAAAGATCCAGCCAGAGGGAGAAGGAACCCAGGTCAGGCCCAGCTAGTGTTTTTAGAGTCACACCCAGACAACAAGGCTTGGTTGTACTCATGTGACTTATCACCTGTCTTCGCATCTCAACAAAACAATGAACAAGTCTCCCACGCTTCCAGGCCAGTGGAGCATCCCATTTCACATCCTCAGTCAACTGTAAACAGGCAGCTTGCTGCCTTCCTGCTCCCATTGACACCCAGGCAGCTGATTCCAACTCTCTAGCCCATGCTTCCACTTCCCTGAGGCACCTTCTGTCATAGGCTGTGTAGATGTGGGTGGGCTCTCCCATGGCCAAGACAAGGTCAGCTTTAATGCATCTCAAATCGTGAGCCCATCTCTGTTCTGTTTTGAAGTTCTGACCAGTGAACATGGAGAACAGGGTAATCATAGCAGAGGCAGGTAATGTGTATGTGTTAGGCAGAAGGCCCTAGGATGGACAGACAGGCAGTTGCTGGAAAGATAGCCTGTGTTTTCTCCCCACTCCATTTGGAAGGCTCAAGAAGTTTGCTAGAGTAAACCAGAAGTCAAAATTCATTGTCAATCATTCCCTTCAAATTAACCACATCCACGTGCTCAAATGACCTACACTCTACCTCAGCAAGTCCAAGCCAGTATCAAATGACTTCTTTTAAAAATATTATCTATTTTATATGTATGGGTGTTTTGCTGCATGTATGTCTGTGTATCATATGCATGAGTCTGTGTACTCATGGAGGCCAGAGAGGGTGTTGGATCTCCTGTAATTGGAGTTACAGATAGTTGTGAGGTGCCATGTGGGTGCTGGGAATGAAAACCGTGCCTTCTGGAAGAGTAGCCAGTGCTCTTAACTGCTGGGCCATCTCACTACCCCATGAAATGACTTCTTGCTTTGAGCTGAGGATTGATTCCATTTGGCCATACAGCAAGGGGCAGGGACCCTGGCCTTGTTTATTTTGTGGTAAAGCCTGAGTATAAGGCCTGGCATAAGGGAAGACACTCAGCAAGCATTCATGGGGTCTGTGTCAGAGTATGTGTACATACCTGTATGTACACACAGTTTGAACATATGGAGCCCTGCAACGATCCCTCCCAAGGGGAGGGCATGAGTGGGTAGCTTCTCTGAAGAAGCTGGCCTAGGCTCGTTAAGCAGCTAGAAATCACTTTCAAATTGAGGTGCACTCTGGGGATCTCCCCCAGCAAACTCTTCCCCCTTTTCCCCTGAAGCTTTTTATTGAGGAAGTCTCTGATGCTTAAATAAGGCAGAGGATCTAACTGAGCAACGCCTCATTTATCCAGCACCATCAGGAAAGAAATGAGGTGTCTACACACAAAGGCATTCTGAGAAAGTAAAATCTAAATTAAGCTTTCTGGTGGCATCCTCCGGAATGTGCCCTTCACTGCTGTCCTTAGCGACTCTGAATCCAACTCTCTCTCTCTCTCTCTGGGGATAGTCACATTCTCTCTTTTCTAAGAAACAGGCCTCTCTTGTCCTCTTTAATATGCTGTTTATAGGGTGTTGGGAGCTAGGAATTCAAAGTGTTTGCCTTTCTTTCTTCCCTTTGAGTGGGTCTGGTGCCCTACAAGGTGTCCCTCTCATGGGGTGCCTGTCACATCTGTGGTGCTCAGAGTATCGGATTACAGTGAGGTTTGCCCAGTTCTCTCCAGATACATTAACCACATTAGGGGTCATTGTGGAGACAGTGATGTTTTTCTAGTCTTGAAGCCCAGCCAGGACCTGGCATATTGAAGAGATACGGAGAAGGTTTGCTGAGTGAGTTCATGAACATGTTAAAATCAGACTGGCTGGTTTGGCTTCCAATGAAGTAAAGGTGGCCATAGGACACCATAGGGCCATAGGACACCAGCTTCCTGAAAGCTCTTATACAGCTCAGAGGTCCTTCAGCTTAGCTCTGTTCCAGAGAATGGATGCTCTAATGAATAGTTATAGCCACAAGTAGTATGTGGCAGTTAAGTTTCCCTCTTTAAATTGTGCTCAGTGATTACAGTATTTATATCCACTTAAAATGTCAACAAGTGTCCCCGCTATCTGTCACCAGAAAAATCAAAGGTCTTGGGTCCTCACTCATCTTAAAGAATCTCTACAAGATCAGGGCCATCTCACTTCTCCTCTACCACATCAGGACATGACATCTGCCCCCCCCCCCCCGCATCTGTAGCCTCCCTCAGAATGTCCCGAGAGCTGGCTACATTGCAAAAGAGACCATCCAAAGGGTGGCCATCCAGTTCCAGAGGGGACCTGCCTGTCAACACCCTGCCCCCGAGAAGGCAGAGACAGTGGCATCTAAGGCTTCTCTAAAGTGGTTAGGAACGGCTGCTCCCTCCCAAGAAACTCATGCCCAGCCCTATCTATGTGGAGGCAGACAAGTGAGGATGGAGACACACACAAGCTGATGGCAGCCAGGCAAGCTCCCCATCCCTCTGCAACACAAAAGATGGAGCCACAGGACACCACAGATGAGCAGCTCAGCCCAATGTATTGGCCACAATGCTGGAGAGAGCTTTGGGTTAGAGAAAATCAACCGAAATGACTTGCAGGAAGCGTGGGGCGTCAGGAGAGCAACTGCTTAAGCAAGCGATGATGCCGGCCCTGAGCCAGAAGCAATGGAATGGCCCCGCCTGGAGACACGGATCCGATCATCTTACGCTTCTCCCGGGCCGACAGCCCCGTGCTGACTTCTTCAGCACTTTGTAAAGCACGTTGATCAAAGGTTCATTATTTTTAATCTGTTCCGAACAGAAAGGCAAATACAACAAAACGTAACAGGTGAGACATCCAACGACACTTGAAGCAGCCACAGTCTGGGGGTTGGTGAAGGGGAACCTCAGAGGCGAGGTGTGCAGACAGTCAAGACAGCCTTGGTGCGGGAACTCCCGGCTGGTCCCAGTCGCCTGCCTCTGAAGAACAGGCCTAATCAGCTTTGCTTACTTTGCGGGGCAGGGGGCTGTGTCGACTGACCACGCACAAGGGCCACTTCCTGGCTCACTTCCTTCCTACTTCTTCTGCAGAAGGCGAGGGGAAGCCTGACACTTCTTCCTGCCTTCCTCACCACGTTCTGTGACATCTGGAAGCCTGGCTTAGAGAGGATCCATGCCCTCATCTCATTTCTAACAATTATTTTACACAAAAAGTCCTTGAATTTCACCTCCACATGTGCAGTGCAGCTAAACGTCCATGTCTAACTAATGGTCCCAGATTCTTATAACTGGAGCTGGAAATAGTCTCCCAGGCCTTCGAGATGGCTCAGTAGGCAATGCTGCCCCTGAACCTGAGGACCTGAGCTCAATCCCGGGATCCACATGGTGGAAGGAGAATCAGCTCCTGCAGGTTGTCCTCTGACCTCCACACGCATGCCTTAATACACACACACACACACACACACACACACACACACACACACACACACACACACACCTCCAGCCTTACCATATGCACATAGACAGATGAAGGAATGCAAAGAAAGAAAGAAAACACTGTCCCCACCCTCCGGGTAGGTAGATCCCAGGCCAACAGAAGTTTTATCTTTTATTAGAGGGTTGGAAATTGAACCAGGGCCTCATGCATACTAGACAACCGTTTTATCCAAGTTATACCCTAGTCTGATATAAGGATTCCTACGCTGGCTCTCCAACTTCAGTGTGCAGAATCACCTGGAAGGCTCAGGCTCCACACCAGAGGCAGGCCTGGAGTAGGACTCAAGATTTTCCATTCCTAACAGATTCTCAGGTGTTGCTGCTGGAGCTGGTCGGAGACCACACTTTGAGAACCACCACTTCTGAGGGAGGTGTAGCTCAGTCCGTACAGTGCTTATCTAGTGTTCGCGAAGCCCTGGGCTCCATCTAGTACCACACAAACCAGGCATGGACGCACCTATAATCCCAGACTCAGGAACAGAGGCAGGAAGATACAAGTTCAAGGTCATTGAGCATCCAAGAACAACCTGGGATAGACGAGACCTTGTCTCAAAACAAAAACAAAAAAATACAAACAAATCACTTTGAGGCAATCTTTCTCAACCCTGGCTGCACTTTAAAAAACACAAACAAATTGTTTGCTTGGTCTGGTTTTTAAAGAGTAATGCTTGAATATTATCAATTAAGTCAGAGTCTCTCAGCATGGCACTCAAGTATTTGTGTGCATTTTCGAAGTTCCCCAGGGGTTTGCTTAGCTCACAGCCTGGGAGAGTAATCTCTGTCCTTGAATGGCAGACCTCAACATTTAGTGTGCACAAGAATCACACTAGAGCTTTTGAGATCAAGAGTGCTAACTCAGTAGAGACCTCCAGATTTGCCTTAAAAACAAAACAAAACATATTTACCTACTTATCTGTGTGTGCATCCTATAGTGAGTGAGTGTGTGTGTGTGTGTGTGTGTGTGTGTGTGTGTGTAGGTCAGAGAGAGGTCAGCTTGGAGTCAGTTCTCTCCTTCCACTACATGAGTCCTGAGGATCAAAATCAGGTCATGGGGCTTAGCAGCAAGCACCTTTACCTGCTTTACCTCCAAGCGCTGTTTTTAATTTTTAATTAATTATTTATTTATTTTTGAATCAGGGTCTATGTATCCTTGGTTGGCCTGGAACTATGTTGCCCAGGTTGGCTTTGAACTTGAGGCAATCCTTCTGCCTCTGTCCTACTGAGTGCTGAAACTATAGGCATGGCTCACGCCGGCTCTGAAGTTTGTTGACTTGTTCTTTGAGACAAAGTCTCTATGGGAAGCTTTGGTGGCTGTCCTGGAACTCCCTATATAAACCAGGCTGGCCTCAAGCTCACAGATATCCACCCACCTCTGCCTCTCAGTCCTGGGATCCAAGGCATGAGCCACCATGCCCAGCCTAAAAATTTTTGGTGTTATTTTATTTTGTTTTTCAAGACAGAGTTTCTCTGTGTAGTCCTACCTGTCCTGGAACTCACTCTGTAGACCAGGCTGGCCTCGAACCCAGAGATCCACCTGCCTCTGTTTCCCAAGTGCTGGAATTAAAGGTATGCACCACTACCTGTAGCATGAATCTTAAAAGTTCTTATTAATAAAATCAAACCTGAGGCCAGTTATTGGGGTGAACACTGGAAGATCAGAGAGCCAGAACAAGCCACAGCTACCTCACCTCGCCAGATCCTCAGCTGGTCTTGCTTCCTCAGACTGGAGGCCTCTGAAGTCCTCATCCAGAATGGGTCTCAGCTGAACTGCTGCTCAAAAGCCTGAATGCTTAACCAGCCAAATGCTTCTAGTTTTGGTCCTCACGCCTTATATACCTTTCTGCTTTCTACCACCACTCCCTGGGATTAAAGGCGTGAGTCACCATGCTTGGCTGCATCCTTGAACACATGGATTTCTGCCTCTGGAATGCTAGAATTAAAGGTGTGTGCTACCACTGCCTATCCTCTATGTTTAATATTGTGGCTGTTCTGTCTCTGACCCCAGATAAGTTTATTAGGGTGCACAATATTTCTGGGAACACAATACCACCACAACGACCACCTTGAATTTTTTTTAAAGGGAGGAAGTCATTATGTTCTGTGAGCTGGCTTGTAATTTACAGGCTCAAATGATCCTCCTGTCTCAGTCCCCTAAGAAGCAAGAACCACAGGTGTGTATCATCATACCTGGTTCAGATCTATATTTTTAAAAATCAAGTTCCTAGGTGTTCTAGATATAGCTGATGCCCCAGATAACAACCTAAAAAACTCTGCCCCAGAAGCTGACTTTGGAAACAGACAAGCCCTGATCTCAGGCTCAAACTGTCAGAGAGAGCTCACAGGGCTACACTCCTCCCGAGACAAGGGACTTCCTGGGGTTGAAGGCAACCTTCTGTATCTACAAAGACATTGTCTGAGCAGCTGAAGAGACCCCACTCAACCGTGTGTGAATGTGTTTCCCAGCTGTCTACAAATAACTCGGAGCCAGGAGTACAGGCACACATCCAGGAGCATCACTTGAGCCCAGGTATCTGAGAACAAATGGGGCAACACTATTAGACTCCGTCTGAAGGAGTAATTTTTTTAAATGCTATGGACAACAGCGACCCCACCACAGCCCACTCTTGGAAGCCAATCAATGCAGTACAGGTTCTAGGAAGCAGAATTTCCATGATGGAAGCACAGCCCAAAGACGACAAACTCAGGGCTGAAGTCAGTTACCCTCATGGAACTTTGCAGAAGTCCCTTAAGTCTCTGAGACACGGGTTCTTGGCTAACAGGGTAGGGACAGTAATTCCTATCACCAGTGCACCAAGTGTCCACACTGCCAGGCAGAAGAGGAGCTTCACCACTGCCCCGTCCTTTCTGCCCTGGCACCAACAAGAGACAGGCCAGAGGAGCAAGCACTCCCCAAACACGCTAGCTACGAGCATCTTCTAAGAGGTGACTTCATCTAATCCTCTGGCCCCACTGCAGCAACATTCATAAGGGAGGAAAACCGAGAAAGGTGCTTGTGAGAAAACACCACCACCAAACTCGGGAAACTGGTGTCAGCTGGTCAGAGGGGTGGATGGGCCCTGGATCCTTGGCTCTTGGGACAAGAAGATAAAAGAGCCTAAGTCAACACAGCAGAGTGAGGAAACCAGATCAGATGTGGGAAGGAAAATCTCTAGAGAAGCTTGTTCAAGGACTGGGGATAGAGCAGTGGTAGTGCACCTGCCCAGCAAGCACAAGGCCCTGGTTGTACAGATACACACACACACACACACACACACACACACACACACACACACACACACACACACACTTGACTTTAGTGACACAGGCAGTATCCCATCTACCCGAGTGGCTAGTGCAAGTTCAAAGCCATCCTAGGCTACAAAATGAATTCAATGCTAGTCTGGGAATTTATTAATAGTAAGACCTTGCCTTAAAACAAAAAGTAAAAAGAGGGTTGGTGACATAGTTGAGTATGGCTCAGTGGTAGGGTGTTTGCCCCACACGCATGAGGCTGGAGGTTCAATCCACCCCACCATGGGAAGAGGAAGTTGGTCCTAGAGAGGCTGAGCTTGTTTCCCACACCCGGAATGGCCTTCGGGGCTTACTCAGGTGCATCTCCTTTCCTAGTGTGTGACCTCTTCCTGTTCTGTCCACTCTGCAGTGCCACATTCACACCGCCTTATTCCAAGGACATTCTGCCCAGCATGTCAAGGATCCATGAACCAACAGGTCTTGGAGTCCCAATCTGCGTAGCCCAGTGACAGGACATTCGCCGCTATAGAGAAGGCCCTTCCAGGAAAGCAGTTCTACCAACTGAACCCTGTCGGCCCGTAGCTGCCTTCTGCTCGGCTCAATCCTCTTTAGAGCCACAGAAAACGCACTGTGACACGGCAGAGCGTTACAGCCTGTCTCCTTCTCTCCCACGCTGTCCCTGACTCCCTGCCACAGCACTGCAGCTGTGAGTCTCCTCACGGGCACATTTCCCACTCTGCAGATCTTTCCTGGCTCCCTAGATGCTGGGGGAGAAGAGAACCTGAGTCCGCAGGTGAAGGGGACATCAGCAAATCAAGGTAAGCAGAGCACGGATGTGGTCAAACCCCTGGACCACTACCCCAGACAATGGAAAATGAACGACCCTTTTAGTCTTAGCAGGCTGATTTTGAACATCTGTAAACATGTTCATCTGGAGACCCTTAACCCTGGGCTCTGGGTCCTGCAGTTGGCCACTCCTCTGAGAATCCAGTATTCCAGCTGGGTCTGTGCAGGGCAGAGCAGGTCCCTGCCCTCTGGTGGCAGCCATGGAGGTACACTAGCCTTTCTGATCAACACTGCACACACAGTCTAGGATCTTTTCTCACACGGGCAGTGGGAGAGTCAAGCCTCTCTCAGCTGCAAGAGAGGTTCATCTGGGGACTAGCTCTCTGAGAAGAGCTTAGTAATCACAGCAGCAGACACACAACCAGGAAAATCTGGCTACGAGCCTAGCTGTTCTCATGACAAACAACGTCAGCAGCCAGAAGACCTCCTCAGGTGACACAGCTCCTAGTTAGGAAAGCACCCCCTGGATGCAACTTGCCTCTCCAGCCTATCAAATCCATTCCCAGCCATCGGAAACCCAAGCTTGGCTCCCCAAAAGTTTAATGCCTTTTGGACCATAGCAGCACACATGACATGTTATGAAGGGCTAGTAGCAAGGTGAATGTAAGCTTTAGAATAAGCACTGGACCCAAATTTATCTCTGTCTCCAGTGTGGCCTTGAGAAAGTAATTTACTTCCCTTGTGGAGCTACTATGCAAGCTAATGCAACAAAGTAAAACACATTACATGGCCATCACTACTCAGCTTCTGTTGGAGTCTGGACAAACAGAACTTTTGCTCTGAAGTCTGTGCCTCAGTTTCTTCTCCTTTAATCTCTGTGCCCACTGAGATTTTCTTCCTAAGGCCTAGGACAGAATCAGGAGTCAGCATGATTTGTTTCTACCTCACCCCATGGCTCTGATCTCACCATCGTACCCCAGCTCTCTGTGGCTCACTTTGGTCCTGTTCCCACCTACTTCCTAACAACTACTCCGCCATGATTCCTCAAAGCTCTGTTCACATGCTCCCTACTTCCTCCGAAGCCTTTCTCATGGCCCATAGGAATTCACATGATTCCAGCTCAGAACTGAGCCAAATAGATCTTTGCATGATCACTGTATATAATATCATTTGGGGATATTTCTTTGCCCAGTCCATACTATTTGGAAATTTCTTATGACTAGGGCCTGAGTTTTCCTTTTGCACCTGACTTTGTCTTCTGTAGAGCTGGGCATACAGCAAGTGCTTAACAGATGCATAAGTGAACTGGGAGATATCAAACCAAAATCCTTGGTGGGCTGTCAGCATGGGAAAAGCCCCACCTGCTGCCTTAGGTGTTAGTATCTACAGCTGAGCCCCATGAGGCTGGAAGGTCCCTGCGTTAGAAATGGCTTGAGCCAGATACACAGTGCAGTAGAGATAAGCATGGTCCATAGGCTCCTTCCCTCCCTGGGCTGACTAAGGTTTCTCCCCTCCAGTCTGTTCCACAGCCCCAGCACGAGAAGGGCTGGCCTCAGAAGGAATGTGCAGGGCTGTGGCAAGTCGGCAGCAGCTTTCTCCAGGAAAGAATGCATCCCATTTCCCCAGGAGCCCTTCAGGTCTGTTGTGAAGGCTGAGTCAGAGCCTGAGCTTTAAGTCTGCACAGGCTCCTAGTGCTCAGCTCTAAAGGGAGAGGCTATGGGTGGGCCTCAAGGCCCCATGACTCCACGTAGAACTTGCAACCTCATCAACAACCCAAAGGACCCACCAAGCCACTTGTGGCTGAAAACACACATCAGCCAACCACTATGAACCCAACACACTCCCACCAGCAAAAGAGGCTCTGACGAAGCCAATGGCTATTTTCCAGGAACCCCTGGATCTAACTAAGGGAAGGAAAAAGATCGAAATCATGACTCCCATTCCCTAATCCAGAGTCCTCTCAACAGGGCTCACAAGCAACTTTTTACAAGAATCAGACTGTAAGCAATGAAGTTCTTCTGATTCAGACAACAGTTTTCACTTAGGGTGTAGAGCGTTAGTTAGTGTTAGGCTCCAGAAGGTAATACTCTCAGAAAGATGAGTGTCCGTGGGAGGTGGGATCCTGATGCCACTCACCTTCAAAGATGTATTATCTTTATTTAGGAGTAGTGTGTGTACTTATGTTAGCTTATTCCCCCTTTTGCATGTAGGTGCTGGTGGAGGCCAGAGGGAATTGAATATTCTAGAACATAGTAATAGGTGATAGTGAACTGCCTGAGGTGGGTGCCGGGAACTGAACCTGGGTCTTCTGCAAGAGCAGCAAGCACATCTGAACACCGAGCCAACTCTCCAGCCATACCACCCACCTTTAGATCCAGGTACTCCAGGTCCTTCTTCAGCTGGAGGTAGGTGTCATCAGCCTTCCCAGGAAACAGAAAGAAACAAAACAGTTACAAACACTAGGGGTTAAAAGAATGGGGTCTTCTCAGGTAGATCATTCACATTACACAACTCTGGAGACACGGGACCACAGCAGACTGACACACCGGGCCATGGAGGAAGCACAGATGTCTTGCTGCAACTCGGAGCCCTCTTTCAGCATGGCAGAGCTTGGGGGTCACTATGGGGAAAGCCAGCTTAGCTTATCCCCGCACCCACTGTGGATGGATGGGGAGGAGCCAACAGGACTAGGCAGTAGAGCAGATGAGGCGGATGACGGGCTCCTGAGGCAGAACCAGGAGATCTGCCTGGAAGAGCTCTTGCCACACTCAAGCTAGGATCCCATTGATGCCACTGCTCTCATTCTTGGCATCAAATCTTTGGGCTGGGCTGGCTCACGTGCATGAAGTAACATGACCCCCAGTGATGTGGACGGATGGCTGGAGAAGGCAGAGAGACAACTTGGTGATCCAGCAGGTCTCAGTATGACCTTGACTCCAGGAGGATAAGTAGCAGCTGCTACAAGTTTGCTGGAAGATTTTTGTTCAGTAAGAAGCCAAAGCAGCCACACCAGGAACCAGGGAAGGGTTCCTGGGTAAGACTGTCTGTGGTGTCTCTCGTGGCCTATCAAGCTCTTCAGTGTGATTATTGACAATAAGGCTCCTCACAAGCCACACCCCCCTTCAATAGGTCACAGAAGCTAACTGAGGCAGAAGAGTTGCACGAGCTTAAGAGTGGTCCAGTTACCATGTTCTTAGTGGACTGAGGCCTCCAGCCGAGCAAGCCAAGGATGGGAAAGGTAGACAGTTCTGGTGCAAGACCATCACATACAACACATGAGAAGTTCACAGAGTGCTGAAGCAGGGACGCCCTGTCTGTGAGGGATGCTGTGGCTTGCACAGGCTTTCCCTGTACTGCCTCCTTCCCCACCCGCTTCCCCAGGTCACTGTCTCACACACTCTCAACAGGAGGAGAGAAGACAGCTGGAGCATGTTATTCAAAATCAAATTCACGACTTAGGATTTTTTCCTTTTCCTTTTTTTTTTTTTTTTTGTGTGTGTGTGTGTGTGTGTGTTTGTGGTATGCATGTGTGTGTGCATGTTCTTGCATGTGTGGGACACATACATATGTGTGAACACTCCATTGCTCTTCCACCTTATTTGTAAGGCAGGGTCTCTCAATTACCCAGAACTCACTGAGACAGCTAGTCTTACTAGGCAGCTTGCTCTGGGGCTGGCATCACAGGAGGACAGCCACACCCACCCAGCATTTACAGGTCTCACACACTTTGATGGTGAGCTCTTGAACCACTGAGTCGGTCTATTCGGTCTCACAACTTACGTTGGTTTGTTTTTAACCTGGCCTCTCTTAACGCCTGTCTTCCTAATTACATTTCCTGAGTCCTTCGGGGCTTGCTATAGGGTCAGGGAAGGAAAGGGACAATCCTAGCACCCGCATCTGTCCTCTGCCTGGCTCTGTGCTCATGGGGGGCAGGCTTAGGTGGCTGAACACTGCTGCCCCAGGACAGCTCTCCAGACAGGAAGGAGTCCGTTTCCTTTAGCTGCTCCAGGAGCCCAGGAGAGCCACTCCCTGGGCAGTCTCAGGAAGCCCGAGTGCCAAGCCCAAGCCCTGGCGCTATTTACCATTCTACAAGAGGGATTCTGACTCTAGCCTGCAAGCTCCTGGGGGCACAGCAGTGAGTCGCTGCCCCTTCAGGGTCCTCTTGTCCCATAATGACAACCTGGTCCCACCTTACCTATGCAGGTTCCTACCAGGCTAAACAGGACAAACGGTAAGAGCTGTTCCACAAGTGGAGGTGCCCTGCACTTCCCTCTAGACTGACCCACATGTCTTCAATGAATGACAAGGCTGAGTGACATGAGTGACAGGGCACAGCTCTTAGACAAGATGACCATGTGCCAGCCTGGCAACCACTCTGCATAGCTCAAGAAGCAAGGTTCAGGTCTGTCCCACCCCATGCAGCCCCTCCCCTGCACCAGAGCGGGTGGGGGTGGGGGGGCGCTCCACCGTTGCCCACAGTGACTGGCTGTAGCACCCAGAAGCAAACAGGCAAGGGACGAGGGGAGAGCCAGCCAGCAGGACAGACCAGCGCACACACGGCACAGGGGAACATGGGCGGCAGGCCATCCCTGCCGGGGCCCAGGAGAGCCCACCGGCGCTGACCTGGCAGGCAGGAAAGGTCAGGTAGTGGTGCAGTAACTGGCCCACGGCGAAACTTGCGCACGCTGGCCAACTTGGCCTGGTGCCGCTGCAACCGGGTGAGCAGCAGCGAGAGCTCTTCTAGCTGCGGGCGTGTAGACACATCGGGAGGGAGTCAGCCACCGCAGGGCACACGGCTGCAGTTACACTCTTCACCCCGTGCCGGCACCACACTGCTGTGACACCACTAGGCAATGACCGCACTGGCTCTGTCATTGGGGCAAATAAAGGCACCGCCAGCACAGGGCACAGGAAGCTGTTTTCCCGGAAGCCACCAGCTCAGCTTCACCAGAAGGATGAGTGCTTTGGAGGGAGAGTTAACCAATCACAGTGAAAGCCAGGGAAGAAAGGAGGGATGCTAAAGGAGAAAGCGGGGAGCTAGAATATCCAAAGAGGGGACCAGCCCAACATTCTCCTCCACTCTCCTCAGTCTTTGGAGAGCCTGCTACAAAGCCTGGCGAGCCACTGGGCCTCTCTGTCTCCTCATCACTAAGGAAGGGTTAAAGCTACCCTGTGGGCTGCAACTGATTGGCTCTGAGGGAGGAAATATGATGGGCTAGGGTCTCATATGCGACGGTATGTCAATCACCTGGAGAGGGAAATGAGGGGCCACTTACAGATTTCCCGTGTAAGCTGGGAGCGCTGACAGTGTGAGTCATGTAGCCCATGGACGGCATGGAACGTCGGTCCACATGAGTGGAGTTCTGTAACAGGAGGGGAGAAGGCAGACTGAGGCCAGGCCAGGACACCTCAGTCACTCACCGCCAGGCCCACCTACCATGTGCCCTACTACCTGCCTGAGCCCAAAATGAATACACCGTGGTCCTCACTGGGCACAGCCCAGCACACTGAAAGGTGCCTGGAGAGTTAGACCTCAGTTGGGTTGTCATGGATGAATGAACTGTCTGAACACCAACACCTTTTCTTGCTTGTAGGCTGCCAGGAAGCCACTGAGTGACTCTGTCTCTCAATGCCAGACCCCAGTCACCTGGCAGAGGTTCCCAGGCCTCACCTTGACAGCATGACCCCGTGCCTTCCTGGGCGAACCTCCCAGAGAGATGTCCACACTCCTCCTGTGCTCAGGTGGCTTCACTGTGACCCTTTCTGCTGGTGTATGTGGCCGCCGGGGTGGGAAGGGCCTGGGAGGCCCTGGAGGAGGGATGTCAGAAGGAGATGGAGGCACGGAGATGGAGCGGGGCACCTCCAGCAGGCTCCGGCTGCGGCCCTGCTCCATGAACTCTGGGGAGCCAGCTCCTATGGGAGCCGTGGGGCTGCCGTGCCGGAACTGCTGTCTCTGCTGCCACTCGTACAGCTGCCACACGGTACCATCCCTGTGTGCCCGGCGCTCCTCACTGGACATCTTCAGGTGGCTGGCTCGGTCCTGTGCGTACTTGTAGTCACTGGGCAGGTTCCGGGGAGGGGGTGACGAGCTCCCAGAAGGATGTCGAGTGTTCTTGGGAAGAGTCTGGTAGTTTTCCGGGTAGGAGAGGGGCTGACTAGGACCCTGGCGAGGAAGTGTCGTCTGGTCTAAGGGCAAGCTGAGAGAGAGAGAGAGAGAGAGAGAGAGAATGAGAATGAGAAGCTTACTGGGGAGACTGTGAGGACCCCAAACAGTGACTGAAGAAGACACATAGGGCTTCTCACTGAAGAAGACCCCAGAGGCAATTTTCTCTGACAGCCAGGACACCATGGGTTCCCTTGCCCATCACTCCTGGTACAGCGTCATTCAACTGTCTCTTCTCTCCTGCCAGCTGTCGATGGCAAGCAATGCGTGTGGATCTGGGAAGGTCTCAGTTCTCTCCTGATGCTGGGGAGCCTAGCACCAACCCTCACCGCTCACAAAGAAAAGGGCTGGAGCGGGAGTCTTCCCTCTGCCACCCTCTAACCCAGAGTCTGGTTCCTCCCGCTCCAGACAACTCTGAGAGCCTCCCAATGTGTTTCCTGTACACGGTCACCTGATCTGACCACCCCAGCATGCCCCAACCCTCCCCAGCTCCTGCTGCCTACGTAATGCTTAAATCCTTGGCCTGGTGCTCATAACTTTCTAACATCTGACGACAACCTACTTGGAAATCCTGCTGTTTTCTCCCTGCTCCTCCAGGGCCAATAGCCTGGAGGGCAACTGATGTAGGAGCACCCCCACTGCCCCATCAACACCCCATACCTGTTGTCTGGCAGGGAGCTCCCCCACCCCAGTACCTTCTCACTACAAAAAGCAAAAGGAGGGTGTAGCCTGCCCTAGGTTCGAATCTGAATTCTACCATACACAGGTTATGTGACCTTGGAAGGCTTACTGAATGCTCTGAGCCTCGGTTTCCCTACCTGTATGTGAGATAGTATTACTGCTTCATCTAGGGTTTCTGAGAACTAATGAGGCCAGTAAGGGAAATGCATCCTCTGTGGCCGACAGCCAAGAAGGTCCTTCACCAATGTCTGCTTCCCTCTGGTCCTCACAACACTGCTCTTCCATCTGTATTCAGGCTCCCCAAGCCCTGTTTATCCAAGTCTTACTCATTCTCCAGGAAAATGGCCCACATTTCTCCCAGGCCCACAGCCTGCAGTATGTCTACTATTCAGGTTGTTGTTTTAGTATGGGACTTTTTAAAGGTCCTGGACTGATGTGATTTTAACATTCCCAAGACATCTCTTCCCCAGCCAAGCTGAACATTCTTAAAGGACAGAAAATGTGTCTCACACTCCATGATCTCAGAAAATCCTGATGCAACAACCAGGTAGGAAAGCTATCCCATTTCCTGAGACAGAAGAAAAATAGTAGCAAGGGACAAAATATGAAATTTAAAAAAAAAAAATTAAAACCCAAGCCAGATGTAGAAGCATGTACTTATAATCCCAGCAATAGGGAGGTGGAGGTAGGAGGATCAGAAGTTCGAGATCATCCTCAGCTACATAGTAAGTTCTAGCCCATCCTAGGATACCAGAGACCTTATCTTAAGGGGAAAAAAAAAGTTTAGGGGTTGGAGAGATGACTCAGCAGTCAGAGTATTTGCTGCTTTTCCAGAGGACCCAAGTTCAAACCCAGCATCCACAAAGGGCTCATAATTATCTGTAACTCTAGTTCCAAGAGATCTAACGCCCTCTTTCTGACTTCCATAGGCACCAAGCATGTGTGGTGATGCACAGACACACATGCAGGCAAAACATCCTTAACATAAATTTAAAAATATTAAAGCTATGGCCAGTGAGATGGCTTCCTAGGTAAAAGTGCTTGCCATGCAGGCCTGACAGTCTGAACTCACCGGAACCCACAGTGGCCGGAGAGAACTGACTCTCAAAAGTTTTCCTGACTGCTATGTGTGCACTGTGGCATTCTCATGTGCCATGTGCCTGCTCATGTGCATGCTCTCTCTCTCTCTCTCTCTCTCTCTCTCTCTCTCTCTCTCACACACACACACACACACACACACACACACACACACACACACACTCATTTTTTTTTTTGTTTGCTTTTTTAGTTTAATCTGCAAGGTAGTGTAGTGTTTTAAAGAGAATAGGCTCTGGGATTACAGAAGCCAGAGTTCACATCCTGGTTCTGTCTTATCAACGTCACATAGCAAACTTGCACACAGTGCATTACTGTGTGTCAGACTTTGCTCTGGGCCGATGCTAACTCCAAGCATGGTCAGTGGAGGCAGTGCAGCAGCAGCACCCAAGGCCTTGTTCAAAAGGCAGGCTCCCGACTTAAGCCAGACACTGTACACTCTCACTTCTACGTGGGACGCAGAGAAGGAATGAGTAAAGAAAGCTGTCATTACCAGAGTTGGGGTTGGCAGGATAAAGAGGGAGATGTTGGTCAGTGTGTGCACACCTTCAACCAGATCAAGGGAGCATGTATTAGAGCCCCACTGCACAACATGTTGACCACAGCTACTAATGATATATACTTCAAGACTGAGTATTCTCACCACATACACACATAAAGGATATGTGGGTGAGGTGATGAGTGTTAATTAGCTTGTTTCAACCACTTCACAATGTATGCACATACTAGGATGTCCCATCTATTCCATCAATATATAATTATTACTTTTTTTAAATGCATGATGCATGTATTTGTGTGTGTGCGCACATGTATTCGGGTGTGGATGCCCATGTACATGTGTGTATCCAGAGGAGGACATCAAGTATCCTGCTCTAACACTCTGCCTCTTCCCTTCAGACAGTGTCTCTCACTGGCCTGGAACTTCTTGTTCAGACTCAGCTGGCTGGCCAGTGAGCTCCCAGATCCATCTGTCTGTCCCCTAACACTGGAATTGCCTGGCATAGGTGAAACACCTGGCATTTATATGGACTGAACCTGAACTCAGGTTCTCAAGTTTACCAACTGCCATCTCTCTAACTCCATAATTATTCCTTTTTGGTTAAAAGTAAAAGAGGAGGGAAGCCTTAGCATTGGCTGCTCCTGCAAAGGACCCGGTTCAATTCCCAGCACCTATGTGGTGGCTCACAACCGTCTGTAACTCCAGTTCCAGGAACTCGGACTCTTTTTTCTGACCTCTGCAGACAGCAGAAACACACATACATGCAGGCAAAACATTCATACATAGAAAATAAATCTAAAAAGTCTTTTGAATACAGGGCTAGGATATAGCTCAGTTGCTAAGAATCCTTGCAAAGAATGCACAAAGCCCTGGGTTCAAGACCATATCTAAAATATAGTTTTGAGGGCCAGGCGGTGGTGCCGCACACCTTTAATCCCAGCACTCGGGAGGAAGAGGCAGGCAGATCTCTGTGAGTTCGAAGCCAGCCTGGTCTACAGAGTGAGTTCCAGGATAGCCAGGGCTGTTTCACAGAGAAATCTTGTCTCAAAAAAAAAAAAAAACTAAATAAATTAACAAACAAATAAAATCACTTGTATCTGTCTGACATCAGGTCTATGTCTTTTCTGAGTCTCACTTCCCTTTCTATAAAATGTGAGTAATAAGAACCTCTGACTAGATCATTGTGAGGAGTAGAAATGGGTGCCATCAAATATGGTAGCTTCCCTTTAACAGTTTCTTTTCATCCAGTCAGGGTAATTTTAAGATCTCTTCAGCCAAAACCTGCCTAGCATGCAAGTGTGCCTGCTTGCCACTAGGTGGCAGAGTTTTCATTCATTTTCCCAAAGCCTATGTCTGATGTGGTAGCAGCACCCAAATCCTCAGAGGTGGCGGCTGGAATAAAAACGTGGGGCTTCCCCTGGAGGCCAGGACTTTGTAACCATTGTTCATTCTGCCTCAAGTAAAACCTGAAGTATGCAAAGTATGTCCCCACCAAGCTCCTTCTGTCTCTCCAGCCCACATGCGGCTCTGCCTACCATGTTTAGATGGTCGCAGCACCCCTCCACCCCCACCCGACAGTGCCTCAAATGCCGAGCCCATCCTCCAGTCCATGCCTTCCATTTACACACTGTCTGCCATTTAGGGTGACCTCAGATACTAGGATGATGGTGGGCATTGGCTCCTGAGGCCAAACTGTAATAATGAACTGGCTGATGGAGGGAGGGCCACCACAGGTCCCAGGAGCAGGAGCAGGTGGTGCTCCTGGGAAGCTCTGCCCTGACAACAGGCATGTGTCCAGCCTGGCCTTCCACAGATGGGATCAGGAGCTCCTGGTCTCTTACCTGCTCTGTGACTCCAAGAACAGAAAAGTTAAACAGGCTATCCCGAGAAAGTCGCTCCAGATACCGTCCCGTCAAAGCCTAAGATCAACTTGGTGACCACTCATGTGTGCTGCAGGAATTCCTCACCCTAGCTTCCACATCAGTCATGCAGGCCTTTCATTTCCTATTGTGTTCCCTCAAATCCACTTCTAATCCCCGGCCCCACCCCACCTTTTTAGTTGACAAGTGCACTTTACTTTAAACACTGGGTGCGGGTGCAGATAGCAGGCTCGAGTTTCACAAACAAGCTCACAGGACATGTTAGGACGCAGGGCGTGCGAGACTCTTGCTATCCCCATTCCGACAGAGCTAAGTGACAGGGAATGCAGAGAGATGTATCTCAAAATACGGGGGTAAGTTAGAAACAGGCCCCACGCGGACCAAAGCAGTCTAACAACAGTCTTCCTTCCAACGCCACCATGTGCTCTGTCCAGTGACACTGAGGGCAGCACCGTCTTAACTATACACAAAGTAGACATAGCCAGCTTCTTTCTCTGCATTTTCAAATGGAAACTGGATCGAGTTCCTTCATTAAGCAGCCAGAGCCATTTGTCACTCACTAATGGACATTACAATTACATATATGAGAGAGAGAGTGTGTGTGGAGAACAGACTGGCCCGGAACTGACAGCTGCCCTCTGATGACTGCAGATACGTGTAATGAGGCCCAGCTCATACATCTTTAAGGATAAATATCTGGGAGTGTAGGATGCAGTCCTTTTGAGACATGGTGCAACCTCGGGCTGATGGACATTCTCCTCTATACTCTGCTTTCGGGACTCACTTCAGGACTGATTCACTGTGACCCGCTTTCAATTCCACTAAGATCAGTTTCCACCACTGGGCTCTGCAGTGACCTCGAAGGCCAGTGAACTGCAGTCTCTCTACAGACGGATGACCGCCCCTCCCCCTGCCCTTTAGGTAAGAAGGGCACCATCAGCCCTCAGTGCCCCGCCTCTCATTCCCGTGCTGACCACTCACCCTTTCGGCTCCCTGACACATGCCGCCCCCGTGCCTCCTGCAGGACAGGCCATTGTGTGTAGTGGAGTAAGGGAGGTCTGTGGGCTGTCAGAAAGGCTTATGGAGACACATTTCATCAGTAACCAGTTAGAACCTCAGTTGTCTGCTTTTTTGCAAATATTTTTGTCCTATGAAAGGTTCTCACTGGCCAGGCATCCCAGTGACTCCTTCATCCCTACAGGCAACTGCCTTCAGACTTGAACTTTGAAACTAGCTCTGCCTGGGTGTGGTGTGGGCATCTTTCATCACGGCACTTGGGAGGTAAAGGCAGGTGGAGCTCTGTGAGTTTGAGGCCAGCCTGGGCTACATAGTGAGATCCTGTCTAAAAAAAGAAAGAAAGAAAAGGGTATAGAGACAGCTTGGCTGTGAAGAGCACTTGCTGTTCCTGTAGAGGACTCAGGTTTGGGTCCTAGCATCCACATGGAACCGTTTCTAAGTCCAGTTCTAGAGGACCCAGTGTTCTCTTCCGGCCTCTGTAGGCACTGGCCACACATCTAGCACACAAACATATATGCAGGCAAGACAGCTATACACACAAATTTAAATTTTTTCAAGTGAAAAAAGTTGTTAGCTCTATCAAGACGGGCAATACAAGATGTCCCTACCTAAGTCAAAGACACTCGTTGGAAGAAAAGACCTTCCTCAGCCTTCCTCATCTCAGCTGCTACTCACTTGCTCAAGACCAAATTCTAGGGCTTATTCTCGACGCTCCCTCCCCTCCACCATGCATATCTAAAGCATGGACATACACACCACCTTTTCTTTTTTCATTTTTTTTTTTTTTTCCGAGACAGGGTTTCTCTGTGTAGCTTTGCGCCTTTCCTGGAACTCGCTTGGAACCAGATCACAGAATCCCCTGCTCGCCTCCCGATGCTGATTAAGGCGTGCACCACCACCGCCCGGCTACACACCACCTTTTCTAACCTCATCTGTTTGTTTCCATATGTGGCATTAGCGTCCCGGGCTGCTGCAGCCGCCACCTCCGCCCAGCTCTGCAGCAGTAACATCATCGGAGCCAATCACTCGCGGTATAAAACCTTCCCGTCACTCTCCTGTCGCTCTCTTTGTTAATTTAAACGCCTGACCTTCAACTATGAGGCTCTGTGAAATAACCCTACCGGCTTTGCAACTTCAGTCAGCCACGGGTCACCTCACAACCACCGGCTCAGCACCGAGGACAACAGTGCCACTCCCCTCTGTTCTGGGGCCACCGCTTTTTGTTTTCAGTAAAACGCAACATTTAAATCAATAGAGCTGACACCTGCTCTTTCCTAAGGAGAAGGGCAAGTCTCTTCGTTACAACACAGAAGGCTTCCCCTCTGGTCAGTCCCACAGCCACGTCGCTAAATGAAGTTCTTTAGTTTGTTCACAGCCATGTGGGCCAGACACACCTGGACACCATGCCCACCTCTGACGACAGGCCGCAGCTCTTCTCCCCAGAGCAATGCCAGCTTCCAGAGCCACATGTGGACAGCCTGTGCTCCCTGCCAGGACGGACGAGTGTCTGTCTTCCCTGGACTCCTCCAGGCATCTGGGGTGACAGCTGGGTCTCAGTGCCTTCAAGAGTCTATAGGGACTCCTCAGAAGCAGAGGGCAGGCAGCAGTGTAAGAGTTGACGGTTAGTGACACCGCTGGCCACGTCTGTGTCCCCAGACCACACTTTAAACTCTGGCCTTGCCACTAATCTGTGTGTCCTAGGCAGGCTGCTTCCCTTCTCCAAGCCCATCCCTCTGGTCTATAAATTAGAGCTATCATCCCTCCTTGGAGGGCTACTAAGGGTATTCTCATAGAGGTAGGGAGGTTAATCAGCTGACCAGGTACTGGGGAAATGACAGCTGTTCTCACTCTCTCTCTCTTCACACACACACACACACACACACACACACCGTTACCATGCTCATTAGCCACACATCAACACCATGACTGACCTCCTTCCATCCCCCTTCTGAGCCTTTGCCCAGTGTTCCGCCTGGGCCATCTTCCTCTGGCTGTGTTTCTCCGGGTTGGCCCTGGGAGGAGCCGCACGCTGGTACCCACTGGTCCCATTTTGTTCTCCTGGGCCATAAGAGACAGGTGGCACGCCATTCTTCTCGGCCCGCTGTGGCTGTGCTTGCTGGCCTCGGGGACCACCGGGTAGATCCACAAACAAGGCATCCTCCTCAGCTGGCAAGTACGGGGACCTGGCCTTGCTCCTGTCCCGCCTGCCCTCCAGTAGGTCTCTTTGAGAACGGAAGCGCTCCTCCTCCGGCTCCCTCCTGTCGAAGCCATAGGAGTCTTCGTAGCCTCGATGAGGACAGTCTCTCGAGTGCCCAGGTCCCACATGGCCACATTCTTGACAGGTGTCGGTGTGGTTGGCCTGCGGCATGGCCTGCCGCTCCACCTTGTCCGTGTCCCTGTAACGGCAGCAGCATATTCAGCCCACACCACAGTCAGGACTCCCCAGTGGCATTCTGTACTCATCTCTGGAACCTGCCCCCACGCCCAGTCCTTTCTACTGAGAGGGAACCTGGTTTAAGTACCACCTCCTCCAGAAAGCCACCCTTGACACACTCCCTCGGTGCAATAATCACCACACTGAAACTGCCACCCCAGACCACACACTTCAGCTTCTGCCTCGCACCACTGCCTTCCCACCCTCACCCCGCCACCTTCACCTCCACTCCACATACACACAAACCTGGCAAGTGTCAGGAGAGGTACTGGGTGACGACTAAAGGTGTGAGCTGAGGCTAGACGAGGGGCTCTGTGACACTGGGCAGGGCTCACCTGTCCAGGCTTGCCCATGCTGGAAGCCTCCAAGGGACAGGTCCGAGTTCTGTATGCAGTACCACCACTCAAGACAGAACAACGGCTCACTGCAGTCAGATGGACTCACTCCAGCACAGATGGAAAAATGAGCTCAGGAACTCAGATGGGGCACAGTCTAGCTGTGCTCCACGGTGAAAAGGTCCTGCCCTTCAGATACATGGCTCTATGGTGGCTTAGCCATGACTGTCTCCACTTTGATCTGGGAGCACACAGCAGAACCTCGCTGTACTTGTAACATGGTGATCAGAGCCCTGTGACCACCCAGAAGCTCACTTTCCAGGATGAGTGCAGATTCACGCTAGTCCAGGGGACAGAAGAATGCGGTTCCCAGCACAGGGGCTGCTCTTGTGCACAGGTCTAAGTGTGGGCTGCAGAGTCCAGCCAGCACTCTCACTCGCCACTATCAATGTTCGAATGCCTTCTCCACAGAAATCCCAAGCTATGTGGACCTAAAGTTTATCTGCACTTTTCTACAATTTTTTGTTTTGTTTTTCTAAGACAGGGTTTCTCTGTGTAGCCCTGGCTGTTCTAGAACTTGCTGTGTAGCCCAGGCTGGCCTTGAACTTAGAGATCCACCTGCCTCTGCCTCATGAGTGCTGGGATTCAAGGTGTGTGCCACCATTGCCTGGCTTCCCTACAATTCTTTATTATTTATTTGTCTGCCTATTATTTTGTGTGTGCACATGTGCCATGGTGCGTGTGTGGAGGTGATTGGTTGTCTACCTATTATTTTGTGTGTGCACATGTGCCATGGTGCGTGTGTGGAGGTGAGAACACAACTCCCAACAGTCGGATCTCTCCTTTCACCATGTAGCTCCTGGAGACAGAATTCAGGCTGCCAGCCTTGGTGGCAAGTACTTTCACCTGCTGAGCCGCCTTGCCGACTCTATGCAGCAAGGAGGAATCCAGGCTGACCTTGAACCTGCTATATAACTGAGAATTACTTTGAACTCTGGATCCTCTTGCCTTTACAGGATTATACCACCACTAACACTGACAACCTGATTTCCGTCCCCAGAAACCACATGGCAGAGGGAAAGAATCAACTGAATGGAAGTTGTCATATGAATGCCACATGCATACCTGCATTCGTACACACACACACACACACACACACACACACACACACACACACACACAAATACTTTAAAATCAATTCTCACTGTAAGCTCACGGAGAAATTCTGTTCCATAGGATAGCTGAGCAGTTTGATTGGCCTCTCTTCCTCTTCTTTGTCAGTGGACCCCAGCAGCAGCCTTTGAGGTGCTGCCCTTGGCCTCTGTCCTCAACACTGTCTCTCATCCTTACAGGCTGTGCTCTACAGCTGCCTTCTGGCTCATCCCTGGGAGCATCACAGTGGTTCTGTGCTTTCATGTATTCCCACACTGCCAAGTGGTCACTCCGGCTTGGAAACCCAAAGAGCTGTATCTTTTTGAGGGGGATGGAGGAAGGAGTCTCATGAATTCCAGGCTATCCTCAAGCTCTTATGTAGCTGAGGAAGCCTGCCTCTACCTCCCCAGTTCTGGGATGCCAGGCCTGGTACATGCTATGGTAGGGCCAGAACCCATGGCTTATGCCTGTTAGACAAGCATTCTACCGACTGGGCTTTATCTCCATCTCCAAGTAGCTCTGTCTTCTTGTTCCACGCCCTGGAGATAAGCAGTCAGACAAGCACTCCACTATCATGTACTCGTCATCAGAACGGAGGAAATGCTGCAGACCCCAAAGTCATGGAGTTGGCTGGTCTCCTCTCTTCTCAGAGCTAACTTTAGAACAATAAATCTTGGTTTTTATTGTACATCTGAAGTAGGATACACCCTCCCACACAAGCTAATACTTCCTGGAAATCAATTTGATGGGGGACAATTACATCTATATTTGGGTTAACACCAGAATTTCCTACAGAATAAACCTCTAGGGTTGAGAGAGCAGTGTCTGCTCCCTACCTGGTACAGTTCTCAGCCCTAATTTTTTGGGGTTACAAAGCTCCTTATCCTTATGGCTTCCAGGACTTAAAGAGACACCTTTATGCCCCAAATGTTCAGTCTGTGGCTCAGGTAGATAGGCAGCGTTTCCTGCTCCCTAACCTTGCCTGACTTCAATATTAAACAACTTACTAAGTCAGGGGCTTTAAAAACCCACGCCCCCCAAAATTTGTTTTCTCCTGGTTTCTCTACATTCTCAATAATTTACCACATGACTTCTCAAATCAGAAGACCTGTCACAAAAGAAATCTGCACTGCTCAATTTAGCACGAGGGCAGGAACGGGTGAAGTAGCCCCCCCCCCCCCCCAATGCTGACGACTGTACCATTCAGAGGGCTGGCCACCAGTAACACACATGGGACTCCAACCCCATCAGATCTGACTCCAAAATCTGCAGACACGAGGCTGGAAATGTGTTTATCAAGTACTTCTGCTGTGGCTTGTCTAGCCATACATCACCCAGGGTGAACAGATTCTGGAAGGCCAGAGAAAATACAGAGAACTTGAATGTGGGGCCATTTCTGAGAAGGCTGGTTCCTTACACAGAATCCCAGAGCAGTGTCCACGTTGTACCCTGCCATTCCAACCTTTGGAAACACTTTTCTTTGGGGACGTTGGGGAGCAGTGTATCACTGTGCAGGTGTGGAGGACAAAGAACCACTTATTGGAGCTGGTTCTCATCTTCAACCTTGTGGGTCCTAGGGAATCGAACTTGGGCTGTCAGGCTTGGAGGGCAATGCCTCAACCTGCTGAAGCATCTTGCCAGCCAGCCAAGTCTATCTGAGAAATTTACAGGTAGAAATGTTTCACAGCTGTTTAGTTCATCAAGTCATGCCCTCACCCAGCCAAACAGCCATGCATTTAAGTGAACACCTACTCTGTGCCAGGTACTCAATGGGCTGCTTTCAAGACTCTGATGATGAGGTGTGGACACATGCCACAGCATCTGGCTACCCCATCCGCCTTTGATGTGGGTTTTGGGGATCAAACTCCAGTCAGGCTTGCTCACCAAGTCATTCACTTGGTGCTTTTCCTCAGTTGTGGGCATCTGACTTCCTTGTATTAGGAGGCCTCCTCTCCACAGCCTTTCCAGATGACTCAAACAGAAGTGGCTGCTCTTCACCCACTGCCCCACCCTTTTCCTCTCTCTGTCTCACTGCCTCCACACTTAAATCATGGTAAAAGTCATCTTACTGACTTAAGTGTGCTTCCCCCCACTCCCAAATGCAGGGTGATTAGACACTACCTCTCCTACTGCTACGATTTCAGTATCAAATGCCCTTCGTGAATATTTGCAGAATAAAAGATGAACAGATGACCAAACGTGCAGGTCTAAGTTCAGGGAGATCCAGGTGGTTGGGGCACAGAAAACGGGGAAGGCAAGAGGTAAGTTTGCAGGGACCAGGCATGCGTGCCAGCTTCAAAAGCCCTGACAAGGACATGGGAATTTATTCCAAAGGCGACTAGAATGTGAGTTCCTTCAGTCCCAAGACGGGATTGGACACAACGCTTAGAAGCTGAGGGGACTTTGGGGTATCCTCTGATAAGCCCTCACCTGTCCATTTTGTGAGCTGCAAATGCAAACGGGCCTCCTTGCTCAGTGCTTTGGCTCTCTGGGAAAGATGACGCAACATCCTTGGACAAGCTGGGAAGATGGGTGTCAAGACAGCCCCAGGGAATCAAACGAGGTCCAGATGTGATGGTGAGAATATAGAAATGGAGAGAGGGGGGCGGGGATGGGACCTCATCCCCCTCGCATCCCAGGAAGTGGGGTGGGGTGTGTATCACAGGGATCTGACACTTGTGTAGGAAACAAGATGATGAAAATCAGGTGCAGCCAAGGAGGTGTAAAAAGGAATTCCCTGGGAGAAGGCTAGAGGAAGAGGGAGGGCTTCCGGGAGCTGAGGCTGAGCTAAGCGCACTGCTAGGAGACACACTGGCAAAGAAGAGAGTGTGATTCTCTCAGACACTCACAGTTGAAACTGGAAGGGTGCATAGAACAAAAAGGGCGGATGGTGTTACTATGCCAGGAGCTACAGAAGCCAGCGTATCTGACACCGAGTACTGACTGCATCTCAGACTCCTCGCTGAGTAACTGTGTTTAATCCTTGGGAGGGTCTCAAGAACTGTGAGAAACTGCCATGTGAAAAATACAAGTAATTCTCACACAGTGACGGGGGTGGGTAGGGAAGGGAGCTAGAATCTGAACCCACATCTGACAGGCTGCAGAGACCAAGTCCTGGGAGGAGGTGGTCAAGACAATAGGAATGGAGGGTGGGCTGGGCAGGGCTCTGGAGAGATGGCTCAGAAGTTAGGGGCACTGGCTGCTCTTCCAGAGGACCCGGATTCGATGCCCAGCACCCACAAGGCAGCTCACAACCATCTATAGCTCCAGTTCCAGGGAATCCAACATCTTCTGCTAATTCCAGTGGGCGCCAGGCATACACAGACATACATACATACATACAGGCAAATATCCATACACACAAAATAAAATAAAAAAAAAAAAGATAAAACTACATACAGCGAGGGGTGCATTGGCCAGTCTAGGTGATGGCTACTGGTATTCTGCTACTCATCCCAAACAGCCACTTCCAGGGCCTCAGCCTGATACCTTCAGCCTTCCCATGGGACAAACCCTCTGCTTTCAGTCCCTGTGGCCCACAGGACTCCACTTTTGTCCTGAGAGTGAGGCGTGTGTTTTGAAGGGCCAATGGCATCATCGAGTGCCTTCTCTGGCCACCATAGATGGTGGAGAGCCTCGGTGTGGCTGAGGTCAGCCTGAGGGTGCATCTTAGTGCTTCTCGGGCAAGACCCTGGCTCTGCTGCTGGGCTTCAAACAGGATGGCCAGAGCTGAAGAGTGCTACAAGCCCCTCACCCTCAGATCCAGATGTTCCCAGGACCTGCCCAGCCCAGAGCCTGAGAGAATGACAGTCTCTGAGCCCCAAACCAGCTGCTCTAGGGCTAGGTGTATCTTGAACTCTTGAGGGACCTGAGGCAATGATCCCCATCCCCTCAGAGGCACCTGCAATCAACAGTACTGAGAGATGCCACCATTCCTAAACACAGTACAGGACAGGAGATCTGGGTGAGAACTATGAGACAGGAGGCTGCTGCAGGGGTGGGGGGCATAACCACTAACGGGAGGGAGGGTGTCAGTGGACCACCAGACTGGAGGAGAGAGGAGACTCTGTCCTACCCGACAAAACACTGTCACTAAAGCCAACATCTGAGCATCTATTCTAGAAACCCAGAACAGTACATTTCATCTCCCAGGTGGTTAAGGGAAAAAACGGTACCATGTCTTTATTCTGACTCAGAAGGCAAGAGTTTTTCCAACTTTTGAAAGGGAAGGAAACTTAAGCAAATATGACAGAATTTTATGAGTTTGTTGGGAGCAAAAAAGGGTGTAATTTTCAGAGAAAATGCTTAAGACAAGAATCCCTTGCAAAACCAGGTATCAACTGTAATTCACCGGTAGAATAGAGATGTCCAAATCTTGAAGTAATTAATCTCCAAAAGTTCTGGGCATGTGGCGCTTTCTGTCAGAGCGCTCTTCTGTTACAGCCAATAGCATTCTCTGCTTGTCTGTACTCACCATGGGGACACAGCATTAACATAACCAGACACTACTGAGTCCAGTGGCTCATGTCTGTGATCTCTGTATTTTGGAGTCTGAGGCAGGAGGACTACTGTGACTTCAAACAGTCTGGGTTATAAAATGAGATGCTGTGTTTAAAAAAACAAACAAACAAACAAAAGATAACCTGACTCTACACAGCAGATCAGTAAACTCCAAAGACTGATAAGATCAACCACTAGTGAAGATGTTGTGGGCCAATGCTCACGAGTGGAACACACTTTGCTGCTTAAGAAACAATTTGGTGGGGTCACATAAAATAAAAAGGGGTGATATTTTGACCCAGCAATCTGAAGAGCTCAAGGGTGAAGAGCTGGCAGAGGAGTTTTGATACAGGACTATTTCTAAGAATAGCATTCGGAAACATGCTTCAGAGCCGGCACATGTCTGAAGACACAACAGCACAGCCACATGATGGACAACACACAGTGGACGCCACACTGGTGACAAATTAAACAGTTACCAGAGTTTGGATGAGGTCTTCATCCCAGAAGTTCACGGATTGGAAGTCTGGTCTCAAGTGTGATTGGAGTAAAGGGTGGGGCTTAGTGCCAGGTCAAGGCAATTAGGCCATTGCAGATGCTGCAGCAAAAGTGACTGATACTGGTCTCCCTCTCCAGGAACTCCCATCATGGTGGCACTTCCTTTGATACAGTATAAGTGGTGTGTGTAAGGGTGCCCATGGCAGATTCCAAACCACGTCACTTACACGTCAGCCTCCAAAACTGTGAGTAAAACTCTTTTCTTTATATATTACTCAGACTTGGGCATTTTGTTATAACAGCAGAATAAAGACTGATATAGTGATCTATGCCTACTGGTATTAAATAATATGGATGTTCTTGTTTATGCTTTAAAATGACAAGAAAGATGGTCCAATGGGTACGGTGCTTGCTACCAATCCTGACAACCTGAGTTCAATTCCTGGAATGCTCATCATGGAAGAGAGAACAAACTTCCAAAAGTTGTCCTCTGACCTCCAAAGTGGTGCCATGGCATCAGTACACACACACACACACACACACACACACACACACACACACTAAATAAATCAATCAATAAACAAACAAATAAAATGATTTTTTAAAGGTAAGAAAGAAACCTGCATATATCTGTATATATCTATGCCATAAACAGAAAGTTATTTTAAAGGATATCAGTTAACCTAACAGAGATTACCTGGGAATGTGATTTGGAATATCTCTATCCCTTCTACCACAAATATGAAAATCTGAGAACACACATACGCCGGGTTCCATGGATGTGTATCCTAAGCAGCCATGGCACAGGCACCAAGGCATTAGAGGCTGGCTAGAGGAGCTTCCAGCCTGGCAAGCTACATGTGCTAGCATTTGCACATTCTCCTAGGAGCACTTGTTCTAGAATGCACTTGAGAGAGCTGGCCATCCTGAACACAGCACGAAGAGCGGAACTGGAGCTCTATGGAAGTTTTCTAGCCCCGCCCTGGGCACGCTCCACCAGGACTGACCTCTTCAGTGACGACCGAGACAGCACCTGCGCAGCCTGGTTCATGGCCCTGACCCAGGCGTTCATGTCCTCCAGGGTGTCAGCGCTGAAGTAGTAGGTTCTCATGCCGAGAGCTCAGTCTGGGAGCCCGCTGTGGTGGTGCCGTAGATGAGCGCCCTCATTCCTGTGTGCACAGCCTGTAGCAGGAGGACAGACAGGTTAGCACGCCTCCTCTCTGGGAGCAAGAAAGAGGGGGAGCTTCGGCTGTGTTCCCGCTATCTGAACCCAGTGGCGGCCAGTTTGTCTTCACATCTGAAGGCTGTCACAGCCCAGATGCCACGTTCTTAAATTGCCAGACTCCGAGACAGAAGTGGCTCAGTTTCCTGGACTTCGACTGGCATGAAATGTGCTGTGTTCCTAAAGCAGCAGCTACTGTCTTTTAAAGACACCGTGGATCTGGGCAGAGCTGACCACCATCTGACTGGAATTCTGCAGTGCTGGTGCATTTGGCCCCTCAAGGCTATACATTGTGGGAAGCCTAGAAAGAGCAGTGACTCTGAGGGCTTCCAGTTGGAAACACCACCATATCCTGAGCCTGAAAAAGCAGTGGCCTGCCTCTTAACCTAACAGTTAAAACCTCACCCCATCTACACAGGAAGATGCTGTAGAAAAGGGAAAATCGTGAAAGTACCCATGCTGTGGCTCCTGCCCACAATTTTAGTCTCTTTTTAATCCCAGCAGCCTGGAGAGGCTAGGACAGACCTGTTTTGCAGATGAGGCAAATGGATCTGAAAGGCTCAGTAACTCTCCCACACACCACATCTGGAAGAGGTTCTTAGAGCACTTACCATCACCAGATGCTGTTTCTTTTACAAACTTCACATGAAAAGGAAACTTCCTGTTTTGCTCACCACCACATACCCAGCCCGGCATATGGTACGTGCTCACTATTGGCTGAATGAATGAATGTGAGGGTTGGAACCTCGGTCTAACTCCCAGCCCAGGCTTCTCTGTGTAATGCTCACAGGCTCTATAGAAAAATGCAGGTAATTTTGTAATGGGATCTAGGCAGACCCTTCCAGTGACCAGTCAGAGGAAGCACTTATAAGCTGGGGAGTGGCATGCTTTCAGTATGGATGGACAAATCCTCCCCGAGAAACCTTCAGCATTTACTTCTCTCCACACTCGACATCCAAGTCCCACAGTGCACATGAACTATGGGCCTATTTATCCCATTGATATGTCTGAGTCTACCTAACCGTGCCTAGGGACACTGGGCAGACTTTGCCTGCAGCCAAGGTCTCCACAGTGGCAGAAGAAACCTCATATCCCCACTTGGAATGTCTTAGGTGTCCTTTCGGTCCCCTCTGTTTGAGCAAGCAGGAGCTACAGCAATAAGAACAAGAAGAGACTCGTGCATGCCCTCCCATGTACCAGCAGAATTCCTTAGACAGGTTCTCCTGGACCATGAGGCCAAGATTCTCTGCACGCCACAGAGGGTTCTGGGGTAGTCACTAGCCCATCAGATGCAAATGCAGGAAGGTCTCCAGTGCAGCCTTCAAAAGGGCAAGTCCCTCGCTACAAACATCCTGAGAGGCAGCCTTGTCCAGCAATTAGCCTAGGACACACTTGAAGCATGCAGCCACCACAGGAGTCATGCACCAGCACAGAACCTTGTTCTCTAGTCACCGCCAGCAGGCTTGTGCCTAGCTGCTCACCTGAAGACCAGGTTCCCAGCTGTGCTCTGCCTGTGCTGAGGCAATCAGATGCTCTGACTGTAAAGGGAATGAAGATACAAGTTCCTCTGAATCTGGCCCGAGACCTAAACTCAAAGTGCTCTGGGCCTGAGGAGGTATCCATGGTCCAGCAAGAGGCCCTGGGGATGGTCCCTTCCTCTCAGCTCCTCAGCTAGCGCAACCCTATAAGGCAACTTTGCGTGACTGAACAGAACCCAGACTACACCGGAAGGAAACTAGGATGAGAGTGAGGGAGCATCTACCTCAGAAACAACCTGCCCCAGAACACGGCTGTGCTAACACGATACTAAGAAGGAAGCCCAGATCCTCCCTCCTCAAACCCCAAGATCAGATTTCAGGGCAGCAAGAATCTATGTAGGTAATAAAGGAGCATGCAAAGGCCACCAACTGACTGACAGATTCTCAAGTGTACTCCCCCCGCCACAATAATTCACCATCTATTGAGTGTTTACCGTGTGGGAAGCACTGTACTAGAAGGCAGAGGGACAGCCTTACACGAGGCCACGGCCACTCACAAACACCACTCACAAACGCCCGTGGATGAGTGCTGCAGTGTAACCACCACTGTCACAGGTGCTATCAAGAGGTTCAGGGGCTGCAGGGATGGCTCGGTGGGCAAAACACTTGTTCTGCAGGCGTGAGGACCGGAATGCCTAGAACCCACAGAAAGCCACACATGGCTCTATCTATAACCCCACTGTCGGGCATTGGGGGCAGAGACAAGTGGATCCCCAGAGCTCACTAGACACTACCCTGGTCAAAATGGTGCACTTCTGGTTCAGTGAGAGACCCCGTCTCAAACAATATGGAGAAAGAAAGACACCTGTGGTCCTGCTCTGGCCTCTGGATGTGGACACGTGCATACTTATGTAGCTACCACACACACACACACACACACACACACACACACACGACCCTGTCTCAGACAATAAGGAGGACAGTGAGAAAGGAGGACACCTGTGGTCCTGTGCTGGCCCCTGAATGTGGACACATGCATACTTACTGTAGCCACCACATACACACGCACGCACCGCATGCACGGTTTGGGGCGCTGTGAAAGAGGGGAAAGGGGAACACCACCTGACGGACTCATTCTGAGAATAGACATTCAAGCTGCCTTCCTCCTGACAGGCAACTCCTGGATAAGAGGAAAAGACTCTCAGACGCCGAGAAGCAAAATCACTTAGTGCACATCTTCACAGGTGAGGCCAGCATGGCTGCCTCGGGGAAGTAAAGGGAAGTGTGGTACATGTTGCCAGGGCGGGGTCCTCGGACCTTGCAGGTCACATTAGGGGTTTGTGTTCAGCTAAAAATCAATGAAAAGCTACTGAGGGAGCCAAGCTGGGGCTGCAAAAGGATGTGATCAGATCTTGGAAAGACCACTGGCTGAAGTACAGAGGAGGTATGAGGACACATGGGCATCTATCTCACCCTACCATGAAGTGTGAAGGTAAACTGCACACAGCCACTCCACAGGCTGCCTCTCCTGGTCCCCAGTGATTTACCCGGTGATACTCAACCCCAATGTGGCAGTTTGAATGAAAAGCATGCCCCATGGGTTCCGGTATTTGAACACTTAGCTCCAAAGTGCTGCTGTCTGATGAGGTTCAGGTGGTGTAGCCTTGCTGGAGGAAGAAAGCTCCTGGGGGCGGGCTTTGAGATTAAAAACCTGGGGCTACCGCCAGTTCCCCGTCTCTGGTTTGTGCTCACAGTTTAAATGTGAGCTCTCGGCTTCCACTTCTGCTGCCCTGCCTGCCACACCTCCCTGCCCCGAAGAACTCATCCCTCTGGAACTGTAACCCGAAACAAACCCCTCCCTCCATAACGTGTTTCTGGTCATGGTGTCTATCACAGCAACAGAAAAGGGAAGACTTAGAAGCCACTGAACAAAATGATTTCAGAGCAGTTCCTGGGCTATGGATTAGAAGAGCTGAACTTCATGACTGGGGTGATGACCTTTTTTTTTTTTTTAAAGAAAAATTAAAAAAAAAAAAAAAAAGATAGTGGCTACAGTACATCATTAGGCTATGTAGACCAGACCAGGCTGAGATGACAGATGTGGGCCCACCATGCCTGGCCATGATTTTGTTCTTTAGTTATTTACACCTTGTTAGCCTGAGTCTGAGACTCTAGCCTCCTAACTTCCTTTCCCACTCCCCCAAGGCAGCTGCGTCCATGAAGGTGTTCCTGAGAACACTGTTTCTTAAGATGACTGACTGACTGAAGAAGGACAATACCTTAAAGGAGTACTTGCGGCTTATCCGATCCTCCGGAGCCACAGGGGAGATGACGTAGCTGGGCAGAGGGATGCTCCCGAGAACTGCTTCTTCTCGGCTGTCTTTGGATGGAAAAACACATGAGAACAAATCTGGGAATCCTGTCCAGGCCGCATCTCCGCAGCCTGCACTGTCTCCTTCCCTCGTACCAAATGCTTACCAGCACCTCTGCACTAACGGGGCCACAGAAGTGAGGCCCGTGGGCACTTTCCCCGAGAGCAGAGAGCGCACGAGAGCACTGCCAGCCCACCCTGCCACGTGCTGTGGAGCAGAGACAAGAGCTGCACTTCTGTTCTACCCTTCCCCCCCCTTCACTCACCAGCCACCCATCACTGCAGAGTGAAGAATTAGCCCTGCTGCTCTTCCACTGAGACACACATGCCTCTCCACCAGCCACGACACCAAGCCCCACGTGCCCGTGCTTTTGTGACAGCCCTTGCATCTGCCCCCCCCAACACCTCTTCAGTCTCATCTCCTAGGATAATCCCTATGCAAGCTTCATCCAGCCCGCACAGATGTGTCTGTCCTTCCACCTCCTTCTGCATCTAGAACTTTCCTCAAGTGTGTCTTCTGCTCCCATGAAGACAAAGCACTATCCACCCTTAAAAGTCAAATGCAAATCCTAAGTCTTCTGAAACAACTTCCCAGAATTCCCAGACAAGCACTTGCTATCTCCCCTGAAGAACCCATGGACTTCGGTGTCTTCAAAAGCACTCAGCAGAGTCTACACTTGTCCTTCTCTTCTGTAGTCTGAGATTCCACACTGCCTAGTCCCTGGCTTTATACAGAGCTCCATAAATGCTCAAGTGCCCTGTCCAGTGCCACAGGAGACACCCAGACACGGTGATTCCACTGCCTCCAGCTCCCCAGGGGCCTCCAAGGTAACCTACGTCCAAGTGGGGCAAAACCCATGTGACTCTGGGTCTCGAGACCATAACTGACTCTTACTTGGATTCAACAGCTTGAACTTCTGGGGCCTGGATGGGTAAAGCTGAAGTCACCAGCCATACACACCAGAGAATATTCTTGCAAGGCAACAGGCAACAGTTAGCTCAGGCCACTGCTCTAGCAACAAGATTTGAGAAAGCTCCCATTTGGACTCCCTCACCAGTCTCTCTAGCACAAAGAACTCTTGGTGCTCTGAGACTCCAGCTCACCTTTATAATAAAACAAACAGTAATCAGCGAGCACAAACCACCGTCTTTTCCACAGCCTCATCCCGGAGCTGTCCTGCAAAGCACAGACAATCAGTCAGGACAGCCTATTCCACTCCACCTTCCACTCATGTAAAACTGCTCCCGGAGCCACGACTGCCCACAGCCACTCTTTTACATTGTTATTTTTTTAAGATGGATTTTGGGGGGTAGAGAGATGGCTCAGCAGTTAAGAGTATCATTTACTCTTCCAGAGGACCTAGGCTCAATTTCTAGAACCCAGATGGCAACTCACAACCACCTGTAATTAGAGTCTCAGGGGATCTAACATCCTTTTCTCGTCTCCAGACGTACCAGGCATGCACATGGTGCACAAATATACATTCAGGAAAGATGCCCATGCATTTAAAATAAATTTACACATTTAAATGTATTTAACACCCCCATCTATATGTGCATGTGTATGTATGTGTCCATCCACAGGGGCCAGAAGAGGGTATCAGAGCCCCTGGAGTTAGAGTTATAGGCCATTGTGAGTCACTGATATGGATGCTAAGAACTGACCTCAGATCCTCTGCAAGAGTAGTATGTGCTCTTACCCAGTGAGCCAACTTTTCAGCTCTCTCTCTCTCTCTCTCTCTCTCTCTCTCTCTCTCTCTCTCTCTGTAGGGTTTCCCTGTGTAATCCTGGTTGTCCATGAACTCATTCTGTAGATCAAGCTGGCCTCAGACTCAGATCCACTTGCTTCTGCTTCCTGAGTGCTGGGATTAAAGACATGTGCCACCACGCCTCTTTCATTTTCTTTTGCTCTCTTTTATTTTGTAATGAGATGGTCTCGTGTAGCCCAGGTTGGCCTCAAATGCTGGTGTTGAACTTCTAATCCTTCACTTCCACCTGCCGAGTGTTGGGATTATCGGTGTGCTGTTCACACCACACGTGGTTTACGTGCTCCTGTGATCCGGTCCAGGACTTGTGCTTGGCCTGCATGCACTCCACCAACTGAGCCGCATATCTGGCCCCCATAGTCTCTCCTCTTCAATAAACCAATGAACATCTTATTGAATAGCTATTCTTTAACCAGGACATTAAACTTAGACTAACTGATGGCTTAGATTTCCTCCCTCTTTCAATGAGTATCTTACTGAATAGCTACTCTTTAAATAGACATTAACTTCAACTCACTGATGGTTTAAAGCAGGAAGTAAGGTTTTCTGGTCTCCTAGGAACAAATTATTATAACCCATTTACTTCTAGAAAGGAAAGTACAAAAATAGAAGTTAACTACTGATAACTATTAAAAATGAAGTGTTTTGGTTTTGTTTTAGGATCTAGGCCATAAAATATCTTCACTCATTCTGATTAGAAAGTGAAATTACATAGTATTGAATAATTTTAAGTTAGGTAATTGAAATAAAGCTCTCAGCTAACCAATTCCATTCTCTACCACAGGACTGGATTTGTTATTTTCTTTCCAGACGATGTAAAGGTGTGAATTCTCTTTGCAATCAAATTTTGTCATAATCGAAGTTGAAAACAAACCAAACCAAACAAACAAAAAAAAAAAAACTTGGTCACAAGGAAAATAGCAACATTAGATGCCAGTTTCTCCAACGCCTAGGAGACTCTCAGAGGTTGGGTTTAGCTGGTTAAACACCTTTCCTTGAAGCTGGAGAGATAGCTTAGTGGTCAAGAGCACTTGCTGCTCCTGCAGGGGACCTGAGTTCAGGCCTCAGAATCACGTGATAGCTCATAACTGTCTGTAACTCCAGTTTCAAGGGATGAGATGCCCTTTTCTGGCTTCCATGGACACCATGAGCATGGTACACATACATACATGCAAGCAAAATATTCATACACATAAAAATAAAGTCTTTTCCTACTCAGAAGCTTTTGATAGGCTTGAAATAAAACAGAAGAACAGTTTCCAACCCTAAACATGACATGAGGCTGGTTTGTCATGCATTCCCATCCCCCAACACATACTAAAGTACCAAAACCAAATTGACTTTATGTTGTCATCTGACGGTCAGTTCTATAACGTGCAAACTGGCAAATGATTTCTACAGTCTAGATAGGATTTGCTTCCTTTTTCCTGGTAGGCCTTTAGCTATCCTCCATATATGGTTCAAATGCCACTTTCTGGGGGAAGCTTCCTGGGCTGTGCGAGCACAGCTCTTCCTTCTGCTAGGAGTCTGCAATGCTCTTGAACAGACCCATCATGGAAGCAGAGCAGCAAAAGGGTGGGAGGTGGGAAGAATTATTCACAGTCCTTTCCCTCTCCTGCCACATTTCCAACCAGTGTCCTTATTTAACGGGGCAAGCCAGATTGGAGAATTACTCAGATAGAGAGAGACATGCAAGTAAAAAGACCAGAGCTGTGAAAAGAGACATGTGACCAGAGGCAGAGGACGGGGTCTGGGACTTCTCTTCCACAGGAAGGGGCCTCTAGAACCCTCTACACAGTGTACAATGCACAGCCCTCCTCACAAATGCTCTCCTCAAGTGGGTTTCATTCCTCCTGGAGTTTGACTAGCTTTTGTAGATGGTGGTAGGGGACAGACAGTGTGATGTGAAAGATGCTTTCTTTGTTTCCCTCTGCATGTGATGAGTTCCTGAGGGAACCTATTTACCTCTTCACACATGCTGTGTGAGCCCCACAAAACATGGCACAGACATGGGGAGCAAATGAATGAAGAAACGGCAAGGAGAAAAGGAAGGGGCCCAGGAGACATAGTTCTGGACTTAGGAGCTCGGAGCTGGCTGGAGACCAGAGACAAAGCAATGAGGGTGGTGTGGGGGTAATGAAGATGAAGGACAGCCTCAAGGATGGGCTAAACAGATGTGGGAACAGCAGGAGTAGGTGATGGTGCTGAGGTCTCTTCCCCTCACACCTGAGAGGTAAGTGATGACTCCTTATTACTAACATCCAGGAAAAGTGGCTGGAGAGAGGGTGGAGCAAGGAGCAAGTGGTGAACTTGGCAGATTTGGATTTCCACACACTAGGGAGCTAGCCATACACCCCAGGTGAGGAAAAGATACCATTTGTAGCCAAACGATAACAAAGGCCCTAGCACTAGGAAGACAGGTGCTGGCTGACTCTTCCACCCCCACTGTGGCCTGGGCTCTAAAACACAGCCCTCTCTCCTTCTTCTCCATCACCCCACACCCCACTGACCAACCCCGGCCACCAAGAGCACCAGGGGCCAAAGTGGTGAAGTGGTTTTGGGAGAGAAGCTGCAACCCTTGAGCAAACGGCTCACTCATAAACAATGAACAGGTCACTGGGCACAGTGGGCAGAGCCCACCTGCCCCAAACAAATTCGGGAACAAGAAGTTTCTCTAGCTATTCACAGCCTCCCCGGGCCGAAGGAGAGAGAAGCAAGCAAGATCCATTCTCCCACCTCACTCCCACCTCAGCCTCCTCACCTGCTTGTGCAGCCAGCCCCTCACCACCACCGGGACATTGAGGTTCCTCCGAATGGCCTGGTCTCTCTTCCCAAAGCTGTGCACTTTACTGCTGGACTTGACGATCTAGGAGAAGCAGACCTCGGTTCTAGCAGCAGGGACTTAGAGGGGCACACACATGCTTGTGCGTTAGGAGGGCTGTTGGTGGTCTCTGGCATCCTTTAAGTGACAGCACCTTCTCTCACTGCGGGCCCTTGGTCACAGCGTCCCTCCCAGTCAAACAGCAAGCCCCGGATACAGCAAACTTCTCAACTGGTTCACACAGAGAGAAGTTAAGGGATTTTCCCATTAACGTTAAGACCTGCTGCCTTGGCATTCAGGAATGAAGCCACTTTTCAGTCCCTGACTTTGTCAGTATCCAATATTTGGTCCATCAATCTAGTTTACCTGTCTAAGTCGGAGATCCTACATTTTGAACAAAAACTTCTGGGCATTTCCCTTCCTCAAGCCTGTCTGTCACGGAAACCTGCCAGGATCTAACACCATGCCCACGTGAACAGAAGTGTTACTTTCTGAGTACACACCAGGACAGTGAAGATTGCACTCCAGGAGCTAGACACCAGTCTTGGTCCATCAGCAACCACCTGTTTCCTTGGACAAGGGCCACAACCTCTCTTGGGCCCCATTTCCTGATCTGTAATTTTGGGGGGGGGCATTTCTTATGGGTATACCCCACAAAGCTGTGATAATCAAATAGACTTCTGGTTACAAAAGGCTTGGAAAAATATAGAAGGGAAGGAAGAACCCAGTGACCAGGGGCTCACCTTGGGTCCAGGCTTGGCCTCCAGGGTGGACGTGGTCCCAGCCGTGGATGTCTCACTGACCATGCTGGACGGTCTTTGGTTTCTCTCTTGCTTCGACATGTGTGGGTGTGGTCTGCAGGGAGGTGCAGGGGAATCCAGTGAGTATGTGCCCAGCTGCAGAGTGGGAAGTCCAATCTATGACCTGTCCCAAGCTGGAGCTGGTTGCTTGGCCTCAGAACAGCTCAGGTCCCATTTTTTTGGAGGCTGTCTGCTCCCAGACTGTAAACAGAGGCCACAAAATCCACCTGTCCCTGTGCTTCAGGGAACCAAGAGATGGCAGATGGACACACCAGCACAGCCAGACATTCCAGAAAAGGGTGCGCACCGCATTCACTGTCTGTGGTCCTAAGGTGCCCACACTCATTCTCCTACTAGGGTGTCCCTGGCAACTGCTCAAGGCACATAATACTCTTAACAGAAGGAGGGAGTCATCCTACCCTACACACATACACCTCCACTTCCCTGACTCCCAAAAGAAGCTGTTTATAATTAGTAACAAGAAATCACTTGCGCACACATCCACACCCCCAGATATACACAGAGAATGCTTACATAAACGCCAGTGGGGCTTGCCTCCCAAAATAGACTACTCAACAAAGAGTCCTATTCTGGGAACACTCCATTTGCCCCAAAATAGAGCCATTGGAGATATTAACCCCCAGTACCGTGACTGGATAGCAGGGAGTCATGAAGTATATGTGAGACCACTGTAAGGAACCCTAGTGCTTCCCCCATCAGCATCCCAGCCACATGGACTTCCTGCCGAGAGGCTCTGGGAGGACCAGAGCTTGGCGTACTACTCCAAAGAGATGTGGAAGAACATCCTTCTCACCTGCCTTCCGAGGAGCCCATATCTGTACCAGTCTTTCCTACATAGAAGTGTAAATGACTTCACCCAAGCTCAGTACCCATCCTTGAACAGCATGATGCATGATGGCAAGACCCTGCCAGCTCCACAGTCTATAGGCTATCCCTGAGCAGGAAGCAGAAACCACGGCGTTCCTTGGCTGAATTTTGTTTGCTGCTCCAATACGCAGCAGGATCCAGGCAGGTGATTAGCATGCAGACTACATACAATATATTGAGGCTTCCTGCTTCAGGAGTTGAGAAAATTACTTCAGAGGCCTTAGCTAGGACCCTAAAAAGATGGAGTTGGAAGATTCAGGCCAGACGAAGCTGAAAAGAAAAGTGCTCAAAATTTCTCACATCACTTACTTTTACAGGGTGTGACGGAAAAATTCTAGTCTTCACCTAGAGATACCATGCTCCCTTCAGGTACCACCATTGCTCAAAGGACATGGATCCTTGTAGTGCTCTGGGTCACCACACCAAGACTGCCCCAGGAGGGGACTTCTCTGCAGAAGTGTGTGGCTGTTATGCCTCCTCTGTAGCAGGCATCAGCTTCCCAGTGGTCAGCCCCATGAGATGCTCAGCAGTGGCAGACACACTGCCCACCAGGCAAGCTGGCTGACTCCATATCAGCCAGGCTCATCCAGAAGCCCTGCCCACGGCTTCCATCCCAGCCAAAATGTTGTTACTGCTCCCTGCTCAGATGGGGAATGTCACCAGGCTTGGCTTCGCCCTTGGCAGAGGCTATGGCAGCAAAATCACAGTTTGGGGGTGGGAAGAGGCTCTATGAGGCTGTCTTGTCCTATCTTGCCTCTAAGCAGGACAATCAACTATTTTCCAAAACCTGCTCCTGCCCAGCTTTCCAGAGAGAGGGACAAGGAAGGAAAACTCTTGGGTTGCCTGTTAGGATGGTTATACCTCTCCACTGAAATCTAAGACCCAATGGGTAGGTGAGACAGGATAAAGGTGCTTGTTTCCAAGTCTGAGGACCTGAGTTCAATACCTGGGACACACAGGGTAAAAGAGAGAACCAATTCCTACTAGCTGTCCTCTGACCTGCACAGACACACACAGACACAGACACAGACACAGACACACACAGAGACACACAGACACAGACACAGACACAGACACAGACACACACATAGACACACAGACACAGACACACACAGACACACACACACACACACACACACACACACACAAATTCAAGATATAAGCGCCAGCCTCACAAAAGGTTTATCTGTGACTTAAGTTCAATTATTTTCCTTTGAGATACTAATAGAAACATTAAAGGATATTAAAGAAAATACAAGAAAAAGCTGAATGATGAAGGGAGAAGGGGGACCCCCCATAGTCCTGCTACCTAGAGCAAAAATATTTTAACATTTATTTATGCCTGTCCTTCTGATATGATTGCTTTGATTTGGGGGGGCATTGTTTTGTTTGTTTGCTTGTTTTGTTTTTCTCTGTAACTGTGATGTGTTCATGATCTTATTTATACCCAATGTTTTAAACTATTTTAACATGCAAGATACAGTGACACATGCCTTTAATCCCAGCACTCAAGAGGCAGAGGTAGATGGATCTCTGTGAGTTCAAAGCCGGCAGGGTCTACATGGTGAGTTCCAGGACAGCTAGAGCCACATAGTGAAACCTTGTCTCAAGAAAAAACAAAAACAAAAAACATGTGCACACACTCATACACTTTAATATAAACATTTTCCCCATCACTTTTTTTGGATTTGTGGCTGGCCCAGGAAACCTAAATGAGTGAGTGCTTTGTGGTGATATTGTGTTCCCCAAAATATTGTGCACCCTAATAAACTTATCTTTGGTCAGAGAACAGAACAGCCACTAGATATAGAGGCCAGAAAATGGTGGCACACACGCCTTTAATCCTAGCATTCTAGAGGCAGAGATCTGTCTGGATCTCTGTGAGTTCAAAGACACACTGGAAACAACCAGGCATGGTGACTCAGGCCTTTAATATCAGGAAGTGATGGCAGGAAGAAGAAAGGTATTTAAGGCGTGAGGACCAGGAACTAGCCTGGTTAAACTTTCAGGCTTTCGAGAAGCAGTTCAGCTGAGATCCATTTGGATAAGGACATAGAGGCTTCCAGTCTGAGAAAACAGGATCAGCTGAGGAATTGGCGAGGTGAGGAAGCTGTGGCTTGTTCTGCTTCTCTGATCTTCCAGCGTTGACCCCAGTACCTGGCTCCAGGTTTGGTTTTTTATTAATAAGACCTTTTAAGATTCCTGCTACAGCGCTTTGCCATTTCTTAGCCTTAGTCTGGCCATCTTACCTTTACCCCTGGCTATGGGTGCTAGCTGGCTGGGAGTTCTCTCAGCCAATAGCATGAGGAGAAAGACAAAACTTGGTCACAGGTTTGGTGAGAAGAGGACAGAGCTCCTGCTGAAGGAGTCAGCTATAAAGAGATCTTGTTTGGAGAAAGACTGGTTATAGACACAACGCTGACCTCTAAGAAACAGTGAGAGGCAGGGGAGGAAAGGAAAACCCCAAAGCTGCCCTAGAGAGGTGACTATGTTGACTACTAACACCGCAGGAAAGATCCGCACTCAATCAACAGCCTTCAGTGTTACATGCAGCCTGACCCAGCTCTCTGAAAGAACAAGACACACACATCCAAGACAAGGCTGGCCTTCAGAGGATGTTTGCTAGATCCCCTCACCATGGGTCATACTAAACGATGACTATGAAAATGACCACAAGTTATTTACTAGAATCACAACTAGTAACCCATTTCATATCAGAAATAGACATGAGAATGTATAAAAACAATTTTCTCGGGCTGGAGAGATGGCTCAGAGGTTAAGAGCACCGACTGCTCTTCCAGAGGTCCTGAGTTCAATTCCCAGCACCCACATGGTGGCTCACAACCATCTGAAATGAGATCTGGCACCCTCTTCTGTGTTTATAATAAATAAATAAATAAATAAATAAATAAATAAATAAATAAATAAATAAATCTTTTTAAAACAAACAATTTTCTCAGTTGGATGAAAAATTGGCACTCCTGAAAGCTTCTAGAGTGGTTTAACCCCATTGATTTAAGCATAGGAGCACCCATGATGTATTAATGAAGTCTCCTGAATAGAAAAGCCAGAAAACCCAGAATGAGTGAACAGAGCGTCATTCAACAGAGGAGTTCTGGTCCATTTGCTTCAGCTAGGCTCACTGGACAGGCATGCTCCCCACTGAAGCATGCCAGTAAGGCTGGGCAGACATACTGATCTGTCCTCAAGTCCTCAGCCTGGATATACTCCACTAGTAAGTTTTACCCAAGAAATATCCCCAGAAGACATACAGTTCCCCATCAGCATGCCCTCTGGCACATGGCATCCTACAAAGGAGACCACAGAACCTGCATGCTCAGACTCTTACTGTCCTTAAATAAGACCTATTCACTCTAAGCCTGCTTGTTGGGTTTCTATGCTGTCTGGATTCCCAGTACAGTGGGATGGTTGAAACAAAGACCTCTCTTTCCCTCACTTAAGCTACATGAATGCAGATTATTTTGCTGCAGGGGTGTGGGCTGAAGTTCAAAACAGTGAGCTGCCTCCTGTCAGAAGCAAACAAAAGAAATGAAGAGTAGACAGAATCAGCCAGGAGAAGCCCCGTTGGGAAAGGGCTGGATTCTACCCTGAAGAAGTGACCTCCTCTGCCTCCAGACAAAGTGCACATACCCTGACGGGCAGAGCAAGAACCCTCATAAATATGGAAGCCATTTTCTCTGAGCACTGGCATATCATCACAGCAGGACCCCGTCCTTCTGCAAGTCACTACAGACATGTCAACCAAGCCCGAGGGACAGCTACACTAAGTACAGCAAGCAGGGGAACAAGGCAGAGCATCAGGAACAGCTAAGTGCCAGGAGCTTTCCTCGAATTCTCTCGGCTACGCAGTCAGTTTTATCACTCGTGCTTTGAAGATATGAACATTCAGCCCCAGAGAAATTAATGACTTGCGGAAAACAGCAGCTATGTTCTAAAACCTGGGCTTACTCGGGAGTCTGAGGCAGGGGAATTGAAAGTTCAAAGCTGTAGGGTGAGTTCCTGGCAAGCCTGGGCAACTTAGTGAGAGTCCATCTTTAACAGTTAAAGGGGACTTGATGTAGTTCGGTGGTGGGGTGCTTGCCCACACATGAAAACCTGGGTTCAATCCCTAGTACTGTAAAAATGAAAATTAAACTGGGTGGTGGTGGCACACACCTTTAATCCCAGCACTCAGGAGGCAGAGGCAGGCAGATCTCTGTGAGTTCAAGGCTAGCTTGGTCTACAAAGTGATTTCCTGGACAGCCAGGGCTATACAGAGAAACCCTGTCCCAGAAACAAAACCAAACAAAACAAAATTAAAATTAAGTTAAAAGCAATGAACTGGATGGGGTCTGCCATAAAGAGATCCCAAGTGCCAAGTCCCAAGGTCAGTGAGACATAGACCTTGGCTATAACAGCCCCGAGGCCAACCCCCAAACCAGGGGACCTGGGGTGGCAGAAAGTGCAAGAGCAGAGATGACTAGGTTTCAGGTGAGCTTCGATGTGTTTTGACTCTTCCACAAGTCAGCTCTCTGGGCCTCAGTTTCCATTTTAAATGGGGTGAAAACCACCTCTCTTCATAAGGCAGCTTGTGCATTGAGACGACCTTCTGAGAACCAGGAGATGCTGTAAGATCGGCACAATTCCTGTGTCAGCACTGGAGACCCGGAACCTAAATCCCACCTACAGTTTATTTTTACTTCCAAGCCACTTCTCTCCAGAAAGCTCAGGATGCCAAATGATTAGCTCAGACCACAATGGTTTCTTAGCAACGCATCACCTGCGACTGTTTTTAGTCAAAGTATAGAAACTATGACAGGCTTCCCTTCTAGTGGTCAAGGCAATGGCTGGATGTCAGCCGGTTAGGGAAAAACAGAACTCTATTGGGCTGGGGATATGGCTGGGTGATTGTGTACTTGTCTAATGTGGACAAGACCCTCAATTTGATCCCCAGCACTGAAACAAAACAAAACAAAACAAAACAAAAACACCTCATTTCATGTTATTCCATGAATTTCTAGATAAATGGAACCCCAACTTCAGACTCTGTTCTCAAGGATTTCAAAGACAAGGGAACTCAGCTGAGTGACGGCTGTGAATGGGGGACTGCATGCAAGAGTGGGTACACTTGTAAACACAAGCACACATTTGAGGAGCACAATCTACAATGAGGATGATGGGGGGCAGGGGAGGAAAGGAGGGGGGCAGGGAGGGAGAGAAAATGAGTTGTTGCCTGCCCCAAGCAGGCAGACAGACACACCTTCATAAGGCACTTCCCAGATGAAGAGACACCACCAACGCTTACTGTCAACTCCCATCACCCGGGGGAGGCTGTCTGACACGGGATTTCATGCAGCAACTGCAGCCTCATTCCACTACAGCTCACTATGCGCTTTCCCCGTCCCCCTCAATTCCTTAAACACAGGCTGGAAAAGAGCCCAAACAGCACCCCCTCACCTGGCATGAAGACAGCTCTGACAGTTGTGCCCTCACCCCTCAATCAGAGCATTGTCCTGAACTTGGCATCAGAGTCCCCAAGCGGGACTGCCTTGGGCTAGTCTCTTCCCCTCTCCAGACTGTCTGTGCAGGATGAGAGGCAGACATGGACCTCTGAGATGCTCCCATTCTAATCTGCCCCCTTCCAAACTGCCTGCTGCTCCTGCCTGATCTACCAAGCAGCTACCCTTCTCATCCGACTACATCGTTTGTTAAATGGCAATCAGAGCAATTCCCGGGGTGTAGAGAGGGGAAAGGAAGGGACTAGAGAAGTCACAGGAAGAAACGAGACTTCTGTATTTGAGCAACAGCCTCCCTTCCACACAGCAAAGCCACATGACTGCATATTTGGCCAGCAGAGAAGAGCCGCAGACGTGGGCAGTAACTGCATTCCCAATTGACAATGCCCTTCAAAACATCCACACCAAAAACTGCCACCAGACCCTGAGCGAACTAAGGGCCCCATTCCCATGGGCCCCATTCCCATGTCTCTCCCCTTACCTGTGACTGTCACAAATGCTGTCTGAAAATCCAGAGAGGAAAACCAGTCAAGTTTCTGCATCTGCTTGCCAGGTGTTCGCATTTCTCCTCATCTTTTCTGCTGCCATGGCAACCAAATGCAACAGGCAAAGCTAGCCCAAGACTATCAGTGTCTGGAGACAAGGTGCTGGTTCTACCAGCAACTGATGGCAACATATGAGACTCTGACAGCCCAGAACCCCGAGGATGAGTGCAGGCTGGCCTCCTGAAGGGGGAGTGCCTTCTCCCCATGTTCACTCGCTCTTATCTCTGGCTGCCAGCTTTTACCAACATGTAGCTGCAGGAAGAGCAGGAGACAGAATTGCCTAGCAGCAGGAGATTCCCACCTAAGCCCACAATCCTCACCGGCTTCAGCAGAGTTTTGTCCTGAAACACGTTAAATAAAGCCTCTTCTGCAAAGGGGTCGAAGTTCAGTAAGAGACAGCCTACCTTCAGCAAGCTCAGATCTCTCTTAGAGCTGTCTTCAAACACCTCTCACAACATTACCGGCAATTCCAACCAGTGTTTGCTTTCCAAATACACAAGTGGGAATGGGAGGACAGATGAAACTCACTGGGCACAGGGAAGGGCAGGCCAAGTAAGGGTCCCCTGGGTAAGGACCCCCAAGGTAGCCCACATGCCTTGCAGTTGGTTGCTCAGTACAATAGTGGGTTTCTGAACTTCCAAAGCAAGTGCACTCTCTCTTAACCCAGGCCCCACCTCCACATGAAATGCTTAGCGGAGTCTGGGGATTGGTGTACAGTCAGCTGCCGTCACTGCTCAGGAATGCTTCTCTCTTACCCAAAGCTGTAGAGGCACCCGCACTGGGGAGAAGAAAGCATGTGCCTGTGCTTGAAGATCAGATATGGAAATCACATTCCTGGGTCTTCCAAGTCCCTTGTGTGTAGGTAGACCTTTTAGCTACTGTGATGGTTAGCTTTAATGGTCAACTTGACACAACTCACCTGCCAGGAGAGTCTAGATGTGGAGTTGTTTACATTGGGTTAGCCTGCGGGTGTGTCTATTGGGGACTGTCTTTATTAAGTTAACTACTATAAGAAGACCCAGACCACTGTGGGCAGCACCATCCTCTAGGCAGGAGGTCCTGAATCATATTAAGGGGGGGAAATCAAGCTGAGCATAAGCAAGCAAGCAAACAATCATGCATACATTATGTTATCTCTGCTCTTGAATGTATGTGCTATGACTAGCTGCTTGGCTTGATTTCCCCATAGCGACAGACTGTAACCTGGAATTATAAACTGAAAAAAACCCTTTCCCCACTAGGTTGCTTTTCTGTCAGGATATTTTATCACGGCAACAGAAATAAAAGTAGGACAGCCACAAAGGGCCAGACACCCACTGATGTTAAAGTCATTCAGTGAGCATCAGAAAGAGGCTTCAGAAGGGCGGCCAGCTGATCGGTCATGAGCGATGAGGCCCTATAACACAGTGCTGGAGAAGGGTTCCTACAGAAAGACAGCAGAGGAAGCTTGGCGTCTTCGAAGCAAGTCTAACGTTACTACAGGTCAACTCCAGCTAGAATCTCTACGCAACAGCGATGTAGCCCGCTCAGTTAGCACAAGGAGTACAGACTAGAGTTTCCTCCCTGAAAATCACTGAGCTGGGCAAAGATCTGCTTCCTCTCCTGTAGACTCCAGCTTTGTATTCCTACTAGATGCCTTTAGAGGTTAGGTTTACAAGCAACTGTAGCAAGAGAGTAGGATGGAAATTAGTCAAAATTAGCATATGAAAGAAAGACTGGAAATCCTCTCCATCAAGGTTGACATGCAAAACAACAACAACACAACAACAACAAACAAAGTGAGCTATCCATCGACCCAAAGCCTACCATACTGAAATACACTAGTCCCAATCCTCTGCACGGCATCTGCCATGGAGCCTTTGATCTGTTTCCAGCTCTGGCCTGTTTCCACACTTGGAAAAGCTTTTCTCCCTTAGTAAACTTTTTTGTTATTATCTACTATCTCTACCCAAATACTTGTTCATGGACAAAAACCTGGTTATTCCTGAAGGTAGCCTTGGCACCCAATCTCACCTCTAACACCTTCCCACCGGATGAGAAGTCCATTCAGAGCACAGCTAGTGTGCAAGGTGATGATGTCAGAAGAAAGGAGTTTTTTTTTTTTTTTTTTTTTTTTTTTTTTTTTTCGAGACAGGGTTTCTCTGTGTAGCTTTGCCTTTCTGAGCTCATTGTAGCCCAGGCTGCTCGAACTCACAGAGATCACCTGCTCTGCCTCCCAAGTGCTGGGATTAAAGGCGTGCGCCACCACCGCCCGGCAAGAAAGGAGATTTTTAAGAGGCTATGATTACCACCACAGCACATCCCGCAGCATCTCTCCATACCCACATCCTCTCACCAGACATGTGAAGATGGAAAAATAAAACTCCTCTCACTTTGAATCAACCAATCCACTCCAACACCCTCTACCTGACCACAAAACAAACAAACAAACCACAACAGCAGAAACAGCCCAGCAAGTTGTGTTTTGAGTTCATGTCTCCAAGCTCCCAAACTCTGCCTAAGTAAAAACATAAAGAGATACTTACTCCTCCTCCTGAAGAATGAATTCACTGTTTTCTGGAGAAAAGTGCCCAGTCACAGGATGCCTGAAGGTTGTGGTCTGCTGGTTGTGGCTAGGGAGACAGAGAGATGAGAAGTCATGTGAATGAGGGGACACCAAGGACACCAAGAGATCAATGTGCCTAGGGAGGGACCTAAGTCATCAACATTCCTCAGGGAGGAGGAACATGGCTGGCCTGGAACTCACTACACATGTAGCCCAGGCTGCCTCAAACTCATACAGATCCTCAGCCTCTGACTCCTAAGTGTCCAATGGTTTTTTGTTTGTTGTTGTTTTTTTTTTTGAAACAGGGTATAGCTACATATCTTTGGCTGCCCTAGAATTTTTGTGTAGACTAGGCTGACCTCAAACTTTGGACAATTCTATCTCTGCCTTGCACATAGTGGAATTACAGTTATGTGTTACCACGCCCAGAAAAATACACTATCTTAAAGACACAAAGTTCCAATACACTGAAACACTAAGGAGAAAAAGTATCTTTAAGATAGCACAAGCTGATACAAGAAGGAAGGCAAAGAGGCGACACTCTCAACAGCTTCCGCACACTGATGCCAGGGAAAGAATCCCAAGAATTCACCACCCACCCAGCAAATCCTATCTTCTTAAAATTCTCCTCGCTGCACCAAATGTCTTCAGTTCACTGAAGGGCTGATAAACGTATGGGCATGTCTCTGCAATTGAACACGCCCTGCCCGGTTCCAACACCCAAGCCTTCTACCACCCTTTTGAAGTCAGGAGGGGCTGCTTCCCAGCCAAGCTGACAGACTCGGTGGTGTGTAGGTGTTTTGTGTGTTGACAAAGACTGCCCGGAGCTTCAAAAGATGCGGAGCTGGCTCTGGAGGCTGCTGGGTTGTTTCACAAATAAGCAAATAAATGAATTTCCTTTTTCAAAAGAGAGTATGATGGATTTAAAAAGAATTTCCCAAGCACAAAATCATACTTGCTTTCAGATTTTTATAAAATCTAAAAACAAACTAACAAAAAGCACCTGTGGCATCATTATGTGTGGAAATCTCTTTCCAAGGTAGTTTAGGGTTTATTTTTTGCCTTCTATTAAAAAAAAAAATAGTATTTTTTAAAAAAGGATTTTTGTTACCACATTTGTTTGTTTGTAGGTGGGTGGGTGGGTGGGAGCACATGTGTGTGCCAGGGCACACAAGTGCAGGTCAGAGTGCAACTTTCGGGAGTCAGTTCTCTCTACCTTGTGGATGGGTCCTAGAGACTGAACTGAGGTCATCAGGAGTAGTGGCAAGTGCCCTTAACTGCTGAGCCCATGTTGGCAGAGACTTTCTACATATAAAAATATGTTGCAGGTTGGAGAGATAGCTCAGCAGTTAAGAGCAATGGCTGTTCTTCTAGAGATTCTGAGTTCAATTCCCAGCAACCACATGATGGCTCACAACCATCTATGGTGGGATCTGATGCCCTCTTCTGGCATAAAGGCGCACATGCAGACAGAACACTAATATGTATAAAATAAATAAATCTTTTAAAACAAAAACAAAAAATGTTGCTCTTTCAGTTTTTATATTTGATATTAACTTTCTTTTTTTTTTTAAAAAAAGATCTTCAAGTCAATGTACAAAGTAAAGGTTTCCATCATGGTTTTTTACTACATCTAACTCCCGTAGGAGAAACACTCTGATGCAGATGCCTTCCTTCATCTGAATTACTGAGTAAGTCATAATCTTTTTCATACAACTTCAAAATACACTGCCTGTGTGTGAGGCGTTGCTGTGGATGCAGGGGCTCAGGGCAACAAAAGCATTCCTACTCCCTGACTCCGTGGTACTTCTGTTTAGACTCTGATACTCTTTTAATGCTGGATATTTTAGGGGTCCCCTCCCACTATAATCAGCAACTTTGAGCATAGATGCCCCCTCGTCCCAGTTCAAATTATTTCCCTGAGTTAAAGCCTCTGAAGTAAAATTACTAAATCCAAGGGTCTGGGGCCCTTTTTAAAAGCTCTTAACACAGGCAGTGAAGAGACTTTTTGCTGTCACAGCCAATAGGTCATCTCAGTTTAGTGATGTTAAGATGTTAGCTTCACCCCCTAATTGAGCACTGAGCCTCTCTGGAGATTAGCGTATCAACATCAGCACAGCACACAGGTTAGGAAGACAATCACTAAAAGCCCAAGACTTTCTTTACTCTGTCCTGGTGCCCGATGATGTAACCTTAGCACCGGTAGCTAGAGCGGCCCAGGTCCTAACAAGCCATCAGACCAGGCTGCTTGCTAATTGACCCAGCCACAGAGAACCACCCCTAACAAACCTTCAGTCATCCCAGGGAGCACAGCTGGCCTCTCAATTCCCATTCCTATTCTTGGACTAGCCCACAGGATCCTATGACCTCATCTGGCAGGCAGCAGCCTGGGCTTCCCAAAAAGGCAGCTTTCCAGTTGGGATGGGAGCAGCCCCCTGCAACACCTGTTTCAGACAGCCTTGCATCACATTCAAGGGTTGGGCCTTATTTGCACCTAGCTTTTTAGAGTCATCTCCAGGAAGCTTGAGAATGTAAACTCTGGGTCGGTCCCATTTGCAATCTGGTGGGAAAATGCCCTGCTCGAGAGAACAATCAAGCAGCAGCGCCTCTAGAATTCAGAAGCACTTTACAGTCTACAAAACATTTGCTCACACACATTCAGCTATCAGCACACCAGCTCCACATTCTGTAAGAGAGAAAACTGGGCTGAGAAGGTGAGGGGTGTGCACAAGCCAACTTCAGGGAAGAACGTGGAGACAGGGCCTGAATCTAGGTTGTTTGTGACTCCCATGCCTTCTACATGATCAGAGCCTAGTGGCTTCCTGATTATGGTTAGAAAGCCCTGCAGGCAGGGCATCGGAAACACAGTGCCACCTCTATCTACTCCTTCATCTCCCTGTGCCCAGGGCCAAAGTTCTGAATGACACTTGTATGGCAATCAGTATCCCCCAAGCAGCCTCTGCTCCTATCATAAGGTCATCTGATGGACCCTCTGGTAGACCAGAGCACAGGGCAAATCTTTTATGTGCCTGGAACAGATCCAGCAGCCAGTGGTCACCTTTTCTACACACAATGTCAACCCCAAGGGCAACTGCTCTGCTCCCTATCCCAACTCATGTCATCACAATAAACCCAGAGTCCCAGGCTCATGAATCCGGAGCTACAAGGTGCTGGCGCTTAATTCAAAAGTGCAAGTGCTCTAACACTAGAAGGAAGATGAGTTAATCGGACGAAAAATAATTGTTGCCTGGTCACACCTAGAGCAGCCCTCCAAACTCCCTCCCCTAATATGCATGCTGCCCTCGATGCCAACACTGCCATCCTCAGCATCAGCCTTACCAGTTTCCAGCTGCTCACTTTTATCATCCAACACTCTCAGGTAACCAAGGAGGTCAGAGACACAGATCATGTTATTTCCATGATAGAAATAAAAGAAATAAGGCTCCAGATTATGAGATATTATCAGAATTTAAAAAACAAAACAAAACAAAAAAAAAAAAAAGAAGAAGACATAACCATTGGGAGAGGAGATGGACCCACAGGGATGAACACAGCCTGAACACTGGGGTCCTGAAATGTCACCACTTTTGACTGGATGTACCCAGCTTGCTCCTGGCAAAATTTCCAGCTCAGCACTCTTTGAACAGAAAGACATGAGTAAGGTCCCTAGGCTACACCATTCAACCTTAATACCAGTAGGGTAAGTACCTGTTGTCACCAGGCCATTAGGGAGAAAAGCGAGCCCACAAGAGGTAGACAACTTGTCTACAGACACAGTCAGCTACTGTCCTCCCTTACAGCTCCAGGCCACCACTGCCCAACGGAGGCTGCCTGGTACAGAAGCTTGGAGACTGCAAGTCCAGTCATGCTGCAGTCATTGTCCGCTTTGGCCCTGAAACTCCAGTCTATTTCCTGATCCTAAAACCCACAAAGAGTCGCATGTCCCATCACCCTGACTCAAGAAGCATTTTGCAGGCCTGTACTGACACATCCCTGAAAGACCTGTCCTGAAACCTGACTTCCCACCTCGCTCCTCAGTATGGCAGACACCGCCAGGCTGGGAGCCAGGCGGCTGGGTTCAATGGAATAGAAACTCTCCTCACACAGGAGTTTCTGCTTCTCTTCAGGCTACTGAAAATAATCTGCCAAGTGATTTAAAACACAGTCTAGTCTTCTTTTTCAAATCCCACTCTTTTCCCCAGAAGCGGCCTCTCAGAAAGACCCAGCAGCCAGTGCGACCTGGAAAGGACCAAGCATGAAGGGAAGGAAGGCAGCAGGAATAGTAAGCACCCAGGTAAACAAGCACACCTTCACAAAAGCCCTGGGCTGGGAAGGACCCCAGCTGCCCCAGAGGGCTGGTAGCAAACACAAGAGCCTTGATAACAGAATACAGAGGACCATGGAGAAGAGGTTGCTGCTCACCTGCACCACAACACACGGGGCTGGTCAGAACACAAGGGCCTGACAGCTTCTTGCAAAGTTTTGGGAAGGTGAATTTTTCATTCCTATAAAATGAGCATAGACTGGTGTGGTGGCAAAGCCTTTAATCCCAGCACTCAGGAGGCAGAGACTGGAGGATCCCTTAACTGGAGGCCAGCCTGGTCTGCAGGAGCAAGTTCTAGGGCAGCCAGGACTACACAGACAATCCCTGGCTTGAAAAATTAAAACCAAAACAGGGGTGGGGTGGGGCAGTGACTTTGATTAGTTAAACATAAGAGTTCCAGCTATTTATCTAGCAAATTGATTTTTTATTGATTTTTTTTAATGCAGGGAGCTCTGGGAAAGCTGTGACAGACACTTGACAGGAGGTCAGAGCCCACGGCTGAGTGTGGCTCTCCGAGGGCTGTGGCACTGGTATGTGGAGTGTGACAGATGTGCTGGCAGCCCCAGCTCTTATCTGGTCCTAGCTATAAAAAGAAGAAACAACTTAAAAACGTAAGGAAAGTATCCGGCCAAAGTCAGAGGAGGGTCTCATCAAGCATACTGAGCAGTACCTGTCAGTCTCCTGTCCCCAAGCTTCCAACCTTCGTGTGCTTCCCAGAACACTGGAGAAAGCAGTCGCCCTCAGGCTAAGGCCACCTTCAGCATCGCCTCCAGCCTTCTTAAGGCACATTTTATCTTTGTGCTCTTTGTGTTTCAGCAGAACTAAGGATTGTGGGTCACCTAATAGTGCCCCAGAAAACGCTCAAAACTGAAAAGTGAAACTCCACAAATGAGAAGAATTTGCCTTAACTACATCAGCTCTCATCTGGGCTCCTCAACAGAGAGGTTGTAATCAAGAGTAGAAACCATCTTCAAGGGCTAGGGATGCCTCTCCAGTGACAGTGCTTGTCAAGCATGCACAAGGCTGTAGATTTAGTCCCCAATGCCATGAACAGGCTACGGTGGCCCACACCCAGCATCCCAGCACCAAGGAGGTGGAGACAAGGTCAGCAGTTCAAAGAGATCCTCAGTCACATATCATAAGTTCCAGGCCAGCCTGGGCTAGATGAGACTGTATCAAAAGAACAAACAGTATCTTCGACTTGCCAACATTTCCTAAGCTCCTTTTGTTTTATTTTATTTAGCACTTTTACTAATTTGTTCACTTAACAGAAAGTGTCACCTTAATGTGGCACTTCTTAGGAGGCTGACAATCTTATGAGAATGGTCTTTCAAGTTTGCAGATATTTCAACATTGACAACAGCTCTCACCACACGGCCACTCCCCTGCCAGCCCTTCTTCCTGTAGCCTGGGAATCAGGCCTGGATGGTCCAGCCTGCCTATGGTCCCATCCTGTCTTATCCACTCAATACTAAACTATCTCTTTCAACATGTGCCCTGAGCGACCAGTCAGCCCAGAACTTTGGAGCTGGGGCTGGTTCAACTAAAGCAAGCTCCCTCACATCTCTAAGCCATGGCTCCGCCATTACAAATGCAACTTTATTTATTTATTTATTTAGGTTTTTTTGAGACAGGGTTTGAGACAAGGTTTCACTTGGTAGCCCAGGCTGGCCTCGAACTCACAGAGATCCACCTGGCTCTGCCTCCCGAGTGCTGGGATTAAAGGCGTGCGCCACCACTGCCCGGCACAAATGTGATTTTAAAAGGTTCCTAAGAAATTTAAAGAGGGGCTAAAAAAGGGGCATGCACACTTAAGCACATAGATGGCGTTCAATGTTTGTTTAACCCGACTGAGCCTTGACTATGGCAACAACAAACAGACACCTAAGATTTAACAAAGGGAGAGAATAAGCCGTCTTTGCCCCAAACCAAACTTGTCCGGCACCAATGTCCTCAAACACTGGAGGCATTCTCTGTTCCTTCTCTACCTTAACTTCCTCTTGTGATAAGCATGTGAGCTCTCCTGGCTTCTTCTCAGAGATGCTCTGCATTCACCCTCAGCACTCCACCATCTCCACCCGCTTGCCTCTGGCCCACATACCACCCCACCCTCCCCACTCCCATACTAGGGACTGAACCTAGGGCCCTGGAAAGTGAGGCAAGTGCTCCATCACACAACTACATCTCCAGCTGCCTTTTGACTTTTTACTTTGAGCCAGGGTCTCACTAAATTGGCCTCGAACTCACTTTGTGGTCTGGGCAGACTTCGCAGTTGCAATCCTCCTGCCTCAGCTTCTAAAGCAGCTGAGATTACAGCCTTGCAATCACCAGGCTTAGCTTTTATCTCCTAAGCACATCCTTGGCTTTTACACCTCAGCTTTTGTTGAGTTCCCTGGAAGTTCTCATGGGTTCATGACAAGCCCCTCCATTAAATACTGGAAGCACGACACCATCCAGAGTGAAAATAAGCTCCTTGCCTTGGCTTAGAAAACCCTAGAAGAGGGGCTAGGGCTTGAGCTCAGGTGGCACAGTGCTTGCCCAGCACACACAAAGCCCTGGCTTCCATCTCCAGTGCCACATACACTGGCATTGTGGCACACACTAGGAGAAGCAGGAGGCGCACGCAGAAGCTCAAGGTCATCCTCGACTACAAAGTGAGTTCCAGGCTACCCTGGGCTACACTAGAATCTATCTCCTAACAAACAAAACCTCAGATGACACGAGCCCTACCTAGCAGCCGCCTCTTCATATACTACTCTGTCCCTGCCCTCCTCATTTCCTGAACACCCAGTCTTTCCTACTTGGCAGCCTCTGTCCTCTCAGGCGGCACGCTCCTTGCCTGTGTCCATGGAGCTGGCACCTTGTCCTTTAGACCTGGGCAGGGCTATCACCCCCTCAGCCCTTCCCACCGTCACCTCACACAGCATCAGCCTATTTTAGTTATTAACAGCTGTAATGTTTCTCACTTACGTGCACGTGCGATTACTGTGGGTTTCTTTGACTAGCATGCAGTCTGGCCTGTCTCTTTACTGCTGTATCAGTTTGGAGAGGTGTCTGGCACCGGGGAGGTGCTCAGAAGTCCCTTCTGACTCAATGAATGAAAAAAAACTAAGGAGGTTCTGACCTTCAAGTGAGCCTTCCAATGAGCTTCCAAAGCCTGCAGAAACCAGAACTCAGGCCACGGAGACAAGAACCTATCACTGGCCATCAAGATGTAGCTGTCTTCTCCTGGCACGCCAGAAGCCTCTTCAAGCCCACAAGAGAAGGTTAATACCCTCAGTGCAGAAAGCAATGGATCAAATGCCCGAGAGGAAACTGCTGAGTGGTTAAGAACACACAGGATGGGGGTGGAAGTATAAACACACATCACCTGTCTCCCTTTTATGCACTAGACAGAAGGTGGGGTTAAGCTCATAGTTCAGGGATAGCTATGAAGGCTCTTGCATTGTTCTCTGCCCCCCACAACTAGTACTTAACCTCCAGTCTTCACCACCTGCCAATCCACGGTTCCTTGGGGGCTGGCTCCTGTAATTCTAGTGTTTTACCTAGAGCATGGCAACAGGGATGCTCATGTGGGAGGCACCCAAACTGTTACCTTGGGAATGAGTATCAGCCACCTTCAGCAAGAGATTGTGCAAAGCCTATCAACCCATCACAAAGTCCCAAAGACGGGTGAGTGGGCCAGGGCTCCCAGGCCCTGACAAAGGATCTTATGCCAGTGCTGGAAGTACCCACTATCCCTGGGGAGCCAGAAATATAGCAGTGCCGGGCTACGAGCACCCACACTACTCACACTACAGACATCTGGCTTACACTCACCCCAAACTAGGCAGCAACTTGAGTCCAGCCAAACCCTGGGGTCGCCACCTAAGGGATGCTCAGGTACTGCCTTTCCTGTATAAAAGGCACAGAGAGAGTGGAGTCTGAGAGGGTCACAGCACGACTGCCCACCTTGAAAGGAGGTAGCTCTGTCCTCCTTGTCCCCTGGATAGAGCAAACTGATAACTTCCAGCATGATCTAGAAAGCTCTCTCTCACACAGGCTACAGGCTTTACAGATCCACTCAGTGGCCACTCCATTTGTAAAATACCTCTTCCAAGCAAGTAACCTGACCGAAGGAAGCCTGCCTGCATCCCAGATCCCACAAGGGGTTGCATACCTAGAATTCCACCTGCTGAATAGGGAGTTGTAATTTTGGCTTCCTGTGATCATGAATGAAAAGATTAAAGGCAAACTCCTACTAGAATGAGGAAATCAAATGCAGACAGCCCTTCCCCTTTTTGAAGGAAGTTTTCAGAGAAACAAGGTAATAGAAGCCAGTATCAGCCTTGTTAGCAGTGACTCCTCAACCTCTCAGGGCTCTGATTTCCTCATCCTGGGCTCCCCATCGCAGAGGCCACCCAGGCAGATCAGATTGGACACAGCCTGGAGTTTAAACCTCAGCTCTGTCCATGCATGCATGGCCTTGAAGGAGTGGGTGAGTGCTGGGCTTATCTGTAAATGGAGGAGATATTCCAACTCTTCAAGCTTCTGAGGAGGCTGTAATGCCAGGGCCCGGGCAACACTTCCACATGCGGGGCCTACTGGGCTTTTCCTTTGTTAGCTCTAGAACTGCTCTTAGGTGTCCTGCCTTGCTCTGCTTTACAACTCCAGCAGGAGGAGCCTGCAAAGACAGAGACTCAAGCACATACTTTCCTCCCTTTGAGTTAAGGTACACAAAAACCCCAGATCCCTGTTAACATCTATTTAAAGAACTCGCCTGCCAGGCAAAGCGGTTTCAGTTCAGCAGGCACAGTCCCTCAACCACACCCTTGTCCCTCAGAGGGTCTGTCTCCATGGTGCAGAAAGTACAGACCAAGAAAATCCACCTCCCCCACAGGCTGGGCTCGGCCAGGGACACACAGCCTACAGGAGTACTGAAATTACAGGGGAGACATTTTCAACCTCAGAATGCCCGTTTATAATTCCATTCAGTGCTTTCTTCCCTAAACCGGTGCCTCGGCAGTCACTTGAGAACACAGGGCCAGGTGCCACAGGACTCGCCCAGGGAGTAAGAACGTTTTAGGTGACTGAGGATCTTCTCAAACTCCTACCATCCAGCCAACCCCAGTCGGAAGTTCAGCAACAACACCACAGGTAACTTAAAACATCATCTGCCAACAGGATACTGTTCGTAAGAATATGAGGGAGATAAGAGTTCAGGGAACTTTTGTCCTACTTTTTCCTAATTAAATGGCATTCTTGCTGAGTAATGGCACTCCTGGCCATCTGAAACTTCAGGAACCAAAATATATCACACACTGACTCCTGACAGACCCATCCAAGACTCACCTGCTCACTGCTTGCAGACAGGCCCACACTCGCTTTGAGCCCCATGTTCAGAACTGCGTCTTTCCTGGTGGTAGTCTGATGAAATCTGCACTCGGCTCACGGCAGACAGAGAGGAAGGCTCCCATCTGCCTGCTCTCTCTTTCTCAATTTCAGTTCTCCACAACTGCTCCCAGGTGTTACAATCCAGCAGCCACGCCGTTCCTGCTCATTCATTCTCCTTCCTCTCCACACCCCAAGCAAAATCAGGCACCAGGCAGGAACACAGTTCCAGCTCTGAGTCACCACCCACTGTGGCCCAAGGGAATGAGGATGGCTGGCTGTCCACATGCAGGCAAGCACTATAGGCTATAGGTCCCAATGTGGTGTTGTTCTTGGAGCCTGTGAGGTTGGCTCCCTCTAGCATCTGGACACAGCCTAACGTCTAGTCCTGATGTCAGAAAGAATCATCCAATTAGTTTCTTCCATCCTGCACTGGGTTAAAATCAGCCCTGAAACCAAGCCTATTCCCAGTGGAGAAACACCGCTACCATATCCACCTACCTCGAGGTAAAACTCCAGGATTCTTTCAGAACTACCTGGGAATGGCTAAGGCTCTTTCTGGACAAATTTTAACCAGGAATCTTTCACTGCCAAAAGAGGTAGGAGGAAACAGAAAGGGAAACTAAGATCCTGAGGTCACAGACCAACAGTGGCTTTTTCACTGTCACCTACACGGGTCTCCCCATCACAAGGTGGGTGACACAGCTCCTCGAGGTTGAAGGGGAGAGGGAGCTGCAGGCTGTTACACAGCTGCATTCTAGGTTTTACCACAGTGCCGGCACACAGTAGGAGCTCAAGAAATATATACTGAGAAAAAAAAATAAAGGGGATTTTTGTTCTCAGTCTATTTAGGATGGCAGTTGGGTAATTTTTCTAAACTTTGTATCTGTTACATCTGTTACAAAGTATTTTCAACACTTTGGTAGTGAAACCTGAGTTGTTGCCTTTAAAAAAAAGTGTCGTAAAAGCCTTCCAAATTGTAACACAATGTGAGTCTGCCACAGCAAAATGAGAGTGAGTGACCAGCTGAAGGAGTGTCAGGTCCAAAGGAAACTCCAGTTCCCCAAACCCCAAAAAGCAGTCCAGATATCCAGAGATGGGTTCAGTCTGGACTACAGGAGGATTTCTGGAGGTCAGATAAGAGCCAGCATTCCTCAAGAACTTGTGAAGCCGGTTCCAATCTGCCAAAAGGAAGTCATTTCCCTTCCTACTGGCAGAAGGGACAAATGGCTACCTATGGTACCTACTAGCATACCAAAAAATGCACGCTGGCCTCCAGGCTCCCTCTTTATCACAAGTACCTAGATCTCACCTCTTCCAGTTAACTGGCTTCCCTCCCACCAGCTATGCATTCTCCTTATAACCCTGCTATTCCGCTATGCATGCTTGTGAGTGTGAGTGTGTGTGTGTGTGTGTGTGTGTTCTCTCTCTCTCTCTCACTCTGCTCCTGCTTGTCTGTGTTTTCTCTATTCTCTATCCCCTGCTGTTCTCCCCTCTCTCACAGACAGCCCTGGGCCATGTCCAGTCTACTTCTTTCTCTCTCTGCTCTGGACTCTGCTAAATGCCTCTGTCTGTTCTCTCTCTTATATCTACAATACAACTTTCCCCTTAACATGGAGTGGTCATGTCATCAGTTTATACAAGGATCTACTGCTGGCTGCTAGTGGAGGAAGAACATTCTCTTTGAGGAGGTATGATGATATTTTATTTGTGCTGAAATATGATTTTATTTGTATGTTAATAAATAAAGTTACTTGGGGATCAGAGGTCATAGCCATTAAGCATAAGTCTGGCAGTGGTAGCACATGCCCTTAATCCAATCCCATGGCAGGCAGAGTCTGTGTGTTCAAGGACACAGCCAGCATGGTGACAGCATGGTAATCCAAGTACTAAGCATAGAGACTTGGAGGTCTGTATAGACAGGCAGTGACGAGAAAGTCATGTGGTTGGGTTTAGAGCCAATGAGAAGGCAGAACAGAAAGGCAATAATAATACAGACACACACAGGAAGAAGGTCTCTCTCAGGGGAAGGATGGGAGCTGCAGCGAGTGGTAAGATAAGTTGGTCTTAGCTCTTGGCTACTGCTCTCTGATCTCTGGGCTTTTAACTCTGCATTTGACTCTGTGTTTCTTATTTAATAAGACCATTCAGAATTACTTCTATAAGGGGGCTCCAGTGGACAGCCCAGACCCATCCACAGACAGGCAGTGCTAACGGGACTAAGTGGGGCACCGAAACAAACAACAACAAAGACATTAAGTTGGAGGGTACATAATGGAGGGAATAAAAGGAGAGTTGGAAGACAGGAATAGGAAGCGGATATGATCATATTTCATTGTATACATGTATGGAATTCTCAAAAATAAAGAAAAAAAAAAAAAAGAATGAGTGACCAGGAGCCATTCTCGCAATTGTCTTTCCTAACAAATTAGTTTTAACTACAAAAGAGATTGTAATTAATCACAAATCAACTGTTATAAAGACTGAATTAGCTGGGGGGCAGGGGGCGGAGGGGGTGCACACCTTTAATCCCAGCACTCAGGAGGCAGAGGCCAACTCACTCACATAGTGAGTTTCAGGACAACCAGGACTACACAGAGAAACCTTGTCTTGAAAAACAAAAACAAAAACAAATAAACCTGAATTAGGCTTACAAGCACAAACCCCATATAGTTAATACTTATTTGGTCCTACCATGTGCTTAGCACTGTGTTCTTTGGGGGAAAGACAATGATTACTACATAACCTGCCGCTTGGTACAGGCACTCACCCCCAACGGGTCAGATAGATGTCATCTGTGCCATGCATCCAGGTTGCAGCAAGTGTCCAATGTAAGCACAAAGTATGACTACATCTAGAAATCATGTTGTAAGGACAACAGCCTTTGAAGGTAGTACTCTTTCTATTTCACAAATGAAGAAATCAGAGCAGACAGCAGCCAAGAGCCTTTCTACACCCACGGGACCAAATTTCAAGTTCAAATTAGTGCCAAGTGGGGCTTAGTCTTCCTGCTTACTCTTCAGGCAAAGGCTACCTCTGACCCCAGTGGGCCTGATGCCAAGGAGCCAGGGAGGAACAGGAAGTGTCCTGGGCTTAGTCATCAGGTACCAGACTTAACCCTCCATCACCAGCAACAGCCTAGCAGAGACCAGCGACAGGTATGGAGAGCCGGAAGGGCCACAAAGACTGCCCGCAGCTCCGCAATGGCCCACTGTCCTTGCTGTCAGAGCACTTGTGCCTGGACCCAGGTTTCTTCTGCTACCACTCCCTTTAGCCCTGCTTTTGTATCTCATCACTCCATACCCCCCAAGTCCTGCAGATTAACTGTCCACCACCCAATCACTGTGTTGTTGCCACCCTGAGTGTGCCTCCCACTGTTATCTTCCCTGATAAATTCTGTGCAACCTTCAAGGTCTCTTTTCTCCCAAGTGGTCCTTCCTGGTCACCTCCAGCCCCTTTGACTCCTGAAGGCTTAGACTAGAGTGGTATACTTCCCAATTCCTATTTGCTTTTCAAAACTTCCTCAAGAGCTACACATTCTAGAAGGATTATGAACCAAAACACAGCTTCTTTTTCTTTTCCTGCCTCCAACCCAGTGTTGAATCCTGGTGGCAAATACTTGTGCCAGATAGACAAACCCCTGTGTCATCATTGTTGTTTGCATTTATGGATTAGTTAGTTCTTTACAATTGTAGGTGGCCGTGGGACAGCTCAACAGGTAAAGGCTGTCACCACTGAGCCTCATGACCTGAGTCCAATCCCTAGAACCCACATGAAAGAAGATAAATAAATGACATAGCTGTCCTCTCTCTCTCTCTCTCTCTCTCTCTCTCTCTCTCTCTTCTCTCTCTCTCACACACACACACACACACACACACAACACACGGAGGACGAGGACGGACGGATGGACGGACGGACGGACGGACGGGGTGGTTAGAAATATTTCTAAAAACTTTAAGGGTCAGCAAGATGGCTCACTGGGTAAGGGCACTTGCTGCCAAGCCTGAAAACCTGAGTTTAATTGCTAGAACCCACATGGTGGAAGGAGAGACCCAAGTCCCTTGTTTTGTCCTCTGACCTCCACATGTGTGTTGTGGTACACGCGATACACAGGATACTACACATGATCTCCAAGTTGCTTTCTACTTTACATAGCACGGACTCCTCCATGTCCACAACAAGGATGGCCATAGCACCTGCCTCCACATACAGCTCCCAGGGCCCGCAGCACCCCTATGCACAGACAACCCTGGAACCCATCCCATATGTTAACCTACCCAGACACATAGCAGGCATTGCAAACTGATGACTGTGAACTAATATGTGCCCAAGACAAGTTTTATTTGAATTCCAATGAGGTTAAAAATCCAGTGGAATTTTAAAAGTCAAAACTTTCAGATACACATTTTTCAAAAAATGCAATCCACCTTGGAAATACATATACTTTTGCAAGTCTGGGAAATAGACCCACCTGTCAGTTCACTGTGGTCACTGTGGTTGCCACCACACCCTCTGTTCCCAGGGTTGACCTGGGAGCCCATCTGTCATCACACACACACACACACTTCTTTATATCCAAAGCTCAGCCAGAATGTGGAAAACAAAGAAGTCAGCCCTGGTATGCGCGCTTAAGAAACAAACCGGAGCGCACAGACACACGGGCTCTACTGCTCGGCGAGCCCCACCCTCTGACCTTGCAACACAGGCTGTCCCCTACAAAGCTCACAATGGAGTCTCTGAAAATAATCTAGTCATGTTTTAAATAATTTTACAAGCCTGTGTTGGGCCAACTTCATAGCTGAGCTTGGCCATATGCCTTGGACCTCAGGCTGGACGCACCAGCCGGAGCAGATACTCTCCCTTATACCAACACTGGCAACTAGAAAGGACCTTCCTTCAGCAAGATATGTTTAGAAGAACCTAACATGAGAGTAAGAACCAAAGGAAGATGGCAAACACTGGTTAGTAAGTTTCCTTCTTATCAAATAAATAAATATTGTAAATATATATATATCTATCATATCTCCCAGTGGCTGATGGGAACTTGCCCTTACACCTTCCTGCCTAGGCTACAACACTGCTAAACACAGACCACCAGACTCTTCCCCACCGAGGAACACCCAAAAAAGTGCCACCGGCATCAACCCTGAAGAACCTAAGAAGAGGTAGTAGTGAATGCTGCTCTGATGACAGACACCAAAAGTGATCCCAGAAGGCAGGCAGGGGCTCTGGGGACAGAAAACATCTCTGAGACCAGGTGCTGCCCTGCAGAAGACCACACACTTCCCCTAACACTGACTACGGCATTTGGACTCCAGGCCAGAATGTAGCCCTTAACAGCTTGCCCCAGATCCAGCAACTTCTCCAGAAAGCTCCAGAAGAACAGTCGCCACTGTCTAATCGAGCATTCAGGAGGAGTTTTTAAAGACTCTTATTAGGTGACACCATCTGAAAGATGCTGCCTCATCTGTCCCCAACAATGACTGTGAATTCAGCATATTCACTATTTCACTCACTCACTTACTCAATACAGAAATATCTGAAAAGACCTCGTTTCCAGCCCCATAGTGTCCCCGACCTGAATAGCGAGTAATGGAGACGAGGAAGTATGGCCAGCTCAAACCCTGGACTCCACCGACGGGCCACGCAAACTATCTGTACCAGTCACCATTTCTTGCATGCTGACCATTGTGACTGGAGATAACTGTATGCTCATCCCTAGTGGTCACTATGAGGTCTCATCATTTTAGGAATAACCCACAAGAGGGGAGAAATCACTGGCTCAAGGCTACACACTGCAGGACGCGAAGTCCAGCGCCAACTGCCTCTTCTGAGTCATGTGGTCTCCTCTGCACCCTTCTGTAGGGTGAAGGCCACCAAGTGGGAGGTGCTCTCGCACACACCATGCTGCTGCCCTGTAAGGGGATGTTTTCTAGATTCTTCTTCTCTTGGAGCTGTAGAGAGGGTTCAGCAGTCGAGAGCACATGCTGTTCTTCCAGAGGATCTGGGTTCAATTCCCAGCCTGCAAGGTGGTTCATATTTGTCTCCAACTTTGGTGCCAGAGGAGCCAGTGCCCTCTTCTGGCCTCTCTGGGGACCAGAGGTGCATATGGTATACACACATATGCAGGCGAAACATTCATACACTTAAAAAAAAAAAAAAAAAGGTAAGTAAATGTAAAGATTTATTCCGTTTTTTCCTAGAGTTACCTCCACATTGTTGGGGATGAAAATTTCCAGCAGGAGAGGTGGTGCCTCCCTAGGACCCAGGAGACAGCCCACACCTTGCAAGCAGGAGTGGGACAGTAACGAGGAAAGCAGCAGGAGGCAGAGTGGGCACAGGCGCTCACTCAGTGACCTACTGAACCCTGACCTCCTGCCCCTCGTTCTATCAACCCCAGGCTGTACTTGGGAAAATCAGCACATAGATCACATGGTTCGCAACCTTCCTTTTTTTTTTTTTTTTAAGATTTATCACATATACGGTGTCCTGCGTGCCACCATGTGGGTGCTGGGAATTGAACTCAGGACCTCTGGAAGAGCAAGAAGCACTCTTAACCCCTGAGCCATCTCTTCAGCCCTGTTCTCAACCTTCTTAATGCTACGACCCTTTAGTATAGTTCCTCATGTTGTGGTGACCCCAACTGTAAAATTTTCATTGCTACTTCATAACTGAACTATTGCTACTGCTACGAATCGTAATGTAATGTGTTCTCCGATGATCTTAGGCAACCCGTTGCCTAAGGTCATTCAACGCCTCCTCAAAAGGGCTGTGACCCACAGACTGAGAACCACTCTGAGGGCTCAGGGTGCCCAGAGCCCAGCGACATTCCCAGGAATTAAAGCACAGGGTCATTGTTTATCAGGGTGTAGGAGACAAAGTGGCCCGGCCACATTCCAATGGGTGGAGCCGGTGTTGTTCAAGCCTAGATGGTCCCCATGATCAGATTACCCAACCTCCCTGGCCAGGACCTGGGAAACCTGCTGTTTCCTAAGTATCCACTCAAAGAACTTCTAGCAATAGAATCAACAGTCTAGGGACTCCAGGGGGAACCTGAGGGACAGTGCCCTTGCAGGACCCAGGGAAGAAGAACCCTACTCTACCTCGAAGCTGAGGAAACAAATTCCAGACATCCAAGCAGGGAGAGGCTCCCTGCCTATCTTACCTTTAGAAGAGGGTGGGGAAGGATGACTCCAGAAACCCCCCACCTAAACAGTTTCCTGTTCTATTTCCGAGTTGTGCCATTCAGGAAGGGAGTCCTGTTTGAGGAACACAGCAGGAAGAAGGGGTCTGACCCATAGGGACCCCACATACCCAGAGTTTCCACTGTATACACCATGAGCACGCAGACAATGCCCTGGCAGAACTTTCTATTTTGACTAGTATTTTTCTTTTTCCTTTTGATTTTTCAAGATATTAAATGGGATAGGAGAGAGGAGGGAGCAAAAGAGAGACATCAAGTCAGCAGAAAGAGTGAGCTTGAAGCCAGAGCTGGGCCCTTGGCTCTACCCGCCAGGACTCCCGCTTATAATATCATAACGCCCAGTTCCCCCAGCAGTGTGTGCACTTCACAGAAAACTTTTCTGTGATGCCTGGCAGCAAGAAGGTAAACCAGATGTTTTCTTATTGGGGTCTACTGCCCCACCCTAAAGAAAACCTGCAGATTCTCCACATCCTCAGCGGAGGGCCCACACCATGCTGCTGTATCAAGACTTCTCCTACAGGCAGCCAGAACTGGAGATTGCTGGTAGACAATGCAAGATGGACATAAAGAACAATAACTCTAGTGAGTATACTCTTTTATTATTTCTAATTATGTATATTTCTACGTCTCTGCATGTGCTCATATGCACCTGAGTGCAGGCGTTCATGGAAGCCAAGAGGTTTTTAGGTCTCCCTGGAGTTGGAATTACAAGTGTTATGATACTGTGCAAGGGGACCCCAGCCAGCCAGGGTATCCTACTGTGAGGGAAAAGATGCCTGGCAGATGCAGCGGCAGCTGCGGCGCATGGACAGTTACTGATACCCCAGGCACTGTATCCACATGGAAATAAGTTTATTAAAATAGAGAGATGAAGAGAAAGATAGGAAAAGAGGGAAAAAGAAAGAAGAAAGAGGGGGAGGAGTGGAGTCGAGGGTGCACACCTTGTGGGAATGGAGAGAAAGGGGAAGAGAGAGAAGGGAGGTTTTTTCCTTAATGAGGCTTTTACATAGGATACAGGGCAGCCCCAAGGGGCGGGTCAGAATACTAGAAACAGGTAGTTGTGGGTGCTAGAAACTGTACCCAGGTCCTCTGGAAGAGCACTAAGTGCTCTTAAGCATTGAGCCCTCTCCCCAGCTCCCATATCACATTCTGTATCACCTTCTATTTCAGGCACCTCCCACCTGAATATAACCCTAGGAGCAGGTACTGTTCTCTTCATTTCACAGAGGAAACTGAGGATAAGAACCACTAGGAGAGCCAGATGGTGGTGGCTCACACCTTTAATCTCAGCACTCGGGAGGCAGAGACAAGTGGATCTCTGTGAGTTCAAGGCCAGCCTGGTCTACAAATCAAGTTCCAGGATAGCCAGGGCTACACAGATAAACCCTGTTTCAAAAAATCAAATCAAAACAAACCAAACCAAAAAAATCACTAGAGATCTGTAGAAATTGATACAGCTAGAGAGGGCTGGAACCAAGGTTCAACCCAGGCCCTCTGACCTAAAAGATTTGGGGGGAGGTCAAAGGTTGGACTACTCTCCATCAGACAATAACCCAAGGGCTGAGGATGTGGCTCTGTTTGCAGAGTGCCTGTCTATCATGCCCAAGGCCCTGGGCTCCATCCCTGGTATATCTTGTAATTTCAGCACCCAACCCATAATCCTAGCACTCAGAAGGTAGAAGCAGAAGGATCAAGAATTCAAAGTCATACACAGCAACATACCAAGTTTGAGACTAGTGTGAACTACATGAGATCTTGTCCCCACAAAAAGACAACAAGGCAAAAATCAGTTTTGTTTTTTTTTTTTTTTATATTGTCAAGGAAGAGGAAAGGATAAGTTGCTCTTACTAGATTCTCCATCTCCTGGACACAATCCCCAGGCCTCTCTGTCCCCATGGAAGCCCCAGCACTTGGGGTGGGTGGGTGCAGATAAAAGTCCAGAATTTGATGATGGTTTTTACTGATAAGATTCCTGCCTTTTTTTAAAAAAATGATTTATTTTTATTTTCTGTGCACTAGTGTTTTATCTGCACATATGTCTGTGTGACAGTGTCAAACTGCCTGGAGCTGGAGCTCCAGACAGTTGTGAGCTGCCCTGTGGGTTCTAGGAATTGAACCCAGGTCCTCTGGAAAAGCTGGCTGTGCTCCTAACTGCTGAGCCATCTCTCCAACTCCAGCATTCCTGCTTTTGAAGAGGATTGTGTAAAGAAATGAGCCTGGCCATGGTGGTGCACACCTTTAATCTCAGCACTTGGGAGGCAGAGGCAGGTGGATCTCTGTGAGTTCGAGGCCAGCCTGGTCTACAGAGTGAATTCCAGGACAGCTAGGACTGTTACACAAAGAAACCCTGTTCGAGAGAGAGAGAGAGAGAGAGAGAGAGAGAGAGAGAGAGAGAGAGAGAGAGAGAGAGAGAGAGAAATGAGTGCACACAGCATCCTTCTTAGCACCTCCCACTCTATAGCTGCACATCACTGCTTCTGAATCACACATTGAAATCAAGCCTTTCCCAATCCAAGTTCCATTCCCCAGTGTCAAACTGTGTGGGCAGCGAAGGACATAGACAGCAGAGAGCTTGCTCAGTGAACAGCTTTCTCTGCTGAGTGATGGTATCTGATGCATGTTAAACGCCTCCCTGCAATCTCTCAAGTGACTATTAATCAATGAACCAAGAACAAAGGGCTCCAAGGGAAAATCTGCCACTGCAGAAGAAAGCAAATCGTGAGTGGCATCCTAGCTGATGCATAGGGGGCAGATGGCCATGGTCAGTACAGTCACTTTGAGGAGTTGGGCCTACCAGTCACAAGGTAAGACAACAAAAGAGCCATCTACAAACAGGCAAAAACCTGCCTTTTCCCAGCCTTATCTGGGCACTGGCCAAGCCAAGAAGAGAACTTACCACAACTGCCTAAAGAAGAAACGTGGATCAGTGCAATAGCACATAGCTACAGTCCCAGCTGCTTGGGCCCAGGAGTTTGAGGTCGGTCTGAACAATATTGTGAGATCTCATTTTAAAGATAGATAGATGGGGCGGAGGAACTATTGGGGAAAATTATAAAGGCCACTCCACGTAGTTAAAAGGAAGATTTATTTAGTGGGATGACTTACAAATGAAGGAATGGATAGGTCGCGGGGGTCTGGGGAAAGTGTATCGCAATCCAGCGGTGTTCTCTGGAGCTCTGCACAATCAATCTCCACTATCCAGGGTCCAGGCGCAGAGAGCGCGCCCAGAGCGAGCGCTTGCCCATCCAGCTCTCAGGTTTCCAGCACCTCCCCTCGCCCCGCCTCGTAGGCGTGACAGTTGCCAGAGTCTCAATGGGGGTTGGAGCTTCCAGATCCAACCTGGAATGGCTACCCACTACAAGGAACTGCCAGGGGTCAGTAAAGTATTTCCTACACAGGCAACAGGTCCAGGACCTCATGGCCAGCGTCTATGTAAAAGCCGGGTGTGGCAGTGCTCTTGTAATCAGAGTCAGAGAAGGGAAGGCAGGGGGATCCCTGGAGCTCACTGGCTGGCTGTCCATCAGGCCAGCCTGGGCAAATCAGTGAGCCTCGGGTCCCAGTGTGAAAGCCTGCCTCAAAACGCAAAGAGGACAGCATCTGAGGAATAACAGCCAAGGCTGTCCTCCCTGGACTCGGTTTCCCTCCCACTGGAAAAGTCATCTCAAGACGGAGGCATGCACCATGCTCCACCATTCCCCTTCTTCCACCACAGTCAGACAGTCAGGGAGGCCAGCAGGCTGCATGGTGGCTGCAGAGCTCCCAGTGCTGAGGGACGGCAGAGGCAGGGTGGCAGCTCTCAGAGTCGTCATGCCGCATCTCCTCATTCCGAGTTCCTGAAAGGGAAGGGCTGTGGGGATGGAGCACCTCTGCCCTCAGTGGCCCAGAAAGGCTGCTGGTTGCTAATCACTTTCTGTGAGTTCTCACGAGCAACTTGCGTGTGCTGTTTTTGCTTTGGGAACAGAGCGATTAGAACGGGATTCGGCCTTCATGACTGCAACGGAGGCTGTCGTGGGAGGGCCTGCCCCACAGGCACACGTGTGGCTCAAATGTGAACTTGAAAGTCGATTAAGGAAATATGCAGTTTGGTACTGAAGGCCTCTCAGGGAGTGAGGAAAATGGCAAATGCTCATTTCAGGGCTCTGGGTAGCAATCACTACCCACTCCCGGTGTATTCAGTCATCACCATGACAACCACCCAAAGTCTTCCTTCCTTTGTGGCAAAGACAATAGAAATTTTAATTAAGGCCATTTTTTTTTTTCTTTGATCAGTTGGAAGAAAACATTCAGATAATGTCATTCAGAAGTACATGACCAGGAACAGTTTAGGAATTAAAAAATATTTTCATCAAGTCACATGACCCTACCCCTACATCCCCAAAGCCTAGTCTCCGGCCTTCTCAAGAACTCAGATTTTACAGAGCTCATAAATTTAGATTTGTCTGGATATTTGATCCAACATCATAAAGCTGTGTAAACATTCCAATGTAATTTTCTGGCTCTGACTGAGAACAGGGTTCTAGCTATTTTTATTTCAGTCATAAATTCAAAAGGTCTGATCCATTTTACACAGGCTTGATGCACAATGGCCTTTGGACAGAACAGATCTGGATCCCTGTGGTGTACCCTGTGTGATCAGGGCTGGCCTTTGACCTTCTCTAGATCCTTCCTACCTGGAAGACAGAAGTAGGAAGGCCACTGTAAAAAACATGTCAGTGAGAAGCAATAATGATCATTTTATATATATATGCATATGAGCTGTCAATAACAACAATGAAACAAAGCAATTATTATTTTGCCCCAAGTAACAAAAGAGGTCTGGTCCTCTCTTCCTATGAAATATCTGACACATACTGGCTCCTCTCCCTCCTCCATCCTAAACCCAGGCTCTTGTATCTCTTACTTGGATTATCCTGCATAATCTCTTAACTTCTAGAACCTTCTGTACAACTCATGGTCCTCAGGACCACCAACCCATGTAGATTGCTCACTCTGCTCTATGTGAACTTCCTGTAGGATTTTCGGGGTGGAGGAATGACACTGGATTTTACCGGAAACCATTTTTATTTTAAAGGCCTTTGACATAAATGGAGGGCTAGAAAATACCAGTGTTGCCAGTGACAAGGCTTGGCTGAGAGGTGCTTGCTGGCAAGCCTGACCCCCCCAGAACTCACATGGGGGAGATGACTAACTCCTGGAAGTGGCCCTCTCACCTCCACATGGCACAGTAATAACGCATGTTTGAATACACACACACACACACACACACACACACACTGTTCTTAATGGGATGGGGAAAATCTCAGGAAGGGTGACTTGTCAAAGGCAAAGAGCCTTTGTAAGCCTAACGGCAGGGCCAGAAGCTTGCTCTGGGGTCTTGGGAGGAACAGGGAGCCACAGGGCTATGGGCAGGCAGGGAAGTGTTCAGCAGATGAGGCTCCAGGAGTAGGCACTCAGCGGAGCTGCCCTCCGTTTCCTCCACCATGGCACAGAGACCTCACGTGCAGACAGACACCCCTGCACAAACTGAGCAGGAAGGCTTTGAAGCCCCAGATATTCTACCCATGACCCCAAGAAACACAGGTCATACTCTATGCTGCCCGCGTTCTATGTGTTAGGAAGGAACTGTGCATATTTCAGCTCTCACAGCTGTGAACCTTCAGCTGGATTCTGACTGTGTGACTACACAATCTGCTCCCAAACATGCAGTGTGTGCACGGTTGGCCTAACAAGCGTGTTTGGACGATGCAGCGAAACAGTCTTAGGAGCATAGACACCGCGACAGTTCTTTCCTGGACTCCAGTGTAGCTTGTTACATCTCCTCCTCTTGACCTGACCACTCAGCTCCACCACCATCTAGATCATCTCCTCCTTGTCACAGAGTCCACACAAATTTATACAAATCCAAGTGATGGGAAGAACTGGTCAAGGTCCGTAGTGGTCAGGCAGGGCAGGGAGAAAGGAGATGATAAAAGGCAGGAGGCTCCGAACTAGGCCCTCTTTGTGTCTGTCAGGCCAGTTTGTGGACAACCACCTATGAGATCTGTCACTTTTTTTTCCCCTAAGAAAACTATTTTCCTAGAACAGAAATTCTAAATTTAATCTTTAAGCTGCTCATCATGCGGAAGCCGTGCATAACCCAACAGAATATATATTGCATGAAAGTTTATTTTTTGCTTGTTATTTACAAAAAGTAATATGCAGCCCTTAGGAAAAAAACCTAGAAATGGAGAAAAGCTGAGGGGGGAATATCACTTCTAGGTCTACTGACACAATTATCTGAGAGCTAAATATTTAATTTTGTGCTAAAGCAAGCCCTTGTCCCTAGTAGATTTTGTTGAAGATGAACTAATAAAAATAAAAAGTTTAAAAAAAAAATTGTGTGGGACTTAACCACTGTCTTCTCAATTCTACCTCTAGCAGCTCATCCTTTAGGTGAGCAAGGTCCTTTCCAGCATGTTTGCTTTGGTGGAGAGAGCAGAGAGGACAGCTTTATTGAGATTCAGTTCACAAGTCATTCAAGTCTCCATTTTGTAAGTTCATTGCAACAGCTTTGAGTACATTCAGAGTGGTACAGCCATCACGTCAATCAGTTACCCCCCAACACGCTCCTATCCCGCACAGGTACCTTGCCTTGTATCTGTAGACGCAGTCATAGTGGTACAGCCATCCCGTCAATCAGTTTGACCTCCCTAAGAACATGCTCCTATCCCACAGTAGTACCTTGACTTGTGTTTGTAGACACAGCTAAGGAGGACCAAGACAAAGGGCCGCTTGAATACAAGACCAGCCTGGGTAACAGCAAGACCTTATCTTAAAAATATAAAGTTAAAAAGGCTGTCTACCCAATCTTCTAACCATCACCCCCTCACTCTATCCCTGGGCAACAATGAATCTACTTTCTATCTTCATAAACTTTTCTTGTGAATATTAGCAGGATCATATGTTATCACCTCTCATGACCGGTTTCCTCCACTTAGAATAAACCTTTTAAGGCTCATCCTTATAACATTCTCAATATTTTGCTCCTTTTCATTGTCAAGTAATATTCCATTGTACAGAGCTATACTGCATTTTTTTTTTTCACTTCGCTGGTAGACATCTAGGTTAGACTACATTCACTTTTAGGATGTCATGGATAATGCTGCAGTGGACAATGAAAGTTTCTGTGGGCACTTTCATTCTCATTTCTCCTGGGAGTGGAATTCATCAGTTTTGGGGGGAACTCTACACTTAAACTTTTGTGAAGCATCATACTGGCTTTCTCAGTGGCTCCCCCACATGAATCATTCATCTTTAAAATGTAGAACGTGGGTGGCACATGCCTTTAGTCCCAGCACTTGGGAGGCAGAGGCAAGTGGATCTCTATGAATTCGAGGCCAACCTGGTCTACAAAGTGAGTTTCAGGACAGTTAGGATCATTACACAAGATAAACCCTGTCTTGAAAACCAAAAACCAAACAACAAACAAACAAAACAAAAATAAGTAAATAAGATGTAGAATGCCCCGATCTGAGTTTTCACCCTCCATGTTTTCAGGCCCTCACTCTCAACTATGACCCCAAAATGTCAAATGGAAACATTTTTTAAATAAGCGATTCCTAAGTTTGAAGTTGTTTGCTGTTCTAAGTCACACAACAAAATCTTGCACTGTTTGCTTCATGCCCCCATTTGACACCTGGTATCATCTCAGTTATCAAATTAGCTATCTCAGTGCCACAACACTTTATGTTCAAGTAACTCGTATTTTACTTAGTAACAGCCACAAGCAGCAAGGAAAGTGAGGCAAAGTTGGACGTAGTGGTGCACATCCAAGATCCCCAGCTCCCTGGGAGGCTGAGATGGGAGAGTCACTAGCTCCAGGTCAGCCCCGGCTACAGAGAGAGACCCTGTCCTGGAAAGAAACAAGAGTAGTGATGATGGGAAGGAGGCAGCAGGGTGTGGGGGCAGACAGCTCTACTCTGGTGCTATGTGGTGGCACTGCAGGGCACAAGTGGAGAAGCACAGGACTGCTGGGTCCACCATCCCTCTGGGGTGATGGTGGTGGTGAGTACCATCTGTGATTTAAGGTAGCATTGGAGTCTTGAGACACATACCAGCAGATAGCAGGACTACCACGGAGACATCATGCTTTCCTCAACAGCTAATGGCACTCATTGAGCATCTTCCCATGTGCTCAGTGGATAGTTATAGATCTTATTTAGCCCAACTAAGCTTTAAAAAAAAAAAAGGCTATCCTAGGGGCTGGAGAGATAGCTCAGCAGTCAAGAGCACTGGCCATTCTTCCAGAGGACCCAGATTCCCAACAACCATGCAGTGTCTCACAACCAGCTGTTAACTCTAGTCCCAGGAGATCCAACACCCTCTTTCGGCTCTGAGGGCACTACACACACATGCTGTACAAATAACACATGTAGGCAAAATACCCAAACACAAAAATAAAAATGAGTAAGTCTTAAAATTTTAATTGCAAGTCCTCTGGACAGGGACAGTATCTGAATTCAAATGTCTTTTATAGTTGAACTGTCCTGGGCAAGTCACTTTTTATGAGCTTTAGATTTTGGATTTCCATGCAGATAGCAATCTAACTACCAGAGAGGGAGCACTGGAATACAGTGTGTCTAACACACAGCTGGGCACACGTGCCTAGCACATAACAGTTACTAACAATGGACTTGATGTTAACACTTTGTAACCCACAAATCCTTTGAAACAGCTCAACACACAGAGAGATGCTAAGACTGACAGAAGAGAATTAAGAACTCAGGGCAGGGGGAGGTAGGGGAGGGACAGAGGAATAGACCTGCAGTTAGAATAGTCCATTTTCAGTCTTCTTTTGGCTATCACTGTGAAATTAGTTTTGAACTTGCTCCTCCCCATTCAGTACTGATTCAAGCACCAAACCCACTGAATTAAGCTCTGAATTTCTGTTTGGAATAGCTTGAGTAGGCTGGCAAGACAGCTCAGTGATGACCTGAGCTCAATCCCTGGAATCCACATGGTAAAATGAGAGAACTGACTCCCGCAAGTGGTTCACTGACCTCCTCATGCATGCTGTGGCACCCCCACATACATATGTACAAATACATACATGTAATAAAAGTGATTTTGGAATCGTGTGTGTTAAGCCTCTTACCCCACTGAATTCTTACTGAACAGGAAGGAAGCAGGTTACTTGCTGGATCTCAGGACAGCCAGACACTGCATGGCAACACAAACATCAAGTCACAAGGACGAGTGGACAGAATGTGTTTGGGATCTATCTCATGTGGGGGGAGGAGGAACTCCTTCCCAGAGGCTCCTGGGAAAGGTGAGAACCGCAGAGGGCTGGTAGCTAAGCTTCCCACAACCCTCCGAATCCTCTGCACGGCACAGACATCCCTGTTAGGATTTTTTCTCTCTTTGTGACGGGTCCTAAGGACACTGCTTTCCTCTTCAGGCTGTGGGTGAGGAAGGGAAAGGCCTCCTCTATGCAAGCCTCCTGGCCTAGAAACAGCTCAGAGCAGAAAGGAGAGCAGTGGCTCCAAACTCAGAGGAAAGACAGGTTGTCCTTGACAAGGCTCACACCACAGAGCACCACAGGTCAGAGTAACACAAGCCACTTCACAGAGAAAGTCTGTTTGCCATTCAACACCCAAGGAAGAGTCGAGCCGGGAGAGCGGCTGGCCTCCCACAGACTGACACGGCTCCAGAAGCCATTTATCTGGACAGTGCACAGTCAGAGAGCAATCAGCCCTTCTGGCATTTGTTCTTCGTAGTAGGTCCCCTGCTTTGGAGACCCAGAATTGTATTGCTGCCACTTGACTGGTGAGCAAGTCCAAAGCTAGAGCAAGCTCTACATCCCTGCTGCACCACGGTGCACATCACTCTTTACCCTGGTGTTTTTAACAGATGAAACGGCAGACCCTTCCCCAAGCCCTTGAAGCTGTCAATGTGTGACACACTTGCATTTTTCAATTTCTTCTGAGGTCCTCTGAACAGTCTGTCACTGCCTTAAAATAATTCCCTTGTTCCTGGGCTGGAGAGATAGCTCAGTCGTTAAGAATACTTGTTCTTGCAGAAGACCTGGGTTCATTTCCCAGCACCCACAAAGTTGCTAACAAATATCTGGAACTCTAGTTCTGGGAATGTAATGCCCTCTTCTGGCCTCCATGGGCATTGCACTCACTTGGCTAACTTGGATGCATGCAAAACATCAATCACACAAAAAAAATAAAGTCACTATTTTTTTTTAAATATAGCAGCATATATACTAAAATTGGAAGAATACAAAGACAATTAGCATGGCTGCTGCACAAGGATAACATGCAAATTTGTGAAGTGTCCCATATTTTTAAAAGATCCTCATTTTTTTCCTGTTAACATTTATTAAAGTTACCTACAATTCTGTAGGAATACATTGCTTTACTTATGTCCCTCACTCACTAGACACAAGCAAGAGCTGGTGCCTACAATATCCCCATTCATCAGAATATAAAACCTCAAATTCCACCATAATTTTTTTCCAGATCAACATTTCTATAGTCAGTATGGTTTTACACTGTTTTTACAGTGAGAGAATAGAAATTATCCACGTGTCTGACCCTCAGAAGAGGGCTATGCCAAACATGGTGTTTGTATTTGATTGTCTAATCTACAGATCCCAAGCTTAGATGTTTATGTAATGAAAACCAGGCAATATCTGTATTGTATCTTAAACATTACTCCTAGATGCCAAGACCCTGTTGCTGAAGACACTGCATACTTTGGCTGCAGGACACAGAAAAATCAAACTATAACTGAGATGGAAACTCCCTCCCTGTGGTCAAGCCTCCACAGTGCTGGAATGTGCCAGCAGGCTGCTGAATGGGGAGAAGCCATCAATGCATTAGGATCAGTGGATCCTGCATACCACAAACCCCAACCTGGCAGGTAGGATCTGTCCACTCCCGCAACAGTGTCATGATTGCTATGGGGGTAACCAACCACTTTCTGATTAGATTTGAGACCTGCTTCATTGACAGGAATTCGTGCCTGGTTCTGTAAACCATAACTGCTAGAGGGCAACCTCCCACTATTTTCTAAAGGGCCATTTATTAAATTGCCTTCTAAATGTTTATGTTTATTCCTTAAGATTAGTCCAGCTTTTCAACTTTGGTCAAAGAAGCTTCTTTTTATAGAGACTCATAACTAGACAAAGCAGGGAGACTAAGTGACTGCTGAGTGATCAGCCCTAAACAGGACACCTCCCTCTTTCACACACTTATATACCAAGGCCTGGGGACATCCTGGAAGAGGTGATGAAAAGATTTTAAGAGCTGGAGGCTGGGGAGGAGCTCTGTGAAACACTGCCTGGACTGGACATGGCCATTACACTATGAACTTACAGCAGCTGCGGCTACCTGCACAAGATCAAGCCTATCAACACTCCAGCAAGATGGGAGAGGAAAGATCCAAGGCCTTGTCCCTAACTGAGGAGCTATTGGCAGCTGGCTGATGGCAGAGGGGGAATCATTTTTCTCAGTGTTATAGCCACTAGTGAGTTGCCCATGCTCACACAAGCAGCACTAATTAAACTCCAGGAATCATAAGGAATAAAATAAAATACATGGCAGTAGTGGGAAAGGTTGATGGGAAGAAGAGGTCCAGAGGGAGTGAGGGGACCAGAGAGGGAAATGGGGTGTGAGAATAGAATCAAAATGCGTTATGTACATCATGAAGTTGTCAAATAAATAAAAATACACATGCATACACACGCATGCACTCACACACACACCAATTATGTTTATGACAGTGGTGGCGCATGCCTTTAATCCCAGCACTCGGGAGGCAGAGCCAGGCAGATCTCTGTGAGTTCCAGGCCAGCCTGGGCTACCAAGTGAGTTCCAGGAAAGACGCAAAGCTACACAGAGAAACCCTTTCTTGAAAAACCAAAAAAGAAAAGAAAAGAGGAGAAAAGAGAAGAAATGAATGGATAAAAGCAGATCAAGAATATTAATTCTAAAATTCTGAAATTATGGATACTATCTCTTCTGCCTGCTTCTGTGAAGATCCTGCTCATTGTAGAAAAATTCATAAAATAAAGCAGACCGGAGGTGTGGTTCAGTTAGCAGAGGGCTTGCCTAGCATATACACGGCCATGGGCTTGACCCTCAGTGCACATAAACCAGGAGTGCTGTGCACACCTGTAATCCCATCATCTGGAAAACAGAGGCAGGAGAATCATCAGCTACATAGGGGCTTGAGGCCAGCCTGGGACACTGGGGGTCCTGAAGAAGAAGGGACAGAAATAAGAAAAGAAGGGAAAGGAATGGAACAAGGAGGGAGGGGAACCATAAAGATGTAAATTACCCATAACCACCACTAGTCATACTAATTTGGTGTTCTGCCACCTGTTATTTATGTAAGAATTAAAATTCATAAATACATTTTGCACGTATTGCTTGCAAAGGTTTTTGGCCTTTCAGATGGGGGGGTATATGAAATGTTTAGACAAGTGTGGGAGACACAGCAAGGGAAAGCATGGGGACTGTGTGCACAGGGTGGCTGAAGGCAGCCTGCCCGCTGTGCCCTGCAGCACCTGGCCACACTACACCATATTGGTAAACCTACTCTAAACAGGGGTGCCTTCCCAGCCTTTTCCTGAAGCTCCAGAAGGCACATACAGTGAAATGAACATGGGTGCTTCACCTCCTTATTTACTTAATTGTTTTATTATTTTATATTTTTGGTTGTGAGCCTAGCCTTTAACGGCTGAGACATCTCTCCAGCCCTGTTTTATTATTTTAAGCTTTTGAGGCAGGGTCTTGCTATGTAGTACTGGGTGACCTACTATTCATAACAATTCTCCTGCCTCAGCCTCCTAAGTGCTAAGAGTATGTTGTGTATCCCCAAGTCTGTTTTCCTTCTTTGAAACAAACAAAAAACAAACAAACAAAACCCAAGATTTTCTTTAATGGTGTATATTGAGTGCAGGTACACAGAGTCAAGAAGAAGGCATGGTATCCCTTAGAGCTTTAGTTAAAGATGGCTGTGAGCCACCTGATACAGGTCTTCTGTAAGAAAGAACATTTCTCACTCTTAATCACTATGTTATCTCTCTGCATATGAATAGTGTGCCTGCAGAGGTCAGAAGAGTAAGAGTATAACTCCCCTGGAAGTGGAGTTACAGATAGCTGTGAGCTGCCATGTGGTGCTAGGAACTGAACCTGGGTCCTCTGTAAAAAGCATTCTTGACCATTGAACCATCGCACCAGCCCCCAATTTCTTTATTCTCCTACATCTTCTACACTGAAGTCAAACTTCTATCCTAGTGAAAATGAGTTTAAACGACTTTCCTCAAGGTCACCAGGACCCAAAGCATCTGTTAGGCAGTTTCCCTTTGGGACTCTCAGCCTCCCTCCCACTCCCACCCCTAGTGGGCTGCTTGGAGGGATAACAGGACACAGTCCACTGCATCTGCAAGAAATAGTCGCCAGCAACTCTTTTGAGCATGTCCCCCAAGTGGAGAGAGAAGCGGAAATACCCCTGGAGAATCAGGCTGAGAGGGTCAGTTCTCAGTGGTGCGCTTTACCCAGTTCTATATTACTCCCCAGGCCCCTGGGGGCCATGGATCAAGCACTGGGTGTAAGTCAGACCCCTGAGATCAGAGCTTACTGTTCATCTTCTTCCCCCTGTTCTCCAAAACAGGGTCTCACTGCTATGTAGCCCTGGCTGTCCAAGAACTCACTCTGTAGACCAAGTTGGCCTTGAACTCACAGAGATCAGCCAGCCTCTGCCTCCCAAGTGCTGGATGACAGGAGTGTCCTCTGGCCTCAGCACTTCCCATAGGAAGCATTTCATCTATCCAAGGCAGGCCTGACCTCCACTCCACAATAGGGAAGGTTACAGGTTTTGTTCAGGCAGATGCAGACCCTGTGGACAGCATTCCTGACAGCAGGTAGCCCTGAGGCTCCTGGGGTCAGCAGCAGCCCTTCTCTCAGGCTCTCAGCACTGCCAGGGTCAAAGAGCAGCTTAGCAAGCTGGGTGACACCCATCAAAATGGCTACCTGACAAACAGGACTGCTGTGGGTGGACCCATGTCCCCGACAAAATTCATGTTTGAAGTGCCCCCCCATCCCCCAGGACTTTAGAATGTAGTCATACATTCAGAGGACAGATCTGAATGTTCAAAAGGTCACTGAATCCTGCACTAGGCATGACAATGGCACCTGAAGACCCAGCTGCTCACAGACTAGAGCAAGGGGAAAGGTCGAGACCAGCATGGACAGCACAGTGAGACCATGTCTCAAAACAAACAGGTCTTAATGCATATGACATGACTCTGAGGAGATGAAGAGCTGACAACTAGACACTGGGTGGCCGCAGTCTGCAAGCCAAGGACACAGGTCTCCGAGGACAAACATACCAACACCTTGACTATTAGCCTCCAGGCTGAAAACACACATTTATGTTGCTTAAGCCACCCAGCATTTTGCGATAGCAACCCAGGCACACTAACATAGGAACCTATAAGCATCTATGGGCTTATAGGTGGGTGGAACTGCAGGTGGGGCACTGTTAATTGCAGGGAAGGAATGAGGCCACTTAGGCTTCATGAACTGACAGGATCCTGATTCTCATTTCTCCCACTGGGTGACTTTGAGTATGCCATCAACCTGTTTCCTCACTTCTAAAATGGAGAAAGCATGGTGCCTTCTCTGTGAGGTGTCTAGGTGGATGAAATGAGGTGTGCAATAATGGCTGACCACACATGCATTGGTACAAACACTCAACAATAAGTATCATTCAGACTACTCATTAATATGATAGCCACATTATCAGAGCAACTCTCAGTAGAAGAAACTGGCCAAATGTGCTGGCTAGTTTTTATGTCAACTTGACACAAGCTAGAGTCACCTGAGGGGGGAACCTCAGCTGAGAAAATGCCTCCAGAAGACTGGGCATATGGCAAGCCTGCAGGGCATGTTTTAAATTAGTGATTGATGCTAGAGGGCCCAGTCCATTGTGAGTAGTGCCACCCCTGAGCTTGTGGTCTTGGGTTTGATTAGAAAGCAGGCTGAGCAAGCCATGAGGAACAAGCCAGTAAGTAGCACTCCTCTATGCCTCCAGGTTCCTGCCAGGTTTGAGTTCCTACCTTGGCTTCCCCCAGTGGACTAGGATTCAAGATATGTAAGCCGAATAAAGCTTTTTCTCCCAACACTGCCTTTGGTCATGCTGTTTCATCACAGCAATAGTAACCCTAACAAAGACACAAAGGGACAAGGTTAAAGGTATGGGAAAAATGAAAAGAAGATTTCAGCTCCTCTGGCCATTATTTTTGCCAGGCATCCTCACAGGAATTGGAACCCTTTTGTGTTTTTGCCTTTCCTTCTTGAGATGTTCTAAGAATCAAAGACAATCATGCATGTGTTATGTGTATTTTGATAAAACTCCATCCATAAGTTACTGGGAGCAAGACTGGTTCACAAGACCTACAGAGCAACATTTGAAGGGGTTGAAAGCAGCGACAGCAGCCTGCATGTCCTTCCCGACCCACCCCACCATCTGATGCAGCAGCTAGAATGTGCAGATGTCAACCAGAGCCTTAGAACCTGCAGCACCTGGGCCTTTGTCCCACCCTGCCCTGTGACAATTCAGATGTTTCTACCTCTCTGCTGCTTTCTCTGCTCCGAGTTCACCTAGGAGCATCTCTGCAGACTCCTGCTGGCTTCTCATCTGACCCTCTGTGAGTGCCAGTAATACCAAAGGAAAAGGTGTCAGTGGCTTGGTTTTCATAAAACATTTGACAGCCCTTCAGAAACTCACCACAAAAGAGAAAAATAAATAAATAAAAATAAAAAACAAAAACTGGCTTCTGTTAGTCAAAGGAAAAACCAACTGGCCAGTCTTGCAAGACAATGGGTCCCAGAGGCTTTCAATAGTCACCTGGGAGGAGGGGAAGATTAAAATCCCATGGGCAGAAGATGAAGGGTAATAGACTTGGCCAATTCACAACTAGAATCACTATGCTGAGATCTGCACTTTTCACTAAGAAATCTCAAGTGCTGGTAATTAGACCTGAATTTTATCATTGCCACTTAATAGATGAGTAATGTTTTATAAACATTTCCACATACAAGGTGTCACTTCATTCTCATTGACAAACATTTTTTTTCATCATAATCAGCTAAGACAAGGCACCATAGAAGGTTAAGCGACTTGCTCAAGATCGCACAGCTGGGAAGCACAGGGCTGGCAGAGAAGCCACAGACTAGAAGCCAAAGCAAGAGGTCTTTCCAAATTGATTTATGCCTTCCTCCATGGGCCAAGATACAGGCGAGAGGAGAGCTCATATGCAGTGTGACTTCTATTTATATGTGTAACCCTGCACATTAGCCAAGCTGGAAAGAAGCCAATTATGCAAATTATAAAAGTAAAATCCCCAAACATAAAGCTGTCAGGGAGCAGCTCGAGCCACAGCTTCTCCCATGAAACTAGTGGTCTTGACTGGGATGATTCTGCACCCAGAGGATGTTTGGCAACACTGGAGACATTTTTCATACTTACAAGTAGGAGGGGCTACTAGAGAGTGTGAGTGTGTGTGTGTGTGTGTGTGTGTGTGTGTGTGTGTGTGTGTGTGCGTCACAAGCCGGTGACGCTTCTCAAAGGTATGAACACTATGCAAATTTATGCAAATTTGATGTGATGGTGTTAGCCTTCCAGGTTCTTGGGCAAGTTAACCACATTGCATCTCTTTACTATAAAACAAGATGGGGGGAGCAATGTGACATAGTAATTCTCAATCGTTCTTATGCCCAGGCAATGGCCTTGGAGTCTCACTAAAATATAAAATCAATTCCTAGAAATTCTGTAGCTGTCACCATCACCTGGGACATCAGTTGAATACTACAGTCCTGCCAATGGCACAGGTGCAGGTGACTCCTAATCTTTCTAAGCAAGATTTGCAAGTCTGGGGAACACTGGCTAGCCTAGAGGTGACAAGGGCTTTCTCTAGGGAGTACTAGCTTCTGCAAGGCTGAGAGGGCTGAAGGCAGCCCAGCAGATGAAAGGAGCAGCTGCCCCACCAAAACGGCCCTCACAGAGCAAAGCTCCAGCCACAAGCACCCAGAGAGGCTGAGGGAGGATGCTCCAGCCATGGAGAACAGCCATGAGCTAGTCACAGAAAGACACTGTGGACACACCCAAGTATGGCAAAGGGTCTTTTTTCCACCCCAGCAGTGATTTGCCCCCATTAACTCCTTTGGGGAAAGGTACCCACAACATTCTCCAGGAAGCTGGCTGACCTGAGCCTCAGGGTAGAAGAGTGCCATGCCGCAGGCACCCAATCCTTTGACTGATCTTTTCTCTAAGGCACAGATCAAACACTTATGGTCTGGTAGTACAGTTTTATCCTAACATCCAAAGAGCTAAACAAGAAAGAAAAGAAAAATAGAGGGAGGAGATTTCAGGCCCTGGCTGAAGAACCACACAGAGGCAAATGTATATCCTACTTCTTCCTTTTCAGCTTTTGACGTGAGCTAAGCATCCTCATCCTGCCCACATCACCTGCTCAGTTACCAGGTAGAGGGACACAGCTGGATCACAGCCTGCACAGGATCTCCACAAAGGCATCAGGAATGTCTGGGTATGTGCTCATCTATCATTCTCCCTTCTGCTTCCCGGGGCGATATGAAACAAACTTCTGCGGCAGGCATCTTGGTTTTCAGATGCTCGTCTTCCCATAAAGACAGTGCTGATACGATGTGCCAGGCATGCCTTACTCCTAACATTAGGAGAATTGGAGGGCATTAGGACTACCTGTACAATTTTTTTTTTGTTTTTAATGATACTCCCATCCAAAACAGAGCCTCCACACCAGGCCCCGGGCATCTAACTCAGGAATTCTAAGTATAGCCAGAGATATAGCATTTGTGGGCACACATAGCACAAGTGGGGATCTTGGGCTCCAACTTGGAGCTAAGCACCAGGGACATTCATCATCAAAGTGAATCCAGGCTAGCAATGAAAGGAGAAAGAAAGGCATGCTCTTGAAAGGAGGAGAAACAGTCTGGTGTGGCTGGTTAAGGTGGGAGCACACAGGGCACTGGTTTGCCTCTGCGGTGCTGGTTTTATTTCAGCCCAGCATTATACTGTGCCCGGCACCAAGGGAGGGAACAGCACATTGTAAGAGGTAAGCATCTCCTTTTAGGACTATTCAGTCACCCAGGCTTCGGTGTGTTCACAAGGAAGTGGATCTGCTGGTGCTGAGGAAGGGCAGGGCAGCATGCAGCTAGAGGAAGCCAGCTGGCCTGGGCCAGGTCCCTGAGGACCTTGGTTCCACCTCCTACAGCAGGTAATCCCCCGACCCCAGGGGCTGGGGGCCTCCAGTCCTGGACTCTATCCTCAGACACTGGCTCCACCCTGATGGGGCTGTCGCCAGTCAATTCTAAAATGCACAAGTGGGCAACAAAGGGTGCTCTGGCTGCCCTCGAAGCTGCAGCTTCCTGCATGTCATCTCCCTTCCAAATTAGCATGCTCCTCTCTGGATAGAAAGCCGGTGTCTTCTGATAAAGGACACTGGCTAAGAAAGGTGGCCCTGCTATTTGGCAAGGGTGGATAGCCCAGACCAGACCCAGCCTCTTGTATTTGCAAAAGCTGTCCCGAGACCAAAATGAACCTGATGACCCTCCCTTTAGAGGTCATCCCTCTTCAATGTATACCAATAGCTTAGTCAACTAGCTCTGGAGACAATCCCATCAGTGGCCCCAATCACATCTTTTCCCAGAGAATGAATCTGATGGACCTGCTGCGTCATGCGCCGCTCTGCATGATAACTGCCCCACAAACCTGTAGAGAGCAGGGAGGTCTGGGCGATGGCCTCTACAGGATGGCCTCTCTGGGATGCAGAAACCCTACCTGGTGTTATCAGTGGCAACTTGATGCGGAGAGCGCCCTCCCAGTCGTGACAGCATTAGCCAGAGCCCCTCGAGTTTCCTCCAGGGTAACATAAGGCTGGTGGCTGGAGCTAAGCTGGACTGCTGGAAGATGGTGTGCAGTTTACTCCGCTCCACTTCACTGAGAGGAACCAGCAGCAGGTGAGGATTTAAAATGCAGCAGATGAGATTTAGGTTAGATTCACGGGAGAACTTCCTGACTAAGAGGGAAGCACTGGAAAGGCTGACCCATTACTTAAATTTCACTGGCAAGCCACAAGAGGCTGATTGTCCTGTCCGCCAGGACTGGGGGGTAAGTAACACAGAGGCAGCATCAGTGCACAATGGTCAGAGGCAGGGGCCTCACCCTGACTGCCAAGAGCCGCTTCACCGCTGACATGCACCTGAATTTACTTATCTTTGAACTAGAAAATCAAGTTCAAAGGACTGAAGGAAAGAGAAGAAAAAAAGTCAAATGTTCTATGCACTTCAGGAGAAAAGGTCTACTGAACAGGGGGCACCAACCACCACGACAAAGCAGATGAAATGCTTCAAGGCTTCGATGACCCGGCTGTGAGTGTGACAAGTGTGTGAGACTCATTAAAAGCTGTGCTCTGCCAAAATACGTACCTGTGCATTTCAGAAAAGAACAGAGGTGCTGCGGTGCAGGCCTGTGGCCGAGCGTCCAGCTAGCATGCAAGAGTTCGATCTCCAGCACTGGGGGGAGGGGAGGACTGGACCTATCGTGCACGCCCTCAACCCCAGCACTCAGCCCAGGAAGACCAGCCACACCACGGGAAAGAGGGGGGCAAGGAAAAAACATAGCTGCGTGATTGGCAGTAACTATCTGTGGGCGTGGAGGTATACATTCTTACTTTCTTCTTTTTTGGGTATTTCTAAAATATTGTAAAGTAAGAATAATCAGAAAGCATTCCCAAGGTGGGACAAAGCAGAGAAAGAGGAGAGCTGGTCTCTGACAAAGCTCTACGAGTGAGTCCACCTCATCCACACAGCCATTATTCCCAGAAAGCAAAACGCTGACACTCGATCCCGTACTTGGCAAGACAAACACAATCTGCCTTCCAGAACGGCCTGGCGTGCCCACGAAGCACCTGGAAACCGCACATAACCATTCCACTGGGAGGCACAGGACTCCTCAAGAGAGTCCGGGGTTCTCAATTCTTGTCCAGCCCTTTCTGCTCATCTCACCCAGTGTGAGGGTGAATAGCAGGGGAGGGAAAAGGGGTCTGCTGAGTGGGGCCTCCTGGAGCAACCCTAAGAACATTCCAGAGTCAGAGTCAGTCCCTGCCAACTGCTTGCCCAGTGTAGGCAGGGGCACCGCAGGCCTCATCCACAGTCTGCAAAGTAGAAACTGTTGGCGTAGTTCCATTAAAAAAAGGCTATTTGCCACAAGTCACACCAAGGAAATTAGGTGGCAGGGCTGGGACAAAATTCTGCCCACGCTCCCTAAGTCAGGAAGTGTTGTCTTCAGCCACTTCTAGCAAGGGCACCCATGCAGAGCATGCTGTGGATCACACCTCTCTTCTAAACTTTCCTACTTGACTCTCTCAGACAGGCTGCCTCACTCTCTCTTGCTACTGTCCATGGATACAGATCAGCAGCTCTCAATGGCACCTCAATGGCTGACTATGGCCAAGTCCCTCAACCCTCCTCAAGGACACTGAAGGATGCTGAGCCATCAAGAAGAGGTGGGGCTCCCTGTAAGCATCCTCTCTGGAGGGATATGAGCAGCTTGTGTCCTGGAGTTCACAGATCCTGTGAACAAGATCCCCTTCCCACTCAAGGCACATCTGAAGCAGGCAGACCCCTCAGTCTTCCTACAGATGGGGAAACTGAGGCTGAAGAGGTTGACCTTCTCTGAATCTATGAAGAGGCAAACCTAGGACCAGAACTGAAGTATCGCTGGAACTTGTCCTGAAAAGTTGCAAACAAGTGTCTGCCCCTCTCTATAGGACCCCAACTGTGCCAAAAGACAAGTCTAGCAAGTCCACCTTAGGAGGCAATGAGTTCACTGGGCTGACTTACAGGACAAAGTGACCCCAAAGCATCGGTACCTCACATAAGTGCCACCCCAGCATGGATGATGCTCCCCACAGCTGTAAAGACAGAGGCCCCTTCAGCTAACCTACTGTCTTGCTCTAAGCTCCTCCCGAGAACACAAGGCTACAATTTGAGCAGAATCACATACAGCTGGCCAGGAGGTAGAAGAGGGAAGGTCTGGACTCTGAGCTGAGTGGCCAGTGGTGCTTCTCACCCCCTTCTTCTAAGGGCACATGTCAACATCAGCAGGTCTGACCTCTTGGAGAGCTCTACACATAATCACAGCTGCTTTTTTTTTTTTTTTTTTTTTTTTTTTAGAGATTTATTTATTTATTTATTATGTATACAGTGTTCTGCCTTCATGTGTCCCTGCAGGCCGGAAGAGGGCATCAGATCTTATTACAGATGGTTGTGAGCCATCATGTAGTTGCTGGGAATTGAACTCTGGTCCTCTGGAAGAGCAGCCAGTGCTCTTAACCCCTGAGCTACCTCTCCAGCCTCCCACAGCTGCTCTTGATGAAGCTGAGTGCTGTTCTGCTCCAAGGGTCACACTCTACGAGATGAAGTCTATTACGTTGGGCTCCATGATCTTTTCACAGAGGCATACAGAGAACTTGGGCTCCGGGCCTGGGTTCAGATCTCAGCCCCACTGTCTCCTACAGATGTAGGAGCACAGGTTTTGTCTGGAAACGGGACCAAGAAGTTGAGGGATGGGCTACATCAGCCCGGGAAGAGGCAGCTTTGTCCGTGTGGAACGGCCAGTAGACCCCGCCTTGCTTTCAGATCTTACTTAGAGGACACTGAACACACACTTCCTGTTGTAGTAAAGATCTTTCTGCCTCCTTTTCGCAACCCATCCTTCAGGGTCCTAAGACCCCAGATGTACAGTCCAACCAGGGCCTCACAACGATCAGACTGGCTGTTAGACAGCAGGGGGCCGACTGTGCTATTTCACTGTTGAGTCGGCAGTATCCGTCTACTGTCTCATGTCATGCTACTACAAACTACCTGAAGACCACACAAATGGCACAATCCAGTGAGAAGGAGCCTTACAAAACTAAACCAGGCTGGGTACCGCGGCACACACCCATTATCCCAGCGCTCGGGGGCTGAAGCAGGTAGACCGCAGACATTTCAAGACCAGCCTGGGCAATATAGCTAGTACCAGGCCAGCCACGGGTATGGAACACAATCCTGTCAAAACAAACCAAAACAAACCCACAAACATAAGTCAAACAGATGAATCTCTTATAAATTGTGTTAAATGTCACAGAAGGACAGGAATCTGCAATATATAAATAAAGGGCTAGGCTGGGGAGACAGTTCAGCAAGCAAAGGCACTTGCCACCAATCCCAACCCCGAGTTCCATACCCAGAGCCTACATGGTGGGACAATGGATCCAACTGACACAAGATGTCCTCTGACCTCTACATATCGCCATGTCAGGTGGAGGCCCATACGCCTCTACACACACACACACACACACACACACACACACACACACACACCAAACAATTTTTTTTTCAGTTGGGAAGGATACTTACCAGAATTTAGAAATCAATGTGACAAAAATTATTTCCAAGGCTGGAGAGATGGCTCTGAGGTTAATGGCCAGCACTGCTTTTACAGAGGACATTGAGTGGCTGGCTCCCAGGCACCTAGAACCCCAGCTCCATGAGGATCCAATTCTTCTAGTCTCCACAGTTGCACTCACATGCACGTGTACAGACACACACAGATAATTAATTTAAAAATTTAAGTGTTTATCACAAGAATTTGATTGTGGCTGGTGTACATCTGTGATTCCAGCACTCAGGAAGCTGAGAAGGGAAGCGCCATGAGTTCAAAGCCCACCCAGGCTAAAGTGTGAGTATGAGATTTTTTTTTTAAGAAGAAGAGAAATTCATGGCTTCTTTTTAGTGGTTTAGAAAAAAAAAAAAAGGAAAACAACTTAGATGTCTGTAAATAGGAGAACTGATAAATAAATAAACTAAATAAACTGATAAATAAATAAACTAAATAAATTAGACATCTATACATTGACATTAAAGGCTGGCTGGAGAGGAGGTACAGTGGGTAAAGGCACTCGACCCCAAGCATGACAACATGAATTCTGGGACCTCTAGGGTCACAGGAGATCATCAGGTGGTCTTCCGGCTTACACATGAGCACTGTTGCACAGGTGTGCACAGACATACAATAAACAAACAACAAAGAAGTCAGTATTTAAACTGAGCATGAAGTACACACTTGTAATTATAGTACTTGGGAAATAGAGGCTGGAGCAGTGAATCTCAACCTTCCTAATGCTACAACCTTTAATACAGTTCCTCATGTTGTAGTGACCCCAATCATAGAATTATTTTTGTTGCTACTTTTTTTTTTTTTTTTTTTTTTTTTTTTTTTGGTTTTTCGAGACAGGGTTTCTCTGTGTAGCTTTGCGCCTTTCCTGGAACTCACTTGGTAGCCCAGGCTGGCCTCGAACTCACAGAGATCCGCCTGGCTCTGCCTCCCGAGTGCTGGGATTAAAGGCGTGCGCCACCACCGCCAGGCTTTGTTGCTACTTTATAACTGCAATTTTGCTACTGTTATAAATCACAATATAAGTATCTGATATGCAGGATATCTGATATGTGACCCCTATGAAAGGGTCATTTGACTCCTCCCCAAAAGTGGTCATGACCCACAGGATTGTGAATTTCGGGCCAACCTGGGCCACATACTAAGACTCTATCTCAAAATAATAAAAAAATAATAATAAATTAAAATTTTAATTTTATTAAATTTACATTTTTTAAAAGGTAATTTACTATATGCCTTACTTTTCTCATAAACAAACCTGAATTCCTCTATGGACAAAGTACAGACAAAGGTCTACTGATGGGAGAGTAACTAAAACACCTTCACCCATACACACCCAACACACTTACACTCGTGCATAGAAAGCTCTAGTGATCACAAATACAAAATCTGCTTCACTGGGCATCAACAAGCTATCAGAAGGGCAAGGGCAAAACCCACCTCTGACCTCTGTCAGCCTCCAGGGGCTACCTATGGCCCCAGACTCAGAGCCCATGTTCCTCCAGCCTCCACCATCAGCCAGGCCTCCTTCTCTCCGATCTGACTGTCTAGGCACCCGGTAATCCAAAGTCCTTCCCTTCCTCACACCTGTAACTCTCTTTACCAAGAGAGGCAGCACCTCCATGGGCTCTGGGATTAGAACCCAGACATCTTGGGGCCACTTGGTCCAGCTGTCACAGCATCTATGTGTGTGCAGCACCCAGTCAGTGACTGCCTGTTTAAGACGATGAAATCAGGGTGGCAGGCACTATGGAAACGCCCAGTGAAAGCTCTTTAATCAGTGCTGGTGCTATGAACTAGCCACTGTAAGAAGGTACTCTATTCACTGGGACACGGCACCAGTAAATGGCCACACTTTCTTGGCTGGGCTAGGAGGAGAACAAAACTTAAACCTCTAGCCTCTATCCCCAAAGCAGACCGTGAACGTTGCTCCCCTCAACAGCCTGCAGCTCTGGGTTTCTTCGGCTATGGAGGCAACAGCTCGCACCTCCTCCTACCTTCTACCTCTGCTCTAGGTGCATGGGCTCTGGTTGATTCTCTGAATGCTGAAAACAGACATATGACTCTCAAAAACTCATGTAACAAATGCCCTTTAGAGAAACTGACAGGCACAGACCACATCTTCCTGGAGCCATGTGGCATCACCACAATGGGAACACAAGCCAAATGGCAGCAGGATAAGTGCTCTATCGCTTAAATGCATGAGTCAGACTTGATAAATTCCAGTCTTTGAAATTCTATCAAAATGAAGCTTTAAATTAACGGGCTATGACGGCAACCTAGCAACCCAGCCTCATTCACTGCCACCTGAGCCTGGTACTAAAGAAGTCAGATCCTAACAGGCATCAGAGCTCAGACAAGAGGATGGCTGGGTCCTCAGCACACAACCTGTGGGAAACTAAATGCTAAAATGAGTAACTGGAGCAGGCTGAGAGCTGAACCCTAACTCCATTTTCCCCCTCCTCTCTGACCTTGGGCTTTATGGACCTTAGGAGCTTTCTGGATACCAATAAGCCTGTTCTCACTGACTCACAGGTAAGACACCCAGCAAGTAGAATGTGTTCACTAAGGGCCGGTTCCTTCTTCTGGTCCCTTAAGTTACTAAAGCCAGCTGGGCAAGTCCCTCTGTCACTGGAAGAGTGCTTACCACACCCCACCCACACACTGCCTCTGAAATCTCAGCCAAGGCCCCGTCCAACCTGAACTTCCACTTTTTTCTTTAAATAGACAGCACAGATTCTAGCCACATCCAAAGTAATAATAACTGCCAAATAAGGAGTTTAAAGTTTTAGCTGTATTGTTTTTCAAATCCATGCAAAAAAAAAATCCCTAATATATGCAACTGTTAAAATTAAAAGTATGCACCCCTGTATTACCCCATTGCACTGAACCTCGAAACATGGGTGAGTGGAGGGAGCCTGAGTTCTGGATGTCTTGGATCAACTAGAAATGCTCTGTATTGTCTAGTCAGGTCTGAGACTCAGTTTCCCCTATTAATAAAGGAAATAGTCAAAGCGTTTCCATCCCTTCCAGTTTCAAGTCTGACATGAATTATCAAGTGGCCCCCAAAGAAGCAAAGTAATCCAAGCAGAGAAATTCTTTAGACTCAGCCCTGAATGTCTTGCTCATCTTTCTCTCCACCCACGGTGCAGAGACAGTCAGGGTGACCTGACTCGTCAGGAGACAAGGCTTATAGAAAGAGTGCCTGCTCCAAGGCACAAAATCAGATCTGCCCAGAGATAATAATGACCTAATCTCCCCTGACAAAAAACAAATGCCCCACTTCCTTAAGAGCAAAAGTTTTTAAAAACTCCACCAAGATGCAAAGTGCTTATCTCCAGACTCATCCACAGTTCTTCCCTTTTATCTTCTCTTGTAATATTTAAGTTTTATAATACATAATTGAAAAGAAGAATTATTAAAACTGTTAAGCAAGACTGCCTGCCGCTGAGCCAGGACAGAGTACCATATGTCAGCAGCACACATGTGGGCACCTGGCCTCAGGCGAGTCGCTGCATTCTGTTGTAAAATGAAGGGAATGCCACCTGCTCTGATGAAAGACATCATCAGGCTGCTGTGGGGCAGCAGCTGCAGGACACACTGGAACCTCTGTGCCTGCTAGAGCTCTTCACTTCCCGACTCCTGGAGTCCTACCATTGCTTTCACTTTTCCTTCCAAACCAGAACTGATTGCTTCATGCCACACCTTCCTAATGTTGCTTTAACCATTAAAAGAGAGAATGGCCCACAAGGCTGCAGCCTTTGCTTACAAGCAAGCTACCAAACTAACAAAAACAAATTGGAGGCTGAGCATAACTCTAATAATGAGCAATTCTGAGTTGAAAACACCACCAGCTGTGAGCCCTTGTTTTCCCAGGGTGTTCTGTTCCTTTCTTCTTTTGACATTTTTTTCCTCTAATATTTTGGGAACTTCAAACCTCAGTGCATACTGGCAGATCGAGGGAAGCAAAGGCGAAATGAGGCAGAAGCAGTCATTGAAGAGTTAGAGAGCTGGGACCTTTGGAAGTGCTGGGCCAAGGACTGGCTCTGACCAGACTCGTCCTGCCCAACACCAAACCAAAGAGATAGATAACCTTTATTTTTTTTAATCTCTCTCTCTCTCTCTCTCTCTCTCCTCCCCCCCGCTCTCGCTCTGTGTGTGTGTGTTATGTATATGCTACATATGTACACATGTGTGTGTTAAGATGCACTCACGTGTACATATGGCTATATAGGCTAGAGGTCAACATCTTCATCAAAGACTTTCCACCTTATCTTTTGAGACAGGATCTCTCACTGAACCCAGGGCTGGCTGCTTTCAAGGAGAAGCTGGCCAGAGAGCCCCAGTACCAGCCTGTCTCCTTCCTCTGAGTTGAAGAAACACCCAACTTTTAAGTAGGTGCTGGGATCTGAACTCAGGTCCTCAGGCTTGAGCAGCAGGCACTCTACCACCACGCCATCTCCCCAGCCAATGACAACTTCCTAAAAGTGAGGGCCAGAGGCAAGACTCCCACACAAGAGACATTCAAAAGTCACAGGCAAGCGCGTGTTGTGCCCATTAGCTCCAGAGCTTGTGGGATGATGGGAAGTGAGAGGTTCCCAAAAGAACGAGGGGCCAATAGGAACATCCCACTTATTTTACAACTTATGCCTGATTTTGCCTACAGCAGCAAGACAGGTCAGTGAAGAAAGGTACACAAACATATTTGAGGAAACTTGAATTCAGAAACTCTCAAGTGATGGTTTCTAAGAAGCAATCAAGTAATTCCTAACAGCTCAACTTCCTCATCAATACAATGTGAACAATAGCATCTGCCTCTAAAATTGTTGAGAATTCAATGACACAACACAGGAAGGCGAGTCCAACAGCACCAGGTGCACAGCCCCATGTAACATGGAATGGCATGCCACTTTCACACACAGGATCCCATTAGATCACAAAAGCTGGGTCTTCCTGAGTCGGGTTTCCTTACCCCTATTTCACAGGTGAAGAAACTGACTCAGCCTCAAGGACACAGAGCAGAGACTGAGTTCAAACCCAACTCCACTAAGAACACACACACACACACACACACACACACACACACACACACTCCCTGTTTCTGCATGCCCACAGCACACAGGCCTGGAATAGGGGTCCTTTGCCCTCATAAGAGACAGTGCAATCCCCAGAGGATCTTTATAACTTTCCCTATCACCTGGTTCAGAACAAACCTTCAGAGCACTCCTCTCTTGCCCTCAGAGGCTCCTGGAGTCAGTGTCCAGCAGCGGCCTCAGCTGCTGCTGGACTCAAGTCTATCTGTTCCACTCAGAGTAGAGACGAGGAGCAAGATGGGGGAAGGTGGGGCACACAACGAGTGGACACGTCCAAATAGTCATATCCTCTGACCCCACAACCCATCCCACAATCCCAAAGCCTCCCTGAAAACGGCTTTGCTTTCCCTGAAACCCTCCAATCCCTGGTCCCTTCCCATTCAACTCACAGTGCCTAGGGGATACTACTATTCACTGTCTCTTTACGGAATCCCCTTGGATGGCTTCACCAGGCAGAGATGGGGCCATTATCAATGAATATTGAGACAGACAGTGTATTGGGGTCAACTTCCTAAACAGGAAAAACGGCTCACAATCAGAGGTGCCTCCAACCCCTCTACACAGCACCAATGCCTGGGTCACCACTGGAGAAGACAACACTCCTGGGTGCTGGCAGTGGTACCCAGAGTGTACAGACCAGCAGGCCCTGCTGAAGAAACCCATGGTACAGTTCCCTCAATTATCCCGGATATTAGGGAAGCAGTTTCCTTACAGACAAGCCCTCTATTTCTGCCTGAAAGACTGGGGTGAGATAGCTCTGTCTCAGCAGCCAGTGGCCTGGCCAGCACACAGAGTGGAGGGGAAGAGGAACCCAATGAGTCAAGTTCCTGAGGAAGTCTTCAGAAAACTGGAGTGTAGAGGGTACTAGGCCTGCTCCAGAGCCTCTCACCTGATAGACAGCCTGTAGGCAGAGTTAAAACTGGCCTCCTTGCCCTCCACTCCCCCCCCCCCCCCCCGTAAGTCCTCCTCCTTCCACTTCCAACAGTCTTTCTTCTTCTCATCACACGCACTACCCCGGTTCTTGGGCCCTTCATTAACCAGACCAAGCACTCTCTCCTAAGCTGGAAAAGCAGTCCATCACAGCTTCCCAGGTCTCAAGACTCAAAACTGCGAGGAAGGCTGAAGGTGTCAACTCTCCTTACGCTTACTTCCATGTATCCCCAGAGTTCGTTCACACCCACAGCCTCCACCGGCAGCAGCCTGCCTCTTCCCAGCCTGCCTCTTCCCCTTCCGTTCCTTGGGGCCCAAGCAGAAATACCCTAAGCTGCACTGCACACCTAGTGCTGGGTGACAGAACCCATGCTCTCCTGCCGGGGCCAAAAGGAAACTGAAACTGCCTGAGGGCGAGGGCTTCACTCCACCCCTCCCCCACAGTTCCACACCTAGGCTTGTCTTCTTGTCTACTGGGGGCCCAGGCTGGGTACCCGCTGTCAGGGTCCTGCCAGAGGTCCTCCCACAGACCCACGTTCTCAAAGCGGCACCAGAGGCACTTGTAGAGTGCAGGCATTGCACGCAGCATTTGCAGCTCAAACTCCAGGTGCACACTCAAAGAGCTCAGTCTGGTGTTAGAGTGCAGTTGGTTTCCAAAGGCAGAGGAAAGGTGAATACTGTTAATTAAAAAAAAAAAAAAAGATAAAAATGAAGGAATATTGGCTTGCTGTCCTCCCCAGGGAGTCTGGTTGTCCCACAGACAGGAAAAAGGTTTCCCTCCCGAATACTGGTTTCCTGGGAGAATGCCCACATTCTCCTTGGAAATACACTGCAGTATTATGGACTAAAACGGCAAGCGGGGGTGGGGGTGGGGGTGGGGGCGAACCACCAATCTCATTTCCAGAGTCTCTGTCGCCAGCCGATACATATTAATAATTAACCTGCCTACCAGGAGGTGCTGATGCCAAGAAAGATGAGTGACAGCACCGGAGCCCTAGCCCTAGAACCCCAGGCTTCAGGGCTTGGGGTGCAAAGGGAGCCTGGAACAAAGCCCTGCCTTCTTTCAGGAAGAAGTGTCTGACACCTGAGATGTCACTCTTGAGGAGCTGACCCCTGACCTTTCCACAGCCAGCTTCAGGCTTTCACTCTCCAGAAAGTGTACAAGGAAAGGCTCTGGGAGGGCGGGGAGGTGGGATCAGCCCACCCGGTGCAAAACCACTAGCCACCTCCCGCCTCCTTCAGAGCCTGCCTCGGACCTGCAGCTCCCACACCTCTGGGGCCTCTCAGTTCCCACGCACCACCGGCGATTTTGGAAAGCCGTACTGTCTGCAGAGAGAGAATCCTATTACCATGAACATAGGCGGGACTTGGAGACGCGATTCTTAACCCTGCTGGGCAGCTACCGGCGCGCCCTTCCCAAGACGAGAGAAGCTAGGGGCCCGCTGAATTCTCTCTTAACCCACCGCACCCAGACACAAAGCACAGACCGCAGCCCACGATCCCCGCGTCCTGCCCGAGAAAGTTCGTGCGTGCACACACCTGCAGGCTGCCCGCGGCTCTCCCCAGCACTCCAGGGTGGCGGGGCGTGCATCCCGGGGCGGGCAGCGCCAAGGCTCCATGCGCCCGCTCCGGCCCCAGTGGTCCACCGGTCAACAGCTTTGGGCCACGGAACGTGGCTGGGCCTCCAAGCGCCCACCGCACATCGTGCGCCCTCCTCGTCCTCGCCGGGGCCTTTGCGAAGAGCCCACACCCACTTGACATCAGCACCGACCCAAGCGCGCCGCGCAGAGCCAGACGCCGGCCCCTGGCAGTCCAGAGGGCGCCCTAGGTGCTGCTGCGCGGCCAGGACGGCGCGTCCCAGACTGGCACATTCCTTCCCTTGCAGAGGATGCTGCAAGCTGGAGAAGGCTGAGATGGAGGAGGGGGAGGGAAGCAAGCGCGCGGGGAGGGCAGGACCTACGGCCTCACCACTGCGGCGCTCTGGCGCCCAGCCAGCCACCAATAGCCCTGCCAAACCCTTGCACCAAGCACCCATCAACTATGAGAACCAGGCTGTAGGTTACGTGGTATGATGTCCAAGCGCCGCCAAAAACCCTGAGAGCCCTGACCTTGAATTCTTCTTCCGCACAATGTTTCTGGAAGCTCGGCTTTAACAACCAACCCCTAGGGGATTGCCCAGCGGATTCCGGTAAGCCAGGAAAGAATGCTTGGTTGGAGGTGGCTGCTGACCCCCATACCCTAGGGGTCCAGTGACAGGCACCAGCGAAGTACACCATACCCATTGGCTTTGGCAGCCCCAACTGTGTTTTTCTTCTCTCAATGCCCTTGGTAATAAGGGACTTCTCTTCTGCTTCTGCACGCAGTCGGAAATAGAACCGCCCAGCAACCCACACACACTTCTAATTCATTCATTAGCATCTAAATATTCAAATAAAAATAAGGCTTAGAATGTGCCTTCAGCCACACCGAGAAGATAAAGTTCCTGCACTCACAGCCAGGATAGTCTGGTCTGGATGAGAGCTAAAATGCAGAACAAACTCGTTACAGTGGTCGGGCAAAAGTACAGGGGCACGCAGGCCGCTAGGCAAGAGACCCCAAACTGACTCAGCAATCAAGAAAGCCTTCCCTGAGGAGGTGCCCCAGCTGCAGGGGCTTGAGGAGGAAGTACACTGGTAATCAACAGGTGGAGATGACCGGGCAGAAAGTGGGCGTCCATGCCTGAGAATCTTGTCCAGTGGGTGTGTGGGGCAGGCAGCCCCCAGGCCCTGGAAAACAGTCTACCTATGGGTCCTGGGACCTTCATGTGCTTTCTCATCTCTGCCTGACCACGGCTGTCTTACCTCAATGAGCAAACACTGAGCAGATTTGGGAACCTTCACATACGGCTCCAGGTCCTTCAGAAACACCATTGCTCTCTAGTCTCTACAGTGCAGGGATGGGATAGGACAATGCTTCTCCCAAGAGCTGTTTAACTCCTATCTCCTTTGGATAAATATACAAATGCTGTTTTCCGTCGCCTCTATGATACAAGACAGTCAACTATTTTCCAAATCACAAATCATACCGAAGAGCTGGCTCAGTGGGAGCTAAGTTCCAACGCCCAGCACCCATGTAATACTGGGTGGGTGTCATGGCCTGCCTATAATCCCAGGGCTCGGGAGGTGAAGCCAAGGTTCTGGAGGCAAGCTGGCTAGCTAGACTAGCTGAATCAGGAACCTCCCAGTTCAGTGTGGTTATACGTAAGGTACCTCAATATATGTGGTGGAGAACAAACAGGAAAGACAGCGTCAACCTCCAGCCTCCACATTGTAGGGAGCCATCACTCACCCCACATTTCCCCAGAGCACTCTTGAGTGGAAGCAGCAGGAAATATAAGTTAGAAGGAGAGAGAAAGATAGAAAATACAGAATAGCCTCGAGAGGGCCCAGATCCTAATTCCATCGGGCCTTGACTGTCTCTGCCCTAGGGTATTTAAAGGAATGCCAAGGGGTGGAGCAAAAGACCTCCCCCCAGCACAGCCAAGTGCAGACCATCTCAGACACCTACACTCAGGCCCGTGGTCTAATTAATCATCCTCTCTATGCAGACCTGCTGGGTAAAACCCCTAGGAAACCTAGAAATGGGCTCCAACACCACACGAGCACACACACACACATGCATACAAAACTAAATGAAGTCAGCGGGGCTGCAAAGATGGCGAAGAGCACCAACTGTGCCAGGCGGTGGCGCATGCCCTTAATCCTGGCACCCTAGAGGCAGAGGCAGGCAGATCTCTGAGCTTGTGGTCAGCCAGGACTACACAGAAAACCCCTGTCCTGGGGGGAAAAAAGAGCACCAATTACTTCCCCAAAGGGCTTGGGTTCAAGTCCTAAAACCACATCTGCCTCCAACTCCAGTTCTAGGAAATCTGATGCCCTCTTTCAGCCTTCTCTGGCATCAGGCATGCCTGTAGTATACATACATGCAGGCAAAATACCTATACACATACAAAAATTAAAAAGAAATTTAAAAAGAAAAAAAAAGAAACCTTAAAAATCATACCAAATTCACTTGTTAAAACTGTATGTGCCCTTTAAGTATTACTATACTGTCTTTAGATGTCTATCAAGGACAGTTTGAAAAAAATGGATAGCAAGCTCAGCCTGCCACAAAAAGTCACCAGTATTCACGTATCTCTAGCCTCACTTAAAATTCTTCACCCAGACAAATTGGCCAAGCAATGAACAGAAACCCTGGGCCGTCCAAAAATAAAGAACAGGAATGCTGTGGAAGATTCTTTTGAATAATTTCTAGTTCAGTGCAGGGAAATAGACAGACCTATTGTAGGATGTGTACAATGTTCCTGAGGACAATTTGGCAATATGAAATAAAAGCCTTAAAAACACTCAGCTTCTGTGAGCCATCAGCTCCACAGTTAGTTATTTATCCACAAAATGCACTCACTGATGTCACCATTTGCATAACAGTACATAATTACAATGACCTAAACACATAAGAGACTAGCTAATACAATGTGATACATCCTTACAGTAAAACACGTCTAAGTTTAAAAATGATCCACTTGGGGCCGGGCACAGTAGGGCACGCCTTTAAAATCCCAGCACTCAGGAAGCAGAGGCAGGCCGAGCTCTGTGAGCCTGAGGCCAGCCTGGGCTATGTAGTGAAATACACATAGACTATTTACTGCAGAATAAACAAAAGATTCTAAAGCAGATGATCTTGACTGTGCATGTGTTGAGGTGGGGGGGGGGGGAAGCACTTGCCATGGAGCTGCTTGGTGCTCCTTTTTCTTAATAACTGACTTCATCCACGCCCTGCGGCAAGCATATGGCGGCTATGGCACAAGAATCTCACAAGTAAATCTATTAGCCCATATTAGAGCTGTAAAACCCTAATACGAAAGCAGAATGGAACAAACCTTCAGGGCAAACAGGAACACAGCTCGTCTTCACCCGCACACACTGGCCACTGGGGATTGGATCTTGTCTTAAAGGGGAATCATTTTGCCCTCAGCCTTCTTGTAGAGATTTGTCAGTTATCCTTCTAGCCCACAGGTATTCAAACTTTAGTATGCGCAAATTACTGTCCATGGTGGTACAGGGTATGTCTGATTTCAGCATATGGTTCAGTAAAGCAGACAAGCAGGCGTTGAGCCAATATGTCAGAACCACGGTGGGCTTTTTATCCTCTTCCTTGAGATTTTCTGGTGTTGCTAACTTGTCTGACAATAAACATATATTACTTTGATGATCAGTTCATAAAATGACTGCTTAAAAATAACCAAAATTAGGAAACCTTTAAAAATACAGACGTGTGTAGTGCGTGCCCGTAATCACAAAGCTTAGGAGACTGAAGCAGGAGGATTGCTATGAGTTCAAGATCAGCAGGGGCTACAGGATGAGGCTCAGTGAGTGCTCTTAGCCACTGAGTGATCTCTCCAGCCCCTACATTGATTTTTGAAAGGTCAACTCTGATTGTGCCCTTCACATCCCTCCTTTCGGTCCGTGCCGACACTGTCCTAGCCAGTGCCCCAACATCCAAGGACAGCCAGACCATCGTCGCTAGGATACCACACAGAAAAAACTGGCAAGAAAATTATTTTTACATTTACCTCCTGGGCTGTGCTTATAACAATGCCCAGAAACTTAGTAAAGGTTCCAAAATGAAGCAGCCATGACCAGGGGCAAAAGGTTCTGTCCCTGCTCCCAAATATTACCACTGTATGCTAATTACTATATTATTCAAATACTAGGTGTGATATTCTGGGTTCCTAGTGAGCTCAGGGAACATAAAGCCTACATCTTTGATCCAAAAGAAGAAACAAAACCCCTGCTTTTCCAAGGCCTTTTGGGGCTACCACACACACACACAAGTCACACATTAATCAGGTCTGGCTGATAAGTAGGCAGGTGCTCTGTGCCTCGGCTTCCATTTAGCAGAGATGAAAAAGCACTTAGATGGAGTAGCTAGCACCCCAGCGTGGGGTTTTGCTACTTAAGAAAAGCATACATGAGGACTTGCAGGGAAAGAAGGGAGCTACTAGCTGTGGTGGTGGTGCACACCTTTAATCCCTGCACTCAGGAGACAGATGGATCTCTGTGAGTTCGAGGCCAGCCTGGTCTACAGAGCTAGTTTTAGGACAGCCAGGGCTACACAGAGAAACCCAGTCTCAACCAATAAATAAATAAATTTACACTTATTTATTCGAGAGAAGGGCATGTGTGCCATGATGTGCATGAGGAAGCTAGGACAACTGCCCGCCTGAGTTCTCTCCTACCACCACAGGGGTCCTGGGGATTGAACTCTGGTTGCCAGACTTGGCAGAGGGCATCTTTGCCTGCTAAGCCATCTCAGAGGCCCTTCCTCCCATTCTGAGCTCTCCAAGAACCATGAAGGTTCCCAGAGGAGTGAGTAGAGGCGGAGGGTGACTGCTAATACTTGCGGTATAACCACATCAAGGACAGAGGGCAGGTGGACGGGCTCCCAACTGCGGGACCAGGCTTCTCCAGTTTTAATAGGCTGAAAACCATGAGGCAGGATCTAAAGATGGCCACTTTAATTCAATCATCCTTCCACACCCCAGTCACTGTGACATTCACATCCTGTGCACAAAATAAAACGCATGACTTCCAAGCCAGGCAGATATGCCATTAGGTTACATTTTAAATCCACCTGGAGCCTAATCAAGCTAATTTTACTGTTATTGTGCCTATTAAAACACGAAGTCTTTGTTTAGAGAGAGAACAGAGGGGAGGAAAGCAGAGCCATTAATGCTGGGAACTCTGATTAGTCCAGAGCTGTTTCTGGGAAGGAAGTTAACAAAAACAAACTCGACATCAGGCTGATGATCCGAAGCCAGTGATCGGGGCATGCTGGGAGGAAAAGCAGGGCAATCAGGAGCTGCTCCGGATCAGCCTGGACTGCAATACAGAGAGACTCTGTATTAAAACAAAAACCAATCCTGAATTTTAAAAGTAGCTTCAGGTGGGCCAGAAAGCTGGCCCCAGGACAGGCAAGAAGACACACTAAACACATGACCAAGGAAGCCAACATGCATGAGATGTGGGATCCGGGGTGAAACGTCTTCCTGCTCCATAGTCAGAGACCAAAAGCCACCCAAATAAAGAATTCTGATAAAAAAATTTAAATATTTAATTCTTTTTTTTATATTTATTTATTATGTATACAGTGTTCTGCCTATATGTGTCCTTGCAGGCCAGAAGAGGGCACCAGATCTCATTATGGATGGTTATGAGCCACCATGTGGTTGCTGGGAATTGAACTCAGGACCTCTGGAGGAGCAGTCAGTGCTCTTAACCACTGAGCCATTTCTCCAGCCTGAGTTCTGATAAAATTAATAATTAAGGGTGCTGGGAAGATGTTTCAATGCTTAAGAACACTTACTGCTCTTGCAGGAGACTCAAGGTTGGTTCCCAGGGACTTACTCTAAGAGAATCTAAAATAAAAAGTCTAGAGTGAACCCAGAAACAAGCCCTTGTTCTATTTATTTGTCTGAGTGTTTATGTGGTGGTGACGGGCTCAAATTGCCCAGGACCTTGTGGGAGCTGCTCTCTAGCACTTAGTTCTATTCCCAGCTGGAGTCTGCAGTAGGATAGCTCCACCACCACTCCCCCTCCCCCGATTTGGCAGCCTGCAGTTTGGAGCCCAACTAAGAGACTTTCTAAGCTTAAAAAAATTAGTTTAACACACGGACCACCCAGGTAGTCTCAGATTAATTCACAATCAAAACTAAACAAAATCTAGCGGGTACCTCTTATGAGTTCTCACCCCACACAAGACTATATAGCATGATGGATGCTCAAAAAACACAGGAATGGAAGACTATTCACTTTCAAATGGGGATGGTCCCAGCTGACGCCCATAACCAGGGAAGAACTCTCTTATCTCACAGTAGTTATCTAAAAAGTCCACAGACTTGGACCTGAATAAAATCTAGGCTCATTCTCTTCACAGTTGTGTGACCTGGTATCAATTGTTCTTCCTTCTTAGATTCCCATTTCTTCAACTTCAAAACAAGATTTAAACAGTTACTCCTACTGTGGGGTAATAAGGATTTAATAACAGAACTGGGCAAGTGTATGGGACGCAGGAAATAAGAAGTGATGGCATCACTGGGCATTGGCTGTGATGGACACTGGAGAACTGGCTCAGTTAAGAGCACTTGTTTTTGCAAAGGACCCAAGTTCAATTCCCTACATGGAAGCTCACCGCTTCCTCAGGCACCAGACACACATGTGGTACACAGACATATACAGGCAAAACACAAAATAAGGGGTTGGGGATTTAGATCTATGGTAGAGTGCTTGCCTAGCAATCACAAGGCCCTGGGTTGGGTCCTCAGCTCTGACAAAAATAATAATTAATAATAATAATAATAATAAAAAATAAAATCTAGAGAAAGAAGTGGTGGGGTCATTATTCAGTCATTGGTAAGGACTAATTAGGGCTTCTCCAAGGAAGGCCCAGAAAGCACCCAAGATACAGCAGTGTCAGAATAGAGAAGGGCAGGTAAAGACTATAAAGCAGCCACACATGGGGTCAGGGGAGCATCAGCCAAGCTCGAAAGAAGGTTGGTCCAAGCATGAAAAGAGGAGGGAAGAAACTAAGGGTGTCAATGAAAAGGAAAAAGCATGAGCAGGGGAACCTGGTGGCCTGTGGACAAGGCCATAAAATACAAGGCTGGGGAGGCACATTAGCGAGAGATGCTTATGGCCATGTAATACCTAGTGGGAATTCAATTCTCTTCCAAACCAGGGGATGGGCTATAAGAGACAAGATCAAAGTTGTTTCTTACAAAAGTTTCTGTAGCTTCTATACAGAGGATGGCCTAGAAATCATTGGCAACCAGTAAAAATCCACTATTTATCCAGGGCTTAGCTGTGTGCTCTAGGCTGCTCTAAGAACTCTGTGTATGTGAAGGACTTTAATCCTCCTGAAAGCATTTTGGTATGAGCCCTATTGCTGCCCTGATTTCACAGACAACAAAACCAAGGCATAGTGAAATAAGGGAACTAACCCACCCCTGTTAGTCTTCGAGGGCAGCCTGAGTGCAGTGTCAGGGACAACACACAGTGGGGAAAAGCAGGCAGAGGCCATGAGGCTCCTGCAGTGTGCTGTGGGAAAGGCTGGGAACTGGCCCAGCAGCCTGAAACTAGAACCAATGGCATTTACTACAGGAACACGGTAAAGGAGAATCAAGGCTACTTCCAGGTTTCTGGCTGAGAAATGGAGGCCAGCATTATGAGCTGAGAGGATGGGGGCAAAGGCTTTATGAGCTGGACATGTCTAGTGGATGTGGGGTGGAGGTCACAGAGGCAGGGAGTGGCAGCAGGAGATGGCTAACAGTGAGCAGGTGAAGAGAGGGACTCTCCTGGCTATGGACCTGTGGTTGACTCCGACAAGCAAGGACGCCCTTGGAGGCTCACAGTACCAGCTCAGCCTACCCTTTGTGACCCAGCAAGATCTGCATCTCAGCTGGATGCTCTGGGCCAGCTTCCCAGGAGCCTGGGCAGCAGCATGCTTCCTGATGACCTCCAGAAGGCAGCAGCGTTCACCCAGCATCCCTTCCACATCAACACTCCCTTTTTTGGTTCCCTTATCACTGCAGCCCACCAAAGTGTGAGGTCCTGGAGCCACTTGCAAGGCTTGAGTGTCACGATAATAAAACGTTTCTTAAAATAAGCTCCCCGCAACGGCCCCTTCCAAATGCCTGAAGTCACCCAGGCCACAGCACGAGAGGACAGATAAAGCAATTTCGTCTTGGCGCCTCCTGGGCTCTCCGGAAGAGAGAGTGTGCTAGAGGTAGGGAAGGGGTAGTGGGGAGCACAATTTCTGGGATCCAGCTGGACTGGCAGGCACATCATGTTTTCACACAGCCTTCCAGAACTGAGCATGTTTCAGCCTACGGTACTACTCCCACCCTCCTGCGGTCCCCACCCCCACCCCAGGACCCAGGGTTTCATCTCCTAAGTGGACGTACATTCTTGTGTAATTCTTTAAAGTCATTTTTACCCCTTCCCACAAGCTGCTTAGAATCCATGGTGGAACAGGATGAAGAAATAAATGAACAAAGAGTGCTCAGTTGCTACAGTCCAGGATGTCATGCTGTCAGAACCATTTCATCAATGAAAGCTGGTTATGCAGAGAGTAATTAGAGATTAGAAGGAGGAAATACCCTAATTAATAAGTAAGATATGCTAATACTTTGATCTCTTTATGTTTGAAAAGAAAAAACAGGTCCAAAACAGGGTGTGGAGGCAGACACCTTTAACCCTAGCTCTGTTCAGATCTGTGTGAGCTGGAAGGCCAGCCTGGTCTACACAGGGAGACTATATCTCAAACCAATAAACAAACAAACAAAAAGATGAGTTTATATTTAGCACCTCTGTTTTTATCTCTTCCCTCTCTTAGCTACCTCAACAGTCATCTAGTGGGAAGAGAGTAGACACTGATCACTACATGTGTGTGGTGACTGTGGTTGTTGCCATTCACACAAGGTCACCAGGTCACAGTCTACTTCATCTTCCAGTGGGACCTGTCAAAGCCACTGCAGGGAGGCAAGCAGACTCAATCCGAATCTACCCTCGGATGAATCTGGGCTCTGCCCGTCCTCTTCTGGAGCCTGCTGCTCTTCCCAAGAATCTTTCTGAGCGCAGACACAAGCTGGCAAATGTGAAGCAAACAGCGGCTGGCAGCACAACTTTGCAGACATAAAAATTATGACATTTTCTCAATACGGTCTTGAGCCAAAACCCTTCCTGAGCCTAGCAAACCAAAGATAGAAACAAACACCTCGTCTTATGTACAAACACCACCAGGGCCCTTCTTCCTCAGGGACTCGTCTTCTCTAACAAACCCAAAGGCAGCAATTATTCCAGTCCCATGTGCAGGCCACACGTGTTTGTGACGAGGCTCACTCTCCAGGGAAGAAAGGAAAAGGATGGATTTTGCCTGGCATTTGTGAATCACTAGAAGTCACTGGAACCAGTGTCTTGGCACTCCTTGAGCACACAGTGATGACAGATGCTTATGTTTGTCCTGAGTCCTGGCATCCTTGTAGAAGCATTAACTGACACTTGATGGAATTTAAAATGTTTTTTTTTTAAATGTATTTTTATTGCCTGGTATTTCTGAACCCTGACAATCCATGCAGCACACACTGGGGGGCAGCACTGAGCAACAGGCGGCTCATTTGCCAACTCTGCTGAATAATGTTTAATTAAATAATGAACCCCATTCTCAAAATTAGGTCTCTATTAAAATAATGACAACAGAGACAAGGTAATTAAAAACACATGCCTGACAAATCCAGACCCACAAGCACCATCAAATGCACTTCTTGGCATGTTGTCACTTCTCACAATGACTGGATAAATCCAATTATTCCTTCAGATACCCAAACTCTGTCTTTCCTTCCCCTTTCTCCCCAGTGGCTTTTATGAAAATAATATCCATCCTTAATGTGCCCACACTTCAGGAGACGGTGTGACAAGAGCAATAAACACATTCACCACGTGCAGAGACCAGGGAGAATGAATTCTGAGGACTCTGCCAGCCCCAGGTGTGGGCTTTCCTCTCCCCAGACCGGAGAAGGGCTGGAATGAAGCAGCTGTCAGAAGCAGCCATGGAAAACCGGCTCTGAGCTGCTGCGGTAGCCCCGAGATAAGAAGCAGTGACTGAGGCTCAGAAGGAGCAGGCGGCAAGGAGAGAAGCAGGCTACAGCCAGTCTTCAGAGCAGTTCCAGTCGGTGCTGTGACCTTCAGCCAGCTGGTTCCCCCTCTGTGCCTCAGTCTCCCCACCTGTGGCAACCGGTGGTAGTGTGCACAGCATGCCACCCCAGGACCAGGCCATCTACAGGCACATCGCCACCCCTGGAGTTGTTATTGCTATTAGTACTCTAGGAAGGGCACATGGGGGGGGGGGGGAGTTAAGTGAGCTGAGAGACAGAGATAGAGTTCTCTGAGCTAGTGGGAGTGTGTACTCTTGAAAGGGCCTTGCTTTTCTGAGAAGACAGGACCAGAATCAGTCACCAAAGACTTACAGTCACATGGGGTCACATAAAGCAAAGAACAAAGGGCAGGCTCTACCCTAGGAAACCAGAGGGGTGAAGGTGCTGCCCAGAAAGCGAACTGACTGTGGTGAAGACCAGCTGCACTACACACGCACCCAGATCTGCTGTGACCCAGGTAAGGCAGAAGAAGAAACCAGGAGACTACAGACAGACAGGCCCCAGTGGACCAAGCCACACAGGCTGGGCAGGAAGAACTAAGGACAGGACCACCAGGAAAATGGCCTGTATGGGTCTGTCTCCTTCCTAAAGCCCCAGAGCTTAGAGTTTTCCTCTGTGGGGCTGAGCATTCGCCCTGCTGGCTCCACCCGGTGTCTTTGGTTCCTTAGCATGGCACACAGGAGGGGACAGGTGCTTTGGACAGAAGAATCTCCTCTCTCCTGCCCCCTGCTGGCTGTCAGAGAGAGGGTTTGTATCTGCAAATGCTCTTTCACAAGCAAATAAACAGCCTGGCATAATTGTGTTTAAAAATAAGATAATTATCATTGCTAAGATAGCATGGGCCAGGGATACAGCTCCATGGTAGAGTGCTTACTTAGGGTACACTAGGCCCCAAGATTGGTTCCTAGCAGTGAAGAAGGAAAAAAAAAAAAAAGAGGGAGAGAGAGAACACAAAGGAATCCAGTATTTTTCACTTTCCATTGGCAAGTTCAAGGTGGTCAACTTGACTGAAGCAGAATTAAAAGCCCCCTGTGACTTTCCAGAGCTGTAAACACTTGCTGGCTCCTCCAGGAGCCCCTGGGATCTCTTCAGGAAAAAGAGTTAACCCTCAGAGGCTCCAGCAGCCAGTTGCACCCTGGGTAAAGCATTCCACCAAGAAGTGGCATATCTCTCTCCAACTCTACCTACTGCCTGGCTCCAAGAAGCAACTCCACTAAGGCTGGGCACCTGTAATCCCGACACTCAGGAGGCTGAAACTGGAAGACCAAGAGCTCAAAATCAGCCCTCCAAATGCATCGGGAGACTCTCTCAAAAACAAAATGGAAGGAGCCCAGAGAGTGTAATAGTGGATGTGAGCAAGGATGTAGTGAACAAGTAAAAATGGTGTAAAAAAAAAAAAAACTATTATTTTGTAAACTAACTAAAAATGAAACAATTAGTTTTAAAAAAAAATACACCCAGAAAAGAAGTGTCTGAAGAGCAAGGCCAAAGTGACACACACACACCCCTGAGACCGCAGATGCCTTTCAGAAATGGGCACCTGATCTATTATCGGTATATGGTGAACACACGTGGTCCCATCAGAAACTGGTACCCCCCACAGTGTGTCTTTACACAGCTGGGTTAAATGTTAATATCCATAAAATCAGAGATGATGCAGCCTTCAGAACCACAGGCCAATGCTCATCCTCTTCAGGACACCCAGAGTGAGATCCAGCTGGGACACTCTCCGCTGATGACCCTCAGGAAAGCCCAGGTCTCCTGACAGCCCGAGCCTTGTATTCCTCCAAAGGAGACTGTTTCCAAGGCCCTCTGGAACCACAAGACCACAGAGAGGAGACGGCATGGTTTCCCTTACAGAAACCAGTGGAGCTTCCAATTTGAGCCACTGACTCAGAAGCCCTGGAACCAGAGGTGCTGCAAGCAGCTAGTATTTAAGAGCACATGCTATGACTCCAGCACATGCCAAGGGCGGATGGGTGTCAACTCATTTAACACAGCATCTCGCTCTCAGATCTCCTTTGTACAGTATTATTGGCTGCCTTTTTATGCATGAAGAAAGAAGGCCTCTGAGATCTGGGGAACCTGCTTGGTACAGGAAAGGTGAGGGGTAAAGTATGTATGAAACCCAGGCTTGGGGCTATGCCAGCATGAGTACCTGAGCTTGAATCCCCACTACCCATGTGAAAGGCTGGACTCCACAGTGTATACCTGTAACCCCATGCTGGGGGCTGGGGTGGGGAGACCGGGGATCACAGAGTTTGCTAGCCAACCAGTCTAACCAGTCAGTGAGAGACCCTGACTCAGAAGAATAAGGCAGCTACTGTTCACCGTTTGTGGCAGTGCATTCCTTTAATCCCAGCACTCGGAGGCAGAGCCATGTGCATCTCTGTGAGTTCTAGGCCAGCCTGGTCTACAGAGCAAGTTCAAGTTCCAAGATAGGACTACATAGAGAAACCCTGTCTGGGGTTTCGGGGAGAATAAGGCAGAGATCAACAAGGAAGACATTCACCACACACACACACACACACACACACACACACACACACGCACATGCACGCACGCAAAACTACATTTGATTTTAAAAAAATAAATAGGTTTCTATTCTGTTCTGTTTAACAGTACAATCTTACAAAAACAAAACAAACAAAAAAACCTCATATCAAAGCCTAACATACAGAAAACAAAGCCACCATGGTGAAAGGCCAAAAGGAGTACCCACAGTTCCTCTGTGGAACTCTCTCTCTCTCTCTCTCTTCTCTCTCTCTCTCTCCTCCCTCCTCTCTCTCTCTCTCTCTCTCTCTCTCTCTCTCTCTCTCTCTCTCTCTCAGTGGCTCTCAACCTTCCTAATGCTGTGACCCTTTAATACAGTTCCTTGTGTTGTGGTGACCCCCAACCATAAAATTACTTTGTTGTTACTTCATAGCTGTAATTTTGCTACTGTCATGGATCATCATGTAAATATCTGATATGCAGGATGGCCGACCCTGAAGGGTCTCGACCCACAGGTTGAGAACTGCTAATGGACTCTGCAGCTTTCTTCACTGCTGCACTGAGGGCAGCTTTCAAAGAGGACCTGTGGGAAACTGCAGTCGCTGAATGAACCAGTCTACATAGGTTTTCTGCCCTCTAGGAGCTCACTCCTTCAGGGACCTCACATAGCTCAGGGGCTAGGGATGTGGCTCAGCTGGTGGAGTGCTTGCCGGCCATGCTGGAGGCCCTAGGTTCAAGGCCAAGTACCGCACAAATCAGGCATGGTAGTCCATGCCTATAAACTCAGTCCTTAGGAGGCAGAAGCATATGGATTAGTGCAAGGTCATCCTTGGCTAGAGAGAGAAGTAGAGGTCAGCCTGGGCTACATGAGATCCATTCTCAAAAACAAAAACAAGCCAGATGTGGTGGTGCAAACTTTTAGTTCCAGCACTTGAGAGGCAGAGGCAGGCAAATCTCTACGAGTTCAAGACCAGTCTGGTCTCCAGAGCGAGTTCCAGGACAGCCTAGGCTATGTAAAGACCCTGTCTCAACAAAACAAACAACTAAAAACATAGAACAAAATCATGTATGAGCTCAATTAACCCTCCTTATCCCCATTCTATAGATAAGAAAATTGAGGCATTGTGCTTAAGTGGCTTTCCCAAAGTCACATGGATGAATTAAAATTCAAACTCCAGGGTTTAGACTCTCCTTCATTGAAAATACGAACTGATCCTTAGCCAGATCTCAGAAGGAGGACCTGAGGCTACAGGACTCATTTAAGGACATATGAACAGCTAATGGCAGAGGCCCTGATCTCTGGCCTAGCTTCTACTGGCAATACTTTCTCTACTTCTGGGATCCTTTTATTTCTTCTTCCCATCCTGCCTAGAGCACATAACAGATGGCCACTGTGGAGGAGAATGCTCGGAGTACTAGGGCACCTGACAGGAAGACAGAAAGGTGGTCCCCACTCACAGCTGCCACGTAAGCACTGAATGACTGTTCCTCGTCCTACTGGAGGGAGTGCTCGGGTGGCATTCCCACTGTAATCCCAAAACAGGTTAAGAGAGGGCAACTGAACGCCAGACTGAGTGAAGAAAGATGGGGCATCAGAAACACACGGCGTTTTACCCCGAGCCGCAGTTTTAAAATGAGCCTGGGACCTGAAGAGAACTCTTCAGACAAGAAGAGCACTGACTGCTCCAGCAGAAGCCCCAGGTTCACAGCACACACGGGGTAGCTCACAACTGGCTGCAATTCCAGTCCCAAGGTTTCTTGTGTCCTTTTCTGACCTCTGAGGGCACCAGGCACACACATGGTGCACATACTCATACATGCAGGCAAAATGCTCATACATGACACAAAACCAAATTCTGAAAAGGCTCTAGAGCACTGTGCTAAGGCTTCCATCTGAGCAAAGCTGTTTCTCCACCGAGGCAATCTTCCTGTTGCTCCCAGAGATGGTAGAAGACTCTGAAAGTCCTTTAAAATAGTAGAAACTAATAACTCCCCTTTAAATCAGACTTCATAAAATCCCCACTTCAAAGAAAGTGCCAGTGAGAATAGCACCGCAGATGCTCAAGGTCAAGTTGAATGACTCAGAATAGCTGCTCTGGATGCCTGCCTCAAATTAAAAACCTGCCTTTCCAAAGCAGTCCTAGAGACCAAGACCCTGCGGACCAAGCATTACTCAGTAGCACCAGGGGCACAGCAAACACGATCAGCTGCCAGTCATAGTGGTATACCTTTAATCCCAGCACTACACTCAGGAGGCAGAGGCAGGAGGATTTCTGTGAGTTGGAGGTTTGTCTGATCTACATAGAGAGTTCCAGGACAGGCAGGACTACACAAAGAGACCCTGCCATCTCAAAAAAAAAAAAAAAAAAAAAAAAAAAAAAATTCTTTTTTTAGCTTTATCAGTATACATGTGTGTAGTCAAATATTATTTTAAGGTGTGTTACTTTTGTTTATGTTGCATTTGTTTAACTCTGTGAAGCTGTGTTACTGTGCCTGTCTAAAACACCTGATGATCTAATGAAGAACTGAATGGCCAAAAGCAAGGCAGGAGAAAGGATAGGTGGGGCTGGCAGGCAGAGAGAATATATAGAAAGAGAAATCTGGGAGAAAGGATCTAGGAGCCAGAGAAGGAGGAGGACTCCAAGGGTCAGCCACCCAGCTTCACAGCAAGCCATAGAGTAAAGATATGATTTACAGAAGTTAGAGAACAGGAAAATCCCAGAGGCAAAAAGCAGATGTGTTAATTTAAGGAAAACTGGCTAGAAACTAGGCCAAGCTAAGGCCAGGCATTCATAATTAAGAATAAAACTCCATGTGTGATTTATTAGGGAGCTGGGTGGCGGGCCCCTCAGAAGAGCAAAGAGCAAAAACAACCAACAACAGGCTGCCTTTTGTTCTTAAGATTTATTTTATTATTTATTATTTATGTGTATGTGCATTTCTCTATTTCATGTGTGCACACGCACATGTGCATATGTGTGTACATATATACACACACGCACTCGAGTACAGAGGTGCCTAGAAGCCACAAGAGGGCATGGAATTCCTTGAAGCTGAAGTTACAGGTGATTGTGAGCCACCCAATGAGGGTCCTGGGAACCAACCCCTTGTCCTCTGCAAACGCAATAAATACTCTTCATTGATGAGCTGTTTCTCCAGGCCCCTCCTCCCACTTCTTTTTCTTTAAAGGTAGGGTCTCTTGTAGCCCAGGCTGGCTTGAACTGCTGAGTCTCCTACTTCCACTTCTTGAGTACTAGGATTAGAGGTGTGGGCTTGTTCTCATGCATACCAAGCAAGCACTCTACCAACTGAGCCACATTCCCAAAGTTAGGGGATTTGTGAACATCAAGAATTTGCTGCTGAGCCAAACCCCTAATTTTACAACATTAAATCCTGTCAGATCAACTGCAAGCTTAAATGATAAAAGCTCTGCTGTGGTCCTGATTAAGTTCTGGGCAGGAGCAAGACTGAGAAGATGGGTTTTTATACCAAGTAGAAAAACTGGTAACCCCTCATGTTCAGAGGCCACATGGGGGAGTTGCTTGCACACCAGTTCTCATCAGATACCCACGCCCAGTGGCCCTTAAGTGATCCTTAAACAGCAAGGGCCAGTGACCAGATCACCCAGGAGCACCAGCAGAAGGGAAGCCCAGCAGCTCAGAGTCCAGGGATTCCAAACAGCCAGAAAAGCACAATTACCTGAGACATTTCAAATACAGACTGCTAAGCTAGAGGAGGTGGCATGAGCCACCTGTCATCCCAGAACTTGGGAGGTGCAGGCCAGGGAGGGTCTGAAGGGTCAAGGTCATCCTTCCACTCTCACTGGAGGCGGGACTTTCTGTCCTGTACACCAAATTATATCCGGCAGCCGCTTCCCAAATTACCAGAGGCTTATATTAATTATAAATGTTTGGCTGATGGCTCAGGCTTATTACTAGCTACCTCTTACATCTAAATTAAGCCATATTTCTTATCTATGCTTTGCCACGTGGTTCATGGCTTGCTACCTCATTTTCTACATGTCTTGCTTCCTCAGCGGGTGGCTGGCATCTGCCTCAACTCCTTCCTTCATCTCTGTCCTCGGTTTGATTGTACTGCCTAGACTTATCTTGCCTTGCCATTGGCCAAAACTGCTTTATTATCAACCAATGAGAGCAACACACATTCACAGCATACAGAAGGCCATCCCACAGCATCCACAACATAAGGGTCACAACATTAGGAAGGCTGAGAACCTCTGGTCTACAAGAAGAAATAGGAAGAAGGGGCAGGGTACCTGATGTATTTGTATGAAAATGCCTTTATGAAACCCATCACTATGTGCAGTGAATATGTGACAATAAAAGATAATTTAAAAAACACTTAAAATGCAATGTGCCTTATCTCGTAAGAGTTCTCCCACCTAGGACTCCATTCAATAAACTGATATAACTCTTTGCTCATACTGAGGTATGATACGATAGATAGGATTGTAAAACTCTGAATACATGCTGAGCAAAGTGTTGAAGACATTTTACTACACAGCTACAGTATCTCCTCCAAGGATCCTGGAGAAAATATCTCCTCCTTTGATAATAATTGCCACAATCAATAGCCAGTACTAGCTGAGCACCGACTCTCTTCCACAGATAGTCTTAGATACTCCATTTCATCTTCCATCCTTGGAGGCTGGTGTTGTCAAAGGACTCTGGGTGTCATACATGACTTTAGTCCCAGTACTGAGGAGGCAGAGGCAGACAAATCTCTGTGAGTTGAAGGCAAGCCTAGTCTACATAGGAGTTTCTGGCCAGCCTCGGCTACATATTGAGACTCTGCTTTCCCTGCACCTCCCAAAAGAAATGAGGCCTCTGGGGCTGCTTCTGCCTCCAAGTGTTGGGATTAAAGGAGTGCACTACCATACCCAACCAGTTAATACTTTTCAGTTGATCCATCAAACATAACATGAAATAGGTCTCCATAATACAAAAATCATCATTACTCCTCCTAATACAGAGATTCACTAGTTTTTGTTTTTTTGTTTTTTTCTGGCATCCATAGCAGACCCCCTGCCTTTACACAGACACCCCTTCTCTGGTATCACAGCACACACACCTGACTATTGTCCACTTTCCCCAACAGTCTCAAGAGTCCCTGGAGAATGGCAAATCTTTCACATGTACCCCTATACTCTAGAACTTGGTTTCTAAGTGGGGAGGAAGGAAGGGAGAGATGAGATGCATGGCAGATGGATGGATTTGGGGGGAATTTCCCAGGTGATTCTGATGTTGTCTCAGTTACCAATGGGCTACACAATGGATGCCCGCTGGGAGAAAGGGGCTAGACAGTCAGGCATTATCAGCTTTGCAAATGGAGGCTCCAACATATTTCTGAGCAGGGAGCAGACTAACAACCTTTATTCATGGGTGTCTGGAACTCTCTGGGCATGAAGGACTGCAAGGGGACATGGGGGAGAGGCAGCAGATTTGGGAAGAGACTCTGCACCCAAGTGCAGCATCAGCCACACTGGGCAGTTTGAATGGACTCAGGAGAAGGTTGGATGCGGCTCCGGAGGGACCTGAACAGGATTAGCAGTCCTGGGAAGTTGGTTCCTTATTACTCTGGCCTTGTAGGATGTCTACTGCTTCGTCCACTTATCCAGGCACCTGATGACACTGGCGTTGTTGTCGGGGAGCACAACTTGCTCTAGGCCCCCAGCTTGATCACAGCAGACAGATACAACCTCCCTCCCCGACTGCAATCTGTCCTCTCTCAGTGGGGAAGTCACTCCCTTCAAACATGTCCTCATGGGGGCAGCAGGAACCCACAGTGGTGGCCACAGCTCTTCCCTATGAGGGCAGCTGGCTTCCCGGACTGTAGAGGTTAAAGGACAGGCCACAGCAGCCTGGGAAGCCATGCATGTCGAGCCAGCCCAAGGTTGACCCTTCTGGGCTTCCTTCCAGTTCCTTCTTCCAGACAATCCAGTCATGCATACCCAGTCCAAAAGAGGAATGGATGTGTCTCCTGCCAAAGACCCCTATGTGTGAGCTCTCCTGATGGTATGAAGCCTTCTTTCCTTACCTTGAATCATATAGTAGGATAATACAAGTCTTAAAGCAAAGGCTAAAAGAACTTCGGCCCTGGGCTTGGCTGCATTTAGGGTTTGGAAAGCACAGGATGTGAATTGTTTGTGGCACCTGTTCTGATGTATTGAAGGACTTACACTCAAAGGGCCTCCCACAGGCTCCTAGAATCTGGAACTTAGGGATGCCACGAACCTGCCCACAAAGTCTCCTCACTGCTCTTTGGAAATGGCAAGTCAGGGAGTATGAAGGCTCCAGGCTTTGAAGTGAGGTTTCTGTAGAAAACAGCATTAGAGAACTCAGTGTTGACAGGTCCTGACTTGCTGTGCGTGGGCTGCAGAATACACAGTGCCACACAGAGGAGACAGGGTCACAAGCACTTCCTACACTGCCATTGTGCTTTCTAAGGGTTAAAACCCTACCCCAAATGAGGACCTGAGTTTGATCGCTGGCACTCATGTAGAAAGGGGGAAGCATGCATCTATGATCCAGTGCACAGAAGGTGGAGATAGGCAGATCCCTGGAGCTGGCTGGCAGGCCAGCCTAGCTGAACTGGTGAGCTCCAGGTTCAATAAGAGACTATTTCAAAAAAGATGAAGGAGGCTGAAGAGTTAGCTCTGCAGTTAAAAGCACTTGTTGCTCTTGAAGAGGACCCAGGTTTCATTCCCAGCATCCACATGGAAGCTAACAACCATCTCTTAACTCCAGATCCAGAGGATATATAGAGAGCCCTCTTCTGTCTCTTAAAGCACCAGGTTCCCACATGCTGCACAGACACACACGCAGACAAAACACCCAGACACACAAAATAATAAAATAAATCTTTAAAAAAAAAAGAAAGAACAAGATTGAGCGCAAAGTAGAGAAGATGACACCAAATGTCAACTTCTGGCTCCATATTCACATGTGCTCCTGCACACACATGTACACACCCACAAACACACAAAGAAAGAAAGAGGTGCAAGGAAGGGAAATATGTTGGTGTAGAAGAGTCCTGGTCCCTAAGCATGGTCCACAGGACCCTTCACAATGAGATGTTCCAGTGCACTGGACTTTCATCACAGTCTCTCAGACACCTTAGGTGATGCCTGTCCTCACCCCATAACCTGGCATCAGACCCACATGCCTACCCTTACCCTTAGATTTCTTTTGTCTCTGTGATTGAAAACATTTTCTGCTCTTCCAGAAGATCTGGGTTTGGTTCCCAGAACCCACATAGCAGTTCACAACCATCCATAGTTCCAGTTGCAGGAGATCCAGTGCCTCTTCTGACCTCCAGGGCACTAGGCATGCAGGTGGTGCACACACATACATGCAGGCAAAAGCGCTCATACAGGTAAATGAAGATATATATATATATTTCTTCCCTTTCAGCTCCATGCTCACTTCTTCCCAGCTACCCCCTGCCTCTTCGTTCTCACAACACTTGGTGAATCCTTCTTGGCACTCAGCACACATGGAGAAATCACCCCTTCATGCCTGCCTCCCACACACAACTGTCAGCTCCCGAAGAGCTGGAAAGCATTCTGTTTCTATCCCCAGTATCCCTTCGCTATTTTAAATAACATCTCCTGGGTACTCGCTATTTGCCACATGCAACACTGGGAATTCTGTACCACTTCTTTAACCCTTCCCACCTCACAGAGGTCATGATGGTTTTGATAAACGAAGCCTAGAAGCATTAGGTCACACACCTGAGGTCACTCAGCTGGAGCAGGGTCTGAGGACAGGAACCCAGGCAGCCTCACTGCTCAGGTTGGCCTCCCCAACAGCATGGGAGAGGTGAGATGACCAGTTAACCTTTGCTGAGTAAAGAGGGCCAGCCACCACCACACATGCCCTTCAGGGAAAGTCTGGCAACCTGAGGTTGATTTCTAGAACCCACATACAGTGGAATGAGAGCAGGAACTCCACAAAGCTGTCCTCTGACCTCCATGCATGCTATGCCCATGTCTGCACGTTATGCACACACAATAATACAATTTTAAAAATTGAAAGCAATGAAACTTCTCCCTGGGATACCTCTCTCTCTCTCTCTCTCTCTCTCTCTCTCTCTCTCTCTCACACACACACACACACACACACACACACACACACACACACCCTGATATGAAGCTGTCATCTTATGCTCCATCTATTTTTGCATCAATAGCCTTCACACTGACAATGTTCACACCAAGTGCGCTGGGCTCATTAAATGCTAACATGTGGGTAACTAGCACTTCATTTAGGGCTCAACACAAACTCTTTGCTAATGGGATTAAACTCACCCGGTTGTCTGCAAAGGAACATGTTGTTCTACTTTTATTTTCTGTTCAAGTATACAAAAGTCCTGCTTACTTCTGCAGGAAAATGTAAAGCAAGCTAGTCTGTGTCCTTCCCCTTCCAGCTCCAGGAAGCTGAGTTAAGGACTGTAATGAGTTTATAAAATAGTAAGATGTACTTGATTACAAAACTGATTCAATCCGAGAGTCTTGGACAAGGTTCAGAAATTGACCCCTCCGACACAGAGGCATCTACACCATCAAGAGTCAGAGTGGAAGTTCTGGGCTGTGCCAGCTAAAAAGCACACTTTAACACAAGCATGGAGAGAACATAGCAGGCTGAAAGGGGCTTGCAGAACGCCTGGGCTTACACAGTTTAATAGTAACAGGAGTTATTGAATAAAAACATAATCATAATTGAATAATTATTTAATATTGAGTTATTGAATAAAAACATAATCATAAGTCTCCTTACTTGACACTACTGGAGAATACAGAATCAGCACCATGAGGGCTGGAGACAGAGTTCATGGTAGGTGCTTATCTAGCCCAGTGAAGTCCTGTGTTCCATTCCCAACACCACATAAACTATGAACAGGCACAGTGAAGCACACTGTAATCCCAGCCCTCAGGAGGCAGGAGCAGGAGGATCAGAAGTTCAAGGTCATCTCTGGCTACTGTGAATGTTTAAGGCCAGCCTGGGCTATGTCAGCCCTGTCTCAAAAGAAAACAAAACAAAAAGAATTAATGAAATTCTAAGATTATTTGAAAAGTCACAGAAACAGAAATGACTCAGAACATTATTTGGAAATGGAATAAAACAATGTAACTTATATAAACAAAACAAAACAAACAAACAAAAAACAATATATGAACCACCCACCCTATCCCTGGCTTCTGCTTATTTATTTATTTTGGTGTTTTGTTGTTTTTCCCTTTTTTTTTTTTTTTTTTTTTTTTTGAGACAGGGTTTCTCTGTGTAACAGCTCTCACTGTCCTAGAATACACTTTGCAGATGAGGCTGACCTTGAACTCACTGAGATCCACCTGCCTCTGCCTCCTGAGTTCTGGGATTAAAGGCAAGCGACACCACTGCCCAGCTTCTGTTTAGTTTTTATAAAAATCATTTCTACATGTGTACCTCCCTAACTGCATGGATAGAGTTTGAAAACTTACTCAAATATTTCTCAAAACTGTTGCAGACAAAAACATTATGCTAGGCACTTGTGGTGGTTTGAATAAGTATGTCCCTACCCAGACTCATGTATTTGAGTGTTTGGCCCATAGGGAGTGGCACTACTAGGAGGCGTGGCCTTGTTGGAGTAGGTGTGGTCTTGTTGGAGGAAGTGTGTCACTGTAGAGGTGGGCTTTGAGGTCTCCTATCTGCTCAAGCCATGCCCAGTGTGGCCCACAGTTGCTTTTGTTTCCTGCGGATCAAGATGTAGAACTCTTAGCTCCTTCTCCAGCACCATGTCTGCCTGCACACCAGCACAAAGACAATGGACTAAACCTGAAACCATAAACCAGCCAATTAAATGTTTTCTCTTCACAGCAATAGAAACCCTAACCAAGACATCACCCTACAAAAAGGAAAATCTAAACTCGCAGTGAGCCATGAGGTGTAGGCTGTAACAGACCCTTAGGAGAGAGGATAGGGGGGAAGGAGAAAGGGAGGGAGGAGCACCCTTCGGCTACCCTCCCCATGGCACCTTTCTAGCCACCCTTGGGGCCCATTCAACTGCTGGCTCTGTCCCGCTCAGCATTCCCTCTTCCTTCCCCCATGGGGCACACCCCCCACTTCTCATCCCATTCTATACAAATCTTCATGGGGACAATGGCTGTCTTATGGTTGTTTCCACTTTTTATCATAGGTGTATCTTGAGGAGCCGTGAAGTCATTTTTATTCCTCGGCATCTACCACAGGGCCTGGCATACAGAAGCAGTTTGGTTGGACATTGAATTAAGTCAGTTGCTTCAGCATATCAGGAAAAACAATGATACACTTGAACTCAGAGTCAATGAAACAAAGAAAATCCTGGCAGGAGTTTGTGATTTTAGGTTTCAGATCATATCACGCATGAGCTAGGTAATGACAAGATAGTAGAGATAACTTCAGAAAGTTCTAGAATGGGGTAAAGGGAGGAAGGGCTAAGGGATGTTCCTGGCTATGTAAGATGAAGGTCACCTCAGTGAGATTATAGGAGAGATGGTTAGAGGCTGTGGTCCTTTGAATGAGACTGTCCCCCATAGTCTCAGGCACTTGAAAACTGGTCTCACTGGTGGTGCTGCTGTTTGGGGAGGTTTCGGTGGTGTGGCCTTGCTGGAGGGAGACACTGGGGTAGGATTTGAGAGTAAATAGTCTTGCCTGCTTCCAGTTTGCTCTGTTTCCAACTTGGGGTTCAAACCGTGAGCTCTCAGCGTCCCGCCCCTGTTGTCAGGCCTGCGGCTTGCTGCCACGGTTTCCAGCCATGGTGGACTCTCATCCATCTCAAACTCTCAAGTCCAAATAAGGTCACGGTGTTTTACTGGAGCAACACAAAGACTCCAGCACCTGGATGCACGGAGAGTCCAGAGAACTACACAGCCGCTCAAAAAGCAGTCTGGGGTTTTAGGAAATGGCTTCGCTCACGGAAGTCTGGTTACTGTTTGTCCTAGCAATGTGTTGACCACATTCACCCCCCTCCCTCAGGTACACACACACACACACACACACACACACACACACACACACACACACACACTGGACGCTCACCCTGCACCAGCACTGTGCTAGGCTTGTAGGGAAGAGGTATCAGGCATGGCCCCACATGCAGTTCTTCAGAGAGCTGCAATCCTCCAGGACAAGTCACCGCCCACTGATAGTGTGGACTCCCAGAGGAAATGAATGTCTTGGTCAAGTTACACAACAAACATCAGACCCATAGCTCATCACTCTCCCATCAGCCACCTCAGTGGCTCCCTCTACTGACCCACAGGACAGTGCCTCGGTGAGGTTCAGAGATGGCTCTATTTTAATTACATATAAGCCAGGTCTGTGACGTGGAAAAGGGAAATCTTTTTGTGGGAGATCCATAGTCACCTCCTGGCTGTACCCCTAACGCCCAGTCTGTCCGCACAGGACACCACAGCCAGCCTAACTCTAGCCTTGACTTGACCCAGGCGAGAGACAGGAAGCAGTGCGACCACCCAGTCTCTGGAACATATACTGTCACCTATCTACGCAAAAGCTATGCTGCACTTAAAGGACATGACGAGCCACCAGACAGTCCACACACCCCCAAAACACTGGAAGTGGAAGGTAAGTGCTACCTTTGTGCAAAGTGGCCATTGTCACCTTGCTGGTTCCAGCCAGCATTAGTCACCCTTGCTAAGGAAATGCTTTGACAAAGGAGATAAGACTTTCCACATCACAACAAGGAGTGAAAGGTTAGAGATGGGGAGGGAGTTGAGGTGGGGGTGGGGGAGGAAGAATGAGACAGGAAGGGACAGAGTGAGTGAGCACACGTGCATTTGCGCAAGAGTCTGCAACCATCATTTTCAAACTGAAACACATGTGGGATACATAAGCTGAGATATAAAAATGTATTTGGCAACAAATGTGTTAAGCACATTATAACTTACAGGCATTAACAAAAAACTAAAGCCAGGTGATGGGGAGCATGCCTTTAATCCTGGAACTCAGGAGGAGAGGCGGGTGGACCTCTGAGTTCAAGGCCAGCCTGGGCTACAGAGTGAGTTCCAGAGCAGCCAGGACTACACAGAGAAACTGCCTGGGAAAAAAGCAAAACAAACAAACAAATTAATTAATTAATTAAATATAGGCTGGAAATGGCTCAGCAGTTAAAAGCATTGACTACTCTTGCAGAGGACCCAGCTTTGATTCCCAGAACCCACATGGTGGCTCACAACCATTTGTAACTCCAGCTCCAGGGGATCCAAATACCCTTTTCTTGTCTCCGTGGGCAAAGGCATACACTCAGGCAAAACACAAATATACATAAAATAGATGGTTGTTAATTTTTTAATTAAAAAATAAAATGAGACTATTATACTACAAAAATTTCATCTCAATGAAGACTTCAAAAAAAATTGTGTGTTGGGGAGAACCACAGGGTCTATGTCCTGGAACTCACTATGTAGACAAGGCTGGCCTTGAACTCACAAAGCTCCACCTGCCTCTGCTGGGATTAAAGGTGTGTGCTACACCATGCCTGGTGATTTTGAAGCAAGAGTTCCAGGCAATAGTGAGCTGTCCCATGTGGGTGCAAGGAACTAAACTCAGGTCCTCTGCAAGCGCACTATGCACTCTTTACTAGTGAACTATCTCTCCAGCACCTCAGTAGATTATTTTTAGTTATTTACTTACTATTTATTTGAGTGTTTTATTTTGTTTTTTGAAACAAGGCCTCACTATGTATGTAGCCCCAACTGGTCTGGAAGTTTCTGGCCTTAAACTCACAGAGATCCACCTGCCTCTGCTTCCTAAGTGCTAGATTAGAGGTGTGTGCCCCTCTGCTGGCTTATGTATTTTGTACATGTGTGTGTACACGCATGTGTATGCTACAGTGCACACAGGAAGGCTGGAGGACAACTTACAGAAGTAGTTCTCTCCTTGTGCCATGTGGGGCCCAAAGACTGAACTCGGGTCAGGCTCGGTAGCGAGTGCTTTTACCTAACGAGACATCTTGCTGGTCCTCAATTTAGCATCTTCATGGTTGTCAGCATTGTCAACATCACCATCATTTAGGGGTTTTGCCTGCATGTATAACTATACAGCATGTGCCAGTCAGAAGAGTGTGCCGAATCACCTAGAACTAACTGGAGTTACAGACCTCTGTGAACTGCCATGAACATGCTGGGAATTGAACCTGGGTCCTCTGGAAGAGCATCCAGGGTTCTTAACCACTGAGCCATCTCTCCAGCTTCAGTAAATTATTTTTTTAAAGCTCATGTCTCAGAAGAGAATTTCATGCCTTGACACATTTATCAGATAATAAGAGGAGGGGAAGGGTGAACAGGCGTGGCCCCGGCAGAGGAGAGGAACTATGCTCATCTGTGAGTGTGTGGACGGCCGAGGGCTTGTCCCCGGGGGACACAGCAGAACTGTGCTTCCGCTTCTGTGCTCCTCCCTCCTGGTTTCCACGCTCACATATGTATTAGTTCTTTCGTTTTGTTCACGTAGGTCTTGCTGTGCAGCCCAGTCTAGCCTCAAACTTGCCATCCTCTAGTCTCAGCCTCCTAAGATTATAAATGTACAACATCAATGCCTAACTCAAATGTGCATTATTTCTATTTCTATTATTTCATTATTTCTATAATAAGAAAAAGAATTGGGCTGGAGAGATGGCTCAGAGGTTAAGAGCACTGACTGCTCTTCCAGAGGTCCTGAGTTCAATTTCCAGCAACCACATGGTGGCTCACAACCATCTGTAATGAGATCTGGTGCCCTCTTCTGGCCTGCAGTCATACATGCTGTATACATAATAAATAAATAAATCTAAAAAAAAAAATGTTTAAAAAAAAGAAAAAGAATTAACTATTCTCTAATATTTTTATATGGAAAACATGAAGACCTCAATTCTACTTTAAATGCCTGGGGGGGGGGGTTCTAGAAGGAAAAACACAAAATTTTGGTTCTCATGATCTTGGGTAGTTGGATGATGATGGATGGTTTGTTGTTCCCTCTGAACTTGCTAGAATTTCTCAGGAATAACCACAGAGAAGTTGTGAAAAGGCCCAAGCAGCAGTGGAAGAGTCAAGGCTTGGTGATAGGGTCCAGCCCAGCCAGTCAGCTCTTTCCTTTGCTCTCAGTGACAGGCCACCAGCCACTGTCCCCTTTCCCACTTCAGTCTGCCATCCTCAGTACCACTTCTAATGACTTTCCACTTTCTCTCCACACAGTGGGAGCTGGTGGAATTATTAATAAACATGACTAGAGGAAGAGAATCCAAATCCCATCGTGTTTGTGCCAGATTATGTCAGGAATTTGCAGAAAACATGTTTGTAAATGTTTAATGAAATCTCACAGCCAAGCAGTGTGACTACATGCCTGAGTTGCCTTATTCCGGGCCCAGCATCTTTCCTGGGTGTAGATATCTGAGGGAGACGTCAGCCCACGAGAAAACCAAGCTTGAAAAACTGACCATAAGTAATAACATCGGGTCTGAATGCCCAGGGCAGTAACAGACCAAGGTAATGAACCTGAATTGACTCTGAGAAACCACAGAAGTACCGAAACCATCTTGATTAGAAAGGCTTCTGCAACAAAAGGCCCACTCAGCTGAAATCTAATCTGTGTTAATTAACGCCCCCAGAATGAAAAACATCTTTATCAGCCTGTGGTTTCTGGCTCAAGCTCTCCCACAAACCTGGCTCCTGGAGGGAGCTGTGGTCCTTTCTGGGAGGTGGGGATGCCCAGGTGCAGTGGGGCGGAACCTGACACTGAGCAAAGCCAGGGAAGGAGCCGCCTGAGCTCCATTCTGCTCTCCCCAGGACCCTCCCGGACCAGAGGATTAGTAGTGACAAGGCCCCTCCACTGTCCCACAAGGGTAGAATCCACACTCCTCACTCCAGATCTCCTCCATGCCCTCCTGTTCTCTCGGCTTCCCACTTCCTTGAGCCACACCCTTTCAGTCCCTTCCTCAAGGTCTGAAACTTGTTTCCTTCTGACCGGAACACACAGGCTTGCTTCTGTCACCAGCTCACAGCCTCAAGTCCCACCAGCCCAAGGAAGCCTGCTGCTGTCGCCAAGCATTAGGCACCAGTGCAAGAAGCACAGGCACCCAGGAAACAGGAATGAGCCAAGAAGTTACCAACAACACACTAGATTCCAAATGTCCCAGTCCTTATTTCCTGAGAGCTGAGTGCCTGGCACCATGAGAGTTCGAGTGAGGGCCACCTAGGCCCTCAAGGTGAGTGAAGGGTTGGAGTCGGGGAGACATGCACCCCAAAATGAAAGAAATGGTGCTACAATCAGTCACAAGATGAGGGAAGAATTTCCTAGCAAATTCTGGGAAAGCTGTTCAGTCACATGAAGCTAACTCATGTGAGGAATGGAGCCATGTCCCCCAGCAAAGGCAGGTGCAACCTACAAACTCAGAAAAGCAGGGTGCAAAGGGAGCCCACAGCTCAAGAGATACTCCACCCTCCACCAGGAGGCTGCTCAGTCACAGGAGAGGCGCGTAAATAATAAATATCAACAACAATGGCTGTGTAACAGCTACACCCAAGGCTGAGGTCTCCCAAAGCCTGGAGCCAACTTAACCCCCAACATCCAGATGGGGACAGTGAGGAACCCAGGGCCTGGCCAAGGATAGAGAAGCATCTCTTCCTCCAGAACCTGCCAGTTCCGTGAACCCACACCTGTTCTCAAACTTCCGGCTTCCCCTCACCACTCCAGCCCCCATGGCCTTGGACTGACCTCCAGATGACAGACCCAGAAAGTAGCTGCCCTCCATCCCTCCAGGCATACTGTCCCTGTGCCCTCAGGGTCTTAGGCTGAAGAAGTTCATTCTCTGAACTGCCCCTTCTCATTTTCTGGGTACAGCTTCCCCCATCCCCAAACACAAAGCTCTCAAGTTTTAGGAAAACTGAGTCATTCAGAAAACCTTTCTCATTGAGGTCCCCAAACCACCCAATTCCCAAGTCATCTCTCAGCCACTCACTATGACTACCGAGGATCCAGATAAAAGGGCAGAATACAGCAGCTTGGCCGGAAAGGCTGTAGAAGGCACCCCAGCTTCTTAAGGAGGTCCCTGCGTTGTGAGGGGCTCATCCGAGGCTGAGTCTCAGGGGAGAAGCACACCTGCGTCTCACACCTGCGCTGGCCCCGCAAAGGCACTGAGCCTCAGCTTCCCACCAGGCAGCCAGCGCTCCGGGGTGGTTACAGTTACAGCTGCACGCAACCGGAGAACAGAGAGGTGGCCCAGAAAAGCGGCCCCACACCCACGTCTGGCCACACCCGAAGGGGACATCCACAGCTGTTATTCTGCCCAGCACAGCATCTTCCCTGGAAGAGGTCAGGTGCCGCTTCAGCCTTGGTCCTCCAACCCTCCTTGGCATCATCACAGAAGACCAGCTGTTAGCAGAGCCAGGACTAAAAGGTCCATGGCCTCCCTGCTGCACCCTCCTGGGCCAGGGTGGCAAGACCACAGGTTTCTCAGCCAGCCCTGACATCCAAATAAGATTCTGCCATTATGAGCTATTTAACTCGGGCAGCCTAACTTATTCACCTCTCAGAGTCTCAGCCCCCCGCCCCCCACCACCACCACCACGATGTTGGGAACAGCAACATCCTCCTCACTGCCTCGGTGTTATAGGAGGAAAGGCTGCCGGGAGGTCTACCATAGGGCAGGTGCTCATGAGTGTGTTCTGGTTGGCCAAAGGTACCAGGCAGAAAGTGTGCACCACACAAAGCCTGCCTGACACCAGCCCCACCACACAAGGGAATAAGGGAGGGGGGGGCAAGTGAGTTAACCTTTACTCTGCCTCCTTTCCCAACAGGAGCAGTGGAATTGAGGGCCACTCTGCATTCGTACCTAAGCTGCATAGGCCTGGAAACAATGTCGGGCCTGCATCCCAGCCTGACCCCCTTTTGCAGGGTGTGGCTTCGGGCAGGAGTGAGCCACTGTGGATTTTGCTTTGTTACTCTTAAGTGGACACTGCCACAGGGTCCAGTTACGGGGCTGTTGGGAGGCTGTTTGCTGAAAGACCCCTGGAGATGGACAGGGAGGGCAGGAAGTGCCTTCCATCTTTCACGTGTGGTTACCGCTTTCACACAGCATTCCCAAAATACCCACAGAGCCTCTCTCTCCCTGCAGACTCAGTTCTGCCAGGCACCTTGCTGTGGCCTAGCAATTGTGTTGGTGAGGATGTTTCTGGCATTCTAGCCTGCCTAACATCCAGGAGCAATAAAAGCCAAACAACCACAAGACCAAAACTGTGGCAGCCATGGGCACCGTGGAAACTGAGTAGCACTAGGTAAAGAGAAATGGCTGTGCTTGCTCCTCCCACCCTGGACAATCAGTGAATGTTCAGCCCGTGAAGGGGGTGAGGAGAGGCAGGGGAAACCACTGTGGCCTTTGGAGACACCTGGAGGCAGTGTTCCCACCCCCACCCTCCCCTGCCTACCCAGGTCCAAAGGCCTTGTTCCCAGCCCAGCCTCCCAGGAGGGGGCTGAGGCATCATCAGCTTCCTCTTGTGTGCCAAGAACGGCAACAAGAGGTGGCAGGCACGGGAAATCGAGGAGCAAGCGCCTGACCAAACAGCCATTTTTTGTATTTCCCAGAGTTCAGCACCTTTTATTTTTAGAGGTATGTGTTCCAGTTTGGTGAGGTACCTGTAGATACCTCATACGGTGTTTAATTTAGGACTTTTTCTTTCATCTTTGATGGTGGAGGTAAAGTGAGGGTTTTTCTTACCCACCATATGCTAAGCACTAAATTTAACTCCACAGATACTTTTCTGTCCTCCTTCAGGATTGCAGAGACCCCAGCACGTGTTTCTGAATATCAGAGCTCTGACATGGAGCATCGGGAAAGCGTCCCTGACCACAGGGCACTGAGTTACAGTGCCGATGCTGCAATCCTCTGCAAGGGGAAAGAGGACAAGAAGGGGGACAAATGGTGGTACTTAGTGGCCTAAATCCTGGCCATCTCCCCTTGGGGAGACAGGAGAGCTGTTGGTACAGCCAACCAGAATGTCCAGGGTGTGGCCACAGGTGTCAGATTCTAGCAGCCCTGGTGTCTGGCAGAAAATGTCCGCAGGAATAGGGACATTGTGGCATCTGATTGGCAGCTGTTCCACATCTGAACAAAAGAATTAATGACATGGCCTTCCGCTACAGCCCAGACCCCTCGATGCTCTGCTTCATCAGTTACAAGGCTCTGTAACTGATGTTACAGAGTTTTTTTGAGACAGGGTTTCTCTGTATAGCCTTGGCTGTCCTGGAACACACTTTGTAGACCAGGCTAGCTTTGAACCCAGAGATCCACCTATCTCTGCCTTCCAAGTGCTGGAATTAAAGGTGTGCGCCACCATCACCTGGCATTTGTTTTTTGAGACATGCTCTTATGTAGACTAGACTGTCTCTGGACTTTCTATGTAGCTAAGGATGGTCCTAAACTTCTGACCCTCCTGCCTCCCAAGTACAGGCCTGCAACAGCACACTCAGTTTACATAGTCCAGGACTGAAGCCAAGACATTGTAAACACAAGCAAGCATTTGGCCCACTGAGGCACCTCCCCAGATTTATTTATTCTTATGTATGTGCATGTACCTGTATGAGTCGAGGGAACCCTGCGTGTGCAGGGAAGCGAACCTAGGCCCTGTTGGAAGCAGCCAATGCTCTTACCACAGAGCCATTACTCCAGCCCCAGCCCAGCACTATTTCTACGTTTCCGTTAGACAAGACAGGTGCTGTTGCCATTAGTAAGCACCAGCTCTCCATTTCTGCCTCAACCAACTCTGGGAACCTCTAAAACACTCTGTCTCTACATATTTTACTGTCCTACGTGACTCGGATACATGGAGCCGTCTGCTCTTTGTGTTTTTGTAACTGGCTTATTCCACTTAGCATGTCTTTGCATTCATGCATGCTGTGGCATATGTGACATATTTCCTCCTTGTGTGAGGGGGCAGGTAACATTCAGTTGTATGTAGATGTCACATTTGGTTTATCTGTTCATCTGCCGGGGTACACTTGGACCCTTTTCATCTCTGGGCTACAGCAACTACTGCAAGAGAACCAGTGGACAGCTCACTGCCTGGGCCCTGCTCCCAATTCCTCTGCGTCTATACCTAGAGGTGGAATTGCTGGATCACATGATGAGTCAGTTTAGATGTCTGACGAGCCCCAAACTGTTTTCTATAGCAGCTGCCCTAGTTTACACTCCCACAGTAATACACGAGAACCCATTTCTTCTCCACACCCCGAGTTGTACTTAAGTCCCAGGAAACAGTCTTTCTCTCACATCCAGGATATCCACAAACTGTTGTGGCCTCAAACTCCACTATGTAGCCTAGGTTAGCCTCAATTTACAGCAATACTTCTGCCTGAGTTCCAGAGTGCTGGGAATGCACGTACAAGCCACAGCATCTTTAGTTCTTTTTCTACCTCTTTTTTTTTTATCTGAAAAACAATGACATTATGGTAACAGCATTTACTTCACAGAGCAGTTGTGAAAAAGTCCACACAAAAGCACTGCCTGCTTGTGACATGCTAGTCTTCAAACACATAGGAGTGAAGGTATCCAGAAAGGCTGAAGGAAAATCTGAAGCTGGTGAAGATCAACTCATGGCAGGACAGAGGTGTGTGTGTGCGCATGTGCACATATGTATGAATATGCATATGTGTAGAAGCATGAGTATGTGTGTACATGTGTATGCATGCATGTATGAGTATGAGTGTGTAGAAGCATGAGTGAGTGCATGTGTGTTCCATATATATGTAAGCATCTATGCATGTGTCGATGCATGAGGGTGTATGCATGTGTGTATGTGAATATATACGTGTATGAGTATGTATGTATAGATGCATAAGTGAGTGTATACATGTGTGTGTGCTCATGCTGCACAGTACTAAGTCACTACTAACGTATATATCTTGAGAGATAAAGACACAAGTCAGAGTCCAACCTTGGGACCTCACACTATAAACCACAAGGCCGCCGGGCGGTGGTGGCGCACGCCTTTAATCCCAGCACTTGAGAGGCAGAGCCAGGTGGATCTCTGTGAGTTCAAGGCCAGCCTGGGGCTACCAAGTGAGTTCCAGGAAAGGTGCAAAGCTACACAGAGAAACCCTGTCTCGAAAAAACAAACAAACAAACAAACAAAAAAACACAAGGCCATCAGGGTCCCAGGAAGACTGAGCAAGACTTAGAGGCACCTGGGGTCACTAACCCGAGTGTGAAGCGAGACCTAGAGTATAATCTGGAGTGGCCTAGACCTTTCCCACTGGCGCGTCTCCGGCAGTGACACACACAGCTCAGAATCCAAGGGGAGCCTTTGTTTCAGTTCCCTTAAATTTTCCATTCAGTTTTTTTTTTTTTTTATTTTAGTCTTTTCTCTTCTACAGCAGACTCCTCAGAAGGACTTTGTCATCTCAGATATCTGAGCAGTAACTCCACTCCCTGCTTTATTCATGGGGCCAGCCACACCCTGCTTGGGACATCCTAAGCTTTGGCCCCAGGATTGTACTGCTGCCCATGCCTGCCACAGCAGGGACATCATGGATCCTGGCCCCTTCTCCACCAAAGTCTCCTTCCCTGGACTGCCCCCCTCTGGGAAGAGCTGCAGCAATCGGCTTCACCAAGTCCTGAAACAGCTCCTTGGTTTATCTGTGCTTGGGTTGAACACTGTTACTTTTCAGATACAAGGAGTCGGAATAACCACCTCCCAGAGAAGAAGAGCCAGCAAAACCCCCAGTCAGCACAAAGTCAGAGACGGAAATCACTCCAGGACACAGTGCTCTCTCCGTGCCCTATTTGTTAAATTCCCTACCTTGTGTTTTTAAACCGGCTGTTAAATTTCAGCTCAGCAACTCGCCGAGTACATTATTAACTGCAAATGCTTCAGTGGCTTTGCTAGTTAAAGTTTAGGAAAGAGCATTCTCATTAAAGCATAATTTCTCCAACGACCCTCTAAACAGCAGTCTGTCAGGGCAAGCCTCAGCCAGCCCCCCAAGTCCACCCCAGCTGAAATCAGGCTTTCCCAAGCATGCTTCTGTTTTTCTGTAGCAAAGACAACAAACAAACAACAACTTGAGTGATTCAAAAATCCTAAGTTGGGTGGCCAAGACCTGGCAGGTACTGGTCATCCTGAATCTTGGCCAGGTGGGAAGGGAGGGGACAATGAAGCTCTGCTAGGGCCACAGGCCCTCCAGCCCTTAAAGCTGCAGTACAGCATCCATCAATCTTGCTAGGGAGCACCCCAAGCCCCAGGGAGTACTGTCCCCACATCACCCCAAGTCCTAGAGAAAAGAACCCCAAAGCCTAAACCTTCTGTCCACTTCCCACCACTCATACCTGTTCCCCAACACACAGGCACTCTCCAAATCAGGTCCTTGAATGGATGGATAAGCCCACAGCTCAGAGTAGCCAAGACAAACAGTTGTACCAGGATGGTTTGGACACTGCCATCTGATACTCAGATGTGCCACTTCCTGCCTCTCCCTCCGCACACAACCAACCTTAGTGTCAACTCTCCATCTTTGGGTCTACTGCCCAGGAAAGGTGTCATCCGAAGATGAGGAAGTCAATACCTGTCTAACCAGCACTCAGCCTCTCTTAGGGCCTCCGAGGCATACTGGACAGAGGCAAAAAGGAGAGGAAGGGATGGCGAAAGGGAGGGAAGGGAGTGAACAGAATGCTATTTAGTCCAAGCTAACCCAAAACTCCAACCATGACCTGGTGTAGGCAGAGGAAGGAGAGCTACTAGGCTCCACTGAAAAGCCATCGTCTGGGTGCTAAAGGAAGGGGGGGTTAGAATACCAAGGGGCTTCCCAAGCCTCCCTTGGGGTGAGGTGGCCTCCTTCCTGCAACACTCATTAGACAGAGATCTACCTGCCTCTCCCTCCTCCAGACACAAGGAGAGAGAGGAACTGCTCTAGGCAGATCTAGACAGCCTACAGCATTCAAGGTGTTCCAGCAGACCCATGGGCTATAGGTAAAAGGCTGCTCAAGCTTCAGCCCAGCAAGCCAGGGACTGAAGCAGCCCTCCTTCCTCCTGGCCATCTGTGGACTCACAGCCTTCCAGGGAAGGGCTCCTATCACTGCCCTCTGACCCCCAGGAGACCTCTGGGTACTGCTGTCCAACTCTGCTTCTGCCAGGCAGCCCTGGGGTTGCATCATATTAATTCGACACAGGGCCAGAAGTTCCTGCCCACCCCTTTCTGAAGGGCTGCTTTGTGTTTCTTGCTTACCAAGAAAGAAAACTGTTTTAGCAGCTGAATGACACTGCTCCCAGTCTTTAAAAGAACCACAAAGCCCAAAGCCACCCGGCACACCCATGCCCCTCCATCATGAATGAGTGCCTGTGTGCATGAGCAGCAGGATTGACCTGCAAACTCTAAGCTCAGAGACTTCCAATCCTTTGCTGGACACCTCACACAACTCATGCTATGTCTCAGAAGCATGTGTGCCAGCTCCTGGCTATGTCTAGCTGTGCAGTTACTATGGCTTGCTACTATAGACCTCCCACAGCCTCCTATGCCTGGAGATTTGTAATGTCTAGTGAATCTTTCCTACTTGTCCATTTGGGGCCTCAGTAGGCAAGTTGACTGTGACCAGACACAGTGGCACACATCTATAATCAACTCTAAATGCTGACGCAGGAGGATAATAAATTTGAAGCCAGCCTGAGCTATATGGCAAGACCCTGTTGAGAAAAGAGAAAGGAGAGGAAAGAAGAGAAGGAGAGAGAGGAAGAGGGAGAGAGGAAGAGAGAAACAAAAAAAGAATTAAGAAGACATATCCTTGTTGGTGGCCTCTGATATACCAGAAACCCAGCATGCTGCACCCATGGGCCAAGGGAAGAAAACTACAGGGGTTTGGTGGGGGTGAGGGTGGCAGGTGATGGGAGGAGATTCACTCTTTTGAAGCAGCTGACCACCTGGAGCAGTCTCCCCCATCTCCCACCCCATCCCCTCAAGGTCATTGGCAACCTATCACCAGATTACAGAAGCCCGGGACTCGGTGGGGTCAGTAGGAAGCAGAGCACAGACTAGGGCTCAAGACACAAGGTGTGGTGTGGCCGCTTGTCTATGCTCCCAGCACTTGGGAACTAGAGGCAAGAGGATCAGGAATTTGAGGTCATACTCAACTATAGCTGGAGGCCACCCTGGGCTACACAATGAGACCAAACTGAAAAGAGAGAATAATAAAGAGAGGGGAAGCACCTCCACAGGCTGACTCAAAACAGCCACATGAAGTCTAGGTTGAAGTCAGGGGTCTCCCAGCACATGTAGCAGGTGGGCAAAGTATTCATCACGATTCGATAGTAATGGGGGCTTCAATCGATTTCAAGCTTCACTAATGAAATTATAATGCTGCCAGGCATGTTGCATGTATCTGTAGTGCCAGTTATGTGAGGAGCTGAGGGAAAAAAAATGCCTTGTAATCTGCTAATCTGTTAAGTCAGAAACAGTCACTGTGGATTTGGATATTTTTTCTTTTGAGGCAGCATCCTACTCTGTAGCCCAGGCTTGCCTGTAGCTCACTACGTAGCTCAAGCTGGCCTCAAACGTGTGATACTTCTACCTCAGCCTACCAGATGCCAGCATTATAGATGTGAGTACCATGGCTGGGTTGCTATTGACATTTTGTTAGGGCTTGATCTGTGTGTCAGTGGGCATGTGTCAACAAAAAATGGGATAACACAGTATCTTGTTTTATTTTTTCTCCTTATTGCTTATCTACATTGCCTAAATTCACCAGGAACATGAATAACCTTGTTTAAAAAAAAAAAAAAAAACAACAAAAAAAAAAAAAAAACAACAACACTCTTTTAAAAAAAAATTTGAGTAAAGATACAATTTCTCTACCTTCCCAGCTTCCAGGCAGAATCTTCCAGCTGGTAAGTGCTGTTAGGTCTCCCCTCTGGGACCTATTTCATTCAAGGCTCAACCCAGCAGATACAAATGGCCACTGCTCGCCTCGCTGATACCCTTGAAAACCCAAGCATGGACCTGAACCTGCAGCCACACCATGGACTGCTTAGCCAGAGCTAGGGGACCCAAAGGAAAGCCTTCAAAAGTAGCAACATCTTGCCCCTCATAAACTGAGTCTTCAGAAATAAGAACTATGAGAAAGTTACCACCATTGAGGAACTGATGAAGGCTTGAGGCCAGTCAAAGCTGCCTTGAGCCCCTAATGTGGGATCTTTGCCAGGTGCCTCCATGTGGCTTGTTACTCATCCATCTACACCCCACCCCCACCCCCACCCCCACAGCCCTTTGAAACAAGATCTGATGCAACCCAGACTGACTTCAAACTCCTTATGTAGTCAAAAATGACCATGCCTTCACCTTCTGAGTGCTAGGATCAGTCATCCAACGCTCTGTGTGTGCTCGGCAAGAACTTTCCAGCTAAGCTCCATCCCTGCTTGTTGAGTCCCCTTTCACCCACCGTTCTCCTACCCAAGATAGCAGGCAGTCTGGAAAGGCTGGCTCAGCCACACAAGCAAAGCCAGCATGGCATGGGACAAGAGTGCTGGAAGCATGGAGACCTCAGAGAACATGACAAACAGCTGGAAGGAATGTCCCAACTTGTCTAACACCCATTTCCCTTGCCTCTAAATTAAGTGGGTTGGAGTAGATGTCTAAACTCCATGCCTCTGGCCAGCTCATCTGTCCAGAGCATCCTCTAAGATACTGTCTTAAGAAACAGAGCTAACAGCCGGGCGGTGGTGGCACACACCTTTAGTCCCAGCACTCGGGAGGCAGAGCCAGATGAATCTCTGTGAGTTTGAGGCCAGTCTGTTCTACAGAGCGAGATCCAGGACAGGCACCAAAACAACACAAAGAAACCCTGTCTCCAAAAAAAACAAAAAAATGGAAAAAAGAAAAGAAAAAAGAAACAGAGTTAACATTACACTTGGAGGTAGCAAACTGCTTTCTCTGAGGACCATTGCTTACCGGGGCAACACTTATGGTTCTACAGTCCAACTCAGCCAGTGTGTCCCCATCTTCCCATCCCCAATATCACAGCTGAGTAAATGTCCTAGATCACCTCCTCCCTTCCCCTTCCAGATACACTGCCTGGAGACTGTTTGCTGATGGGTCAACCCGTCAAAAACAACCAACAGCTTCCTGTCTCCCAGAGAACTTGGTGGAACTCGTCAGTCAGTACCCAAACCTCACCTTCAAGAACCCTGTGTTAACATAGGCTTCCTATCTCTAACCACTGCTTACTCGCCACCTTGATGAAGCCTTCCCAACACTCCTTGGTTCCACCAGCTGTCCCACTGATGTCCTCCACCTCCTATTTTCTGAGCTTCTATTTATACCACCCCACCCCCTGCCCTATCACTCCAGATAAAACAAGTGGCTTCAACCAGATGGCTGAGCACACAAATACGATGTCATCCTGGCTTCTTTTCTGTATCCCCTCAGGACCTGCTATCTACACACACAGATATGAAGGGATATCTGACTGCCCATCGTGCCCAGACCACACCCTCACTGCAGGAGTACTCACCTCCCTGGATGTGGCCCAGTCCCTGACCTACGATGACTGGCAGCTAGTGTAAAGCACACAGATCTGAGGGCAGATCTTGGCTCCACCACTTAGAGCAACATATTCCTTCATCTCCCAAAGATGAATGGAGATAAGGCAAGGTGTCCAGCCTCTAGCACACATGAAGGAAAACCTTCCACTCCCTTCTGCCATCCACCAAAGCCCCTAGGCTTGAGTGTTGCACACACACACACACACACACACACACACACACACACACACACACACACACAGAAAACCGGTTGGACAGCAGGCACACCTCATCCCCTGGCTGCCAGTTGGCTCCTAATGCAGAAGAAAACAAAGCCTGACTTTACTCCTGCCCACTCAAGCAAGGTTTAGAAGAAGTCTTTGTTAACACTGGGGCTTAAAGGCCTCTTTATGGGCCAGACACTGACTGTGTTTACAAGAGGGAGGCGAAGTCAACCTAGAGTTCAGCATAAGCTAGTGCTGAACTGGGCCTTCCCTCCATAGTTCTCAATTAAATTTGGCACTAGTTAGCAGCCACCAATCCCTGTTCCTTGAGGAAAATGAGGGGTGGTGCATGGAGGCCCCAACACTCCATAGAAATCAGACATAAAACAGTCAGCACCAGTGACACAGAAGTTACACAGGCTGAAGAAACACTCACTCGGTGAAGCACTTGTCTTGGAAGCAGGAGACCTGAGTTTGATCCACAAAACTCACATTAAAAACAAGACAGGCAGGTGGCATGCAACGTACCCAGCATTAAAGAGCTAGAGACAGGCAGATCCCTGGGTTCACTGGCCAACCAGTCTAGCCTATTGGACAAGTCCCAAGGCAATAGGGGACCCTGTCTCAAAATAAACAAATAATAAAAATTTAAAAATAAGGTGAACTGCACCTGAAGAAGAATGATGCCTGAGATTCTTCTCTGGCCTCCATACACACGTGCACACACTCGCATACATCTGTGCCCACCTGTCTTCTTCTGTGCATTCCCTGTTCTCACTTCAGGCCAGAATGCGTTTAATTTAGATAGTCACATGTGGTGTCAAAACCCTGTAATCCCAGCATTTGAGAAACTGAGGCAGAGATATTGCACATTCTGGGCCAGCATAGACGAGCAAAATCCTGTCTCAAAACAAAACCAAAACCCATGGGATTAGAAAGATAGATTGATAGTTAAAAGCACAGGCTGCTCTTGCAGGGGATCTGGGTTGAGTTCCCAGCACCCACATATCAGCTCACAACTGCCTGTAACTACAGTTCCAGGGGATCTGAGACCTCTTCTGACCTCTGCAGGCACCAGGATTCCTCACGGTACACATCCATCCATCCATCCATCCATCCATCCATCCATCCATCCATCCAACCAACCAACCAACCATACATACATACATAGAAGCAAAATACTCATACACATAAAATAAACACACACACACACACACACACACACACACACCAGCCTAGCAGTTGTCTAGCAGGTCTCCCTGCCATTGTGTGGCCATCAGAATAAGATTTTCAATGTATCACCATGTGCTACATGGGCCTTGGTCATTCTGTTCCACCCATAGACTGGTCCCAGGGCAGCCCATTCCCCACATGCCCCACAACCTCCACCCCTCTTTCCACAGCCTGTTTGCTGTGAGCATCCCCCTCCATTTATGACTTACTTGAGAGTCTCCTCCAGGATGCCGCACTGACCTCTCAGAGCTAAGTACCACAGCCCCCTCTTCATGCCTCTATCAAAGCACTCAGCAAACTGTAGTGTGTTTCCGTCCACTTACACTACCCTCTCCCATTGTCATCTCTGGGCTTCAAGACAGAAGAGACCATATTCTAGTCATCCTTAGGTTCATAGCTGTTGCACCCAGTGTGACTGACCCAGATAAAGACAAATCTTCCAGAATGCATGATCCTTAACTCCTGAAGCCACCTGTGGGAGGCAGGCACAGCTATACGAGTCCTCCATTTCATGGGTACAGAAGTGGAGGCCCAACTGCTCAAGGTCAGTGTTAGTCGCTAACAACACGGATGATGCCCGGCTCTCCTATAATCAGAACCCAGGTGGCGGGAACTATGCCCATGGTCACAGCTCCCTGGCCACTCACCCACACTCCCCTCTTACCTTCCTCGGGCCCCTCACCACGGCTGTTGTTTCCAATAGGAGCCGCTTTCAAGATAATCTTTGAGAATTTGGCCCCATAAAGCCAGCAATCTAGAAGAGTCACTTCCTAACCCTGAGCAGAGACTTCCCCTGGCTGTTTGGCGTGAAGTGTTTCCCCTCATTTGGCTACTTGGCAGCCCATTCACAGCAGACAGACCTCCAGCAGCACACAGGTATGTGCACACAGGCCAGATCCCCACATCTGAGGCCACCCTGTGTCTGTCACTGTAAGAGGTGTACCCAGAGGCTGAGAAACAAGAGGTTCTGCCATAAACAGTGGAAGGAGGTAAAGGTGGCTATGAAATATAGTAACACCAATCACCACAGGAACGGCAGGACCACGGCCTGTGTGAGACCTCACTCACACCCTGAACATTCTCAACTACTGGTTCCCCTAAAGAAACTCAGTCTAGTTAAGCCTAAGAGAGAATAAAATCCAAACAGAAACTTCCAAACTTGGTCTTTGGAAGAACCAGGGTGGCAAGAGGCTTGTATCTGCGGGGCTCTCCTTGCAGCTAGACACGGGTTGCCATTCTCTGAACACAGGAGCTTAACTTGGGGCCCACTGTTGTTAAGCATGTCTAGGGGCCACAGGGCACAGTGGAGACAGGATGCAAAGATTTCATTCCACAGACAGAGCCTGGCAAGTGGGCTTTTGTACAGATGAGTCCGATGGGGATGATGGTAAGGGGACAAGCCTGGCAGATGGCAGGTTGAGCATGCGTCTGGAAAAAAGCTGTTCTTTGAGACATGTGTGTTCTTATTTGGTTTGCGCTTAGGATAACAAGGATGAAAAATGAGCAAAATAGAGCCACATGACAAAGGGTCTCAGTCTCTAAATGAGAGTCTTGAGCGTGAAGTAGGTCTTCAATAAATATGTTTGGAGTACTCAGCATGCAGTAGGTCTTCAATAAATGCAAGTTTCATGTACTCAGTATGCAGTAGGTCTTCAATAAATGCAAGTTTCATGTACTCAGCATGCAGTAAGTCTTCAATAAATGCAAGTTTCATGTACTCAGCATGCAGTAGGTCTTCAATAAATGCAAGTTTCGTGTACTTGGCATGCAGTGGGCCTTTAACAAAAGGAGTTCTTATGCAGAGAGGTCAATGAGACACCCTGAAACAGTCTGAGTCAAGGAAACAATGAAATCAAATTTGCATTCTGGTAGGAATGTTGTGCTTGTCCTCGGTGCTCTGGAGCTCCTGAGGTAAATGAAATGTTGGCAACACTAAAATGGCATAGGGAGAAAAGAAATGCAGCTATAGAGTTTACTGGAGTCCAGGAATTATCCTCAGAATTTTCTGTTAAACTTCTTTAATCCTCATAATAATCCTGCGGTATGCATGGGGGGATGACACATATTTGTGTGCGCATGTACATGTAAAGGCTAGGAGCTAGGACAGAATGTCAAGTGTCTTCAATCACTCTCTACCTTTTTTTTTTTTTTTTTAATTTCTTTTGTGTGTGTGTTTGTTTTTTGTTTTGGCATTTTGAGACAGGGTTTCTCTGTGTAACAGCTCTGACTGTCCTGGAACTTGCTTTGTAGACCAGGCTGGCCTCAAACTCACAGAGATCCATCTGCCTCTGCCTCCTGAGTGCCGGGATTAAAGGCATGCACCACCACCGCCTGGCTCCACCTTATTTTTTGAGGCAAGGTCTCTCGCTGAACCTGAAGTTCACCAGTTCTGCTAGATTGACAACTAGCTAGCAAACTGAGATTCACCTGCCCTACATGCTCAGTGTTGGGACTACAAGCATACAACCCAGGGCACCCTGCTTTTTCAAAGAGTTCTAGGGGATCGAACTCAGGCCCTCATGCTTGCACGGCATGCACTTCAATGAGCATCTCCCCAGCCCATGGGAGACATGTCCTTCTACATAATTTACAAATGAGGAGGAAACTGAGGCATAGGGTTTAGCTGAGAAATGTTGGCACCAGGATTCCAACCTAGTCCATTTAACTTTCAAGCCAGCCAGGGCACAGGGATGTCACTAGTACCCCTTGGCCCTCGGACCTTAGCCTTTCTCTTACCGCTCTGGAACACAAGCCAGCCCGGGCTGGGAAGGGAACGAGGGGGCTGCAATAACTTGGCTCTGAAGCTGCAAAGACAAAATGAATGGGCGAGGAGTGGGCCACCAGATCCCCACAGATCTCAGGGTGGAAAGTGCTCAATTAAAATGCATTTGTTCAGAGCCCAGCCTCAGCCGTTCAACAGAGCCACCATTGTCCATCTCAACTGCCGCTGCCCACAGCCTGTCGTCATGGAGCCGGAATGTGGGGTCTTGGCCCTCTCCGACGGCACCAGAAATGCTGCTCTGTTTACCCACGTTGCCCTTATTTAAAAACAAAACAAAAGGCCCTACTCCACCCTCGGCCCTTCAGCGTCATGGCACCGGGGAAGGACAGGCGCTGCTAGGCAGACACTCCATACGACAGTGGGGTGAGGCCAGGCTGAGAGAAGAGTCTCAGTGACCCAACCAGGCCTCCCTCGTGATATTGGGAAAGGGCTCTGAGGAACCAAACAGAAATCTGTGAAGCCTTGGAAAGGCCCCAAGCCCCTTTAGAAAATCTTTATGTCCAAAGAATTTGGAATGTTTGGCCAAGGGCTCAAGTCCAGGCTCCTATTAATGCAAACTCTCTGCCTACATCAAAGAACCTGCAGAGCAGACGGGCTTGTGTGTCCAGCCAAGTAAGGGGCAGAAGGCCGGCCAGCCAGGGCCACAGAACCCAGGAAAAGGTTGCTCCAGAGGCAAGGGTCTCGAGTCCTGCTCACTCACACCGAGTACAGAAACAGAATGTCCACATCCAACATGCTGGCCTGTCCTGACTTTATGTGTACAGGTTCCAAGGACAGGTTTAATCAGTAACGCCATCCGGAGTAGGAAGAAAAGAGGGGGCCCTTGGAAACCCAGAGCCCTTTATGGGTGAGACCCATGGCGGTGGTGCCCAAACAAAGGGCTCTAAAACCTACTCTCCCAGGCAGGCTGCTGACTTCAGGCCCACAGGGCAGAAGAGGGAGCCCATGCGCTCTGGGCCACCTGTTACCTCTCAGCCTCACCCCTCCCTGCCCCAACACTCACACACAGGCACGAGCATAAGCTCGACAGCACCAGTGATGCTCAACCACCTTGAACTGCAGGATTCTGCATCCCTGAAAGATGTGGTATTGCCTCTTGGCCCCCCATGCTTCAAGAAGATTCCCTTGCCTCCCACCCAGGGTGTTGCTCCAAGTAACACAGCAAGAAGCGAACAAAGCTTCTTGGGAAAGTCTCCCCTAAAGGAGCTGGGGGTAAGTAAAGAAGATGGAGAGAGACTGTTTAAGAACTAAAAGCAAGGGATGCTGGGGAGATTGCTCAGTGGTTAAGAGCACTGGCTGTTCTTCCACAAGACCTAGATTCTATTCCCCACACCCAGATGCATGCCATCTCCTTAGAGGCCTCCCTCAAGTCCTCTCTCCCAAGCGCCGCCCTCCTGGCTCCCCAACCCCCACCTCACACACCTGCACTCCTCCAACCATACATTGTAACCATTTGATTTATCCTCTTTCTCTCCACTACAATGAGCAGAGTTGGTGGATTACTACACTGTCCCAGCCCGACCTCTGCAACAATGCCTGGCAGCCCCAGGAAGTCAATAAAGCTGTCAGTGGACCAATGACCTGTACGGAAGGCATTCTTCCTAGATGCTGATTCCAAATGGAAACTGAAACTCAGAAAGGGCCAGGGACACAAAGAATGAGGACCTGTTTGTATGAAAACACCGAGGTGGGCTTGCCTAGTATGCATGACACCCTGGGTTTGAGTCCTAGCACCATGTGAACTGGTATATTGGTATGCACCTGTAACCCTAACCATCCAAGAGGTAGAAAGAAGTTCAAGGTTAAGGCTAGTCTGGGATACATGGAACCTTGCTCTTCCCCTCAAAAAGGCCACAGTGAAACCTACTTACTTATATTTTAAAGAAAAAATAATTCTAGCTAGACGAATGGTGCACACCTTTAATCCCAGCACTTATGAGACAGAGGCAGGCAGATCTCTGTGAGTTTGAGACTAGCATGGTCTATATAGCCAAGATCCAGACCAGCCAGGGTTACATAATAAGACTCTCTCTCAGATATATACATATATCCATATCTATATATAGGTATCTATATCTACATAGATATAGATATATATGGAGAGAGAGATTAATTCTAAGAAGAAATAGGCTCCTCAGGCAGATGCCTCATCCATCATGGAAAGCCAGTCCTTGCCCAAAGCTGGTTGGCACACAGCAGGAGCTTTGAATAAGCCAGCCAGCCACCCCTAGGCACCTGCTATGTCCTTATACTGTGATTTCTTTACACCCTGCTTATGTAGTACCTTTCACGCTTACTGACATGTGGGAGAAGAGCAGAAATCTTAACATACAAAATGGAGAAAAACCAACAGAAGGAGAAATGCAGCTACAAAGTCATCCTACAAAGCAAGCCAGTTCTCAGACACCACTGCAGTGCCCAGGAGGAGCAGGAGGGTGGGGGTAGGGGTGCGACAAAGTGTAGCCCTCGGCGCCCTTGTAGGATGCTGCCAAACCAGCAAGGGGAGATGCTGACAGGGATCCCCAAGACAAGCAGGGGCCAGGAGGAAGTCAGGAAAACCCTCAGGAGTCCTTCACTGTGTACATCACTTTCCCTCTGAACACACTAGGCAAGTGCAGTGGAGGAACCTGGCTAGAGGCCCAGCTGTCACCAGCGACATGAGTAACCTTGGGCAGGTGAGCTCACTGCCCAGGCTTAGTTGTACCTATAAACACCGGGAGATCCCCCAGGTAATACTTCCTAGAAAGGCTCCAATCAGGTACTCAAGGCTTTCAGAAAGTACCTACTGTGTGCTCAGATTTGAACCAAGTAGAACTCCCCAGCAGGTACCACAGGAGCTGGGGGAGAGGAGAGCACTATCACATACACCACTAGCCAGTCGCTCTGCCAGGGAGGATCGGGAGGAAGGAGGAGCTGGTGTGCAATCCATCAAATTAATTGCCTCAAATGGGAAACTTAGTGGCCTCCTCCACCCTCCTCTGTATGCTCTAATCTCTCCAGGCCCTACTGTCCAGGAAAAGAATATGAGAGCTGGAAACTGCTCAGCCTTCTGTGTTCAGGGTCCATTCTTTGGAAAAACCTCAGGCACCACCAGGCAGTCACCCAAGCAAAAAAGTTTCCTAGTTGGTGGCTGGCTCAGGCCTGCCTCCACCCGCCTCCACCTACCCACCACCAGAAACCAGCAGAGAAACCTTGGTCTCCCCTTTGGCCTTTAACCTTGCAAAGTAGACCTGTCCAACCAGCCCTTTGGTAAACAAGACTGTTGCTTCCTCTACCCTTTCCGCCCAAGACTGAATGGCCTGGTGGGGTGGACCAGGAAAGGCTGGGGCTGACCAGGCCGGGACAGGGGTTACCTTATAGATAGATGGGTGTGGTGCAAACAGCCCAGGCTGAAGACAGGTTCTAACTGGAGCAGATCCAGCCCTTCTGGGAAGCCACCTGCCCCTCTCTGGCCCTCAGGCTCATATAAAGAATGAAGAGAATGTGAAACCGCCTCCAGGAACCTCTCTGCTGTTTATGACCAGGTTTGACCAGAGCACTCTAGTAAATCTGACCTTTAGACACCCGAGGGATGCAAACACTGGGTGGGAAGCAGAAGGGGCCCTCTCCCACACCTTGGGAGGTTCCATGCCAGCTCCAGTGTCTTCTCTTTCCCAGATTATTCTACCCTGTGACCCCTTGACTTCCCAGATCTTTGATTCTGTGATAACCTTTGCCCCTTCCCTGCATGACAAAGTTCTGAGACACATTCACACAGAACTTCCTGGGTAAAGGCTTCCTGGTTTTCCCTCCCAACCTAACCCCAGTCTCTCCTGCCTCCTACCCTCAGCTGACTTCGGGAGCAGATTCCCTCACCTACTGAAAAGTCACAAGTGAGTAATCCCAGGGGGCCATTGAGGAAGAAGGATCAAGGGTCCAAACCCAAAGTCAGCTAGTGAGTGTGAGGCCAGCCTGAGCTGTATGAGATTAAGTCTACAAAGACAGAACAAAACCAAATAACAATAAAGGTCATCACAATACATCTCTAAGGTCTTTGACCAAGCCCTGAGGTAATGGGCATGAGCTAAACTTATAGAGGACCTGGGACCACTTATCTGGGGCCTGTGTCTGTCTGTGCCTGCTCACCTTGGCAAAGTCTTTCCCAGTCACTATGGGCTTTCCTAAGAGTTCACACAGCTCCAGGAGACAATGCCAAGGCTCAAAGCCAAGACTTCTGACTCTGGCTCTAGCCCAGCATGTTCCCTCACACGTAATCTGGCTACTCTAGGAAGCTATGAGATCTGAGCTTGAAGAAATGCTCTAAATCCTCTCCTGAGGACCCTAAAGAAGCCACAGCCCAAGCAGAAGTGGGACAGTGACACTCAGGGACTCTGAACAGAACAGCAGCAGAGGGCATTTACAACCTGTAGCCTCCACCCCATCCTTGATAAGCTCTGCTGACAGCAAATTCATGCATGGCCCTGGCAGGCCCAGAACTCAGCATGTTGAAAGAGAAAAATAGAAACAAACCACCCAAACTACATCCATAGTAACCAAACTCTTTCTTCCTCTAGACCCCATAAAAGAAGGCCCAGGCTTCTGACTCCACAGCCAGCTGCTCTTTGATGGCACATTCCTCCCTGACCTGTACAATTCACTGAAAAGTACTCTTGTTACTTATAAAGTCCACATGCATCCTCTGTCTCTTATGCCCTAGATGCTCAATCATATCACCTAGACACAGCACAGCCACTTACAGGAACACACAAAAGCACAGTTGGGACCATCTGTGACCTCAAGAATGTATAGGGCCCTAGAACTCACTGGGTACAGAACACTAGTTAGTAGGCCACCCTGCCTTACTCCCCTGTGGTTGGTCATTTGTGCACAAGCAAAACAGCAACGTCTGTTTGCAGAAAGTACTCCCAACGCACACACACACACACACACAGACACACAGACACACACACACACAGACACACACACACACACACACACACACACACACACACACACACACGGGATGACTAGAAGTCGGCACAGATCTCAACAAGGGTTCTGTATGACGCCCAGACTACAGAGGCCTCTCTAGGGACTCAATCCATTCCTCTGCCGAGTGCTAGGAGGAGGGAAGGGCAGGAGGTGGCAGAGGAAGTGCAGAGGAAGGTACTGGCCTGTGAGTGAAGGTGAGGACAGCTGTTATGTTGCCAGGAGTCAGGCTTTAACTAGGCCACCCCTAGGACAAGCACACTACCCCTCTCTATCTCTGTCCTTTCTATTTTTAAGACAGAAGTGCTGCCAAGCAAGGTATATGTTACCAGCTTTCTGCTTCCGAGGCCTCACCTGCCAGGCACAGCCTCACACACACACCACCTACTTCCACTAGCCCCACCCTGTGGGTGTCAGCATGAGCTGTCTTAGAATGACAACCACCTTCCACACTCCCTACATCCCTCATAGTCCATGTTCCTCCAGGGGCAGGCCTGGTCACACCCCTGCTAGAGCCCTTCCAGGGAGCCTCACGATGCACAGGATGCAGCTACAACTCCTCTAAGTGACCAACTTTGCAGTCTCCACTCTCCCGTGTCACCAGTATGACATGCTTCATGTGGCTCAACCCAACCTTCATCCCCTTCCTCCAACATCCAAGATCCCAAAAAGCCCCTACATACTTAAGATCAATCTGGAGGCTTGACCAGCATCCCAAGCCTTCCCTAACCTGCCCTCTGCCACCAAAGTCCCCAGGTTCCCCTTATGAAATCACTTGCATGGTGTCCTCTAGTTGGTGACACAGCTGTGTCCCATCTAGCCCAGGGTTGGGGCTCCTTGGGCACACCAGTGGTGCTGTGAATCATTAACCCGGTGCTTGCTATGTATGTTCCAGAAGTTTCTGGGAGCACTCATATAGCAGTGAACAACCCACACATAACATCTACCTTGAACTGACCTTCTAGTACTAATAAAGAGCCAGAACACACAAATAGTTTCTATACTCAAGATGCTCCTGAGTATGCCACATTAGCTCATTTAAACCCCACCACATTTATCATTATTGCTATTTCACACAGGAGGAAGCCGAGGCCCCAGAATATATACCTGATCACACCAAAAGCCAGGAAGTAGCAGGGCCGGGCCTCACACACAGACAACCCTGCATCAGAACCTGTGTTCCTAACCTCTGTCCAATGATGCTTACTCTTCTCATTTAGATGCTCACAGTGCCCGGGCCTGAGCCTTACACACATCAAGGGCTCAGTGAAAGTGTATCTCATGAAGAGACCTGTAATGACAAATGCTGGATCAGTCCTCACTGCCACCTCTGCTGGAGACCCAAAGCTTCCCCGACTAGTCAGCCTGTTCCTTCCTAGACACTTCCCTCCATGCAGCACCCACACTTTTTACCCTGGGACCTCACCACACACCTTCTGTCCATCCCTTCACCTGAAGCTGAATGAATACCTTGCTACCTTACCAGCTACCTGGACACTTAGTAGAGGCACAGCAAAGGTGGATAAAGAAATGCTAAACCGAGTTCAAACCTCCCCTCTAACCTCCCCCATTACCCCTGCCATGGGAAGGAAGGCAGGGCTCAGGTAAGACATGACTTGTGCTACAAATTATGCTCAGATTGCCTCTACAAGTGGTAACAGCCAAGGTCACAACTAGGATGCAGCCCTGGACACAGGACCTTTTTATCTGCTTGGTTAAACCTGACAGGACAACTGATGCTCTTGTCTAGAAAATGCCCATCACTAAGACGCTGAACTGGCTGGACAAGACATCCAGGTAATCTCTGGATATCAGAGGATAGGAGGCCTGTGGGATCCAAGCCAAGCAACTGAGGAATCTCCCACATACATCTGGGGCAGCACAATTACTAGGGGATAAACCACCTGTGTATACAAATAAGTGCCAAGTGTACTAAACAATACTGCTGTGTTCTGGGCATTAATACCCCACATTCTTTTGTTGTTGCCTTTGGGGGCCATATTTTGTTTAATTTTCTTGAGACAAGGTGTTACTATGTTTCCCAAGGAAGTCTTAAACTCACAATCCTTCTGATTCAGCCTTCCAAGAGAACATTAACACCCTTGGCCATATCATCCTTATTTTTTGTTTTGTTTTTAAGATTTACTTATTTACTATGTATAAAGTGTTCTGCCTGCACACCAGAAGAGGGCACCAGATCTCATTACAGATGGTTGTGAGCCACCATGTGGTTACTGGGAATTGAACTCAGGACCTCTGGAAGAACAGAAATAAGAACAAGGATCTGCTTATTTCTGCTTCCCCAGTACTAGGTTTAGGTTTGTTCCACCATACTCAACCTTTTCTGTGGGCGCTGGGTATAGAACTCAGATCTAAATGCCTGCATAGCACATACTTACTGCCTTAGCTCTGTCCCCAGAGCCATCTTGTGTGTGTGTTTTGACAGGGTCTTACTGTGTAGCCCTGGAACTCATATGTAGACAGGCTGGCCCCGAACTCTCAGAGATCTGCCACAGCTGGGATTAAAGGGGTGCACCAGTATGCTGGCCTTTTTAAAAAGACAGGTTTTCACTCCATAGTCCAGGAGCTATAGTCAAGCTGTCTTGGAACTCATGGCAGTCCACCTGCTTCAGCTACTGAATGCTGGGATTCTAGGTGTGAGCCACGATGCCAGGCTCATTTTCATTCATTCATATTCATACTCCCCACAGCCCTCCTGTCTTAGGTAGAGCTGCTCATGCTGAGGCAAGCCACCATGACCGGAGAGCAAGCTGGGGAGGAAAACGTTATTGGCTTACACTTTGAAGCACTGTTCATCATCGAAGGAAGTCAGGACAGCAACTCAAACAGGGCAGGATCCTGGAGGAGGCAGGAGCTGATGCAGAGGCCATGGAGGCGTGCTGCTTACTAGCTTGCTTCCCATGACCTGTTCAGCCTGTTTTCTTTCTTTCATTTTCTATTTTATTTTATTATTATTTTATTTATTTATTTGGTTTTTTGAGACAGAGTTTCTTTGTGTAGCCCTGGCTGCCCTGGAACTTGCTTTGTAGACCAGGCTGGCCTTGAACTCGGAGATCCACCTGCCTCTACTTCCCAAGTGTTGGGATTAAAGGTGTGCTCCCCCACTGCCCAGCTCAGCATGCTTGCTTATAGAACGCAGGACCACCAGCCCAAGGGTGGCATCACCCACAATGGGCTGGGCCCTCTCCATCAATCACTAATTAAGAAAAAGCCTTACAGTTGGATCTTATGGAGGCATTTCCTCAATCGAGGTTCTCTCCATTCAGATAACTCTAGCTTGTGTCAAGCTGACATAAGACCAGCCAACATACCTGCTTCCTCCCTTTCTCTTATATGTAGCGCTGGCTAGCCTGGAACTGTCTATGGAGACCAGGCTGTCCTTGAACTCATAAAGGTTTGCCGGCTTCTTCTGTCTCTGAGGTTAAAAGCTTATGTCACCACGACTGGTTTGCCTCAAGTTCTTGACTTTCTTCTTCCTGGTGGGTGCCTCAGTCTCCCTTTCCTGTCTCTCTGAGCTGATGTGGTGCCCTGGGCTTCTGTTGTTTGCTTCACTGTAGCACTCCTTCCCAGTGGAAAGTCTGCTGGGCCTGGTGTGTGCTCAGATGGGAGAGGAGGGACCAGAGTGCCTGCTCAGAGTGCCTGCTCCCCTGTACCAGGGGCCGCAGCCCGACATGGCCTTACACCAGCTTCAGCCTGCCTACTCTAGACTTCAGGTAGCGTGGCTGCGGGGTCAGGAGAGAGCACCTGGGCTCTGGAACTTGGGTGAGTTATTAAGCCTCTGTAAAATGGGGTGAATGGTGGTATCTTTCACAAGAATCGTTTGCCTTGATTAAACAAGGATAATATGGGGCTGGAGAGATAGCTCAGAGGTTGAGATCAGCATAAGCAGCAGGCCAAGTCCAATGAAATTCTATCTCAAAATAAAACAGTGGATGACCTGAGAAACAACACCCAAGGTTGGCCTCTAACCTCCACACCCAAGTGCACACACAAGCATGCATAACCTCCCATATGTATACCCCCACCCATGCATGCCCACCTACCCACAGATTCCAGGCCCTGCAGATGCCAACCTCAAGCTCAGCTAGGCCTCTGCCTGCTAAGCCTCTTCCCCATAAGAGGCGCATCAGAACCTGGGGGGGGCCCTGAGTTCCACCCCTGAGGCAGGACATTTCTGCTTTGACCCCATCACCAGCCCTTTGTCTATAGGTGTTAGGACAGGAAAGTCACCACCTTCTCCCTGCCTCACCCCACAGCCTTCCTCCCACAAGAAGTGTCCTTGGACAAGCTGCTGAGCAATGACCTCTGAAGTGACTCCCAAAGCCCAGTCACAGGTAGCAGGAAAGCTCTACATGAGGGCAGACCCTCCTCCTGGGGACACACTTTAGCTTTATTTTCTGTGTGTGTGTGTGTGTGTGTGTGTGTGTGTGTGTGTACATGTATGTATACACATGCAGAGGTCAGAGGACAACTTTGTAGAGAACGTTCTCTCCTTCCACCCTTCCGTGGGTTCCAGGAATCAGGCCTGGCTCATCAGGCCTGCATAGCAAGCAGCTTTACCCACCGAGTCATCTCGTGGGCCCATTATTTTTGAAATCCTATCCCCACTTCAGGTGGAGTTGGGGAAAGAGACTCCATCTCTACAGATAGCCAAAGCAACACACACGAACTAGGAAGGCTGTCTCCTCTTCCAGACCTTGTTCTTCTTGTGAGGACCTTCAGCCTGCCAGATATGGGAGAGGTGACCTAAACAGCTGGCAGCTTTCCGTACCCTTCACACCTGGCACTTGGCACATGACAGGCAGAAGGCAGCATGGCCAAGACCCCAGGCCTGCCTGGCCAGGCTCTGGCCCCCAGGGTAGCATAGTTCATGCCCTCTACAAAGCCAGCCATCTCTCCACACTCCCACAAAGCCCAGGAACTCATCCACTGCCCACCTGTCACGGGGAGAGGTGGCTCTGCCGCCGGAGTGGGGCTCTGCCCGGAAGCTCCCTCAACTAAAGGGCCCCAGTTTGTTCCTGAGTGGTATTCACCTCTGTCACCTTTTCCTTCTCTGCCAGGCCCTGTCCTCTCTAAGTGAACCTGTACAGTCTGAGAGTTTTCTCTGAAACAAATCGCCCCGGCCTCTGCAGTCCCGACTGTCAGGGCTTGGCGGAGGCAGGCCATGCAGGGAAAGGGCCGAGATGACACGAATAAAAGGCACCAATCCCTTGGCCTCCTTGTGCCGCCACGTGGGTCTGGAAACAGCAGTCAATCAGATAGTGATTAAAAGAGCTGTTTCTGTTAAGTCTGGTGTGCATGTCAGCGCAGAAAACATAGGTAAAATAAACCAATGCGTAGATATGTGCTGCAAGCCTGTAATCTCAACACCCAAGAGGTAGAGGCAGGAGGATTGCCCACAAGTCCCAAGCCAGATCAATCTACATAGAGAGTTCCAAGCCAGCCACACTACATAGTAAGACTTTGTCTCAAAATAAAATAAGACAGGAACAAAACCCCACACAAAGACAAAACAAGTAAATTAGGACTTAAGAAAACCGACTGGCTTCTTGGGGTACCAGCCCTTCTACCCATCGTATAGCTCACTTTTAAGAACAAACTCTGAAAACTTCCTGCTTGTTCTAGGAGGCAGCCAGTACCAACAGCCCTCTCTTAAGATGCCAAGATCATCCTCAACACAGCATCACCTTCCAGCCTTGAGCACGTCCCACCCATGGTGCTTTCAGAGTAAAGGGTACACTGTGGGTTCTAATTTAAATATCTATTCTCAGAACTTGAAGCTAATTACTTTCCTCTCTCCCAAAGAATTAATGTCCTCTACATTTCAGAACCCATCTGGTGCCAAACACAGAAACACATCTACAGTCTCAGGTGAGGAGGGCTGGAAAAACCAAAGGCAGCCAGCCCAGAGAGGCCAGCTGAGCTCTCTCCAGCTCCTGCTCACACCTCAAAGAGAAAAAAAAATGTAATTATTCAAAGCTTACATAAATGGATGCAATTTTAGGTGCCACCAGTTCCATTTAAAAATGCATCCATGGGTACAGTGATTATAGATATTTAGCTCACAGCAGCCGTCTGTCTATTATTTTCTAAATCCCAGCTCAAAACGTGCTAAGAAAAACACTTTTCTGAGCATTCCCCTAGCCAGGCTAGGTAGGCGTTTCTCCTCCCTTTGAACCCTGACCATGGGCTCTGATCCTTCTTCCCATCTCAGCTCACAACGCCTTACTTACTCCCAACTCTAAGCCCACTCTCCTCCTTGGAAATAGCCTGTTTCTGGAGAGACAGGCCAAAGGTTAAATCAGCAAACCTACATATCTATTTGGCTGAACATTGACCCTGTACCTGACACTGTCCACGGGGAGCTGCTGCGGAGCTATTTGGGACACAGAGTCACAACCCTATTCCTGCCAGGATCCCCCAGGACCAGCTAAGAGATGACGAGAGCAGTATGGTACTGTCACTTACCATCACCACCATCTGCTGGCACACTTAGACTGCCACACAAGACAGTCATCCCTGGTTCTGAGTTGCAGTCTGCTTGCCCCTAGCCAGGCCTCCTCTGCCCTCAGAGAATCTTTAAGTACTTGTGGCTTCTGAGGTGAGAGACTACCACCTTCAGGAAGACATAGTCCCCACTTTATGGTCACCCTTAAGATCAACCAGATCGTTATGAGACCGGCAGCCTCATCTGGGCCGAGGTGAGAGTGGTAGAGTCCACCTCCGTGGAGGAAACAAGACCAGACTCCTGCTCCCAGAACTTCCTCTGAGGAAAAGCGTGGGCACTGACAGACAGCTGTACCCCACTGCCCCTCTAAGACCTTTCACCCAGCTCTGTCTGACTGATTGGGATGGATGAACTTCTGTCATGAAAGACACATGCCCTCAGGTCTACAATGTGCAGAGTACTGGGCATGGACCTGCAGCTAAGCTATCACTTTCCTTCTCAAATGACACCAGGAGGAACAGAGCATCACTGCCTGCAGATGCAGAAGCTGAAGCTAGATGTGGTTTTGCTTTCAGCACCATGAGAATCAGCTGCAGCACCTGGGCGGGTTCCCAGCTCTGCCCCCAGAGACTTAGAGCCACATTTTAGACTGAGGCTCTCGCTTGAGCACATCATTAAGTATGTCTAACACAGACACTAAAGTCACTGCCTACCCCCAAATGAGCAAGATGCTCTGCCCAATAGTCCAAGCAGGAACCCCAAGGAAGCCTTCCACGAGGGTAGCACAGAGAGCAGGGAGTGAAAAGCACATACCAACCCCGAGCCCAGGAAACCTGTTCATGCTCCCACTGGATAGACACGGCCACACAGCTCTTCCCAGATCAATAACTGCTCTTTGGTATTCAGCACCAATCATTTAGTGCTCAGCTTCCAATTACAGACAAGTCTCAATACAGAAGCACAGTTCTCAGTGAGGCATGCTGGCAAGCCTGCAGTCCCAGTACTTGGGAGGCTGAGATAGGAGGACTGCCATGAGTTCAAGGCTAGTCAGAACTACAAAATGAGATCCTGTCTAAACAACAAGAACGAAGAATGAAAAGAAAAAGCAAATAGGCACAAATCTTCCTCCCTAGCCAGGCCCCAGGAGACTTCCCCAAGAACAGAACACCAGCCCCTTCACCAACGCCACTGCACCTCTCCTAGCAAGGCACTTCCTCCACAGAACTAACAAAGCAGCAATGATAAGGTTAATTCTCAGCATGCACACTGCTCCAGCTAGTCCACGAAGCCACTACCCCCACTTTCTAGCTAAAGAAACGTGGACACAGGGACTGACGTGGCCCAAGCTAGAGACAGAATCAGGGTTTTGAGCCAGCACTCAGACTATAGCATCGCTGATTTGTTCTTTTTGAAACAGTGTTTCATGTAGCCCAGGCTAGCCTTGACCTTACTGTGTAACCAAGGATAACCTTGAACTTCTGGTCCTCCTGCCTTCACCTCCACAGTGCTAGGATTACAGATGTGTGCCACCCATGCCAGGTTTATGCAGCGCTTGGGGTCAAGCCCAAGGCTGCATTCGAACTGTGCAAGCACTGCACTAATCAAGCTGCATCCCCAGGCCAGCATCCTTGTTCTACAACCACTCAGACTCAGACCCAGCAAGGGGAGCCCCTTGGGCAATCCCCCCTCACCCCCGTTAGCCCTCTTTCCTGGAGCCAAGTTACCACTGGAGGCTTTGATCCAGGGCCCACCCAACACCTCCACTTCTCACACAGGTGCTGTGACCCACACCACCTGCTCCCCAGAACATGTCACCACTGGCCTGCTCCACAGCTGCCTGCCTTCCTCAGTCTTCCCCTGAAGGTCCCTCTTCTCAGGGTCCCACCCCCAACACCCAGACTGGAACCGGTCAGGGTCCTCTCTGCTCTTGCACTGGGCATTGCTGGAAGGGGGTATAATGTCCTCCATCTCTGTCCATAAGGCTCAGTGTGAAGAAAGACCCTCCAGCTTCACACCAGGTGACTGAATAGATGACTCCTTCACCAAAACCACCCAGCCTCTGGTTAAATTCTCTAATGAGGCACTCACCTCTTCACAGCTCAGAACAACTATGACCAACTCAGTTTACAAAAGGAGACAACACAAACATGGCAGTTTTGAGACCTTGTCTGGTCCTGGCCCACAGGAAGGCCAGGCAGCAATGGAATGGCCCTGGACACAGGATGGAAGAGTCCTCTACCTGCACTACATTCCTACGCGGTAGAGTGGGTTCCTGGGAGGCACGGGAGAGTGCATGTTAGCTCCAAGCTGTCAGGTCTAGATAGGAAATGCAGGAGAGCCCCTGAGACTGGCTGGGACTGGCTGGGGTGTGGACATGCTCTCTGGCAGGCCCTGAAAGACAGCCTGGCTCTTTAAGCAGGTTTAAGAGGCTCATCAGTTCCTAAGCTGGGTCAGTTGACATCTGGAGAGGAGGGAAAAGGAGAGGAAGAAAGGATTAAGGAGGGGGTGATAGTCCAGATGAAGAGAGCCACACACCCACACACTCACACATCCACACACTTCCTGAGCACCAGGGATCTACTCACAGCCTCACCTGCCTGAGGACCACAGCTCCACTCACTTTTTCCCCAGCGGAGTCTTTCTGAGGGAAGCCCAGGATGCTTCTGCTTTGAGATCCTCCGGAAAAGTGCAGAGAAGGAGTGGTGGAGACTGGAGCCAGGAGGTACCATGGGCCAGGGTAGAAACAACACTAAATTTGGAGCCAGGATGACTCAGGTTTAAGTCCCAACTGATGTTCTGGTCTCTTTAGCTCCCCACCTGTGCCTCAAATGCCCGAGCTGTACAAATGACAGCTGAAATGCCTGCCTCTTGAAGGAATGTGTGGCTAGCTGCAAAGCGTCAGACGTTGACACCTATGATCTGAAAAACACCAGACAATTTGTCTGTTCTCCAGGGGCCAAGGCTGATACCAGGTGGCTGCCCAGCTAAGGAGCAGCATTCATACAGCCTCCAAGAGTCTAGGAAGGAGACAGACCCCAGCCTTTCCACACCACCCTGGGCACTTGCAGCCTAGACCCCTGTGCCTAGGCAAGTACCTGTAACCTCAGGCAGCCTGGCCCTTTACAGACAAAAGGGCTGTTGAGGGTTTTTGCTTTAGGGTTCTTTGTGTGCTTGTTATTTAGTTAGATTGATTGTTTTGAGACAGGGTTTTGCTATGTAGGCCAGACTGAGCTCAAACTCACAGCGTTGATGCCCCTGCCTCAGCCTCCTGGGTGCTGGAAGTCCAGGCATGCACCAAAATGTCTGTCGTAATTAACTCTTTACTTGAAATAACTGCACGTGTATGTAAAAGCTGCAAGAGTAAAGGGGCTAGAAAGATGGTTTGCAGCTGAAGAACACCTGTTCTCCCAGAGGACCTAGGCTGGGTTCCTAGCACCCACAACCACCTGGAACTCCAGTTCCAGGGGATCCAACTCTCTTCTGACCTGCAGACAACAACATGTTGCACAATATAAAAAAAAATATTCACACACATTAAATAAATAAATAAATAAATAAAAGGGTTTTTTTTAGATTTATTTATTTATTTATTTATTTATTTATTTATTTATTTATTTATTTATTTTTTAAGACAGGTTTCTCTATGTCCCTCTATCTGAACTCACACTGTGACAGGCTGCTCAACTCACAATCTGCTGCTCTGCTCTGATGCTGATAAAGGTATGTGCCACCATATCTAGCTAAAAAAGATATTTTTTTAAGTTGCAAAATAACAATATAAAGTGTCCCCGGGTACCCCCACCCAGACTCAGCCACTGTTAACACTGTGTCCCATACTGTCATCATCCCTCCCTACCCCGTACACACAAACACACTTTCCCCCATAACCACTTAAGAGCAAACATTTCAGTATGCATTTCCCAGAACTAAAGACATCCTTTTAGTACTAAATGGCTTTCTAATTTTATCCATCCAAATGAATTTTGAGTTGAATTCTGCAGCTGACATGCTACTAACTCAGGCAGCCCGGTACCAGGCACATCAAGCTTCCCCTGGATTAGCCGGAGGCAGCCAGGACTCAGCACTCCTGCTCTCACCCCATCTCTGAGCTGTGTGAACGGCTGTACAAAAGCTCAAGCTGACCGGCCTTTATTCTGCAACAGACATGGGCCCTTTCCATTAAGCAATTCATGCAGGGCTGGAGGGATGGCTCAACGGTTAAGAGCATTGACTGCTCTTCCAGAGGACCCATGTACACCTGCACCCACATGACAGCTCACAACTGTCTGTAACTCGTTTCAGGGGACCTGACATCCATGGCAAAATACCAATGCATATAAAATAAAATAAATTCATTTAAAAAAAGTAATTCATGTAATCCTCACACTAACAACACTGAACCTTTGGGGAAGTAAGCTTCAAGAGAGTCAGCAATTTCCCAAGGTCAGAGAGCATCAGGTGCCCAGCTGGGATGGCATCCAGGTGGTAAGGCTGCCTCTTCCCACAGCTGTCACCACATCCACACATCTAGCCACTGTCTACAGGATGCAGGGCCTGGCTCTGCTTTGGGCTTCCCAGATGGCAAGTAGCTGTGAGCAAGCTGGATGAGAGGTAGTCTAGTACAACTCAGGCCAAGCAAATTCAGTCCAGACGAAAACCCAAGCCTGGCAAAGTGACACATGCTTTTAATCCCAGCACTCAAGAGGCAAAGGCAGAAAACTCTGTGAGTTCAAGACCAGTGTAGTCAACCTAGAGAGTTTCAAGACAATCACAGCTACATAGGAAGGCCCTGAGAAAGAGAGAGAGAGAAGAAGAAGAAGAAGAAGAAGGAGAAGAGAAGGAGAAGAGAAGAAGAGAAGAAAAGAGAGAGAGAGAGGAGAGAGAAGAGAGAGGAGAGAGGGAGGAAGAGAGAGAAGGGAGGGAGGGAAGGGTGGGAAGGTTGACCCGAGGCCTCAGCAGCTGCTGGTGTGGCTTTCCTCCAGACACTTACAGTGTTTTGGGGACTAAGACCCAGAGAGAACAGAAAACCAATGATTGGTCTCCCCATACTTGTACCTAGGACTCTGGAGAGAAGCTGGCACCTCCTGGGGCAGATGTTTCTATCTGGGAAAATGCAAAGCCACACAGTAGACCCGATACAGCTTACCAAAGCGGTGATCCCAAGGTAGGTAAGGGAGAGGATGAATCAACTGTAAAGTCTACAGAAGCCAGGTGTGGTGGTGCAGGCCTGTAATTCCAGTACCACCACACCTGGGGAGTGGGGGAGATCAGGAGTGAGGCCAGCTTGGGACTCACAGTAAGACCCTGTTTTGACAACCAAAGGCTGGGAAGTCATTCAGTGGTAGAGAGCTTACCCAGCAATCCCAAAGTCCTGAGTTCCCTCCCTAGCATAGCAAAAATGAAATCTGCATGCATGACATTTTCTGTACCCTAGTCTCCTAGAAAAGCAGACCTTCTCCTTCTGTCCTTAAGTTTGTGGCCACATGTCCCCTTCTGTCATTAAGTCTGTGGTCCCTATGTCTGAGAAGCCCACACTAGGGTACCTCCAGGCCTCTCCCCCTAGCCCAGAAAGGTTGAACTAATAGGTAACTATAGGAAAATCACTTTACCCTAAGTCAAATTTCAACAGCCAAAATAAAATAATGGTAAGAATTGAACCAGATCATGTTCATGAAACACTCTATTTATCAAAAGGCTTCTCTTTCCCAGAAGTCAAAAAGCAAATGTTTTGACAGCCATGTGACAAGAAGCAAACACCACCATATTCCTCCAGACTCTTCCCTCTGCCAATATTTACTCACAACGCCATGCCAGTCCAAGATGCTGACTCCTTATGTTGAACTGGAGTGGGCATCACAATAAGTCACCCACTATCCCACATCCTAGCCGGTCCCCCCAACTGCCCACCCTCCAAAACTGTGACCTGACCTAGAGTCTTGCACATGCCATTCAATGATCTACCACTGAGCAGGAACCCCCAATTCTTTTCTTTTTACTTTGACATTTGAATCACAGTCTCACGAAATAGCACAAACTGGCTTTGGACTCGCTTGCTCTGTAGCCCAGAAGATCTGAGATTTGCCACCCTCCTGCTTCCTGCTCATAATCTTCTTTCCAAAACCCCAAGAAGTTCGAAATGTGTCCCCTTAATATGTGAAGAGAAGGGAGGGAAGGACTGTCATGAGGCACAGCAGGTGGTGGTTATTATTTTCTCTTTTGTAGTGTTGGGGACGGAAGCCAGGTCTCATTGGCATGCTAGGCAAGCATTCTCCCTCTGAGTTACCGGTCCTCCAGCGCTCATCAACGCAGAAGAGACTCACACCCACCCTCTTCATGCACAGACCTACCTGCTGCAGGGCCAACTGGCTCCACCATGGGTCAAGAGCCGTAAGCAGCTTTAATCATTTTTCTTAGAGGTTTCTCCAACTCTTTGGAGGGCCTGTTTTGAGAGTGTGATACAAACCACAGCTTTAAATCCTTCCTCCAGCTTTCTACAGAACACTCAGTGTTAGTGCTTTCCCACAGACTCAGTGCTAACTAAATCCATGATCTGGCTTTCCCCTTTGATAAAGCCACCAGGAAGTGCAAGGTAAAGTGTGGGATTATACCCAAACCAGCCAAGCGGGAGAACCTGCTTGCCCTTCAACAATGAGGCTTCAGGATTTCCATTTCAAATACATGTATGCCATTAGCACCCATAATTCATTGTGAGACTCTCAATTTCTGGTTTGAAATAAAGTTCTGGAAATACTGTGTCCAAGTTTCAATAGTTTTCCTAAAAGGTCTTCCCCCTTGACATCTGTCACATCTGCCTCTTTAAATTGATTGAGAAATAAGGTGTTGCAGGTAAAAGGAGCATCCTGAAAACTGAGTATGGTCTGCAGCAGGGTGTCTCTGGAGGAGTCTAGAAGCCACTCTCTCCCCTAGCCCAGCTCTCCCTGCTTCTCCCTGTGCACCACTTGGCCTCTCTTCACCTCACCCTGTCCAGAGGGCCCTGAGCCTGCACACTCCTATACTATGCTTTACAGTAGGGCATGGTGCTGATGAGTCATCCAGCATCAGAGCTGAATGAATGACCTGATATCTACATTTAAACCAATATATACATTTCATATAAATAGAAATGAATTATAAAACATATAATATATACTTTAAATTCGTCTTTACTTAGAATGATACTAAACAAACCAGGAAACAGTGATGTATACCTTTAATACCAGCACTCTGGAGGTGAAGGCAGACAGACCTCTGTGAGTTGAAAGGTCAGCCTGATCTACGTAGCAAATTCTAGGCCAGCCAGGGCTATGCAGTAAGACTGTCTCAAAAAAAAAAAAAAAAGACATGAAATAGCGTATTTTAAAAACTATGACAAGTCTAGGGGGGAAATGGAAAAGGAACACGTTTTATAATGTAGGTTTGTTGATTTGTCTCCTTTTGTTTGACAAAGGGGCTCAAATAACCCAGGCTGGCTTCTTACAATTCAATATATATCTGAAGATGGCCTTGAACTCTTGGACTCTCCTGCCTCCACCTCCAGAATGCTGGAATTGCTGGCTGAACACACTGTCTTACACTGCAGTTTTGTTTTGTCGTTGTGTTTTGGAGACAGAGACGCCAATAGCCCAGAGTCTCATGTAGGTCCAAACAGGGCTCTCACTCAATGTGTCACCAAGGAAGACCTTGAACTCTTGACAGCCTTACCTCCTACTCCCAAGTGCTAAGATTAATGTGCCGCCACACCCATGTCACTACAGCACTTTCAATGGCACCTCCCTCTTTCCATTTTGCATGGGGGACTGCAAGCTTTGTTACTGGCTCTGCCCCGAGGATGTCCCAGCCCACAGCGCTGGGGAAACAATGAAAAATCAGCTCACTCCAAGCCTTCAGTGTGTCTTTCCCAAGTCCTACTACCTAGGGAATGGCACCTGCACAGGATGGCCCCACAAGTCCCCCAAGATAAGGCTGGAGGGCCTGAAGCTAGGTGGCACCTTGTGTAATCAGCTGGCCCCTGTCAGGACGTTGGAGCAAAGTCAGAAGATGCCAAGGGAAGCCAAGGAAAGAGGGGGTCTAGTCCAATGGCCAATACGTGAGGAAAAAAATCCCCAGATGTGAAGAGCTGAGCTCAAGAGACCAAGCAGGCAGAAAAGGCTGCCTGAGCCTCTACTGGCCAGGTTCCTGCTTTGAGTGTTGCTGCTGACAATGAGTAACTACATCCAAGATGTCTGGGTCCGAACACCAGCCCCAACAGGCCCACTCCTGGCTTCCCTGCTTCTGTTCCATACACAAGTCTCCTCTCTAGCCAGGAATTTTAAAAGCCTGGACTACTTAATGATCACCCAAGGTTTCTTGGGGACATAGCCTCTTCCATAAATAAGGACAGATGGATTGGGTGCCAAGCCTCAGAAGCAGTGAACAGGTCTGCCCTCAAGGAGCAGCCTTTAAGCAGGGTGTGTGGTGTCCCTGTCCCCCCACCCTCCAGCCCCCATCACATAAGTGCCTCAGGCAGGAGGATCATTCATAGAGCGGCCCTAGAGCTGGGCCTATGGCTCAGACCTGTAAAATCCCAACTATTTGGAAACTAAGGCAAGATTGCAAGTTCAAGGCTAGCCTAGGCAACTCAGTGAGAGAGTATTTGCCTAACATGCTTGAGCACCTAGGTTCATTACATGAGGCTATGTCTCAAAATGAAACAAAAAGCTAGGTACAGTGATATGTGCCTATAATCCTACACTAGCAAAGCTGAGGCAGGGGAAATATTATGTATTCCGAGCCAGCTGGGCTACAGCTGTAAATAAACCAGACAACAACTATGAATAGCAATAGCAGTTCCTGGATTTTCCCAAGAACTCAAAAAGATGAAATTAGCATCATGTGGTGCTTAACTAGCTCTTAGGGAGCTACAAAGTTCAAGGTCAGCCTGGGCTACACTGCAAGGCCTGTCTTAAAAAAAAAAAAAAAGATTAAGGCCAAGCACACATCTTTAATCCTAGTACTAAGGAAGCAGAGGCAGGTGGATCTCTGTGAGTTTCAAGATTACAAAGTGAATTCCAGGACAGTCAGAGCTATACAGTGAGACCTTGTGTCAATAAGACCAGGAGCTGGAAAGGTGGCTCAATGGTTGAGAGCCCTGGCTGCTCTTCCAGAAGACCCAAGTTCAATTCCCAGCACCCACATGGTAGCTCACAACTCCAGCTCCAGGAGATCCAATACACTCACAAAGCCTATGCAGGCAAAACACCAATTCATATAAATTGAAAATAAATGAATCATAGAAGAAGAAGAAGAAGAAGAAGAAGAAGAAGAAGAAGAAGAAGAAGAAGAAGAAGAAGAAGAAGAAGACGACGACGAAAGGGGGCTGGAGAGGTAGCTCAGCAGTTAGGGGCGCTGACTACTGCTCTTTCAGAGAACCCAGGTTCAATTCCCAGCACCCACATGGCAGCTGAGCTACCTGTAATTCCAAGATCTGACACCCTCACACAGACATACATTTGCAAGCAAAATACCAATGTGTTGTAGAATATTATTTTAAGATGTGTTACATTTGTTTATGCTGTGGAGTATTTGTTTAATGATGCAAAGATGTGTTGCATTCTTTTATGTTGCACTTGTTTAACTCTATGAAGCTGTGTTACTTTGTCTGTCTAAAACACCTAATGGTCTAATAGTGAAGCAGGAGAAAGTATAGGCAGGGCTGGCAGGCAGAGAGAAATCTGAGAGGAGAAAAAGAAGAGCAAGAGGGATCAAGGAGCCACCCATCTACACAGCCAGCCATGGATTAAGAGTGAAAGTAAGATACACAAAAATAAGAAAAGGAAAGAGCCCAGAGGCAAAAGGTAGATGGGCTAATTTAGGTTAAGAAAAGGTGGCAAGAAACAAGCCAAGCTGAGCACGGAAGGAGGTGCTATGTGGGGTTTAGAGCACTGCCTCGTTCCTAGTAAGTACCCCACAAACACTAGCACTGATTGTCAGCACCGGCAGCTCAGAATCCATGGCTTTTATTTAAAAGGTAACTGGAACAAGCGTGTGAGCACTGGTTTCTAACAGCAGTGAGCTCTGTGACATTTCACCTCTGAATCTCTCTTTAAAATGGAAGGACTTGCCTTTACAGTGTGCTCCAGGCATAAACTACAAAAGAGCCTGCCATCATACATGGTCACACACAACAGTACTCTCTCCATCTCCTTCATGTTTTCTCTTCCACATTCTTTATTTATTTATTTCATTATAAGAAGAAGCACAGATCTGATTACAGATTTGTGACCATGTTGTTTAACTCTGACACACAGAGGCTCTAATCAGAATTCAATAGTGTCAACTTCTTACATGATTTGTTTTTAAAGATGTTATAATGACTAATAGTTTAAACGGGTTTAAATTTTTAAAACTTCTTTTTTAAGATTATCAAAATAATTAGTGTTTTCTTGGATCTCTGGATATAAATTATGAAAATCATGGTATCAGAGTCTTCTTACTGCCACATGTTTTGCCTCAAAACTAAATAATTGATTAAGAGAAAAAAAAAAAAGAAACAAGCCAAGCTAAGGCTGGGCATTTAATAAGCCTTCATGTGTGATTTATTTGGGAGCTGGGTGGAGGGCCCCCAAAGAGCTAAGAGCAAAAACAGCCAACAACATTTTGGCATCCCAATGTGGGCCTGTAGAAAGCTGAACACCACCAACGCACATAGGTGCTGGGATTAAAGGCATACGCCATCACCACCTGGCCACAAAATCTTTTCTTAAAGGGGATGTCTGGACTACTTTACCTGCAGTTGGGAGAATCATTAATGCAAAATGTAGCCAAAAGTGCAGAAATAAACTAAAATCCCCATTTCATAGTTCAGGGTTTTCTGCCTCAAGAAACAGACTCTAGATCAAAATCTCTGCTACACAGGACACAGTGGCACACACCTGTGATCCCAGGCCTCGGGAGATGGAGACAGGAGGATTCTGAATTCAAGACCAGTCTAAGGATCACAGCAAGATCTTGTCTCAGAAAACTGGGGGCAAGGCTTGGAAGGAACACACTTGTCTAGTATGTGCTATCCCCTGGGGTCATGCCTCCATATTCCAAAGAAATTAAAAAACAAACAAAAACCAAACCATGAAAGGAGGAGGGGACTTGTGAGGAAGAAGGGATCCAGAGGGAATGGGAGTGGGTAGGAAGAATAATGGGGGACGAATATGCTCAGAACACATTATACAACTTGACAGGATCTGGAATCATCTGGGAAACATGCTTCCAGGAAGATCTGTGATTTATTTATTCATTCAAATTGCATTAGTTTCTGACCATGCCTGTGAGTGATTACTGGGATTAAGTAAACTGAAGCAGAAAGAGCCCCCCAAAAGTCAGAAGCACTATTCCTGGGCTGGAAAGGCAGAAAGCCAGTGGGGCAAGCGCTTTCCTCCTGACTGTTAGTGCAGTGTGAACAGCTCCTTCAATTCCTGCCATGCTGACTCCCAGCCTTGAAAGACTGTAACCTTGAACTGTGAGCCAAAATAAGCCCTTCTGTGGCGATATGAATGGGAATGGCCCCCACAGGCTCACATTTCTGCATGCTTAGTCACCAGGGAGTGGAACTGTTTGAAAGGATTAGAAGGATTAGGAGTTGTGGCCTTCCTGGAGGAAATGTGTGGGAGTAAAGAGCCCATGCCAGGCCCAGGCTCTCTCCCTATGGATCAGGATGTAGCTCTCAGCTATTGCTCCAGCGCCATGCTTGCCCCATGCTCCCTGCCATGAAAATAATGGACTGACCCTCTGAAACTGTAAGCAAGTCCTCAATTAAATGCTCTCCTTTAGAAGAGTTGCTCATGGTCACGGTGTCTCTTCACAAAAGAGAACAGTGACTAAGACACCTTCCTTCAATAAATTATTCCTGTCCAGGCATTTGATCACAGCGACAGGAAAGAAACTAACTAAGGCAAACATGTACGGCTTTGTCAAAAATTAAAAGAAAAACAAAATACCTCTGTTAAGTACCAGGAACAATCGTTGTATCCTGAAAATACCACACACTTTTCCTGTCCACTGGGGAAACATTCAGCCATGACTCGGTTCTATCTCTCAGACTTTATTGACAAATCCAGAAATTCTCAGTCTAAGAAAGCATGCAGGGCCAGGCAGACGGCTCAGCAAGCAGAAGGTACTCACTACCAACCCTGACAATGACCTGAGTTTGATCTCCCTTCTCTAGGAACCACATGATGAAATGAGAGAACAGACTCCCCAGGATTGTCCTCTAACCTCTACACACCCCATAGTACACTACTGCTGTAAACAATCCTTCTCTACACTATGAATATGGATTACTCTCATTTGCTAATAAAAAGCTGATTGGCTGATAGCTGGGCAGAAAGAGATTGAGCTTGAAAGCCAGACTAGGAGAATGCTGGGAAGAAGGGCAGAGTCAGAGAATCACCAGCAAATGCAGAAAAGCAAGATGAGAATGTCATATTGAGAAAAGGTACAAAGCCACCTGTCTAAACATAGATAAGAATTACAGGTTGCTGGGCAGTGGTGGTGTACCACTCAGGAGGCAGAGGCAGGCAGATCTCTGTGAGTTTAAGGGCAGCCTGGGCTACAGAGCGAGTTCCAGGAAAAGCACCAAAGCTTCACAGAGAAACCCTGTCTTGAAAAAAAAAAAAAAAAATTACAGGTTAATTTAAGTGTAAGAGCTAGTCAGTAATAAGCCTGAGCTATCAGCCGAACGTTTATAATTAATATAAGCCTCTGTGTGGTAATTTGGGAAGTGGCTGGTGGGTATTTGTGAACAAGTGGTTGAGACAGGAAATGTCCAATTACACACTATGGCACACCAACACACATACACACACACACACACACACACACACACACACACACACACATACACAAAAAAACCCACACACTCTTAGAATGTAATAACTTGTTTAAAAAAACACAAATTTTTTAGAAAGCATATAAATGCAAAACTTCATGGGTTGTGGGGCAAGGAGGAAGATAATGAGTCCCAAATCTGGAGGCCTCTTCAGAAATTATCATGTAGAAAACACAGCAGCTACCACAGGATCCCAGCATGTAGACACCAGCAGCCTCTGATGGTAGGAGCCATTATCAATGTTGCTGTGGGTAGGCCTTCCAGAAAGTATGGGAGGATTCAGATGGGGGGACAGAATTACCAAAGAAGAGTTACAACAGGGATGAAAGCCGGATGCTGGGGACAACAGCCTGGAGTCTTACAGACTGCACAAATCCCAGCTCAAGATGTACTGCACACTGCTCACAACCTCTCCTCATTACCCCAATAGGTGACCTTGTGATACAGACCTGGACCTCTCCCTCTCACCTCCACAGAAACTCTGCTCCAGCAACTGCCCAGTCTCTTACCTACACCATCTATTTCTCCTTCTCCCACCAGAACAAAAGATGTTGTACAATCTTCCCCTGAAAAGAGAAAACCCCTCCCTCAACCCACACACTCCGAGCTGTTAGCCAATGTCTAGACGCCTCTTTGCAACAAAACTCCCAGGAAGATGTGATGTCCTTCCTGGACAGGTATTTCTTACCTACTTTCTCTGCCATGGGCTCCAGTCAGCTATGTACTAGAGGTTCCTATGACTATACATCTGCTGTGGAATAATTCTTTTGTACATTGTAAAGATTTGTCACTCAAATTGGTTTAATAAAATGCCGATTGGCCAGTAGCCAGGCAGGAAGTATAGGTGGGCAACCAAACTAAGGATGATGGGAAGGAGAAGGGCAGAGTCAGGAGTCACCAGCGAGAAGCAGAGGGAACAGGAAATGAACATGCCATGCTAATAAAGGTACCACCACATGGCAGAACATAAATAAGGGATATGGGTTAACTTAAAATGTAAGAGTTAGCTAGTAACAAGCCTGAGCTATTGGCTGAGCATGTATAATTCATATTTAGCTTCTGAGTCAGTTATTTGGGACCTGGCCTTTGGGACAGGAAACGTGCAATTACAACACATCTTCTTACCTTCTCAGTCTCTCCTCTTAAGTTTACCTCTTTCCCAACCTCAAACATTGCACGTCCCCAGGCTAAGAGCATTGTACTGGTTAGTTTCTATAATCAACTTGACACAAACCAGAGTAACCTGGGAAAAAAAGAACCTCAATTGAAGAATTGCCTCTAGTGGGCATGTCTGTGGGAAATTGTCTTGATTGGTGATTGATGTGGGAGGGCCCAGCCTGCTGTGGACCATACTATCCTTGACAGGTGAGCATAAGAAAACTGGGCTGGCAAGCCAGAGTGAGTCAATAAGCAGCCTTCCTCCAGGCTTCTGCTTCAGTTCCTGCTCTGACTTCCTTCACTGATGAACTGACCCGAAGTATAAACTGAAATAAACTCTTTTCTTCCCCAATTTCCTTCACCATGCTCTTGGTTGTGGTGTTTATCACAGCAACAGAAAGCAAACCAGGACAGAATTTCTTGGTCTGAACTTGTCCTTGATGACATCATCTACTCCTCATGGCATCATACAACTGTTATCTACAAATGGGGTATCTGCAAACCTCTCTCACTCTCAACCCCAAGCTTCAGATTCATACATCTATATCAACCTTCCAAACGCTGAGACCCTTTAATATAATTCCTCATGTTGTGGTGACACCAACCACAAAACTATTTTCATTGCTATTTTCTAACTGTAATTTTGCTACTGTTATGAACTGTAGTGTAAACATCCATGTTTTCCTACTAGGAGTTGTAATGTAAATATTCATGGTCTTAGGGTGACCCCTGTGAAAGGGTTGTTACACACCCCCCCGGGGTCATGACCCACAGGTTGAGAACCACTGATCTATATGCTATATTCCTATCTTAAATGTAAAACAGCAAAATAAGATCTTTTTGTGTGTTATTATTTTTCAAGACAGGGTTCTCTGCTGTCCTGGAACTTGTTCTGTAGACCAGGCTGGCCTCATACTCACAGAGATCCGCCTGCCTCTCCCTCCCGAGTGCTGGGATCAAAGGTGTGTGCCACCACCACCTGGCATACATCTTTTTTTTTAATCATCTATTCAAGATTGTTTCTCCCCCAGCATTCCCATCTTAAAGATATGGGCACCACCTGTCAGGTACTCTCACCTCTAGGAGTCATCTGTGTGCATGTGTGAGTGTGTACATGTGTACTTATGTGTTCTTGTGTGTACAGGCGCACATGTGCATGTATGCGTGTGTGTGTGTATATATATATATATATATATGTGTGTGTGTGTGTGTGTGTGTACATGTGAATATAAAAGCCAGAAGCCAAGTCAACCTCATGTGTTGTTTTTCAGATGTCCACCTTGTTTTTTGAGACAGCGCCTCTCACTGGGACCTGGGGTTTACAGATTAGGCTAGGATGACTGGCCAGCAAGCCCTAGATTTTCCTGTCTCCACCTCTCCAGAGCTAGGATTACAACTGCATGTGACTACACTGGATTTTTATGGGATCTAACACGAAGTCCTCATGCTTGTGTGACAAACACTTTATGAACTATGTCCCTACGAGTCATCTTTGAATGTTCTTTTTCTCAGACAGCATCTGATCCATTAGAAAGGTCTGTAAACACTACATCCAAAGCACAGCCTGAATCTAACGACTGTTCTCCATCTCTGTGCTCCACTCTCCACTAGCCACAGCCTCCTACTGCTCCCCTGCCTCCCTGGCACAGCTGTCCACGCAGACCCCATTCTTCCTAAAATTGCAAAGCATAGCATGCCACTTTCCCGTTTAAAAACCTCTGAGTTCTCCTTGGGCTCAGAATATAGCTTATCAGCCATTTACCTCAGTCCAGCTTCATCATTTACCTCCCTACCTGTGACCCCCTTTACTGACACTCTCCCTTGGTCACCTTCAAGTCACACGAGCCTCTTTGCTCACTGAACTTGAAGAGTTTTGTGTCTTAAAACATTTTTTTTCTGAAATGTTTTGCCCCTAGTGGTCATCACAGCAAGGATCCTTTTCGTCATTCAAACTTCAAATGTCACCTGCTCAGAAAAAGTCATCATGACCTTCCAATCCAACAAGTCATCCAATCATTCCAAATCGCATCCTCTCATGTTAATTTTCTGCACAGCAGTCGCTGCTACCCACTATTATTATTGCTCACTCTTTGTTTCCTTTCCTCCTGCCGGCTTCAAATCAGCGAGCAGGAACAGTGAACACCTCCCCTCCATAAATCTCATCCATCAGTCTCAGCCACTACACAAGAGTCCCAAGCGGGGAAGGAGGCTCGAGGACTTTCTTCACATATTCTGATCCAGGTCTAAACAGTGTTTCCAAGTTGGTGTAGAAATGAATTCTGAATCACGGCCCCCCACAGTACACCTAGTGCCAGTCAAACCACCGGCCGGAAGACCTTTGGCTAGTTCATTCATTCGATAAACAAACATTTACCAAGCTCCTACTCTATGCCAGTGGGGCAAAGGATCAAAGGCAAGTTCTGACTCCCAAGAACCACAGGTAGCAGAGCGAGGAACGCGGCAACACAGGCGCCTTCCCCGAGCGGGAAAGATTAAGACTGTACGCGTGTCCCTTATGGCTTCGAGAGCAGATCCACAGGGCCCAACAGACCCAGAGTAACTGGTGGAGCAGCACCCCGCGGCTCGGGCGCCAAAGCTCCCATTCTACTAGCCCAGGCAGAGCCGGCAGTCCGCGTTCATCTGCGTTGGGCGCCCGCCGAAGACTCGCGGTTAGAGTTCCAGGAATCTCATTGGCTGGCCGGGAGCCCCACCCCCATCCCATCCCTGAGGAGCAAGGATGCAGCCACCGGGGTCGCGCTCCAACTCTCCTTGGCGATCCCAGCCAGCGCGGCCAGACACCACCTTCCACTAGCGTCGCGGCCCCTCTTCCCCCTCCCCCACGCCCAAGCCCTGAGGCCACACTCCCGAGCCACACGAGCCCTACTCCCTGACACCCGCCACTGTGCCCAACGCTTGCCCCGAGGGTAGGCGTGTCCCGGGAGCCGTGGAGTTTGCTGGCGCTGGCTCGGCCGCTGGCGGGCGGGCGGGCGGGCGGGACCGGGCCAGGCCCCCTGCGGCGCTGCGAACCCCGGTGCCCAGCCGTCCCCGAGCCCGCCACCTTCGGGCACACAACCCTGAGCGCCCAGCCCGCCAAGGCTGCGGAGGAGCGAGTCAGGTGCGGCCGCGATGCGGGCTTACTCACTCGATGAAGAAGCTGGCGCCCTCCTCCGTGAAGCCCTCCTCCCAGCCGCGCGGCAAGTCTGCGGGAAGGCGAGAAAAGTCGGTCAAACTCGCGCGGCCGTGGCGCCCCCCGCCCCCGTCACCCCACCCACCCCTCCGCTGTCCCCGGGCCCACCTGAGCGGATCATGTGACCCGAGTTGACGGGCTCGCCGGTACGCGGGTGCAGCCAAGTCGTGCAGCGGAGCTGGTCACTGCGGGAGACGTGCACCTGTTAGCGCCACCGCCCCCCCCCCCCGCCCCGGGCCCCGGCCCCCCAGCGCACGCCCCGACCCGAGTGCTGCCGCCCCTCGCGCACTTAATAAAGAAGACGCGGCCGTCCCGACATAACGCCGTACGACCAGTGCTCAGGTAGGGTGTCCCGCCCGACCGCAGCCGCCATGTTCGCCCAGCACCAGAGCCCCAGGCCGGGGGGGGGGGGGGGGGGAGGGTGAAGGGGCGGGCAAGGGGCGGGGCGAGCGGGAGATAGGGGTGCGTGAAGTTGGACAGAGAGTGGGAGGGACAAGAAACGGGAGCTGGAGTAGCAAAGAGTGGGGGGCAAGGAGTTCGATGGGGATAGGGAGGTGAGGGACAAAACGTGGGGAGGGGGTCCAAGAAGTTGGAAAGAGCGAGGCGGCGAGGCAAAGAGTGGGAAGGGGCTGGGACACGAGCGACTTCGATGCACCCCACTGTGTTCTTCTGTGCTGGCTGCAGCGTGGGCTCCCAGCCTTGGTGACTCGCGGTCTGGTGCCTGAGCCCGAGGTTGCAGCCGGTAGCTCCAAAGTTCACTGGGGCAGGGGCCGGCTGGAGCGCTGGGCCCCTCAGCCTTTGTCCCCGAGACCCGCGGGCGATGGAGCAGACTGCCTCTCCCCCCCCCCCCCCCGCCCTTGCTTCAAGAAAACCAGCCGACCTGCACGCCGAAACTTCTTTTCCCCGGAAGTGTGCGTCTTTCTTAGCCTAGAACACCGAACAGGTTTCTTGCAGGACTCCGGAGCAGCCTCCAAGGCTTCTGGAAAAAAAGTGAAAAGCTTGCCTGTGATTCTAGCTCTGGTAGACTGAAGCAGGAAGATTGATGCGAGTCGGGAGACAGCCAAAGCTGCTTAAGAGAGTTTCAGGACAGCATGGGCTACTATGAGACACTGTCTCAAAAAAACGAAAAGTAAAGAATGAGGTCTAGGAGGGGCTGTGTGTAGAGTAGGTGGAGTAGCTTCCTTGGAACCTGGCGCACAATGGGTGCTCTAGTAACCGCTAGGGCAATCTTGCATTCATTTTTCCCAGCCCACAGCAGGAACATGGGCCAGGACCAAACTGGTCCTCTCCATGCCCCCACTCATCTGAAGCTGCAGAGATCACAGGCTGCTTCTGCCTTCAGTTTTCACAAGTGACAAAAAAGACAGGATTTCCCTGCTCTCACTTTGGAAGAGCTGTCAGCCCGCAGTCTGTAACACCTTTTTTAAGTATTCAACTCTTGGGGGAGCTCCCCTGAGCCCCCAGAGCAAAGGAGACCCTTCTGCTCCCTTAACTCACTTGTTTGCACCTAATTGACATTTGTGTGTTTACTCTTTTGTTCTCCCAAAAAAACTAAATGTGTCAACTGGAAAGAGAAGGGGCCTTGGTCTGCCCCAAACTACAGGGGCCTGGGTGCCTGAACAATTCTGGAGCATGCTTTCAGTCACTCCTCGACGGGAGAATGGGAAACACTCAAGACACCCTGTCCTGTCACACAGCAAGTGGGTGGAGCAGGAAGCTAGGCTCCTGGGCAAGGGTCAGGCCAGCCTTGCAGGGACACAAGCTGCAGGTCTGAAGAGGCTGACCTGAGAGTGTGACTCAGAGTGCGCACCGGAATGAGAGAGGTGGGAGTAGGATGGACCCTGAAGGAGGCACAGCTGGAGCAGGCCAGATGAACCTAACGGAGTGCAGGGCGACCTGTGGGAGGGGTGTGGGGTGCTAGGAAGAGCATAAAGGGATCCTTCCTCTGCAGCAGTTAATTCGGAGAGAGTTGCTGTGTGATTGGGAGTGCAGGGCCTTCTGTCTCTGACCCAGGTCTTGACCAAATGAACATAGAAAAACAGCATCTTTGTTATTAAACACTGATTTAAAAACAATATATTAAATGGGCAAGGATATGAACACACAGTTAATAGAAATGAAACACAAGTGGCTTTTAAGTAAATGGGAAGATAATTGACCATTGCATAATATCAAGTATACAAATGAAAATTACGGTGGAATTCTATTTTGTAGATGTTGGATTGGATTTAAAAAAACAAAAACAAAAACGTTCTTGTTCATTGCTGCTGGGACTATAAAATGATTCTGCCTCCTTGAAGGCAATTTGGCAGCAGCTGTTACAAGTAAATACACATTGCTTTGACCAGGCAACTCCACCACCAGGAGATACCCTGCAGGAAATGTTGTATCCCTTCAGTGTGGCTCAACGGTTAAGAATGCATACTACTGGCCGGGCGGCGGCGGCGGGCGGCGGCGGCGGCGGCGGCGGCGGCGGCGGCGGCGCACGCCTTTAATCCCAGCACTCGGGAGGCAGAGCCAGGCGGATCTCTGTGAGTTCGAGGCCAGCCTGGGCTACCAAGCGAGATCCAGGAAAGGCGCAAAGCTACACAGAGAAACCCTGTCTCAAAAAACCAAAAAAAAAAAAAAAAAAAAAAAAAAAGAATGCATACTACTGCTGAAAAGGACCTGGGTTCAGTTCCCAGTACCTATTTGGTGGGTCACAACCTTTTTGCACTCCTGTTCCAAGGGATCTTATGCCTTCTTCTGAACTTTGAGCACACTGTACACATGTGGTGCACAGGAATGCATGCAGGCAAAATGTATATACATAAAAATAAAAAATTCTTTAAAAAATATTTTAATCATGTGCTACCATATGTCTCTGAAAGTGTACTCATGAGGAGTTACTCCAGAAAATTAGATGTTTTTATTTCCTTATAAAAATGTGTGTATGATCATTTACAGCAGCTTCATCTATAAAGGCAAAAACTAAAAATGGCCTCCTAAGGGTGGGTGGTTAAATAACCAGTCCATCTTTTATACCACAGAATTTGGCTTCACAACAAAAACTTGACACGCAACCATGTGGGTGGATCTCAAGATGTTAATAACAGGGGCTGGAGAGATGATTCAGCAGTTAAGAGCACTGGCTGCTCTTCCAGAGGACCTAGGTTCAATTCCCAGCACCCACATGTCAGTTCACAACTGTCTGTAACCCCAGTTCCAGGGGATCCGACACCCTCACATAGACATGCAGGCAGGCAAAACACCAATGCATATAAAATAAAAAGAAAATCATTTTTAAATATTAAAAAAAGAAAGCCAAAGTGCTAGTTTAAAAAAAAAAAAAAAGTTCACCGGGGGGTGGTGGCGCACGCCTTTAATCCCAGCACTCGGGAGGCAGAGGCAGGCGGATCTCTGTGAGTTCGAGGCCAGCCTGGTCTCCAAAGCGAGTTCCAGGAAAGGCGCAAAGCTACACAGAGAAACCCTGTCTCGAAAAACCAAAAAAAAAAAAAAAAAAAAAAAAAGTTCATACCAGCTGGGTGGTGGTGGTGGTGCCTGCCTTTGATCCCAGCATCAAGAGGCAGAGGCAGGTGGATCTCTGAATTTGAGGCTAGTCTGGTCTACACAGCTAGTTCCAGGACAGCCAGGGCTACACAGAAACCCTGTCTCGAAAAACAAAAGCAAACAGAAAAGATCTTAGTACCAAGTTTGCAAAGAGCAAAGCCAGCCTTAAAATATCACATTTGATTTTACAGCATTCTCAAAATCCAATACCCAATATTGATTTTAAAAATTCATTAGTGCTGAGCATGGTGGCACATGCCTTTAATCCCCAGCACTAGAGAGGCAGAGGCAGGTGGATCTCTGAGTTCAAAGCCAGCCTAGTCTACAGAGTGAGCTCCAGGACAGTCAGGAGTACATAGAGAAACCCTGTTTCACAAAACAAAAAACGGGGAGCAAGAGAGATGGCTAGATGAAGACCCCAAGTTTGATTCAGGTCTGTTATAAAAACAACAGTAAAGTCTATACATATATTCTGTAAAATTTAGGATTTCTTTTATTTTTGGTGTTGTTTTTTGTTTTGTTTTTGTGTATTTGTTTGTTTGTTTCGAGACAGGGTTTCTCCATGTAGCCCTGACTGTCCTGGAATTAGCTGTGTAGACCAGGCTGGCCCTGAACTCAAAGATCCACCTGCCTTTGCCTCCTGAGTGCTGGGACTAGAGGTGTGTGCCACCACCGCCCGGCCCTTCTTCTTTTTAAAATATGTGGGTGTGAGTGTCTATGGAGGCCATGGATGTTCAGATTCCAACTCAGGTCCTCTGAAAGAGTAGGGAGTTGCTCTTAACCACTGGGCTATCACTCTGGAGGTAGAAACTCTTGCAAGTACTAGTAACATAACCCAGCAAATTGTTGACAAAAAAATTTATGCTGTATATTCTAACTCTGCTTACCCTAGATGGTAGCTGTTGACACATGAGTTACAGATGATCTACACTCTGAGGTGAAATGCCCTCTCTATGTGAAATGCATACCAGGTCCAGCATGGTGTTCCACATCAATAATCCAAGCACTTAGAAAGTGGAGCCAGGAAGATGGAGAGTTCAAAGCCAGACTACCTAAGGAGCTTGAAGCCACTCTGGGCTATATAGACCCTGTATTATACTGCACCCCGCCCCCTAAAAAGAGTGTAGGAACTGAGGAGCTAGCTCAGTGATAAAGTATTTGTCTAGCCATTACTGCTGCCGTTGTTGCTGTTATAACAGAGGCGGCCACCACTGCTACTGTTTCTGGGATTACCATTTCATAATTGCTTACCACAGCTAGCACAGTGGAGACCCTGGCAGCAAAAGTAGCTACCATAGTTAATTAATCTTTCATTCTATTGGGCATGATAAATTTAATTCAATAGTTATATACATTTCAATTAGCTTTGAAAATTATAAATTTATAAACTCAAGTTCCATTTGCTTTTGGGATACCATCTTACAAGAACTACAGTTTGCAGTAAGGCTCGTTAAGGAAGGGAATGGCTCAATTGCCTTTAGCCTACTGGCTATGGGTGGGTTAGGACTTCTGTTGGTCTTTTCTGTGTTGAACACACAGATTGCAAGCCCAGCACCACTTTGAGATCTTTGGCAGTAGTTAACTCTGCAGCTCACACATGATTGAGCCTGTATGATAATGAGGGTAATGCCTGGGGGGCGCTCATCAACCTAAGACAGAACTCCTGTGTGGCCTGGGCAGGCGTCTCCATGACAGGTAAGGTGACCTGCTGACATCCCATGCAACCTAAGTCAGAAGCTCATTTATTAGTAAAAGGGGGACCTGTAGGGCCCTGGCCCCCGCCTTGGATAACTGTTGCCTTGCTTGCTGACCTTGACCTTGATATCCTCCCTATTCTAATTCCCTCCTGGGTTTCACCCTCCTGAATGCTTAATGGAAGTTCCTTGTCTTTGTATCCTGCACAGTGGGCATTAACAGCTTAGATGCAAGATTGTAAAACATCTGTAGCGAACTTCTGCCCTCCAGGGTTCTCCCATTGTACTGTAAGCCTGTATTTAAGACCTCCTCCCTCCTTCAGTAAACAGCATTTCGGCATTAAAAAAAAAAAGTATTTGTCTAGCATATGTGGGTCCCTGATCCATCCCCAATACAATGAGAGAGACAGACAGACAGAAAACATAGCCTTTGTGGATCATTTCTTTGTATAGATACAGACCTTACTGCCCCTTAGAATTACCTGGGAGTTTTAGAAAAAACAAAAACAAAAAACTGCCTGGACCTCACCGTTGGTGTTGAGTGACCATGGTGTTATTGAACCCTCCCCAGGTATTTCTAATGTACAGCTAGTTAAGAACCACTACACACTTTTTCACATTTCCCTCCCTGTGATTAAGGAGAGGCCCTTTAGAGGCTGAGAATTGACATTTAACTCTGGATTCAGAGAGGCCATGTCATTCCATCCTAGACTGATGGGATTAATCCAAATAAAAAGCGATGTTTCCCCGGCCCATGTCTGGTCATGGAAATCTGAGTAAGAAAAACAAATAATGAACATTTAATATTTTTATATGTTCTTCACCTGAGTTCATTTAACAGTACTTGAGCTGGTCCTGTGGGGATGCGGTTTAAGAGAGCTCGAACACATAGAAGTTTGAGTGTTTTGAGGTGGACAAAATAAGAGCTTGTGTCTCCATTTTTAGAAGAGGATACTGAAGTCCTCAGAGAAGGTAAGTAGATTGTCCAAAGCCACATGGCTTAGTATGTAAAGAAGTCCAGTCCAGGACTTCTTAAACTTTTATACTTGCAACCCCTTTTGCCTGAATATTTTTTTTGTCTGTTTTTGTTTTTGTTTTGTTTTTCTGAGACAAGGTTTCTCTATATAACAGTCCTGGTTGTTCTGCAACTCGCTCTGTAGACCAGGCTGGCCTCGGCCTCCCAAGTGCTGGGATTAAAGGTGTGCACCACCACCGCCGCCTGGCTTTGCCTGAGTCATTTTTATGCAGCACCAAAAACATAGATATATAAGGTAGATATACAATAAAAATGGTACTGGTAATAAGTCAAAAACTTATTTTATTTATTGATTTATTTTGCTTTTTTGAGACAAAGTTTCTCTGTGTAACTAATGGCCCTAGCTGACCTGGAACTTGCTCTACAGATCAGACTGGCCTCAAACTCACGGAGATCCTCCTGCCTCTGACTCTAGAGTGCTGGGATTAAAGTTATGTGCCACCACTGCCTGGCCATAAACTTATTTTAAAGTGATTATTTGGTATACTTATAATTTTAGTATTTATTAAATACAAAGATGAATTTGCATACTAATGAGATTAGTGTGCTTGTTTATTTTTATATAAAAATTCAATCTTGGCTGAGCATCTACAATGTTTTAAAGGATAGTGTGAATTTATAGTTGTAGCTGCCGCTTTACATGAATTCATAATGCAAACTGAGAGAAGGATATTTAAGACCTTTTCAGAAGTTGTAAATTCTGTCCCAATCCCAAGCCAAATTCATTTGATGATTTTGTTATGAAACCTAAGTCAGAACTCAAATAGCAGTTTTTAAAACCAGAAATTCCAGGGCTAAAGAGATGGCTAAGTGGTTAAAAGCACTGGCTGAACTTCTAGGGGACTCAGGTTCAATTCTCTCTCTCTACACACACACACACACACACACACACACACTCACACACTCACACACTCACACACTCACACACTCACACACTCACACACTCACACACTCACACACTCACACACTCACACACTCACACACTCACACTTCAACACTTCTCTGCCCTACTTTGGACAATTATGTGTTACATTTTCAGGGTCTGACCCCCCCCCTTTTTTTTTAAAGATTTATTTATTTATTATGTATATAGTGTTTTGCCTGCATGTATGCCTGCAGGCCAGAAGAGGGCACCAGATCTCATTATAGATGGTTGTGAGCCACCATGTGGTTGGTGGGAATTGAACTCAGGACCTTTGGAAGAGCAGCCCGTGCTCTTAACCGCTGAGCCATCTCTCCAGCGCCCTGACCCATTCTTAAAACACATGATAAGTCACACAGTGTCTCTCAGGCTTGGTAGGTCACATTGACTGGCCAGTGAGTAATGCTTGGCCGTGCACATAGCTCTTTCACAGACGGAAAGTAACACTGAAATTCAGGACTTAACAATAACAGTTAGTTGGCTGAATCTTGAGCCTGTAACATAAACTGAGGTTGGGAGTATGTACAGAATGCCAACTATTACAGGGTGTTATGTCTACCAACGTTGCTTCAAGCCTGACCTTGATTTAACAATAAACGCCAGGGATCTTGTCTTTGTGTATTTTCTGCAGGGGCAGCTTAGTCTATTTAATTTGTTCTGAAATCTAAAATTAGCTGTCTTTGTGACTGAGAATACTGTTACTTTCCTGTGTCAATTAAGAAAAATATTCTGGTATTATTTCTGTTCATCAGAATAATACAGCTTAAGCAGAAATCATCTTCCTGACCATCCACAGCTATAAGTGTGCCCAAAGGATGGCATATTTTCATGGGATGAATACACAAGCAGTGGGGAGAATACTCATAGCTGTTTTTAGGGAAGAAATGCAGTGGCACATGAGAGAAATTACGGACAGGAGCAACCGGTCATTTACAGTCAGTAACTCCACAGCTTTGCTAAGTGGGGCTCCCCTACAGAGAATTATTCATCTGTTAGGTCCACCTGTTGAACACTAGTTGTCACCTGCTGTATACTCTCACAGCCTCTGGTAAAGTCATTGCTACCAGAAGCTCTCGGCAATCTGTAACTTTCTTTGCTGGCCTTTGTGAGCACATACCTGTTCAGTTGGAACCTCCAGCTTGCCTCTGCATGATCCAGAAAGCCCCATTCCTGTCTCTGTCTCTCTCCAAACTAGCTACTCAGAAAAATCTCTGAACAAAGGGAAGGCACCAAAAAGCCCAGTTCTGCGCTCTTGGCGGCTTCTGCAGCTTCCTCCCCTGAAGTTGCCAGCTGCCCAAGTCCCCACCTAAAGTGGTCAGCTTTTGACCTTACTTGGGCATAAACCCAGATTGTGGCAGACATGTCATCACCCCTTGCTTACAACCTAGATAAGCTCTTTGCTTTAGTTTGGGCATATGGCTTCTCCAGCCTTGATCTGAAGGACTGGAGAACCTGCCCAGGAGTTGCCTTGCTGAAATAAACCTGTTGTTATACTTCTTCAATTTTGTTTGATATGGCTTACTGCATTGGCAGAGAAACCTATTATCAGGGTACAGGAAACCTATTAATACATGCAGGCAAAACACATTTACATGTAAAATAAAATTTTTTTTAGATTTCTTTATGTGTATGAATGTTTTGTGCACATGTATGTCTGTGTACCACATGCATGCCTGGTGCCCATGGAAGTCAGAACAGGGGGCATCAGATCCCCTGCAACTGGAGTTATGGATGGTTGTAATTCCCTAAAATAAAATTTTATATCAAATATTCTAACATGATACAACCCAAAGATATGCTATTTTGACACTTGCATCTTGAGGGATGAATCCTAGGAAAATATTAAAGTCTTTGTTTCCCATGGTTACATTTCTCTCAGAGCAGAGAACAGTATGTACAGTAGCAACACTGCAGTTCATAACAGAGTAGCCTTGGCTCTGAACCAAGTGTTTCAGGCAGTGTTGGCTGGCATTGCATGGCATGATGGCACACACAGTTCAAAGTGCTCATGATGTGTGTTCAGAACCATGTAGGCAGAAGTTTCTCTGCTGCTTGCCTGTTCCCAAATACCCAGCAGCCACCTTCTTAAATAATTCACTCTGAGGCTTAATATTACTTATGAATGCTCAGCCAGTAGCTCAGGCTTATTAGTAACTAGCTCTTACACTTAAATTAACCCATAATTCTTATCTATGTATAACCACATAGCTTGATACCTTTTCTCAGAGCAGCATTCTCGTCTTGCTTCCCTGTGTCTGGCTGGTGACTCCTGACTCCACCCTTCCTCTTCCCAGAATTCTCCTAGTCCAGTCACCCTGCCTATACTTCCTGCCTGGCTACTGGCCAGTCAGTGTTTTATTAAACCAATTCAAGTGATAAATCTTTACAGTGTACAAGAGCATTATCCCACAACATTTCCGCTTTATTGTCTAATTAAAAAGGAAAGTTTTCAGCCAGGTGGTGGTGAGTTAGAGGCCAACCTGGGCTGCCAAGTGAGTTCCAGGAAAGGTGCAATGCTACACAGAGAAACCCTGTCTTGAAAAACCAAAAAAAAAAAAAAAAAAAAAAAAGGGAAGGTTTTCACCTTAATATAGTAAATATAGTAAAAAAAACAGTTATTAAGTAAGTAATTCATTTGCACTTGACAAAATTAGAGAAAATACTTAATTAAGTTTTATATCTAATTTACTTTCTATTATAACTAAGGAAAACTATAATTATAACTATTTAGTCTTCAACTCCTTCAAAGACTCCAGAAAGATGTAATGTTACCTAATGACAGGGACATCAGGCTGCATGGACAGTCACCCAAAGTTCCTCTGCAACATTGGGGCATCCATCTTCACCCTACAGGACTACCATATATGACAGACTTATCTGTGAAGCAGGATTTTTGCCACCTTGTCTTGGCAAAGTTATGCAGTCACTTTCTTTTGTGTCCTGCTTGTCTAATTTGTACAGCATACTGTCAGCAGTTGAGGCAAGGGCACTTTCTTTGCCCACATGGCTAGCTTTTGCCATAAAGAAAACAAACTACATATGGAGTTTTTTCAATGCCCATCATCCTCCTTGAAGTAATTGGTGCTGCCAGACATGTCTCACTGTTGAGAAAAGTCTAAGTTCTTAAAACATTTTAAATGCCATATTCTGTGGGCCTTTGAAGTGTTTGAAGATTGCCTATCCATCTGATATATAGCTCTGTATGACCTTGAAAACATACCTAACGACTATAAGTATGCTATTATAAAGGACTATTAATCTGTATTTCTTAATTATATATTACATTTTAAATGAGCTACATAAACATTATAACCTAAACAAGAGTAGAAATATACATATAGTTTAACAAAATTAACTTTAAATTTGTATCAATAAACTAAAATCCATACTGTATAAAATATGTAAGATTAACAGTTGTTTTTTGGATTAAAGTAGATTTAATAATCTACCATTTCCCCCCATCATTTCTGTATCATATCCCCCATTCTTCTTTTAGAAAGAGACTGAAGCTGGGTGGTGGTGGCACACGCCTTTAATCCCAGCACTTGGAAGGCAGAGCCAGGCGGATCTCTGTGAGTTTGAGGCCAGCCTGGGCTATAGAGTGAGTTCCAGGAAAGGAGCAAAGCTACACAGAGAAACCCTGTCTCGGGGGGAGGGAGGAGATTGACTATGACCAATAACAATTTGTAACCAAAAACAAACATCCATAATCCATTTTTTTTTTTTTTTTTTGGAATGTGGGCATAGTTTTCTAGGCTACTTCCTGCTGATTGGGGGCACTGTTAATCTTATGGGGACCTTGAGAAAATTTAGGATTATGGTCAAGTCCTGACTGGAGTAGTCTGTAAGACTGGATCATCTCAGCCAGCAGCCTTGAAGCCTTTCTGGATGTAGAACTCAGAGGAAACTGCAACAGAGGTGCTCTGAAATGTTGGATCATCTGGGTCTTCCATTCCCACTGGAGATTTTTCAGGGAGTCTTCCTCAAACAAACGTGACTTTTCTTAACCCAGAATGAATCTAGAGCCTCTCATTTCCTGTGGGAACAAAAGTATAACCTCTTCTCCAAAGTAACATATCTTTTGACTTAAATTTTGAAATCAAGACATTTTAAAAATATATAGGTTGGATTAATCCAGCAACACTTACAATCAAATGTCTCTTAGCAGCTGTTGCTCCTTCCTCAGCTGTCAAACAATTCAAATCAACACAATAACATAAAGTATCCAGACTCTCTGTGTATTTTCCATCTTTTTGTGACTTTTTTATATTACTTTACTCCCTTTTTAAGGACTTTGTTATTTTAAAACTATACAAAAAACTATATATTTCTTTTTTATGACTGTACCTTCTCTTTAGTCTCCCAAGCCTACATATTTTTTTAACACACGTAACCCATTTAGAGGGTTTTTTTTTCTGTTTTTTGTTTTTTAATCTGTCTTTACTGCATATCTCTATCCTTTTCTGACCACATGAGCATTTAAGCTGCTATGTGGGCATGGCTAGGACTAAAGCTATGGCTTTAGTGGTTGGCTCTGCCCCAATCCTTGGTTCCTTGAGAAGCTAGTCTCATGGCGGATTTACCGCCAGCTCTTAAAGCTATGTTTACCATTCCAACTCTGAGAAGTTTTTAGTTCCATGCTGCCACCAAGTAGTGTGCCATCCACTGTTCATAAACTCCATTTAAGTTTTTGGTAGCAGGGCCTCTTAAAAGAGCCATGTGGTTTTTAACCACTAATGCTGAGTCAGGAAGCCATCTCTTAAAGGAGCCCGTGTCTCTGCTCACTGCCAGCAAACAGAGCCTACCAGAGAAAGGACCATTACCAAGAAGTTGACTCCATTTTTTGTGTGTTTAGAATCCTCTTTTTTTTTAAGCTTTTTTTAGGCTTTATGTGGATGTATATACCCCACGTTGGGCGCCAAATATAGGCAGAAATTTCTCTCTCACCTGCTTGTTCCCAAATACCCGGCAGCTGCTTCTTAAATAATTAACTCTGAGGCTTAATATGAATGCTCAGCCAGTAGCTCAGGCTTATTGCTAACTAGCTCTTACACTTAAAGTAACCCATAATTCTTCTCTATGTTTAGCACGTGGCTTGGTACCTTTTCTCAGTTCAGCATTCTCATCTTGCTTCCTTTGTGTCTGGTTGACAACTCCTGACTCCTCTTCCCAGAATTCTCTTAATCTGGTCACTCTACCTATACTTTCTGCCTGGCTACTGGCCAATCAGTGTTTTATTAAACCAATTCAAGTGACAAATCTTTACAGTGTACCAGAGCGTTGTCCCACAGCGGAACCAAGGCTGTGGTGAGGTCCCATGATGCCACATGGGCAAGAGCTTGCAGACACACCTCAGAATTACAACACACTTGGTTTTAAATTAATTTTTGGTGGCTCTGTACTCAGAAACCTTTTACTGTTTCCACCCTTTTATGACATTCATACTGAGTTATTCAACTCCACATGAGGTCATGACCCACAATTTGAGAAGCTAGGGTCTAGGCTTGGACCCCTCAAGATAGCTTCCGTGAGCCCTTGCCTGCATAACTGTCTCAGGGCAAATCACCAACTATGGTAAATGGAGTTTTCTTCCCAAAGGCTCTTTCCCTTGACTGGCCCTGGTGCTGCACTCTGTTACTGAGGCCAGCACTGTCCCATCATCTTAAGTGCACAGTAATCCATGTCCAAATGTGACTTGGAGCTGACATGGTGGCTCAAAGCTGTGATTCCAGCTGTAATTTCAGGAGACTGAGACAGGAGGATCTTGAGTTCCATGTCAGTGTGAGCTGCAATACTGAGACCCTGTCTCAAATAAACAACAAAAACATGATTGGGTCAACCAAATATATGTGAGAGAATTTTCTACTTCCAGGTAAGCAATAATCCATCACTACTGTATGTGAAAGGTATGCTTTCTATCTAGAGGCAGCACAGCCTGGTGGCTTTAGAGTCAGCCCAGCCCTGTGACTCCACATACTGCTCTCCTCGCCAAACTGTGGGGCATGGTAGCAGACTGCAAAATCCTAGAGGTTTGTTGGCCCATGCATCCTGATTCCCACATCTGGAGCTCTCACTATGGGAACAAGGACTTAGGAATGAGTCTTTTCAACATGGGAAGACAGGAGGATACATTCACTGTGGAAGCCTCAAGATAGGACACAGATAGAGCTCTCCCTTGCCAGGTGCCCAATAAGTCCCCCACCTTTCCCACCTGCTGTGAAGCTCTCCTAGAAGACTTCAAGGTTCCCACTGTTGTGAATCAGTCCCACCAGGCTATTGAAGGTCTCCTCAGCTCTCAACCCAGGCAGTGTGCTATTCTTCACTGCTCCGATGTGATCAGCTGTATTTCTGTTGCCATTTTTTCATTGAAAATCCCTTTCTATGGCTCAGTTGGGAGAGTGCTTGCCTGGTTTGCACGAAGCCTTGGTTTCAATTCATGGCACCACAAAAAAAAAAAAAAAAAAAAAAAAAACCTAGGCATGGCAGCACATACCTAATTCCAGTACTTAAGAGGTTGAGGCAGAAGGATCCAAAGTTCAAGGTCTTCCTTGACTACACAAGAGTTCAAGGCCAGGCCAAGACACATGAGATCCTATCTAGAAAAATACACAATCCTACCCTTTCCTAAGAAACTGTTGTGTTAGTCCAATAGTCAGAGACACATAAGGGAGGAAAGAGTAAGAAAATAAACATCTTAGTCAGGGTTCTCTGGGGAACTAGAAAGAGAAAAAGGATACAGGAGGGGAGGGTGTGGGGGATGATTTCTCCTTAATCCTAGCTATACGGGAGGCTGAGGCAGGAAGATTGCTTAAGCCAAGGAGGTTAAGGTCTGGCAGAGCTGCATGGTGACTTCTATCTCCAAAAATTAATTAGCTAAGGTGAAGATTGTGTGTCATCATGTCTTCCTGCAGCTCCTCCAGTCTCAGCTTTCCTGCCCTTCTGCATTCATTTTCCATTTAGGTTCAGCAAAAAGCTCAAATCTCTCTCTCTCTCTCTCTCTCTCTCTCTCTCTCTCTCTCTCTCTCTCTCTCTCTGTGTGTGTGTGTGTGTGTGTGTGTGTGTGTGTGTGTGTGTGTGTTTCTCTCTTTCAATTAAATAAAGTATAAAGAAAACCTTTTTCTCATTTTTTTTACACATACATTGCCCACATAATATCCTGGGACCACCTAACTCACCCCATCCCCAATACTGTATATATTTCCATGGCTGGGGATGAGTTGAGGTAGGGAGCTTGACTAGCTCGTGTTAGGACCTGGGTTCAATCCCCAGACCACAAAACAAAACAAAAAGATGGATTTCCTGTGAACAAGAGCATCCTCCCATATGAGCAGTATAAGCCTCAAAGATTAAAACCAGGCTTTTTTTTTTAAAAAAAAAAAAAAAAAGGATGCTCTTTCTCATGGTACCTCTTTAGCTGCATACTTCCTTCCAGCCAATAGCAGTCAATAGCTCCCTGAAGCCAACAGTGAACACAAACTTCCTAACTTCTATGAGAAGCCACCTTGAGAACAATCACAAGGATTACTACCCTCCAACCCGTTGGTTTGACTGACACAGGCTCTCACTATGTAGTCTTGGATGGCCTGTAACTCACAGAGATCCTCCTGCCTCTGCTTCCTGAGTGCTGGGATTAAAGGTGTCCTCCACCAGGCTGGCTTTCCTCTGATCTTAAAGTTGCCTCATGTATCCAATGTTGTCAGCAAAAGCATTCTGGAGAAACCTCTTCTCACGAGGCCCTGTCCTTTTCCAACCATGCTCTTCCTCCCTGGAGCCATCACTCAAGAGACATCCTCCGTACCCTGCTTTGCTTCTTTGGTGCCCTGTTCTTCTTGACCAAGGAGGTTCCCCTCCCTTCCTTCCCCTACTCCTCCGCAGGTACACATCCAGCACGCACTACCTTTCCAGACCCTCCTAACGTCTTCTAGACCCGTCTTTGTTAAGAGGAAAAGAGAAAGCTGAGAGCCCCGGACACCTCTTAGCAGGCTGGTATACTCTGTTGTCACTTCTCTGCTTATGAGTCAGGCAGCTTTCCAGATTCACAGGGAACTACAAAACCGTAAGTGTGACACATTGTACAGGAGAGTGGAGTGACCCTGGAGTTCTCCGAGCTGTGATCCTGTGCAGTATGTGCTGTCTGTCACACTGTTTCAGTGACTACAGATTCCAGAGCACTGGGCAATACCCTAGCCCCATGCCCAGAGCATCTGCAAACATCACCAAGGCACAGTCTACAAAGTCCAATGACTGTTTTGGAAGCACTTTACATTAGACAAAACAGAAGTCCCTAATGCCTTTTCATATAAAAGGTCCTGCTTTGCAACTGCTCTCTCATGGGAGTCAATGGAACACAATAGAAAGTCTTAGCCATGCCTTGCTAGACACTGGAGACAGATCCTAAGAAAGGTGACCTTGGAACCAGGTGTGTAGGTGGTTGTCTGTCTCCCAGCACTACAGAGACTCAGACAGGAAGATTACAAGTTTAAGGCAGCCTGGACTACCTAAAAGGATGCTATCTGCAGACATTTTTTTGAGTGATTTCATTTCATCCTGTACAAACATCTTTTTTTTTGAGCTGAGGATCAAACCCAGGGCCTTGCACTTACTAGGCAAGTGCTCTACCACTGAGCTAAATCCCCAAACCCCTGTACAAACATCTTAGAGTGACTTCTACAAAATAAGATGACTATAGTGTCACTAGATGGTATTTTATGGTACCATCACCATCTCTTCAGTCTGTTAAAGAATGGAAATCAGCAATGTGTGAACATTCTTGTTTTATGTTTTTAAGATTTATGTGCTGGTGTGTGTGTGTGTGTGTGTGTGTGTGTGTGTGTGTGTGTCTGTCTGTCTGTGTCTGTCTATGTGTGTGTGTATGGGTGTGTGCACATGAGCGTGGTGCCTGTGGAGGCCAGAAAGGGCTGTCAGATTCCTGGAGCCCCCACCTAATGTGGGTGATAGCCTAACCTGGGTCTTTTGGAGGAGAGCAAGCACTCTTCACTACCCTCAGTTGTTTTTATTTTTAATTATGTGCATGTAAGTACTGGCTTCCTCTTGGAGACTGTTGGATCCTCTGGAGCAGCTGAAGTTTTGAGTCACCTAATAATATGGGTGCTGAGAGCCAAACTCGGGTCCTCTGCAAGAGCAGTTCATACTCCTAAGTGCTGAACCATCTCTACAGCCCCCAGTAACTGTTCTTAAAACAAATCCTGCTGTGGTATTTGCTGGACATTTTCTGTTTGTGCACTGTCTAGTGTGGTCATAAGTGTCACGGATGAAGAATCACGTGGTAGCCTGGAAAGATGGATCACTGGCTGTTTTTGTAGACAACTTAGGTTCACATACTGGTATCCACATGATAGGTCACAACTGTCAGTAAATTCAGTTTCAGGGATTCTGACACCATTTATACACATAAATAAATAAATTGTGGGGGACTAGCCCCACTTTTCCCCAGGGTACTCTTGAGTAGGGAGAAGTGAGAAATATAGAGGGAGAGAGACAGATAGAAACACAGGATAGCCTCAGGATGGCCTGGATCAAAACTCACCAGCCCCTTCTGTCTCTTTCGAAAGGGCTATTTATAGAAATGCCAAGGGGTGGGGCTGGAGAGATGACTCAGAGGTTAAGAGCATTGGCTGCTCTTCCAAAGGTCCTGAGTTCAATTCCCAGCAACTACATGGTGGCTCACAACCATCAGTAATGAGATCTGGTGCCCTCTTCTGGCCTGCAGGGATATGTGCAGACAGAATACTGTATACATAATAAATAAATTTAAAAAAAAATCTTTACAAAAAAAAAAAAAAGAAAAGAAATGTCAAGGGGTAGAGCAAAAGCACTCCCCTTAGCACAGCCAAGTGCAGACCCTTCCAAACACCTGGTAACCATGCATGTGGTCAGTCCATTCCCTTATGCAGCCCTGCTGGGTAAAGCCAGCTCAGATCTCACTAGGAAACCTCTGTGGGCTCCCACAATAAATCTTTTTCCTAAAGGTCATTTTTTAAACAAGTCATATGGACACTGTATTAGTTACTTTGCCACTGCTGTGATAAAACATCATGACCAGGCTGGAGAGATTGCTCAGTGGTTAAGAGTGCTGGCTGCTCTTCCAAAGGACCTGCATTCAATTCCTAGCACCCACATGGCAGCTCACAACTGTCTATAACTCCAGTTCCAGGGCATCTTACACCTTCACACAAATGCACATAAAATAAATTTAAATAAATTATATAAAACAAAACATTATGAGCATTTTAATAAAGGAAGGCTTTATTTTGGGCTTATGGTTTAATTACCAGCACTGGGAGGCTCATGCCTTTAATCCATGCACACTTGGGAGGTAGAGACAGGTATATAAGGTGATGGAGACAGGATCTCAGCCCCACTTTAGATCTGAGGATCCGGAGAGATAAGAAATCACTAGTGGGGCAGGGCAGTGGTGGTGGCACATGTCTTTAATCCCAGCACTCGGGAGGCAGAGCCAAGCAGATCTCTATGAGTTTGAGGCCAGCCTGGTCTGCGGAGATAGATCCAGGACAGGCACCAAAGGTACACAGAGAAACCCTGTCTCAACCCCTCCTCCCCAACCAAAAACAAGAAATCACTAGTGGCTGCTTGTTTGCTTCTCTGATCTTTCAGGTTATTACCCCAATATTTGACTCCTGATTTTTATTGATAGGATTAATTAGGATCGCACCACATATGGCACCCAAAATGGGGCAAGAATTTCCACATAAAGCCTGAAAAGGCTTTAAAAAGGATTCTAAACACACAAAACAAAGTCAAAACTTGGCTTCTTGGTAACTGCTTTTTCTTGGGTAGGTTCTGTTTGCTAGCTGCAAGCAGAGGTGTAGCTCCTTTAAGAGACAGCTTCCTGACTCAGTGCTCGGGGCAAAAATGTTGCAGCTCTTTTAAGAGGCCCTGCTACTACCCAGGCAGTGGTGGTGCACACCTTTAATCCCAGCACTTTGGGAGGCAGAGGCAGGCAGATCTCTGTGAGTTCGAGGCCAGCCTGGGCTACAGAGTGAGTTCCAGGAAAGGCACAGAGCTACACAGAGAAACCCTGTCTCAAAAAAACAAAACAAAACAAAAAAAAAAGGCCCTGCTACCAAACACTTAAATGGGGTTTATGAGCAGCATGCAGTGTACTGCTCAATAGCAGCATGGACCCAGAAGCTTCCCAGAGTTGGGGAGGTGAACATAGCTCTTGCCAGTGTCTCTACCGTGAAGCTGGGCTCTTAGGGAACCAGGCAGGGCAGAGCCAATCCCCAGGGCAGAGGTGGAGGTTCTATCCACACCACTTAGCAGTTTAAAGATTCATGTGTTCAGAAAAAGAAAGAGATATGCAATAAAGACAGTTTCAGACAAAAAAAAAACTGTAAATGGTTCACAGCATGTTTGAAAAATGTGCATAGGCTTGGGAGAGAGAAGAGAAAGGGTAGAAACAGTCATAGATTTAAAGAATGATTTAAAAATAATAGTAAAGTCCTTAAAATGGAATAGAGTAATAAAAATCTGCTAAGTCACATAAAGATGGAAAATACAGAGTCTGGACTCACATTTTATTGTGTTGTCTTTGGATTTTTTTGACTGTTAATGGGCAAATGATAACTGCTGAGAGACATTTGATTGTGAAAGCTACTAAATCAAACCAACTTATATATTTTAAAAATATCTTGACTTCAAAATTTAAGTAAAAAAATATGTTACTTTGGGAAAGAGGTTCTGCTTTTATTTCCATAGGAAATGAGAGGCTCTGGATTCATTCTGGAAAAATCAGGTTTGATTGAAGAAGACCCCCTGAAAAATCTCTGATGAGAGCGGATGGCCCAGATGATCCAACATTTCAGAGCACCTCTGTTGTGGTTTTCTCTGAGTTCTACATCCAGGACGCTTCAAGGTGGCTGGCTGAGATGATCCTCATAGAATTCTCCAGTCAGGATTTGACCATAATCCTGAATTTTCTCAGAGTCCCCCAAAGATTACCAATGCCCTCAATCAGCAGAAAGTAGTCTAGAGAACTGTACCCACATTCCCAAAAGACGAGTCATGGATATTTATCATTTAAGGGAGATTGGGTGCAAGTTGTTATTGGTAATGGTCAAGAAAAATGCTCAACAGAGGAGATTAGATTCAGGGATCTTATTGTAAAAAGAAAAGGGGGGATATAGAAATGTGGTAATGCAATTTAGGATAGAAAGTGAATTAGGTATAACACTTTGGACTCACCAAAACAGGATAGATAATGGAGTATTTTCTCTGAATTTGTCAAATGCAATTGGACTAGACATTGTTAATATAATTCTTGCCTATAGTTATTGTACTTACTGTATTTAGACAAAAAGGGGGAAATATTGTTTGATATTTTGTTTGTGTTCTGACAAATAAAGCTTACCTGGAGATCAGAGAGCAGAGCTAGCCACTAGTTAACCATAGAGGCCAGGCAGTGGTGGCTCACACCTTTGATCCAAGCACTGGGGAGGCTCACGCCTTTAATCCCAGCATTCAGGAGGTGGAGACAGGAACATAAAGTGGGGTGGAAACAGGATCTTGGCCTTGCTTTCAGTCTGAGGATCTGGAGAGGTAAGACATCACTAGTGGCTGCTCCTTTGCTTCTCTGATCTTTCAGTTTTTTACCCCAGTATTAGACTCCTGGTTTTTATTGGTAAGACTAATTAGGATTGTGCTTCAGTAACTGGAGCAGCAGCTGAGAGCTCACATCTTAAACCTTAAGCAGGAAGCAGAGGGAACAAACTGGAAATTGCCCAAGGCTTTTAAACCTCAAAGCTTGCCCCTGGGGACATACTTCCTCCAGCAAGTCCACACCTCCTAAACCTACTCAAACCAGCCCACCAACTGAGGACCAAGTATTCACATGCCCTAGATATGGGGGACATCTCATTCAAACCACCACAGGCACACATTCTCAAGTCTCCATCCCTAGTATGGAGAAAGAAAAGAGGATTAAATAATATGTCTGGGAGCCCAATGGAGCTAACACTCTTTACTAAGGAAGGATGGTTTTACCCCTATGGGCTGGATATTTTCTTTCCATCTGTGAGCCTAGGCATATTTTAGATTTTGATCTTGAGCTGGGGAACTCAGGGACAGAACACGTGCCTGGATTCAATTCTAGCATAGAGCACAGATAAGGGTAGAGAGGGCGGTGGAGGGGAAGAAGGAAGGAAGGAGGGAGCTAGGAAAGAGAAAAGGACACGAAGAGGATGAGGCAGCAGGAGAGGAAAGAAAAAGGAGTTTCCATCTAAAACTCTGCTGTTCAGTTTGGAGGAGTAGCAGCCGCTAGAGAGAGTTCCCTAAACTGTGGACACATGCAGCCCGAGCCACTGGGAAGTCTGGGCTCCCTGCTGCTCCCCACAGCTCAAGTGGGGAGCATTCAACTGAAACAGCAATTAAAAAAAAAAAAAAGATCACTTTTAAAAGGAGCAAGGGGCTGGAGAGATGGTTCAATGGTTAAGAGCACTGGCTGCTCTTCTAGAGGACCCGAGTTCAATTCCCAGCACCCACATGGCAGCTCACAGTCATCTGTAACTCCATTTCCCTGGGATCTGATACATTCATACCAATGCACATAAAATAAAGTTAAATTTTTAAGAGGCCATTAGCTTTAAAAAAAAAAAGGGGGGGGGAAGGTGGCGGGGGAGGGAGGGTGCTGGAGAGATGACTCAGAGGTTAAGAGCACTGGCTACTCTTCAAGGACCAGGGTTCTACTCCCAGCAACCACATGGCAGCTCAGAATTGTCTGAGACTCCAGTTCCAAAGGACCCAACACCCATGGCAAAATGCATATAAAATAAAAATAAAAATTTGCCAGGTAGTGGTGGTGCACACCTTTAATCCCAACACTCGGGAGGCAGAGCCAGGCAGATCTCTGTGAGTTCGAGGCCAGCCTGGTCTACAGAGCAAGATCCAGGACAGGCACCAAAACTACACAGAGAAGCCCTGTCTCAAAAAACCAAAAAAAAAAAAAAGAAAGAAAGAAAGAAAAAGAAAAGGAAAAAAGTACAAATGTGGATTTATCTGACAAACAATACAGAATGTACAATGAACTCTTACAGTCTGAGTGTGATGGCTTATAACTGCAATCCCAGCACTCAAAAGGCTGAGGGACAAGACCAGCCTGAGCTATGGAGTAAGTTAAGGGCTACCCTGGGCTAGAGACTAAGCAACAAGAAAGTAACTAACCCACTATGCCAATATGTCTCATACGTTTTTTTTTTTTTTCCCCAAGACAGGGTTTCTCTGTGTAGCTCTGGCTGTCCTGGAACTTGCTTGGTAGACCAGGCTGGCCTCAAACTCACAGAGATCTGCTGACCTCTGCCTCCCAAGTGCTGGTATTAAAGGTGTGCACCACCACCAACTACCTACCTCTCAGACTTTTAACTGGTATGAGAATTCTAGGACACTTAGTTAAAATACAGATTCTCTTTCTCTGTTTTTGGGGATCAGTGTGAGGCCTGAGATTCTGCCTTGTTAGTAATAAGGTGACTGTTGAAGGTGGTCACAGATCACAGTTTGAACAATGCTGCTAAAGACTGGAGAAGCAGGAGGCATCAGATGCCCCACCAAGGGGCATAATATTTCTAAAAGCATATGCAAGAGCAAGGCATGGTGCCCTTTATTTCCAGCATTCAGGAGGCATAAGTAGACAAATCTCTGTGAGTTTGAGGCCAGCCTGGTCTACAGAGCAAGTTCCAGGACAGCAAGGGATACAGAGTAAGACCCTGTCTCAAAAAGGGGGTGGGGGCAGCAGATCTGAAGAGATGGCTCAGCAGTTAAGAGCACTGGCTACTTTCCAGAGGACCTGGGTTCAGTTCCTAGCACCCACATGACAGCTCACAACTGTCTGTAACTCCATTTCCAGGGGATCTGACACCCTCACACAGACATATATGCAGGCAAAACACCAATGCACATAAAAGAAAAAAGAAAAGAAAAGAAAGAAATATATATGGATGAATCTCTCTCTCTCTCTCTCTCTCTCTCTCTCTCTCTCTCTCTCTCTTTCTCCTCATTTAGCCCAGCCCAGGCTGGCCTGGACTCAGGATGTAGCTGAGGATGACCTTGAATAACGATTCCTGAATGAAAAGGATGATTCTTGATGAACTGAATGAAGAGGCTGACTTCTCATCCTCTTGCCTTCACCTGAATTGCAGCTGTTTACCACCATGCCTGGTTTTATGTGGTGCAGGGCATTGAACCCAGGGCTTGGTGCTTTCTAATCAAGCACTCCTCCACTGAGCTACAGCTTGAGCCCTAAAACTTTAAAAGGAAACTTTATTGCTTAATATTTAGACTTGGGGCTGGAGAGATGGCTCAGCCGTTAAGAGCACCAGGGTCTCTTCCAGATGACCCGAGTTTGATTGCCAGCATCTACATGATGGTCCATAACCATCTGTAGCTATAGTACCTGGGGATCTGGTGCCCTCTACTGGCATCTGCAGGCACCAGGCATGCATATGGTGCACAGACATACAGGCGAAACATGCATACACCTAAATAAAAATAACTATTATTTTAAAAACAAATCATGAAATTCTCAAAGAATTACTAAAGACATATTTAAATATATTTAGACATAGCATATACCACTTTTCTCATTAAAAAATAACAAAAATATGAATTGAAATACTTTTTTATTATCAAGTGGCATTAGGAGGTGTTCAGTCAGTAAAAATGTCTGTCTTTACTGTCCTCCACTGAAGCACCTACTTTCCTGTCTCCTGTCCTCACTTCCTTCCCTCAGCAGTACCGAGTTCCTGAATTTCACTAAGTGTTGCTGTGTGAGGCACTATTCAATTAGCGACATACGCACACCTGTTGCTGCCTACACTGGCCTGGCATTCATTCTGTTTCGACCCCCCCACATTTCCGGGTAGTCATTCTTGTTTCGCTAGCTTCATGCCGGCCATCTTCTCCCAAGCCCACAAGATACTTTCTACCCCTCCTCATGAGTACTGAACCGAATTCTCCTCCAGGAATGCCCTGGGTCAGTCACTGGAGAGCCTGAAAGGAGGCTTGGGCCAGGCCCCCGCTGCCCTCTGCTGGGCGGCTCCCAGGTAGCTCAAAGCCTGCCGCCTGTCATCCAGCAGGAGCAGAGAGGCAGGAGAATCAAAGTTATCCTTGACTGTTAATTGTAAATTAGAGGCTGCTGGGCAGTGGTGGCACACGCCTTTAATCCCAGCACTCGGGAGGCAGAGCCAGGTGGATCTCTGTGAGTTCGAGGCCAGCCTGATCTACAGAGATCTAAGAAAGGCGCAAAGCTACACAGAGAAACCCTGTCTGGAAAAACCAAAAAAAAAAAAAAAAAAAAAATAGAGGCTACAAGAGAGCCTGACCTGAGAGAAAAAGGAAGAAATAAAGAAAAAAGAAAAGGAAATGGAGATAAAGAGAAGCTTGTTAATTTCTGCAGCACAGGCTTCAGCTCAGACGGAATGGGGTTTTACAGATGTAATCCGTGCAGCCTAAACAGGAGGCCTGGTGTGAAGTGCTCCTGAGGAGGGAATATTGTTGTAAATCACAGTCCTTCAGTGAGCACTGGCTTTACAGCTTACATTTACACTCCGTTTGGGTCTGTGAACCTATTACTGGGTTTGTTTTTTCAGCCCTCAAACAGGTGCCAGCTCCTCTAGGACATCTATGTGCTTCTCCAGTGACTGGAATTCAGACCCTGAAGCACGCTAGTGAGAGATATGGGGGGAGGTTGTCTGGGCTCCGTCTAATGCCAATCAGTCTTCCTTGAAGAATACTCACTGCTAAAACCACATGGGCGGGTGTGAAGGTGTATTAGTTACCTTTCTGTTGCTGTGATAAAATGCCACAATTAAGGCAATTTATAGAAGAATTTATTTGAGCTTATGATTCCTGAGGGTTAGAGTCTATCATGTCAGGGAGGCCCAGGAGGCCAGAGCCGGAAGCTGCAACCACATTGGCAAGTATGAGCAGAGAGGCCCTGGAAACAGGAGGAAGCTATATACTCTAAGAATCTGCCCTCAGTGTCATACTTCCTCCAGAAAGGCTGCTACTCCTAACCCTCCTCAAATACTGACACCCACAGGGGGCTAAGTGTTCAAATGCCTCAGCCTATGGGAGACGTTTTTCATTCAAAACACCATATTGAGCAACGCTGTGGAGTCTTGTGGAGAGAATCCCAGAGCAGTTCCAAGTGCCATGTCTCTAGGAGATGCTGGCTTAATGGGACCCAGGCTGAGGCAGCCTTAGCACACTCTGCGTCCTGATTTCCCCAATCAGGCATAGCATTCCAAGTCCACAATACCCCTATAGAGGGACCACAGAGGCAACCCAGGGGCCTGGACTCCAGCATGCAGGTCACTGCCTGGTGCAGATTTCAGCACCCAGCACCCTCTGGCCACTGTCCCCTTAGCCCTGTTCGTCTCAGACACAGTACTGTCAGGACCAGAGAAAAGCAGCCCCTGGGAGACAGGCTTCCTGATGCAAGGTGCCCCTCCAGCTCTCCACTCACTTCACCTGTGAAGGGGTGTTTACATTAGGTCTGCTGGGGCTGGGAGGGAGGATGCTTCCCAGTAGTGGAACCGAATTCCTCCCACGTTCTGACCTTCCTGTCCTGAGGAGCTCCAAACAGGCATCTGAGAGGACGGACCCAAGCAGGCAGCTGCTGGGGCCCACTTGTCCCTCAGCCTGTCTCTCTGTGCTTTGGCCCAGTGACTCTTTATGCCCACCCAGGCTGCAGGAAGCAACCTGGCCCTTCTTGCCCTACTGGTGCTTAGAGCAGCAAAGGACTGTGGCCTGTTGCCGAAGCCTCCAGCTGAGCAGCAGTGGCCCCAGCCCTTGGGGAGTGAGCTCCTTTTTCACTTTTCTCCCCGTTGGAGAGCCAAACTAGGACCACTGGCCTCACCGCCCGCCTTTCTCCACACTCGGCTCTTGCAGCTCTCTCTGCACAGGAGGCTCTTTGCCTGGAGGGCACCCTCCCCTCCCCAATGTCCTTCAGGACCCAATGGTCTCCCTGAAGGCTTCTAAGCTCTGTGGTCTGTTCTTAGTGTGTATTTTCACCTTTCTTCTGAAGTTCATTTCCACATTATGAGGCGTGCGCGTGGGGAGACACACACACACACACACACACACACACACACACACACACACACACACGAATAAAACACACCCCAACTAGTCTTGAGTGGTTTTTTTTTTGTTGTTGTTTTTTGAAACAGGGTCTTTCATTACCAGAGTAGCCTTCTTCTTCTTCTTCTTCTTCTTCTTCTTATTATTATTATTATTAGCACCTACATAGAGCTTTGTTTATAGCAGGCACCCAATAAATGTGCTGAATTAATTAGCTATGCAGCCAGGTCCTAAAATGCTGCTCACTGAAGCACACCCAACACAAAAGTGACAAGCTTAGAAACATTTGCTGAGTGAATGGACTGCTTTCACAATTCTAGACCCTACAGAGATTTAAAGGAATTATTGGCAATAAGAACAACCAAAAACCAAAACCCAATGGAGACAGCTGTGACAAAGCCCTGCCACCTTACTTCCAACTGAAGTATTAGCCACAGCTCTGACTCCCCAGATGGCCCTGCCTGACACTCAAGGAGGGACCACTGTGCTGACTTGGGAGTTCAGCTCAATATTCATTTGGTTTGTAGCCCCAGCAGCACATGATGGTGTAAGAAGGACTGTGACTGAGGCTGCAATGCCAGAAACAGCACCAGTGAGGAGCTGAAAAGCAACCCCGTTTCTGACTAGAGAATCCTCTCATTTGTACCTCTTAGTAACATTAGACAGACGGACAACACGAGAGGGGGGGGGGCAGAGGTGCTCAGCAGTGGAACACGGTGCATACACTATGCGAAAGCTCTGGATCCCATCCCCAGGGCCCCACCTCCCCAGACCAAAGGGACGAGCTGGTATGGTGGCATCACCTGCATCCCAGTGGTTGGAAGACGGAGACCAGATGATCAGTTCTTTACTCCCTTCTCCATAGGTCAAGAGTACATGTGACCGTCTCAACAACACACACACACAGGGCGGTGGTGGCGCACACCTTCAATCCCAGCACTTGGGAGGTAGAGGCAGGGGGATCTCTGTGAATTCAAGGCCAGTTTGTGCTACAGAGTGAGTTCCAGGACAGCCAGAGCTACAAGAAACCTTGTCTTGAAAAACAACAACACCCAAAACAATAAAACCAGTCCTGACCCCAAAAGAATATTTATACTTCTTGTTTTGTTTGAGACAGGCTTTCACTATCTGGAACTACAGACCACGCAGGCCTCCAACTCACGGAGACCCACCTGCCTCTACCTCATGAGTGCTGAGATAAAGGCATGCACCAGATATTCTTCTTTATAAAAACAAAAAGAATCATCAGAATAAAGATGTGATGATAGGAAATCTAAATGTTTCAGTGACTTGAGTCTTTTGGGGGGGTGTTTTAAAAGACAGGGTTTCTTTAATTCCAAGTACTGGGATTAAATTAATTCCAAGCACTGGGATTAAAGGCATGTGCCGCCGCCGCCGCCGCCGCCACCACCACCACCACCAGGCTGAGTTTGAGTCTTACTTTCCTGAATCTCAGTTTTTCCATCTTCATCATCATTTTTTTTTTTTTTTTTTTTTTTTTTTTTTAAATCTTGGCTTTTTGAGACAGGGTTCTCTCATGTAGCCTTGGCTGACCTAGAACTTGCTTTACAGATCAGGCTGGTCTCAAACTTGCTGTACTCCTGCTTCTGTATCTTGAGGATGGGGATACAGGCATGCATCACTACACCTGGCCCTGGCGATTTTATTGTCCTTAAAATGGGGGTGAGCTGAGGCTGGAGATGGCTCAGAGCACTAACTATTCTTCCTGAGGACTGGGATTCAGCTCCTATCACTTGATGGCAGATCACAGCTGTCTGTAACTTCAGTCCAAGAAGATCCAACAACCTCTTCTGGCCTCTACGGGAACTGCACACATGTGGTGCACAGACATTTATAGAAGCAAAACACCCACACACATAAAATAAGTACATCACTTTTTTAAACGGGGGTGGGCTGACAAGATGGCATAACAGGTAAAGGCACATGCCACCAAGCCTAACAACCTGAGTTCAATTCCTGCAACCCACATGGTAGGAGAGAACCAACTCTTGCACATTGTCTTCTAGCCTCTCCAGTCACCTTGGCATGCACATGTATGCACACACACACACACACACACACACACACACACACACACACACACTAAATATGTAACTAAATCCATAAATACAATTTAAAAATTAAAATGAGTGCAAATGTTTTCATTAATGAATTTAGATCTAGCCTCCTTCCAAAAATAGCCTGGAGTCAGCTTTTGGGGAAGTTATAAAATTAAAGAAACAATAAATGTGAGAGACTTTTCAAATTGCAAGCAGTTACAGACATTGGGTCAATGCTCACAATAGCAGCAACATAGGCTACCTACAGCTGAAATGAGAGCATGATCCTAGTAGGACGCCTGCAATAGGACCTCATGCAGGTAATTACGGGATTACTGCATTGGAGGATATCCTCTTTTTTTTTTTTTTTTTTTTTTTTTTTTTCAATACAGGGTTTCTCTGTGTAACAGCCCTAGCTGTCCTGGAACTTGCTCTGTAGACCAGGCTGGCCTTGAACTCACAAAGATCTACCTGCCTCTTCCTCCCAAGTGCTGGGATTAAAGGCGTGTGCCACCATGCTCAGCACAGCCTAATAATTTTTTTTAAAAAATAGCTAAGAGGAACTCAGAGGAAATACTGAAGAGGCAAGGACAGCTTCAGAGGAGTGTTTCTAGGATGACCACATAGAGCACTAATAATACAGGCCTATACAAAAAGCATTCAGGAAAAAAAGATAAACCCCGAGTGGTGGTATGCTAAAGCTGGCTTCTACGGGCTCACAAGAGCCAACTGTTAAATTTTTAGGAATCCTGCAAGCCAGCTGAATGTAGACTTTATTAAAAATGAGACTTGAGGGACTGGAGAGATGGCTCAGTGGTTAAGAGCACTAGCTGTTCTCCCAGAGGACCTGGCTTCAATTCACAGTCCCACATGGCAGCTCACAAACTGTAACTCCAAGATCTGACACCCTCACACAGACATACATGCAGGCAAAATACCAGTGCACATAAAATAAAAGTAAATAAATTATTTTTTTAAAAAAATCAGACTTGAGGACTAGATAGCCCAGTGGTTTAGAATATGTATTGTTCTTGCAGAGGACTTGAGTTCGATTCCCAGCACCCACATCAGTCAGCTTATAACTACTTGTAACTCCAGCTCCAGGGGATGGCCCTAACTTCAGGTACATGCACATATACAGATATATACACATAAATAATAATAAAAATATTTTTTTAAAATGAGACTTGAGTAAATAGTGTTCAAGAAAATGATCATCAGTACTCACAATGTACCACTTCCTATTTCACATCATTTTCTATTACCTATGCTCTTGCAGCATCTACACCTGCTTATCTGTGTAGGGAAATACAGTGTACCAGTTGCTACCTCCCAGTTCCATGCTGGATCATTTTGTTAGTTAGTAGTGTGAAGTCAGGCATTGTGAGGGTTTTCCCGCTGCAGCAATAGACAAGCACTATTGATCAGTCGATCTTGTCTCAAAGAGACAGCCACCCCTAAGGCTGGGAACTTCAAGAAAGTAAAACTGAGAAAATGACCAAGATTAGGCGATAACATTGAAACTTACCAAAGGAAAGAGATGGGTAGCCGGTAAAAAGATGAGAAAATTTGCCGGGTGGTGGTGGTGCACGCCTTTAATCCCAGCACTCAGGAGGCAGAGCCAGGCGGATCTCTGTGAGTTCGAGGCCAGCCTGGGCTACCAAGTGAGTCCCAGGAAAGGCGCAAAACTACACAGAGAAACCCTGTCTCGGAAAATCAAAAAAAGAAAAAAGAAAAGGGCCGTTTCCAAGACTTTATCATTTCCACCTACACTGAGTTCCAGGTCAGCCAGTGCTACACAGAAAGACTCTCAAAACAAACAAATCCCCCACTTTTCCTACTATTCTTCAATTTGAGTACACTACACATCAGTTTCCTGCCAGGAACACAAGACATTATCTTGTCTTGTGCAGCAAGATTAAGGACTTTAGATCATACTGAAAGAGTTGGGCTACTAACTGGGAGACAGGTTGTGTTTACGACTTTTTATTGACATTGTTTCAGGGGCGGATCAGAAGCCAACTCCAGGAGTCGGCTCTCACCTTCCATCCTATGGTACCCAGACTTGGTACAAGTGTCTTTTCCCATCAAGCAGTCTCACCAGCTCCACCCTGAAAAATTCAAGGGCAGTACTTTTTTTTTTTTTTTTTTTTAAGATTAAAAAAAAAATTGTGTGCATGTGTATGCGCAGGTGCTCAGAGGCCAGCAGAAGGTATCCAGTCTCCTGGAACTGCAGGTGGGTGGTTATGAGCTGCTTGACAGGATTACTAGGAACCAAACTCCTGCAAGTCATCAATTGCTGATCCATCATCCAGCCACTTGTTTATTTACTTTTTTGAAAAAGGGTCTTACTATGTAGCCTTGGCTGGCCTAGAACTCACTATATAGTCCAGGCTGGTCTCAAATTCATAGAGATTCACCTGGCTCTGCCTCTTGGTTTATGACTATAAAATGTTACATAGTAAGACCAGCAATCCTACATCAAGATGCAAAGTTGGAAAGGAAAATCACCTAGAAGCTCAAAGGCCAGCTAGCCTGAGTGCTCAGTACAGGGGCAAGAAATAAGACTCTGCCGTACCTGGTCTACAGGGGGAGTTCCAGGAACACATAGTGAAACCCTGTCTCTAAAACAATAACAAAGTAGTATGCATATGCCTGTATTTACACACAGAGCATGCATATTTGATTGCAGGGAAGCCAAAGGTAACACTAAATGCCTGAGTCAGTAGTTCACTTTAAATAGTTCAATCAAGTGTAACATGTCACAAATACAAACCTTGGAAATGGTTATCTTCTTCATGAACCTGGAGCTATAAAAATAAGACTGTTTTCTACTGGGTGATGGTGGTGCACACCTTTAATCCCAGCACCTGGGAAGCAGAGACAAGCAAATCTCTGAGTTGGAGGCCAGACTGGGGTACAAAGTGAGTTCCAGGACAGCCAGGGCAACACAGAGAAACCATGTCTTGAAAAAACAGAAAAGACAAAACAAAAAAGACTGTTTTAAGCTTGTCTAGGGTAAATAGCAGATATGGTTTTTTTTTTTTTTTTCCAAAAGGAAGACAACTGTTGAAGAAAACAAGTTCTAGATTCTCACAGAACAGATTTGGACAAGTAACTGTGTACACGATGTTTCCAACTGTGTCAAAGTAGATGTTACAAATATGAAATGCTTTTAAAGATTAGCTGGGAGAGGCACTCAGAAAGCAGACAGGTGAATCTGTAAATTTAAGGCCAGCCTGGTCTACATAAAAGTTCCAGGCCAGTTTATGCTACAGTTGAGACCCTGACTCAGTCAATGTGCAAGTAGAAGGAACAGATGGAAATACTGGGAGATGCAAAAATGAAAAAATGAAAATTTGAGACAGGGTTACATCGTGTAGCCCTGACTGGTCTTGAACTCATTGGTCAGCCTGCCTCCCAAACCCTGAGATTAAAAAACTTTTTAATCTGCACTGTTCATTTAGTAAGATTCAACTTTAAGATTGAAATGCTGTCACTTGGGACATAGACCTAGGGGGCATGTTAAGTGAAGTAACTTAAGGTAATTTATGTGGTCTGAACATTCCAGGATTAATCCATTTAAAATCTAATGCTGATGGGCTCAGTATTTTCTTTAATGCTAGTTCTTAGAAGGGAGAGGCAGGCGGATGTCCACTGGCCAGTGTTCCTTGAGAACCATCTCAAGGGGCAAAAAAGCTAACACTTGCTATTTCAATTATGTGATTAAATCTTACTGTCCTGCTCAGGATGTTTAGAGCATCCATGCTGTACATGCTACACACCTTTTATTCCTTGGTAGACTTTGGCTATCTCACCCACTATCACTGTACTTTACCTCCATGTGCCTGTGCATTAAAGCAACTCTTAAATAATAATGTATCCCAGTGCCTAGACCTACGCCTCCCTTCATCCCATTGTCACAAAGATGAGTGTGTGATACGTTTTTTAAAAACATTTGTGTGCACCTGCTGTATTTTAAATTCAAAGGTAGTTTTTTCCTTCCACCAAATGGTTCCCAGACTTGGTGTCAAGTGCCCTAACCTACTGAACTGTGTCATTGGTCCTGAGGCTCAATGTTTTATCATAGCATGGTTATTCTTCTGGCAACATTTTCAGCCTACAGTAATTTGAGACTGAGATTTTACCTCCTAAATACAATCTCTAAGTGTCAACACTATTTCTGGAAGTGAATTTTGACTCCACCTTGTTGTCTACACTCAAGGGACTGAATGACAAAAAATTGAATTTCAATGGCCTACCAATAAGATTACAAGTATATATTCTACATATTATAATATACAAATATAGTTTGGCTTTTTGAGGCAAGGTTTCTGTGTAACCCTGTGTATCCTGGAAATCATTATTTAGATCAGACTGCCCTCAAATTCGGAGATCCACCTGGTTTTTTTTGTTGTTGTTGAGACAGGGTTTCTCTGTGTAGCTTTGTGCCTTTCCTGGATCTCGCTCTATAGACCAGGCTGGCCTTGAACTCACAAAGATCCACCTGGCTCTGCCTCCCGAGTGCTGGTATTAAAGGCGTGGGCCACCACCGCCTGGCTCCACCTGGTTTTACACACACACACACACACACACACAAAGAACCGAGGAGCAGGAGAGATAGCTAGGCAGTTAAGAACACTGACTACTCTTGCAGGGTTTGAGTTCAGTTCCCAGGAGCAAAGCAACTCAAAGCCTCTTTAACTCCAATTCCAGGGGATCCAACACCCTCTTCTGGTCTCTGGAAGTACCGCACGATTGTGATGCAGCCATGTTTGCAGATGCAGACATACACACACGTTAATAATAATAATAAAAATCATTCCAAAAGTAGCAATTCCTCAAGAACCCCCTAGGAGGAGCAAACAGCTCTCCCAGTCAGCACAGTAGTGTGTACAATGTCGGGCACACTTCTGATGCTAACCATGGTTAACAGCTGACACAATCAAATCTATCAAGAGGACCCAAATGTTTGCGCACCCCCCCCAACATAAGGCATTCCCACTTGCTAGTGTCTTCCAGTTCTCCCACATGTAGATAGCAAAGCACACCAGTCTTTACAACCAGCTGGACTAGTAGATTAAGGGGCCCGGGAAACCAAATGAACAGACTCGAGCTTTCTGTCCCTCTGATCAGTAACTTTGCCAAAACACTTCCCCATCAAAAAAAAAAAAAAAAAAAAGATAAACACAGAAACGAAACACAAAACACGGATTTATTCAAAGTGATTTTATTGCTGTGTACACAAGAATTTACGCCACTAGAGCAGAGGCTGTGGATGACTCACTGGAAAAAAGGAAAAGGGAAACTGGAATTAATACTGGTCTCTGGGATCCACTCACAGCTCTCTCTGCTACCAGAGCTATCCCCAAACAGCTAAAATACCTAACTGCACACAATGCACCAAACTGAGCAAGACCCCAAAAGCTCACAGATTCAAACAGGAGGATGAATGGCAAAGCTCAACCAGACATCTAAGGAGGAACTGGTCATCTGGCAGAAGCTTTGGATGAGTGTCAGAGTGAGGGGAGATGGTGGTGGGAAGGACCATTCCTAAGTCAAACCAGAATCTGCCAACTATGCTTTTAAGTGACATTTCTTTCTTCCTTTAAAAAGACAGGATTTCATGCAGATCAGCCTGCCTCTACACCCACCTCTAAACAACATTTTGATTGAACATTGCCATTTGATTATGTATCAACCATGCATGCTTTCCCATTACTATGACAGGGGTGGGATGAAATGGTACTCAACTATAGGACCCAGGAAGACAAAATATCTACCACCAAGCCCTTTACCTACTACTGTAGTGGTATTTGCTCTGCTGACCTTGGGTGGAGCAAATACCATTACACACACATAGTACCTGGCTGACTGTTGCCAACAAAAATGCATATACTTACTATTTCCAATTGGGTGGGAGGACCCGCTTAGTCTTATAGTAACGAGCCAGCCGGTGAATTCTGCTCTCTATCAGAATCAGGCGGAACTTAGCATCCTTATCCTAAAAATAAGAGATTTAAGAAAAGCACCATCACGTAAAGTAACTCAACACCTTCCATAGTTAGGTTAAGCTTTTTAAACAGGGTCTCTTTATTATTATACAGCCCTAGTTGTCTTATAACATGTTAGACCAGGCTGGCCTCAAACTCAGAGATCCACTAACCTTGCTGAGATTATAGGCATGCATCACCAAACCCATAGAGGCAATTTGAGGTCCTAGAATAAGGCCTATAGGAATGGTCACAAAACTACAAAAGAGCCCCCAACATTTGGAACCAACTGGATATAATGTTTAGGGGAGCTAAAAACCAAACTACCCATTCCAAGGAAACTACAATGCTAACCATTTGTTATCTAGAACCACTCGAGAGAATTAAACTCAAATGCACTCTACCTGAAGACCAGAACAAACACTGCTACATAACACCAGGTTTGCGTCCTCACTTACCTTTCTGTTCCTCTCAAGATGCTTTCGGACAGCCACTGCTTTCTTAATCAGATGGTACAGATCCTCAGGGAGGTCAGGGGCAAGGCCTTTCGACTTAAGGATTCTCAGGATTTTATTACCAGTCACAAAACGGACCTGCGCCACACCATGAGAGTCCCTCAGGATCACACCTGAAAAAAGCAGGTAACTTCTAACACAAACTTGAGCATGTGATAAAGCCCCGGTAGCAAGACTCCAAATTTCTGCAAATAGCCAACCTAAGAGTGCTTGCAAGTTCACTCAGACATCCAAGGAAGGTCTACCCAACATGGAGGAAGCCCTTCTGGTGGAAACCGCGAATGTTGGAACACCATCATCACAGTGAGTCTTGCTAGAACACGGCTGACCAAAGGAACCAATGAGATTTCTACCTTTATATTTGGCCTTAACTAAAACCAACTTAACATTTGTTTACCAATCTTTAAAACTGCATATATGTTATTCCTTTTAAACCTTAAATTACTTCTAGTTAGCTTGAGTCCATTTTAAATTCTTTTCTCCCCCATAGCTGTAACATACTCTAAGTCTTACCGAGGATGTTTTCCTTCTAGGACCAGTTATCCTAGGCCCCAGACCCATTTAACAGAAACAAATTATTTGCCATTTGTACAAAGTCACAGCAGCTTAGAAACAATTCATAGCTAGATGTGACTCGATCCCAGTTGCTCCTCGTTTAGCTGTGGAAGCGGGGGGAAAAGCGTTTTCAAGGCCTCTAGAGACTAGGCACATTTGTGTTTCCAGATGACCCGAGAGCAGCAGTTCGAGACTACGCCGTCACTCACCAATTTGGGAGGGAGTCAGGCCTTTCTTGGCCAGTTTGTAAATTTGTTCCTTCACGTCGTCCGACGTCAGCTTCAGCCACTGTACATGGAACGGAAATCGGCCTCAGATAAGAAAGCACGAAGGCAACCTTCCACCTCGGGCCGCATCCTCCCGCGCACAGGTCCCTTCCCATGCTGCCCTCCAACCCTCAGCCTCTACTCACCGTGGGGACGCTACGGCGGTAGGGCAGCGCCGACTGGGACAGGCCCTTCCTGAGAACAGAAGCGTAGGGAGTGAAGTGGCGGCCCGCCGCTCAAACACCCCCGCCGTCTCCCCACCCGCACCCCGCATCCTCTTCCCCTTGCACCGCGCCCCAGCTCCAGTCCCACAACCCGGCTTGGCGCCGCGGGCTCACCCGGGAGCGTGCATGCGACCCATGATGGCGGAGGTCTGGCAGCAAAGAGAGAACGAGGTAGGAAACGGCGCAGGAAGCCCAGCCAAGCGCAGGAAGTGACGTCATGCGGCCACGCTTTCTCTCACGCGGGGCGGGGCTATACGGCGCGGCCACAGGAGTCCGCGTGACTACGCGTCCCAGAAGGCATTGCGGCGGATGTCCCACCTCATTGGTTACTTGGGTCCAGTTTCCGCTGTCTCTGGTCCGGCTCTCAGGCAGAGCCGGAAGTCAGCCGCTAACCGTAGTATGAGTCCGTTTCTGAGGGAACCCTGGACGGGTTCGAGCCCTGGGCTGGAGGACTTGGATAAGCTGTGGGGTCAGCGATTTTTCAGGGCTCCCTCACCAGCCCCGGACTCAAGCGGTGCGGGATGAGCGCTGCATCGAAGAAAACGCAGCGCCTCCGCGCAGCCGGAGCCTCCCCTCCTCCTTAGATAGTTAACCCCGGCCTGTCCTTGGCTGCCTGTGCCTTTGCCGTCTACACTGGAGCGCTGAGCCGCGGACCCGACTGAGAAGAGTTGGGGACTAGGAAAGAAGCTTCGAGAAGATGAGGGGGAAAGGGAATACCTAGGGAATTGATCTTTCACGGATGACTTAGTGCGGGTCCACCATAATGCGGTCCAAGAATGGGTGACAAGTGACGGGCGAGAGGTTTAAACAACATAGTATTGAGCCGGGCAGTGGTGGCGCACGCCTTTAATCCCAGCACTCGGGAGGCAGAGGCAGGCGGATCTCGGTGAGTTCGAGGCCAGCTTGGTCTACAGAGCGAGTTCCAAGAAAGGCGCAAAGCTACACAGAGAAAACTTGTCTCGAAAAACCGAAACAAACAAACAAACAAAAACATAGTATTGAAACATTGGTGCTTCCTCCTCGCCATTTAATTATTACTTATGTATTTATTATTTTTGGAGGCTGGGTCTCTATTTGTTTGTTATTTTTGGAGGCAGGGTCTCTCTATGTAGCTCTGGCTGTCCAGAAACTTGCTCTGTAAACAAGGCTGGCCTAAAAAACACACGGAAGTCCTCCTGCTTCTGCCTCAATAGACAATGCTGAGATGAAAGATGTGAGCCATCGTGCCCAGCTGCATTATTTTAACCAATCACTAGTTGAATAATTTTTTCTAAAACATTGGGAACTTGAACCAAATTTGTATTTTTTCCTAGCAAAGATATAATTTGATGTTTGTTTTCAAGACAGGGTTTCTCTGTGCAGCCTTGACTGGCCTGTAGACCACACTTGCCTGGAATTTACAGAGATCCACCTATCTCTACCTCCAGGGTGCTGGGATTAAAGGCATGCACCACCACCGCCCAGCTGCAAAGATATATTTGAATAATTAACCAGAGTCATACTTTCAGCCCATTTATGCCACCCGTACATCAAATTTGGTGTCAATTTGCCATCCCTAAGCCAGAGCCTTTCAGCTTAACACTTTTGTCCAAAATACAAATGCAGGGTTCTTTCTTTCTCATTTCCATGAGTCACCCCAACACACCTCACTACAGAAATGCATGATCTTTTTACTTGTTTCCACAGGTACACCAATCCTATCCATCATCTCTCAGACAGCTTAAATGGCACCCCATTCTATATACTTTCTATTGGCCACCTAGTGGTCAGATAAATGCATTGCTCCTGTGAAAATCCCTCTAAATTTTTTTTTTTTTTAACTTTTTAAAAAAAGTGGTGGGGGGGGGATTGGAGAGATGGCTCAGTGGTTAAGAGCACTGGCTGCCCTTCCAGAGGCTCTGAGTTCAATTCCCAACAACCACGTGGTGGCTCTCAACCTTCTAAAAAACTATCTGATGCCCTCTTCTGGCATGCAGGTACACATGCAGAGCACTCCTACATAAAATATGAAGTTTAAAAAAAAAAAGTGGTGACTATGGGGTATGTAAGAGAACAACATTGTGGAGTCTGTTCAATCTTTTCACCTGGCTTTGGATATCAAAACTAAGGATATCAGTGCACAGCATGCATTCTTTCTTACTGAGCATCCCAGGGGCCCTTTCTATACTTTATCAATGCATTTGAAATAAAACCTAGGCCCCTGGCCTCAAGTCCTCACTCTGCCATTGTTTCTAAACATTACAGGCACATTTCTGATCCTACAAATAGCAACATGTTGTCTACCTGAAAAAAATTAAGATATTTTAAGTGTGTATGTGTGTGTATGTATGTATGTATGTATGTATGTATGTATGTATGTATGTTTGCACCACAGTATCTACAGTGCCCAGAAGTCAGAAGAGGGTATCAGATCCTTTGGAACTGGAGTTACAGAATTCTTAGTTGCCTTAGGTTCTTGGAACCAAACCCAAGTCCTGCAAGAGCAATAAGCTCTCTTAATACCTCAGACATTACTCCAGCCTCCAAGATTTTTAAAGAATTATTACTACATGCATATGTGGCTGTGCCAGAAAAAGACAGTGGCTCCCCAGAGGCTAGAGTGAGTAATAATCAGCTGTGCCTTTGTACTGGGAACCAGACTCTAGTCCTTTACAACAGCAGGAAGCCACTGTAACCACTAAGCCATCTCTCCAGGCCCCTACCTACAATACGTTTGAACTCCAGCACCCCCAAGCAGTCTGGCAGGAAGTTAGGTAGGCATTCAGTTATTTTACAGAATAACCCTACATAAGCCATCTTTCATGGGCAGCATAAAGATTTAGTTTTAATGGTTCTTTCAGGGTGTTTAGACTGTTTTCACATTATAGAGAACAGTTTTATGATCATAGGAATAAAAGTGTGTATGATGTTAGAATTTGCATTGTTCTATGAGCTATGCCTAGAATATGGCTTTGCTCTATTACTGTTTAAGTAAACTACCAGATGCTGTGGAATAATCTTTTTGTACACTATGAATATGTATTACTATCATTGGCTAATAAGATGCTGATTGAGGGCTGGAGAGATGGCTCAGCAGTTAAGAGCACTGGCTGATCTTCCAGAGGTCGAGTTCAATTTCCAGCAACCACATGGTGGCTCACAACCACCTGCAATTAGATCTGGCGCCCTCTTCTGGCCTGCAAGGACACATGCAGGGAGAACACTATATATAATAAATAAATAAATCTTTAAAAAAAAAAAGGTTGTAATTTCATTGAAATAAACAACCATTAAAAACCAAAACAAAACTTTTTGGGGCTGGAGAGATGGCTCAGAGGTTAAGAGCACTGGCTGCCCTTCCAAAGGTTCTGAGTACAATTCCCAGCAACCACATGGTGGCTCACAACCATCTATAATGAGATCTGGTGCCCTCTTCTGGCCTGCAGGCACACATGCAGAAAGAACATTGTATACATAATAAATAAATAAATCTTAAAAAAAAAAGATGCTGATTGGACATTAGGCAGGAAGTACAGGTGGGCAACCAAACTAAAGATGATGGGAAGGAGAAGGGCGGGGTCAGGAGTTGCCAGCAGACAGAGGGAGCAAGAGATGAACATGCCACACTAATAAAGGTACTGCCACGTGGCAGAGCATAAATAAGGAATATGGGTTAATTTAAAATGTAAGAGCTAGTTAGTAACAATCTTGAGCTATTGGCCAAGCATTTATAATTAACATTAAGCCTCCAACTCAATTATTTGGGAAGCGGCTGCCAGGTATTTGGGAATAGGCAGGCAAGAGAGAAACATCCATTTACAACCAGAGATCAGGAACCACATCTACAGAAGATTTCACATCTTAGGAATACTGATGGGCTATAGCAAAACGATATCCAGACCTTCAAAGAATCACACTCAGATAACAATTCAAACCCCCTTTTTAGACATTTTAGGGAAGTCTGACAGACCAGATCTGAAATTCTTGATTACTAAACTTTACAAACTCCTGGGTGGGATGCAAAGAACACTGTGTTATAAAAGTTTGAAACCAAAATATTAAAACAAGAAAAGAAATGACAGCTGAATTCCTTTATTCCAGAAATATTTTAATATAATTGTAGTATAGTTATGAAGTCACATTCAATCCACTGAATATATTCCAAGTATTAATAAAAATATTATACATCTTCACTTACTATGCTGATATAATTAAAGCATTTGGTTCTTACAGATGATATCAGTAATCACATCCATATTTGCACTGCTAGTAAAAAGCATGTAAATAAATGTGTATTAAAATAGCAGGCTTCAGTGTTTTTTTTAAATCCGAGTTATCAAAAGTGAATTTTTTAAATGCCACAATTCATGAGTCCTAGAAAGAATTAAACAATTTAAGGCAAGATTTTGAACTTTTTATACAACTTTAATTTGAAAAAAAAAAAAAGAATATATAAAAAAAGATATACATGCTTTAACAACTCGATTCACATAAACACAGTACTGAAAAGCATTGGTGCCAGTTCTCAGTGGATCCCTCAGAGAAAACAAGTTCTTGGGACGAACCTTTATCTTCAGATCTTAGAGCACAGGCAAGAACGAAGAGTTCTGGCACAGGACTTGAATGTAACAGATGATCTTTACTTGACAAAGGTAGTTGTAAAAGTGATTACACATAAAAATTAGTGTCTTGGCCAGTTTAGAGTTTTGTTTTTCAGATTTATTTTAAGGGAAGTGTTAAAGTTTTTAGAAAGCGAGCTGATTTATAATTGACTGCAGTGGTAGTGCAAAGAGGCTACTCTCTCCTCCCTATCGCTAGTTTTTGGTATGGGCTGAAGATTAGCATTTACAAAGAAATAACTTATATTAAAATATATGTGTTCTAATGACCAAAAGAGGCACAGATTGAGTTAAATTAAGAGAAAATATTACCTTTTGTTCTGAATTCTTAACTGTACAGTATTAATCATAATATATACTTTTAGGTATGAATCAGATTTCTTGTCACTGAAAAGTGACATTACCTTTTCTGGTTCTATTATTTGTGCTTAGATACGCTGTAACAGATCACAAAAATGTCTACAAGAGTCTGATGAATGACAACCTTTTACAAAAAGCATCTTTTAAAAAAAGCAGATACGTGACTCATGGAATGAAATTAGGTCTCTCTCAAAAGAAATAAAAAATTATAGTGCTACTTACATCTGCAAAACAATTTAAGGAAATGTTAATTGTGGAAAAAGCAAATAATGGTGCTTTGATCTTCATTTTAATTAATTTAACAAGTAGACAACACACTTTAATATAAAAAATTCATATACTATACTAATAGGTTTCCCTATAAATGGACCATAGTGTTAGGCACCAAAAATTTCAAGTTTTGATTTCCTCAAAAATCTATTCCAATGATAACACCCTTGACTCTTAATTTAGCTCTGTAAGCATCATCATTTCTGCTAATCACTTTGTATACTTCATACAAATTTTATTCTAGCAAACTGATCCAGATTGTCCTTTCTTGGTACCCTTCTTTGAGTACTTCGCCAGTTTTCTCATGACTACCAGAGTCGCCACATCTCTATTACCATTCTAAAAATATATGAACTTCTGTTCTAACCATGAAATTTATTGTATTTACATGTTTACTAGAACTAAACAAAGTTATGTCTGAAATGAGAAACTAATAAAAAAAATGAATCTTATTCTTAATGGTTACGCCATAATAACTTCAAACTCTCTCTTGTAATTCTGAATTTTCTTGTATTACAGAAAATAATTCTTTCATGTCAATGTACAATGTTTACAAATACAGGACAGTTTATACAACACCTTCCATAAATGTCTATAATAAAATTCAGTCTGGATCCTACAGTCCTTATCCTGGGCCTCTTACAAAACAAAAATGGGCACAAACAATTTCCATTTGTTTAATGAATAAAGTACAATAAATACATGGAAGTGAAACTCCAATTTCAGTTCACACCCCTGCATATAAATGTAGGATTATAATGGAATGATGATAGAATTTAGAATACAACAATATCAATCAATCTCATTCAATTACTGGGCAACAAACATTAAATCAAATAGCTTAATAGTTAAAATAACTAAGTCACAATCAGAAGTAGAGAAAATAGTATTTTTGTGGGAAAACCATTAGTAAATGTACCTGATATTTTGTCCTCATTAAGGTGAAAATGAGTGAAAACTACTTACTCTTTAATCAGAAATGAAGTGCCAATGAAGCATATCAAGTTAAGTAAGGCACCATTATTTACAACTCCATCACTTGGCACTTACTCTGAAAAGGCTTTAACAATGAATAAAAATAGTATTTTTTTCTCTACTTGTGTAAACTACTTAGTAGTTCTTAGCATTCTGCCCACTATTTGTGCTTTGCTTTTCAGCCTGCTGAGTAGCAGCTACATCTTTCCTTTGGTGTCTGGGAGCATACACAGTGGTAAAGGCTGTGAGGTGCATAACGGGAAAACCGATTTGCTGTGTCTGTGTGGGAAGAATGCAGACGAGGTGGTCGAAATGACACAGTATTATCTCAAAGTCTTTTTCAGGATTTACTCTGTACTATAGTATATCTATACTAAGTTTGGGATTGGTAGCATTCAGCAGAATGACTTCAAAACAGCAATGGCTTCTCCAATGTGTGACAGTTGGTCCAACAGATGTGTTGAAACACTGCAAGTATATTAAGTTTATACTTTCTGCCCAAATATAAAAAAATATACAAAGTTCCCAAGTGTGTGTGTGTTTGTGTGTACACATATGTGCATACATTTATAACTCCTTGCTTCCAAAGCTCAGAAATCTGTGGTTTATAGGTACGTTGCTGCAGCCAGCTGATACCACTTAACTGTCTCTTTGCTCAAGTTGAAATCTTTCAGTGGCAGGGTTATTCCACCCAAGAAGAAATTCTCCCGCAGAGATTCTGAACTGAGCACACTCAGTTGAAGCTCTCTCTGCCTCAAGGTTTCTTTGCTGTATCCACTATACACAAGCTAGAGGGGAAAAAATGATAAGGTTTGGTTTCTTGGAATATTTCCAGTAAAATATGAAGATAGCAGTCAAAGAGGGATATAATGAATGGCACTGAGTATAGAAGCAGGGCTTGTCTCAACGTATCAGAAGCAGGTTTTTAACTTCTGCACTACTGGATTGAACTATCATTCCTGTCAGCGTTTAAGGAAGAGATTGTATCAAGCAGGAGCAATCATTGTCAAAAAACAAAACAAACAAAAATCCCCAAATCTCCAGACATGGTTTCTGTGGGATGAAGTGATGGGGAAGGAAAAGAGATTACCTGGTGATTACCTTAAGATGATCTAATAGCTGGAGAAAAAAAGAGGATGAAAGGAAAGCAAGTTGGAAAATAGAATTTTAAAATTATTTTGCAAAAACATTAAAAATTCGTTGTTTTCTTCTGTTCTGTTAAATGCCATATTTAATGCCAGGAAGTGGTAACTTTTATTCATAAGGAGATACAAACCCACAGTCAAAAGTGCAGTTTCCAGAGCTGCAGTGCTCAAAGCTCCTGCTACTTCAAATCCTCATCTCAACACTTAAAATTTTTATTTTTCCACAAAGCTTCACAGTAAGTTCTGAGAAATAGTTCTTTAATCTAGACCTTCTCACTGTTTGACTAAAACAGCCACAAGAACACTTCTTGCATTCCTTGGTCTTGAACACAGTATAACACCAAGTGTTCTTTGGTTAAGTAGCGCATGTGTTTTTAAAGAGTGAATGACCCTCTAGAGGGTTCTCTCTCTGTGTGTATGTGTTTGGACAGGGTCTCTATATCCAGATAGCCTAGGCTGATTTCAGTTGTAATATGTAATCCAGGCTGACCTTGAATGCACATTATAATCTTCCTGCTTTGACTCTTAAAGAGCTAAAAGTACAGGAATGTACCAGCCCACCTGGCTTTTTTCTCTTTTAACTTTATTCATTACTTTTTTTTAAAAAAATTCATATATATGTCAAATGTGTGGGTGCCTGAGGAAGCCAGAAGATGGTGTCAGATTCCTTGAAACTGGATCACAGGCAGTTGTAAGCCACCTGATACAGGTGCTGGGGGCTGAACGTCAGGCCTCTGAAAGAGCAAGTGCTCCTAAGTGCTGAGCCCCATGCCTGGCTTTTATACAGGTTTTGATAAATTGATAATCTTGATAAAAATTCAAGTAGTCAGGCCAGGTATAGCGGTGCATGCCTTTAATTTCAGCACTCAGGAGGCAGAGTGGTGGATCTCTGTGAGTTCAAGGCCAGCCTGGTCTACATAGTGAGTTCCAGGAGAGAGCTACACAGTGACACCCTGTCTCGAAACCAACCAAACAAAAAAAAGAAAACCAAGCAAAAAATTCAAGTTGTCTTCCAATCTGTATCCAGACATTTTGTGTGTGTGTGTGTGTGTGTGTGTGTGTGTGTGTGTGTGTGTGTGTGTGTGTGTAAACTAAATGCTAAGGTCCATACATAATTTGTCCAACCCCAAAAATAGTCAAGCAAGGGAGCAAGGTGAGGGGACTTTGGCAGGTTTTAACTGGCTATGGATCTGCTAGTTGGCCTTGAGTATCTCAGTCACAGTTCTACTTTCTACTGTTCAGCTGACACTTTGTTTTTGTAAGAGGATTACTAAGAGAATAAAACATTCAGGGAAGGGCTAGAAAGATGGCTCAGTGGTTAAAGCACTGGATGCTCTTGCAGTGGACCTGATTCAATTCTAGCACCTACATGGCAACTCACAACTTCCTGTAATTCCAGTTCTAGAGAAACCAGCATACTCTTCTGGCCACTGTGGGTATAAGGCACACACACAATGCACTTACATACATGGCAGCAAAACAATAAATACACATAGAATAAAAATAAATAAATCTTTTTTTGTTTTTGTTTTTTGTTTTTTGAGACAGGGTTTATCTGTAGCTTTGGAGCCTGTCCTGGACTAACTCTGTAGACCAGGCTGGCCTCGAACTCACAGAGATCCACCTGCCTCTGCCTCCCGAGTGTAAATAAATCTTAAAGAAATAAAAACATTAACATTTCAAAACAAAATTCTAAAAAATTTTGAGAAATGAAGTTTAGCTTACCATTTCATTGAATGTTGGGTTCCTAGTTTTACGTGAAATTTTGGTTTTACGTTTTGATGTTTTGTGGGTATCTGGAAGCAGGTATGTTTTAACATATGGATTTGGGTCAGTCCCATCTTCAGTAACCTATAAAGAAAAGCAGTTCCTTAACAGTAATGCTTTCTACCAAGGTACAGGTTTGCTCTACAGTCATCACTTGTAGCCACTCACGAGATCTTTGATGTGCATCACCATAGATGAAGAGGGTGCCGTTTCGGTAAGACACAGACAACTTCACTGCTCCTCCTATTTGGCCCACAGTAGGGCTGAAGGGACCTGTCCCTGAAAACAGAAATACTTTCCTCTTTATCTCAATGTGCCTGCAAGGGTTCACACTTCAACAAAAGAACTGCTGCATGAGGGTACAGTGAGGGGAAGTGGTTAGGAAAAGTAAACCTCTTACGCCACTAATTTGTACTTATTTTATTTTTATTTTTTTGGTAATCACAAGATAATAATTAGGAATGCTAAGTTTTTCTAGAAATAGACTGGCTTAGAAAGACTAACCTGTTGAGAGGGAGGGAAGAAAGGAGACAGAGACAGAGAATTTATTGCTCTTACATAGAACCTGGGTTAGATTCCCAGCACTCACAGAGTAGCTTACAACCATCCATAACTCTAGTTCCAGGGGATCTAACCCCCTCTTCTGACCTCTGCAGGCAAGTACATGGTACATGCACATAAAATAAATCTTTAAAAAAAATCCAAGATAGACACCTGAAGACACCCAAAGCTAATTTCTGGCCGCTACACACATGTATGTGCCCTTATACACATCCACCTCCACTCCATCACTAAAGTCATGAATTATCAACCAGAAGGAAAAAGTATAATCTCACCTGCAGACCTAGCTATTCCTTCAGCTTTCTCATCACGAAGTAAGGGGTGGAAAAAAGTACAAACAAGATCACACTAAGATTGAAGAGAAAAAGGTTCATTAGTTAAATATTACATGACACAAAGGTAGAATATGTTATTTACTTATATTGGAAGGTCACCTCTGCTACATCTGTTGATGCATTCATCAAACTCTGTAAATAACTATTTAATTCAATTTTCCTTTTGGCGGCTACATCTTTTATGTGTGTTCTTCCTAGAACCATCCTATTAGGAAAGCTACAACAGAAAAACAAAAACAAATGAGATTTAAATTATTTCATCAGAAAGTATTTGGAGAGCATCATGTACAATATTTACTTAGAAATATACTTTTTTTTATATTCCTAAGATACAAAAGTGGGGTCTTAATCTATTATATTTTTGCCCATGTGATTCAAAACATTGGTGATGAACTAGTTTAAATTACTCATTTTCTTTATATAAGTCTTGGCATCAAGATGAATGTGTTAGCTGGGCACAGTGGCACATGCCTATCATCCCAGTACCACTTGGGAGGTAGGAAAGGCAGACCAGGTGTTGAAGAAGGTCAGTCTCAGCCATATAGGAAATTCCAGGCAAACCCTGGCTACATGAGACCCTATCTCAACAACCCCCTTTCTGGGAAGAAAAAAAAAAAAAGGAAAGAAAAAGATGCATGCCTTACTAGTTTCTTGTATTTGTTACTGATTTTCTGTTATTTGGTTTCAACTTTAATCATTCACAATATTTACCTAATCTTATCTCTAAAAGAATCATTACTCAATAATCATAAAATAAAATACACAAACAATGACAAAGGCCCTAAATCAGGTGCCAAATACAATTATCTCAATTCTTATTTTGGGGATGGCTAAAAAATGAGAGTGCACACAGTAACAAACTTTATATATTGTTTGAGACAAGGTCTCACTCACTATGTATCCTTGGCTGGCCTTGAACTCAAAGAGATCTACACCCAACAGTAACATACTTTGATACCCATTTGCCTCCATGACTTTGAAATCTTATATGAGAAGAATATGGCAAAGGAAAGGTACTAGTCTTTAAGCTAAAGTAAATCTGAGGACTTACAAAGGCTGGTCTTTACAGTAAATCTGAAGATTTACAAAAGGATTCGGATAAAAAGCTAAGCACTAGGGGCAAGAGAGATGGCTCAGTAGTTAAGAGCATTTACTGCTCTTGCAGAGAACCTGGGTTTGGTTTCCAGCACCCACACTGGTCAGCTCACACAGCCTCCAGCTCTATGGGATTGATGCCTCTGCAGGCACCAACACAGCAAACACACACACATACCACACACAATTTAAAACAAAAAATTTTCTTTTAAAAAAAAAAAAAAAGCTAAGCATTAAGATTATTACACCTGCCAGGCATAGTGGCAGATACCCTAACTCCCACCACTTGGGAGGCAGAGGCAGGTGGATCTCTGAGGTCAAGACCAGCCTGGTCTACATAGTGAGTTCCAGGACACTCAGGGCTATACAGAGAAACTCTGTCTCAAAAAGAAAAAAAGAAAAAAAAAAAAAAAAAAGATGATTACATCTAAGAATTTCAGTGGTAACTGGCAAGGGGTCAGTGTCATACCATGGCACATGTTGAGGTTAGAATTGTCTGGTTTGAAAGAAACAGCCTTTACCAGCTGAGCCATAAAATCTGACCTCAGGTTTATTGTTTATCACAGGAGATCAGTATGGCTCATATGGATGATTTCTGCTGCAGCTGTAGCATGTGACTTTTTAAACAAGATCGCCGGCGGTGGGGCGCAGCTTTCCAGCATCGGGGCAGGCGGCGGATCTTGTGAGTTCGAGGCAGCTGGCTACCAATGAGTCCAGAAAGCGCAAAGCTACACAGAGACCCTGTTCAAAACCAAGATTCCATTATCTTAGCTGATACTGTGTTGTGTCTGCACAATAAAGGTGACAAAAAGGCTCACCCCTTGTTTGCTGTTTTGATTTTTAAGATAATGGATATGCTAGGCAGTGGTGGCACACCTTTAGTTCCAGCACTTGGGAGGCAGAAGCAGGCAGATCTCCGTGAGTTGGAGGCCAGCCTGGTCTACATAGGGAGTTCCAGAATAGACAGGACTGTTACACAGAGAAACTCTGTCTTGAAAAATCAAAAGACAATGGATACTTAAGTTACATACTTGAAAATTCAAGCTCCTTATCTACCTTCAGTACTGTATGAGGTACTTATTATTTTAAGTGTAACTGAATGTTAACCAAAGTTTCCCACCTACATGTAGAAACAAGTAGTTTCTACATAGGAAAGTAAGGATGAATTTTTGCGAGGATAAGAACATACCCAGGTAACTTCCAAAGTGGAAAAATAATGCTGAGCTTATTGTGAAGTTCCTGAAACTCATCAAATGTCCGGAATACAAATGATGGTTCAAGGTGTCCTTCTCTCAGAATTCGGACTACATAAATCTGAAAAGAAATCAATGACAGGCACATTACATTGTAATAAAATTTCTTTCCTGATATAAAACTTTATAGTAAAAGTGCTTTTAACCTTGGGAATACACGTCACTGATGGGTAACAGTGAATAGAGTACATTGTATTTATATAGCACACACAATTGCATTTGAGACTGAGCTTAGCGACTGCAAGATTCAAATAAAAACTTGAAAGTGAACACTTTTATTTTCATGTTTACAATGTACTTCTCAAACATATACACTTAGTGCATTTCCAACAAAAAGGAAAAAGGTTTAAGATTTAAGAAAGTAAATAGAAAAAAGGCAAAAAAAAATTTATGGGGTATGAGTTAAAGGAACATGTTTTACTAGATATTTCTACTATTATAAGTTACTTTGAATACTGCTGCAAGAAGAGTCCAGGTATCCATACAAAACCAGAGGCATATGTGTGTGCACATGTGTGTATAAAACTTAGTATACTTTCCAGTGCCATTATAAACCAATGTCAATATAACCTCAATAAAATGATTAAAATAAAAGTAAAATAGCTTTCTAAAAATCTATTCATCATAGATTTAAAAAAAATTTTAATATGGAGGATAGAGATGTACTTCAGTGGTACAGCATACAGCTGGCATGCCTGAGACCCTGGGATTGACTCTCAGCATGGAAAAAGAGGAGGAAAAAGAAAAAATAAAACAGCACAAGGGTGAATAATAATAGCCATGAGAGTGTGGAAAAACCAATACAAATCCTGTATTTGTTTAAAAATAAGGTTTGGGAAGGCCTGGTGGCAAAAATCTTTAATCCTATCACTTGGGAGTCAGATGCATGTGGCTTTCTGAGTTTGAGCCTAGCCTGGTCTACACAGAGAGTTCCATGATAACCCAGTCACATAAAAACAGAAAACAAGTTTTATGTGTGTGTTTAATGAATGCTATGTAGTCGTGAAAGCCCTGGATTTGATTCCCAGTGACACAAACAAATAGAAAAATATTGTACAGAAAAGTAGAATGGGAACTTAAGACTTTTTTTTTGTTTGTTTGTTTGGTTGGTTGGTTGGTTTATGAGACAAGATCCTGGCTGTTCTGGAACTAGGTATATATATAGATCAGGCTGGCCTCAAAAAGATGTGCCTGCCTCTTGTCTCCTGAATGCTGGGATTAAGGCATGCATCTCCATGCCCAGATGGGAGTTACAGACTTTTTGAATGGATTGGTTAAATGTTTCAACAAGCAAGATTTACCTTTGAAACCAAGAAAAGAGAAGGAATAAGAAAATACCCTGAGGTACTAAAAGAAGGAATGTACTTTGACCCTCATGATTTTTAAGTAAATTTAACAATACAAAAGAAATCAAATTAAAATAATTCTTTAAGTATATTTACTTATTTTTGGACCATCCATGGAAGCAACATGCACAGATTAAATGTTTAGAACTTCAGCAGTCAGTGAAAAAAGTATGAAGGACAACAAAAACCTTATACATGATAATCTACACATATTGAACAAACTTACATAGTGTTTATCTGGGTTGTATTTCTTATGATATGTGAAAACAGAGGCTTCCTTGATTCGACCATCTTGTCTAAAGGAGTATGTTTTTGGTGAAAATGAAAGGATGGGTTCATCATTAGAAGGAAGACCAGAAAAACGTAGCTGAGCAAGGTTATGAATGAAGAAGTTAAACTTTGTGGCAATGCTTCCCAAACTTGACTCAATCAGTCTGCAAAATAACGAGAGACTTGTTAATAATAATAATAATAATAATAATAATAATAATAATAATAATAATTTTTTATGGAGATACATGCTAAATTCAAGATAATAAAAGATGAAATTTCTCTTAAAATAATAAGTAGGGGCAGGCTCTGAGGAAGGTTCATCAGGCTAGGGTATTTGCCGCTAAGCATGATGATCCAAGGCTAATAATCCCCAGGGCCCACATCATAGAAGGAGAATCAACTTCCAGACATTATCCTCTGCTCTCCATACAAGCAGGCAGTATATACCACACACACAAGAAATAATAAAAATGCTTTCAAAAGGTAAATTATTAAGTAGATTTTTCACTCTGCCAAGGACTCTCTTTTTCTTTGGGCCAAAGGAAAACTGTTAAAATGCATCTCACTCCAACAAAAAAATATTTAGTGCAAGAAAGAAATAATGTTTGGATTTCTTGAGACATATGGGGTCCAAGACCAAAGTGCTATTAGAACTAGAAGATGATTACTGTATTACTAAAGAGAAGACTGTTATTTTAATCTACATTTAAAAAATTTTACTAAACAGCATAGAATAATTTGGTAACAAGATTCCCTCAGATAATCATGATCACAATTAGAAAAGGAAGTTTTGAAGGGATGGAGTTTGCAAAAGCACTTTGTAAGGCAGGCCTGGATAATAAGACATTTAGATCACCAAAGGAACAACAAGACTCGGAAACATAATGAAGGAATAAGATGTAGTTCAGTGGTCCAGCACTTGCTTGGCATGGAGAACCACTGATTAAAACAAAACCCACAAAAGACTGAAGATTTAGCTCAGCAGTAAAATGATTGCAAGTGCACAGCCCTGGGTTTGATTTGTAGCCCCAAAGACGGGAACCACCACCACCATAAAAACTATGAACACCCAAATTACTGGGTTAAGTTGAGAAGCATTCAAACTTCCATGAAGTAACATTTTACAATGTTAGTGTATCAGTTTGCTGCTATGTTGTGGTATCCATAGAAGCTATTACGGTAGAATCTTGAAAAAAAAATCATTTCAGAAAGAGATCTTAAAAAACACATTATCATAACTGTGGAAAACATGTTTTGTTTATAAGCAGGAAGCATCCCAAGTGTTAGAATTCTGCCCTCACTCTAGCTGCATGACCGCAAATGTGCAGTTCTGGAGTTAAGCAAAGGGTCTTGCATCTCATCAGTATGCATTGGTGATCACGTATGCGCAGCATAGTCACACAATCTGTGCATGTATGGCATGGCTCTGTAAGCCCATCTGTGCCTTAAAAAGCCATGACTCAGAACCCCCCCTCTGTTCTGCTCTCCTCCCCTCACCTTCCCTCTCTTTGCACATGCTTTCCTCCCCAAGCCTGGTTCTTGTCTCCCCACCCCCACAAATAAAGCTCAGTTAAAACTAATACTGGGTTCTGTCTTGACCATGACCTTTTTTTTGAGGTAACCAGCATCGTAACCAGTGCCTCTTTATCATTCATTTCACCAAGGAAATCATATACTAAATAACCTTGAGATTACACTTTGAAAGGAATAAACATTTTTCTAAGCACTGCTGCAACTTTTAGTAACTTTTTATCTTTCAGTGCTGGTGAATGAACATCCAGGATGCTTTTTTTGATTTTTCAAGACAAGGTTTCTCTGTATAGCTTTGTGCCTTTCCTGGATCTCACTCTGTAGCCCAGGCTGGCCTCAAACTCACAGAGATCTGCCTGGCTCTGCCTCCCGAGTGCTAGGATGAAAGGTGTGCACCACCATTGCCCTCCGTAACATCCAGGATCTTACAGAGGAGAAGATAAGCACTCTACCTCTGAGCTACATCCTAGCCCTTTGTATTTTGACACAATTAAACATGTCATACCTAGTGAAGAAAATGGTAGCCTCAGCATCTGTAGTTTGTGGCTGAAGTGCATCTCTAACATATTTCAAATCCTGAATACTTGTAAGTTCTGGCAACCCTGAAGGAATCATCTGTAGAAGGAAAAAAGTGTTAAAATTTCTCTTGGTTAAGTACTTAGAATTAAAGGAACAAAAATTATACACTTGAGTTTGTTAATGTCTTGGTTATCTAAGTGAATCTTACAAATCAGAAAAGCAAAATTAAGCCAGGCGGTGGTGGCGCACGCCTTTAATCCCAGCACTTGGGAGGCAGAGGCAGGCGTATCTCTGTGAGTTCGAGGCCAGCCTGGACTACCAAGTGAGTTCCAGGAAAGGCGCAAAGCTACACATAGAAACCCTGTCTCGAAAAACCAAAAAAAAAAAAAAGAAAAGTAAAGTTAATGAAGTCATATAACTTGCAGAACTAAAGTCCATTTATGGAATGGAACACATAAAATACAGATCTCTCTCCTAGGCCTATATTTACTATAACAATTCCAGTCACAATAATTACAGCATTTTTTTTTTTTTTTTTGTATTTGTTCCTTTTACTTAGGTGGGCTACTTATCCTAGGAAGTGCGGAAATCCTGAGTATACAGCTTAGTGAATGTTTGCCATCCTGAATATCTTAGATCTAGAGACACAAATGCACACTCACTTACCAGCAGCCAATACCCTTTTCAAGCTCCAGTTGCTACTACTTTGCATTCTAGGGTCACCACTCTCCTGACTTCTTATAGTTTTTAATTAGTGGAATCAGACAGTGAGTACTTATAGCAGTAATCTAAAAATATTGCATTAAAATTTTGACAAATCTGACTATAGCCAAATTTATTACAAAAGCATAAAACATCCTGTTTAAATTATCAAAACACAGAGGCTCTAATATACAATTCAGCATCAGTAAAGAACAGTTACCAGTGAGAGAAGGTTAAGAAAGAGGTTTGTCTGCTTTCTTATCAAGTTGTAGGCTTGACAGCAGAGGTCCACAAACAACTGGAAACGAATGGTGGGCCTTTCACCTCCATTAATGACGTATGCCATGTCAGAGGTAAGCACAAAAGGAGCTCGATCCCTGTTGAAAGCACACACAGAGTATATTTACAGAACATACTCAAAATAAATGCTGCCACTGCTGTTAAAAGTTATTAAAGTTAAAAGTAAAGCCATGTGAGCTACAATAATTTTCAAATAGGAAACAGCACCAGATAGTCTCGACTGTCCCTAATCCTTGAATGTTCACATTTTGAGGAAAACTATTACATAGCAACTTCAGCATTGGGACAGAACTTAAATATGAAATTTTCACAAGAGTGATTACTTATAAATCTATATGCCCAAAGAGAGATTCAACAGTGGTTACAAAAATATACAGAGGAAAATTTATATTCATTACCATTATACAACTGGAACCATTTCCAGCAGATACTACGAACTATATTAAATAGAATACATGCCCATTTACTTCAACAGAGTGCCTGTACACTAGTTTTGTCTACTATGTGTAAGGTCATCTTTAGGGCCTTTTTCATTCCCAGTTATGTTCAGAGTCACAAGGCAAAGCACAGCAGGAGGACAAGGCCTAGGACATGTCCCTTTAGTGACAACAGTAACATTAGTACCTTTTGAAGCTACCAAACATTTGTGCATGGCCCAAAAACTTTCCAAAGTCAATGTGGAACATGTGTCCTGTGCTTCGAAGCATTATATTGTCATTGTGCCGATCACAAATGCCTAAAACATAGGTGGCTACACAGCATCCAGCACAAGAATAGATAAAGTTCTCGGAAGCCTATAATAAAGACATAAAATTATGTTAGAGGAAAAACTGTCTCAAAGGAGGCAGAGTTTGCCTGTGTGCAGTAATAATCTATCACTTTGGGGGCGGGGGATAGGGTTTCACTATGCAGCCCTGGCTGTCCTGGAACTCTCTCTGTAGCCCATGCTGTCGTCAAACTCCGAGATCCGCCACCTCTGTCCCGAGTGCTGGGATTAAAGGCATGCACCACCACATCAGGTCCAATTCATCACTCTTTAAAAACAGTATTTGCAGAGCTGGGTATGGTAGCTCACATCTATAATCCCAGCACTCAAGAAGTAGAGGCAGGCCTGGTGGTGGTGGCATACACCTTTAATCCCAGCACTCAGGAGGCATAGGCAGGAGGATCTCTGTGAGTTTGAGGCCAGCCTGGGCTACAGAGTGAGTTCCAGGAAAGGCTCCAAAGCTACACAGAGAAACCCTGTCTCCAAAAAAAAAAAAAAAAAAAAAAAAAAAAAAAAAAAAAATGTAGAGGCAGGAGGACTACTATGAGTTCCAGGCCAGTTAGAATGAGATCCTTTCCCAAAAACCCAAGGACAAAAAAATTTCAAAGGCATAAAAAACAAAAATTGCAAACTTCCCTTAAACAGCATCAGCATACCGACTGAGCCATGGAAATAAAAGCCAGCTTTTTCATATTTCAAAAGCTAAATACCCTTCTAAAGGATAACTACTACTGCATCTCTCTTGATTCTGTCTTTCACTAGGTATGGATCCTACCAGTCTCTATTTAAGAGTATAAGCTGGGCGATGATGGTGCACACCTTTAATTCCAGCACTCGGGAGGCAGAAGCACTTGGATCTTTAGTTCAAGGCCAGCCTGGTCTATAGAGTGAGTTCCTGGACAGCCAGGGCTACACAGAGAAACCCTGTCCTGAAAAACAACAACAACAAAGTATGAATAGCTCATGACCAGTTTTTAAGTATCCTGTGTGTAGAGGAGGGTATCATGGGAACAAAAATTAATCTTGTGTTTGCGTAGTATGTACAAAATTCTAGGTTCAATCCCTAGCAAAGAAAACATAATTTTTTGTTTTATTTTTATTTTTTGAGACAAGGTTTCTCTGTGTACCCCTGTCCTGGAACTCACTCTGTAGACCAGTCCTGCCTAGAATTCAAGAGATCCACTGGCCTCTGCTCCCCAAGTGCTGAAAAACATACTTTTTAATATATCAAATTAATTTTCCTCTCTAATAGTATAGAGAACATATGTAACGAAAGTCAGCTTGGAGCTGCAGAGATGACTCAGCAGTTACAAGCAATTGTTAAAGTTTTTTCTGATTCCAAGCATCAGGTGGTTCCCAGCTGCCTGTAGCCCCAGCTACAAGAGATGTGACACTCTCTTCTGTCCTCCAGAGGTACATAAGGACACACACAAACCATACACACAGACATTAGGCTTGCCATTCCTGGGGATTACTAGCATAACAAAGAAGGACACACAGCATGTAAGATGCACATACTATTTTAAAGCCTGTCCATTGATTCTCAAAATACTGTAATTATTTTCTTCTTTTTCAGACAGAGTCTATATTCTAGTCAAATTAATAATCCTCCTGTCTCAACCTTTAAGACTGGGACTGCAGGTTTGCACTACAATGCTAATACAAGCAAAATACTGGGTTTCCTTTCTTTTCTTTCTTTTTTTTCAAGACAGGGTTTCTTTGTGTAACATCCCTAGCTGTCCCGGAACTAGCTCTGTAGACCAGGCCGGCTTTGAACTCACAGAGATCCACCTGCCTCTGCCTCCTGAGTGCTAGGATTAAAGGCGTGCACCACCTCCACCTGGCCCCAATACTAGATTTTTTTTTTTTGTAAGATTTATTTATTTATTATGTATGTAGTACTCTGTTTGCATGTATGCCTGCAGGCCAGAAAGGGTGCCAGATCTCATTACATATGGTTGTGAGCCACCATGTGGTTGCTGGGAATTGAACTCAGGACCTCTGGAAGAACAGCCAGTGCTCATAACTGCTGAGCCATCTCTCTAGACCCAAATACTGGATTTCTAAGTGGCACAATTCTTTGGTCTTTGTGATTAATTTTATTTTACAATTCTCTAGAAACCATTGCCAATAATGATAATAGCAAAATGTTTATGTAATACTTAACACCAACCTCTCTCTTTATGCAACTACTTATTTAAAAGCCCCACCACAAATCAGTAACTTAGGTATTAAGATTAATGCTATTTTACAGACAAGTGAAACTAAGATACAGCAAGACTTCAGTGTTTGTCAAGATCATGTAATTTCAGAGGTAGCAAAGCCAGAATCCAACACAGGCAATCGACTCTACTGCACTAAAATCCTCCTTAGTCAAATGCAAAGAAGGTGCTTAATGCACACTGTTCAACAATCATTTGGATTTCATCAGAAATCACAAGTAAATAGTAAAATGAATAAACATTGTCTTCTGCCATACTGCTTCCCAAGACTACAAAATATTAAAAAACGGCAACAGACATGGTTGCCTTTACTCCCAGCACTAGGGAGGCAGAAGCAAGCAGAACTTTGTGAGTTCAAGCGAAGCCTGGTCTACATAGTGAGTTCTGGGACAACAGGGACAATGTAGAGAGAACTTGTCAAAAAGAAATTCTCTTGCTTTTCCTTCACAAGTCAACAAACAGGACAGCACTTTAATATCTATACAAATGACACATTGTTGGCACCTAAATTAGGCATCTAAATGACATTAAAACTGGGGTCTTTTCAAACAGAGAGCACAAAGGAGCAGAGGACAGGGAAGAGAGGAGGGAACAAGAGAAGCAAAGTGGTTTGAAAAATGCCGTATCAAAGCATGACTCTTCACCAGCTGCTAAAAACAGGAACTGAAACTAAACGAAGCTGGAGTCTTTTTAGGTTACCATTCAGAGTAATCATGGTCTTCCTTAAGCCATATTAACACCATAGCAGGTCTTGAGAGAAGTAGTAACAGTTTTCATAATATATTTTGACAAAGTTCTTCAGAATAAAAAACCATGTTGATTACCTTTTCATATTCTTCTTCAGAAGGATTGTATTTCCTCAGCCACTCGGCTAGTGGTTTATCTTTAAAGGATCCTGTCACACCATATTCCACCTGGATTTTCCTGAGGGTATCTGAAGCAGGAACTAGCTCCACCATGCCTTTAACAAACAAAATATCAAGCTGTGTGAAAATGTGTTCCCAAAGTAAGTCTCTAAAATATTTATAGCTTTCAGTTCTTGAAATTAGACACCAAATATGGCAAGCCATGATGAAAAATGTAAGCAATCAAAATTGTTATTTTATTTTTTAAAAGCACCCAAGGGCTGGAGAGATGGCTTAGCAGTTTAGAATACTGGCTTCTCTTCCAGAGGAACCAGATTCAAATCCCAGCACTCACATGGTAGCTAGCCCACAACTATCTATAACCTCAGTGGGAGGAGATCTGATGCCCCCTTCTGGCATGCGCAGGTACCAAACACTAAATAGTGCACAAACATACATGCTAGCAAAGCACCCATATACATAAATTAAGTAAAAATAAAAGTAATGCCGGGTGGTGGTGGTGCACATCTTTAATCCCAACACTGGGAGGCAGAGGCAGGTGAATCTCTGTGAGTTCCAGGCAAGCCTGGTCTACAAAGTTCTAGTACAGAGCTACATAGAGAAACCCTGTCTTGAAAAACCAAAACCAAACAAGAACAATGATGGTGTTATTGATGAACATGTAAAATAAATCAAATAATGAATGGTTATCAGTCATTATTTCAAAAACTTATCAACTGAGGGCTGAGGTGGCTCAGTGGGTAAGTGTTCATGCTAGCCTGACAACTTGGTTTCAATCCCTAGAACTCACAGAGGAGAACTGACTCCTCAAAGTTGTCCTCTGACCTCCATACACATGTGCCTATCCCACCCAACACACACAAATAGCAAAGTAAAACTGAAAAATTTATCAACTGAGTAACAAAATAAAAATCTACTCTCATGGAAAAAGAAAACCTCATTATCACTATTTATTCTAAGGAAATGATGTTAGGAATCTACTGCGCTCCAGCTGCATGACCATACATGCGCAGTTCAGGAGCTAGACAAGGGGTCTTGTGTCTTACATCATCAGTGTGTTCTGGTGATCAAGTAGCGAGGTGTGGTCACGCAGTCTGCACAGGCGTGGCGTGGCTCTATAAGCCCACCTGTACCTTAAAGAGCCATGACTCAGACCCCACCCTCTCTCTCTGTTCTGTTCTGTCTCCCCAACCCCTCTTCCTCCTAATAAAGCTCTGCTACTAGGTGGTTGTGGCCATGCCTCCTGACCTTTTCTCTCGGTAACCAGCGCCGCCACCAGCACTGCTTATCATTCTTTTAAATGAACCTAAAGTTGGCTTTAAAGTCCTTATTGGGTCAATTAACCTACACTTCTGGTTACTACAAAGTGTTTATTAGGACTACCTAATAAACTGTTTTCTTAGTAATTCTATTAAATGCTTTGTAGTTGTTTTTTGTTTTTTGGGGACAGAGTTTCTCTGGGTAGCCCTGGCTGTTTTGGAACTCACTCTGTAGTCCAGGCTGTCCTTGAACTCATTCTGTAGACCAGGCTATCCTTGAACTCACAGAAGATCCACCTGCCTCTGCCTCCCAAGTGCTGGGATTAAAGGCGTGTGCCACCACTGCCCATTGCTTTGTAGTTGCTTTTAAAAGGATTTGATCATAAATAATCCAATCAACAAATAATACTAGATGTATATAAATGAGACCCCAGTAAGCCTGCACCAGGACCTGTAAGTATACAACCAAAAGTAAGTTCAACAATAAGCTACTTTCATGAGACAAAAGCAAGATATCAAGACTCCACTAACAGACCTACCTCGATCTCGGCCAGTTGACAGGCATTTGAAGATCACCATCCTTAGATCCAGTCCCTCTTTAAGCCAGATTTTATCCATAATCTTTATCATCTGTAAAGCTAACATATCTTGCCGAAGATCTTCACCAACCTTGAAATCAAGGAAATAAAAATGGTACCTTTCCCCAAGCACTTGTTACATGCTGTAAATCTGAGGGGTGTTTGGAAGGCCATGCACAGAGAGAAGGGATTTTCAGAGTGCACTGTACTCTTCTCTGGTGTGCTAGAGAAACTTACTTAAACCGCTTTTGGTTTCCATTTCATGAAGAGTACATTTTAATTAATTTTGAGATGCTGGGGACTTGCCATGTGTACACCAGGCAAGCACTCTACCACTGAGCTCCACTCTGCTCAACAGTATGTTTAAAAAGCGGAATTTTAATCTGAGTGGCGGTGTTGCACACCTTTAATCCCAGCACTTGGGAGGCAGAGGCAAGTGGACCTCAGTGAGTTCAAGGCTACCCTGGTCTACAAAGTTGAGTTCCAGAACAGCCAGGACTGTTACACAGAGAAAATCTGTCTCGAAAAAACAAGGAAGAAAAAAAAAAAGTTGAATTTTAGAGTATGTAAAATACCTTTAATTAAAAAATAAAATGAAGCCAGGTGGTGGTGACACATGCCTTTGATCCTAGCACTTGGGAAGTAGAGGCACTAGAATCTCTGAGGCAATCTACAGAGCAAGTTCCAGGACAGTCAGGGCTACACAGACAAACCTTGTCTCAAAAACTAAACCAAACCAAAAAGGCAATCACAGGGATCTGTGATAATTTGTTTCTTGACTGTCTCAATGCTAATATTCTGTCTACAATGTTACATTACAGTTATATAAGAGATCAACAAGAATCTCTAGGCAATTTCTTATAATTGTCTATAAATCAATAATCATTTCAATGTAAAAGGTCACTTAAAAATATTAGTCCTTTTGGGGATGGAGAGATGACACAGAGGTTAAGATCACTTCATGCTCTTGCAGAGGACCTAGATTCAGTTTCCAGCACCTATACATGGTGTCTCACAAGTCCCTAACTCCAGTTCCGAAGATCCTATGCCTTCTTTTGATCTCTGAGGGCACCAGCATGTACACACATTCAGACAAACATTCATACATACACAATAAATAAATCTAAACATTAGTCCTCCCCAAATGAATAAGTCTAACTGGAATGTCAGCAAATAATCATTTTCTCTTTAAAACTGGATTACATAAGTTATTTTTATCTTATTGTTATTATCTTTTGAGACAGGGTCTCATTCTACAGCCTTGGCTAGCCTGAAACTGGCTATATTGACTAGGTTGGCTCTGAACTCAAAAAATCCTTCTGCCTTTGCCTCTAGAATGCTGGGATTAAACACATATACCACCACACCTGGCTGAGGTACAGTTTTAACACAATGATAAATATATTTTTGAGGTAAGCCAAGAAAATTATGAAAAGGATTTAGAGGTATTTGCCTTAACAAATATTGAGACAACTTGTAAAATGTCTATCATTAAAATAGATTTTTTTTTTTTTTTTTTTTTTTTTGGTTTTCTGAGACATAGTTTCTCTGTGTAGCTTTTGCAGCCTATCCTGGAACTGTATAGGCCTCGAACTCACAGAGATCCACCTGCTTCTGCATCCCAAGTGCTGGGATTAAAGGTATGTGCCACCACCACCCGGCAAAATAGATGATATTGTTTTAAGAAAAGGCACAAATATCAGTAAAACAAACAGAAATTTGTATCTATCAAAGAAGGTTCAATTTAAGCTATCTTTATGAACCTCCAATTAATCAACTTAATGAATTAACCAGAACTCTCCATTCTTTCTTCAAGGTTTACACATTATGATCACAACTCTCAAAATTTCAACAGGTAATAGATTATTTTCTAATACTCCAGTCCTTGTGCATCACATAGGTAATCTGTTTCTAAAAATCAATAGTCAGGTATGGTAGCATCCCCTATGATCCCAGCAAATGGAAAATATGACAGGATGATCCAGGGTTCAAGGCCAGCTAGGGCTATACTGAGACATGCTGTCTCACACAAACAATCCCCTAAGTAATGTCACTCTTTCTGGTTTTGCAGCTTGGCAAACCTAGGGATGCCTGCCTGTTGTGACCAGGTTGGCCAAGGGCTGCAGTTGTCCCCAGTCCTATCTGGGAAGATTTTATGCCAGTAATAATTTTACAGAACTACTCAAATTGTTCCTGTTGGTCTATTTTTTATTAGGGTCTCACAGTCAAGGTTGGCATAGAACTTATGGTCTTCCTGAGCATTGAATTACAGGTGTGTACCACTATCTTAAATATTACTGATTCAACTTCAATATTGAATAAATGTTTAATAAATTCGAATAAAGAATTTTTAAGCTGTCTTTTTCCCCCAGTGACCTAATTGGACACATGGTGCAAATACATAGTATAGCCCCAGGTTATTTGGGAAAATCAAGTAGGAGAAGGATCCTTTGAGCCCAGGTCTTTAACTAGGCAATACAGAGAAATCATAATTAAAAATCAAAAACAAGGGGCTGGAGAGATGGCTCAGTGGTTAAGAGCACTGCCTGCTCTTCCAGAGGACCTGGGTTCAATTCCCAGCACCCACATGGCAGCTCACAACTGTCTGTAATGCACATAAAATAAAGTTTAAAAAAAAAATCAAAAACAAAACCCAAGAGAAAGCCTAGAATGGTGGTGCACATGGGTACCTAACTGCAAGTTCAATACCTGGTCTACATAGCAAATTCCAAGATGATCAGGATTATATAGAGACCCTGTCTCAAAACCAAACCAATTCCCCATGAAAGAACCCAAGAGACAAAACCCACAGAATACCTCTAGTCATCTTACCTTAAACATGACATTAATTTCTTCCCCCATAGGATCGGCATTCACCATTGTGACTTTCAGAGGCATAGCATTAGAACTGAAGAAAGAACATGACTGCAAACGCAACACTGAGCATTAGAAAGGTTGACACCAGCATGAAAGTGAATTTTAAATTTACTGTCCCTGATATTTTTCCTTTTCATCTGTTGCTTTAAATTACAGCAAATTAAGCAATGGATGTTAATTTACATGATCTGTCAATAATATGGATATATAAATAGCTTTTGAAATTTAAACAAGGTATATATCGGTAAAACAGCTACTCTATAAAGGCAGAAAAACAAAAAGTTAAAAACCTGGTGCAAAAGCCTTGAATACCTGCCTGAACTTCTAAGTATTCTGAATCTCTCAGGAGAACACAGTCGTGTGATACTCATCCTGATCTGGGACGAGAGCTCCACTTTCACATATGTACTGGTGAAATTCATTACCTATGTAATTAAATACTAACATTTTAATAATCTCATGGCCTAGATCAAATCACATTTTATCTATTTATTTTTTGTTGGGTTGGTGATTGAACTCAGGGCCTAGCACATGCTAAACAAGTGCTCTACCACAGAGCTACAAAATCTTACCTTAAAATAATACATGCAAAAGTCTAGTGTAAGACCATAACCCTAATTTAAGAGCACAAACAAAACCCAAAATAATAAAACAAAAACTTGACACTATGTCTTTCAGGAATACTGATTAGGTTAAAAATATGCTGAAAAAACGATCTAATGGCACCCTTTCTTAGTACTTACAAACTATAGGTCTCATCCTCACTAGCATTAAGGAACTCTTCTTCTTGTGCATGACTGTGATATTTATATGAACTTGAGAGTATTGTGTTACCTTAATATTTAATTCCTTTGCCACTAGACTTGGTTTGAGAGGAAGACGACAATTATTTCTCAGAAAAAAGGACTGTACTCGTTCCATACTCTTTTGGAGGACCACCTATGGAAGAGATTGCCTCTATAAGTACATCATGAAAATGAAGATCTATTCATTCTGAGTATGAATATATGTATGCAGGTACATACTCATGGAGGCCACAGGTCAATGGTTGTGGAGGCCCACAGAGGCTCCCTAGTAAGGACTTACTCAAGGTCAGAAAGTCTGAGCTTGCTTTGACCCAGCAGGGCTGCATAATAGGATGATTTGGCCAAGGGCATGGTTACCAGGTGTTTCGAAAAGTCTACACTTGTTGGTACTTTATACCTTGACCTTGAGATGGGGATGTCTTTTGCTCTTCCCCTTGCTGATGTATAAAATGCCCATCATGATTAAACTTGGGGCAACTGGGTATTGACCCAGGATGCTCCTGAAGCTGAGGCTGGCCTCAAACTCACAGAGATCTGCCTGCCTCTCCCTCTCAAGTTTTGGGATTAAAGGTGTGCGCCATCATGCCTAGTGTGGCTTTTTAGAGAAAACAATATAATGAAGTCATTATAGTTAAAAATGTATATAGCTCTTAACTCGACTATTTTGCCCATAGGAATATTCCATAAAGAAACTAAAGCAAGCCAGGAGCAGTGACATGTATCTACAGAGTGAGATACTAGGGTGATTGAAACAGGACTGCAAGATAACTCAGTAGTCTGAAACCAGCCTGGGCAACAAAGTAAGATTCCATCCTTTCAAAACATAAAAAGAAAGAAAAGCTGGGTGGCGGTGGCACATGCCTTTAATCTCAGCACTCGGGAGGCAGAGCCAGGCAGATCTCTGTGAGTTCGAGGCCAGCCTAGTCTACAGAGCGAGATCCAGGACAGGCACCAAAACTACATGGAGAAATTCTGTCTGGAAAAAAAACAAAAACAAAAAAACAAAAAAAAGAAGAAATGCTAGAAGACAGGTAAAGATGTGGGCAATAATGTATGTGGGCAATAATGTTCACAGCAGCATTACTTGGGAAAGGAAAAATATATAAACAGTGTTCATGGAGGCTCATATATAATACTCTAAATACTTTGTGACATTATGTACCTATTGAATGTTAAGTGTAACTGTATGTGCTGACAAGAATTCTGCAAGTAAAAAAAAAAAAGCCATTTTCAAAAACACAAAACAACAAAAACAGGAACAATTTTTGAAAGAATTTAATAACATTTAAATAGAAAAACATTTTCCTTCTTTGTGTTCATGAATTGGAAGACAAGCTGAATTCAAAAATTAAGATATATTATTATGGCTAGGTGTGGTGGTGAACACTTTTAATCCAGCACTGGGAGGCAGAAGTAAGAGGATCTTTGTGAGTTTGAGACCAGCTTGGTCTACCTAGTGAGTTCAAGGGTAGTTAGGGCTTTATAGAGACCCTGTCTGTTAAAAAAAAAACCTAAATAATAAAATAAATGAATAAATAAATAAAGGTACATTATTACAATCATAATATTTTCAAAATTGATCTATAGATTCAACATAGTTCTTATCAAAATTCCAACTGCCCAAGGATAGTGGCAGACATCTGCAATCTCAGCACTCAGGAGGCTTTAGGCAGGAGGATACAGAGGCCAACTGAGGTATGGAGAGAGATTTGTCTCAAAAACAAAACAACACTTGTGTTCTCTTTCATGGGTACATACCTGTCTGGTTGATCCACTAGCCTGTCTTACTTTTTCTGCCACTCCTCCTAAAAGTTGTACAAGTTTCATCTGCTTAGAAAGTTCTTCTCTGAGTCCTTTTCCTCCTACTGAGAGGAGAGCACCCAACACATGCTCATATCTGCTTCCAAACTGTGTATCATGCAAAGCATCCTTGAGAAGCCTAATGTAACAAAAACACTATGTCAGCCACTTCTGAGAACTAGATGAAGCTCCCTCAAAGATCAGCTTAACAAGTTCTATTTTGAATATCCAGAAAATTAAGTCATATAAGCAAGAAAAGTTTCATTAGTTATTGTAAGGCCATGATGTTCAAATATTGTTCAGTTTTATTAATTTTGGTTTTATTTCTAAAGACAAAAATTTCAGCTTTCTTAAAATAATAGATTCACTACACAACTGGCTACCCACAGCAAGTATCATGAGCACACTGTTTATATTTAGCAATTATGTCAACTCTGTCAATATCTGCAAAAGAAAGGAACCACTTAACATTTAAATCTTACCAGTACAAACTGTGTGCTATCTGGATATTTCCCAATGCCCTGGACAGAAGGAAGCGCACTAGTGAACTATTCAAGTAAATTTCATATTTCAAAGCCTATGTGTAAGAGGAAATAAGAGTTACTAGCAGTCAAACCATACCATACTGTTCAGATAAAAGCATCAAATATGTAGACTACATACTACTCATTGGCGAAAAGCTGATACTTAAAGAAATGAAATAGCTAGGTTTTATAGTCCAGTGGTAGAAAGCTTGCTTAGCAGAAGCAATGCCATTCCTTCAATCCACAGTACTGCAAATAAACAAATATTTAAAAAAAAATACATTACTATAGGGGCTGAGCGTGATGACACATGCCTTTAATTCCAGCACTCAAGAAGTAGAGGCAGTTGGATCTCTGTGAGTTCAAGGCCAGCCTGGTCTACATAAGTAAGTTCCAGGACAGCCAGGGCTACACAGAGTTACCCTGTTTCAAAAAATAAGAATCATATGAATATAGGCCACATTATTGAAATCAACAGGAATACTATCTATTTATTAACTATGTTTCACTGGCAAAGCAAGGGGAAAAAACAAAAACAAAAACACAAGTCTGGCAAATTCCTGAAAATTGCCAGGTGCACACCTTTAATTCCAGCACTCAGGAGGCAGAGACTGGCAGATTTCTGAGTTTGAGGGTAGCCTGGTCTACAAAGCAAGTTCCAGAGACAACTACACAGAGAAACCCTGTCATGAGAAATTAAAAAAAGAAGTCTGAAAATAACAAGTTCCCATGGTCATATGCTATATTACCCATGCCATACTCAAGTGAAGAGGATGACAGTAATGGGGGAATCATACTATATTCTCACACAGTGCCCCCAACATTTCTGCTGTACTGTAATGGCATTTTAAAAGAGAAAAGGGAGCCGGGCGGTGGTGGCGCACGCCTTTAATCCCAGCACTCTTGGGAGGCAGAGCCAGGCGGATCTCTGTGAGTTCGAGGCCAGCCTGGGCTACCAAGTGAGTTCCAGGAAAGGTGCAAAGCTACACAGAAAAACCCTGTCTTGAAAAACCAAAAAAAAAAAAAAAAAAAGAGAAAAGGGTCCCATAGCCAGTTCCCTGCTAACTGAAACTAGGGTGGTGAGTAGGAAGCAAGGTAGTCTAGTAAAAACTCCCACCTGTACAAACTGTGGGAGAAGATCTGTTAGCTCATCATCACTAATTGCCTCCATCCAGCTCACAGCTAGAGATCGCACTTCCTGATCAGCAAATCTAGAATCAGAAAATTGATATGTAACAGTGATTTCTTGCAAATGCAACTGCATTGACTGAAAATAGAACTTTAGTCTGTCCCTGACAAAGAGGAATCAAATGCCTCTTACTCAAAACCCAAGTGCTGGTGTAGCAGTACATGCCTTTAGCCTTAGCTCTTAGGAGGCAGAGGCAAGCCAATCTCTGAGTCTAAGGCCAGCCTCGTCTACATAGGAAGTTCCTAATGGAATTTTCATACATACTGAGTTCTGGTTGACAATCCCCACTTAAACCCTTCCATTCTTACTATCCCCTCTTCTACTTTCTACTACCCTCCCAATCTTCCCTTACTTAGTACCTTTCTTTTTTTCTAAAGGAGGAAAAACTTACTGTATAAATACAAATTCAGTTCCGATATTATTTCAAAACTCTAGCTTCCTCAAAATCAATTTTGTCCCCATAAATTATTACAGTTATATAATTATTAAAATAATCATAAATTACACAATAATCAATAAAAATATTAATACAATATATCATTCAAAATTAGATACTTCTTTTTTTTTTTGCTTAATTCTTTCTTTAGGTATGCTTTAAATGATACAAAATGCTTTCTTGACCATTTCAATAAAAAAGATTATGTTTCTATAAATTACATGTACACATTTACATTATCTTATACTGTTGTTATGTTAAAAGGGAAGTACCCCTGCAGCATAACACATTGCTGGGAAAATTTGACAATAAAACATCAAGTAAATGTATTGGACTTACTTTGCATCAAGAAGCTCCAATGCAGCTAACGGGCACAATGGCGGCCATTGGTGTAGCAATGAGTAAGTTTTGGCAAGATTAGCCCATTTCCAGTTTGGGGCACTTGCTAGTATCTTAGGAAGACAATTTGGATGTTTGAAGCAATAATAGCGTTTTTCCCACAAAAAGAGCTTATCTTCTTTAGAAAGTCTGCATATATAATAGAATTAAATTACTTCTCAGTAGAATTATGACATTGCTATAATCTCAATAATTAAAAAGTCAAAGAAGAAATGTATTCATTTGTGACAAGTAACTAGTACTTAAAAGAGAAAACACTAATAGGAAACAGAAATAATCAATGTACAGCAAACATCACTAATCTACCCTCATTTGAAGATGGAAATTATTCTGTCTTGACAAAAGTACAATAGCTGTTAAAGTGAAGGGTAATTCAACAAGATGCCAGACACTACAAATCAAGAGTTGAATGAGCAGTGCTCACCCTATAAGACAGCAAGGATTCTATCCACACAAGTAAAACCAAATGCTATGGAGAAAATACATGCTGCCATGAATCTTTTTTTTTTTTTTTTTTTTTGTTTGTTTTTTCAAGACAGGGTTTCTCTGCGTAGCTTTACGCCTTTCCTGGAACTCGCTTTGGAGACCAGGCTGGCCTCACAGAGATCCGCCTGCCTCTGCCTCTTGAGTGTTGGGATTAAAGGTGTGCGCCACCACTGCCCAGCTTGCCGTGAATCTTTAGGAAAATGTTATACAGTTGAATTGAGAAACAGTAAAAGTGGGAAAAAGAAATTTTATGGACAAATTAAGTTCAATGACATGTTCATGAAATATTTCACTTTTATTATTCATTTTATTTATTCATTCATATTTATTTATTTATTTATTTATTTATTTATTTATTTATTTATTTATTTATTTATTTATTTTGAGAGAGGATTTCACTGTGTTGCTCTAGCTGTCCTGGAACTCACTATGTAGACCAGGCTGGCCTCAAATTCAGAGTTCAACCACTCGGCTTACTCATTCTTTTTGAGGTGGTTTCTTACATAGCCCAGGTTTCTTATATGGCCTCAAACTCCTGTTCCTCCTGCTTCCGTTGCCTATGTTAGGCTTACAGGTGTGCAACAGCATGTCTGGCTCACCCACTCATCTTTGTGCATATAGCACATCTGTGAAATGTATTAATCTCATGTGCAGTATAAAAAAACCCACAAATGTGACAAAAAGCACCTAAAGAAGATGTGCTAGCTAGTTTTAAGTCAACTTGACACAAGCTATAGTTAGTTACAAGCTAACAGCCCAGCCCAATGGTGGGTAGGTCCATCACACCCACAATGGACTGGTGGTCCTGGGTTCTATAAGAAAGCAGGCTGAGCAAACCATGAGGAGCAAGCCAGTAAGCATCACCCTCTGCATCAGCTCCTGCCTCCAGGTTCCTGACCTGTTTGAATTTCTGTCCTGACTTCCTTCAGTGATGAACAGTGATATGGAAGTATAAACCAAATAAACCTTTTCCTCTCCATCTTGCTTTTTTGATCATGGTGTTTCATCATAGTAGCAGTAACCCTAACTTAGATAGAAGTCTTCCTAATTCTACAGACAACCAAGTGTGATGCTTCTAGAGATGGTCTAGTCATACAGAACTATCCACGTGGGTGTTTTAGATTTTATTTCCTTTGTGTTGGTGGTAACATTATCCTCATCTGCTGCTTGGTTTCTCCATCTAGTATATCATGTACTAATATGTATAGCTATATTCTCCTTAATAGTCACTGTTGTTAACTGGATAATTTCCATCAACAGACATTAACCATCAGTTTTTAGCAACCCAAATGAGTATCATAAAGAACATTTTTGGTTTCCATAAGGAAATATATGAGGGTTCTCTCTACTTTACCCTAGGAAGCAGTACTGCTGGCTTGTAGCGTATACACATTATAACATCTACAGATTTTGTTAAACTGCTCTTCAAAAGAGATGTGGCCTTTAAATACCTTGCCCATAAAATAATTCTGTGTGTGTAAATGTATTTTCAACCTAGCTTCATAGGATGATGATTTTAAATTTTTGCCACTTGGATATAAGATACGACATTGTATTAATTTATATCTAATTTTTTACTAAGGGTTTGTCTTGTAAGAAGTCTGAGAGGCATTAAAGTTCTTTCCCAAAGAACTTCCTGTTCATCCCTTTCTGTTACTACTTAGTTGTTTACTGACATAAAAGGTTCTTTAAAAAATTTATTGGCTGTGTGTGTGTGTGTGTGTGTGTGTGTGTGTACACAATGTATGCTTGGGTATGCATGCCATGAAACATGTGTGGCAGTCAGATGATAACTTTTGGAGTCTTTGCTTTCCTTTTACCTTCATGTGTGCTGTAAGATTAAACTCAGGTGACCAGCCTTGACTGGCAAGCACAACCTTGTTGGCCCATGAAAAGGTTCTTTATAGGTTAAGCAAATTAATCAATTGGTACCTATTATAAATCTATCTCTCAGGTTGGGGATTTAGCTCAGTGGTAGAACCCAAGGCCCTGGGTTCAGGCCTCAGCTCCGGGAAAAATAAATAAATAAAAATAAATCTATCTCTCAGCCCGTTTGCTTTGATAATACAGAAAGGACTGGAAGTTGGGAAAGTGCTTGCTACCCAAATACAAGGACTTGAATTCAATTCCTAGCACTGATATGTTTTGTTTTAAAATAGCTGGTACTAGAGGTGGAGACAAGCAGATTCTTAGGGCCTGGTGGCCAGCCAGTCTATTCAACTTGCTGGCAAGCTCCATATTCAGTCATAGACTCTGTCTCAAAAAATAAGGAGGGAGCCGGGCGGTGGTGGCGCACACCTTTAATCCCAGCACTCGGGAGGCAGAGCCAGGCGGATCTCTGTGAGTTCAAGGCCAGCCTGGGCTACAGAGTGAGATCCAGGAAAAGGCGCAAAGCTACACAGAGAAACCCTGTCTCAAAAAACCAAAAAAAAAAAAAAAAAAAAAAAAAAAAAAAAAAAATGAGGGAAGTGATTAAGGAAGATATTTAATGTTGACGTCTGTACTCTATATGCGCATACATGTACACACATATAGTAAAAATGGTCTGGGTAATGGCTCAGTGGACAAAGTGCTGTGCAAACATGAGGACCTGAGATCAGACCCCTAGTACTAACATAAAACTTTGGTGTGGCAGTATGCATCTGTAACCCCAGCATTGAGAATGAAGAGACAGGAGGACCCCTAAAGTTCCCTGGCCAGCCAGTCTAGTCATTCGGCAAGCTCTGGGTTCAGTAAGAGTCTGTCTCAAAGAAATGAGTTAAAGAGACAGAGAGGAAGACACCCCTGGGGGCTGGAGAGATGGCTTTGTGGTTAAGAGCATTGGCTGCTGTTCCCAGGTCCTGAGTTCAATTCTCAGCAACCATATGGTGGCTCACAACCATCCATAATGAGATCTGGTGCCATCTTCTGGCCTGCAGGCATACATACAGGCAGAACACTGTACACATAAAAAAAAAAAAAAAAAAAAAAAAAAAAACCCCACCCCTGTTGACCTCTCTCCACATGGCTACACATGCATGCATTACAGAAATACATTGTATAATTCCCTGATTTGTATGTAGCCACAGTCTTTCATTGGCTGTGCTGTACAGCCTCCTCCATATCGAGAGTGCTTCTAAATCATGGGCTGTAATATTAAGCCCTTAACCTGAACTTTACACCATAGGAGATTCCCAAGAAAAGAATAAACAAAGCATACCCAAATGATGAGTCTCTGTGAAGAATATCCAGAAGTTTTCCCTTTACATCATTCTCCAGTGTTTCCAACTTGTACTGTGGAATAATGTTTTTATCAATTTGAGGAGATGTATAAACAATGTCAAATGTAGGAGAAGGAAAATCAACCTGAAAAAATAACAGAAATCACTGAACTTTGTGCACACGCGTGTCTGTCTGTCTGTCTGTCTGTCTGTCTGTCTGTCTGTCTGTCTCTCTCTCTCTCTCTCTCTCTCTGTTTTGTTGTTTGTTCTTTTCTTTCTTCTGAGACAGGGTTTCTTTGCATATCCTGGCTTCCTGGAACTTGTTCTGTAGACCAGGCTGTCCTCGAACTCAAGATCTGATCTGCCTGCCTCTGCCTCCCGAATGCTGCAATTAAAGTCATGCACTACCACTGCCCAATTATAATCCATTTTTCCTACTAGCATCTTTGTCATTCAGGAAACAGTTTTCAAAACAATCTAGGTAAGTTATATATTAAGTATAAAGCTGGTGCTTCTTTTCTCTTTTCTTCTTCTACCAACAGCCTGTCATTCTCAAAAGCATGTACATATTTCTTGAGATGGATACAGGGCATGTTTTACTCTTTCAGAAACTGGAATTTTTTTTTCTTTTTAAACTTTCTTTTTATTTATTCTTTGTGTCTTTCACATCATGCATCTCGATCCTATTCATTTCCCTGTCTCTTTGTATCCATCCTCTGCTCTTGCAACCTCCCCCCTAATATAAAAGCAAATAAAATTTAAGAGGAAAATAATTATCTCATCAAGGCAGCTGCATTGTGACAGAGTGAGTCATGCAGTAAACCCTTTGTCCATATATCTTTACTTGCAAGTGTTCATTGCAAAGAGTCACTGGTCTGGTTCGAAGCCTCTGGTTTCTGCTATACTATTGATGCTGGGCCCTCACTGGGACTCCTCTTGGATATTCTGTTGTTGCCCTGTATCATGGAGCTCCTGAAGCTTTGGGTCTGCAGAACCAGCCCCTTCATGTATTCCAGCAGATCACAGATGGGGTAGATGTTGGGGTAGGGCAACTCAAAACCCTGGTTCAGAGCCTGGATAGTTGTAGGGTTGGTCAGCTCTCCAGCTCTCCCTTGTCCTCACCACCAGGGTAAGCTTCAGTTATAGATTTTAATGTAATTTTATGAAAGACATCATTATTTTAAAAATTAATTTGCTTATATTATCCACTTAAGCAATTTATAATTATATTATCTGATGGACTTCTAATATGGCATTTGCCCTGAAATACAAGCAGATTGTTTAATATCCCTTTATTTGACATTTTAACTTAGATTATTCACAGCAAAATTGAGAATAGAAATGCAAATTAATTACTAGGAAGCACATTATTAGTACACAACCCTAGACGTTAAAAGCTGACATATTAGAAAACAATTCAATTCACTGCACTTTAATTTTGAAAGGGCATGAGAAATCTTGTTAAATCCTACCTTATTTAACTTATGCACAGAAAAACCAAAATTAAGGTCATCTAATCATGATCATTCCAGTGGAGAATGATTAATGACACTGAAGGAAACAAAACCTTAGATCTGAAGATTAAGATCTTTTGCCCTGCCCCACACCAGCTACACAGCACACAGGAGAGCGGGCCTAGGAAATGGTTTTATAACACTTAAATTGAAGACAGACTCTGAAATTAAAACAAGATTAATCAGGCTTCTTTACTAACAACCCAAGTCATGGTATACACAAACACTTTTTACAAAGACATTCACAGTGAAGCCTCTCCATGTATCAAGAACTACCATTACCTGTAGCACAATTCGTTCCATGACATAGCCTTTTTGGGGGCTTGCTCCAGGGATAGGATTTGCATGTGATGAAGTCCAAAGGTAGAGAAGTTTTGTTCCACATGTTAAAAACCTTCATGAACACAAAAATAATACTGTGATTTTCATTTTAAAAATCCCAAACTCACAATACATCATGATAATCAACTTAAAATATTAGTAAAAACAGTATAGCTTTTATACTATTATATTAGGAGGAGTCAGCTGCCATATTGTACTGAGAAGTTAGGTAAAATATTAAGAGGGAAGGGAATCAGAGGAGAGGAGGGAGGAGAAGCTGTGGTCAGTGAAAAAAATAAGTGAAAAAAAAAAACTATTAAAGTGTGGGATGGGAACAAAGAAAGGGAGACTAAAAATGCATTTTAGAAAGAATGGCAATGAGGACAGAATATAGACAGTATAAGGACAACCACTGTCCCCCAAAACATCCTGTAAACAGGAAAGTGAAAAAAATTACTTTCAAAGTTTTCTTGAGAGACTGTGACTTCAAGGTCAGGGTTTGGGATTGCAGAACTGCATCCTGATTTTAACCCTTAGAATAAGAAGTAAACGCCAAGAAAATCAGGAACTTCTTTGCATTGACACACAAATCATTTGAGATAAGTTATATTTGAGCACTCCTCAATATTTTTAGTAATTTCAGTATACAGGAGGCTGGAGCAGGAAAACCATAAGTCTGGGCTACGTAGTAACTTTCTACCTGAAAAAAAAATTAATAAAAATTAAGGGCTAGAGAGTTGGCTCAGTGGCTTAGAGCACTTATTGCTCTTGCAGAGTATCCAGGTTTAATTCTCAGCACCCATACAGTGGCTCACAACTGCCTGTAACTCTAGGTCCAGGGAATCCAACACTCTTCTGATCTCTGTAGTCACCATGCAAGTACATGGTACACAGACACGCATGTGGGCAAAATGTTCATATGCATAAAATGAAATAAACATACCTAAAAATAAATGAATAAATAAAATTTAAAAGGCTGGACATGGTAGTACACGCTTCATCTCAGCACTAGCAATCTCTGTTACAAAGTCTCCATTTGGCTGTAGTAATACAAAGTGGCTATGAATAATAGGTAAGTGAATATGTTATATGATATATTGTAACAAAATATATATATATAAATAGGCTGCGGGGATTGGTGAGTTGTCTTAGCATGTAAAGGCTTTTGTTCTTACACCTGACAACCTGTAATCAATTCCAAAGACTCTCATGGTAGAAGGAGAGAACTGACTCCTGCAAACTGTTCTCTTACCTCCACACACATACACTATTTAAAAAAAAAAAAAAAAAAAGGCAGTGGGGCTCATGTATGCTGATCCTCACACCCTCAACTACCAACTTATGGTCTACTTAAAACATTTACTTACAGACTTTGATAAATCATTACATGGGTAAAATTTCTTTTTTCCAGGATTAATCTTTAAAACTTTTTATGTATAAATGTATAAAAACGCTGGAAAGATAGCTCAGTGGTTAAGAGCACTTGCTGCCCTTCCAGGACCCACGCTGGGCAGCTCACAACCACTTGTGACTCCAGTTCCAGGGGATAAACTACAAACTGTCATTACATTATTTTATTTTTAAACTGTTTTGTATTTTTCAAATAAAACAAACAATTTTGGGTAGGGGAGATGGTTCAGTTGGTAAGTGCTTGCCCTATAAGCATACGAACCTAAGTTTGATCTCTAGAACTCACATTAAGAAGCTAGGGGGCTGGAGAGATGGCTCAAAGGTTAAGAGCACTGGCTGCTCTTCCAGAGGTCCTGAGTTCAATTCCCACCAACCACATGGTGGATCACAACCATCTATAATGAGATCTGGTGCCCTTTTCTGGCATGCAAACAGAACAGTGTATACATAATAAATAATTCATAAAAAAAAAAAAAGAAAAGAAAAACTAGGTATGCCAGTGTACACTTTCAATCCCAGTGCTGAGGGAAGCAGACATAGGTGGGATCCTGGATCTCTAATTGACAAGTCCCATGCAATGAGAGACCCTGTGCCTCAGAAATAAGGTGGATGGTGTTTTGGATGTTGTACTGGGGCCTCCACCTGCACAAATAAGTTACTCTCCACAGGAAGATGTTTAGAATTCTTAGACCAAGGGCCCATGAAACTAAGGATTGGTTAGTGAGTCAGAATAGTTAAATCCTGTCACATCTCTGAAAATGGAGAAAGGCAGGAAATAGGAAAAATAGAGTTCTAGTAGTATCAAGAAAAACTGATAGAGCCATGGCATTCTGTCCTAATATACTTTACAGAAACGACTGTCATTGGCTACTGCTTCTTCCCTGGAACAGTGAGTAGCAAGCCATCCTCTGCCTGCCCCCCTCCAGACTGTATTAAGACTACAACAGAGTGACTGCTTTGCTTTGCTCAAAGCTCATGTGTGTCACTGTTTCCACCCCGTCCCTAGCCTGTGTATGATGCAGAGATGTGTCCTAGAACTCACTAGTATCACAATTCAGTAATACTCACCGTCTAAAGTCAAAGAGAGTTAAAGAAACTTTGCCCAAAGCTTCTGGCCCCCTTCTCTGTTTATTAGAATCAGGTGAACTTCCACTGCTCTGATTCAAAATTCCAAACAGAGTAAGATGAAGAATTGACTCTAACGGCAACTGTGATATCTGGATAGGAAAAATGATTCTATGGAGCAGAAAAAAAAAATATTCATTGGTGTTAAGAAAAAAATTAGATTAAAAGTGAGGCTTAGTAATCATTTAATGAAGACTGATTAATTTTAGGTGTTTTATTTCACTTATAAAATAGTTTTGAATAACTTTTAGCTAAGTAGCAAGTATGGCTAACTTGTACTGTTAAGTCTTAAATTTCATTATCAGCATAAAACTTCAAAAATGTAATAGTTCTTTCTGTAAAATGTCAAAGTACCTAAAGATATGCAGTTCGATAATCAGGCAAAATAAAATTAGACCTTAGTTCTGTAACTAGCTATTTACCTAAATAATTATGAGTTTTTTGTTAAAAAATAAAAACAGTATTTAAAAAACATTTACATTACCGAATATCATCATGTACATAGATTTAAGATTTAGCTTGGTTGTCTATTAATCAAGAGCTAGATTCTTGTACAGTGTTAGTATATAATAAAACACCCAAGTAAGCAGTTTATTAAACACCGCTTCTAGAGTTCTGGGTAAATTTCTATCTTTGGCAATACAAAGTCTAGAAAGACCACGTCATTGTAATTTTAAAATATAGAGGTTTAAAGGAATAATTCAGAATTTTTCATGTTAATTTCAGTTTGTTTTATAGAATTTTGTGTAGAAGATATTTTAGCATATTAGTAAGAATTTATTGGGCTTCAATGAAGATAATAATATAAAATAATGTATACATTTGAAAAATTAAAGAACAGGGCACAATGAAATAATTATAAAAGCAAAAAATTCCACTTACAGTTCATCCCATTTAATAAGATAGAAGAAATTCTTGTACGTGCCAACCTTCTTTGATTGAATAGGTTTAAAAAGATCCTTCCCGTTGTGAGACAGGGAACATATCAAGTAGTATTTTTCATAACTAAGAAAAGAAAGCTTAATTTGATTTCTAGGTTAGCAATAATTATCTAACACAAGTACATTAGCAATTTTTTCCCAAGTAACAAACTGGTCACCATTCATTTTATTTTTTAAAATCCATCTGAAATTTAACCTTTGCAAATTCTACAGAAACAAAGAAGAGGTGTAACAAAAGGAGTGGAGAGGGAGCATATGTCCCTAAGTGTCAGTCTGAAGGGGACTGTAATGATACCCAAGTAAGATAAGCCAGGACTACTCTGCTTCAAAAAACCCAAACCAAACACACAAACAAAAAAAGAAAAAAAAAAACAACAACCAAAAAATACAACAAAAACAAAACCACTTTCAAGTCACACCATCATTTTATTTATTTGTTTGTTTGTTTGTTTTGTTTTTGAGGCAGGGTTTCTCTGTGTAGCTTTGCTCCTTTCCTGGAACTCACTCTGTAGCCCAGGCTGGCCTCGAACTCACAGAGATCCACCTGGCTCTGCCTCCCGAGTGCTGGGATTAAAGGCGTGTGCCACCACCGCCTGGCTCACACCATCATTTTAATCTGAAGCTTAATTCAAGTGGGATTTTTGTTTGATAATTCTTTCACGAGACTTTATAGCACTAAGCCATTATGGACCTATTTCAATAAAAATATTCATTTCAGACTTTTCAGTGTATATTAATTCCAAAATAAATTAAAATTGCCCCCCCAAATGCTATGCTTTAAAGATATTGACAAAAGGAAAAAAAAAAAAGCAAAAGAGGAAAACCTTTATCAAAACTTCAGTAGAGGAAATATGCTCTTGTAGAATTCAAAGATTAGCAATTAGTAGACTGTGAGCTATTAATGGGGAATGGAGCCCGAATTCTAGTCCCATTACATTCTGTTTCAAATTACCTTGATTGTAAAGGGAAGGCTAAAGAGCCCAGCAATCGTAAGTTAATCCATCTTTTAAGTAACACTTTGCTTGCCAGTTTCATCATATATTTTCTTACCCTCCCTGCCCCAGAGATAGGGTTTCTCTGTATAGCTCTGGCTATCCTGGAGCTAGCTCTGTAGAGCAGGCTAGCCTTGAACTCAAAGATCAGATTTCCTCTGCCTCTTGGGTACACCACCACACCTGGCTCTCTTGCTCTTTTTTCATGTCATAGGAATGATGTTTTTCACTACAATAATTTCAGATATCTCTATAATTATATTAAAACCACAAAGGTACAAGGGTACTCAATGATCTTTGTATCTATCATCCATTTAAACAAAGAAAATTAAGATTAGCGTAGCTTCTGGGTACAGCTGTGCATGTCCTTTAAGCAGCTACTTACTTTGACACCCAGTTACTGGAAATTCCGTGTGCAGCATAGACAGTAAACTGGAGCTGCTCTGCTGCAGTCCACGCTTCCTTGATGCTCCTGCTACTTTGAGGACAGTCTGCAGAACTCTTACTAGAATGTGCATGGAGCCTGAGAAGATCATAAATTGCTGCCGATAAGTGATCCATGCTTACTTGAACAGGATTTTCAGGATTCAGTGAGCCTATATTGAAACAAAGTGTTAATTCTCTGAAAAAGCAAAAATCATTGCAAAAATGTAAACAATCTGAAGACATACCCCTAGTTGAGTTCTTGCTAGTATCTCCTCCAGATAATGAAGTCACCTGTATACACATACATCAATTAGTCAGAAATTGACCATAATTTAATATAAAATGTTTACTTTTTCTTCCTTTTTTGAGACAAGGTCTTGTGTAGCCCAGGTTGGTCTCAAACTTGCTAAACACCTGATTCACATCCAAAATGATGGGATAACAGGAGTGTATCACCACACTGGGCCTTTGCTTTTGTTTTAAATAAACTTGACTTTTGATACATTTCTTTAAGTGTCAAAGAAACCCTTCTCAGAAGAAATCTGTCAAACATGTCTGAAAAATTACTAAAATAGTAAGCAAAGAAATGAAGGGCTATGAAAAATGCCTCAATTCATAATAACTGCCAAGAAGCTGTGTTAAAATCCTCTGCACCCAGCTAACAGCTAGTCTATCATGCCAGCACAGGGGAGTGAGAGGGTATGAGGTAGAAGGTGGGCCCTGGAGCTCACTGGTCAGTTAATCTAGCTAAGTTGATGAGCTTTAGGTTCTGCAAAAGACCCTGTCTCAAAAGGAGTGGAGAGTAGCTGATACATGATGTGGACCTCCAGTCTCCACACGGACATGTGCCCATCCCCAACACATATGCATATACTCACATGAATATCTGAATCATGTGAATATACCCACATAAACACACATAAATGCAAATTAATAAACAAACAAAAAGTGAAAACATAAACCTAAGTAAACATAATCTTTTTTTTTTCTTTTTGAGATGGTATCTCACTATGTAGCCCTGGTTAGCCTAGAACTCAGACATCTGCTTGCCTCTGCCTCTCAAGTCCTGGGATTAAAGGTATGGGCCACTATGCCTGACAACAAAAGATTTTTAATATTAAGAAAATTAAGGCAAGCTGGAGTGGGAGTTCATGCCTGTAATTACAGCATCTGGGAAGCTGAGGAAGGAGGAATATATCAAGTTCAAGGCCAGCCTGGGCCAGCGTGAGACTCAAAGAAAGAAAGAAACAAAAAGCAAGCATGGTAGTTCATGCCTACAATCTCAGAACCTGTGAATAAAAGCAGGACAGAAGTTCCAGGACTTCCTTGGCTAAATTATAGTAAGTTGTAAAATATGAGACTCTATCTCAAGAAGTCAAACAAATCAGAGCACCTAAAACTTACTAAGGAAAAAGAACAAAACCAACTCTTTTATTTTAAATGAATTGAATAATTATTTTGTAACAGTACAGTATTTTTCACTAGCATGAAAGTGACGTACTTAAAGACCAGTAACTAAACTCTATTACCATTTGTTGACTGAAGGAAATTCTTATATATAATTATTTAATGTAAACTCCTCTCTCAACTACACTTTACTGCTCCTTCGTTTAATAAAGGAGTATAAAGAACAGCCATGAGGGGAAAAAAAAAGTTTGGAAGCTGGGCGGCGGTGGAGGTGGTGGTGGTGGTGGTGGTGGTGGTGGTGGTGGTGGTGGTGGTGGTGCACACCTTTAATCCTAGCACTCGGGAGAGAGAGGCAAGCAGATCTCTGTGAGTTCAAGGCCAGTCTGGTCTACAGAGCGAGATCCAGGACAGGCACCAAAACTACACAGAGAAACCCTGTCTCGAAAAAACAAACAAACAAACAAACAAACAAAAAAACCCAGCCACTTCAGGCATTAGGGTCTATGGTGACTGATAGTCACCCCCAAAATAAAACCCCAATCAACAAACAAAAAAACAAAAAGGAAACCCAAATAGTATCATGTAGCTAGAATTTCTTTCAAAATGAATAGACTTGTGAGCATCTAGACACAGAGGAGCAGGCCAAAGACATATAGCTTCTCCTTTAAATGTAAAGTAGCTTGTGAGATTCACTTTTTCTTTACTCCTTCCAATCAAAGACATAAACATTTCTATGGACTAAATTTATTAAGGCTGCATGGAAGGAATTATCAGGGTTTTATTAAAACTTTACATATGGCGGGCTGGAGAGATGACTCCGTGGTTAAGAGCACTGGCTGTTCTTCCAAAGGTCCTGAGTTCAATTCCCAGCAACCACATGGTGGCTCACAACCATCTGTAATGAGATTTGGTGCCCTCTTCTGGCCTGCAGGCAAAACATGCAGACAGAACACTGTATACATAATAAATAAATAAATCTAAAAAAAAAAAAAAAAAAAAAGGTTTACATATGGCATAATAGAAGGCTCAACATCTGGCTGCTTCTAAGGCAAGGCCACTTCCACAGGGCAAGGGCATAACTAATGAACATTAAGAGAGGACTGGTAGCCACTACTCTCTCTGTAGGCTCCCTAAATTGCCAGGAGCCTCACCCATAGAAGGAAAGCAATTTGAACCCACTATTTGATGACAATGTTCACAAAACTCTTCCATCATTTCAGCAAGGAATCCCTACCTCACCAACGAAGCCATTCAATAAACTCAAAAGTAAAAGCCAAAGTTAAGATGACAACACTTTGTCTACCAAGAGGTGAACATCCTCCTGCTGAAGTGACAGGCAGTCACTTAAGCCCATACAAATACTCACGTCAGCACTCTTGTTCCTTGGGAGGTTAACTGCTCGCTTTAGCTTCTTCACCGCTTCTGTAACAGCGGGGGTCTCCACCCCATCTAAAGCACTACAGATTTTTCTTACAGCTTTAATTACTTGATCGACAGCTCGGTGCTGGTTCTTTAAAAATGAAAAGTAAAATAAAAATAACTAGGTACAATGTAGGACCCATGTCAAAGATGAAGTCAGAAGCTAGATATTTTTGACAATTCTAAGAATAGATATTCTCTATTGAAAAAGAAAATGAGATAGCTTCTCAATTATATGGTATACTGTGAAATGTACTAAAGCAAGGCATAGTTTTCACTTTGACACCACTATTCATATGCAAATGCTACTAACTTCATATTAGAATTAAAAGAAAACAAATTAGGAACAGATTACTAAACCGTTTTTTTAAAAACTAGATCTGGCACACATGTATACATACATATATCCAGGCAAAACACTCATATATTTAAAACAAAATAAATCTAAAAAATAAGTGCAAGTAGATTTATCTTTTAAATTCTCACTTGGAAATAATTTTCATGTTGAAAACAACTTTCTCTTCTGCAAAAAAAAAACCTGGCATTAAAAACTAAATTCTAACAAACCAAACAAACAGAAAATCCTCAAGGGGCTAAAGAGATTGCTCAGTGGTTAAGAGCCCTGCTGCCAGGTGATCTGAGTTCGAGGTCTAGATAACAAGCTCCAGAATAGTCAGGGCTGCACAGAGAGACCCTGCCTAAAAAAACAAAAATCAAGCAAACAAACAAAATAAGAGCCTTTTTACTCAATCATAAGGACCTAAGTTTGGATACCATCACTCACACAAGCTGAGCATCCCACAAATGCCAATAACTGGCTCTGAGGGACTCCACATGCATGTAGGTATGTGCACACATACCCCACGCACACACACAAATCTTAAACACACACAAAAAAAAAAAACAATAAAATAAGAAATCCTTAAGTTTGTTTTTTTTGTTTTTTTGTTTTTAAAAATAAGGTTGCTGTAGCATTGCTGGGTCAGCTTTCCTTCCTTCCTTCCTTCCTTCCTTCCTTCCTTCCTTCCTTCCTTCCTTCCTTCCTTCCTTCCTTCTTCCTTCCTCCTCCCTCCCTCCTTCCTTCCTTCCTTCCTTCCTTCCCTTCCTCCCTCCCTCCCTCCCTCCCTTCCTTCCTCCCTCTTCTTCCTTTTTCTTTTTTCCAACACAGTATCCCTACTGACCATCTGGAAACTTTCACACAATGTACCCTGATCACATTCATATCCCAGTCCTCCCAGGTCCACCCCCCTCCCCAACTGTGAGAGTGAGACCTCAGCATCCCTATCACAATTTTTAAGAGTTTTCGATGGCTTCCTGTCTAAGCTATTTTTCTCCCTTGGGGGGGGGATGGGCCATCATAGGAGCCCTCCAGGCTCTCTCTCAACTGCAAGTCTGTAGCCATCAACACCACTGCCCTTCAGTCAGTGGGAGCATGGATCATGGACCTCTACATGGATCTAGTGACAGCACGGACCACAGATGGTGTCTGTGGCCTGTGCTGAGTCCGATGGTCTGTTCTGCCATCGGGGAGACCATGCTGAGGTCCTTCTCCACTTAAAAAATTTGTATTTATTTTTATTTGTGTGTGTGTGTGTGTGTGTGTGTGTGTGTGTGTGTGTGTGTGTGTGTGTTGTGTATCCATGTAAGGGAATGCCACATGTCTATCAGCGGAGACCAGAAGAGAGTGTTGGATCCCTTGGATCTGACAGGTGGTTATGACCTACCTAATGTGGGTACTAGGCACTTGTGGTGGTTTGACTAAGAATGGTCCCCATAGGTTCATATATTTGAATGCTTAGTCACCAGGGAGTAGAATTGTTGGAAAGGAGTGCACAGCCGTGTTGGAGAAAGTATATCACCAGGGGTGAGCTCTGCCTTTATCATTATGTATATTAGTTAACTAACTTTTGTTTTTTTGAGACAATGTCTCAGTATGTAACCCTGGCTGACCTCAAATGTATAAATTCTACAGGCTGTGTAGTGACAGGATTGCTGGAGTACCTTGCCTTGGCATGGATCATTACTCATTTTATATATGCACTGAAATATCACATTATATATCATAAATATATGAAATTATTATATGTCAGCCATAAATTTTTAGTGCTACAGAAATAGCTCAGTCAGTACAGTGAAGTCCTTGCAAGCATGAAGATCTTTGTTCAACCCTAAGAACCCACAAAAAAAAAAAAGCTAGGCATAGCAGCATATGACTATAATCCCACAGCTGAGGAGATAGGTGAACCCGAGGCTACCTGGTCAGCCACTGTGGTGGTTTAAATGTTTATGGTACACATAGGCTAAAATATTTCAGTGTCTGGTTCCTGATTGGTGGACTATTGGATTGGCAGGTATGGCCTTGTTGGCGGAGGTGTGTCACTGGAATGGGCTGTGAGGTTTCAAAAGCCAACATCAGGCTCAATGTCTCATGCCCTCTGTCTATCTGCAACTTGTAGATAATGCAAGCTCTCAGCTATGGCTCCAGCACCATGCCTGTCTGCCTGCTGCTCCCCATGATAGTCATGGGCTAACCCTCTGAAACTGTAAGCAAGCCCTCAACTAAATACTTTTCTTTGTAAGTAGCCTTGGTCTTGGTATTTCTTCATAGCAATCAACAGGAACTAAAACAGCCATACTAGCCTACTTGGTGAGCTCAAGCCCTGGCTCAAAGGAAAGGTGGACAACATGCCTGAGGAATGATGCCTGAGGTTATCCTCTGGCCTGCACATACACATGCACCTGTACATACAGATACTCATGCACAAAATGTAGTTTTAAAAATTTGAGCAACAAACACATTCATAGATCCTTCTTTCTTCTCTTAGGCTGGGACTCACTATATTGCCTAGACTGGTTCTCAAATTCATAAGCTCAAGGGATCCTCTCTCTTCCTGAGTTACTGTGACTGTGTACTATACACGGCTTAAAGATTTATAAAATATTCATGCCATACTTTTATGCTAAGTACTATGAAAGGCTGCAACTAAGCACTGCATCTTCCCTTTTAGTATTTTTTTTTTCTATTATTGAGGCTTGGCTACCATAAGCCAAATGCTCCTTTCACCTTCAAGCGTAAGTAAGATCATCTCATTTTCTTAATTACCCAACTACTGTGCAGTTCTCGGGACCTGAATTGAAGATCAACTTTCAAGTTATTTATATTTGTTTTGTTTTGTTTTTTTAAGGATTTATTTATTTATTATGTATACAGTATTCTGCCTGCATGTGTCCCTGAAGGCCAGAAGAGGGCACCAGATCTCATTACATATGGTTGTGAGCCACCATGTGATTGCTGGGAATTGAACTCAGGACCTCTGGAAGAGCAGTCGGTGCTCTTAACCACTGAGCCATCTCTCCAGCCCTATATTTATTTCTTTTAACTCACCTTCATGTAAAAACCTTCCCCCAATCTGAAGACTTGTGATACTGTCTTGCACTACCCTCCATTACTCTAACATAGTCCAATAGTTCTAAACCCACCCTTCTTTTGCTCTGCTTTGTACAGCTAGAAACTAAACTCACGCTAACATTTTTTTCTGTCACTAGAGGGCACTAAAAGGACATTTTAACCCCCTAACAACAGGGATAGACACTTCCATGCTGGGTTCCAGTCCAGTATGCATTTATTCATTTCTTTCAATTCACTATGAGAACTCAGTGGTTCTCAAAGACCAGCCCTACCGGTACCCTCAGACCATGTTCTTTTTATCTGGCAGCTCTGGCTAAAGTTCTTTGGGAGGTTTCTTTACCATGGACAGCCTCTGTCTTCCTGTGGTAGCCATATGCTCTTCAAAGAGTTTACAATTCAGTCTATTGAGAGGCTTTATCCTAATATGTCCTAAACTGTTCATTTCTCTATAGCCCAGTCATGGCAACTGCTTTTTTACATCTGTAACTTCTGAACCCATCAAGACTAGCAAAGTTTCTTTAAAAGACCATTAAGTATCCAGGTATGGTGGCGTTTATCTGTAACACCAGTACTTGGGAAGCAAAAGTAAGAGTCAAAAGTCTGAGGTCAGCCTGGTCTACACAGTGAGTTCCAGGCCATCCAGGGCTATATAACAAGGACAGGAAAACCCTGCCCCCTACTACTGCCACCCCCAAAGCTACTAATTGTCAGGCATGGTGATAGACATCTGTGGTGGTTTGAAAGAAAATGGCCTCCAAAGGGAGTGGCACTATTAGGAGGTGTGCCTTGTTAGAGGAAGTGTGTCACTGTGGAGGCAGGCTTTAAGGTCTCCTTTGCTCAAGCTTCCCTCAGTGTGACTGTCAGCCGACTTCCCGTTGTTGCCTGCAAGATGTAGGACTCTCAGCTATTTTTCCAGTACCACATCTGCCTGCATGCTACCACACTACCTGCCATGATGATAATGGAATGAACCTCTGAAACTGTAAGGCACCACCACAATTAAATGATTTCTTTATAAGAGTTGCTGTAGTCGTGGTGTCTCTTTACAGCAAGAAAACCCTTAACTAATATAACATCTATTACAGTGACTTAAAAGTCTGAGGAGGCAATATTAAGATTGTCTTAAAACCAAACCAAACACAAAACAAGCAAACAAATTAACATTAGTTAAGTAAATATCTTATATTTTGTGAGTCATCCTTTGGTGAGATTCAATTTTAGCCTTTTAAGAGTGAAGACAGGCAATAAATAAGAAACAAAAACTTTATAAAAACAGACAGCAGGCTGGATTTGGTATATGAGCTACCACATGTCAATTCTGGCCTTAGAATCCTCTTTTATAGGCTGGCAGAGATGGCACTGCAGTTAGGAGCACTGGCTGCTCTTCTAGAGGACCTGAGTTTGATTCCTTGTATCCACACAGCAGCTTACAACTGTCTGTAACTCCAGTCCCCAGGGATCCAACACCCTTTTGGAGAATCTGCAGGCACTAGGCATGCACACAGTGAACAGACATTGAAGCAGGCAAAACAACCACACACATAAAATAAACAAATAATTTAAAAATTAAAGTATTTTTTTTTAAGAAAAGAATCCTTTTACGAAAAAAGGATAAACCACCTTTTGCTCTTTCACTAGTGATTATTTAGATTTCTTATTCAAGCAGCTAGCACAGAGGCTAGTGATGTAGCTCCAGCCAAGTGCCAGCATGTGTCAGCCTGGGTTCAATTGTGTGTATACACATGTGCACATAAGTCTGTAGTCTCAATATGTAGGAGGTAGAGACATGAAGAGCAAGAATTCAAGGACAGGCAACTGGAGCTAAATGAGACCCCACCTCAAAAGCAAAACAATCTAGTATACTGCCTTGACAGCCAGTGACTGACTGATAAACATTAGTACTGATAGGTGTTCTGTTCTCTACAGCAGGTTATACTTTTGTTCTGGGTATTTATCTGGATTTCTATTTTAAGTCCAGTCCACACAGAAGTCCACACATACTGCCAGTACCAAACACGGGTTCAGGTGCTTTCTGAAGGAGATGGATCTCCTTGGAGTTGGAGTTAACAGTTGGTTGCGAGCCATTCCATATGAATGCTGAGAACCAAACTTAGGTCCTCTGTAAAAGTAGTACATGCTTTTAACTACTGAGTCATCTCTCCAGCCCCCAAAATTTATTAACTTAAGCCCAGATACACATTACTGTGTATGTACAGAAAAAAATGTGCTGCAGCCATTCAATGGAATAGTGTTCAATAAAAAGGAACTATTGGTAGGGCTAGGGAGACAGCTAAGTTGGTAAGGCCTGTTGAGCAAGCATGAGGACCTGAGTTTGGAATCTTTTTTTTTTTTTTTTTTTTTTTTGTGATATATATTTTTTATTTTACAATACCATTCAATTCTACATATCAGCCATGGGTTCCCCTATTCTCCCCCTCCCACGCCCTCCCCTTACCCCCAGCCCACCCTCCATTCCCACCTCCTCCAGGACAAGTCCTCCCCCGAGGACTGTGATCAACTTGGTAGACTCAGTCCAGGGAGGTCCAGTCCCTTCCTCCCAGACTAAGCCAAGTGTCCCTGCATAAGTTCCTGGTTTCAAACAGCCAATTCATGCATTGAGCACAGGACTTGGTCCCACTGCCTAGATGCCTCCCAAACTGATCAAGCCAATCAACTGTCTCACCTATTCAGAGGCCTGATCCAGCTGGGAGCCCCTCAGCCTTTGGTTCATAGTTCATGTGTTTCTATTCATTTGGCTATTTTTTTTCAATAATTGAGTAAAACTGAAATTTATTATAAGCCACAGTCGTCCTAGGGACCTCCATGCTATATATATATATATAGCCTTTATGGTTCTATGGGTTGTGGTCTGATTGTTCATTTTATATCTAGAATCCACCAATGAGTGAGTACACACCATAACTGTCTTTCTGGTTTGGGTTACTCACTCAGGATGATTTTTTCTAGTTCATCCATTTGCCTGCAATTTCATGCTTTATTGTTTTTCTCTGCTGAGTAGTCTGAGTTTGGAATCTTTAGCATCCATGTAAAAAACTGGGTGTAGGGCTGTGGAGATGGCTCAAGGGTTAAGAAAGTGTACTGCTCTTGAAGAGGACTTGAGTTTGGTTCCCAGCACCCATGTGAATTGGCTCCCAACCTGTAACTTCAGTACACACACACACACACACACACACACACACACACACACACACACACACACACACCATTAGGGTTTCTACTGCTGTAAAGAGACACCATGACCACAACAACTCTTATAAAGGAAAACAATTTAACTGGGTGGCTCACAGTTCAGAGGTTCAGTCAATTATCATGATGATGGGACAGCCCAGTATACAAGTAGCCATGGTGCTAGAGGAGGAGTTGAGAGTTCGACATCTCTGATTCACAGGCAACAGGAAGTAAGCTCCAATTCTGGGCATGGCTTGAGCATATATGAGACTTCAAAGCCCCGCCTACATAGTGACACACTTCCTCTAACAAAGCCACACCTCCCAATACTGCCACTCTGTTTGGGAGCCATTTTCTTTCAAACTACACACACATGCGCGCACACACAAACACACACACACACACAAACACACACACACACACACACACTACACCATACAACATACTACATAATGCAAAAAAAATTTTTTTTGAAAGGTACAAACCACAAATACATACTACAAAAAAGGGTTTGGTATTTAAAAAAGCAAAGCACAGAAAAATCACTACATTCCACTTACAAGAAATGTGCAGAAGAAGAAATTATGAAAGAGACAGGAATTGGCTCATTGATTATTTGAGGCTAGCACTGGAAAGAGGGGTGACTGCGAATTAGTATGTGGAAATGCTCTAAAACTGGACTGGGGTGATGCTGGTAGAGCTCTGTGAATTTGGTAAGTCTTTGAATGGTGGTACATGCCTATAATGCACTCAGGAGCTATGTGCAGGAAGGACATTTGTTCAACAATGTTCATAGCAGCACTATAAATAATAGCCAGAACCTGGAAACAACCTAGATGCCCCTCACCCAAACAATGGGTAAAGAAAATGTACATCTACATAATGAAGTATACTCAGTGGTTAAAAAAAAAAAAACCCAAAAAAACAATGTTATCATGAAATTTGCAGGCAAATGGATGGAACTAGAAAAAAATCATCCTGAGTGAGGTAACCCGGACCCAGAAAGACAAAGACAGTATGTACTCACTCATAAAGGACTGTAATTCACAGCCCCAGAGAAGCTAGGTAACAAGGAGGATCCTAAGAGGGACGCATGGATCGCCCTGGGAAGGGGAAACAGATGAGATCTCTTGGGTAAACTGGGGTCAGGGGAGGGGTTGGGGGTGGGAGGGGGATGGGAACATGAGGGATCAGGATGCCCAAGTTGGGGTTGGGATGGAGAGGGAGAGCAATCAAAGAGATATCTTGACAGAGGGCCATTATGGGATTAGGGAGAAACCTGGTGCCAGGAAAATTCCCAGGAATCCACAAGGATGACCCCAGCTAAGACTCCTAGCAATAATGGAGAGGGTGCCTGCACTAGCCCTCTCCTGTAGTCAGATTGGTGACTACCCTAATTGTCATCATAGAACCTTCATCCAATAACTGATGGAAGCAGATGCAGAGGTCCACAGCCAAGCACTGGGCCAAGCTCTGTGAGTCAAGTTGAAGAGAGGGAGGAAGGATTATATGAATGGGGGGTGGGCTAAGGGTAGGGGAGGGTGTCAAGATCATGACCCAGAGACAGCTGACCCAAGGTCTTAGGAGCTCACAGACTCTAGAATGACTGCTAGGGAGCCTGCATGGGACCGACCTAAGCCTCTGAATGTGGGTGACAGTTGTGTAGCTTGGTCTGTTTGTGCTCCCTAGCCATGGGACCAAGATCTGTCCCAAGCACATGAGCTGGCTTTTTGGAATCTATTCCCTGTGGTGGGATGCCTCGCTCAGCCTTGATGCAGGGAGGAGGAGCTTGGTCCAGCCTCAACTTGATATGCCATGCTTTGTTAACTCCCACGGGAGGCCTTACCCTTTCTGAGGAGTTGGATGAGGCTGGGGGGAGTAGAAAGGAGGTGGAAGGATGGAACGGGATGAGAGGAGGGAGGGGAAACTGCTGTTGGTATGTAAAATAAATAAATTTAATAAAAAAATGAGTAAATAAAACTGAAAAAAAAAAGCTCACTTTGCTTTATAGTTTATAATTTTTAACTACTTTTTTTTCTTTTGAGACAAGAGCTCACCCTCCTGGAGCTCACTCTGTAGACTAGGCTGGTCTTGAACTCAGAGATCCACTGCCTCTGCCTCCAAGTGCTGGAATTAAAGATGTGTTCTACTACCCGGTTCTAAAAGCCTTTTTTTGCCTTTTTTTTTTTTTTTTAATTTGACATCTGCTTTCTGTTCCTATTTTCACTTTTAAAGTAAACTTTTCATTTGGAATAATTTTAGAATTATAGGAAGTTACAAAAATAGTACGGAGAGTTCCCATATAAACCAGTTAAGCAGCAGCTTGCATAACCATGATGCAGTTGATAAAATGAAGACTAGAACAATGGCATACAAACAAGTAAACACTGGGCTTACTCAGCTGTGTCCGTGTTTCCACCAACCCCTTCTCCTGCTCTGTTCCAGGATATAACCAGGACACATTACTACACCTAGGGAATTATTTCTAAAGTATTATTTTGGTTGCTGCGCTGGGGACAGGGAGAATTACAGAAGGAAAAGCAAAGAATTTGGAAGACTGGCTAGGTGGCAATGGCAAACACCTTTAATCCCAGCACTTCAAGGCAGCGAGGAGGATCTCTGTGAGTTCGAGGCCAGCCTGGTCTACAGAGCGAGATCCAGGAGAGGCACCAAAACTACACAGAGAAATCCTGTCTTGAAAAACCAAAAACCATAAACCAAAAAAAAAAAAGAAAAAGAAAAAGAAAAAGAAGAGTTACCAGACAGTGACAGTTCCTATGAGTCTGGTTCATCTGGGCCTGACTGCTTTTCTAACTCAGGATTTGGAAAGGTGTTAACTATTGCTATGTCTTCTCTTCTGACTTTTTCTTTTATATGCTGGCTGGAGCCTAACTAAAAATGCTTTTAAATTCTGATGCTTTGGGCTTTCCCTTTTTCTAAAGCTCTCACTACCCACCACCCACCTCCATGTGGGTGGCTAACACCAAGAATATAGTTTTAAAACATTTAATCTAATTTTAAAACTAGTACTTCAGAGAAAACAGAAACAATCTTTAAGTCCTTATACCAAAACTTACTTCGGTTTGAAGAGCCAGTTCCACTTGGTTGTGATAGGAATCTAAGAGTTCTTCAACAGGGTGTCTGAAATGAAAAACAGGTATTTCTTTAAATCACAGTTGTTGTTTTGATCACAGAAAATAAATATATTCACATCCCAAACAAAGCTTGAAAATCTACAAATGAATGCTTTAAATGCTATACCTTGTCATGACTTCTTTGTAAGGTTTTTCTATTTGATACAAGTATTTGTTTAAATCCACAGGTGCTTCATCATCTTCTGCCTAAATAAACACATACACACACATTTAAGAATAATCGAACAATAATTCTTTGGTCAGTCTATGAAATTAAGTATAGTTAAATAGATGATGAAATCTTTAGACTAATTTTTGAGAACTGGAAATAGAATGCTATCTAAACCACTATTTATAATTGACTCAAAAAATTAGTCAATAGTAAGAAAAATTCATTTTAATTGCTTTAAATGTTTCATTATTTGGGGGTGGAGAGATGGTTCAGAGATTAAGATACTTGCTGTTGTTGCAGAGGACCTGGGTTTGCTTCCTAGGACCCACTTGGTGGCTCACAATCATCTGTAATTCCAGTTCAAAGGAATCTGTTATCCAGTTCTGGCTTCTATGAACACTAAGTATGCATGAGGTCCACAAATATACCCACAGGCAAACATTTAAATAAATCTTTAAATGCTCCATTATTTATTTATTTTTGCATATGTGTATACACATGTGCATACACAGAAGCCAGAAGTAAATGTCATGTGTTTTCCTCTGTTGCTCTCTGGCTTATGTTCTGAGACAGGAAAAGCTCTCCCACTGAACTTTGAGCTAATCCAATGGCTAGACTGGCTGGTCAGCCAGCTTGGGAGATCTGTCAGTGTTTTTCTCCCTAGTGCTGGGATTATGGAAATGCTCTGTCATACCCAGCTATTTACAGCTACTGGGGATCCCAACTCAAGCCCTCAACCACTTTATCCACTGAGCTATCGCCAACTCCCTCCACCCCACCCCCAGCCTCTTTCATTTTAAAGAGAGGGTTTCATGTAGCTCAAACTGGCCTTGAACTCTTGTCCCTTCTGTCTCTTTGCTGGGATTATAGAGTATACCATCAAATCTGACTAAAACTTCTACTTTTAAAGTTTTATACATATGGGTGTTTCGTCTGCATGTGCATCTGTGACCTCAGAGGTCAGAAGAGGGTGTCAGATCCCCTAGAAATGCAGTTACAGATGGTCGTGGGCTAATCCTCTAGAACTGAAGTTATAGGTGATTGTGGGCCTATCACGTGGACACGGAATCAAATCTAGGTCCTCTGGAAGAACAACCAGTATGCTCTTAACCCCCAAGTCCTCTACCCAGCCACAAACTCATATTTTACAGCGCTAACAATATGGCTCAGAGGGTAAAGGCATTTGTCCCCAAGCCTAATGACCCAAGTTCCATCCTTGGGACTAACATGGTATAAAGAAAGAACCAACTCTCACAAGTTGTCTTCTGACCTAAACGCATACATACTGTGGCATACTTGAGCATACAAACACACACAAACATATGCAATAAATTTTTTAAAAAATGGAAGAGATAAATGTTCCTCAATCTAGTTTATGATGAACAAATAAAGCAAAAACTAAGCTTGGCCAGATAATGTACACTGTAATCCAGGGATGGCAGCAAATCTGAGGCCAGTATGGTCTATATTAGGAACCCCAGGCTAGCCAGAGCTATGTAGCAAGATCCTGTCTCAAATAATCAATGGAGGAAGAGGTTGGTAAAAACTAGGGTGGGACCAGATGGAAACAAGATCATTTGAATTTCTGCTTTTTTTTCTTCCTCACTAAGTTTTGTCCCATTCTCTGCTTACCACCAATGAGAAAAGCACGAGCCTCTCCTACATTCCACATTATGCAAACATATTCAAGAGAAACTGAAAACCCGTATTTAGTATTCAATACCCCTTTCTCCTTTGTCCCCTCTTAATTAACCCTGAAAGTCTCACTCTGTATAAGACCATTAGATATAAGACTTGGGCAGGCAGCTCTTCTGTTACTGCCCTGGCTGCTGCACTCTTGCAGGGAACCAGGTAAACTTAGCTTTTTCTTTAAAAAAAAAAAAAAGAAGAAAGAAAGAAAAATCAAGGGCTAAGAATGTAGCAAAGTTAGTAGAATGACTGGCACAGGGTCCTCAGCTCAGGCTCCAGCACTGCATAAAACTGGTCGTCATGGTGGCACAAGGTGGTCCTTAGCTATATAGTGAGTTTATGGCCAATCTGAGATACAGGAGACTATCTCCTTCTCATTAAAAAACAAACAAAACAAAACAAAACAAAAAACTTTGTTCATTTTGCTTTTCCAATTTATACTTCTAGATCTGAGAAATGTGCTACCTCAACTTCCATGACTAAAGATCTTCTGAGAAGACTCCTTCTAGAAACAACAAATATATCAACCCAGCCCAGTGCAGGAAAAAATGGGAAACATACAGACTGAAAATCTCTCAACTCTCAGAATTATTCTGATTCACTAAATGTAATTTATACACACTTACTGTTCGAGCCAGATTCTGGCACATTGCACTGAAGGTCAAGAGCTGTAGTTTAATCTCTGTGTCCCATTTTCGACAATTTTGAATATGTTCATGACTTCCAAGGCAATGATTACTGTTAAAATACATTAATTATCCATCAGTATTATTCTATTCAAATCACAAGTTATAGACATAAAAGTAAAACACAAATTGCATCTGTATGAAAAATTGAAGAAAATGGTGAAACACATTATTTTTAAGCCAACTGTGAACATTTAGACAGGGATTTTTCTATGTGAGTCAGTGAAGATGAAAGAAGATAAAGAGGCAGATATGAGTATAAAGCCTAGATCTTTAAAACAATTGGAATAATTGTAAGCTATAGCAAATTATTAAAGTTCATGTAATGATTATTTCAGGCAAATAAATGACAGTGACTGTGTGTGTGTGTGTGTGTGTGTGTGTGTGTGTGTGTGTGTGTGTGTACGCATATAGTAACTGCATGCTGCAAAGAAGAATGGACTCTACAAATGTGACTGTTGACTTTTTAGAAGGTTATTTTATTTCCCTTTTCACCAACTGACTACAACGTTTAGCATATGAAGCTACTAAACTTAAGAGAATATCATACCTTTCTTACTTCTGAAATCTCATCACTATTTTAGAGTCAGTATATCTCAACACTAGTTTCAACAATAGGACCAAATATATTTCTTATATTTTATAAATAAATGAATTTAGGGACAGGGTTTTACTATGTAGCTCTGGCTGCCTGGAACTCACAGAAATCCACCTAGGAGCCTCTGCCTCCCAAGTGCTAGGATTAAAGGCATGTGACACCATGTTGGCATCCAAAAATATCTTTAGATTATACATCTAAATTGAAAAAAAATCTAATTTAAAGCATTAAGAATAAAATTCCAAAGATACCATTCAGTAGTCATAAGTAAGTAAATAAACTTACTTCTGTAGAATCTCTTCTTGACCACAAACTTTCAGAACGTAGCTGCCGACATCCACTTGATTCAAGTCATCATGTACCCAGCAAAGGGCTTGCATTATAACTATTTCTACAGTAGAACTCACTGAAAGAGAGTTAGTTTTCATTTTCATTTTGCTTACCTCTAAATATTATAATCTAAGAGAAGACTGTATAACAGAAATATAATGCATATCCAGTTGCAGGTCACATATTTCACTTTAAATTCTCTCTCTGAGACAGGGTCTCACCATATAGCCCTGGCCTGGAACTTACTATGTAGACCACACTGGCTTCAAACTCACAGAGGGGCTAGTAAAAAGGCTCAGCAGTTAAGAGCACGGGCTGCTCTTCCAAAGAACTCAGGTTCAATTCCTAGCACCCACATGACAATTCCCAACCAGCTGTAACTCTAGTTCCAGGGGAATCTGATGCCTTCTTCTGGCCTCCAAGGGCACTAGGCATGCAAAATGGTGAACAGATACATAGGCAAAACATTCATACACATTAAAAAGGGAAGGAAAGGAAAGACTGAGATCCATCTGCCTCTGTCTCTTGCCCAAGTATTGGGATTAAAGGTCTGCATCACCACATTCAACCATTTAAAATTTTTCTATTAGCCACACTGAAAACAGTCAGAGAAAGAGTCTAATTTTGAAAATAAGCTCTAAGGAAAAGACGTGTGCGTGTGTGTGTGTGTGGGGGGGGTGGAGGAGCAGGTTTTGATGTAGCCCAGGCTGGCCCAGAACTCACTATAAAGCAGAGGATGATCTTGAACTTTGAATACTTCTGTTTCTGCATCCCAAGGGCTGGGATTACAGGTGTGTACCATTATGCCTAGTTTATGTGATGCTGAGAATTAAACCTATCTCAAGGATTCGAGACAAGCACTCTACCAACTAATCTATAACTCCCCTCTTGCAAAGCTAATTTTAGTAATATATTTTATTTAATCCAATATATCAAGAATATTAGTTTAGAGGTAGGAGGATCATGAGTTTAGTCCAGCTTGAGCTACACAACAAGACTATCTTAAACAATAAATAAACTATGTAGATATATGATTTTAGCATTATCAGTATTTATTTACACTGTTACTTACTTTTTTAGCCTAAGGCTCTGAACTCTAGTGTGTGTTCTGGATCTACAGCATTTAACAATACAGATGAGCCATATTTCAAGGGCTCCACAGCCTCTACTGTTAGGCAGTGAAGGCGTAAACAAAGAAAGTTATATCCTGTGGTGGTTTGAATAGGAATGGCACCCAAAGACTCATGTGTTTAAATGCTTGACCCACAGGGAGTGGCACTATTTTTGTTTGTTTTGTCCTGTTTTGTTTTTTGAGACAGGGTTTCTCTGCGTGAAGCCTTTGCTACCCTGGAACTCATCTTGTAGACCAGGCTAGCCTCAAACTTAGAGATCTGCCTTCTCACTGCCCTCGGTGCTGGGATTAAAGGTGTGCACCACCATGGCCCTCAGGACTAGCACTACTAGGGAGGTGTGGCCTTGTTGGAGTAAGTATGCCACTGTGGAGGCAGGCTTTGAGGTCTCCTATGCTCAAGCTACACTCAGTGTGGCACACAGTCTCTTCCTATTGCCTATGGATCAGGATGTAGAACTCTCAGCTCCTTCTCCAGGACCCTGTCTGCCTGCACACTGCTGTTATTATCTGTTTTTATTATCTACAGTGACTACCCTTTAAGCAGTGGCTGTCCTAGTCAGAGACTGCAACACTGCTGCTACCAGCAGTGGTTTGGCTGCAAGGGCCACAACCTGAGGAGACTGTTCTCTCAGGCACCCACTCGTTCACAGCTACTGAGGGAAACTTTAAATCTAAAGAACTCACGATTCAATGGTTTAGGTGGAATTCTGCTCACTCAGAGAGGCTAAATAGCAAGCAGCTAAACTTCTCCCTTTGCTGGCGACTTCCAAAAAAGCCCAGTGTCCTTCCAGCAGCCACTGAAAAAAAAACCTTGCTATACGTGATTTTTCCTTACCACTTCCTGTCAGCTACTTGCTGACTCAGCCTCCTGTTTGCAGGTTACTTTTATTTAATCAAACACATCTTTGAATTGTTAACAAAAGCTATAGGGGAAAAAAATGCAACACACTTTAAAATAATATTCCCTAACACACTGCCATGTTTCCTGTCTTGACAATAATGGACTAAACCTCTGAACTGTAACCTATCCCCAATTAATTCCTTTTTGTTGTTGTTGTTGTTGTTTTGTTTTTTTGAAACAGCGTTTCTCTGTGTAGCTTTAGAGCCATTCCTGGAACTCACTCTGTAGCCTAGGCTGGCCTCGAACTCACAGAGATTCACCTGCCTCTGCCTCCCGAGTGCTGGGATTAAAGGCATGCGCCACTACTGCCTGGCTAAATGCTTTCCTTTACAAGAGTTCATGGCAATAGAAACCCTAAGACATACTCATATTACAGATTCCTTTAATAGGGCAGCAGCTGGTAGTACCTAGAGAGCAGTGTCTTAAAACAAATTATAAGGAAAAAAGAATTACTACTTCTTTTTTCTTGTATTCACTATATTTGTATAGTGAATTTTCCAATGAAGAACAAAAACAAAGCAAACAAGTAGGCAGTCTTACTCTTAGCAAAGGTGAGCTACTAATATGACAATGAACAGAAAATTTAAGCTTCCATTTTTTTCCTAGATATATTTATTTTGAAGTCTATGAGTATTTTGCCTGCATGTAAGTATGTGCACTACATGCATGCCAGGTGCCAGCAGAGGTCAGAAGAGAGTGTAAGATCACCTGGAACTGGAGTTGAAGCCACATTTCAAGGGCTCCACAGCCTCTATTAGCCCTGTTTGACAGTGAGCAACCATGTGGGTGCTGAAAATTGAACCCAGGTCTTCTGAAAGAGCAGCAAGTGCTCATAATCACTGAGCCAACTCTACAGCCCCAAATAAAAGTTTTTAAATCATCTATTTTTATACTTAAAACTTCTATGTTCAACTCTTGTTTCTTTTTTCTTCTTAGAGTCTGACACTGTAACTCAGGCTGGTCTTGAAATCATAGCAATCCTGGCTCAGTCTCTAAATGTTGGGATTACAGCATGAGACACCAGCTGGGCAACCTGTCCAACTTTTAAAAGACAAGCCTGCTGTTAAAGTAATTGAAAACTGGTGACTTGGTATCAAAAGCTTTTATGTACTAAAATATGTAACAAACTCTATTTTGAATAGACACAAAACAAATAAAAACATATAATCTGATCATATATATAGTCTATACTTCTATTATAAAATGCTTACAATTTTTTTCCAGTTATAAAGATTCAACATAAGGCCTTATTTATACTAGGCAAATACTGTGCCACTGACCTATGCCCTCAGCCCAGTTTCACTTAATAGAGATATATATTATAAATATTCATTTATGACTAACCAATAGACATTCACAATACATTTTGAAGTTAGTCAGACTTTGACATAAGTTAAAACTTGATACAAATCAACACTTGCTATCAAATTTTACTCATGCTTTATTTCAAAGCACCTTTGACTCTTGAAAAATTTAATATTCTTACCATTTACCAAATTTAAATGACTTAAAAGGAGTAAGTTTTCCTTTAGAAATTGAAGCATGACTGTTATAGTTGGCTAACATTTTGGTTCAGATTTACATTTTTTCGAAGGGCTTTCCAAAAGTACAAAACCAGAAGACATTTAAATTTTGGACAAAATGCTAGTTACAACCATTAAAGGAAACAAAAAAAGCTTCATTCAGTTTTAGGCTAAATTACTAGGGATAGGAAATTTACTCAACTATTCAAGTCCCACTTAAATAATATACACTATAAACAAACTAAAACAAAGCCAATGTTAAAACAACAACAACAAAACCAAAACAACAACAAAACATTAACAGAGCCTGCTACAGACATCCAGGACACAAATCTAGAGAGGATATTTACCCATATTTGGAGGGGAAAACTAACACCAAAGGGAGAACTACCTTCCCTGCAGAGATTAAGAAGTGATCTAGAGGTTCCTGTCACTGACAGCTCTCTGTAAGAAAGCACTTTTCTTGCCATAAAAGCAGAGGAAAGTATAATTAGCTTTCATAGCTAATGCTTTTGGGCCTTAGCTAAGAACCAATTTATTATACTCAGAGAAATAGTCCTACTGTGACCTGGTTCACTTAACCAAAAAACTTCCCAAATGAATGCAAATGTTTTTAAATGACACCTTATGATAACAAATTTGGTTTATGAAGAGAAAGTATATACTAACATTTGAAGCATGTTCTTCCCAGTCAAAGCAACTTACCATCACATGTAAAAGTCACTGGTAGTTGAAATCCTTCAATTTCAATGGAGACTTTCACACTGGCATTTTCTCCACACATGCTTCTTTGCACTGTGACTGGACTTAACAAATAACCTGGATTTGTGCAGTGATCAGAATATGGAAATTTGGTCTTCAATCTGTTCACAAGAAAGAAGATATTTAATACCTTTTTTTTGTCGTTGTTTTTAAAGCTGCATTTGAGAGCCCTGAACAAGGCTTTACATGCTTTCAGCTACTCAATTTTGTATCTCTGTCCAACTCCAGAGCAGCTCATAAGAATGGCAATGAATGAACTCCTGTTAAAACTCCAAAGAGCAGCATGTGCCTTTTAAATGAAGGGGAACCAAGGAAAAAGAGATTAACTAGTGCCAGGATATCTTTGGTAACACTGTCAACAAGATCTAGGCATTCCAGAGATGGCTGGCATCAAATGAGGCTCTCTGCTTTAGATTCTTAGCCTCCACAATGCAATTACATAAAGTGGTCTGTCTGTTTTAAATGAATTATTGATGACACGAAAAATTTAACTAAAAATTGTAAACACCAGAGGAATAAAAAGTTTCTATCTTTTCCAAGTTTTTTTTCCTAAGCAGGACTTTTTTTTTCCCCTATAAACATTGTTTGTGGTTATGAGACAAGGAAAAATAGAAAATGAGTTTTCATAGAGCTATAAGGCCTTTACAGTGCTACAAGGGTACCTTAAAAATTAGGGGTCAAGCTGGGCATGGCAGCCCACATCTTTAATCCCAGCACTCGAGAGGCAGAGGCAGGCAGATCTCTCTGAGTTCCAAGACAGCCAGGGCTACACAGATAAACCCTCTCTTCTTAAAAAAAAAAAAAAAAAAAAAAAAAAAAAAAAGAAAGAAAGAAAGAAAGAAAGAAAGAAAGAAAGAAAGAAAGAAAGAAAAGAAAAGAAGAAAAGTTAGGGGTCACATGCTAAGGTATTCATAGGAACAACACAGTTAGATGCATAAATACATGAATGTAGTATGTGGCTCATCTCCAGATATGACTGCCATTATGAGGAAGGAGACAGTAAAATGGCTGGATGTGTGCCAGTGCTTGCCACCAAGCCTGAAAATCTGAGTCTATCCCTGGGACTTACTCCTGCCAGGTGTCCTCTGACCTTCACACACTTGTCATGGTATGTTCACCCAAACATAACTCACACTCACGCACACACACATAAGCATAACACAATGGACAAATAAACACAATAAACATTTTTAAGAAAGGGTAGATTTAATACTGTCAACTTCACAAGCCCCAGTAACTGCCTTTTCCTGGAGGCTGATAAAAGGTTCCAGTCCCCTCACCTCATCTGTTTTTCTTCTTTTTTCCTACCTTTTTTGCAGTTATGGGGATTGAACCCAAGGCCTCATACATGCTAGGCACACAGGCTATTACCACTGAGCTATATACTTAGCAAACAACTGTTTTTCATGAGGCCTTAAATGGAATGCATGCTAGAAATACCAACTATGTGCTTCTATGGATATTAAACTATTCAAGGAATACAAACAGAATAAAACATTTTGAGATGACAAGAGCAAATTTAACAGTCAATATAAAACCTGTAAGGCAGACTACCTGAATTTGATCCTTGTTTTTATTATTTATTAGCTGTGTAAATGCAGTTAAGTTATTGACATTCTCTTGCTTCAGAGCAATATTGACCATTTATTTCCCCGAGTTGTCATAAGAACATGTAAAATAAGTTTATAAACCACTTAGTACCTACTACATAACAAATACTGTAAACGTCTTATAAAATAAACGAATCAGTGAAAGAATAAATGTGGTTTCTACATTGTGATCTTAGAAGACACATACACAGGATCTAATATTAAAAAGATAAAATACTCAGGTCGATCTCAGTCCTCGGGGGTGGCCTTGATCTGGAGGTGGTGGGAAAGGGGGGTATGCTGGGGGGAAGGGGAGGGGGGCAGGAAGGGTGAGAACAAGGAAATCTGTGGCTGTTATGTAGAACTGAATAGTATTGTAAAATAAAATAAATAAATAAAAAAAAGATAAAATACAGAACAGAAGAGATGGCTCATGGTTAAAAGTCGATACTGTTCTTGCAGAGAACCCAAGTTTGATTTCCAACACCTCTGTCAGGTGGCTCACAATTACCAGTAACTCCAACTCCATGGGAACCAATGTCTTTGGCCTTTACTGGCACCAGCACTCACATGTACATAACTTCATACAAACTATATAGACAAAATTTACAAATAATTCTTTTAAAAAGATGAAATGTGTTCAAAGTGACATAAGCTGAATTGATATTGGAACTTTATCTTCACATAAGGATACTGTAAGATATTTAGTTGGTGCCAAGCTTATCCCTTCATAACAGTAAGCTTGTAATGGCTTATTCTTATTATTTCACACACACTTGGCATTATACCGTGTAGTGGGTATTCTCTCTACCCATGACCTTGGGCTATCTGGCTCGATAGAGGTGGTGCTTCTTGCCTGCTTACGTGACCTCTTAAAAGGGGAAGAGGGATGGGGTTGCTGGCTCTTGGACGTGGAAGGCTTCCTGGTGCACTGGGAGACAAGAGGCAATCGTGTCACTTCATTTTGTATAAGTGAATGTGTGATCTCCATTTCATCCCTTAATAAATAAGTTTTCTTCCCAGAATATGTACTGTTTGCTGAAAATCATGAAATAAAGCTGGACTTTTACTCTCAGCACTCAGAAGGCAGAGGCAGGCAGATCCCTGAGTTTGATCCAGGCGGTCTACCAAGAGAGTTCTAGGTCAGCATGGCTACACAGAGAGCTCCTGTCTCAAAAAAATAAATTAAGAAAGAGAACTCATAAGATAGATATATCTAACCATATAGTTAACCAATCTAAGAACTGACTGAGAATGGAGGGTTGGCAGTTCAACATCATGCTTAATTCTATGGCAATTCAAGATGAGATTGGATTGGAGGAGACAGTGCCTAATAAATAATTATTAATTCAAAGATGAAGTCAACCTTTGAAAACATATGGGATGTCAAGGAATTAATATACTATGGGAGGGAGGGGTATGCTCAATGTTATTTGCATATATGAAATTGCTGCAATGAAATCTTTTCTGTATAACATTCCTTAATAATAAAAAATTATATGGAATGAGATGTGAACCACATCCAAAGAAAATGTAGGCATAAAATACAGTTTCTCACTTTGTGTTAGAGAAACACAGAGGAAACAGCAGTAACCACAGGCCTGGACTGGAGCTCGGTGCTAGACTCCGTACCTAGTGCCCTAGGTTTAATCTTCATTATTTCAAAACAAGCCTACTACATCAACATTCTTTACAATTTTTTTCTCTAGATCACAACTATTAGATTTAGTAAGTTTTATCAAGAAAAAGAAACAAATATAATGAAAGGCAGCCCAAGTTAAAGTAAAAGACCTTCCCTAGTTCAATTTTTAATTTCATTGATTAAAAAAAAAAAAAAAAAAAGCCCAGGCCTAGAACTGGCACTGAATTGTTAAAACTGCTATGCTGTAATTTCAGCTGTAAGCACACACAGTATCTTAATAGTCCGATGATTTCACAGCTGAATCAAAATGATGGCATGGATAACTTTTAGAAGACTTTTAAAAGGCACAAACTAGGCTCTACAGATGTAGCTCGGCAGCTGTGTGCATGCTGGAGGTTCAATCCCCAAAGGGTCACACATTATAGAAAATTATAAATGAGGCCAGCCTGGGCTACAAAGCCAGTTTCTGTCTCAAAAGGGGAGTGGGGAAGAGAGCCAAGAAGCCACCTGAGGAACATATGTATGTACTGAGTCTCCATGGTTCCAGGGCAAAAAGAAAAATGCCTGGAATGTGGCTTCAGAAATCTCTGTTCTGAAAGTTGCTGCAAGCATACTATGTATTACTGGAAGTCAGAGAATAAGAACTCATTCTATTTGGTCCATCTGGAGTTACATATTAAATAAGACACTGAGTATAAATATGTATACATGTAAATAAATACAGCAGCATTCTTATTCAGTTGTAGTTACTGTCCTGTCAACTATGGTCTGAAAATACTTTCAGTAAGCAAAAAGAAAAAAAAAAATCTTGACCCAATAAGGGAAGAAAAAAAAAAATCATGTGTTCAGGCTGCTAAGATTGATGGTAGGTTACTGCTGTCACTTATAAATTACTATTTTTTCTAACTTAAAATTTAATATGATGGGGCTGGAGAGTTGGCTCAGTGATTAAAAGCACTTACTGCTCTTATAGAGGATTCAGGTGAGATTCCCAGCACTCATATGGGGAGGAGGGATCCAATGCCCTCTTCTGGCACCAGGTATGCACATCGTATACTTACATACATGCAGCCAAAACACTCACACACATAAAATAATAAGCAAATTAATTTATGTGGGAAGGGAGCATATAGGTGGAGTCCAGAGGACAACCAGAGGGACTAGGTTCCAGGAATCAAGCTTGGGTTATCAGTCTTGATGGCAAGGACCTTTACCTATTGAGCCATGGAATGACCCATATAAATTAATTTTTTTCAGACACATATGTTTTACAAATCAGAGTTTACATAGGACTCAGTATTCAGTTTCAGACATCCACTGAGGTGTTATGGAATATAGTCATTCTAGTCAAGGAAGGACTACTGTAACCACTTAGCTAAGCTGGGGGGGGGGGAGTTGTGAAAACAGCTCTACAATTCAAAATGCAAATCATAAAGAGCTTAGTCTTTCGACTTGCTAAGTTTAAATGTAGTAGTTAGTCAAAAACAATAACAGAAACCATATAGTACTTGTTTGGGGGGAAAAAAAGAAACTATGTAAGAAAGGTAACATTATTTCCAAAGCATTAAGGTAAAAGATTGTGTCTAAATCATTAACCAAAATGGCATATATACTCAAAAATGATCTGGGGGGTACCCATGACCTGCTTAAAAAGAAGACCTTTTTACTGAAGAAGGCTCTGGATTCAGAATAAATCCCTTGGTGGGATCACTTTCTCTACATGAGAGAGCAGATTTTGTCCTCTGCCTTGAAGTTTGCTGCTCCAGTCTTCTGCCTAACTTTTCTTTGTTTGACTGGCTAAGATTCATTTTTCCTCTCTGTTAGTAAAAACATGGAGTCAGTGGCTATGCTCCCTGTCTTAAGAAGTTCCATTTACAATAGGAAAAAAAATGAAGCTAAATCATATGGAGGATGAGGATGGTAAGAAAGGAAAGGAAAGGGAAAGACAAAAAATCTGAAGGGTCTAAAGAGAGGAGTAAATTGTAAATTTAAGCCTGGTAACAGGTCTGTAGTCCCAGGATTTGAGAAGTACAGGCAGAAGGATCCAAGTTCAAGGTCATCTTTGGATATATAATGAATAACCCCTATTTCAAAATTTAAAAAAAAAAAGTGAATTCAAGGTGGGTGTGCTGATGCATACCTGTTAGCCCAGCGGGGTTGCTGAGGCAGAAGGAATGCCATGAGTTCAGGGACAATACAGCCTACATAGTACATTACAGCCTAGCAGGGGCTAGAGGGAGAGCCTTCCCTGTTTCACAAAACAAAACAGAAATGGCAAGAAACTTTAGCAGACAGGTGTTTGATGCACAGTCTGACAACTTGAGTTTGATCCCCAGATCCCACAGTAGAATGGAACACACGCCCTAACTGATAAGAGTCATGTAATGGAAACAAACATTTAACCAGTGGCAAAGAAAATATGACATATCGACAGCAGAAAAGGCTTTGTTAGGGTATTTCCTTGGAGCCTCAATTTTTCCATTTATGAAGAATATGGTACAAGGGCTGAAAATGTGGCTCTTCGTTGGTAGAGAACCTGCCTAACATGCCTGAAGCCTTGGGTTCCATCCCTGGCACTGCATAAACTGGAAGTGGTAGCTCACAACTGTAAGTAATCCTAGTCCCTGGTGAAAGCAGGAACATTGAAAGTTCAAGATCAGCCGGGCAATGGTGGCACATGTCTTTAATCCTAGCACTTGGGAGGCAGAGGTAGATGGATCTCTGTGAGTTTGAGGCCAGCCTGGTCTACAAATCAAGTTCCAGAACAGCCAGGACTATTGCACAGAGAAATCTCGTCTTGAAAAAAAAGTTCTAGATCATCCTCAGCTATCGAAGACTGAGGCCAGCCTGGGCTTAGGGACCCCATCTCTGAAACAGCAATAACAAAACAGAAAAAAAACAATACTGCCTGAGACATACAAGAGTGAGAAAATATTTAAGAGCTATACCTTTCTAATATTTATAAAATATATTTTTATTAAATAAGTAGAATATCCTTCTGAATGCTAGATAAGTTTGTGAGAAAATGGGCATGGTTATGTATGCCTGTAAACCTAGAACTCAGGAGGCTGAGGCAGGAAGATTTAAGAGTTTGAGGCCAGACTGGGATACAAACTGAACAGTGTCTCCAAAAACAAAAAATACATTTTCTTTGACAAGATGAAAGTTTGTCTAAAAACAAAGGAAGGCACCTTCTAGGTGTGTGGAAACACATGCAACCCAGACTTTCACTTGTTAAAAGAGCACCAGAGACCCACTCTCAGCCTTTTTTAGAAGCCCAACAAGTAAAGATCTAGATTCATCTGTGGCCTGTGATTGCGTGCCAATTAACTGCTTCAAAATTTTAGCCACATGAAGAAAAATAAAAACTTAAAAAATTTTAGGATTGGCATGAAGTAGCAAGTTTTGGTTTTGGTTTGTTCTTTTTTTTTTTTTTTTGAGACAAGATCTCCCTATGTAGCCTTGGCTGGCCTGGAACTCAGAAATACGCTGCCTCTGCCTTGCCCAGCTCTCATTTTTTTGTTTGTTTGTTTGTTTGTTTTTTCTGAGACATGAAGTATTTTTTAAATGACCATTTTAATTTAAAGAATCTGTAATTTATAAAGAAAATTCCTTACTTCATAATGGATTGACAAAAAGCTGCCACCTCCTCATTCTGTACTTCAAATTCTTGTAGAAGAGAACTTCCAGTTGGCAAACTACTGGTCCCATTTGGGTCTTTCTGTAATTAAAAAAGTGGTTTTATTTTAAAAGTGAAAGATCTCTAAAATGCTGCTACACAGTAGCACCTCACAAACTAGTTTTATAAAGCTATACAAAGTTACAGAGGTAAGATAATCATTTAAGTAGCAGAGCTTTTTAAAGTGGCTTTCTTTAACACATCTTATCCTATAACTCAAGCAGTCCTCAGACTTTAAGTGATCCTCCTGTCTTAGCTTTACATACATGGGGATTACAAGCATGAACTACAACTGGCTAAAAACGCCTATTTCTTGGCATACACCTGGGATTTCATCACTCAGAATGATGAGGCAGGAGGATCTCCAACTCAAAGCCAGCCTGTATATAAAATAATCAAGAACCCATCTCAGAAAACAAAGCAACACAAGAAAAAGGGGATTTCTATCTTGGTAAAGTACCAACTAAGTCCAGTTTTGACTCATTGTTTTAATAAATAAAAACTAAGAACATGCTGTGCTGATCAGCTAGAACAGTGAAGACCTTTCCATTCTGTATGCTTCAGTCAGCTAGGATTAAATTAAAGGACTGCCTCTGTTTAAAGCAAAGAGCTCGGGCTCATTTGGGACTGGTGTAACAAACCAGGGCATCCATGTATCCAACTCAAGCCTCAAGTTACAAGAGAAGAACTGGCATTTTAGGTAGAGAATGAGTTTTTTGGAGAATTTATTGTTTTCATATGTTAATAAATGTACACAAATATCCTAATAGTTCTTTATAAGTTAAATTTGACCAGGATTTGTTTGCAGTATTTAGGGAGATTCATTTACTACCAAATAACAGCCAGACAGTAGCGTTCACTTAGAGGTGTTTTGACATACAACATAAAAATATTCGATTTGGCACAAATTTCAAATATAAATTTCCTTTAAAATTAGGAATAGTTCCTAAGTGAATAAAGTGCCAAAGCTTTAGCTCAATGGCAGAGAGATGGCACAGACCTGGGTTCAGTATCCTACATGCCAATAAATAAATGAGTAATACAAATAAATAAATGGAACAGAAAGATGGCTCAGCAAGTATAGGTACCTGCTGCCAAGCACAGAGACCTAAGTTCAATCCCACATGGTGGAATGAGATAAGTGGTTCTTGAAAACTGTCTGCTGACTTTTGTGCTCGTGCACACACACTCAGATAAATGTAAAACAAATAAGCAGCATATAAACTTCCAAATCCATAGCTTTCAATGATCTTTGGTGCCTACGAAGATGCTTAAATTAAAATTTTAAGGTCAATAAATACTTTTTAGAAATTACTTTGTGAGTTTTCTTTGTTTAAATGGTGCCAGAGACCTTTCTGCTAGAATGTGATATGTATATTTGGTGAGGAGGGGAGCAATTTACAAAATCACAAGTGAAAATAGCAAAGCTCCTGGGAAAGACAGTTAAGACAGACTATTCAACATGAAAGAAAAAAAAAAAAACCCTAACTAAGACAAAAATAAATCTTTATAAATTCCTAACACAGCTAGGCAAGGTGGCTTTCAATTGGCAGGAGAATCTGGAACCCTGAGTGAGACCCTGTCTCAAATGACAAAAATATACCAAAACAAACCTAACAGTTAAATACTCATCCTCATCCACCCCTCAATTTACGATATCCAGTCTCTCGAAGCCTGTCTTTCTTTCTGTTTTGTGATAGAAGTTCTTCAGGGCATTTACTCCATTGAAGATTGCTGAATAATGAACACATAATAAAGGATGTAGACATCTCAATTAAGCAGCAGACAACAGTTCTTCCAAGGCTAATGTCCTCACAGCTGCTTTGCACTAGTTCAATACTGTGGACTTCAAACTACTTCTGAAACTGTATTTTCACTAAAAGAGGAATCTTATGCAGGATATTCAGTGTTTTCCATAAAACCTGTTATATTAGCCGGGCGGTGGTTGCGCATGCCTTTAATCCCAGCACTCAGGAGGCAGAGCCAGGAGGATCTCTGTGAGTTCGAGGCCAGCCTGGGCTACCAAGTGAGTTCCAGGACAGGCGCAAAGCTACACAGAGAAACCCTGTCTCGAAAAACAAAAAAAAAAAAAACCAAAAAAAAAAAAAAAAAAACCCTGTTATATTGTTAAAGGTCTCTAATAAACTGCAAGAAAAGTTTGTTCATGATTGCAATGAAATAATAACATGCTAGGAAAACTGAACTAGCACAACCTCGCTGCTATACTGACACCAATCTGTAAATATCAATAACATACTTATGTTATACAAACAAACACTATAACAAACAGACTTCAGTTCTTTAAAGATTGAGATCTCTGCTCCAGACGGTTCAATGGGTAAAATGCTGCCTCCCCACAGCCTGATGATCCAAGTTTTTAGATCCTCAGCACCCAGGTGAAAGCATTAGCATTCATTACTGTAATCATTGAGCCCCTTTGGGAAGACGGAAGTAGTGGTGAGAATCCCTCAGAAGTTCACAGTCACGAAACACTGTCTCAAACAGTGGAAGGTGAGAACTGACACATAAAGCTGTTTGCTGATCTCTACATGCTCTGGTACATGTGTACCATGGTACAGGTGGCTCACACACATGAACATGCACACAAAATTAAATTACATTAAATTTAAATTAAGCACCAGGTGGTGGTGGCTCACACCTTTAATCCCAGCACTCGGGAAGGGGAGGCAGAGGCAGGCATATCTCTATGAATTTGAGGCCAGCCTGGGCTACAGAATGAATTCCAGGACAGGCTCCAAGGCTACACAGAGAAACCCTGTCTCGAAAAACAAACAAACAAACAAACAAAAAAATTAAATTAAATTAAAAAATGCAAATCTGTTCTTAAACTCTCTAAGTCAGCCACTATCTACTCCAACCTTACTTGTCTAACATTCCACTGACTTCTATGCTCCAGTTAGCTTGAATCATATCCTGTTCATACAAAACACAATGGGACTTACCCTGGCTCTGAACTTTCTGTTTGCTAAAAATGTCTTCCTCGTCATCTCCCTCATAACATTTAAAAAAAAAAAAACAAAAAAAACTAGCAAGTTTTTAGGGCACAGCGAATAGCACTTCTATATGCTTACTATAAAGTAAGTAACCCCTGCCCCAGCTCTTGACACACTCATATACGTGTGTGTGTGCACGCCTGTTCATGCACATGTTGAGACCAGAGGTCAATGTCATTCTCAATCATTTTCCATCTTATTTTTTTTTTATTTTGAGAAAGAATCTCTCACTGAACCAGAAGTCCACTGTTTTCTTTAACACTGTTAATTTGTGTTACAGAAACATGCACTGTAACAGACAAGACTTCAGTTCTCTAAAGAAATAAGATCTGACTGACCCTTGCTCCAGATGCCACCCCTACTCTCCAAGCCTGATGACCCATGTTTGGGTCCTCAGCACCCATGTAAGAGCAGCAGTGCTTACTTCTGTAATCTTTGCTGCTCCACACTGGGGTTAGAAGCCAGCTTTGTAGATGGGAAATCTGGACTCAGGTCTTTATGCTTGAAGACCAAGAACTTTCTACTCCAGCCCCCCACCTCTAACTGCTCTGTCTCAACCAAAGCTTCTACCATCACATCCTGTTTTGAGTCTTGATATGAAAACCTCCTGGAGAACAAGCACCAAACTGAGTTTTGTGGTTTTTTTTAGAATTTAACATCCAACTGAAAAGGTATCTATCAACCATCAATCAGTTCAATTTGTTGAATATTTTGCTTCCTCCAAAAACACACAAAACATTTAAAGAATTTAAGAAACTGCTTTCTTCAATAATCTTAAAAAGAGTAGCAGCAACTTTCATTAATATTTAATTCTCTAAAACAAGCTTTTTAAATTATTAGTATTATTTTAAAAATAACTTGTAACAAATACTGACAGATACTCTACCAGATTCTTTTTATCAGACTCTTCTATAAAAAATCCACACACATTTATTTGCTTATTAAGTAGCTTCAATAGATGGGTACTATTATAACTTTTTTTTACAGAGGGGACACAGAAAGCTAGATTCACACTCAAAAGTCTCCCTGAAAAGGGGGGAAGCACTTGGGGAAGGGGGCGTTCCCTCCTAGAACTTGGGAGACAGAGGCAGAAGGATCGGAGGTTTATGTGCAGCCTCAGCAGCACAGTAAGTCTGAGAATAGCCTGAGATTAGAAAACTGTCTCAAAATCAAACAAAACAAGCAAATATCCCCCCCCCCCAAAAAAAACCTCCTCAAAGACAAACAAACCAGAGAAAGCTAGAAAACAATACTGTGGCCTTTGTGGAGACAATGACATGAAACCTGCTCTGTTGAATAGATTTCCAATCTCCTTAATGGCATGCTTAGACTTTTTAATTAAAGTGTGTATTTTTCATGATAACTTTTATTAATGAGGCCCTTCTTTTCATTAAGTCACTGAATTTCAACTGACTAGAAAGAAACAATTTCAAGATAATAATACAATTAAGAAAGTTTCATGTCCATAATGGGTTAAAAAAAAAAAAATAACGCTACCTAGGCTACCTGAGATGTTAACATCAACTTTGTTTCTGTTTTGCAGGGTCTCAGTATATAACCCAGGCTGGCCTCAATCTTTTTTCTTTTTTTTTTTAATCTTAAGATTTTTTTTTTAATGTATATGAGTGTTCAACTGGTTGTAAGCCACCATGTGGTTGCTAGGAATTGAACTCAGGTCCTCTGGAAGAGCTGCCAGTGCTCTTAGCCACTGAGCCATCCTCCAGCCCCTGGCCTAAATCCTCCTCTTCCTCAGTTTCAGAAGTGTTGGGATTGTAGGCATGTGCCACCACATGCAGCCATTTGAGTCCTTCCCTCTCTCTGGAACAGCACAATTTTATACTTATCCCTTTGAGCCATGTCCCACTATATCCCAAAGTGTCACACCAACAATCAAAGCATCAACTAGCCTCTGTTTCCATTCATCTTGAAGACTTGACTTTTCTGGCACTCAAGGCTTTCTGTTTGGTACTGTCGGTTTTCAATCTTGATCCCCCTTCTGGATCAAGTTCTTTAGAGATCTGGTCTGAAAATAACTAATACTTAAAACACACTGTATATTCTAAATCATTCATTCATTCATTTTATTTATTTATTTATTTGATATGTGTGGGCTAACTGGTCTGAAAATAACTAATACTTATAACACACTGTATACTCTAAATCATTTATTTATTTATTTATTTATTTATTTATTTAATGTGTATGGGTGTCTTGCTAACATGTATGTCTGTGCACCATGTGCATGCCTGGCACCCATAGAAGGTGGCAGAGGGCATCAGATCTTCTGGAACTGGAGTTACAGATAGTTGTAAGCCTTCATGTGAGTGTTGGGAATTGAACCCAGGTCCTCTGCAAAAACAAGTGTTCTTAACCACTGAGCCATTTCTCCACTCTCAATCATTTTTTCTTAACAAATAAAAAAGACACAATAATGCTACAGGCCTCAGAAATATGAAGTAGGAATTCAGCTGACTATGGCAAAGCTATTACCTGGAAAAGTCAAGGATTCTTCCAGAGGAAACCAAGGCTCAAGGAGTATTGGTGTTATCTTGGCTTTTGAATATATCAGTTGTTTTCTGCTATGAATTTCATGTGCATTATTAAAGCTTCCCCAATTGATTCTTTTTCCTAAGAACTTCTAAACAGTGTGGATTGATCATTCTTGGGCATACACAATTAAGGTATTTGGATAATAGTCACACAGGCAAGGTTTTCTGCATTCAGGCTTTTTGTTTCTTCCTTTTAGCATTAGAATCAGATGTCTGCCTTCTGTAATTATCTCCTTTAGCAAGCATCCAAGGCCAGGGCCAGCTCCAGACAAAAGCATTTTATCTGAAATACCTATCAAACATGCAAGGACAAATGGCAGACAGTATAAACAATCCAGACCACCTGCTAGTCTCCTGAATTAAGGTAAATATCCATTTGGAGACACCGCCTAGGCCAGGTGAACATTAGATATATAGCTTTATTTCTTGTGCAATTTAAGCTCAGATCCCCTTCTCTCACAGCCCAAGTGGCACCTCTAGACTTCCTCTTGAACAATTTACTCAGAACAAAAGGATTTTTACATACTAGGTGCATTCAAGCTATGACGCAAGTTACCTAGCAAATGAGTACACTTGCCACACAGAGTGGCAGAGCCAGAGGATTGCAGATGGCAGGTGAAGAGATGGGTCACGGAAGGAGGAAGGAAAGGAACGAAGATGGAGAGAAGAACAAAGACGAAGACGAGGACAAGATGTAAAGTACTTAGAACTATGAGAGGACAAAAGGAGAAGAGGCAGAGAGGAGCTAAGTATAAGAACAGAATTAAAGGATCAGAGGTTAAGAGCACTGCTTGCTCTTCCTAAAGGTCCTGAGTTCAGTTCCCAGCAACCACGTGGTGGCTCACAACCATCTGTAGTGAGATCTGGTGTCCTCTTCTGGCCTGCAGGGATACGTGCAGACAGAACACTGTATACATAATAAATAAATTTTTTTAAAAAAGAACAGAATTAAAGCCGTATAGATAGAATTTTGTCTTAGAAGAATAAAGTGAACGGGCTGGATGGTGGGGGCACAAGCCTTTAATCTCAGCACTCGGGAGGCAGAGCCAGGCGGATCTCTGTGAGTTTGAGACCAGCCTGGTCTACAGATCGAGATCCAGGATAGGCACCAAAACTATACAGAGAAACCCTGTCTCAAAAAAACAGATAGATAGATAGATAGATAGATAGATAGATAGATAGATAGATAGATAGATAGATAAGGTAAAACAAAGTGAGCAGATTAAACAACTCAGTGTACTTAGATTCGTTCCCTCAGATTATTTCTTGCCGCTGGTAGCTTCTCTTCTGGAACCCTGGGAAAAGACTATTAGAGGCTAGACACCAATAGTCCTTGATACAATAATCAATAAAATTGTTAATACTGTTAGCCAATACACAGAATAAAAAAATCTCTGTAGGGGAAGATACTGAGTTTTCAAGTAAACACATGTTTGGAATTCCAAGTAAACGTTTAGGTCACCACCCAAATGTTCTCTTCTAGAAATGACATATTCTAGAAATTCCAGAGATAAAAACAGATTTGGATATCATCCCTACTTATGGAATCCTCTAAAGGATGTATCTCTTTCTTCTGATTACTGTTGGCATCCATTATGATCATTTTAAGAGCAACACCTCAACCAAAGGGAATTTGGGATTAACTAAGCTCCACTAATAGAAGATAGTCTCTGTAAAGCTAAGGGACACACCAGGAGTTATAGCTGATAGGTAGAGATGAGAGCTATCTCTGCCTTCTTCTTCCCCTTCTGTCTTCCAAGAAAAGGACTTGTTATAAGGAATTATTTCGTGCCATTATAAGACCAAGAAATCCCCAAATCTGAAGGTGGTAAATCAGAATCACTGGATGGGTCTGGCAGGTTTAAAATCCAGGGGGGGGGGGAATCAATGCAGCATGTCTAAATCTAAAGGCAAGAGGGTGATGTGCCCACATGCATGTATGTGTACATGGAAATCAATCTTTCAGCTTGAAAGTTCTCAGACAGGACTGCCAAATTGGAGGGTTTGGTGGTCTGAATAAGAATGGCTCCCATAGGCTTATTTATTTGAATGCTTAGGTATCAGGGAGTGGCACTATATAAGACAGATTAGGAGGTGTGGACTCACTGGAGTAGGAATGGCCTTGGAGGATGTGTGTCACTATGGGGTGGTCTTTGAGGTTTCAAAAAAAAACTATAACCAAGCCCAGTATCTTTCTTTCAGCCTGCAGATCAGGATGTAGCTCCCAGCTACTGTTCCAGTGCCATGTGTGCTGCCATGCTCCCTACCATGATGATAATAAACTAAACCTCTGAAACTGTAAGCAAGCCCCTAATTAAATGTTTTCTTTTATAACAGTTGCCTTGGTCATGGTGTCTTTTCACAGCAATAGAATACTGACTAAGACAGGGGGTTAGTCTTTGTGCCCTCAACTGGTTGGCTAAGATCTATTCACAGTAAGCAGGCAATCTGCTTTACCAAGTCTATCAATTCAAGCATTAGCTTCACCCAAAAATACTCTAATAGACATTCTCAGAATAATGTTTGCCCAGATACCAGTTCATGCCCCAATCAAGATAAAAGACAGAAATAGGAGAGAATACTCCAAGAATACTTCAAGATATCATATGTTCCCAAATAAAATCCCCAGTATTAAATAGGTTACACCTTTTTGAAACATTGGCCAAAGGAGTCCCAGTAGACACCCCCTCCCTGAAACAGCACAGGCTGTTGACAATGCTATTGGTTACCTTCCACAACCTATTGCTGAAGACACCACATACTTGCATCATAGAGAACACGGAAAGATGGAGCTGGTACTCAACTGGAAGCTTCACTCCTACTGACTAGTGGTCAAAGTCTTGGAAGGTGACATACACACTACTGGATGAGAAAAATAATTATCTATTTCTCCAGGCTAAAAAACCTATGAGCTACAGTGACCAACCTGCAAGATATGTCTACTAATGCAACAGTGGTATGAATGTAAAGGAAGTAGTCCAGTCACTTTTTTAAAAAATTGGATTTAAGGCCTCTTCCATTAGATGAAACCCATACCAGACACTATGAATAAGGCCTAGGGCCTAAGACTAGATAGGTCATGGGCCCTACAGGAAAACCTATAATTATTATTCTGCTAAACAAACACATCAATAAAACAACATCTAATGACATTTTGCTCATAGATCAGTGAAGTGATTAACCTTCCATGGAGAAGCTTCCTGCAGTAGATGGTAATTAACATAGAGACATACAACTGGACAATGTGCAGAGAGTAAGAGACCTAGGAGCACTCGGCCCTAAATGGGATGTATTTAGCACAAAAATTTATCAGTATATTCTCTGATTAAAAAATGTTGTCTCCCCAGGCAGTGGTGGCATACACCTTTAATCCCAGTACTTGGGAGGCAGAGGCCAGCCTGGTCTACAGAGTAAGTTCATGGACAGCCAGGGCTATACAGAAACCCTGTCTTGAAAAACAAAACCAACCAACCAACCAAACAAACAAACAAAAAGTTGTATCAAGAATACTGTATGGATTGGGCCTGATGGCACATGATTTTAATCTCACCACTCACAGCACTACTAGAGAGGCAGAGACAAGTAGAGCTCTATGAGTTCAAGGCCATCACAGTCTATATAAAAAGTTCCTGGCCAGCCAGGATTACATAGAGAGACCCTGTCTCAAAACAACAAAAAAGTATTAAGCAGGAAGCTAGTCCTAGTGGTCCACACCTATAATCTCAGCACTAGGGAGACTAAGGCAAGAGGACTACACAAGTCAGCCCAGGCTATATAGTAAGTAAACAGCCCAGTATTGACTACAGACTGAGATCTTGCTTAAAAAAAAAAAAAAAAAAAAAAAACCCAAGAAAGAAAGAAAAAAGGATAATGTAAGATATTATATAGGAGAGCTTCATGCCACATGAGTTTTGAAGTTCTGACACACTACTCAGAAATTAAGTGGGATAAAAGCACTAAGTTTGTAGTAGTAAATGCACTCAAAGAATATTAGTTATTCTTCAGAACTAAATACACTGCTTCCTTATTTATTGTGGGAGGCCAGCTCCCGCCTTTTCCAGGGTTCTTATGAAGAGGAGAAAGGGATAAGAAAATATTAAACAGAAAGAGCAAAAAAGAGAAAGACAGAAACACAGGATAGCTTTGGGAGGACCTGGATCAAAACCCAACAGCCCCTTCTGCCTCTTCAAAAGGGCTTTTTATAACAATGCCAAGGGGTGGGGCAAAAGACCTCCCCCTTGCTAGATCAAAGCATGCTGCATAGCCAAGTGTAGACCCTTCTAAACGCCTGGTAACCACGCCCGTGGTCAAAGCATCCCCTTATGCAGCCCTGCTGAGTAAAGAAAGCTCAGATTCTCAGACCCTGAGTAAGTTCTCACTAGGAAACCTCTGTGGGTCTCTACAACTCCCCCTTCTTAATATATTAAAGGGCCCCTCAGACCCCTCAGATAGCCTGTGCCTGCCTTAGGTAGTCCTTCTTCCCTAGTCAGCCTTACCCATCATGGAGATACACTTTCCATCAAGCATACTCTGTCTTAGGTTGGCAGCTAGCAAGAAGGACTTTACCCATCTCTGACTACCAGCCTCTGGCAGGGGAAAGTACAGAGCTTAACTCAGCTCTGATTCAGGTCCCTACTAAGCACTTGCAAGTAGCTGGAACAACCACAGCAATCCCTATGGCTGCCACACACCCCCAGTAAAGGAGTAGAGGATGATCAAGATAGAATGTCCTTTTGGAATGGGTCTAAGATGTCTATTACAGCCTTAGCTACATCAAGCCCTTTTTTAAAATCAATAAACTCTTGATGCCGATACATCAAATAAATCAATAAACTCCTGATGAAACTGCATCAAAACTAAAGACTCCCTTAGCTTCACCAAACCATGGTTCATTAATATCAACAGGCTAACATAATTCTAGCATGAATATTACTATACATATTTACAATTCTTACAAACTTACATCCAAAAGCAAACTCTCCATAGGACTATTTACACTTTACAAACTTTAGCAAACATTCTAAAAGAGATCTTTTAACAACTATTTACATTTTCTTCCAACAAGACAGAGGGTACATGAATCATGAGTCACCACAGTTAAAATTGTAGGTGAACTCAAAACAGTTTCATTTCTGAGGTTTGCAAATGCTCAAAAAAGTCAGTTCTAATAAGTCTTAAAGTTCCACTGACAGACCAGTATCAGGGCCTGGCTTGTCAGCTGCCCTGAAGTCCCTTTTAGCAATCCAAGTCGTAATGACTTTTAGGCAAACAGTTCCAAATATGAGGAGTCCCAATTTGTTGCAGCTCCCCTGAATGTAACAATTCAACTTAGTTCAAACAATCATCTCTGAAGCTTCACTCTCAGCCACAGAGGCTTTCCCTAAGAGAGCTGCCCTAGGGCAAAGGTAGAATTACCATACTGAGCTGCTGTAACTCTTAGAAAAGCTTTCTGCTCAGCTAGTAGGAATTGGGAAACCGTCTTTTAAAGGAGTCACACATTGGTTTGCTGCTAGCAACCAGAAGTGATGTGGCTCTGGGCTCTGTTTCATTCCAGCTTTCACAGTCTCAGTCTTTGAATACCAAATGGTGACATAACCTTTGTCACAAACTCCTTCTCAGCAGTCTGGAGGGCCCCCTTAGTCTCTTGCTTTCCCCAGACTGCAGGATGGAACATCAGTGGATCAAGAAAACTGGTTCAGCTGCTCTCACTTCAGCTCCTCTGGAGGATTGTCAGCAGCTACGGCATCATCAGAGCTGACATTCCTCTGTTCTATGCACTGCACCAAGTGCTCAGGCACCCATCAAGCTTCATTTTCATCTTTTGAAAAAACATAAACATGCCCATGACCCCATATTAAAACAGGGTTGGGACCCTTCCATAATCCTGAGCAAGGATCGTTCCATTTCACCTGAGCAAAGGTCGCTCAAGTGCCATCATGCCTAAATCTATCCATGGCGGATTGCTCACGGACATCCACATTCAAAAGATTCAGAAAGAAAAGAGCATGATTCAGTGCATTATATGGTGACTGAGGGTACAATTCCCCCCTCTTCATTTTTTGAAGCCGCATCTTGGGATTGCCATGGGTTTTCCACTATGCCTTGTCCTTAAGGATTATAAGGAATGCCTGTTTTATGCTCAATTTGCCATTGGAAACAAAATTTCTGAAATGCGTTACTACTATATCCAGAACCATTATCAGTTTTAATAATTGTTGGTATCCCCATAAGGGGAAACATTTCAGGCAATGAGCAATTACATGCTTTGTAGTTTTTCCAGATTGCACACTAGCCATTAAAAATTCTGAATAAGTGTTGATGGTTACATGTACATATTTTAACTTGCCAAATTCCAAAATATGAGTGGCATCCATTTGCCATAAATGATTAGGAAGAAGGCCTCGAGAGTTTACCCCCAAGTAAGGTGCAGGAAAATACTTTGGACACACCCCACATTGTTTAAGTATCTGTCGAGCAATTTCCCTGATAAGACTGAATTGCTTTCTTAGACTTTTGCTATTTTGATGATGAAAACATGTGACTGTTGAGCTATTTCTACTTGGGATAAGGCAATCATCCGTGTTAATTTGTCAGCTGTTGCATTACCATCAGCTAAAGGACCAGGAAGATTGGAATGAGCTCTAATGTGACCCATAAAGCAAGGTAGCTTTCTTTGGTGAATAGCATCTTGAATTTGTTGAAACAGCATCCTAACTTGAGTGTTACTAGTCCCTAAACATGGAACAGTTTCTATAACTTGAAGAACTCTATAAATATACTGACTATCTATATATAAATTAAATGAACTATCTATAAGAAACTGAAAAACCATACTCACTGCCTATAATTCCACTATCTGTGCTGAAGCTGGGGTTGTTTGTATTATGTAGTTTTTTCCATTGATAACATAAGCAACCCTCCCATTGAAAGAATCATCAGTAAAAACTAGCACAGCATCTCTTACAGGATATTTCATCACAATCTTGGGAAATATAAATGAATGCATTTGAGTGAACTGTAACAATTGATCAGCTGGAAATTATCAATTTGACCTAAAAACTAAGAAAAGGCAATTGCCCAAGAATCATTATTTTGAAAAAGCCAATCAATTTTCTGTTTTGTAAAAGGAACCCTGATTACACTTGTTTCTTTACCAAAATAACGTCTATATTCAATCCTGCTTTTCTGTACCAAACAAGCTACAGCTTCATAACATGGATTTAATGCTTTAGCTGGTGAAACAGGGAGATGCAACCATAAAAGAGGACCATTTTGCCATAATACTGCTGTAGGAGTATGTCTAGTGGGCAAGACATATGCATGCCAAGGTAGATCATAATATAATGTACTTGGTGATACTAAACAGTATTCCCAACCTGCAAAAGAACCTGTCTACTGGGCTGGAGAGATGGCTCAGAGGTTAAGAGCACTGACTGCTCTTCCAGAAGGTCCTGAGCTCAATTCCCAGCAACCACATGGTGGCTTGCAACCATCTGTAATGAGATTTGGTGCCCTTTTCTGGCCTGCAGTCATACATGCATACATGTATGCAGTCATACATACATATATGTAAAATAAATAAATAAATCTTAGAAAAAAAAAAAAAGAACCTGTCTACCTTCTTCAGTTAACTGTCTGGGTGAATTAGGATCGCTATTTCTGTTTAAAATATCACTTAAAGGTTCCAAATCACCATTATATAATTTTAAATAAGGTCACAACCGTTGGATGTCCCCTAATAACTTTTGAAAACCATTCAAAGTTTTTAACCTATCCTTTCTTATTTCCAATTCTTGAGGTCTTGGTTCCTTAGGGTATAATATATATCCTAAATGTTGAAAAGGTGGCTGTCTTTGCATTTTCTCTGGAGCGATAATTAACCCTGCATGAGTAAGACAGCTATCCAAAGGTGTCAAGCAAAATTTCTTTGTCTTTATATGCAAGCGAAGTATAATCCATATAATGAATAGTATAAACTTGCTGAAACTGATCTCTAACCTTTTGAATAGCTTGAGCCACAAATTTCTGACATAATGGGCTACTGACTGTTCCCTAGGGCAAAACCTTCCAATGAAATCTTTTCATGGGCTCTTTAAAGTTAACTGATGGAATGCTTAATGCAAGTCTTTGACAATCTTGGGGAACCAAAGGGATGGTATAAAAACAATCCTTCAAATCTAAAATAATTTTATAAGTATTTTCTGGTATGGCTGTAGGGGTAGGCAATCCAGGCTGCAAAGCTCCCATTGTCTGTATGGTCTCATTAATTTTCCTTAAATTCTGTAATACTCTCCATCTCCCTGATTTCTTCTTGATCAGGAAAACAGAATTCCAGGGAGAATTAGAAGGTTCGATATGGCCACTGCTACAAGCCACAAAAATATATGAAGTAGGATTTCAGTTGATTATGACAAAGCTAATACCTGGAAGAAGTCAAGGGCCTTCCAGAGGTCAAGCTGAGGCTCAAGGAGCCGTGATGATATTTGGCTTTTGATTATTAGCCGTTTCCTCCTATGAGTTTCTCATGCTATTGTAGCTTTTTCATCATTTATTGGGCACCATTTCCCCTCTACTAATGGAATATTCAGATAACCTTCTGTGATGACAGCTATGCACAGCCAGAACCCCAGTTCAAGCCTCCCTGTAATTACTGTCATTAGCAGCATCTGGCCAGGACCATCCCTGGAGGGACGGAAGTACCTTATCAGAGATACCTCTGTACTTAGAACAGACTTAAGCATCCAAGGCCAAACGAAACAACACCTGTCTCCTAGGTCAGGCGGATAGCTTTATTTCTTGTGCAATTTAGAGTGAGACCCTCCTTTCTTACAGCTTTACTAATAGACTCATAATTTCTTACCTAACCACTTCTAGGAATGTAGACTGAGCACACAGGTCCCCTTCTTGATATACTAACTGATCATTAGCTCTCAATTGACCTCCTCCTTTAACTAGTCCGTTTTCAGGTTGTAAAAGAAAGCCTGACAGTCACTGCCTGAGGAAAATTCTTACCTGCCTCTATGACCCCATAAGAATTCAAGCCTGGTGACCTTGCTCTGGCAGAGGATTGTCATTGTTTCGGTTTATAACTGAACACCTCAGAGAACTGAGAAGACTTAGAGGTATAAGGAGATGGAGAGGAAGATAGGAGTGAAGAACTTGTAGACGAGATGGAAGATGAGGAAGAGCCAGATGGGGAAGTACTAGCTGGGTAAGAATGAAATGAGATGGACCAAGATGAGGCAGAATTAAGGTGAGAGAATTAAGACAGAACTTAGAGGGGACAGTAGATAAATATAGAGAGAAATCAGGCAAGAAAGGAGCTAGGCACGAAAACTGAAGCTACGTAGACAGGATTTTATCCCTGAGGAATTAAAGCAAATGGACTAAAAAGCTCAGTGTGCTGAGATTCTTTTCCCGAAAATAAATCTCATCATAGTTTCTCTTCTGAGCCCCTGGGAAGTATATTATTAAGGCTGGTCCTTTAATAATATACAAGAGCCATCATCCAACTGTTCCTGTACTAACTGCTGGACATCTTGTATTTTTTCTTCTGTTAGGTGCCATTGATCTATCCACACAGGATGGTCAGATTGCCAAGTTATAGAATCTGCATGGAGTACAGGCTGCTCAATGACCCTTCCTAAAAATACTCTAATCCATCCCTATTAGCCCTTTCTGTAGGAGCAAGAATGACATTTGACCATCACTATTGTTTTACTAACTTCTGTTCAGGAACCTTTTGTTTAGTGACGACTGCATTGGGGCTATATAAATAGACTCCCATACAGTTCATAACATCTCTACCCCACAAATTTACAGGCTAGTGAGGGACAATGTATGGCCAAAAAGTTCCTTCATGACCTTCCTCATCTTTCCAGGAGAGTTCATTGCTACTCTGCTCAGGACACTGAGTTTGACCAAACCCTTTCAGCTCTGTAATAGTTTCCATCTTTGAACACATGGAAGGCCACTGACTAGCAGTGATAACAGACAGATCTGCACCAGTATCTAAAAGACCTGAGAAACTTTTTCCGTTTATAACAAAGTGAGTTACTTCTGGATGCTGTGGACCTATGGCTTGTACCCAATAGGCAACTGATGAACCAATTCCAGTTTCTCTTCTCTTATCACTTTTAACTGGATTTCTTGTTTGCACCTGAGGAGGTAAAATAAACTGTGCAAGTCTCTGGCCTGTCTATATTACAGAAATTCCCTTAGGTGAATGAGTCATTACCTTAACTCCTCCCACATAATCAGTGTCAATTGCTGTAGAAGCAACAAAGAACCCCGCATCGTGGTACTACTTCTTCCCAACAATAACCCTATGGTGCCTCCCAGCAAAGGTCCATAATAAACACCAGTAGGGAGTGCCTGCATCCCCATTTCAGGAGTCAAAACTGTAGAGATGGAAGAGCTGAGATCTAATCCAGCATTGCCTGGGGTTGCTCAGTAGAGGTCCTAAATAAATCTCTTTGCTGGGAGACAGCTTGCAGAATTACTCCAAAGATCTACTTTGTTGGGGCCTGGAGCTGGTCCCTCCATCCGTTTCCCTGAAAAGGATTTCCCTGGGTATCCATCCTTGATAGACATTTATTAGCCCAATGCTTCCTTCTTTTGCATCTCAGGCACAACACTGATTTCTTATTTGCCCTTAAGCTTTTTCCCCTTTCAGGACATCCCTTGACCTGGTGTCCCATCTGGCCACACCCAAAGTAACTACCTGGTGGTCCAACAGCTCTCCCTTGTCTTGAACCATAGTTTCTTTGTTGGAAAAGAACATCCTTGACTGTTTTTCCCTGTAATGTCACGGCCATGACTATCCCCTGATTATACAAAGTCCCTATATCTGAACAAAGTCAAATATAGCCAGAGATGTTTCCTTTCTTTCTAAAAGTTCTCAAAGTAGCTTGACAAGTAGCTTTAGCATTTTCATAGGTGAGCTGTTTGACAAGCAAAAATCTAGCTTCTGAATCTCCAATTAGCCTGCCTGCTGTTTGCATTAGCCTAGAAACAAAATCCTGAAACAATTCATCAAGCCCTTACCTTGTCTTTGATAAATCCTCAGTCTGTCTTCCAGACGATGGAAGCTTCTTCCAGGCCTTTTTGGCAGCTGCATTAACCTGAGCATACACTGCCACATCAAAATTTAACTGTTGACCTGTCTCCCAATAAGGGCCTTCTCTGGCAAGCATATCAAAAGTAATGGGAATCTGCTGGACCCGATTTATTTCAACTGTGGCCTGACATTGCTCCACAAACCAGATTTTCCACAACAAATAATGTCCACCTGACAGGCAAGCTCTGGCCATTTGTTTCCAGTCCCTGGGAGACGAGGCCTCTAAAGCAAAGCTTTCTAACAGACAGCACTTGTGTAAATGGAGCTGTAGGGCCATATTGATTGCATGCCATTTTTAATTCTTTAAGTTGTTTAAAAGGAATCTAAGCATGCACTTGCATGCATCCTGCTGTTCAATTATGGGGGAACATTTGAAATCCTTGTACCTCCTCCCCTCTGCTAGTTGCTTCTCTAATACTGGCTTGAAGAGGAGACGCAGGACTAGCAGCAAGGGTTTGCCATGGTTGGGGAGGCTTTTGCACTAGGGCAATTATGAGCAACTTTGCCATTCTGACAGATGAGTCTAATTCCGCCCCTACAGAAGGAAGATGAGTACCCTTCTGAGAAGGAGAAACCTGAAGAGCTTCCAGTTTTTGAGAAAGAAATTACTAAGCCTCTCAAGCCCTTCAGTTCCTCCCTTGTCTCATCTTAAGACTTTTGTTCCTTAAACTCAGCTTCATGGCCAAGAGGGAACTGACCCCATTGAATGATTTAACAATGCTCCCATCTAGTGGCAGCTCTGGAGGAACAGGGGGTTTTGTCTTGTCCATGTCCACCTCAGGGAAAATTCCCCCCTGCTGCTCAGGACTTAGATCTAAACTGTCCCGAATTAGTGCTCACAGGCCAAAAGCTTCCACTGGAACCTTTTTCTGGCCCATGTTCCTCATAATATTGTTGCATTTCGACTCCAATTCTCCCCCAGGAGTCTGTGTCCAGAGTCCCATATTTGGAAAATCAAGGACACAGTTGCTATATGAACTCCAAGAACTGCTGTACTTATTGCTGTTCTACCTTAACTTATCTAGTTTTCAAACTCTCTACAAGTGAATACTCAAGCTTATGTCTACTATTCCCTGCCCCATATCGGCTTTTCTTTCTCAGACTGCTAAGTCTGTAGTTGCTGCTTGTTCTTGGATGATGTTTTCTGTGCACCAGGTCTGGCAGTAGAAAAATTCTACTCCTACCCGAAATTCCTTCCTATTAAGCCTACACAATATCCATATACCTAACCCTGTATTTTCACCTAATTTTAGAGACAGAAATTGAGAGAGCATGAAAGAGAAAAACTTAGAGAGAGACACTTGCTGCAGCCTAACTTTTATTACTTGCTTCAGCTCGACTTTTAGCTGCTTTGCTTTATCTATATACAGTTTTTGCTCCAGAAGAATAAAATACCACCACTTTAACCTTAACTCATAACTGGACATGCCCAATTGCTTCAGTGGTACTCCCTATTCTCACTTATTTCCTCTGCACCCAAGTTCCAAGTTCTGGTGCCATCTGTGGGAGGCTAGCTCCCACCTTTTCCAGGGTTCTTATAAAGAGAAGAGGGGGATAAGAAAATATTAGATAGAAAAACAGCAAAGAGGAGAAAGACAGAAACACAGGATAGCTTCCGGAGGACCTGGATCAAAACCCAACGGCCCCTTCTGCCTCTTCAAAAGGGCTTTTTATAACAATGCCAAGGGGTAGGGCAAAAGACCTTCCCCTTGCTAGATCAAAGTACACTGCCCAGCCGAGTGTAGACCCTTCTAAATACCTGGTACCCATGCCCATGGTCAAATCATCCCCTTATGCAGCCCTGCTGGGTAAAACAAGCTCAGATTCTCAGACCCTGAGTAAGTTCTCACTAGGAAACCTCCGTGGGTCTCTACAATTTATATTTAATTTTCCAAAGATCTGAGTTATTAAATGTGGTCAGCTATAAAATAAGAACATTTTGAACTGTCCTTCTGTAAAATTAATGAGAGAAAAATGAAGGAAAAAAAGGTAAGAAAATTAATGGCACATTGATACATGCCTATAATCCCAGCATTTAGGAGGTACAAGGGGTAAGATCAGGAGTTTAAGTCCAGCTTCTGCTACATGGTGAGTTCAAAGCTACAATGAGACCTTGCCTCAAATACACAAAAGAAATAAAATGAAATTCATGCCAGACATGCTGCCAATAATATATAAAGTTAGATTCTTAATACAATAAACTTTCAGAAACATCCAGTATTCACATTTACAAAACTACATTTTTATTTTTTAAAATAGAATGTTGCCAGCTAAACATTAGGCAGAATGTGGGGAATCCTGCAGAAGAGGAGGAGAAAGGATTGTAGGAGCTAGAGGGGTTAAGGGCACCACAAGAAAACTCACAGAATCAACTAACCTGGGCTCATCGGGGATCACAGAGACTGAACCAAAAACCAGGAAGCCTGAATGGAACTGACCTAGGCACTCTGCATATATGTTACAACTGCGTAGCTTGGTCTTCTTGTGGAACTCCTAACAGTGGGAAGAGGGGCTTTTGGGACCCTACTCCTCATACTGGGTCACCTTGCCCAGCCTTGATACATGGAGAGGTGCTTAGTCATACTGCAACTTGATATGCCATGTTTTGTGAATACTCATGGGGCATCTGCCCTTTCCTAAACAGAAAAGAAGTGGATTGACAGGGAGAAAGACTGGGAGGAGAGAAGGGAAGGGGAAACTGCAGCAGGGCTGTAAAATAAATAAATGAAGGGAGGAAGGGAGGGAGGGGAGGGAGGAGGGAGGGAGGGAGGGAGGAAGGAAATGATAGAGGATGTTGCTATACTATAGCTATTACATAACCTCAAACTCAACTATGTAACATAGGCTGGCCTCACACATTGTCCTGATCTTCCTTTCTTGGTGTTTCAAGTGCTGCAATTTAAATTTAACTATTATTATTTTTATTTTAAATACATGCATTTTTTACCTGCATGTGTATGCCTGGTGCCTGAGGAGGCTAGAAAAGGGAATCAGATGCCCTGGAACTGGAGTTACAGATAGCTGTCAGCCACCACATGGATGCTGGGAACTGAACTAATACAGTTTTTTGTTGTTGTTGTTGTTTACCCTTTGCCCTTTGTCCTCTTTGGGGGGCCTGCCACCCCGATCCTAAATAAACACAGAGTCTTATTCTTACTTATGAATGCACGGCCTTAGCTTGGCTTATTTCTAGCCAGCTTTTCTTAAATTATCCCGTCTATCTTTTGCCTCTGGGCTTTTATCTTTCTCTATTCTCTACATGTCTTTCTTTACTTACTCCATGGCTTGCTGTGTAGCTGGGTGGCCAGCCTCTGGAGTCCTCCTCTCCTCTCAATTCTCAATCTCTCTTCCCAGATTTCTCTTCCTATTTATTCTCTCTGCCTGCGAGCCCCACCTATCTTTTCTCCTGCCTACCTATCGGCCATTCAGCTCTTTATGAGACCATCAGGTGTTTTAGACAGTCAAAGTAACAGCTTCACAGAGTTAGACAAATGCAACATAAAAGAATGCAACACATCTTTGCATCATTAAAAAAAATGTCCCATATGTTGGGGGGTGGTAGTGGCGCACGCTTTTAATCCCAGCACTCAGGAGGCAGAGCCAGGCGGATCTCTGTAAGTTCCAGCCTGGTCTACAGAGCAAGATCTAGGACAGGCTGTAGGCATCAAAACTACACAGAGAAACCTTGTATTGAAAAACCAAAAAAAGCCGGGTGTGGTGGCGCACGCCTTTAATCCCAGCACTCAGGAGGCAGAGGCAGGTGGATCTTTGTGAGTTCGAGGCCAGCCTGGTCTACAGAGCGAGATCCAGGAAAGGTGCAAAGCTACACAGAGAAATCCTGTCTTGAAAAACCAAAAAAAAAAAAAAAAGTTCCATAGCATAAACAAATGTAACACATTTTCAACTAGTATTCTACAACAAACTAGGTCTTCTGGAGAGCAACAAATGCTTTTAACCATGGAGCCATCTCTCTAGATCCAAATATTTTAGATTATCATACCCTACTTACAAAATCCCTTTTATGAAAGTCATCTAATCTCACCACTAAATTCTCTGAAATCTGTTCAAACTAGCTAAAATAGTTATTAACCACCAGTTTGATTTATGGTTAAAATACTAAAAGATCTTTTTTTTTTTTCCTGGAGCTGAGGACTGAACCCAGGGCCTAACTTGCCTAGCAAGCGCTCTACCTCTGAGCTAAATCCCCAACACCCCCCTCCCCAAAGATCTTTTTAATGCTGGTCCTTTTCCTGGTTTTGGTCACACACAAAAACTGCCCTTAAGTATTTAGATTATTATTAACCAAACAAAAGACACTAAGAGGAAACAGGAAGTAAGCCTGCTGAGTGAGAAGAAAAATGCCCTTTAGAGTGAGGTTCGTAATACACAGAATTTCTAACAGGAAATGAACACGTAAGTACATACAGTAATTAAGAGAATAGGCACTGCAATGCTGTTTCCCAACAGAAGCATAAGCTGCAAGGAAATACTTGTAAGTAGACATAGATGAATGTTTGTGAGTATGTGAAAGTCCCAGGCCAATGACTTCCAAAGTTGGTCTGTTATTGGTGTTCTCTTTTCCTTTTCGACTACATAAACCAAACTTTCTTTTCTTTCTTTTGTTATTACAGTGCATGTGTATGATGTTGGTGTGTGTGTGTGTGTGTGTGTGTGTGTGTGTGTGTGTGTGTGTGCATGTGTCTGTGTCTGTATGAGTGTAACTGTGCATGTGTGGAGGTCAGAGGATAACACTGTGGGGTCAGTTCTCTCAATCTTTACACAGGTTCTGGGAATTAAATTCATGTTGTTAAGCTTGCCAGCCCCCAACTTTTCTTCTTGTACATGTACAATCAGTATAAGATACCACAAACAGTATAAGATCTTGACATCTGGAGAAAGATTGAGGCTAGCCTGAGCTACATCTCAAGGCCCTATCTCAAAAAAATTAGTAAGGCATAGCTAAGATGACTTAGAAGGTAAAGGTGCTTGTTGCCAAGGCTAGCCACTTGAGTTAGATACATGGGATCCATATAGTAGTCTCATATGCAATATCCTGAAACATTCATGCACACATATGCACAAATAAATAGTAAATGAAATCTCAAAATTTTAATATTTAATAAAAAAATAATTTCTGTAGTACTTATAAGTTTGCACATCAAACTCTGATTGAATACTTCTAATATTTATGTTTGCAACCTGAGTCACTATTATGAAATAGCTATTTATAGATTCTTTATAGATAATTAGATATCAAACTTACCTACTTGATTTTCTTCCCCATCTGAACCTGTTCTACTTTTTGGAATACTGAACTAAACTAAATTCTCAATTTACAGGGGAAAAAAAAGTAGAATTCATTTGATTTTAGGATTTTTCTATAAAATATAACTTTAAGCAGCGAGCACTTGTCTCAGTTCAAGTCTAGCACAAACTATTTTACTTAACATGCACAAAGGAAAACTTAAAACATTTAAAGCATTAAAAATTTGGTATACTACTATTTCATCTTGCTTTACAGGAACACCATACTTTCAGGGATCCTATTCTATGCATTAGTTTGAAAATATACATTCAAAATACAAAACCTCCTAAGGGATGCAGCTCAACAACATGTACAAGGCACTGTCTACAATCCCTAGCATGAAAACAACTATCACACTAACAACGAAAACTGTCAAAAAGATTATCATACTCTTTTAAATGGCAGCTTTCCACATTTTAAATATCGTTCCCAAAGGGATCTCAGAAATTACCTCGTATAACTATTTCATAGATGAAGAAATGTAGCTCAAGGGCAGGCATGGTAGTGCAAGTCTGTTAATCCAGGCACTGGGGAGGCACGGACAGAAGGATCAAGCTCCAGGCCTGCCTAGACTATATAGCAAGGCCATCCAGGGGTACCTAGCAAGACTACCTCAAAAAGACCAAAACAAACAAAATAAAACCCCCTCAGATCCAAGAAAATGACTTTAAACATAATTAATACTCTCCTCTTCTGGGAAAAATGTAATTTTTTCAACAGTTTCCAGATGCCTAAAGATTCTGAAGACTACTGTTTTTTTCTTTTTTAGCCCAGGCTGGCCTTGAACTCAGAGAGATCCACCTGGCTCTGCCCCCTGAGTGCTGGGATTAAAGGAGGGCGCCACCACCACCCGGCCTGTCTTTTCTTTTTATGACACTCATTTACTGGTACCCCTCTCAGAATACGCTCCAATAGAGTCAGGTACAATAGAATGATAAACAACATTATGCCTCTTCAGCCACAGTTCAGTTACTCTAAGGCCTGGCAGGTAGGCTAAACTACTTCATGGCAAATGGTATGCTACTAGTCAAGCTGTGTGTGCTCAGAACTACCAAGGTCAGCTCCTTTTCTAACTCATCAGCTGGCCAATTATATTACTTTTACCTGCTTGGCTTTGACCAATAGTTCTCATTAACTTGTTTTCTTTTTTCTTTAATCCTTCCCCAATTTTACTAATTTAAAACATCTGACACTGCCCAGTCAGGTGTGATGGATGGTTCACACTTGTAATCACTTGGGAAGCTGAGGAAAGCGATAGCCACAAGTCTGAGGACTGCCTGAGCTAGAGTGAGAAAATTTAAAAAAGGGTTAGGGATGCAGTTCAGTGATAGAACACTTGCCTAGCAGATGTGACGCCTTAGGGTCAATTCTTGTCACCAACAAGACACAGAAACAACAAACTCTGCTTATGTGGAATAGTTCCAATAGTTAATCCCTGAAGTTTGTGACAACCAGAGAGCTCAGACAGGGACAAACCTTATATTTAGGAAACTATCCATTCCATTATTCCTAGAGGATGCTTTTTGAAGGGAAACACATAGAGAAAATATCAGGATAGTATTGATGGTACATTTGAAGAGGAAAAATATTTAAAACAAGCAGGAGAAGATTCACTTGGGCAGACATGAATAAATATCATACTCCTTCCCTCAAAGGAAAGATTAGAAAGTGACCAGTCTTTGCAATCTAACTATGGGTTTAGGGGACTTAAATAAACTATTCTCAGTGTGTTCTAGTTTGCTATTTTTCTTGCCATACTTCTGGCTTCATAGACTCCTAAGGCATGAAGAAACTTTCAAGTCTTCCATCAAGAGAGTCTAAGGGAGTTAGGCATCATCAGGACCATTTAGGAGAAATTTTGAAAAACTATCTTTCCCCTCAAATTCCACATTCTTTCACCCTAACCCTAAATCAGAATTGAGTGGCCTAAACTTTGCAGGACACAATGACATATAAGCAGACCTAAGGAGTACATGTTTGAGTATCTTCTGTAACAAGGAGCTTATTAAATCTAAAACATCCTGACACCAGATCTTTGCTTCTAACAAGTAATTCTCTTCCTTCCCTTGAACTAATAAAATGTTACTATGGAAAATCTGAAATACACACAAAAGGAAAATATAAAATGCCTAGGTATCTGGCTTCAACAACTATTAACATGAGGCCAATCTTATTTCACTCATAACTCTCCCTACCACAACACCTCACTTGATATTAAAGTTACAGTAGTAATTTCATTTACAAATCATATAAAATAACTACATTAATTAATTTGGTGTGTGCTCACACACTCCTTACAGTGTGCATGTGGAGATTAGAGAGCAACGTGAGGAAATATAATCTCTTTCTACCATGTATATCCTCACCATCAGGTCATCAGGCTTGGCGGCAAACACGCCCACCTGTTGGCCCATTTACAAATTAATTTATCTATCTATCTATCTATCTATCTATCTATCTATCTTACTAAGAACTGACTTAACTATAATATCAGTATTATATCAAAATAATAACATAATTCCTTATTTTATTTAATGCATACAGGTGCTTTGTCTGCATATATGGTGTGCATCATGTGCATGCCTCATACCTCTAGAAGTCAGAAGAAGGCATCAGATCCCCTAGGACTGGAATTACAGACCATTGTGGGTCACCATATAGGTGCTGGGAATTGAACCCAGGTCCTCAAAACAGAGACAGCTCAGCCAGTGTGTCATATCTGTGACATCCAACTGAGCAGACTCAGTGATTCTCCAGCCTCACTATGACCGTCTTAAAAAAAAAGAATGTGTCATATAAATGGAATTATACAATACATGGACAGTGGAGATTTTTGTTGTTTGTTCTGAAACAAGGTCTTAACTCTGGCTGGTCTAGCACTCACTATTAATTCAAACTGGCCTCAGAATTTGTGGCAATCCTCCTGACTCCTAATAATTCTTAGATTATAGACAATTGATGTATGAATGTATGAATTTTTTTTTTTTTTTGATTTTTCGAGACAGGGTTTCTTGTTAGCTTTGCGCTTTCCTGAACTCACTTGTAGAGCTGCTCGAATACAGAGATCACTGCTCTGCTCCGATGCTATTAAGCGTCCCACACCGCCCGCAATGTATGAATTTTTAGATCTAGTTTCTTTCAATCAGTTTTGTTTGTTTTTCCTACTAGTGGGCAATAACTCAGAGAGCCTTGCTCAAGCACTTTACCACTGAGCTAAACCCTCAATCCCACAATTAGCATATTTTCAAGGTTTATATAAGTATCAGGATTTCTTCATTTTTTTCTAAGGAAAAAATATGCCATTGTATAGATATACCACATTTGTTAACCTGTTCATCAGTTCAACATTTGGGCTGCTTCTACTTTGAATCTTTATGAATAAGGAAGGCTACTATGAATAAATCTTTTTTTTTTTTTTTTTTTTTGGTTTTTCAAGACAAGGTTTCTCTGTTTAGCCCTGGCTGTCCTGGAACTTGCTCAGTAGACCAAGCTATCCTCAAATTCACAGAGATCTGCCTGCCTCTGCCTCCTGAGTGCTGGGATTAAAGGTGTGCTCTACCACTGCCTGGCGAATAATTCATTTTTTAAAAAAGTGGATGAAGATTTTAAATAGATATTTCTCAGCATGACATGATGACCCCTGCCTGTAATTCCAAGTATTTGGGAAGCTGAAGCAGGAGGATTGCTAACAGTTTGAAGCCAGTAAGAGATACACAGAGAGTTCTATAGAGTGAGACTCTTTCTCATACAAATAAACAGGCCAACAAAATGATTGTGTTTGTATTTCTCCCCAAAAGGACAGTAAAACAAAATGGCCAGTAAAAACATAAAATGGAGGGCTACAGTATAGTTCAGTGGTAGGAAGCTTGCTAAGCTTCCATAAGACCCTGGGTTTGATCCATAGTACCACAGAAAAGCAAATAAAAGCCATTAAAGAATAATCATCAACATAAAAAATGAAAAATAATAAGTGTTGGAACATAGAGAAAGCTGAACTTTCATATACATCACTGGTAGGAATGTAAACGGTGAAATGTTATGGAAAACGGGACACATAGTTGGGTACATCAGCACCTGTCTGAAATAGCAATCCTTAGAAGGCTGAGGAATGAAGAGCATGAGTTCAAGGCCAGCCTGTGTTACATAGTGAGAGACTCTACAACCAAAACCAAACCAAACAACAAACTATACACAAATAACCATATGATCACTCAGGTATATTGCACCCCCTACTCTTTTTGAGACGAACTCTCACCATGTAGTCCTAGTGGACCTGGAAACTGCTATACAGACCAGGCTAACCTCAGACTCAGATTTGCCTGTCTCTGCTTCTCAAGTGCTTATATTAAAGGTATGAACTACCATGCATGGGTGCTTTTCTTTTTTCATCCTTAAACATTTCCGAGATCTACAGATATAATATTTAGAATGGTGTGTTTGTAAAGGAAAATTCCTAACTGTGTTTGACTCTTTTTTGAGCCAAGATATACTATTCCAGTTACCCCTTAACCAACAGCATCTCACATCTATAATCCCAGCACTTTGGCAGGCTCTAGTGGGAGGACCATTCCAAATTTGAGGCCAGTTTGAGGCTTGTCTCAAATAATGGAGATGGAGAGCACTAGATGCTCTTACCAATGACTAGGTTCAGTTCCTAGCACCCACATAGTGTCTCACAACTATCTGTAATTCTGATGCCCTGTTCTGGCCTCCACATGCACTGAACACATGTGAGGCACAGACATCCAAGCAGGCAAAACACCCACACATATAAAATAAAAGTAAATCTTTAAAAAAATGCTAATTAAAAAAACCAGAAGCGTGGGCCACGCTTTAATAGACTAAGCAGAGCAGCATCTCTTGATTCGACCAGCTGGCTACAATGATAGGAAAGCACAAAGCTACAAAGAAACTGTCTAAAAAACAAAAACAAAAACAAAAAAAAACCCAGAATTAAAAAAAAAACACAAACTAGTAATAACCTTTACCCTACCATTCCATTCTTCTCTTTTATCAATCAATATAGGTATTTAAGGAAAAGCCTTTAAATGGCCCTTTTCCTGGCTCTCTGAAGTTATGTTTTTCTTTGTGTCTTACACGATTAAGAACAAAAGAAAATTGTTCAAATTTGTATAATGGGTGACAGACAAAATTCCTGGCTTGCCCTGACAATAAGAGAAAAAAAAAAAAGGTTCACATACAGAAAGACCAAGAATATCTTCAATTCACCTCAGCGATGACAGATCTTCAACTAGGCTGATCTTGCTTGCTTGTTTGTGTTTTAAGACAAGGTCTCTCTATGTAGCCCTGGCTAGCCTGGTAATCACTATGTAGAACAGGCTGGCCTCAAACTCACAGGGATCCACTTGCCTCTGCCTCCTGAGTGATGGGATTAGAGGTGAGTGCTACTAGACAGGCTTAACTAGGTTTTTATTTATAGTCTTACAAAAAAATAAGCAATTTTTCAGTTGACCTAATCACATTTAATCTTTAGCCACACAAAAAAAGAACCATAGCAGCCTTGGAGGCAACAAAAAGCAAGATTAAAAAAACTTCCCTCCCTCAACAAATGATTCACACAAAGATGTACTCTGTTTTCCTACTGAATTTTAAGAAGTTAGCAAGCAGAGACTATACCTGAGATACTTGGCCTTGGGCTGTTGTAAATTGAGCTGTTCGAATGTTTAAAGACTGGCTTCTTGTTACAGTTGCTCCAGAAACGCATTTTCCATTCACCTTTCTTTCTAGGTGACAACTTGCTGGAGATCTCTCTTCAAGAAGAACAGCATCCCAAGGATCCTCTGCTAGCAAAGATGGATTCTTCTTCTCTTCTTCGTATTCTAACACCTCCACACTGTCCACCTTAGGCTTACTTAGAGGATCCAAGTCTAACCAGTCAAATTTACTGATGTCTTCAGACTTTGGAGATACCTGTAGATTGCAGACTGAAGCTTTCGAATTTGCTAACTCCAAATCAGTCCTTGCTTTCCCATTTTTTAAAAATTCTGATGTACTTGCTATTTTGTCAAATAGTTTTGCCATGTCAGGACTAACTAGTGGTCGATAGATTGGTAAACTTCCTTGTGGATGAAATGGTGTGGAAGGTGTCAAAGGATATGAAAAATACGGAGACTGTCCCGGAAGTCTTAAATATATAGGTTCTGTAGACGGAAAACTAGGCATCCTTGGATTGAAGCCATTCTGGAATGTGGCCTGTTTACTGTATGCTGAAGGATAAATAGAAGGTAAAGTATATGTGGAAGGCCCAGATAATCCAGGGGGCCACTGTCCTCTTTGAACAGTAGGTCTAAGATACAGCTGTGCTGAAAATGAAGGGCTCAGAACAGGAGTAACTGGCAATACAGGGGTTTTTCTAGTCTCAAAAGTGTCATCCAGTAATATCTTCTCAAGTTCAGCTTGGGTAAGCTTTTCTACATCAATATCTACTGCTCTTTTTTGGGAATCCGACTCAGGAAATACCATGAGATCATAATCCTGTTTGTTAAAACCTTGTGTTCTTTGTCTAGTGCTGCTAGACAGCTCAAAGTCTCTAGGACTGTCAGTCATTTGTCTATCCTTCTGCAGTTTTGCTAAGGCCTCTGCTTCCATCTGTAATGCTTCTGCTTTGTCCACATCTTTGGTTCTTGTTGGTTCCGGATGTGAAGATGAACACTGTTTAAATTCATTGTTGTTGGAAATCTGAGCCATGTCCACAAAACAGACCAAAACTCTTAATCTTTTTTCTTATAGCTTCCAAAATACCAGGACCTATACATAAAAATAAACATAACACTCAGTTAGATTTTCTAAATACAAATTTATTTTGTTTAAACCTATCCCTACTGGGTGTGGTGGCAGAAGCCTTTAATTTCAGCACCTCAGGGGAAGAGGCAGGCAGATCTCTTTTAGTTTGAGGCCAGAATGGTTATATAGTGAGTTCCAGGTCAGCCAGGGATACATAGTAACATGCCATTTAAAAAAAAAAAAAAACAAATAAATAAGTTAAATAAAACTACCCCATATTACTTAATTTTTGAAGCCATTTACAAAAATACACACCAATAAAATACAATAAAAGGTTTCATGAAATTCTAATGGATAAGCATGTTAACACTTTATCCACTGTTGGGTTCAGAAGACGCTGAAACATACACTTTACCCTACTTCCTGAGTTATCAAAATACTTGGCAGAGTAAGTGAAGTTAAAAAGGCTGCACGTCAGCTGTCACAACGCATGCCATTTCCCAGTGGCACACTGGCTTTATTCCTGGCATGAAATGACTTTAAGTACCATCCACATATGTCCAAGGCAGGGCCTATGATTATGCAACTAAAAAGTCAAAATAGTCATGATCTTTAGCTATTTATTATACTGCTCAAGAACAAACTTCTTAAAATAAACAACTCTTATTGATCAAAATCTATAAAAAACTTACTGAAGCTTTTTTTTAAACTCCAGAAATGTTTAAAATGTGTAAAGTATCAAAGCTTAGAACAGTAGGACAAGTTTTAAAATTATAAAAAGTTGTAATATCCCACTCAAATATTTTATTATACTTCAATTCATCACACAGTTTTGGGTTGCAAGATATTTGATTACACTGTGTAAAGATATGTCACTGTTATTGGTTTAATAAAAAGCTAAATGGCAGATAGGTAGGCAGGAGGTATAAGCAGGAATTCTAGACAGAGAGCGCTCTGGGAAGAAAAAAGAGAATTGCTAACTAGATAAAGAGGAAGTAGAACATGCAGGAGGAGAGGTAAAAGCCACAAGCCACATGGCAGCATGCAAATTAATAGAAATGGGTTAATTTATCAGAGCCAGCTAGAAACAAGCCTAAGCTAAGGCTGAGATTTCATAATTAATAAGAAGTCTCTGTGTCATTTTTTGGTGGGAGCTGGAAGCCCAAAGAAAAATCCATCTACAGTTTTGATTACACTTCTATTTATCTGCAGTTAAATCAATACTATACTTATCCTTAAAATCTTTATTTTTATCCATGAAAGAGAATTACAGTTTATTTGAAGCCTTCTCCTTAATGGTAAATGAATATATATATATGACTGATAGAGGTAGAAGAATCAAGAATTCAAGATCATCCTCAGCTACATATGAGTTCAAGGCCAATCTGGGTTAACATGATGAGACTCTGTCCTCTGATTCCTGTGCCTTTTCTTCTGTTTCTTTGTCTTGTACAACTCTGATGTGATGGGTTTTTGTTTTATCTTATATCTTATGTTGTTTTCTAATGAGAGACAGAAAAGGAGTGATTCAGATGGGAGGGGAGATAAGAAGGAACTGGAAGAAATAGAGAGAGGGGAAATTGTAACTAGGATAAAATATGTGAGGAAAAAAATCTATTTTTGAAGAAAAGGAAAACAAAAAACATGGAGCTGGGGCTGGAGAGATGGCTCAGAGGTTAAGAGCACCGACTGCTCTTCCAGACGTCCTGAGTTCAATCCCCAGCAACCACATGGTGGCTCACAACCATCTGTAATGAGATCTGGGGCCCTCCTCTGTATACATAATAAATAAATAAATCTTTTTTTTTTTTTGGTTTTTCGAGACAGGGTTTCTCTGTGTAGCTTTGCGCCTTTCCTGGACTCACTTGTAGCCAGCTGCTCGAATCACAGAGATCGCTGCTCTGCCTCCGAGTGCTGGGATTAAAGGCGTGCGCACCACCGCCGCCAAATAAATAAATCTTTAAAAAAAAAAAAAAACATGGAGCTGTCAAAAAAATGGGGGAAGGGTGCTAGAGTAATGGCTCAGTGGTTAAAAGCACTGGCTGCAATGGAATCGAATTGAAGACCCTGACATTAATCCATGCACATATGAACACCTGGTTTTTGACAAAGGAGCCAAAACTATACAATGGAAAAAAGAAAGTATCTTCAACAAATGGTGCTGGCATAACTGGATGTCAATATGTAAAAGATTACAAATAGATCCATATCTGTCACCATGCACAAAACTCAAGTCCAAGTGGATCAAAGACCTGAACATAAATCCAGTTACACTAAACTTAATAGAAAAGAAAATAGGAAGCACTCTTGAACGCATTGGCACCGGAGACCATTTCCTAAATAAAACACCAACAGCACAGACCCTGAGCACAACAATTAATAAATGGGACCTCTCGAAACTGAGAAGCTTTTGCAGGGCAAAAGACACAGTCAATAAGACAAAAAGACAGCCAACAGAATGGGAAAAGATCTTCACTAACCCCACATCTGACAGAGGATTGATCTCCACAGTATATAAAGAACTCAAGAAACTAGACATCAAAATACTGAACAGTCCAATTAAAAAATGGGCTAAAGAGCTAAACAGAGAATTCACAAAACAAGAAACACAAATGGCTGAAAGACATTTAAAGAAATGCTTAACATCCTTAATCATCAGAGAAATGCAAATCAAAACGACTCTGAGATACCACCTTACACCTGTCAGAATGGCTACGATCAAAAACACCAATGACAGTCAATGTTGGAGAGGATGTGGAGCAAAGGGAACACTCCTCCACTGTTGGTGGGAATGCAAACTTGTACAACCACTGTGGAAATCAGTATGACGGTTTCTCAGAAAATTAGGAATTGAACTACCTCAAGCCCCAGCCATCCCACTCTTGGGCATATACCCAAGGAATGCTGATTCATACCATAAAGATACATGCTCAGCTATGTTCATAGCAGCACTATTTGTAATAGCCAGAACCTGGAAACAACCTAGATGCCCATCAACGGAAGAATGGATGAAAAAAATGTGGTACATATACACAATGGAGTACTACTCAGCAGAGAAAAACAATAAAAGCATGAAATTTGCAGGCAAATGGATGGAACTAGAAAAAATCATCCTGAGTGAGATAACCCAAACCCAGAAAGACAGTCATGGTATGTACTCACTCATAAGTGGATTCTAGATATAAAATAAAAAACAATCAGACCACAACCCATAGAACCATGAAGGCTATATATATATAGCATTGAGGTCCCTAGGACGACTGTGGCTTATAATAAATTTCCGTTTTACTCAATTATTGAAAAAAAAATAGCCGAATGAATGGAAACACATGAACTATGAACCAAAGGCTGAGGGGCCCCCAGCTGGATCAGGCCCTCTGAACAGGTGTGACAGTTGATTGGCTTGATCAATTTGGGAGGCAATTAGGCAGTGTGACCAAGTCCTGTGCTCATTGCATGAGTTGGCTGTTTGAAACCTGGAGCTTATGCAGGGACACTTGGCTCAGTCTGGGAGGAGGGGACTGGACCTGCCTGGACTGAGTCTACCAGGTTGATCGCAGTCCTCGGGGGAGGATTTGCCCTGGAGGAGGTGGGAATGGGGGGTGGGCTGGGGGTAAGGGGAGGGGGTGGGAGGGGGAGAATAGGGGAACCCGTGGCTGATATGTAGAACTGAATGGTATTGTAAAATAAAATAAATAAAATTTAAAAAATAATAATAAAATAAAATAAAAAGGACTGGCTGATCTTCCAGAGGATCCAGGTTCAATTCTTAGCACCAAGGGGATGGCTCACAACTAACTGTAACTCTAGTTCCAGAGGATCCAATGCCCTTTTCTGGCACTCTGAGTATACCAGGTACTAAAGTGGTATACATACATACATACATACATACAAAACACTCATACACATAAAATAAAACTTTTAATTCTTATTAATTTTATTGTCATCATTTTTATCCATATGAATGTTTTTCCTGCATGCATGTCTGTGCACCACATGCATGCCTGGTACCCATGGAGGTCGACAAAAAGCATTGGATCCTCTGGAGTTGGAGTCACAGATGGTTGTGAGCTGCCATGCAGGTGTTGAGAATGGAACTTAGGTCCTTTGCAAGAACAAGTGCTTTTAAACCACTGAGACATCTCACTAGCCCCTAAATAATTGTCTTGTTTTTTAATTAAAAAAGGAAGAAAGGAAAGAAGGAGCTATATGATCTTTTGCAAATGAAAATGTTTCAATGTCCCTTATTTTAATTTTAAAAATACAAAATTAAAGCTGGGCGGTGGTGGTGCACACCTTTAATCCCAGCACTCAGGAGGCAGAGGCAGGTGGATCTCTGCGAGTTCGAGGCCAGCCTGGGCTACAGAGTGAGTTCCAGGAAAAGTGCAAAGCTACACAGAGAAACCCTGTCTCAAAAAAAAAAAATAAAATAAATAAATGCCAGATAAAAGATAAAATGCAATATTTATCACAGAGGCTGTAGCTACCTTAAAATTCTCTAAAATATGGCAATTACACCAATCAATCTTTTTTTTGTTTTTTTGTTTGTTTTTGTTTTTGTTTTTTGAGACAGGGTTTCTCTGTGTAGCTTTGCGCCTTTCCTGGAACTCACTCTGTAGCCCAGGCTGGCTGCACAAAGATCCGCCTGGCTCTGCCTCCTGAGTGCTGGGATTAAAGGCGTGCGCCACCACCGCCCAGCCTCAGTCAATCAACTTTTTGACACTATTTGTATACTCTAAAACAAAAGCTTTTAATTTAAAAGCTCCTAGACATTCATTTACAATTTAAATTTAAACTTCAGGAAAAATAAAACAAGTCACTCTTGTTACTCATCTAAATGCTTTCTGATCTTAACAATTCAAGCATGGTTGGTTCCCTGAACACTGAGGATGATGTTCTAGAGAGCTCCAGAGTAGGCCAGCCATGAGTTACCATTCCAGCTTGTACTATACAGCCAGACTCTGTCAAAAAACAAGAACAGGGCCAGTGGGTTAAGGTTAAGGTACCTACAGGCAAACCTGCCAACCCAAGTTAAATTCTCAGTACCCACATGTTTAAAAGAAAAAGCCAGTTCCTGAAGAGAAAGCCAATTCTTGCAGGTTGTCTTCTAAACTGTCACATACACACAAACAAGATACCTAAGCAGCAATGGTTGTAGTTCAACAACAGGCACAATTTTCTTTGCTGTCAGTTGCCATCATGGTTTGCATGCAGGCTCCTTGGAAGGGCCTGTCCCAGTTGGCTCTGCTCTACTGCTCTGCTGCCTACATCCCCAACCCAGCTGAAGGTGACACCTGACAGTGTCAAGAATCAGACTTACAAACTGGCCAAGAAAAGCCTGACAGCCTCAGAAATTGGTGTGATCATGAGGGGCTCATGGTGTGCCACAGGTCTGTTTTGTAACTGGTAATAAAATTTTAAGAAACCTCAAGTCCAAAGGCCTTGCCCCTGATCTTCCTAAGGATCTGTACCATTTGATTAAGAAAGCAGTTGCTGTCTGAAAGCATCCTGAGGATCAGAAAAGATGATGATGTTAAATTCTGCCTGATTGTGATAGACAGATGAATTTCATTGGCTTGTTATCATAAAACTAAGCAGGTCCTCCCTTCAAATGGAAGTATGAGTCATCCATGATCTCTGCACTAGTGGCATAAATCTATCTTAACTACTCAAGCAATAAAATCACTTAAAAAAAAAAACCCAGACATTATTCTAATATAACAATGATATGGAACCGATTATACCACTATTTGAAATAAAATTATGAACCTGGGAAGACAGCTCAGTCAGTAAAGTACTTGCCACAAGGGCCTAAGTTTGACCCAGCATCCATGTAAAAACCCAGACATGGTTGCACAGGCTTGTGATCCCAGCACTGAGGAGGTGGTTGCAGGTAGATGGATCCCCAGTGCTCACTAGTCAGCCAGCCTAGCCTAAAGAGCTAATTTCCAGTGAGTGACCCTGTCTCAAAAAGAAGATGAAGAGCACTTGAGGAAGATTACTCAAAGTTGACTTCTGGTCTCCACCCCGCCCCTCCACCCACACATTTATAGAAATTGTAAGTACTAATGCTTGATAAAAATCATAGTAAGTACTATCTATGCAGAGCTAGAGATACATAGATGCCATCTGTCACATAGTATATAAGCAATGTAATCCTCACAAAATTTACAAAGTTCTATTGCTAATATTTCTGGTTCACAAATGAAGAAACATAAGCACAGTTACATAATATGCCTAAAGTCAGAGCAGGCAGGTGCTGGGAAAATGGCACAGCAGTTAAGAGCACTTGTTCTTTCAGAAAACCTGGGTTTGGTTCCCAGAATTCCCATGGTGATTCACAACCATCTATAGCTACAGTTCCAGGTGATCCAACACCCTCTTCTGATCTCCAAGGCACCAGGCACACACATGGTATGCATACATACATGCAGACAAAGCATTCATACTCATAAAATAAATAAATCTAAAAAGTAAAATAAAAATAAACTTAGAGCAGGTAGCAAGTGCTACCTGTGGGATGAATCCAAGTACTACTAATTTACATGATATACTTTTAAATTACTTGGAACCAGTATAGGCTTAAATCATCATAACCTATCCACCATAACTATCAAATTTCTTCTTCATTCTTGAACTATGTTTTCCTGCACTGGTAAATTTTGAATCAGTCCTATCATGAGTCAGTTAACACTGCTATTTAGTTATAACATTCACAATTTATCAGTTAATTTACCATCAACAAATGACAGGCACATTCACTGAGGGCAAGAATTTTTCCTTGCTTCTACAATCAGATTTCTAATGACCAGATATACTCTTCCTTTTATTAAAGAGAAGCTCAAACTAGAAAACAAAAATCAGGCAAAAAGAGCTCATTTATTAACAATTCACCTTTTACTGGGGGAAAAAAAAAATCACATGGTTGGGTTTAGAATAAGTAGGGAGAGGCAATTATCTTGAAAACTAGAAGGAATATGGCAACAGAAAACTAAAAATAGGTGTTCCATCTCTGTTAACGACTGAAATACCAATAGATAAAAAGAGAATATTTTATCTCTGATTCATGGGAAGGGAGAACTCATTTAAAAGGGAAGCCAAGTACTTTGGTATTAAGCACTAATTTGTCACAAAAAGATAAAATGGAAACACAGAATGCACAGAATTTAAATGACATTTTAATATTTTTAACAATTTTATTAATAAAAACAAATAGATGAAATAATTTTAACAATATATTTTATTCTAATATATCTAAATTATCACATTACAAATAATCAAAATAAAAATGAGTAGAGTTTTTTCTTCTTTTAGTACTGAAGCTTTGAAATTTGATGTTTATTTTATACTTACTCATCACAAGTGAACTAGTTTACCTTTGTTTTAGGTTCTTTGATACAGAGTTTCACCTAGCAGAGGCCAGACTTAAACATTCTATGTAGCTAAAGATTAATTTCTAATCCTCCTGCCTCTCTCTTCCAAGTGCTGAGATTACAGGTCCGCGCTACTGGGATTAGAGCCCTGCATCATCACCATACCCAGCAAACTAGTTACATGTGCACACAGTTCAGAATCATAGTTTAAAAGGAATGGTTTGGGGGGGCGGGGCAAACAAGCATCATACCCTCTGCACATTAATGGGATGTATGTTTTATTATGTTTTATTAAACAGTTCCCAACATCCACCTCTTTCCTCAAGCCAGAAAAGCAATTAAAATGTTTATTATTTGGGAAGAGAACAGATTTTCTTTTTATTTAAGTCTAAAGATAATCTGTGGTCTTTACATAAAAGCTATCTTATCTTTTGTAACTTATTATAATTTTTATTTTTTTGCAGCACAGGAAATCAAACCAGAGACATGTAAAGCAACTGCTTTACCATTGAGCTATATCCCCAGCCCTCTTCATAACCTTTGTAGTTTTAAAGTATGTAACTTCTAATTAACAGTATTCTAGAATTATAAACTTAACATTCCACAAACAATGTATTTATGGCTGGAGAGATGGCTCAGTGGGTAAGAGTGCTCGCTCAGAAAGAGGACCCGAGTTCAAATCCCTAGCAAGCACATAAAAACTGAGCATGGAGCTGAGCATGGTGGCACACGCCTTTAGTCCCAGCACTTGTGAGGCAGAAGCAAGCAGATCTCTGTGCGTTCGAGGCTAGCCTGGTCTACAAAGCAAGTTCTAGGACAGCCAGGGCTACACAGAGAAATCATCTTGAAAAACTAAAACCAAACAAAACAAAACAACAAAAACTGAACATGGTAGCATATGCCTATAACCAGAACATTGGGTGGATATAAGCAGACACCAGAAGTTTGCTAACCAGCCAACCCAGCATAAACAGGGAGCCTGATTCAGGCTCAGTAAAAACTTTTATTCCTCAAAATAAGGTGGGAAAGTGAAAAAGAAAGGCAACTCATGACACACTCTGGCCTCTGAATATGCATGCACAAATACACACACACACACACACACACACACACACACACACACACACACACACACAAAGGATGCATTCACAATCAACGCATTCTATAGGTGGTGACTGGAGAGATGATTTAGCAGTTAAAAGTACTAGTTGCTTTTGCATAAGACCTAGGTTTGATTCCCAGAACCCACATGTGATTTATAACTAGTTCTAATGCTAGTTCCAATGGATCCAATGCTTTCCTTTGGTCTCTGAGGGCACCAGGCATGTAAGAGGTGCATATGCGTGCATGCAGGCAAAATACTCTTAGCCATAAATTTTGTTTTAAGCAGGGTGGTGGTGGTGCACACCTTTAGTCTCAGGACTCAGGAGGCAGAAGCAGGCAGATCTCTGTGAGTTTGAGACCAGCTTGGTCTACAGAGTGAGTTCAAGGATGGTCAGGGCTCTACACAGAGAAACCTTGTCTAGAAAAACAAAACAAAAAAAAATTTTTTTAAATATATTTAGGTGTAAGAAAAGTCATATGAGCCGAGTTTATGTATAGCTACTGCATACAGAAGGCCTTCCTAGCTTGGTTCAAAATCTATAACCCATATGAAATTTTCATAGTGTTTGGGGTACATACACTAAAAAAAAAAAAGATTTATTTTTTATTTATGTACACCACTGTTTGGCAACATACATGCATGTATATATACTGCTTGTATGCCTAGTATCCACAGAGGCCAAAAGAGGATTTCAAATCTCCTGGCACTGGAGTTATAGATAGTTGTAAACTTCCACATACATGCTGGAAACTGAATTGAATTCTCTGCAAGAACACTAGGTACTCTCAACCACTCAGCCATCTCTCCAGTCTGGTACATAAACATTTTAATAAATAACGTGACAAAGGAAAGCACCATGAAATTTGTTCACTTCCTCAATGATGTTTCCTAGATGCATAATAAGCACCCTGCACTGTTCTCAGTGATGAAAAGCAAAATAAAGAGTTTAAGTATAAAACATCTGTGGAAAGCAATAACCCAAGAAGAAAGAATTTCCTACTTACAGTGTGCAGCAGGAATTAATCTTCCTAATATATAACAGAACCATTAGGGAACAAAATTGACAACAATGTAGTAAAATGAAAGAGTTTGAATAAGCAGTTCACAAAAAAGTAAAGATGCCTAATACACTTGCTCTTATTGAGACAACAGAAGTTAAACTATACTAAACCTTCATATCAAACTATATCTCCAATTCATGAAGGAGAAAATAATGAACTAAGAAACTATTTTATAAAATTTAAAAATTTACAGTAAAATAGATGATGAGGTTAATAAAGATCAGAGAAGAAAACAGTAACATATAAATATACATCAGGAAACTGAAGTATCTGGCAATAATGATCAAGCAAAAAAAAAAAAAAATTAAAATCAGTGTGGTAGTACAAGCCTGTAACCCCAGAACTCAGGAAGTAGAGGGAAGAAGGTCAGGAGTTCATGATCACCCTCAGCTATGTATTTATTTTATGAGTATGAGTATTTGGACTGTATGTATGTCTGTGTACCACATGCATGGAATGTCCATATCAGCCAGAAGAAAGCATCAGATCCCCTTGGTACTGGAATTACAAACAGTTGTTAGCTGCCATGTAGGGGCTGGGACTCAAACCACAGCATCCTCAGCTATATATAACAGAGTCAAAGGTCTGTCTGAGCTACACGAGAACCTGTCTCAAAAGCAAAATACTTAAAACAAAATACATATTTTAAATGAAATATGTGCTTATTATGGTAGTTATCTTAACTGGTGATGAGAAGAAGGGAAGCTCCTTCCTCTAGTGAAGGTATCAACAACTCATACTTAATGGGAAACCTTGAAATTTTCCTTATGTTCATAAACAAAAGCAGAATGCCAACTATCACCTTAATTCAACATTTTAACCAGTTCTAGACAGTACAGTAAGGTAAGAAAAAGAAATAATGGATCAAATAGGAAAAATCAAACTACTGGTTGACTATTCTCTACCTGAAATGCTTAAGACAAGAACTATTTCACATTTTAGAATATTTGCATATTGAGATGTACCCAAGTTCTTATCAGGAGCATATTTAATATACCTTATACAGAGCCCAAATATAACTGTATATTTTTTCTTCTCACTGTTTTGTTTTATGAGACAAAATTTTACTGTATTGCTTAAGCTGGTCTTGAATCCATGGAAACCCACCTCCCTCAGGCTCTCAAAGTCTGCTGTAAACCACCAAAATCTTGGTAACTTTGGAGATTTGGGAGTAGTACTAGGGATTGAGTTTGAGACCTCACATGTGCTAGGCAAACTCTCTATCCCAGCCTGGGAGCTACCTTAAAGGGACAAACTGTAAACCACCCATTTCCTTCTAGTGTACATGAACATCATGTGCATGCACTGTTTTTCAAAGCCATATGATCCCTTTTAGTTGGATCAAAATACATTACTCCTGGGAGAAGTATACTTCATGTCTGCTTGGGAAGTAGATATACTGGCCTTGAGTTCAATAGAGCAATTTTGCTAGAGATAAAAAAAGAAAACCTAGGTGACATCTATGTGCATCTAAAGAACTAAAGACATGAAAGCAATTGATACTGCCCTCATAGAATGTAGAAAATGAAAAGAGAAGCAAAAGAGAAATCTAGAGACCCAATAGAGTAGGAAACAAACTGGAAAAGAATGGTAGTGAAATAGAGGAATAAAATGCTCTAATGGTCATTATTATCAGAATCTAGAGAGTCAGGATAAAGACTGGAAAAAAACATGGGGAAATCTAAAGGCTTCTCAGTGACTTTATGAGAAACAGACTTATTGAAATACATTCTCCTAAAAGTTCATACTTTTAATCAAAGCACTTTGGAGGCAGAGGCAGGAGGATCTCTGAGTTTGAGGATAGCCAAGTCTATATGGAGTTCCAGTACAGTTAGGACTACATGAAAACCTGTCACAAAAACAACAACAACAAAACAAAACAAAAATTCACTCAGACCATGCGTAATGGCACATGCTCTGTAAATTCAAGACCAACCTGGTCTATATAATGAGTCCTTATCTCAAAAAAAAAAAAAAAATTTAAATTAAGTTAAATCCACGGGGCTGGAGAGATAGCTTAGTACGTAAGAGTATGCATTGCTATTGAAAACAACCGGAGTTCAGTTCCCAAAGAGAAATTATGATATCCAATGCATCTATGTCAAGTAGCTCACAACTACCTGTAGTAAGATGTGTGAAGTTAGCGTCAAATCAATTTATTACATAGATGGTACATTCTTTAAGGAAGTAAAGGGTTATGAAGAGTTGTATGTTTATCTCATGTATTTCAGGCTGGTCTTGAACTCCTGATTCTCCTGCCTTCACTTCCTAAATGCATGGATTATAGGCACTAGTCCCCATGCTTGACTGAAGCAAGCTTAATTTTATATACTGTATAAATAATTTAGCCTTGTGTAGAAAGAAGTCTATTTTGACATACCTGATAGGAATGCCATTGCTTAGTGGAACTGGCCATCTAGAACGACCAACTATATGACTTGGGATAGGAAAAACTCTGGGTAATAGTGTGATCTAAATTCAACCTGGAGACTGAGTTCAACCACACGGGCACTCTACCAACCATGCCTATGAAGTGAAGACATACTGAGAAAAAGAATCTGGTTCCTGAAATTCATGTGTGACTCCCTGGTTGCCGATACTCCATGCATACTGTTACACACAGATACTGAGAGCATAACACATTCTGACTTCATGGGGAAAAAAACTACCAGAAGTTCCACGTTGGGAACACTCCTGGACTTTGCTCTACATGCTCTTTTCCTTGGCTGATTTTAATCTACCCTTTCCCTGTAATAAACCATTAACCACAAGTATAACAGCGTTCAGCAAATTTTATGTATCCTAACAGATTATCAAACCTAAGGGTAGTTTGTAGAACTCTTTTTCAGTGTGCAGTTCATGTTTGACATGAGGGTAGTCTTATGGGCATTATGCCCTCAGAGGTGAGGTAATAATAAAGACAGTAAGGCAGATCTGAAACACAGAAAGACAGGAGGCAGGACTGAAGAACTTCCTGGAGACAGGACAAGCTGGTTAGTGAGGCTGACAACAGAGATCTATAGAATCACGTTAGTGTTCAGAATCCATATTTTGCTGATGAGATGTCATGGTTCTTCTCCAAAATTATTTTATCTATTTATTGCAGTTTGAGTAGCTCTATGTAAGTTTTAAATACTCTAGATCAATCTGAATCAGCTCATATATTATATAACCCTTGTAATAGACAACTACAAAGAACCAAATAAAATTGACAGCAGGGCATAGAGCAGTTGTTGTCAACCTGTGGGTAGCAACCCCTTTTTGGGGGGGGGGTGTCAAACAACCCTTTCACAGGGGTCGCCTAAGACCATTAGAAAACACGGATATTTACCTTTATAGTTCATAAAAGTAGCAACCTAACAGTTATGAAGTAGCAACAAAAATAATTTTATGATTGGGGTTACCACAACAGGAAACGTATTAAAGAGGATTGCAGGATTAGGAAGGTTGAGAATCACTGGCATTGAGGCTCACACTTGTAATCTCAGCAGTGAGGAATCTGAGAAAGGAGGACTGCCATAAGTTCAAAGCTACCCACAAGCTTACATATAGAGTTGTAAGTCAGCCTGGGCAAGGAAGACAGAGATAGACTTCATGCACAAGAATTTACCCTGTCTAAAAAACCTCTATTATTCTGTAGAAAATGGACAAATAAAAACAAAAATGGATGGCTTGGGATATAGCTCAATAGAAGAGAGCTTTGCCTAGCATGGAAAGGGCTGTGGGTTGCTTGGCAAAAAGAGGGAGAGAAATAGGGAGACACAAGAGACAAACAAGCAGATAAAATGAAGGAACTTCCTATGACTTGGAGTAAGGATGTTGGCAATGGAAATGTTAGAAGTCATTTGATTTAAACAGAACATGCTAAGTTTAGCCAGTAAGTGAAATGGAAAAACAAAAAATCATTTAGTCGGGGAGGTAGATGCTATTTTTATTTTTAGTACTGAAACAAAATGAAGCATGGGAAAAACTAAGAAGAGTTTCCCCAAGATTCTTCATGATCTTAAAGACAGGGAAAGCCAGCATGGTATCTCACACTTGTAATTCTAGCAATCAGGAAGTTCACTATAATTTTAATGTCAGCTTGCTCCATCTAGAGAGTTCTAGGCCAGCCAGGCCTACATAGTGTAACCCTGTCTCAAAAGGAAGAAAAAGCAGGTAAGGATTTCCAGAGCTCCAGTACCTGCCAGGTCAGAGACAGTGAGATGGCTCAGTGGATAAAGTTCTTCCCACATAAACTGCAAAGAGAGGAGTATGGAAGTTCAAGAATGGAGTGGGAAACAACTAATCATACCTGTATTTTAATAAAATCATACATGTGTATGAGGTGTGTAGGGGTGCTCATGCCATAGTACTTTGTGAGTTGGTTCTCTCCACTACATGGGTCCCAGGGATCCAACTCAGGTTGTCAGGCTTGGTGGTTAAGTTTCTTTGCCCACTAACTCATCTTGCCAGGCCATATATTTAAAGTTTCAAATGTTTTGTATAAGTATATTAATAAAGAGCTTAAGTCTTCTATCTTGGCAACAAGCAATGGCTATACAGTAATCTAATAAGCACCAATCACTGTTCCACTCTCAGCCCTTAAGAGCAACATTTTGAACATCCAGAATATAGCCACAACAACCTTCTGTGTCTAGACAAGGGTCTTACTGCGTATGAGTAGGAGGGGGTCAAGGAAGAGAAGACACAGTCACAGAAAGAAGCTGCTTCTGAAAGGCAACATGCTGACCACAAAGTTTGCACTCTAACTTGGTTTCCCAGCAGAAGTACTTAGTGGAGATAATTGCTGAACTTTGGACTACTTTTCTATTCATTCATTTGACATGAATCATTAAATATACCTTGACATTACCGAAATTTCAACATGACAAATAACAGTAAACTTTTTGTGCTAAATGTTATGGTATATGCCTCCATTTTCAACACGGCTTAAAAGAGGAGAAAAATTAAAACTGAGAAACACAAATAAGAATCACAAAGTAAGGAACAGTAATAAACAATAAAAAATTGAGCCAAGCTGGGAATGTGCTTAGTTGGTAGAGTGCTCACCTAGCATGCGTGAAGAATATATTTGTATATGTGTGTGTATTTGTGTCCAACCATTGAAATGAGCATCGATATGCTCCCAACACTAAGAAGTCCAAACCCATGAAAAGATGCTGAGCAATATCAGTCAGAAGGGAGATGCAAATCAAAACCACAACCAGACACACTTCAAACCTACTTGACAACTATAATTTTTAATGGAAAATATGAAGTAGTGACACATATATGCAGAAACTGAAACTTTCATATTTTGCTGATAAGGGTTGCAAAATGGTACAGCCACTCTGAAAAACACTTTTGTGTGCTTCCTCTAGAATGTGAACATAATTATTGTTTGAACCAGCAATTCTACTCCTACTCAATAGAACTGAAAACAGACATATTTACACATCAATCTGTGTAAGGACACTGTGCTGACCAAACAGTGTGTGATCTTAGTATAAGCATCATTATTTACAATAGCCAATAGATACAATAACCAAATATCCATCGATGAATTGATATACGAAATATGGTATATGCATAGAACAGAATATTATCTAGTCATAAAAAATGACAAATACTGTACTATAGATGATCCTTAAAAACATTATACTAAATGAAATAAACCAAACAAAGCAAACAAAATATGGTATCATTCCACTTACAGGAAATATCTAGAATAAGAAATTCGGAAACAGGGTTGGGGATTTAGCTCAGTGGTAGAGTGCTTGCCTACCAAGTGCAAGGCCCTGGGTTTAGTCCTCAGCTCTGGGGGGGAAAAATGAGAGAAATACATTAGCTGGGCGGTGGTGGCGCACACCTTTAATCCCAGCACTCGGGAGGCAGAGCCAGGTAGATCTCTGTGAGTTCAAGGCCAGCCTGTTCTACAGAGTGAGTTCCAGGACAGGCTCCAAAGCTACACAGAGAAACCCTGTCTCAAAAAACCAAAAAGGAAAAAAAAAAAAAAGAGAGAGAGAAATTCAGAAACAAAGTAGAGTAATGGTTATCATGGAAAGAAGGGGCTGGTAAGATGGAATAGTTACAGTTTAATGTGCAGAGTTTCATTTTGCAGTGATAAAAGTTTTTTTAAATAGACAGTGGTGATAGCATTGTAACTAATGCCACTGAACTATAAATGAGCAAACCTCCTTCTCTCTCCTTCTCTCCCTCCCACCCTCCCTCTGTGTGTGTGTGTGTGTGTGTGTGTGTGTGTGAGAGAGAGAGAGAGAGAGAGAGAGAGAGAGAGAGAGAGAGGGAGACAGAAAGACAGACAGACAGACAGACACAGAGAGAGAGTATCTAAGACTGAGATTGACTTGAGGGTATAGTTCAGTAGCAGAGTTCTTATCCAGTAGGTACAGGCCCTGGGTTCAAGTCCCAGTATCATATACCCACTGGGTCCAGGTTCACAAGCTTTTAATCCTAGCTCTCAGAAGACTAAGGCAGAAGAATCAAGAATAAGGCATGACAGACTCTAACTCAAAACAAACACAATCTTTCTTCTTTCTTTTCTCCTCATTTTTGCTGACAGGATCCTCGTTTAGCTCAAGTAGCAAAGGATAACCATAAACTCCTGATCTTTTTGCCTCTATCTGTTGAGCACTAAGACCACAGGTGTGAGCCACCAAACTTGATCTCAGAGCTCCACGAAAGCTAGGCAAGAACACTAGCAATGAAGCCAGATCCCCAGTCTCGCATCTCTGTCTAGCTGCTGTGGTGCCAGTTCTGTGACTGGTGTTTTCCATGTTCCATGAAGTGCTCACTTTGGGAGCACAGATGTCTAGTTAGATGAATTTATGGGTTTTATATATTAAAACATACCTCAGTAGCTACGACTGGAAAAAGAAAATCAATTGCAGTTAGTGGGTGTGGTGGTTCACACCTGCAACTCTAGCACTTAAAAGGCTGGGGCAGTAGGAGTGCCATGAGTTCAAGGCCAACCTAGGCTACAGAATGAAACCATAACTCAAAACAACAACAACAAAAGAGCAATAACTGTCAAGCATTTTAATACACACAGACTAGAGTCTAAGAACTTCATGGCAGAGCACTCATCTAGTATTCTAGCATGCAAAAGGGGAAGGGGAGGAGGTCTAGTCAGACAAAAATGGATCATTCCAAGCCAGGTATGGGGTACACAACTGTATTTCCAGCATTCAGAGACCCAAGACAGAAGGACTGGGTGGTCTTCAAGTCTACCCTGGGTTACCAGTGAGAATCCTCCCTCCAAAAAAAGAAAGTACAAATTGTGTATTCCCTGGAGCTAAAAAAATCACCCTTTTCCACTTAGCACAATAGTCTAAAACAGATTTATGCATTAAACTATAAAGTGTTTATCAGAACAGTCATAAATTCTACTATGAACAGATAAAGTGACTTAATAAATAAACCAATGCAGTTACAGCCACTCACAGCACTGTGGTTTTGTTTCTAAGAATAGTTAGGTCTACTTCAGAGCTTATCTTGTAGGAAGAGCATACATGTTTACTTACTCTCCCAAACTGAAAATAGAACATTTGAAAAAAGCATTTTCCTGATTCCTAATTAGACTGCATTTTTTGAAACATCACTCATGTTCTAGTCCCTCCTTACCAGAAGGCATTATCAGCATGATCTCCTCTCATTCATTTTCATATACTTTCACCTGGAAAGAAGGTTGTGGTTTTGCTTTGTTCTCTCATTACACAGTGGAACTTTAATAACGATTTCTTAGACACATGTGGCCCACAATATAACTCTAACATTCATGAGGCAGAGACAGTAGGATTACTCTAGCTCAAGCCCAGCACAGGCTGGCTACACTGTGAGACCATTTCTTGAAAAAAGAAAAAGGTAGGTAGGTAGGTAGGTAGGTAGGTAGGTGGGTAGGTAGGTGGGTGGGTGGGTGGGAGGGAGGGGGGAGGAAGGTCAGTCAGGTGTGCATACCTGTAATGCCAGTACTTGGTAAATAGAAGCAGGAAAATCAAGAGTTCAAGGTCATCTGTGACCATAGAGCAAGTTCAAATCCAGCCTGGGCTCTGTGACCCTATCTCAGAAAAATATTGTCATATGGATTATAATTGGTTTCTCCAGGCTGGACTATAAACTTGCTCATCTTTTAATAAACACTCCAAAACTATGCTACATGTGAATATTAAAACACCAACTTAAAAAACAGTGAAAAGAACACTGGGCCAACACTGGATTCAAGCAGTGCCTTTTAGACACTATGCTACATAAGTCAAAATATATTTAGGCCTCATTTTCTTCTCCAAGAAGACAAGAATATTTACTATTTATTTGAATAATAAGGTCTTGAGGAATAAAAGCATTAGTTAAGCTATAATCAGCAATCAATGCAAACATCAGGCTTTTATTATTGTTGGTCTAAGTCAGTGGTTCCCAATGCTGTAACACTTTAATACAGTTCCTCATGTTGTGGTGACCCCCAACCATAACATTATTTTCATTGCTACTTCATAACTAATTTTGCTACTGTTATGAATTGTAATGTAAATATCTGTGTTCTCTGATTGTCTTAGGTGAATGCTGTGAAAGGGTTGTTCAACACCCCAAGGGGTTGCAACCCATAGGTTGACAATCACTGGCTTAAGCTATCTACTTCTAGTGTTTGTTTCTAACAAATCTCAATGTACACCACTTGATTCAATATTATAGTGGATACAAATTATACACTACTTGATTGTTTCTATAGCGTAACTGTTAAGCTAGGTATGTGTGTGCCTGTAATTCCTTGCACTTAGGAGGCTGAGGCAGGACAACAGTTCCAGGACAGCCTGAAGCATAAGATAATGGTGCTCCGTGTCCATAATGCAGCACTTGGAAGGCTGGAGCAGGAGAACTACTCCAGTTCTGGGCCAATCTAAACTAAATTATAAGACCCCCATCTCACAGTAAGAAAGTATTAATGTTTAACAGTAGGGATGCTGATTAAAGAGTATTTTAATGTATTCTCAAAGTTAAGAGATAAATACCAACAGCTAAGCCAACAAAAATTGATTTTAAATTTATTTAAAATGTATTTTTAAAATTCCATTTATTTTATATCCAAATAGCTGAATTTAAATTTTTAAGAAATCCAAGGTGGGTTATAGTGGTGCCTGTCATTCTAGCACTTGGTAGATAGAAGCAGTAGGAGCTAGACTTCATGGTCCTCCTCAGCTACAATCTGAAGCCAGCATAGGCTTCATGAGGACCTACCTACAAAAGGAAAAAAAAATCCAGAAAGCAGTTCACAGTCGTATTTATTTCCGTTTTAACTGTCAAAAAATGTCTCTGTGTACATCTCATTTTTTTTTTAAATCTACCACATCAGAAACAACACATAGGCTGGGTGTGGTGGCACATGCCTTTAATCTCAGCAGTCAAGAGGCAGAGGAAGACAGAGTTCTGTGAGTTTGAGGCTTCTCTGCATGGCAAATTCCAGGCCAGGGCTACACAGTAAGACCCTGAGTGGATAATGTCCCAAAAAATTAAAACAAAAATCCTAATGCCAGGGATGGTATACCATACCTCTTAGTAAGTTTGTTGGATAACGAGCTCCCCCTCCCCCATACAGGCTATTGCTATTGCTCTTGGTTGCCAACCAGAACAAGGTAATAAGACACTATTGCTGAAGACACCAAATACTTCTGGTTGTAGGACATACAGAAATCAAGCTACAGCTGAGCTGGAAACTTCCTCCTTGCTGCCTACTTTTTACCATGTCAGAAGAAGGCATTATGCAGGTTACTGGAAAAGTCATCAACACTCTTACTCTGCTGTGAATCCTGTAAGCTACAATACTAACCTCTGGCTAAGATGTGCCCACTGGTGCAATAGTGGTATTGCTGTTGTCTCAGTTAGGGTTACTATTGCTGTGATGAAACGCCAAGACCAAAAGCAAATTGGGGAGGAAAGGGTTTATTTGGCTTATGCTTCCAAATCACTGTTCATCATTGAAGGAAGACAGGACAGGAACTCAAACAGTGCAGGAACTTGGAGGCAGAAGCAGATTCAGAGGCCACAGATGTGTACTGCTTACTGGCTTGCTCAGCCTGCTTTCTTATAGAATCCAGGACCACCAGCCCAGGGGTGGCCCCACCCACAATAGACTGGACATTCCCACATCAATCACTAATAAGAAAATGCTCTACAGGCTTGCCTACAGCCAGATCTTGAGGAGGCACTTTCTCAATTAGGGTTCCCTCCTCTCAGATGACTCCAGCCTGTGTCAAGTCAACATAAATTAGCCAGCACAGATGTTATGAGGGCAACCAACTGCTTCTAACTGGATTTGAGGCCCACTCCACAGAGAAATTCATGTCTTGTACTGCAAATATATAGAGATCATAGGCCCAAGGAGAGGAACCTATTACAGTTATTTTGCTAAATGGACAGTATTAAACTGCCCTCTAGATATTTATGTTTACATAAATTAGTGCTATTCTCAGTGTAGATCAGGGCTTCTGTTTGCAGAGGACATAAGATAATGAGACTTATGACTAGTCAATGTGCTGCAAACAACTCACTGCTAAGGGCTTGGCCTTATACAGGACATCAGTAACACCCCTTCAAAGCTCAGGTAATACTGAGGAAGAGAGGTTGAAAGAATTTAAGAGCCAGAGTATGGGAAAGAATGCTGTAAAACAGTCTTTAGGACATGACATGGCTGCTGTAACCATTAAGAACAGAAGCAATGCCATAAGACCTGCATAAGACCGGGCCCATTAATGGGAAGGGAACTTTAAGCCCATCCCACTCTCAAAGAGCTATAGGAATGGTTTCTAGGGCTGGGGAAGTCATATTCCTCAGTGGTGCAACCCCTGGATAGCAGCCTTTACTCAGGTAAATAACCACCCATCCATGCTCATGCAAACACCCTAATTAAGATTTTCTACAAAAGGGAAAAAGGAGGACATGAAAGTAGTTGGGAGGAAGAAGAGGTTCACTGGGAAGAGATAAAAGAGGATAACAGGGGAGGGAGTGGAAATATCAAAGTATATTACATACATATATGAAATTGAAATTTTAAATCAAGAAATAACATTGCAAAAAAGATACCAGGTATACATATATTCACAAAATAACGATCCACGGCCAGATGTGGTAGTGCACACCACCTTTAATCACAGCACACAGGAGGCAGAGGCAGGTGGCTCTTTGTGAGTTCAAGGCCAGACTGATCTACATAGTGAGTTCTAGGAGAGCCAGGGATACACAGAGAGAGCCTGTCTCAAAACAACAAAAGCAAGCAAGCAAACAAACAAAACTGTGACTCCCACATAAACAAGGAAAACTAAGAGGTTTCTTTTAGCCTCAACCATAATCCTATGAACAACATAAAAGACACCTATTTGGGGCAGTATTTCCAAGTGAGACCATGATTCCCACTAAAAGAACATTGTATATGAATATTATCAAAAAATACCAGTTATTAAGCAATTTTCTCAATTACCTTACCACTTGGAGGTAATAGAAAAGAATTTAGTACCTGATCACTTTTACCCGTCCTGCCCTCATTAATAGAAAACTCATTCTGTAAGCCTCAATGTGAGCATAATCTTTCTCATCAGAGCCCACCCAGGAGATCACATCCTTCTTAGCACTTTGAATCCACCACTGTCTTTATAACTACAATGTTAGAACTTGCTAAACTGTCTTCCCAGGTAGACTGGACAACTTCTACTTTGCTTTCTTTCTCTCTTCTCCTCATTCCCCAGTTTCTGAGGGTGTGTCTGTGGCCCAACTCAGTTACAACTGTCAAATGAAACCACCAAATGATGGAGTGTTTGCTTAAGCCCTGGGTTCATTTCTTAGTGGGGGGGGGGGGGAGCACGACATCATTGCCTGTCTTAAATTTCTTTTGGGAATATGACAAATTAGTAAAACAGATTAAGCTGTCTTATCAAAGCGAGACAAATTACAACTTCATTCTGAAAGTACTGAGAATCAAACCTTGTGGTAGGCAAGCACTAATTCTCAGCTACACACTCAGCTCACAAAGCTTTGTTGTTTTGCTTTGGTTCTGTGTTTGGGGACAGGGTCTCCTATAGCACAGGCTCATCTCTACAGGTGTGATGCTAAAGCATTTTAAGGAAGTGCTTCGCACCTCTCCTAATCTCAGGGGTTGGTCTGATCTCTGATAAGAGAAAACTCTGAGCTCTTAGAAATCAGACTGTCTTGAGGTACTAATTTTCTAATTGAATGTGCTACTTACTACATACAAAACAATGTGCCAGATTTACTCCTGGGCACAGAAATGTACACAGCATCATTAAACTGAATGGAAAATCTGAAACCCTAAATAGAAGAAGCAACAATGAATCACACACTCAATACACAACTGATTTCAGAAAGTTAGTTGTTTCCAAAATCCTGAAAGCAAACATGCCAACCTTTATGCTCTGTGAAACTGAAAAGTCTGGGAAGATTAAAGTATGACTGCAGATTAAACTGCAAGCAACATGTACACAAAGCAAATATAACAGAACATTTTCTTCTTTCTATTATTATTTTATTAACAGTGTCTCACTAGGCTGGCCTTAAATTTGACCCTCCTACCATAGCTCTGCAATGCAGGCAAGTACTGCAAATTACAGAGTGCACCACCATGCCCAAGACAGCGGACGATTTCCCAAGACAAACTGCTTCTGAGTTAAGTTAGCCAACACTGATGGAATTTATGGAAGCTCTCTATATACTTGTACCTATGTTAAAATCACTTTGGAACTAAGTCTGAGTTAACAAATATCTCTTTATCAATTACAGTGCTTTCCAGTACTCAAAACACTTAAAGTCAAACATGCAGACAGTTTCAAAAATTTGAAAATATAAACCAAGGCACTTCAGGGTGGTTTGTAACCTTGAATAACCACACCAACTACAGCAGAGCTGCTGAACAGTTTCTTGTGGAGACGGAACCATCATCAGGGAGGGAAGAGTACAAAGTCTTCCTTGGAATCAGTGTTCCAGGACCTCTGTGCAGCCTCTCTTCCCATACACTATTTCACCAACCCTCTAAGAATAGCTTTTTTTTTTTTTTCCTGTGATGTTCCCATACATTCAACAATTTTTCCCAAGGCAGTTTTTCTCCTAACACCCACCTGGAAAGATTTTGAGATACTCTTTAACAAGTAATCTTGTTCAAACAGAGAAGCTTCCTTCATGTTACTCAATTCAAACACCCACTGTCTAAAATAAAAATAAAATAATTAGAATTCCACCTTCTATCAAGACAACACTGGGAAAGAACTACCGTGTGTACTCTTCACCTCTTCACTTATTTCTTGTTCTCCAGTCACTTAGGAAGAGTTAAATATTCTCACTCTAATGCCTTCCCAGAAAGATGATGCGCTAAATACACATAAATATTATTGCATTCCCAAAGCAAGTAGAGTCTGGATTTTTGTTTTAAGGTAAGGAGGTGAAGGGTCCCAGGAAAAGAAAAAGAACCACCCGAGGCTCCAAAGACAGAGCTGGGTGAGGAGGAAGAGGCCATAGCAGAAGTTCAATAGCCACTCTCCAGAACAGTCTGGAGCGGAGACTGGGACCCGCCGCCGTAGCTCCCTCACTGTCCCGGAGACCGTGGGGTGGCTTCCCCTCCCCCTGAGGGACAGCAGCGCCCTGCGGCTCACGACAAAGGGGCCTGGCGCGGGGCTCTGGCGACCGCCGGGTGGGGGACGGGGGCCCGAGGAACCAGTCGGAGAGGATGGAGCGACCAAGGGGCACCGCGGCCGCGGTCCCTCCCCTCCGGGTCCCTCGGCGGCCGCGCAGCGCCAGGCCCCGCTCCACACGCACCCGCCGCCCCTCACCTCACGCTGCGGGAGCCTCGGTCTCCACCGCAACCCGAGCCTTCGCGCCTTCCAGGGTCCGAGCCATGTTTTTCCCCCGCCTCAGCTGGCTCAGCCGGCCGCGGAGGAGAGCTTCGACTGACTCCGCGGCCAGCCGAGCACTGCACGTCACTTCCGATGGCACAGGCACCGCCCCGCCATGCTTGGGAGCTTTGCGATTGGCTGACGCGGACGGCCTACCTGAGGTGGTGGGCGGGGCGCAGGCGGGGCCCGCGAGGCAGCCGCGGGGAGGTTGCGGGCTGGAGTAGTCGCCCCGGGGAATGGGTGTCTGGTCGCGGCCTGTAGCCTCTCGGAGAGGGTACCCTGGGACCCCTCCGGCCCGCCTCGGGCTCGCAAGCGCCCTTTGTTCCCAGGCCCTCTCGCAGCACTGCGCGCCGACGACCTCTGGCCTGCCTGCCGCTGCCTGGTTCGCGATCTTGGCCCCAGGCCGCCCGGAGATGAGTTTGGATTGGAAAGATAGAAAAGAACAGTCAAGACGAAATCTTTCATTCCCTCCAGCATTTATCGCGGACGTTCAGGTGCTTCGAAGTTTGTAATTAGCAGCTCATCACGTGGGACCTGCAAAGGGCTGGATGGGTGCCGCGTCCTCATCGGTGTTTGCCGACAGCCTTGCCTCGGCCAGGTGAGGAAGGCAGCCTGATAATAACAGCGCTCGGCCAGACATCACACCCAGGCCCCATAGTAATCATACCTTTCTGGTGAGCAGCGAATGGAATTGTGCTTGTAAGCGTTTAGCCCTCTGCTGTCTGGTTCAAAACTGAAGCAGATGAGAAAATTATTCCCGTTTTACAGGTTGCAAAAGAGGACAGTCGGTAACTATTGAGGAGAGAGATGGCAAAATAAACTGGCAGCGTCTCCTCGGGTTTGATATATAAAAGCTTATTCCCAACGTTTTCTCCTTTCCTATAGTAGGGAAGGAGAGACCTCTGATCGTTTCATTTAAATAAACATGCTTGCACTTCTGGAGATTGGATGAAGTTTTACTCTAAGGGGAAACCAAGAGAGAGAATGTGGCATCTGAGTCCAAGCTGAGGCTAAGGCAGGAGATTACTTAAGTTCAGCAGTTCAGAACCTGTCTCAAAAAAGAATAAAAAATAAAAATAGGACTGAGACTAGCTCAGTGGCGGTGCACCTAACTAGCATGTGTGAGGTCTAAGTTCAATCTCTAGTACTAGCTAAGCAAAACAAAAAGCTATTCTACAGGGAAATCTGGGAGCAACTTCTGTCTGGACCACCTTCCCAGACCCTAGCTCTCCACCAACCCCACTTTCCTCTGTACATGGGCACTTCAAGCAAGCTTACACACCCCAGAAGAATGTCCCTTAGGAATCTGCTCAGCTCTACAGCATTGTTCTGCTTTATCTTCTGATCAAAGGAGGAATTTATACACTTGGCAGCTCTTCCTCAAGATTTAAAAGGGTGAGGAAAAGGAATTCTCTCAGGACTGGCTTCCTACCTTCTGCTGGAGAATGGAGTGTGCCTTTAGCAAAGAAAACAGTCCTCTCTCTTCTCTCCTCCTCCTCATTCTCTCTCTCTCCTCCTCCTCCTTTCTTCTTCTTCTTCTTCTTCTTCTTCTTCTTCTTCTTCTTCTTCTTCTTCTTCTTCTTTCTTCTCTCTCTGTCTCTCTCTGTGTCTCTGTCTCTCTCTCTGTCTGTGTGTGTGTCTCTGTCTCTCTCTCTGTCTCTCTGTCTCTCTCTCTGTCTCTCTCTCTGTCTCTCTCTCTCTCTCTCTCTCTCTCTCTCTCTCTCTCTCTCTCTCTCTCTCTCTCTCCTCTCCTCTCCTCTCCTCTCCTCTCCCCTCCTCTCCCCTCCCTCACCTCTCCCCTCTCTCTGGAAGGGAAGGAGGGAGAAATTTTTCCTCTGGATCCCAGTAGTTGGCCCTGGTCTGAGTCAAATCCTTGTTGAAGTTCTGATTTTTTTTATTTTATTATGACTTTCAAGTGGTCCTGCTGGTAGGCTCTGATCACCTAGGAAGTGCCAATAGACTGAAAAAGCAAAGATTTAGGTGGCTTCCAAAAAAGGCAGAATTGTAAATTCTGTCAAGAAGCTGAGCTAGTAGCCCTCTCTTAGCCTCTGGCTGACAATGGCACCTGATGACGGTTGTTAAACATTGTGAACACAGACCGATGAAAGAGAGTGCAAACCCATGCTGCTATCATTTGAAACCAGTTAGAGACTAGCTGGAAGCTGCTTTCTCCCACTGGCTTCAGCTTTAGGACTGGAAAGTAGGAAGAAAAAAGAACTGGGGCGGGGGGAGGTAGCATTACATTTTAAACTGCTCCAACCTTAACTTCCCACAGAGAACTTTATAGTGCCCACAAACTTCTTCCAGTACCAAAATGAGAAATGGGGAACCTTTCTCTTTTACCATCTGTGAAAAGAATGGCTGACATTTATTGAGCATTTCCTGAAACCAGACCCTGTTTTTAGTGCTTTGTATTATCTTACAGAATCCCTCCCACAACCTGAATGAAAAGGGGCCATTATTATAGCCATGATTTATAGTGGAGTACTTTGAGGACCAGAAAGAAAAGCAATTGCCCAAAGCCACACAGCTATTAAATAATAGAGTCCAAATGCAGATCTTACCACGTAGCCCAACCTCTTCAACCTTTCACTGCCTCTAAAAATTAACCAAAGAGCTTTAAAAAGCCATTAATAGCCAGGCATGGTAGTGCACACCTCAAAGCCCAGCACTCAGCAGACAGAGGCAAAAGGGTCCCCAAGTTGGAAGCCCCCTTATCTATATATAAAGACTCTGACCAGCCTGGGCTACATAGCAAGACTCTACCTCAAACAAACAAGGCCACTAATAAGTAGTTCTGTTGCCTGTTCCTTCAATGATGCTGTATTCCAACCACACAGGAAGATTCCACTGTGGGACTCTATACTGTAAAATTTTCAAGTTGTGGTCCCTGCTGAGCAACGGTGACCCACACCTATGAACCCAGTACTTGAGAAATAGAGGCTAGAGTTCAGTACCTAGGCTACACAGTAAAACTGAGCCTCAAAATAAATAAATAAATAAATAAAAAGGGCTGGAGATGTAGCTCAGTGGCATATTACTTGCCTTGCATGTATAAGACCCTGGGTTCCAATCCTAGCTCGATTTTTTTTTAAAGTTATGTCTGTACTCAGAAATCATCACCCATGGCAAATAACATTGACACAGATAAATGACAGTCAGAATATTAAATTTGTAAACAATAAAAGTATATGAAGTTTGTCAAGGTAATAAGAAATGTTTGCCTTAATTTAAAAAAAAAAGGCGGGGGTGGGGGTGGGAGGGTGAAGGAACATCCCTTACCTTCTATATTATATGTCAAACACAGCTCTGTGCTGAGGATACACTGGGCAACGAGACAGTGTTTCTCTGTCTTCAGAGTTTGGAGTGCATGGGAAACAAACACTAAATACCCAATTAAGCAATCATTTACTCCCAATTGTGATAAGCAGTATGAAGGAAAATTACAGTGTTCTTTGGTTTAGAATGGAAAGCAGGAAGGCATTCTGTAGGAAGTGACATTGGGCCCAGTAGAAATTAAGGAGGTTGGGCGTGGTGACACACACATTTAATCTCAGCACTTAGAAAATGGAGGCAGGAGAATCAGAAGTTCCATGCCAACCTTGGCTACAAAATAAGACCAGCCTGAGTTACCCGAGACATGATCTCATGTTTTGGGTTGTGAGCCTAGCCTTTAACACAACTGGGTCATCTCTCCAGCCTAACAGCCTATCTCAAAAGGAGAGAGGGGAGAGAAAGAAATTGAAGGGGACAAAGAGAAACCTACACAGAGAGAACTGTGTGTGAAGACACTGAGGGAGCAAGAGTCAGCAGAGGAAAGGCCAATGGCGTCGTTACAATGGGAATAAGAGAGAAGTGACTTATTTCCCTGGTGAGACAAGCAAGCTGGGTCTCATGCTGGGTCTCAGAGACAGTGTTAAAATGTCTTGAGGTCTTGTCAAATGATACTCTGTAATCTCAGCACATGGGAAGTGAGGCAGAAGGCTGAGGAGTTAAAGACCAGCCTGGGTTACAACCAACTTTGTCTCAAGACAAACAATTTGGTGACTGGAGAGGTGGCTCAGCGGTTACGAGTATGTATTCCTCTGCTCAATCATACCACAGGGACACATGCTCAACTATGTTCATAGCAGCATTATTTGTAATAGCCAGAACCTGGAAACAACCTAGATGCCCGTCAACTGAAGAATGGATTAAGAAAATGTGGTACATATACACAATGGAATTACTCAGTAGAAAAAAACAATGACAGCATGAAATTTGCAGGCAAATGGATGGAACTAGAAAATATCATCCTGAGTGAGTTAACCTAGACTCAGGACAAACATGGCATGTACTCAATCGTAAGTGGATACTAGATATAAAGCAAAGGACAATCAGACTGCAACCCACAGATCCAGGGAGACTACCTAGCAGGGGGGACCCTAGGATGACTGTAGCTTATAATAAGTTTTGTTTTTGCCCAATCACTGGGCAAGCTTTAGTGAAACATTCACTATTAGGAATGTACTTTCAGGAGGGGAGGCTAAAATCTTTTTAGATTATGGATTAGCCTATAGAAAAATGTCTGCCATAAATCAAACAGTGAAGGGGAAGATGAATAGGAATCTCACTTACACAACTTAAGTAAAACATAGCTCTCTGAACAGATGAAGATAGGTTTCTTCTGTATCCCAGAATCTAATCATTATGTATATGTATAATTCAGCTATTATTTGGCTTAAAAGGACTTATTGGGAAATGTTATCATTTTTACTATTTTCTACAGAGAAAATATTTTCCAGTTTCAAATAAACCTGGACTTTTGAATTATAACCTGTTTTCATGCCCAAGCTATCTGTGTATTATTTCTCCTGCAGTTGTACATAAAATGTTGTTGTTGATGTTGTTGTTTGGTTTTTTGAGACAGGGTTTCTCTGTGTAGCTTTGGAGCCTGACCTGGAACTCACTCTGTAGAACAGGCTGGCCTCGAACTCACAGAGATCCACCTGCCTCTGCCTCCCAAGTGCTGGGATTAAAGGCATGTGCCACCACCGCCCAGCACATAAAATGTTTTTACATTAAAAAAAAATGACAAATACTATAGAATTGTATTACATGAAATATATAGAATATACAAATTCATAGAGACAGAAAGATTAGACGTTATCTCAAGATGGAGAAGAAAGGAATATAGAACAATGATTTCCTAAGTACAGAATCTCTGTTTTGTGTGATGTAAAAGCCCCACCAATGGACAGTAGTATCAGGACATAATATCATAAATGTAATAAATCAATACAATTAATGTAATGAATATCATAAATATAGTTATTGAATGAATATTGCAAATGTAATCAATGAATACCACAAATGAAATTAATATGAGTGTAATTAATGAATATCATGAGTGTAATTAAAAAAAAAAGAGTATGTAGTCCTCTTCCAGAGGACTTGAGTTCAGTTCTCAGTACCTGTGTCAGACAGCTCACGATTGCCAATAACTCAAGCTCCAGGAGATACGATACCTTTGGCCTCTTTTAGGTACCCATACATACATAGCATAGACTCATGCAGAAACAGAACAAAACACCATATAATTTAAAATTTTTAAAAAGGAAATGAAATTTTGAAAAATTAGCTGGGAGTGATGGCATAAGCCTTTGATCTCAACACTAGGGAAGCAGAAACAGGTTGGATTTTGGAGGATTTTTAAGCCAGCCTAGTCTACATAGTGAGTTACCAGGTAACCAGGCATAGTGAGACCCTGTGGATTTCAAGCTTTCAAATAATCAGGGTTGTATTTTTTGAAGACTTCATGGAGTGGTAGGAAAATGCCCTAGTTGGGAGCTGGAGAGGTTCAAGTAGCCTACCTTGAGAATTAGAATATCTGTCTTTGGACTTTGCATAAGACACAGTCAATACTAAGCCGGTTGAGCCAGGGTTCCTGTTTTCGGAGACAGTCGAGTTGGGGGGAGTGACTTAGATGGGTAGCATGGGAAGAACATTAATAGAGATCTGTGCAAATAACCTTGGAAGCTCAAGAGAGATTCTCAGGGAAGATGGAGGTTTGTTAGTTACCTGTGGCCTTCGTGTCTATTTCCTCCCTACCTAAGCAGATAAAGGAACAAGCCTTTCATACTCATAGTTTCTTTGGGTCAGGATGGTGAGCATCACTCAGACTGGTGCTTCAGCTGTCAGTCTCATTTAGTGGCTTAAATGGGGAGAGACAAAATCAAAGTTCACTTCATGAGGCAGTGAGAAGGCCCCTGCACAGTGCTGGCTCCCCTAGGATCAGTGCAAGTTTAAGGCCACTGGACTATTCAACAAGTTCTAGAAAAGCCAGGGATACCTATCAAGATATTTTGTTGCAAAAATAACAAAGTATAAGAGAACAAGACTATGTGAGGAAACCAGTATTTTTGCAGTATTATGTCACTTCTTCTATACTGTATTCCTTATGAGTGGATAAGCATGGTCCATACTCAATGGAAAGAGAACACACGAAGATGGGAAAACCAGGAGGGGATTATGTACAGATCATTGGGATTCAACAAGTGTTCTGAACCACTGAGCCATCTCTCCAATTTCTTGTTTTAAAGACATCAAAGGGATTTTTTTCTCTTTTCCTCTCTCTCTCTCTCTCTCTCTCTCTCTCTCTCTCTCTCTCTCTCTCAGATTTTGTGTGTGTGTTGTCTGCATGTATGCCTGTGCACTACCTGTGTGCTTGCTGCCTGCTGAGGTCAGATCCCTTGGAACTGGAGTTTCAGATGGTTATGAGCTTCCATGTGGATACTGGGAATGGAACCGGAGTCCTTTGCAAGAACAGTATGTGCTCTTAACTGCTGAGCCATCTCTCTAGGCTCTGTAAGGGATTTTTCTTGATTAGGGTTATTTGAAGTGCGAAGGCCCACCTTAAATGTGGGGTGTACCTTCTGATGTCAGCCAGATAAAAGGAGGTCCTAGGAGAAAACTTTGCATTTTTCCTGTTTGTCTTGTTGCCTTCCTGCCATGCTGGCAAGTTCATCTACCCATTGCATCTTGCTGCTGTTGTTGCTGCCATGGCCATCCTTTCTAGACACTAGGACCCAGCTTCTTCAGCCTTCCAACACAGACTGAAGACCAGTGGCTCTTTAGGAAGCCTCTTGGCTTTCAGCATTAGACTGGGACTGCTGATACATCCAATGTCTCAGCCTCACCGATAAGTTGTTGGACTGCCCAAACCATATCGTTTAAGCCAATCTAATAAATTACCTATTATTTTAAAAGTTTTAGGAAACATTTTTACTCTGTGTGTGTGTGTGTGTGTGTGTGTGTGTGTGTGTGTGTGCCCACACATGTATAGTACATGTGTGGAAGTCAGAGGACAATGTGTGAGTCCTGGAGCTCAATCTCAGGTTATCAAGCTTGGCAGCAAGCGCCTTTTCCCAATGAGCCATCTCATTGGTCCAAATCCCCATTTTAATATATGTATGTTATATAGGATAAATGTATTCTATTGGTTTTGTTCATCTAGAGAGCCCTGATTAATACACAAATTTAATGTCTATCAACAGGGAAATGGATTGAATCAGTTATACTCTACTATGAAATAGAATAATATAACGTAATGTTAAAAGGATGCACTTATCAGGCTGGTGAGATAGCTTTCTCGGGTAAAGGTGCTTGCAGCACATGCCTGAAGATTTGAGTTCGAACTCTGAAGTCCATGTAAAGGGGGGGAAAAATGAATCCACAAGGTTGTTCTCTGACTTCACACATGTGCGGTGGCATGTGCAACACACACACACACACACACACACACACACACATTTAAATTAAAGTCTGGGAGCTTGGTAATTGAGGCATGAAGTATATTTAGATTACAGAGGACGTGTTTGTCTACAAGCTCAATGATCAACAAAAATGAAGATAAAGCACCAACAGTGCAGGACTCTCGTGTACTAGACCTGATACAAGGTTGCAGTGGGATTTTTATCAGTCCTTCAAGGACTTGTGTCCAGGAGTTTCCAACGACGTCCTACTGTTAAATTCAACTGAGTTCAGTAATTGCTAACGGAGGGTTGGGGTTACGAGTTGTTGATAGAGCACACACAAAGCTCTGGTGGGTGAGTCCCCAGAACCTCATAAACTAGGATGGTGGCACACTCCTGGAAACCTAGCCCACACTCAAACACACATCAACACATAATGCACATACACAGAATAATAAGTAACAAAAAAACTGTAAAGAAAAATTGAGTTCTAGTTTCCAGGAGAAGAGGAACATCCAAGTCAGCTGGAGGCAAGGCTGGGGCAAGCAGGAGTCTAGAGGTAGTAACCTGGGCAATGAGTAGAGCTGGACAGGAAAAGATGCAGATGGTACATCAGGCCGAGGGAAGACACGTGGAATTGCCTCCATTCACATATTTGCAATAGGGACTGGAGAGATGACTCAGAGGTTAAGAGCACTTGTTCTTTCAGAGGACCCAGGTTTGACTCCCAGCACCACATGGTAGCTCACAACCATCCATACCTCCAGTTCCAGTTCCAGGGGGTCTTCTAACGTCCTTATAACATACAGACATGCAGGCAAAACAATCACACATACAATAAAATGAATAGGTTTTTTTTTAATTTAAATATTTGTGATGAATAGTTTTTTGTTTGTTTGGTGCTTTTATGATACTGTTGTGTCAAACCTAGAGCCTTAATCCTTAGAAGGCTGAGGCAGGACTACCATGAGATCAAGGCCAGCTTGTATTAAGCAAGCACCAGGCCAGTCTGAACTAAATGGCAAACTCCTCTTTCATTAATGACAAAAAATTTCCTGAGCCTTGTGTATGCTAGGCAAGTGCTCTACCCCTGAGCTAGTTAAAGCTCTTGAAGTTTGTAGACTCCTCACACAATTGTATTAATAGAATTTAACCCATATCATGGGTCCTATGTAAGACAAATTGCTAAACGGTCTTATTAATAAAAAACCCAGAGCCAGATATTGAGGTTAAAACCTGAGAGATCAGAAAAGCAGAAAGAAGCCAGCCACGTTCTCACCACTTGGAGATCCTCAGCCAAAGAGACCTACTTCCTGTATACCCACGCCTATATGTCTTTCTGTTCTGCATCTCACTTCCTCTCTCTGCCCGGCTACATCATTTCTTCTTCCTGCCCAGTTCTATCACTTCCTGTCTGTCTGTACAGACCTCCAGATCTGTACCACCATGCCTGGCTTTGTTCCCAGTGTGGCCTTGAACTCACAGAGATGGATCTCTGCCTTCCGAGTAATAGGATTAAAGGAGTGTACTAACATTTCCTGACCTCTGTGTTTACTATAGTGGCAGGCTTTTTCCTCTGATCCTCAGATAAACTCTATTAGGGTGAAGAATATACTGGGGACACAATACATCACCATAGTCCTAATTTTTAATGGCAAGGTACAGTCACTGTGGTTGGCTGTAATCTCTCCGTTTTCTTTCACTGTGGTTGGCTGTAATCTCTCCATTTTCTTAAGTCCTGATTCTGTTTTCTTGGCTTAGATCTTTAAAAACCTCCCATCTTTTAAAAAATACAAATGGGTGTTTCCCTGGCATGCTTGTTGGTGCACTACTTGTATGCCTGGTGTCCAGGCCCGAAGAGGGCATCAGTCTCCTATAACTGGAGTTCTAGTTGCAAGTCATCATGTGGGTGCTGGGAACTAAACCCAGGGCTCTGGAAGAGCAGCCAGCACTCTTACCTGCTGAACTATCTCTCTAGCCCCGTTACTCCATTCTTAATGTTTTCAATTAGTTTTACAATTATAGTTCCCTCTGTCTAGTGAGTTCTGACTGTTCACCATCATATATACAGATTCCATTCAAAGCTTAATTGTTTCTATTTTGAGATATGTGATGTAGCTCAGGCTGACCTTGCTCTCTTTGTGTAGCCATGGATGATCTTGAATTTCTGAACTTGGTGTATTTATTTATTTATAGATAGGATCTCTTATTTCCCAGGCTGGCCCCATACTCCTCATTATATAGCCAAGGATGACCCTGAACCCCTGATCTTCCTGCCTCCACTACCCTAGTGCTATGATTATAGGCATGTGCCATCATGCCCAGTTTTTATATGGTGCTAGGGTTCAAACCCAGGACCTTAAATGCTAGGCAAGCACTCTACCAACTGAGCTACATCTCTAGCTGTCCTGAACTTCTGACTCCACCTCCCTAATGCTGGAATTCCAGCAGCCCTAGCCAACCATAAGGTTTTTGTCATTAGTATTGTTTCTGCCAGACATGATCATAACCTCCCTGAAAGTAGGAACCAAAGTTCAAACTCTTCCCATCTCACAGCTCCCTAATTCACCCTCCTCTCCATTCAAAACCCTGCACACACATGTGTCATCCCATTTCCTTTTTGCATTTTAGCCGTGGTGCTAACAGGAAGGTAAGAGAACAGCTTGTGGGAGTTGCTTCTCTCCTTCCACCATTTGGGTCCTGGGGATCGAACTCGGGATTGTCAGCTTTGTGGCAAGCACCCTTACCTGCTGAGCCATCTCACCAGCCTCCACAGTCTCTCTTGAAGATGTTTCTGTTTTCATTTTTATTTATGTATAAGTGTCTGTATTAGTATGTGCCACGTATATGCAGATGCAGGTGGAGGCCAGTGAAGGGTGTTTGATCCCCTGAAGCTAGAGTTGCAAGTGGTTGTGAGCTGTCCCATGTAGGTGCTTGGGATAGAACTCTGGTTCTCCTTAAGAGCAGAATGAGCCCTTAACTGTCAAGCCGTTCCTCCAGGGCCTTATTCTTTCTTGACATAACAGGCCTTCTCTGCTTCCTATTATAACAGAACTCCAAAGAATCACCTATGCTTGCTGACTGCTTTCTTACCCTAGTGGGCCTCATCCCCTACACATCCTGAGATGTCTTTTAAGACCCTGTCTTTCTGGAACACTCAGCAATTTTTGATTTTGTGACCACTTCTGGGGGCTTCTAGGATTCTAGGATCACCTAGCTGTTCCTGCTCCTCCTCTTCCTCATATACTGGCTTGTTAATTCTGCTTTGTTTTGTAGTACTAGGGATTGACCGAGGCACATATGCTAGAGAAGTCAGCCGATGAGCTAGGCCAGCCCTCTTTTTTTAAACTGGAGACAGAGTCTTTCTATATGTCCCAGGTTGTCCTTGAACTCATGATTTCCAGCTACTCTCTTGGGTAGCTGAGGTTATAGGCATTCACCACCATACCAAGCTTCTCTGCTTCCCTGTGTCATTTGTCAGCTCCTTCTTCTTCATCAAACCTTTGATGGTAGGTGGGCTCTAAAGACTCAGATTGAAACTTTTTTCCGCATCAAGTCCCATGGTTTTAAGTACCACATCTGGATCAATGATGCTAAAATCTGTATAACCAGTCCCTAGCATCTCTGAACTCCCTTCTGTAACTGTCTACTCTGTATTGGATTTGGATGCTTGGTAGTGGTACATGCCGGTAATCCCAGCACTCAGAAGAGTAAAACACAAAGATAGCTGTGAGCTTGAGATTGCTGTGAGCTGGAAGCCAGGCTACATGAGATCTAGTTTCAAAAACAATGACAAAAACAAAACAAAACAAAAACACCAAACAGCAAATCAAGTCTTCTCACTATCTGGTTAAAAGTCTCCAATAAACTGAGCGTGTGAGCATGGCAGCATTGAGGAAGGAGGATTGCTGTGAATTTGAGGCCAGCCTGGGCTACATAGCAAGACACAGTCTCAAACAAAACAGAAACAAGACAAACTCCAGAACCTTCCCATCCCACCTACAGTAACCTTCCCCTTTTGCAAACAGAGCCGGTTTACCTCTGACCACCTGTCCTAGCCAGAGCAGCCTCCTTCCCATTCCTGCCTTAATGGTTTGGTATTAGTAAGTCCCTTGCCTGGAATGCTGTTCCCTTGAGTTTGCTTGGCTCCGTTTTTATCCTTCAGATCTCTGCCTAAATGTTCCTTCCTGAGAACTCACCTGACCACTGTCTAGAACAGCCATCGAATACCCGTCTGTGCAACATCACTTCAGTGCTCTGGGAAGAACTATTTCCTTAGAGTTTTTTAATTTCAGTTGTTTTTCTTTCTACATGGGAAAGTCAACTCAGTGACAACAGGGACTTTGTCTTGTTCCTCACCAATTCCTCAGTATTTAGGGCAGTGCCTGGCACAGAGCACAAGCTGCTTGTTTGCTCTCTCTAGCCAAGGCTAGAGATTGGTCTACAAGTTAACTCTGTAACCCAGAGTGGTCTCAGATTCTCAGCAATCCTCCTGCCTCTGCCTCCCAAGTGCTGGAATTACAATACAGGTAAGAGAAACCATACTCAGTTAAAAGCTTGATACTTGAATGAAGAAATGAAATAAATTCTTTCTATTTAACAACCCCCCCCAATCACATTAATCAGAATCACAAAGAGTTACTTTGTAAGCCAGTTGTGGAAAGCATCTGCATTGGAATTGAAATATTAAAAAAGGAAAAAAGTTGAGTTACTACATAAAGCATAAAGTTAAGTTGGGAACTGTCAACTGTTGATGTGCTTTAGGAAAGGATATTAATTCTGTGCGTCATGGAAGTGGTGATGGGGGGCCACTGGAGGCAACTGTGTAACACTTGGGAAGTCTGAGGCAGGAGCAGCCATAGTTCAAGGTCAGCCTGGGCTACAAAACAAGCTCCTGTCTCAAAGAAGGAGTGCAGGGACAAGGAGGAGGGGGAGGGGGCAGAGGAGGAGGAAGAGGAGGAGGAAGAGCTGGCAGACTGCTTCTGCAGTCTCATCAAGAACATGACGAAATGCAGACAACAGAGCGTCCTGGCAGTGGCCTTGCAGACAGCTTTCTTGTTCGGAGCCACCATGAAGGCACGTGGGTTGTGGGGGCATGGCGTCCTGCTTTCTCTGTCTGGGTAGGGAGACCATGTGAGGCTCAGGAACAGCTGGAAGAAACGGAACAGGAAGAATTGCACTATTGGGGGGGGGCGGGAGGGGGGGGCTCGTTTAAAGGCAGCCTGTTTATGTTTCAGGCTTGGCAAGCACCTTTATTGAGCCATCTCGCCAGCCTGTGTTGTTTGTTTATTTATTTATTTATTTATTTATTTATTTATTTATTTATTTATTTATTTATTTTTAACTTCATTTGGTTTTGTTTTTTTAGACAGCCTCCCTATCTTGCCCTGGCTGGCTTGGAACTCTAGGTAGACCAGACTGGGATTAAAGCTGTGCACCCCAAGGCCTGATCTATTTACTTTATTTTTATGTATATGGGTGTTTTGCCTTTATGTGTGTCCGTACACCACATGTGTGCCTGGCATCCAAGGAGACCAGATGAGGGCACTGGATTCTCCTAGAACTGGAGATACAGATAGTTGTTAGCCACTAAGGAGATGCTAGGAATTGAATCAGGGCCCACTGGAAGAGCAGCCAGTGCTCTTAACCTCTAAGCCATCTCTCCAGCTCTTTCTTATTTATTTGTTTATTTATTTATTTATATTTATTTTTATATTTATATCTATTATGAGATAAAGTCTTACTCTGTAGCTCTGGCCTGCAGCTCTCTATGTAGACCAGGGTGGCCTCAAACTCACAGAGATACACCTCTCTACCTCTGAAGGTTGAGATTAAAGGCATGTGCCACCATACCCATTTTGCTTCATTTTTTAAAGACACAGAATCTCATGTAATTTGGACTGGTCTCAAACTTACTATGTAGCTAAGGATGACCTTGGGACTCCTGATTTTCCTGCTTCTTCTTTCCAAATACTGGAATTATACTGGGATTACCAGCCTATACCATCAAACCTGACTCAGTTTATTTTTTTCCTAACTAAAACCATGGAGCTGGGTATGACAGTTCATATACTTGTAATTTCAGAACCATGAGAGGCAAAGACAGGAGAATGGCCGTGAGTTCCAGATCAGTCAGGAACTGGCTATGTAGGGGCTACATGTGAAGACCCTGTCTCAAAACAAAATGAAACAAAACAAAAAGTTGAATAAGGTATGGTGTAATCCTAACACTCAAGATGAGGCAAGATGATTGTGTTTGAAGCCGGACTGAGCTATATAGTAAAACTTTGCTTTAAAAAAAAAAAAAAGAAAAAGAAAGGAAGGAAGGAAGGAAGGAAGGAAGAAAGGAAATAAGGAAGAAAGAGAAAAGAAAAAAAAAGGGAAATAGCCTAGAGTGCTTGCTGTGCAAGCCTTATGACCAGAATTCATATCCCTGGGACCCATGTAAAAAGCCAGATTCAGTGTCTCACATCTGTAATCTCATCATTCTCATTGGATAGACCCAGGAAAGACAGACAGGATAATCAGCTGGAAGCTGAAGGGCCAGTATACAGCACAATGGCAGAAACAAGAGATCCTGCCTCAAAACAAGGTTGAAGTTGAAAACTGACTCCCGTTGACCTCCGCATGTGCACTGTGGTTACGAGACACACACACACACACACACACACACACACACACACACACACACACACACTGATTTTTTTAAAAGGGAAAACTACTGCTTAGGGAAATGCTTCAGCCAGGTTTAGCTCTGAAGGCACACAGAATCTGCAGCAGTTGTGCTCCAAAGGGACCAGCCTGTACCTCAGGCTGTCAGGAGAACCTGACACTGTCCACATGATACTGGTTTTACAAAGAGGAAAGATGCAAGAGTGAGGGGGTCATGGAAGCTTGTGCCAAACTTCTGGAGAGCCATGGAGGCAACATGGACCAGGGTTGTGGTTATAGTCCCTGCCTAGCGCTCCTGAGTGGGCTGTATATCAGGCTGTGCAGATGATGCCTAAGTTACAGTGAAGATCACAGGAGAGTGAAACTGTCAGAAACACAGATGTCCAGCAAAGAAGTTACTGACGCTGAGTGAAGCCGGCCTAGAGAGAAGCCATGTATATTATAGACTACAGAGTTGAGAGGAAGGAGCTCAGACCCTAGCTGTGGATGACAGCGTTTCATGCTTGCCCTCCTGGGGTTTTGTCTTGCTTTGGTCTGAACTTTCCTCTCTGTACCCCCATTCTTCCCTTTAGGAATGGGAATACTTGTTCTATGCCACTATATACTGGCAATATGTTTTTGATTTTACAACAGTTCACAATTAAGAGGTTACTTTGAGTCTGAGGGCAGACTTTCAACTTGGGCTTTTGAACAGTGTTGAAACTGTTAAGACACAGTGGACTCCTTAGGATATATAGATGCACTTTGTGTTCTGAGCTCACCAAGAGACTTTGAGAGCCAGAGGTAGAATGTTATGGTTTAAAAGGGGTATGTCTGGATGCCAAGTTGTGAAGGGATGGTCTTGTAATGGTTACTATTCACTGACAAATTGATTTGACTTACAATCAGGAGACATAGGTGTAGATGGGAGTCTGTGGGTGTGTTTCTGGAGAGGTTCAACTGAGGAGGAGAGATCCACCTTGAATATGAGTGGTACCCTCCTGGGTCCTAGAATGAACAAAAGTGGAAGACAAAAAAGGCTGATGAGTACTGCTCTCCATCCATCCCTGCTCCCTGATCTACCCAAATGTGCACAAGCATCCTCATGCTTCTGCCACCACAGATGCAGGCCACTCCCACTGCCATGCCTTCCCTACCTTGATGAACCATATCAAGTTATGAGGTAAAATAAATAATTCCTTTATCTATTTAAACCTTCCTTTCTCAAGTTGGTATTTAGTCACAGCAACAAGAAAAATAACCTGAATCTGCAGTTACACGTTTAGAGAATTAGCTGTCTTTAAACAAAGCAAAATGATAGAAGCAAAAAAGAAAAGAGGTAACAATATGTGCTGGGAGTGACTCATAAGAGAAACAGCTAACCCAGGCCACCTACTTTTCTCTCTTCTACTGCCCTACCCCCACACAGCATAAAGACACAGTAAGAGGCACTTGGAAAAATAGCTAACCCTTGCTGAAGGCTTCTTATGTGCTGGATACTACAAGTTTTCTAGATTAAGTCATTTTATCTTCATGAAAACCTTATAAAGAGCCATTGTAATAGCTGTTTTACAGATGTGAGGCACAAGGCAGTTAAGTAAGGTTCTCAGATTACCTAGTCAATTGGAGCAGGCAAGCTGATGCCATTGCTTGAACCCTGAATCACCTTATCACACTGTCCCAGTGAGTGACATTTCAATGGGCATGAGTATTTGTCACTAATTAGTGCTTTGAGACTTCAGAGGAAGATGAACCAGGAGAACTCTATGGAGGTCAGGACCTAAGTATGAAATCCAACAAGCCAGGGCCAAAGTTTGGCTCTTTTGTGTCCCCTAAGAGTCTGTGTTGAAAAAGCAAGTGGCGGGGATCTTCAGTAACTTTGAGAGGATAATGGGTCCCCAGACCTTTTGTCTTCCTTTATTGAATAGCATCCTGGAGCTGAGTATCTTTGTTTCATGATGTGCTACAAACATAACATATGCCTTGTCACAGTCCTAAAATCAGCAGGGCCAACCAGTAAATCTGCAAATCAAAATCAACCTGGTTTTTTCTCTCTTTCTCTGTTGCTCCCTCCCTCCCTCTCTCTCTCTCTCTCTCTCTCTCTCTCTCTCTCTCTCTCTCTCTCTCTCTCTCTGTCTCTGTCTCTGTCTCTCTCTCTCTCTCTCTCTCTCTCTCTCTCTCTCTCTCTCTCTCTCTCGTCCTATCCCTCCCTCCCCTCCCCTTTCTGAAGCAGGGCCTCTCTATGCAGCCCTGGCTGTGAGTTCGAGGCCAGCCTGGTCTACAAAGCAAGTTCCAGGACAGGCTCCAAAGCTACACAAAGAAACCTTGTCTTGAAAAACCAGTATAAGGGCTGGAGAGATGGCTCAAGAGGTTAAGAGCACCGAGTACTGAAACAACAGTATAAAAAAAAAAAAAAAAAAAACACACACACACACACACACACACACACACACACACACACGGATAAACCAGGCATCTGTAGCTTCCACTTATAATCCTAGCACCAAGGAGATAAACTCAGGAAAATCAGGAATTCAAGGTCATCCTCAGTTACATAGTGACTGCAAAGTTAGTCTGGGTTCCTGGAGAGACCCTGTCTCAAAAACAAACAAGGGTGGGAAGATGAATCAGTGGGTAAGTGTGTGCTGTGCAAGCATGTTCTGAACTCAGATCCCCAGTCCCCAAATAAAAGCCAGGTAATACATGTCTATAATCCCAGTGCTGGGGAAGAGGACAAGGAAGAATCCCTGGGACTCACTGGCCAGGCAGTCTAGCCAATAGGTGAGCACTAAGTTCAGTGAAACCCTGTCTCAAAACTAAATAAAAACACAAGTAAAGTGGACACATGGGCAAAGATGCACAGGCATGTACACAGATGAACACACACACACACACACACACACACACACCAGACAACAAGTAAATAACTATAATACATGCAGCCATTTTTTAAAATACAGAGTTCAGGGTCATCCTCAGCTACATAGGAAGTGGGTAACTGCAGCCTGGGATACATTGTCTGGGTTGGGGAGCCCTAAAACAAAATCGAAGGCCCACCATGCATTCTGCCAGTAATGACAAGAACACAGTAACTGCTGAGTGCAGATAATGCCGTGCTTCTAATCTGAGGACAAATAATTCTCTTTCCCCTTCATCAAAAGGCCATGAACAAAGCTATCTCAAGGTGCTTTAAGTTCACTGAGGAGCACATTCTGAGCTAGCTGATCACTTGGCATGACAGCAACAGTCTGGCTGGTGACAAAGCCATCTTTCTTTCCTGTGGACCCATAGTGAATCTGTGGTTTTCAGCCAAGGTGTGGGCAGGTGATTCTGGCCAGTGGAACTGGATATATTTCACCTTTAGGATAGAAACTAGAAACCCCAGAGTGATGTAATGTACGAGAGACAGCAACCTGAGTCTAACTTTATTAGGCTTATGTGAAAAAAACAGACCTCTGTTGTGTCCAGTCACTGAGATTACGAAGCTTCCTTAGAGTAGCTGGTACACAGCAGGACACCAATAAGAGTCAAGAAAATATTGGGGGCTGGAGGTGAGTGCTTGTGTAGCCTACAGGAGGCTCTGGGTTCAATCCCCAACACCACAAGCAAACACAAATGAATACAAGAAGACACTTTACCATTCTGGCCTCACCCTTCCTGTGATAGATGTTAATTGTACATGCCTCATGCCTCGGCTCCAAGAAATAAGTAAGTAAGTAAGTAAGTAAGTAAGTAAGTAAGTAAGTAAGTAAATAAATAAATAAATAAATAAATAAATAAATAAATAAATAAATAAAATGATCAGGAAGTACTTCAGTCAGTGTCTGGCACAAAGTGAACATGTTCAGCCCATGTTAGCTCTCACTGGGATCACAGATGGGTTCTATATAACTTGTTTCTTCTGACTGGTCCAGCTCTAGCTTCAAATGATTTCACAGTTATGCTGCTATCTGCAGTGTTGTGACCCACACCCCTATCATTATAGGGCTTCAGTGTATTCCTGGACCCCTCGGATCACCTCACACATGCTGTGAAACTCTTTTCTGTTCTCTATTATTAATAGCAGTGGTAGTAATTACTTGCTTTTAGTTTTGAGACAAGGTCTTGCTATATAACTCTGTCTGACAGACAACTACCTATGAAGACTAGACTGGCCTTGAACTCATGGCATTCCCCTAGTCTCTGCTTCCTGACTACTGGGATGACATGCATACGCTACACACCTAACTGATGTCATATTGCCATTCAGGTTTTTTCACACCTATAGAGAGCCACCATACCCAGCTGTACTTGTCAACTTACACCCATGTCCAAATGGCAGTAGAATGGCTTTTCTTTCCAGCTACCAGACTGTCAGGCTTGTCATTGGTCTGAAGTGATGTCAGTCTCACCTTCAGCTCCGTGGACTGTCAAACCAAGGGTTATTTGGCAGCTAGGGTCAACTGCACTCTTTTCTTACAGGGAAGTTCAGATTCTCTACTGAACTTTATTCACTATCCCTTGAGGGTCGTTTGAAGGGTAGTTAACCCAGGGATCTTGCTGGATATTCAGAACACTATTCTTCATATAGCTACTAGAATAAGCCACGTGGCTAGCTTGCCTCTGTAGGATTGCTTGTGCTGTTACACAGTGGCTTTAGGCATGAAATTGGCTGTAAGAGTTGGCCCTCAGAATCCTGGAGCATTCATCCCTGGAGCTGAAAGTGCTCTATTAGTGTAGTGTTTATTACAGGGATGTTCTTGAGTCTTTGGCCATTGTGTCAGAGTGACTCATAATTAGGGACCATTTCTCTCAGATCTTATTACCAGGAAGCTCTATTTCCCTTAAGAATGACTTCATTGTTGTCATGGGTTCACTGAATTTCATTATTGTTGGGATTTTCCACTTTTATCCTCCCTGGAAGATCAGATGGGATATACAGCCTAGGTCTAGCTATCGCTAAGGACTGTGTAAGGTACATGTCTGCCTCACCACAACAGCTAGCACCTTACCCCACTTCTGTTTGTCTGCTTGCTTCCACCCCAGTTACTTAAACCAATTGATCGAGTTCATGTAAACTGTTGGGATCTTCTAAGCAAAAGACACTGAGCTAGTTGTTTCAAATACTATCACTGAGTGTCTCATAAAAATCAGTTTGACGTTGGAATTCGTGTTTGTATAGCTGCCAACATTGCTTCGCCCGAGTGGAGGCCCCATTCCTGCCTCTTTCTAAGCTATTTCCCACTCCTTCCGCTCCTCATTGCCAAATCTTCCAAGAACCTCAGCACTTGCTGCTCTGCCTGGAATGCTGGAATGTTCTTGCTTTGGCAGGCCTCGTAGCTCTCCCCCGGCTCCTCCAGCTCCCCACCTTTTTTTTTTTTTTTTTTTTTGAGACAGGGTCTCACTATGAAGCACGGGCGAGCCTGTGGCCTTGCTATTTGACCAGACTGGCCTTAAGCTCACAGAGGTCTACCACCCTCTGAAAGACTCATCACTGGGCATTTCTGTATGTACCCATGCTGCACATAGACACTTTCTTTTTCTTTATGAATTCAGAAGCCTTTTCTCCTCTACTCCAAGGGCAAGAAACAGCGCAGAAAAGTTAGCAAGATAGAGCTAACTTTTATTAGCTGGGTGGTAATCTTGAATTAGGCAAGCTAGGAACCAGTGATTTTTAGTCATAGGAAGTATATTTTCCTCTTCCTCTTTTTTTTTTTTTGGTGTGTGTGTGTGTGTGTGTGTGTGTGTGTGTGTGTGTGTGTGTGATAATGTCTTGTGTAATAGGCTGGCCTCACATTTTCTATATAAGACTAGTCTTGAATTCATGATCCTCCTGCCTCCACCGACCACATACTGGGATTACAGGCTCATATCCCCATACCTGGCTTCACAGCATTCTTTTGTACGTATCTGTGTGTGCATTTTTTTTTTTTGTGTGTGAGTGTACGTGTGTACCTAGGTGTGTCCCCCATGTGTCATCCACCTTGTTTCTCTTTATTGGCCTGGAGATCTCATATTTGGCTAGGTTGGCTGGCAAGCCCCCGAGATCTGCCCCTTCTGCTTCCTCAGCACTGGGATCACAAGCACAAACCACCACACTGGGCTGTTTTGTTTTGTTTTTGTTTTTGTTTTGAGACAGAGTTTCTCTGCATAGCCCTGGCTGTCCAGGAACTCACTCTGTAGGCCAGGCTAGCATTGAACTCACAGAGATCTGTTTGCCTCTGCCTCCTGAGTGCTGGAATTAAAGGCATGGGCCATCATCACCCAGCTCAGTTTAAAATTTTTTAAAGAGTAGAATGAATTCGCTTGAGAATACAAGTTTTTGCTTGCTAGGTCTACTGGTAAGAACTTGGGATGAAGCATGAATAAAAAAGTTAGTTCTCTTGTTATGGACAATCGAGTGGAAGCTGAACATCTAAAAATATCTTTGGCTGGACTTGAAAAACCCTCCAGTCCCCAGTAGATTCAATAGTGGAAAAAGGAAATGCTTGAGTATTTGTTGAGAGCTTACAGTAAGTCAGGCACCATGCTAAACAACATAGACATCCCCCACAGTCCCTCAAACATGCCCAAATCCTGGAAGGGAGGCACACTAGACTGTGTGCAGATTCTCCAGTCTCCACTCATGCCTGGTCTAATTCAAGTCATTGAATGGCAATGAGAAACTGACAGCATATCGGTGCCCACAATGCAGACATTAAAATAAAAAACAGTCAAGAGACAACACAGCCGAACTGTCAGAGGCCACTCACTTTTGCAGCAGTCACCAGGGCTAAATTTATGCTCAAAGTTTCCTGGCCTGCAGTCCCGGACTTCGGGTTTCAAAGCCACACCTCTGCCTCCAAATACATGAGGCAACTGATTGTTACATAGCCAGTCATCATAGAGATTCCAGAATGTCATGGTCACAACCATGTCACACTATGGCATCTCTGGTAAGAATCTCAAAGCTACCACAGGCTTTGTTTCCTTACCACTGTATTATGGGTTAGTTTATAAAGTGATTTTTTAAATATTGTTTTCTAACCAGCAGGGGGAGCCAGGTCAGTGTTGATTAAAAAGAAAATGAACAAAAACCAACATTAAGAAACAAAATAGCAAAAATGCTGGGGGTGGGGGTGCTGGGCTTCTCTGTTGTAGTATTCTTTGCTGGTGATCAAAGAGGTAAAAAGAGGAACTGGGAGTCACATAAGTGGCCAGGTCCTGTTTCTCATGTCATGACATCTTATCATCCTCATTATTTATTCCAAGGGTTTCTGTATTAGTTACTCCCCGGCTCCCCCCAGATTTTATTGTAGAGCCAGGCATGGTGGTACACTCTCTTTAATCCTAGCACTAGGGAGGCAGAGGCAGGGCAGATCTCCATGGCCCAAGGATCGCTGAATTAATACATGAGTGGTAAGGAAACACAAACAAAAAACTTGACTATTTCAAAGAAAAATTTCTCTGTTTTGAGACTGATTTCATGCTGTATATAGCACAAGTTGTTCTTGAACTCACTATGTGGCCCAGGCTATCCTAAAACCTGCCACAGTACCTCTGCCTCAGTCCCTGAAGTGTTTCAGGGATTACAGGTGTGAGGTACCACGCTGGGCTCTGTTTGGTCTTATTGGGATAGGGTCTTAATATGTAGGTCTACATGACTTAGTACTTGTTATGTAGCCCAGGCTAGCCTGGAACTTGGCAGCAACCCTCCTGCTTCAGCCTCCTCCGCACTGGCATTATAGATGTGAGGGGCCACACCCAGCTTTGTGGGTTTCTTTTAAATAATTTATTAATTTTTATATTATATGCATTGGTATTTTTGCCTTCATGTATATCTGTGTGAGGGTGTCAGATCCTCTGGAACTGGAGTCACAGATAGTTGTAAGCTGCCATGTGGGTGCTGGGAATTGAACCCAGGTCCTCTGGAAGAGCAGTCGATGCTCTTAACTGCTCAGGCATCTCTCCAGCCCCTTATTACTATTGTTTTAGTGGTTCAGAATTTTAAAGGTCAAAAAGAGTGAACAGTTTTCTACTTCTATGACTCAATGTATTGTTCTATCCCTCAAAATAAGTTATTAATGTCTTATGTACATTTTATATGCAGCAACATCACACATCTGTTATCTCCCTATTATCACATGAAATGCAGTATGCTACACACAGTGTTCTGCGTTTGCTTTGAAAACTTAAGGACATAACTTGAATGGAGGGAGGCACCATATCTGTGTCTGGGAATGCCATGTGTGGTTTAACCTGTAGTTTACTATAAAGGTGGCTTCTGATTGCTCTCGATTTGGACAATGGATAGCAATAACTAAAGACTATGGCAGGTCTGTTATTTCTCATATGTGAGAGCCTATCTGTAAGACAATTTGCTAGGATGTATTTGCTGAACAAAGACACAGTTCTGAAGATAATTTTAGTAAAGATTTTTTAACTTGCATTCTGCAGAGCCAATGCTGAATATACACCCTGGCACAGTATGAAGGAATGCCAATCTGGGCATGACTGTGGACGCCTGTAATCTTAGCATGTGGGAGGCCAAGGCAGGAGGATCAGGGGTTCAAGGTTACCATTGGCTACACAGTAAGTTTGAGACTAGCCTGGAATATGTGAGACATTGTCTCAAAAGTAAAACAAAACAAAGCAAAACAAAACAAAAAACAAACAAACAAAAAAAACCAAACCAAAACAAAAAAAAAAACAAGAGATGGCTGGCTCAGGACACAAAGGCACTTGCTTCTAAGCCTGATGACCTGAGTTCAGTCTTGGGACCACGTAGTCAAATGAGAGAACTTACTCCCACAAGTAGTCCTTTGTCTTCTTTACATGTGCTGTGCTACGTGTGTACCCACACTCAAACACACCAGTGTCTGTACACACACAAAATACATCGATATAACTTTTACGTATTTATTTTCAAATTAATGTAATAAAAAGTAATTACCATTTCATTTTCTCTAGCCACTCAGTGACAGTGTTTGGCCATTATCCTACTGGGCTGTTGCTATATTTAGGTAAAGAAGGATCTCAACTCCTGCTCCAAACTTGTGTGATTTGTCAGGCGTGACTCTAGGCCATCACACAGGCTTTATCTGGCGTGTGTCACAGTGGAATGTGTCCTTCCCCTTGCCTGACTTACACGCCCAGCACACTGTGGTTGCTGGAGGGAGCTTCTGACAGAGATTCAGGTCTCACTCACCCAGGCTTCCTGGCTGGCTGTGGTCTTCAGCATGTCTGCATTCCTAGACCATGAGCCTTCATTCTGAGGGTCCTTGGGGATTTCTTCAAAAGTGTCTGTGGAGACCTCCTTGTTGGAGGGACGGGGAAAGAGGGGTTCCTAGAGATCCTTTGTTGAGCCCTGGCTTAGTAGTCAGTACTTTTCCATTGGACTTAGTACTTTTCCACTCCTGGCTCCTTACCCAAAGCTTCCCTATGAGGGTCCTCAAAAACTGTGAGAGCCTTTTGCCCAGGGGTGCCTTGGCAGCAAGACAATATTCTCCAAGCTCTTGCATGGCTGTGCTGATCTCGTGACCCTTGATGGTCCACTGGACATTCTTGTGGGGAAGGATTCAGGGGGAAGTCAGAGCTTCCCCTGGCTTCAGCCTCTTACATTATTACAAAGGCTTGGCTGGTACTTTCTTTTCTGGCTTGCTGCAATTGGTAGCTTAGTGTCCTTCAGCCCTTTGTGTATACATGTGCACCTGTACGTATTTAGATACATATTCATAAGTATTTATATGGTGTGTGTGTGTGTGTGTGTGTGTGTGTGTGTGTGTGTGTGTGTGTAAGATCCAGACACAGTTGGGAAGAGGATTCAAAATCAAAGATTTCAAATGACTAATATCCTAGACCATGTACAGTGGCACACGCCTATAATCCCAGCACTTAGGAGGTGAAGGCAGGAGGATGGAGGATTCAAGGACGTCTTCTCATTCATAGTGAATTTGAGGCCAGCCTGGGCTATGTACAGCCCAAACCAAATGGTGACAACAAAAGAGATGACCCAACTCAGATGAAAGACTTCGCAGAACTTAGGTTCACCTTGTTAAACTCAGTTTGCCTGGGCCTGTCTCAGTTTTATTGTGACATTTGCAGTTCTAAAGCGGTTTTGTGTCCTGAGCACCCTCACTCCTGGGACCAGTTTATACCTGGAATGAATGAATCAGTCTTTGCTCTCCACAACCCAGGGAAATACAAAAAAAGATTCAAAAATATTACAGCAGAAAATGCGTTTAAAAATTAAGCAAAGAAGGACTGGAGAGGTGGCTGAGCAGTTGAGAGAACTTACTTTGACCGGCAGTGGTGGAGCACACCTTTAATCCCAGCACTCAGGAGGCAGAGGCAGGCGGATCTCTGTGAGTTCGAGGCCAGCCTGGGCTACAGAGTGAGTTCCAGGACAGCTAAGGCTACACAGAGAAACCCTGTGTCAACAAAACAAAACAAAACAAAAAAAAAGAACATACTTCTCTATCAGAGTTCAGATCTTAGCACCCATATTGGGCAGCTTATAAATGCCTGTAACTCCAGCTCCAAGAGATCCAAGACACCCTTCTGGCTTCTATGGACACCTGCACACACAGAGACATAAATGAAATTAAATATATCTTTAAGAAAAGTAAATAGAGAGGCTGGGCACTGGTGGTGCATGCCTCTAATTCCAGCACTTGGGAGGCAGAGGCAGGTGGATCTCTGAGTTCCAGGACAGCCAGGGCTACACAGAGAGTCCCTGTTTTAAAAGACTGAAAAAAAAAAAAAAGTAAAGAAAGCACTTCAGGAGGAAGTGAGTGTGTAGGGATAGCAAGGACATGTGATCACAGTAGAAGGTGTCAAGGAGAAAATAATTAAAATGGATACAGTCTGAAAGCTAGAACACATTGACACATGCATTCTTTAATAACAGATTTCCTAGCTCTGGTGGTGCATGCCCTCAGCCCTGAGGCATGAGGATCAGAAGTTCAAGGCCAGCTTAGACAACAGGAGACCCCGTCTTCTCCAAACTAAGAATAAAAGCATATAGTTTGGCACGTTATGAAGAACACACCACAGTTCTCCAGGCTGGCGAGCGCTTCAGTGGAGACAACACACACACAGCTGGCATGGGGCGCTGCACCTCAAGGGTGGTAAGACCCAGATTTTCTGATTCAGTCCCCCTTTATTCTTAAGCTCTGTTCTTTAGTTCAAAGGTAATTCCAGGTCCCTTCTCAGTTAGCATTTGGAGAGCATATGTATACATTTATTAATCTGGCATTAATTCTGCAAGACTTTTTCTTTTTAAATCTCTCTCTTTGACATGTGTGCATGTGCGTGTGTGTGCATGTGCAGGCTCACGTGTGTGAGTTCAGGTATACATATATCAAAGAGTACATGTGAAGACCAGAGGACAACCTTAGGTTTTTGTTTCTCACAGAGTCTCTTGTTCACCACTGTGTACGCCAGGATAACAGGCCTGAGAGCTCCTGGGAATTCTCTCTCCATCTCACCACAGGAACACCAGGACTAAATAGGTGCATGGAGGATCAGAACTCGGGTCCTGATTTACTTGAACTGTAAACACTTTACCAACCGAGCCATCTCTCCAGCTCTTATAAGCCAATTTCTAAGAATCAGTATCAGTTCCAGCTCACTTTGTTGTTGTTGCTTGTTTTGTTTTGTTTTTTTTTGAGACAGGGTTTCTCTGTGTAGTTTTGGTGCCTGTCCTGGATCTCACTCTGTAGACCAGGGTGGCCTCAAACTCACAGAGATCCACCTGGTTCTGCCTCCCGAGTGCTGGAATTAAAGGCGTGAGCCACCACCACCCAGCTCACTTTTTATAATATTCTGAATCTGATAAGATGCTGTAAATGGGCTGGAGAGATGCCTCAGATCTCTCTTGTTCTTACAGAGAATGGAGTTTGATCTCCAGCGCTCATGTTGGGTGGCTCACAACTTCCTGTAACTACAGCTCCAGCAGATCTTACGCCCTCTTCTGGACTCTTCAGTTACCTGCACCCATGTACACATATCTCCCTTTCCCCTTCACATAATTAAAAATGAAAAAAATGAATCTTAAAAACAAAGTTGTTATAAAAGGTGTTCATCACGTAGTCTTTTTGTGTGGTTCTAGGATATGCCCCTAGAGTCCCATGTATGCTTGGCAGGTATTCTACCATTGAACTATATCCTCAGCACACCCTCCCCCCTACAACACAGCATTTTTATGTTGTTTTAAAACATTTTAATTTTGAAATAGGATCTGGATACATTGACCTAGAACTTCGGGTTTTAACCTGTCCTCCCGAATAGCTAGGATTGCAGGCCTGCTACACCAGGCCCAGCTATGAGTCTTAAAAGGAAAAGTACACAGCCTCCTCTTGGACTACGCTGTCATCTCTGTATACTTTAAAATATGCAATCTCACTGCTGAGTTTAGCCAAGAAAAATTAAATTGCACACAAGAGTATCGTGTAGAAGAACATGTATTATAATGGTAGGCATGTCTTAGCTACTTTTCTGTTGTTGTAACAAAACAGCCTGACTATGGCAGTTTATAAAAAGAGTCTAATCGGGATTATGGTTTCAGGGGTTACATCAGCCCGTGATGGGAGCACGGCAAGGCAGCAGGAACAGCTGAGAGCTCACAGCTCAAAGGGGGAGGCAGAGAACACACTGGGAATGGCAGGAGTCCTTTGAAGCCTCCAAGTCCACCCCCAGGGACACACCTCCTCCAACAAAGCAACACCTCCTAATCCTTCCCAAACAGTTTCACCCACTAGGAACCAAGTATCTAAACATGTGAGTTGGGGGGGGGCATGCATTCTCAATCAAACCACCATAACCAGTTTGAATTCCAGCTATTTTGTTAATTTAAAAGATATTTGAATTGTAATTAAATACACATTAACAAGTCAAGTATGCAGGCCTGTAATCCCAGCATTCAGGAATTTAAGGCAGGAGAACTGAGAGTTTGAGGCTAGCCCAGAATACATGGAGTCACAGATGATTGTGAGCTGCCAAGTGGGTCCTGAGAAAAGAACTCAGCTTCTGGAAGAGCAGCCAGTGCTCATTAGCATGGAGCCTCTCTCCAGCCCCTTAATGTGGTTTTTAGTTGCATTTCTCTGATAGCTACTGATATTGAACAGACCTTGAACATGTAACATTTCTGATTCTCCTGCCCATACCCCCACACGCTGGTGTTAATGTGTGGGACTCCACCAGCCTGGCTGCTAGAGAGTGCTTCATTGGGGACTTGCAGAAACTTTTGAACACTGTATGACAGTAAGCTTTGGGAAAGTCCTACTTGAGTTTGTCCGCCGGTGAGGTGTGACCTTCATTTGTCCCTCCACAGCACAGCTGCTTTCCATAAAGGTGCCAAAGGGCAGGGTTCTGAGTTGCATAGGAGAATAAAAACAAAGAGACACCATTAGGCAAGCACACAGCCTGCGCATTACAAATACGGAAAAACACAAAACTGTGGAGAGAATGAAGGAAGACACTTTTAACCCCCCCCCCCACATTCCCACAGCCAAAGGCAGTGCCAACATTTCCATCTCCTTCCTTCTCGTCTTTGTCTCTGTGTCTGTGGATGCTTGTATGACCGTGCGTAGCCAGTTTTCTATCTCCCATTAACAACATTGTTCTGTGTGTTTCTAGGGGCTTATAAGTTATTCAAAACGGCCTTTAAATGACTGGGTAATAGCCCATCTAGCAGAATGCCGTAATTGGTAGTTCCTTCCATGTGGCAGTTTAAGCTTCTTAACAACTTTTCCATCACGGATGTTTCTGTGGGTGCATGCCTATCATTCTAGCACTTGGGAGGGAGAGGCAGGGGAATCAAGAGTGTCAGGTCATCGTCAGCTACATAGAGAATTTAAGACCAGCCTTGCTATATATGAGACCCTACCTGAAAAAAAGCAATAATTTTTTTTGTTTGTTTTGTTTTTCTTTCTTTTTTTCTTTCTTTCTTTTTTTTTTTTTTTTTTTTTTGATTTTTTGAGACAGGGTTTCTCTGTGTAGCTTTGTGCCTTTCCTGGAACTCACTTGGTAGCCCAGGCTGGCCTCAAACTCACAGAGATCTGCCTAGCTCAGCCTCCCGAGTGCTGGGATTAAAGGTGTGCGCCACCACCGCCCGGCCCCCAGCTAGTTTTTAAATTAGTAAATCTGTCTGTGTGTGTGTGTGTGTGTGTGTGTGTGTGTGTGTGTGTGTGTGTGTGTTGTGCACACACATGAGTACAGGTGCCTGCAGAAGCCAGAGGAGTAGGATTTTCCAGAGCTGGAGTCACAGGTAGTTGTGAGCCTGCTAATATGAATCCTGGGACTCGAACTCTGGTTCTCTGGGGAGCAGTCTATGCTTTAACTGCTGAGCTATCTCTAGCCCCTACACACACACACAAATGTTTCTATCAGTTTTTCATAAAACTTTTTACATATTTGCAATTCTTTCTTTCAGATAGAATTTTGTGAAATCAAAGTTTATGAACTTTTTTCAAAGCTTAGTTTGTCTTCAGAGTTAGAGATGGAAAATTTCATAACTAACAAAGAGGATGCAATGTGGGGCTGCATTTGGAGGCAGGTCTCCACCTCCAGCAAGAAAGGAGGATCAGGTTGCTAGTCAGTTAGATTTAACCATATTGAAATTCTGATGGAGAGATAAAGTCTCTTAGACGAACTTAAGCTGAAAAGACATAAAGATGCCTAGGTTCAGATGTACTACAGGCAGGATCGTATCTGTGCTTATCTGTATGCAGTGCTGTTGTCTGGTACATCTCAAGGAGAACAGCCTGTGCTCTGGGTCTCAGCCTCTGTCTCTGTCTCAACAATGGGCCATCACATTACACATCATTACAACAGTACATTGGAGTCCCGCCCGTTTTTTGAGACAGGGTCTCATTGTGTATCCCTGGCTGGCTTGAACCTTACTGTGTGGACCACGTTGGCCTTGAACTCACAGAGATTTGCCTACCTTTGCCGAGTGCTAGTTTTAAACATGTGTGCCACCACATTATTCTTCTTCTTCCTCTCCTTCTCCTTCTCCTTCTCCTTCTCCTTCTCCTTCTCCTTCTCCTTCTCCTTCTCCTTCTCCTTCTTCTTCTTCTTCTTCTTCTTCTTCTTCTTCTTCTTCTTCTTTGAGACAGTTGTATAGCACAAGGTGGCCTCAAACTCTGTATGTGTCTGAGGATGACCTTGAACTCCTGATCCTCCTGCTTCTACCTCCAAAGTGCTGGAGGTGTAGCTGTGTGCCATCACACCCTGCTTGTTTTTTGTTTGTTTGTTTTCTCTAGAGGTATTGCTGTGTGCCCCCATGCCTGCTTCATGTGGGACTTCTGTTAGCTGTAGAACCTCAGGGATATTTAAGTGTTCCTAATCAGAACTTTGATTCCATAATTTCCATATGTTTAGTTTTTTTAAAAATTCACTGTATTGTTAGGGTCCAAGAATCCTAAATAACCCAATCAGGCACCAGAGTCCATGCAAAGCAAAATTTTATTGGATTGGACAGCAAGAAGAAAAAAATAAAATAAAATAAGAGAGACCACAGCACAGACTGGGGAGCTGACTATGTCCCGGATGTTCATTGCAGCAAGTATTTAAACACAAAACCCACAAACACCTGTGCCAAGTCAGTTACATTTTTCCACCAGTCAGGATCCAAAGATTAGAGGCATTCCCTATGTGTCCCATCATTGGCAACTAACACAGAATGCAAGCTTTTCAGTCCAACCAATCAGATTCATTTGTTCTTTGTATTGTTAAGAACAGCCATAATGTTTTTAGAGAACTTAAGATGCATAACAGACTATTTCTATTGTTTAAGGAGGAGGTTGGTTAGCTATTGGAAAGTCCCCAGTTCCCCAAAGGGCCTGGGAACTTGAACTTCGTTTCATTCTATAGGTAAAATGGAGTCTGAAGTCAAAATGGTAGTACTTAGGACAAGGTGCTTTTTTTGCCTATTCCCAACAGTATTTATGTATCATGTTAGGTTCTCAACAAATGATTTCCCACTGAGTTCTTACAACAATTCTATATAGTAGTTTTTAGCACCCCTCATGCACAGTTAAGGTAGCTGAAGTACAAGAGGTCAAGCTGCTTATGTGGAAATACAGTGAGAGGCACAGACTGGATGTGAGAAAGTAGTCTGTCCTGTCATCCATACATGTGGGAGGATAGAGAGAATCTGCATCATCAACAAGGGCTAATGCTTCTCTCAAGGGTGATACAGCCATGCAGTGTTCTAAGGACACTCCTTCCAATGACTACTGACTTTTTTCCTTTCTTAGACAACTTTTCAAATCATAGACATTAGAAAATTTGTTTGAGGGCTGGAGAGATGGCTCAGCGTTTAGGAGCACTGGCTGCTCTTCCAGAGGTCCTGAGTTCAGTTCCCAGAAACCACATGGTGGCTCACAACCATCTGTAATAAGATCTGGTGCCCTCTTCTGGCCTGCAGGCAAACACGCAGCCAGAACACTGTATACACAATAAATAAATAAATATTAAGAAAATTTGTTTGAAATTGTATCAAAGGAAACATTTGTCTATGGTGGCTCCAACCTCCATTCCTAGTCCTTGGGCTAGAGGCAAGAAGGTCAGGTTCAAGATCATCTTCCATTAGATTCTAAGTCTGAGGCCAGCCTGGGCTATATGAGACCCTGTTTCAAAAAACAGATAATCAGGGGGCTGGAGAGATGGCTCAGTGATTAAGAGCACTGACTGTTCTTCCAGAGGTCCTGAGTTCAATTCCCAGCAACCACATGGTGGCTCACAACCATCTGTAATGAGATCTGATGCCCTCTTCTGGCCTGCATGCATACATGCAGACAGAACACTGTATACATAATAAATAAATCTTAAAAAAAAAAAAAAACAAACCAGATAATCAATCCAACCCACCAAACAAACAAAGGAAAAAGTCTGCTTTCCCCAGGAAGTCCTAAGCCAACTTGCAATAAAAAAGCTGCCTGGATTTCAGTTTCAGAGTTTCCAGATATGTTCTGGACATAACAGCCCATGTCCACCTCACCATTGCAATCCAAGGAGCCTGTTCTCTCTGTCTGCTACTCATCCCAACCTCCTTTCGTGTGTCTGTTGGTAGGCCTCTTTCGTTTTGAATCTGTCAAAATTATGCTTCCCCCCCTCATGACACCTGAATTCAATCCCTTCCCCAAATGCTTTGTCCTAGGGCTCCTGATGTGCCAAGTTCACCTCTTTGTGAGGTGCTAGTTAACTTGACTTTGTTACCCATCAGCTTGTCCCCAGTGGACTGAGGTGGGTTGGGTAGGAGAGATTTGAACCCAGGTTTGCCACAACAGAACCTAGGGTTTAAACGCCAGAGTGAGCCAGCAATGACTTCATATGCTGCACATAGTGTCGATGCTCTCCAGCCGAAGGCCTCCATACTGTGGAGGAGACATACACAACAGGGTGGCTCAGAAACAACCCCTTTGCTGTCGTTTTTGACACAAGGTATCTTGTAGCCCAGGCTGGCTTGAACTCACTCTGGAACTGAGGATGACCTTGAATTCCTGACCTTCCTGCTTTTACCTCCCAGGCGCTGGGATTATAGGCCTGCACCATAGCTCCTGGTTTAAGAACACTTTATTATGGGACTCAGTCAGGACTTGAGCTGTGCTGGGGGATGTGGGGGAGGGGTTAGAGAAAAAGGAGTTTACCCAAGAACTCCAGACTTTAGAAAGCAGGCTTGGGTGTGTGATGCAGGTACGTAATCCAGGTGCTTACTTGTGAGGCAAAAGGATTTTGACAAGTTCCTGGTCAGCCTGGGGGGGCAGGGAACAACAACAACAACAAAAAACAACAAAAACAAACAAAACAACAAAACCTAAACCAAAAGAAAACAAAACAAAATAAAAAAAAGTTTTGTGTCTTTTGCATAGCATTTCTTCGTCATCTTTTGTGGCTTGTCTAGGAAGCTGTGAATGTAATGCAATCTACAGCGAAATCAGTTTTTGATCAACTCCTAATTTTTAGGTCAATAAAGTTTGCTGGCTGCTCTGGTTTAAATATGGAATGTCCCCCAAAAGGTCACATGCTAAAGATCTGGTCCTTAGCCATGGCACTACTGGACAGTGATGGAGTCTTTAGGTAATAGGTTTTCTGCCTTAAATAATAAATTTCTCTGCTGCCTCGGTAAGCCAGATCAAGTCTAATTGAAAAAGTAGAGCCACTGGTTCATTGAGAGCAAAGCAACTCCCTGGTGGGTTCACCGGTCTCAGAGATGGAGAAGTCACACACCTGAAAGGAAAGGAAAGTTTTATAGATTGTGGGTAAGGGGTGATGACATGTCTGCCACAGCTGGGTTTGTGCCCAAGTCTGGTCAAAAGCTGTGTGAGTGCTTAGACAGGGACTTGGGTATCTGGCAGCATCAGGGAGGAAGCTGCAGTAGCCATAGCCACCAGGAAGCAGAACTGGGCTTTGGGGGCCTTCCTTTGTTTGGAGACTCTCTGGTTGGGAATGGTTTGAAGAGAGGCGCATGGGGGGGGGGGGGTGGACTGTGCAGGGGCAAGCCAGAGATTAGGAAATGCATCTAGTGGGAGGTAGGTCATAGGGACATGATATTGAGGGGGTTCTATGACCCTTGTCACTTTCTCTCATTCATTCCCAGACATGAGATGGACTGCTTCTTCTGCCAATGCCCTTGCTACAGGCTGGGCTCCAATACAACAGGGATAATCATGAGCTAAAATTCCAAAATGTGAACCAAAATGAGCCTTTCTTCTTTTAAAGTTGCTTTATTATTGGGGGTATTTGTTACAGTAATGGAAAGCTGACAAGTACAGTGGCGGTGACCACTTACTTGACACTGTTGCTCAACTAATAGAGAACAACAAGCAGGGCTTGTTATGATATGGAGAGAGAGAGAGAGAGAGAGAGAGAGAGAGAGAGAGAGAGAGAGAGAGAGAGAGAGAGAGAGGCCTTGGTGGGTGAAGCCAAGGTGTCCCCTGGCAGGTGAGAGACAGAGACACCATGCGGTGCAGACAGCACTCAGGAGAGTTTTATTTGGTGGGGAGAAGAAAGAAAGAAATAGAGGGAGATGGAGGGAGGGGAGGTATGCACTACCTCTTAGTGAAAGGGGGAAGAGAGAGAGAAAGGGGAGGAGTCTTTTCTTAAAGGGACAGGGAAGGTAGGATGCTGGGTGGGCCAGGGTATTCTCTGCTTATGGGCCAGGATTTCAAGAGGTGGGTCTGAATGCTAACACTGGTTTTCAGCATTAATGCTGCAGATGGTTTTCATCTATTCATAAGTGCTGACTACTTAACTTTCAGAAACTTGTCACCCTACTGCTAAGTAAACATCAGTGTTACAAACTAACTGAGAAGATTTTAAAATATGTAACATTAAGAAAAAAGTTCATTATCATTTCTTAATTATTCTGGTAAATTTATTATTATCTCTAAGTTTGTTTGTGTTTTGAGATAGGGTCTCATTTTGTAGCCCCGATTGGCCTGGAACTCACTAGATAACTCAGGCTATCCTTAAACTTAGACCAATCTTCCCGCCTCAGCATCTTGGGTGCTAGGATTACAGGCCAGAGCCACCACCTCCAGATATTTGTGTTCTTGAGGTTATTTAGATCTGCTGGACTTGCAGGGCAGCACATAAAGCTGTATGTAAGAGCACATCATCTCCTCCCAGTCTCCACTCAAGGATACAGCAAGATTGGGCGAGGAGGAAATGACATAAATTCAAGATTGCCCTTCCCACTCCCAGATGGCTCACTGTTGCTGGAGACCAGCCCTCCACTCATTGCTGAAGGGCTCAGTAGACAGTAGGTTCCACATGAAAAGAACTACAGATAAACTGAAAAAACAGGATCTCAAAGAAAGAAAGAGCTTGAAGTGCCCAGTGAACCGACTCTAAACTTCCTGTTAGTTCAGAGAACATGAGACTGAGGCTTAAGCACATTCCTTTCTTCAAGCTGACTTCCAGGGGAGGTGGTTCAGATCATAGAGTGCCCGTCTAGCACGCAGAGTGCCCTGGTTTCAATCTCCAACACCACATAAAATTGGATGTGTTGGCAATGCCTATAATGCCAGCACTGGAGCTGGAGGCAGGAAGATGAGAAGTTCTGGGTCATCTTTGGCTATATAGTACCTAAGGAGTTTGAGGCAGCCTGGGTTGCATGAAAATGCTGTCTCAAAAAACTAAAACAAAACAAAACCAAGCTAAAGAGTAACCAGCCAATCAACCAACCAAACTAACCACCCATCTTTGAGACAATAGTGTCAGTCCTACTTATAAGTTCTTGAAGTCAACAGTACAAAAAGCAATATTTTTGTGAAAATATTGCCCATACTGGAGTTCTATCTCCCCATTGGGATTTCTTCTAAAAAAAAAATTTTTTTTAAAGATTCATTTATTTATTATGTATACAGCATGTATGGCTACAGGCCAGAAGAGGGCACCAGATTCCATTACAGATGGCTGTGAGCCACCATGTGGTTGCTGGGAATTGAACTCAGGACCTCTGGAAGAGCAGTCAGTGCTCTTAACCTCTGAGCCATCTCTCCAGCCCTCTTCTAAAAAAATTTATTGATTTTCATTTATTGATTGGTTTTGTGTGTGTGTGTGTGCTTGTACACTCAAATTCACATGTGTGCATGTATCAGCATGCTCCACAGTGTGCATGTGTGTGTGAGGGCTAAAGTTGTGTTTTAAGTTTTAATTACTGTGCTTAGGAGATCTATAAAACAAAATGCCTCTTACCTGAAAGCCCTACCTGCCCAAAGACAGATAACTTCCGAGAACGCTGAGGGCTGTTGTTCTTGTAAGATAACAAGTCGTGCGTTTTCACTTCAGTAAACAAAGTTGGTTGTCTCAGCTGTACAAGATGTGCTTGATCACATGTAGGCAGGAGGTACAGAGACAAGGAGTACATCAGGATGTATGCTTGCCCCTGACTGGACAACGGTAGGATGTGTGTAACTTTGTAGGTTTTGCCTTTATAAGCTTCTGGCTAATGTAATTCGGGGCTATTCTCTGGGAATCCTGGGTATGGACCTGGCCCTGGTCTACCTTTCTGTCCAGTATTTAATAAAGCATGCTTCAAATTTGGTTTAACAATTGTGGGAGTAGTCTTATTCTTGCAGGTGGGATTAACATGTGGATATCAGTTCTCCCCTCCCACCATGTGGTCCCAGGGATATTTCTTTTTCCTTTTCTTTTTTCTTTCTTTCTTTTTTTTTTTTTTTCTTTTTTGGTTTTTCAAGACAGGGCTTCTCTGTGTAGTTTTGGTGCCTGTCCTGGATCTTTCTTCTGTAGACCAGGCTGGCCTCGCACTTGCTGACATCTGCCTGGCTCTGCCTCCTAAGTGCTGGGATTAAAGGCATGAGCCACTGCCATCCGGCCCAGGGATATTTCTTATGTAGTGTCGGGAGGCTGGGTGGGTCAGAGGTCACAAGAATGTCAAGGCTGATAACCTCATGTTAAAATTCAAAACGACCAGGGGAAGTCCCACCACTCTGTTGCTCCCTCAGGACCATAGTCTGACACAGAGAGCTGACTAAGAAGAGAGCAGCAGCTGCTTTTTTTCTTTTCACTTCCCCTTGCGTGAGGAATCTCAAGGGACTGACTACCCTGTGGCTGCTTTCTAGTGACAAACGTTTCTTTTGTCTTAGTTTCTTTTGCTCAAAGTCCCAGGTTACAGTCAGTCATAGAGGGAAAGTCACAGTGTGTCCAGTCAGAAGAGTTCATGTATGCTAAGGCTTAGCTCCCTATCTCCACTTGTACAATCCAGGATCCCCTGCCCAGGGAATGGCGTAACCCACAGAGGGCAAGACTTCTCACCTCAATTAACATAATCATGATAATCTCCACAAATGCCCATAGGCCCATCTCCCAGGGCATTCTAGTCATTATAAAGTTGACAATACTAACCACACTCTCTCTTTCAAAAATTCTTTCATTATGATGTAACCCTGCTTCCCTTTTGAGATAGAATCTCATTGCATGCAGTCAAGGCTAGCCTCAAACTCACTATGTGACCAAGGATAACCATGAACTCCTCATTCTGTTTCTACCTCTCAAGTGTTGGGATTCCAGGTGAGTGCCACCACACTCTGCTTAGTCCTAGTAATTTATAGGAAGACTATGAGGACAGCAATTGCTTGTGGGGAGTTAAGATTAAATCGCCCAGCACCGGAAGAGCTTCCAATGTTAGTGAATTGATGATAGTGAAAATTTTACAGCAGTCATACTGATGAAGTTGATGAGTGACGCATAAACTACACACAGGAGAAGGAACACAGGTCAGTCCTGTGTTCACAGACAACAGTGGGAAAGGCAGCTTTGGAGCGTGCCTGAGGAAAAAGCCAAAAAGATCATTTGCATATAGCTGGAACTGACACCACTGGCTTTTGAGCCGGCTCAAATTCAGACCTCCTATTTCCAAATATTCTGTATTAAACAAGTTACCTAACACCACTACAGCTCCGTTTCCTCATTTGTACAGTGGGGATAACGTGTCTATGGTGTATTATGAGGACTGAATAAGATCACGGGACTGGCTTGTGTTATAAGCTATTATTTGGGAGTTAGTAGTTCTCAGCTGGGAAAACAGGAGAAATGATTGCTCTTCAGAAGCAGAGGTTGAAGAGTTGGAGACACTTCAAAAGCTTCTCTTAAGTCTCTAGGGGCAAACGAGGTCATTTAGGAGTGGGAAACATTCCAGGTACACTTGGTACCCTGAGGAAGAGCCAGCCTTCCGGGTACGGAAGGTGACAGAGAAACAGAGGCATCTGCCTTCCAGGGTGTAACCCCTGTGACAGTGACAGCTCCTTGTCTGACTGGACGAGCACTTGTCTGTGTTCCTGTGTGTTTGCTTGACAGACTCTGGAATTGTTCCTTCAGACACTTTTCTTGAAACTAAAGTGTCTCATTGGCCTAGTGCCCACTGCTTAGGCAAGGCTGACTGGCCAGCAAGCCTCAGGGGTCTACCTGTCTCTGCCTCTACAGTAATTGGGGTAAAAAATTCACACCCCCAAGCACAATATCACCAAAGGTGCAAGAGTGGCACTCATACCTTGGCAGTAACTAACAACTCTCTAATTGAACTTAAGACCAACTCAAGAAGAGGGAAATCATGTTGGGTACTGGAAACCTAGCCAACAGCCCAGAGCTAGTGAAGTCACGGATCTTAGATGAGAATCTATAACCAGCACTTTACTAAACCAGTATAGGTCCTAACTACATTCTAAATCTTTGTCCTTATATCCACAGTTAAATGTAATTCTCAACCCTCATCATGAAAACTTCTCTTTGTAAAAGAGAGAGACAATTATAGAAAACTCTAACTGATCAAAATGCAGAGAAGAGATCATGGGAGTCCAGGCCCAGGTGATCACATCTACAACACAGCTCCTCTACTCACAACTCAAGTATCACTTTCAAAGATTGTTAGAACCTGAGTAATAGGAAGTTTGCTGTGAGACTGTGTCTTCTAGAAATGTCAGAGAAGCTATATCCATGACGTCTCATCAACATGGCTGCCGGAAGAAGACCAGAACAAGGACACCAAAGACATGCTGACATGGAAGGAGTTGGGTATCATGGAACCTTAACCCTGGACAAAGAACTACAGGCAATGTTGAGAGTGGGAGAAATAGTCTTCTGCTGGGAAGAGCACCACAGTTGGTTATCCAATACCAAGTGGTCAGCCCTGAAATAATATGTACAGATAGCATTATTATGACACACACATACACACATCAGTAATTAAAGACACAGAGGCCATACATTTGTGAGAGAGCAAGTGTGTGTGTGTGTGTGTGTGTGTGTGTGTGTGTGTGTGTGTTACATAGAAAGGGTTGAAAGGAGGAAAGAGAAGGGGGGAAATTATGTAATTATATTTTAACTTAAAATAATCCATGCTGTCACGCCTGGCTTTTATTTTTTTATTTATTTGACTTTACTTCTTGAGACAGATTCTTACTGTGTAACCCTGTCTGGCCTGGAACTTACTATGTAGACTAGGCTGGCCTCCAACTTACAGAGATCCACCTGCTTCTGTCTGCAAAGTGCTAGAATTAAAGGTGTGTGCTGCCACACCTGGCTAATGTATTTTATGTAGGTGACAGGGATTGAACTCGGTCCTCACACTTGCAAGGCAAGCACTCTATCAACTAAGCCATCTCTGCAGCCTTAGATTGTGCATTTTGGAAAGACAGAGCTTGTCTCCTTGGCTCTGGTTACTATGGACCCCTTTGACAGATCAATCCAGACTTAGCTTAGTGGTTGTGGACAGAGTGCTGGAGCATCCTCAAAGTTCACGTGCTGAAGCCCTTTCCCCAGGTATCTGTATTTGGAAAAAAGGCCTTCAAGGATGTGATTAGGATAAAATGAGGCTGTCAGCAGCCACTCACCCAATCTGGTTGATGACCTAATAAGAAGAGAGGCTTAGACCTACATGAGACACAGCGAAGAGAAAGCCATCTGCTGAGCACAGAGGGAAGCTTCAGGAGAGGCTGAACCTGCCTGCTGTGAGCTTTGGTTTTTCAGCCTTTGAAGCCCCCACCAGAAAATTCTCCTGGTTCAGGTTATTGGTGACATGATCACTCCAAGGTATGGTTAAGAGGAAGGTTTTTATTGTAGGTATGAAAGAGAACTGACTAGAGGCATCTGGAAGAGTCCAGAGCAGAGAGAGAAAGTAGTAGCCTGAACATGGCCATCAGATTGAACTTGGCTGTGAATGGGTGGGGCAGGGAGAGCCAGGGAGGAAGAGAAAGAGACAACCAAGAGAGAGGAGCAAGAGAGAGCGCATAGGTGAAACAGCAGGGCTATAAGGACAAGGAGAAGCTGAGGGGAGGGAAGCCTGTGAGCTGGGGTTTAGGGTAGGGGTGGGGTGAGAAGAGCCAAGATGCTTGCACGGACTCTGAAACGTGTAACAGGTACTGGTGATACTGAGGGAGCCTAGAGGCCAGCAGGGGAAGCTGGGAGGTCAGCATGGGGTTTGGTATGCTAATAGGCACCAAGAATAGCCATTTGTCCATTCTGCCAGCTCCTGTAGTAGAGGGAACCAGTTTTTTTTTTTTTTTTTCTTACATGCAGGCAGAACACTGTATACATACTAAATAAATTTATTTTTAAAAAGTTTTTTTTTTCCATTTTACATACCAACCAGTTTCCCCTTCCTCCCCTCCTCTAGCTCACCCCCCACTTTCCCTCAACCCACCCCCATCCGCTCCTCAGAGAGGGTAAGGCATCCCGTGGGGAGTCAACAAAGTCTGGCATATCTAGTTGAGGCAGGACCAAGGCCTTCCCCCACTATATCGAGGCTGAGCAAGTTATCCCTCCATAGGGAATGGGCTCCAAAAAGCCAGTTCATGCACTAGGGATAAATCCTGGTCCCACTGCCAGTGGCTCCACAAACTGCCCAAGCCACACAATTGTCACCCACATTCAGAGGGCCTAGTTCAGTCCCATGCAGGGAGGGGAACCAGCTTTACAGATTCCTGAGGAATGCTGGCTTTTGTCTAACTGACAGAAGTTGGACTTGACAATTGAGTCTGTGGTATGTTGCTGTGACTGTCCTAGAGACAAATACAGAATGCCTGCCCAGGATTCCCAGGGGTGGGGTGTGAAAATGTAGATTTAGGCTTTTGAGACAGCTCAGTGGGCAAAGATGCTTGCCACCAAGCCTGATGGCCTGAGTTTGATCCAAGGATTCTCACCGTGGAAGGAGAGAATCAGCTCCCAAAAGTTGTCCTTTGACTTGGACCTGCACACTGTGGTCAGAGGGTGCTCTCATGCGCATGGAATAAATAAATGCATGTAATAAAAATGTAGGCTTATGCCAGGCATGACAGTGCATGCCTGAAATCCCAATACTTGGGAGGCTGAGGCAGAAGGATTACTGTGAGTTCAAGGCCAGGCTGGACTATACAATGAGTTTAATTAAGCCCAGCCTGAGTGTTAGTTATTTAGCTGCGTTGTGTTCTTACCCTGCAAGGAAATGTCACGAAACACGACAGAATCCGCTTATAGAGTTTATTAGAGTTAAAGGGACAGAGTGCGCAGACCTGTGGGAGAGACACGTGCGTGGAGAAGAAGAAGAGAAACTGGGAAGCATGGCGCTCCACTTTAAAACCGGCTGGGGGCGTGGCCAGGTCACGTCACTACTCCACGCGTGTGCGTAGATCACATGGTCACGTTGCGCGCTTACGTGGCCATGTAACGTCACGGATCCTGGTCACGCGAGACGCCTTGGCCCGGAACTTGCTAGGCGGAGGTGTCTGGGTGCGCTGGGTATCCTGGTTATGAGAGATGCTTTGATCCGGAAATGCCTATCCTGACCTGGAATTGGCTAGGCGGAAGTGTCTGCCCGGTATATGCGACCGTGGGGTCGTGTTGTGAACCCTTCACTGAGCTACAGAATAAAACCATTTCTCAAACAAACAACTTTAAAGCTGGGCGGTGGTGGCACACGCCTTTGATCCCAGCACTTGGGAGGCAGAGACAGGCGGATCTCTGTGAGTTCAAGGCCAGCCTGGGCTACCAAGTGAGCTCCAGGAAAAGGCGCAAAACTGCACAGAGAAACCCTGTCTTGAAAAACAAAACAAAACAAAACAAAAAAACCCAAAAACTTTAAACAGATTTAAAAAAAATTCCATGAAGACTTAGATTTATTAGGTCTGAGGTGGGTGACTTGACTTTCTGACTACTCCTGTGTGACACCAATGCCACTGCTCCTGAGATCACAAGCGGAAGTGCGAAGTATAGGCAACTGCCACTTCTCCCTTCTACATCTGCGGGCTTTTTCTTCTCTCTCAACCTCCCTCCCTCCCTCCCTCCCTCCCTCCCTCCCTCCCTCCCTCCCTCCCTCCCTCCCTTCCTCCCTGCCTATTTATTTAAATAGGATCTCCTTATGTAGCGCAGGTTGGCTTGGAACTTGTAATAATCCTCCTGCCTCAGCTCTATATTGCTAGGATTGTATGTGTGTGCCACCACACCCTGATCACATCTGCTCTCAATAGGAATTTCAAGTGTTTACTGTCCTAAGCTTCCAGCTGAGACCCTAGCTAGCTCTCCAAGCACTCCATAGCCAGGGATTTGCTTCCTTTGTCTTTTATATCTAGACCAAGGCCAGGAGAGGATAATGAGATCTGTCTCAGTTTGCCTTTCTCTAGTCCAAGGCTAATTAAGCAGGGGCGCTGGCTTCTGCTGCTTAAGCCAGAGATCCTGTCCAAGGTGGAGGGAAGCAGGGTGGGGGTGATGGAGTGGGTAGATGCTTGAGCACAGTCCTAGGAGAGAGAAAGGCATAAAGGCGAAGCCGGGAGGTTGAGTGGAAACTGGTCGGAAAGTCTGGTCAGGAGCTAGGGGAGTGGGAACGGTGCCTAGGAATGGTGGCGATTGCTTTGGAATGAGTAGAATTCTGCTTATTTGGTTTAGAAAGATAAGGTCTGGGACCAGCTGCAGGTGGTGTACACCTGTGATCCCAGGAGTCTAAGGCTATCCTCAGCTACATACTGAGTGTGAGGCCTATGGGCCCCTGAACTGGCACCTGTCACGGTCACCGCTTCTGTTAGATGGAAAGCTAAATTTGCATTAGGAGCCTTTTATCAACCTTATTTGGCGATAGGGCCTTGCCATGTTAGCTGGCCTGGAACTCTCTATCTAAACCATGCCAGTCTGGAACTTGCAGAGGAGGAATCTTCCTGTCTTTACCTCTCAAATACCAAAATTAGAGGCACCCGCCACCCTACCAGGCTTTATAAACCTTTGTCAACTTGAAGCAAGGACTCAGCAATGAGGAGCTTTTTCTCTCCTGTTTTAAATTGGTCTGGGGGTTGAAGCCAGGGGGCCTCGGACATGATAAGCACACAGTTCTCCACTAAACTATAGCCTCAGCCCCTGTGCTTTAGAGAGGAGCTAATTTCTAAAAAACCTACTGGTTTATCTGGAAAATGAGAGAAATAAATTAAAATGGATCATATGAAACTTAATCACAGGTGAAATTAAAATTAAAATTCACCTGTAATCTTTAGACAAATGGTGGTATTCTTATAAATTATTGGTTATTTAGGAAATCTTCAAAATTTGAAGATCTACACTTACACATTTCCTCACAAGAGAAATCATGTTATAACTTTTCTTTTACATTTTTTTTTTCTGATTTTGAATTCCGTGTGTCTGTGTGTGGGTTTGTGTACATAAGTAGAGATAAGTTTGATTCCCTTGGAGTTACAGGCGGTTCGGAGCTGCCCAACATGGGTGTTGGGAGCCAACTCAGGTCCTCTGCAAGAGTAGTATGTGTTCTTAACTGCTAAGCCATTTCCCCAGCTCCTCCTTTATATACTTTTATTTTAAAAGACATTTGTTTTTGAGACAGGGTCTTACATAGCTCAGGGCTGGCCTCAAACTCTCCATGTATCCAAGATTGACTTGGAACTCCCGATCCTCTTGCTTCTGACTCCCAATTTCTGGGATTACTGGCATGTACCACCACACCTGGCTCTGTTATAATTCTTAAATTAAAAACAAGGCAATTTAATCCTGCTTCACGCTAAGCATCTTGCTGAATTGTAAAATTAGCTGATTTTCATCTTAGAAAGTTTTACTCGATTTGTTTCCCATAAACAACACTTAAAAGGGATTTAGTTATGCCAAATAGCCACTTCAGATAAAAGCTTGTAATCTCTCCAGGCAAATCACAACTGAAGGAAGGACTTTATTTTCTTCAAAGGGAACTGCCTGCATAGAGGAAGAACAGCATGTATTAGGCAAAGCACACTGCTGTTTACTAACACAACCCACAGGCACGCCAGAGCTTGGAGCCTGGCTTAATTCTCCACCACACGTCCACTCTGATCCACTTTAATCTCAGCTAGGAGCCTGACCTTGGTACACCACTTTATTCATACTTAGCTCAGTTCCCTCTTCTGCAAAAACAGGGACTGGGTTTCCTGGCTTACAGCCTTGAAGTTCTGTCGATGCCACGAGGCGCTGCTTTCGATTGTGATCGTCAGAAAATGAGTCAAGACCCAGAGAGGAGAAGCAACCACTCACCCACGCCTGGTGTCAGAGCAGCAGCCTGGGGACTAAGTACTAAGATGTCTGGCTAGAATCTAGCTGGAGACACTTTGCATAGCGTCACGCAGGGTCGCATTCTTTTCAGAGATAACTTCCCTACTCTAAATATGAAAACAAACCAGGAGAAACCCACAGAAGATCTGGGGCAAAGATTGACTTCCTTTAAGGAAACAAGTCATTTTTCTGGGTGGCTTGATCTCAGCCATAGCTAACTTATTGTGGTCAGAGGCTTCTTTCTAACCAGGCTGCAGAACCACATGAAAGTGGCCCGAGCGCTCATGCACGGTGAAAGTGAGTGGTGTCAAGACCACACAGTACCTTTGTGGTAGGTGAGTGGCCTAAAGGCAGAGGTTGTGCCTGGTTCATCTGTGTGACCAGAAAAACAGAGTTCTGCACCCAGGGCCTTCTCCCATTGGCAGAGGAGAGGCCTGGCAGGGTTAGAGAGATAAACACATTGGAATGACGTCTCAGGAGGGGTAGCTCAGTCTCCACTGGGAACTCTCAAGGCCACTCAGCCTTGTAGGTGGACTTTCCTAGCCTCACAGATGGGACTTTGTCCTTCGTTCCAAGGACAGGAAATATGCCAGGGACCTAGGTCTATATTCTAGCTGCCACCTTTCTTGTTTTTATGGGACTGGGATTGAACTTGGCTTCACACACACTAGGTAAGCACTCTACCCCAGCATGCTGGTTGTTGTTTTTGAGACACTCTTGGTGCTTGTTACATAATGTAAGCTGGCCTCAAACTCTGCCTCAGGAGTGCTGGGTTCTTGGTGTGTGCCACCGTGCCTCAGTACACTGCCTCTCTTGATCATACTGTCTTGAATTAACCAATGCCTATGGATTTTCTTTCTAACACAGAAAAAAACCATTGAATCAGCTAGACACTGTTGAACTTTAGAACTTAAGGAACTGTTTGACAAAAGTCATACTTAGTACTTTCTGATTTATCTGATTCTAGGGTCAGCTTTGAAGTCTGGGGGCCAGTAATATACAGGCTCCTGTGGCTGAATAATCACTCATTCTTCAGAGATCACAGTTATTTGGTTTCTTTTCTTTCTTTTATTTTCTTGGGGGGTCGGGAGTGGTGGTGGGGGGTAGGGGAGTGGGTAGGACCTGTGCAGCTCTGACTGGCCTCAAGCTCTCTATGTAACAGAGGATGAACCCCTGATCTTCCTGCCTCCACCACCCTAGTGCTAGGATTACAGGCATTCACTGCCTTCCTCAGCCAAGTTATTGCATTTCTAGAGGGCTGTGCAACACCAGGAAGTTCCTCAATGGCTTTTCTTTCACCACTAATCAGCATACCTCAAGTTGTGGCCCTAAGCATCCTCCAGGGCAGGCCTCAATGCTGTAGGCTCAGGGGTTGTGCAGAGAGCTATTTCTGTTAGATTACTTCTCTCCTTGCCAAATGGGAGCCATCAACACTAGAAATTGTGCAAATACTGAGAGGGAGGAAACTCGCAGACATTGCTAACAAACATGTCTGTTCAGCCCAAGAACACCGGAGAATCTCTACCTTTAGGCGACAGAAGATGGAGAAAGAGGTATGAGGGAAGGTCAGGGTTGAAGGGAGAAGTGAAGACTACTTTATTAGAGGCAGGACACGGTGGCACACACCTTTAGTCCCACCACTCAGGAGGCACAGGCAGGTAGATCTCTGAGTTTAAGGCCAGGCTGGTCTACAGAGTGAGTCCCAAGACAGCCAGGGCTACACAGAGAAACCTGTATTGAAAAACAAACAGAACAAATCAAATCAAACAAAACAAAAATTAACCTAAAACACATTAAAAAACCAGCAAACAACAGAACTTGCTTTTCAGAGGCCCCAGGAAACTCACCACCTTTCTACACATCCATTGCAAAAAACCACGTTCATATTAATCCCTCCAATTCTGATCCAGTACTGTAGACTTGATTCTGTGCTTTCTTTCTGTGCCTTTGCTTTTTCTCTGACAGTGAGGACTCTAGAAATAATTTATACATATTTATTTTGTCTACCCTAAGATACATAAAAGTCATGCCAGAATTACTAGTTGTTAAGTGGTACAAAAACAAACAAAAGTCAACTAGAGTTTAATATATGTTTGAAGGTGTTTTTGGTCTTTTGTGCAGTGTGTGTGTGTGTGTGTGTGTGTGTGTGTGTCTGTGTGTCTGTCTGTCTGTCTGTCTGTTAAAGACCATGCTTAAGAACTAAGTAGGATGACATATGTCTATAATTCCAGCACTTGATGAGTGGTGGCGGAAGGAGCTGGAGGTTCAAGGCCAGCCCTGGCTGCAGCTAGTGTGTGATGCTTTCATCCTTGAATTCTGGCCATATTCTGTGGTTTGACCTTGTTCATTATCTCACCTGAGGGCTAATTCCAGAGCCAAGCAAAATGCCAAAGCAATCCACAGCTCAAACTGAAACCCATACCAAAGGTCAGACCTATGAAGATCATTCTAAGCACATTGGTTCAGAAGAGATCATTATTGATTCAGCTGATGATCCCACCGGAAACCGAGCTGAACGCTGTCAATACAAAGTGGCATGTGTGTTCACAGACAACACTGCCTGACCTCCACTGAGAGACCAGCTCGATACACTAACACTCACCAGTGTGCAGCTTGGCACAGAATTAAACTCCCTCAGACTAACCTGGATCAGAGCTAAGGCATGGCTTAGCGTGGTCCAAATCCTAGAGTGGGCTAGCCTATTCTCAGACTCATGAGTATATTTGTCAAGCACTTAGTGTCCTATGCTCCAGATGCTGCAGTAGGTGCTGAGGCTTGGACATGGGAGGATTTCCTCGAAGCTCCAATCACCCAGGCGACATAAGTAAAGTCAACACTTTAGAATGGTGTCATTAAATAACCTCACCTAATTTTTTCTCATGACATATTTTGCTTCATCCGCTTATGCAATCTTTAAATTACGTAATGGTATGTCCCAGCTTGGTCCCACCCCATAACCTATGTCCTAGTAGGTTTGTATATTGCCTGTGACCATTACTCAACAAATATTTACCAGCTATCTTCACATTGCTAGGCCTCCGAGACACAAAAGTACTGCCTTTGACTTGTAATATTTAATTCTATTAAAGAAGATAAATAAATTAATAAAATCATAGTAAGTACAAGAAAAGTATAATAAAGACACCTTCAAAGGTCAGTGGAAGCATGATGGGAGAATGGTTTCTTGGGCCAGCATGGTAACATGTACTTGTCATCCCACCATTTGGAAGGCAGAGGCAGAAAGAGTATGGTGATAAGTTTGAAGCCAGCCTCAGCTACACAGTGAATTTGTCTTAGGAAACAGGTTCTCATGCAGCCCAGGCTGGCCTTGAACTTGACCTTCCTGTCTCTACCTCCCAAGTGCTGGGATTATAGTCTTGTACCACCTGGCTTATTATTTAGACTGAGATGCCAACCCATGGGATAATCCCACCCACATTCAGGGCAAGCTTTCTCTCCACAGTTAATTCTCATTGGAAGCCCTCATAAGCACACCCCAAGTCATACTAGGTGTGACTCATTGGTACTCTGGTGTTTCTAGACTCAATCCATTTAAGAGACTAGTAGCATGAGGATTTGTTTCACAAAGTATATATGTGCAGAATGCTCTTCCAGTCCTTGATTATGAACTTTATAGTCTCAACCACATGGCTGCTGAAACAAGACCTGAACAAGGATGACATCAACAGACTTGTTAACATGGAAGTGGGGGTGGGTGGGAATCTCTTGGGGCCCCAACACTAGACAAAGGACTACAGGCAACTAAGAAATACTAAGAGAGGGAGAAATCATCTTTCACAAGAAAAAGTCCCCTCCCTCATTGGTTATCCAATACCAAGTAGTCAGCTCTGAAATTGTGTGTGTGTGTGTGTGTGTGTGTGTGTGTGTGTGTAACATTATATGTACTAAACAAGTATCTAGTAATTATATATATATGTATATATATATTATATTTTATATATATCAACAGTTGAAGAAAAAGAGGTCATGAATCTGAGAGGGAGCAAGGGGGTATATGGGAGGGATTCAAGAGAGGAAAGAGAAGGGGGAAATAATATAATTGTATTTTAATTAAAAAGTATTAATAAAAAGAGAGTAAACCAGTTGGTGGTGACACACTCCATTAATCTCAGCACTTAGGAGGCAGAGGCAGGCAGATCTCTGAGTTTGAGGTCAGCGTGGTCTACAAATCAAGTTTCAGGACAGCCAGGGCTACGCAGAGAAACCCTGCCTCAAAAAACCAAAACCAAAACCAAAACTAAAACCAAAACCAACCAACCAAACAAACAAACAACAAAAACAAAAACAACTTTACAGGGAGGACATTTTCATATGGAAATCAGGACTTCATTTCTGCTTTTAAGAAAAAGAATGTGGGGCTGGAGAGATGGCTCAGAGGTTAAGAGCACTGGCTGTTCTTCCAGAGGTCCTTAGTTCAATTCCCAGCAACCACATGGTGGCTCACAACCATCTGTAATGAGATATGGTGCCCTCTTCTGGCGGGCAGGCTGAACACTTACTGTATACATGATAAATAAATAAAATCTTTAAAAAAGAAAAGAAAAGAAAAAGAATGTGGGGGCTTGCAGAGAGGGCTCAGCAGTTAAGAGCACTTGCTCCTCTTGCAGAGGACCAGGGCTTGGTTCCTAGGACCCACAATGTGGCTCACAACCGCCTCTAACTCCAGTTCTAGGGGTCTGACAACCCCTTCAGGCTTCTGCAGGCACTGCATGCAGGTGGTACACACACAGGAATGCAGGCAAACACCCACACATAGCAAATAAGAAATAAAATGTAAGAAACAGAATAGAGTCGTCTTGAACCTACTTATTGTCTCAAGTACTTTTATTCTCTTGGGTGTTTTTGAGCCTGGGTCTCACTCTGTAATGCTGATTGGCTTGGACCCCACTATGTAGTCCAGGGTCGCCTGAAACTTGTGGTACTCCTTTTTTTTTTTTTTGTCATTTGTTTTTTGTTTTTCAAGACAAGGTTTCTCTCTGTAGCCCTGGCTGTCCTGGAATTTGGTCTGTAGACCAGGCTGGCCTCAAACTCAGTGATCCACCTGCCTCTACCTCTGCCTCTGCCTCTGGGATTAAAGTGCTGGGATTAAAGGTGTGCGGCACCACTTTCTGGCAACGTGTGGTACTCTTAATGCCCCAGTCTCCAGTGTACTGGGATTATTTTCTTAGATTTATTTTATATAAATGAGTGTTTTTGCCTGTGTGTTTATATGTGCATCACATGTGTGCCTTGTACCCATGGAGGTCAGAGAAATCATCAGATCCCCTAAAACTAGAGTTATATAGATGGTTGTGAGCTACCATGTAGTGCTGAGAACAGAACCTGGGTCCTCTGCAAGAGCAACAAGTGTTCTTAACCACTGAGACTCCTCTTCAGCCTCCAGTACTGGGAGGATTTTTAAGTGCTTTCAATTCAAAATGGGCAATATGGCAAAGCAGTGCATTTTGGGGTGGCATGTGCTCCTTCAACATAATGGCAGAAAGATGTTATTTGTGGCTAGAGCTGCAGGCTCTAATCTAGGCTCCCCTTCTTTTGTCATGGGTTCTTTCCCCTTCTGCTATGTATTTCCAAAAATCGATTCTCCTGTTACCACTAGACAGATAATTTGTAGGCTACGGGGTGGATGGCGGTGAATTAGGAGAACCTGCCTTGTGCAAAGATAGGCATTATTTCTTTGTTCCAATCAACTGTAGGAATGTAGGCTACTAGCTTTCAGGCCTTCAGCATATCAAGAGAACCCAGCAATCCTAGCTTTTCTTCTAGAAGTCCCAAATACAACAACCAACTAGGAGAAAGAAAACACAAAGTCCTGTGTGTGGGCCAACATAATTTCAAGCCAGATGCCAGCCTAGACAGCACCATCCTTTTGGTGGACCTTCTGTCTCAGACTCCTTAGTACTTGGAGTGCAATCATGGGCCACCATGCCTAGCTTCAAATTGAGGTAAGATTTCATGTGACCACAGCTGGTCTTGGATTTCTCATCTTCCTACCTCTGCTTCCTCCTTGCTGAGATCACAGGAGTATGCCAGCATGCCTGGTTTATGTAGGTCTAGAGATCAAACTTCATGCACACTAGGAAGTACTCTCCCGATTGTACTACTTTCTCAGCACCCAGCTTTTATCACAGTGAAAAATGACAGGTGTTCTCTGATGAGTGGCTCCTTGGATACATCACCTATTCCTAAGAGGAGAGGAAAATTGTACTTTTAATCATATGGGATGAAGATTTTGGGATTAGGATCAAGGTTTATGTAGCTGATCATTATATATTCTCACTAAGGTCTTTTCTTGGCGTAAATGAAATGATGATTGTATCACACAATATTTACTGCATGATTGGAATTTATTCTAAATTGTTGCAGTCCTTATAATCGATAGACTATGTATATTGTGGTTTGAATGTGAAATGCTCCCCACTCAGGCTCATGTGTTTGAACACTTGATCCCCAGCTGGTGGCGCTGTGTTGGAAGGTTTTGGAACCTTTAGGGGTTGGGGCCTGGTCGGGGGAAAGTGGGTCAGTGGGGTTGGGCCTTGGGGGGGGGGCGGTTTACAGCCTGGTTCCTCTTTCTGTTCTCTCTCAGCTTCCTGGCTGTGGATGCAATGTGAGCAACCAGCTCACATTCCTGTCATGGTGCCTTCCCCACCAAAATGGGTTGGACCCCTTCTTAAACTGTGAACCGAATAAAGCCTTCCTTTCTTGAGTTGCTTGTCAGGTATTATGTCATAAAATGAGAAATGTAATGAATACAATATACTTCAGGATTCTGTTTTGAGGTGTGTGTGTGTGTGTGTGTGTGTGTGTGTGTGTTTCACTCGGGAGACTCACTCTGCCACTGAGCTACATTCTGTGCCTGAGGCAGGCCTTACACTTTATTTCTCCTATCTCAGTCTACCAAGACGCTGGGATTATAGGGTCATTTATTGTAGGGCCATGTGTTTTAAAATTTACATTGTTTTATTTAAAAATGTTTTAACAGTACAGAGAAACTGAACTTTCGAGACAGCGGTTGTTTTATTAGTTTACACATCATTGGTTTATCATAAAAGGAAGGCAAGAGATGATGCACAAGATGAAAAGTTCAGCGTTTGAGTGGGATGAGCTTTTTCCCAGGATGCGGCTGGCTCTAACTGAGAAACAGCCCTTGTTATCTACAGCTACTTTGTTGCCTCCGTATTCTGGGAGGAGAACTTTGTCTCTGACTGTCACACTAACTGGTTGAATCTCGCCATCCTTTCGGGCCTGATCCCACAGCTACTACTGTTGCTTGCAATACTTTTCCTAGAGATGTGTCTAGAGGCATAACCCCACCTTTAATTGTGGTTTCGGCTGCACTGCTTCCAACCCGAGGAAACAGTCTGCTTGTCCTGACTTGAGTCTTGACACTGCAGCTGGGACTCTGTACTTCAGCGGCCACTGCCAGGGGAGTCCATCAGTCTAGTCTCAGGACAAATGGACAGGCTGCCCAGCACATGTTGCTGTTGTTGCTTTTTGTTTTTTTTTGGGGGGCAGGTTTGGTAAGATTGCTAATAGGGAGTGGGACCACGGTTCTTAGCATGCTAGGAACCTTTTCTGGCAGGCATAGTATGACTTTTAAAGGGCCTCTTGAAATTATATCTGCAGTAAAAAGATTTAGATATGATTTATTGCTATGAATATTTATCTCTGATATGTTAAAACGCATAGTAGCAAAATGGAGAAGTTGAATTCTCCATTGCTTTCTAAAGAGGAAAAGAAAAAAAAAAACCCTAAAATTTCTTTACCAAAACATTATGAAAAGAAAAAAAGCAATAATATCTGATATAATTTTCTTGTATCTATTTTATGTATTCAACAAATACGTGCTGATTGGCTGGGCGTGGTGGCACACACTTTTAATCCCAGCACTCGGGAGGCAGAGCCAGGCAGATCCCTGTGAGTTCGAGGCCAGCCTGGTCTACAGAGCGAGATCCAGGACAGGCACCAAAACCACACAGAGAAACCCTGTCTCACCCCCCCAAAAAACAAACAAAAAACAACAACAACAAAATGTGCTGATTAGGATCTATGTGATAAACCAAATATGGTCTATACCCCCATGAACCTTATATACTAGTGAGAAAGAGAAAAAAATTAAGGAGCTAGGCATGGTGGCATACACCTTGAAACCCAGCACCCAGGAAATAGAGGCAGGTATATCTCTTTGAATTTGAGGCCAGCCTGGTCTACACAGCCAGCTTTAGGACAGCCATGGAGAGATAGACTCTGTATTAAAAAAAAAAAAAAAAAAGGAAAAATTACTTCCTCCATGCACATGAATGAATGTGTGATCAAGGAGACAGAAAAACCAGGTTTGGTGGCTGGTGGGCTAGCCTGAGGTAGCAGGCTGAGGAAGCAGCACTTGGATTCCAGTGGATGAGAAGAACCAGCCACTCTTCTGAAATGGGATGAGCTTGGGCAAAGGTCTTAGGTGAGAAGGTTTTCAAAGAACAGACAAACCAACGTGACTAACGTGTAGTGACTCAGAGAGGTAGAGGGAGGTCAAGCAGAACGAAGAGTGACATGCAGTGACAGACGGAGTGAGGAGGAGTTTAAAGAGTTTAGACGAGAAGCTGCTGTTTCTAAGGAGTGAGTACTGTTTCTTAAAGGACTGTGGAGAAGGGATTAGAGTGGACCAGTACTGGAGTAGGACACTCGTAAGAAATGCCGATGATGGTGACAGAGACAGAGATTGATTGATTTTGGAGGTAGAAGAGATGGAACCTGCTGATGGATTAGATATGTGGGATGAAGGAGAATCAGAGCTGACTCACAGGGTTTCAGTTGAGCAACTGAATGCATATTATTTACTGAGATAAGGACAGAGACAATGCAGAGTAGGTTGCAAAGATGTAGATGCTGAGACAGAGTCAGGTGTTAGAGATCTGTCAGGTGGTAATTTCTGGAGTAGGGAAAAGGGCGGAAGGAGGGTTCTGAGTTGGGAGTTGGCAGATGGTGAGGTAAAACATCTGTGCCAGCCAAGGGAGGAGCTCTGGAGTAACAGCTGTAGTCAGAGAGTTCTGGCAGATGGGATGCACGAGCTACTGGCTTGCTCATTCACTGCCTGGCAATATGTCTGGTGTTACATCGGATGAGAATCATGATTCTGGCTCTCAGGCTGAGGTGGACTCTGAAGCGGGTAACAGCGGAAGGCTGCGGGCTAAGCACGTCTCCCAGCGAGGCTCCAGAAGCAAACCTCCACATCTCCCAAAGAAAACTTTGCCATGGCAAAAGTATTAGTCAGACTTTGTGTCAATGTGGCCAAGGTGTCTGAGAGAGCAACGTATGGGAGAGAAGGTTGATTCTGGCTCACGGCTTCAGAGAGTCAGTTCTCCATGGTGGCGGGGCATGCCAAGCAGTAAAGTTCATGTCATGGTGGCCCAGAAACAGAGGAAAGGGAAATAAAAGAAGGAGACAGAAGAAGAAGAAGAAGGAGAAGGAGAAGGAGAAGGAGAAGGAGAAGGAGAAGGAGAAGGAGAAGGAGAAGAAAACAGAAAATGTCCAGTCAGAGGCGACTTTATGAAGAAACAGTCTCAGAGGAGAAGTGGCTACGGAAGACAGATTGTATAAAATCAGAGTGGAAGAGAGGTGAGTACAGAGAGGAAGGAAACTGACCGGGACCAGCACGTCATTCTTCAGTGACAGCTTCCTGAGAGGGAGGGCCGGGGCATGAGAAATAATAAAGAAGCCAGGAAGCTGGGCGGTGGTGGCACACGCTTTTAATCCCAGTACAGAGGCAGGTGGATCTCTGTGAATTCGAGGCCAGCCTGGTCTACAGGGCAAGTTTCAGGACAGTCACTGCTTTTACACAGAGAAACCCTGCTTCAAAAAAACGAACGAACGAACGAACCAACCAACCAACCAACCAACCAACCAAACAAACAAACAAACAAAAACCCAAACAAATATATACATGGAAACCAAGAAAATTTGGGATCAGGAGGTCTTGCACAAGCTGGTGGCTCATGCAAGCAAGTATATTAGAAAGTATCGCATTCCGTTTGCTGGGGGAAAAGGGGACAGAAGCAGCAGAAAGCTATCATATCACGGATGAAGTCAGCAGGAAGTAACCAAGCAATGGTGCACAAAAGCAACACAGGATATCTCAAGCACATTGCAGACCAGGCACACAGCAGCCTTGGGACTGATAAGCACAGCCCCTAAGGAGGAAAGAGTTGGGTTCTCAGAATCCTGTATCCTAGCTCCCCCAAGGCCCTGGCCCCAGGCCATTACTGGCTCTGCCAAGTGTGTTCCTGGTTTTAGACAAGGAACTATGTACCTCCTCCATACTTCAGTGTCTCAGGGAAAGCTTTGGATTGGCCTGGCTTTTCAATAAACTTGAACACTAGCAGAAATGGCTTAGTGGTTAAGAGCTGCTCCTGCACCCACATGGTAGCTCATAATCATCCAAAACTCTAGTTCCAGTGAGTCAGATGCCTGCTTCTGAATTCCTCGGGTACCAGGAATACATACTGTACACAAACTTACATGCAGACAGAATACCCATACACTTAAAATGAAACAAGTAAGTCTAAGAAAGAAAGAAAGCATGTGCTGCTCTTTCAAAGGACTAGAGTTTGATTCCTAGCACCCACATCAGACATTCACATCTGTTTGTAACTCCAGATGCAGGATGATCCAAGGTCTCTGGCTTCCATGGACACCTGCACTCAAATGCACATACCCACAAACAGAAACACACATATGTATAATTGAAAAGAACTTATGAAAAAATTTAAACAATACCTGAATGTGGTGGCTCATGTCTGTAAATCTAGTACTTAGGAGGATGAGACAGGAGGATTGCCTCAACTATTTTGTAAATTTTTTTTCCTTTTTATTTTATTTTACAATACCATTCAGTTCTACATATCAGCCACAGATTCCCTTGTTCTTCCCCCTCCTGCCCCCTCCCTTTCCTCCCAGCCCACCCTCCATTCCTACCTCCTCCAGGGCAAAGCCTCCCCCAAGGACTGAGATCAACCTGGTAGACTCAGTCCAGGCAGGTCCAGTCTCCTCTTCCCAGATTGAGCCAAGCGTCCCTGCATAAGTCCCAGGTTTCAAACAGCCAACTCATGCACCAAGCCCAGGACCCGGTACCACTGCCTAGATGCCTCCCAAACTGATCAAGCCAATCAAATGTCTCACTTATTCAGAGAGCCTGATCCAGTTGGGGGCCCCTCAGCCTTTGGTTCATAGTTCATGTGTTTCCATTCGTTTGGTTATTTGTCCCTGTGCTTTATCCAACCTTGGTTTCAACAATTCTCGATCATATAAACCCTCCTCTTCCTCAATAATTAGACTCCTGGAACTCCACCCGGGGCCTAGCCATGGATCTCTGCATCCAGATTCTTCAGTCCTTGGATGGGGTTTCTGGCACGGCTATTAGGGTGTTTGGCCATCCCATCACCAGAGTAGGTTGGTTCCGGCTGTCTCTCAACCATTGCCAGCAGTCTATTGTGGGGGTATCTTTGTGGATTTCTGTGGGCCTCTCTAGCACTTTGTTTCTTCCTTTTCTCATGTGGTCTTCATTTACCATGGTCTCCTATTCCTTGTTCTCCCTCTCTGTTCTTGATCCAGCTGGGATCTCCCACTCCCACAGGCTCTCTTTCCCTCGACCCTCGCCCTTCATTACTCCCACTCATGTCCAGGTTGTTCATGTAGATCTCAGCCATTTCTCCGTCATTGGGCGATCCTCGTGTCTTTCTTGGGGTCCTGTTTTCCAGGTAGCCTCCCTGGTGATGTGAGTAGCAGTCCATATTTTGTAAATTTTTTTTTTTAAAGACAGGGTCTTACTATGTAACTATGGCAGGTTTAGAACTCACTATGTAGACCTGGCCTTGAACTCACAGACACCTGCCTGCCTCTGCCTCCCAAGTTCTGGTATTAAAGGCATGTACAATCACAGTTGGCATTTTTTTGGTAAGTTTTAAAATTTGAATTTTATTTACTATTAGTGGTATTAGTTTTAGCAGTGTGTGTGTGTGTGTGTGTGTGTGTGTGTGTGTGTGTGTGTGTGATCAAATATGCCACAGTGCACAGGTGGAGATCTGTCTTAGTTAGGGTTACTATTGCTGGGATGAAACACTATGATTAAAAGCAATCTGGGGAGGGAAGGGTTTATTTGGTTTACACTTCCACATCACTGTTCATCATTGAAAGAAGTCAGGACAGGAACTCAAACAGTGCAGGAACCTGGAGGCAGGAGCTGAAGCAGAGGCCATGGAGGAATGCTGCTTACTGGCTTGTTCTTTGTGGCTTGCTCAGCCTGCTTTCTTATAGAACCTGGGACCACCAGCCCAGGGGTGGCCCCACCCACAATGAGCTGGGCCCTCCCCCATTGATCACCAATTAAGAAAATGCTCTACAGGTTTGACTATAGCCCAATCATATGGAAGCATTTTTCTCAATTAAGGTTCCCTCCTCTCAGACAACTCTAGCTTGTATCACACTGACATGAAACTAGCCAGCACACTGTCAGAGGAAGACTTTTAGGAGATAGTTTTGTCTTCCTGCGATGGCTTTAGGGATGAAACTCAGATTGGCAGGTTGAGAGGCAAGTAACCACTGAGCAATCTCACTGTGTTATTATGGCTTTGAAGCTAGCTTGGGCTATATAGTAAGTTATAGGCCAGGCTGAGATACCAACGTGAGACCCTCATCTCAAAATAAATTTTAAAGTTTTGAAAAATAAGCAAAAAACAAACAAACAAACAAAAAAACCAAAAAAAAAACAAAACAAAACAAAACAAAAATCAATTTGGAGGGTGGTTTGGGGTCACAGAAGGGATTTTTTTTTTTCTTGCCAATGTTACATTATGAAAGTTTTAAGCATATAGAAAAGTTGAAAGAAGCCAGGCGGTGGTAGCACACGCCTTTAACCCCAGCACTCGGGAGGCAGAGGCAGGCAGGCGGATCTCTGTGAGTTCAAGGCCAGCCTGGTCCACAGAGTGAGATCCAGGGAAGGTGCAAAGCTACACAGAGAAACCCTGTCTCAAAAAACAAAACAAAAAAAAATAAAATAAATAAAATAAAATAAAAGTTGAAAGATTTTTGTGCTAAAGTCACTGAATTCTATACTTAATATGTTACTCTTTTTTTTTAAATCATATTTCTTTATCTAATAGAAAGGGATTTTTAAAGATGGGAGATACCCTGGTACCATATTCACAGACCCAGGTGGTGACTCTACAGGCAGAGAAGAATTACAGGAAAGGAGAGGATAGCCAAAGGAAGGAATGGAGCCACTAGGCAGAGGGGAACATAGTGTCAGTCTGAGCAAAGGGACTGCCTTTTGGGTTACACATGTGCAGAAAGATAAAAGGATTCAGGAGTCACGAGGCTCTGCAGATTGATACTGAGATATGGAAAGCACAGTGCTATTGCCTAACCAACTACTCCACTCTGTTCTTCCCTGTTAATGGCACCCAAATTTGGTTTGGAGGTAGCAATGTAGAAAGGGAGTAATCCTGATTGGCACAAGCCGGTCATGACTATTGCCTTCCCCTCTGTGGGACACAGGATACCCTGAGGTGAAGAGAATGATTTGCAGGGCCACTGTGAAAGAGATGGAAAACTTTCTCAGGAAAGGCTCTTTGCTGCCTCTCCTGCTCAGTCCCTGACTTCTGTGCTTTCTACTTTTGGGGTCAAGACGCATGATGTCACTAGGAATGTAGTGTATACTTCTGATATCAGCACTGGAGAGTTGGAAGCAGGAGGATCAGGAGTCCACTGTCATCCTTGGCTAGATGGAGGCTAACCTGGGCTACACATGGTCCTGATACCCCCATCATCCTAAATAAAGAAAAACAATATAAACAAAAATAATGTGTGACTTGGGTTGGGTGATGAAGCTCAATCTTAGAGCACTTGCCCAACGTGTGAGCCTCGAGTTCCATTCCAGCATAACAATCCCTCAGACCAACAAAAACAGCAGAGTGACCAAAGTGACATAAGGATTCTCAACAAAGGTGATTCAGGTTACCCCTAAAAAAACAAGTGGGAGGGGAGGGCAAGAGGTCCAAAGATGTGGGATGGTCATGGAGGGTGTGGGAGGAGGAGGAGGAGGATGGAGAGGGATGCTGGAAGGTTGCTGGGCAGTGTGACTATGACTTTAGAGTCACAGACCTGGTGACTTTTCTCCCATAGCACAGATAGGGATCACTTTGGCTTTACCTAAGGCTGACTTTTTATCAGATGAGAGCACCAGAGGGAAATCAAGGCAAGGGAGAGGATGCTTGTGTGGGAGAGATTTCATAGATCAATCACAGACATTAAACTAGGTTATGAGGGAAGAAATAACAGGATACCACTGATAGTAAAACCTAAAGGGAGCTGGGTGTGGTGGTGCGTGTCTGTAATTCTAGCACTCAGTATAGATGCAGGAGGGTCAGAACTGAGCAATATTTTTAGCCAACCTGGAATACAGGAATCCTGTCTCAAATGAATGGATGAATGAATGAATAATAATAAATAAAGAAGGGGACCACAGCATAAAGGAATCAAGTTTTTTTTTTTTTTCCAGGAACTAGCTAATCAGAAACAGAATCTCCTGTTTCCTCATAGACCTACTTAATCAAAAGTTGTGTTTTATCAAGACCTTCAGGGCCAGTGAGAAGGCTCCGTGGACAAAGGTGTTTGTTTCCCTGAGTTCAATACCTGGAACTGTTAAAATGGAAGGAGAGAACAGCTTCCAAAAGTTGTCCTCTGACTGTCTACTCACATCATGCATGTACACACACACACACACACACACACACACACACACACACACACACACAATCACAATAATAGTAATAATTTTAAATACATCAAGAGGTTTGTGTATACATGAAAGACTGAGAAGTAATGGATTAGAGGACTTGATGAAGGTGAAGCTTTTTCTTATTGCCCTAAGGATACTGAAAATAGGATTCTGCATGAATTACTTAGACCTTGATTTACTCATTTGTTATTTGTAAATGGTCAAGTGGTAATAATTTTCTTGTTTTATGACCCTGGATGCTGAACATGCTAGGAAAGCACACTCCCACTAAGATATATCCCCAGTGTTTTTACATTTTATCTTAAGATCCTTTTGCTTAAGACCAAGCAGGTCTCAAACTTGCAGTCCTCCTGCCTCAGCCTCCTGAAGAGCTGGAATTACAGGTAGGGGTATGCCACTGTACTTGGCTCATAATTTGTGTCTTGAGAACTGAAAGGTTTTTTTAGTATCTACACAGATCTGCCATTTCAATACAATGGTAACCAGAGACACTATGTAAACATACTATGTAAAGATACTGCGTATACAATATGTGTAGCTATTGAATATGGCTGTATGCCAACAAAATTATCTACAAAAGCAGGCGGTGGGGTGATTTAGTCCCATAGTCACAGGTTGCTGATCTGTGAACTAGACTTTAATATAGTTTGTAAGTCTTGGCTCCCATAGTTTGCTTTTGAGTTTTTTAGTTTCTGAGTACTTAATGTGTCTGGAGTAATAAGTAGTTTCTCCCTTCTTCATCCAAAGAGCTTGCCTTTGTAACAAACTAATCAGCTAATTTCATGTTGAATCCTGGAAGAAGAATACAGAGGGGGCATACTGTGGTATTAAAAAGTCAGAATAAGGGCAGTGGTGGTGCACACCTTTAATCCCAGCACTCAGGAGGCAGAGGCAGATGGATCTCTGTGAGTTCAAGGCCAGCCTACGGAGTGAGTTCCAGGACAGGTTCCAAAGCTACACAGAGAAACCCTGTATCAAAAAAAAAAAAAAAAAAAAAAAAAAAAAAGTCAGAATAGGCTGTGTGTGGTGATGCACACCTTTAATCCCAGCACTTGGATAGGTAAAAGCAGGTGGATCTCTGTGAGTTCAAGGCCAATCTGGTATATAAAGCCAGGGCTGTTAAACAGAGAAACACTGTAAACCCAAAACCAACCAACCAACCAAACAAACAAACAACAAGAACAAACCCCCCCCCAAAAAAAAAACAAAAATCAAAAAAGCCAGAATAGGTGGGGCATGGTGGCACATGCCTGTAATCTCAGCAGTCAGGAGACAGAGGCAGGAGGTTTGCCACTAGTTCAAGGCCAGTTTGGTCTACATATGGAATTCCATAGCATCCAGAGCTACAGAGAGAGAACCTGCCACAAAACATTAGAACATATACAATATATGTACATAAATATTACACACACACACACACACACACACACACATGCACGCACACACACATCAGAAACAAAACCAACCACCTAGACGCTCCTTCAGTCACCCTCTCTCCTGAGGAACCAAGAACTACCCTATGGGGCAGGGCTCATAGCTGCCAGTTTGCTCAGATGTTTTCTTTTCTTTTCGCCTGCCCTCTAACAAATTCATTTTGAGTTTCTTAGCTGAGCCAGGTTTCCTTGGAAATCAAATTGCCTAGATCAAGTTGAGCGATATCCCATGAAGGCAATAATCAGCCAGGGTTTCCTAGGTAACAAGCAGAGGGTGTGTGAGCAGAGAGGATAAAATCTATCCAGTACCTTCTCCAGCACCTCATATGACCCTCAGGTTACAGGTGCAGAAATATCTTTTAACTCATCACTGTAGCACGGTGTGCCAGGCACCCTCTGATTTACTCTTCACTATCTCTGCAGCATGAACCGCTACTGCCTGGGAGCTTGCTGGGCGACATTAGCTAACAGGAATGGAGTTGGGTTTAGTCAATAATGCTAAGTAAGGGCACGTTCCAAAGACAATGGGGTGGACTGCCCAAGGCAGGAAGCAACCTGGAGCTGATTTTCCTCCCAACATAATATTTTTATTGATTATTGATTATTTAGGAATTTCACATCATGTACCCAATCACACTTCCAAGTCTTCCTAAATCAGTCCCCCACCCTTGTGACCCCCCCAATAAGAGTAACAGAAACAAAAAGAAAAAAAATAAAACAAACAAAAATGTCCAATTTGTGTTGCCCATATACTCACCGGAGCATGGTCAAGCTCCCAGGGTCCAGTTCCTTAAAGAACCCGAGTCCTTCCCTGCCCTTTATTCCAGGTACATTGGCTTCCTGTTCATGTTACCTCTCCATTCAGAGGTTGACTTACTATTACCTGATGGACTGATTGGTTACTCTGCCAGAACACACACCAGGGCTAGAGTCAGATAAGAAACTCAAGACCAGGCACAAATGCCAAGCATTTGAGGCAGGGTTGGGAAGAATTGATTCCAACTTGTGCTGTGTTCTTCCATTCTTCTCCCTATCAGGAAATTCTCCATTCCAGTGGAAACCTAAGTTTTAGCTTTACTTATTGAGTAACATTTATTTCTCTTCTTAAAACTACATTTAGTGTGTGTGTGTGTGTGTGTGTGTGTGTGTGTGTGTGTGTGTGTGAATCGGGATGGCGAGCAGCACATGCCACAGTGAACAAATGGATGGAGGTCATAGGACAACTCTGTTCTCTCCTTCCACAATGTAGGCCCTGGAAATGGAACTGAGCTTATCTCGATTTGAGAAATAATAGTTCTTCTTAAATTCCTCAGATAATAGGATGCATTCAGGATCTCCCCACCTCTTCCTTCTCTCTCCCTTTCTTTCTTTCAGTGCTGAAGATTGAACCATGGCCTTGAGCATACAAGGGAAGTTCTCTACCGCTGTTATTTCTCTTTATCCATTTTTACTGTAAGAATGGCTCTTCTTTGCTTGTATTTAGCATTGTTTAGTGTAAGAGTTTGAGACAGGGTCTCACACTCTTGCCCAGGCTGGCCTCAAACTTAACATTGATTCTTCTGCCTCAGTCTCTCAAGTGCTTGGATTAAAGACATGAGCCACCACTCCAGGTTTTTATCCCCATGGCCACGGTTCATCCTGTTTTTCTTGTCTTCTTGCCTTCACCCTAGAAAAGTGTCACCACCTCAGTCGCCACACTCCATTATCTTCTTCCTTTTATTACATCACTGGGTGAACCTCATCTTCTCGCTTGCCAGGTTTTGCTGATCTCCATTGGATTTCTATGAATCATCCAGACATAGCACCACCAGAGCCTCTCAGTTCTGCCCTTAGAACAGCTACACCCAGTTTTTGTGCCTGGTCAGATAGTATTTGTCCTTGTGCTAGATAATAGTTTATAAAAACGTTCAAGGCAGTTCCTGCCTTCAATGTGTTTACAGTCTAGGATTTCATTTATTTTTGTTTCATAAGACAGAGTCTTACATAGCCCAGGCTGGCTTGACTTCCTGATCCTCTTACTTCCATCTACCAAGTGCTAGTATTGAAGGTGTGGCCTACCATGCCTGTCAAGTCTAGTAATTTCCACAGTGTTGGGGTATAAAATCAACTCAAGGTTACTAAGTACACCTATGATATAGGTAGTATTTCCCGTGTTTTTCAAGTTGAAATTTAGTGTCCCTACACCATAACCCTCTATCTTCCTCAAGTGTCATTATGTTGAACCTGTTCATTTCCTTATGTATGTCTCTGCTATTAACCCTTCAGTAGAGGCAGAGCCAAAAATCAAAAAATGGACAAGTATCTCCCTAAAACACAAGAGGAGCTTAACTTTGGGATATTAGTCTAAGTACATGGATGAGAGGTGTTTAAGAGTTAAAATCTAGAGCTGAGTTTAGTCTTAGTTAAGTCACCAGCCTAAGAACGGCAGTTACTACTTTCCATGTGCCAGCCACCTCTCTATTGATTGGCTATGCTGTAAGTGGGTGGTGTGTGCGTGTGTTACTGTCCCCATTTTACACACAAGGAAATGGACGCACAGTGCTTTCATACCTTGCCCCAAATGATGGGTTAGAGGCAAGTTGAGTGTTGTAAGAGAGGAAGTCTGGTCCCTAATGGTGCTTGCAGCCATTGACCTATGTTGCATCTTGTTCACAGTGCAGTTTGCCTTCCTCTGTATGTGGGTTCTATACTTGTAGATTCAACCAACTGTAGATAGCAAGGTCATCTACTTCATTAGAGAGAGAAACAGAGACAGACAGACAGACACACACCCAGGGAGAGAGGGGGAGGGAGAGGGAGAGACAGAGAGACACACAGAAAGAGACAGAGGCAAAGGCACACACACAGAGAGACAGAGAGAGAGAGAGAGAGAGAGACAGAGGCAAAGGCACACACACACAAACAGAGACAGAGAGACAGAGACAGAGAGCTAAGCTTCAGCATTTCTCTCTCTGCTTCCTGACTGGAATGCCTTGTGACCAGCTGCTTCTATTGCCTTATTGAAGCACACTCTTAAACTGTGAGCCAAAATAAACTCTTCTTTCTTTAATTGCTTTTGTTAGTTTTTCGTTGCAGCTAGGAGACCAGTAACACACAACCTAGGAACAATTTTTTTTTTTTAGGTTAAAAAAAATTAAAGATCAGTAAGGTGTGATTAACTGGCACTCAAGCGTCAAAACCATCCCCAAGACTCTAAAGGCTTTTCTAACCCTCCAACCCCATACATCTAGGAGCCCCATGGTTAAAATGAGATGAGGATGTCTCTGCTCCGCGGGGCAGACAGTAGAGAAAGCTGTATCTGAAGATGTGCATAAGATAAAAATGAGATGGATACAGTTAAGCCACAGTGACTCAAGGCCCAAGATAACGAGGGTGGGGGTACGGGTAAATATCATTCTGAGTCTTTCCAAGAAAGAGGCTCCGGACCCGCAAGAGGCCTGTCACTTTTTTCTTCACCAGTCTGGGCGCTGCAGGCACAGGCCTGGGACCAAGAGCCTGGCTATTCCTAAGACTTTGTGGGAGATCCCTGGGCAGCACCTCACCGCCTAAGTCCTGCTCCACAAGCTAGTTCAGGACAGCCAGCGAAGGAAGAGGCGCGGCCTCTTCATCGGCGTCGGAGAGCGCCACGTCCCTCTTGGCTAGGTCTTCCCGAAGCTCCTTCGCGTAGGCGCTTCTCTGGGCCAACTCACCAATAGGCGTCCTCCGCGATCCGGAGCCGGACCAATTAGCGACTGTCGGGGGGCGGAGGCAGTCACCATGGCAACCAGGAGGCGGGCGCGCAGTAGGCTGTGGACTAGAGCACGGCGGAGGGCCGTGGGCTGGGAAAGACCGGTGTGTGCGAGGCGGGCATCATTCGGCTTAGCCTCGCGCGCGGAGACCCTGCAGAGAAGGTCAGTGGCGCGGAGCTGGGTGCAAATCCCGGCCATAGGGAGGCTGCGTGGCTCCTGGGAGAGAGAAAGCAGGTTCTCGCTTGCCCTGCCTTGGCTGTGGACTTAGAGGGCCGAGTTGTGGGCGGGCAGGGCTGGGAAGGGTCTCCTAGCTGTAGCCCAAGTCGCTGGGTCCTCACCACCGCTCCTCTCGCCGCAGGGCACCCGAGTTTTCTTCGGGTCGGTGGCACAAGCAGGTGGTACAGGTGCTGGACCCAGACTGGGGCGGGGTCCGTAGGCAGGGGGATGCCCACTGGTGGGGACTCTGGACCTATCAATTCCGTACAGATGCTCCAGTGCCACCAGCGCCGGAGCAAAGCTAGGCCCAGGAGCACAGCTCTTCCCTGGGGTATGTGAAGCCAGCATCTTCTGCCACCAAGGAGAAAGTTCGTGCCAGCTGTAGTATCGTTTGCCCCAAAGTAACAAATTAGGCGAGAGAGGAGCCCTTTCGATTTAGGGAAAGAGGAAGGTGTTACTTTCTTGTTGCACCTGCTGAATGTTAACTCGGTTGGCTGATGTGGTTACTGTGGTTGATACAGGCAGCAGTCTTACATGGCAATTATTTTGCAAAATCAGAAAGGGTTCGAGGGGGAGAGAACGAAAATGAACAGGAACCCTGGTTCTGATGATTTATACCTTTTACACAAATTGAATGCTGAGTGCTGTTATCTAAGTTTCTTATTTAAGGCTCTGTTAAATCTGTGGATGAATAATATAAATACTACTGCCCCTCAAAGAAAACACCCTGATTTTAACAAAAGGCAGGAAGCTGTGACTCATAGAATCCCAGCTCTTAGGGGAGCCTGAGGCAGGAGGATCTTTTGAGCACTGAGCTTAGGAAATTGACACTAGCTTGGGCAGCAGTCACACACACACACACACACACACACACACACACACACACACGCGCGCGCGCGGCTTAAATGAAAATATTTGTTATAACGAGTTTTGTTTGATTGTGGGATTGTGGGATTTCCCTATAGGAAAGCTTAAAATGTTGAGATGATTGTCCTAAAGATAATTGCCCTAAACTCAAGAGCTGACAGGATTGTATCGAGCATTTGGATCAGATAGCCTTTGGCTATTTAAATTGCTTCTTAAAGTCTTCCCTGGCTGTTTTTGTTAAGTAACTGGACTCTAGTAATACGCAGATTATTTATCTTTCCTTCTTAGAAATTGCATCAGGCGTTTTCCTCATTTAAACTGTCTTATAGTTTTATAAAACTCAAGCAAATTCAACAAATAATGAATGAATGTTCCAACACATGTTTCTTGGTTAACACAATTAAGAGTGTAGAATATTAAAATAATGGAAATTTAGAATTACGAATGAAATCTCAGATAGTATCACTCAGATAGAACACAGAAAACTCTCCAACATCTGAGTTGTCTGGTGTGGGTCAACAGTTCGTTTCTGAGAGCCATCTCGATGGCTCAGTGGATAACATCTCTTGCAAGCAAGTCTGATGTCCTTCTGAGTGATCCCTGTGACCCATGTGGTAGAAGGAGGACACAAACATCCATTAATACACTTTAAGAACTCCTCTCTTAGGCAGAGCCAGGCGGATCTTTGTGAGTTCGAGGCCAGCCTGGGCTACCAAGTGAGTTCCAGGAAAGGCACAAAGCTACACAGAGAAACCCTGTCTCGAAAAACCAAAAAAAAAAAAAAAAAAAAAAAAGAACTCCTCTCTGCCTCCTTGTGGGTTTCCAGATGCTGTTCTTAGGCTCTTCTGGTTTTACTGACGCCCCATGGTGGAGTCCCTGCTGTGTTTCCTTTTCTCTGTTCTTCCAAGGTGCTTGCTGTTCTTTTCATACTGTGTGTGTGTGTGTGTGTAGACCAGAGGTTCTATCATTCCACCTTATGTCTTGAGACCTAGAGCTCACCTATTGGCCAGAAAAGGAGCCGAAGGGATCCTCCTGTTTCTTCCTCCCTAGTGATGAGATTATAGGCATGCAGTCTGACTGGCTTTTTGTGTGGGCACTTGGGATCCAAACTCAGGTCCTGTGCTTACGTGGCAGTTTACTGACAGCCATCTCCTTAACCCCTATTTCCCCAACCGCCATCTCTCCAACCACTCACACAATTTGTTTATTCTTTCAGTATACTTTTTGTTTGTTTGTTTAAGATAGAAGCCGGGTGGTGGTGGCCCACACCTTTAATCACAGCACTCGGGAGGCTGAGGCAGGTGGATCTCTGTGAGTTCAAGGCCAGCCTGGGCTACCAAGTGAGTTTCAGGAAAGGCACAAAGCTACACAGAGAAACCCTGTCTCTGAAAAAAAAAAAAAAAAAGATAGGATAGACTCAGACCCCATATGTAGCCCAGGTTGGCCTGGCTGAGTTTTACCGAAATCCTGCAGTCTCAGTCTCCTGAGTGCTCAGGTTACAGATGTGTACACCAAGCCCAGCTTTCCGCATGCCATTTGCCAAGTTGGTTTGTGTTCACTAAATACAAATTGAAATGAAATCACAAGAAGGTAGTTAGGACACTTTTCAAATCAGTAGTCATTAATTATGGGCATTAATTCTAGTGTCTTTGTTTTAGGATATGATTTGTGTGTCTCTGCAACCAAATGGTAGAATAATATATGTTAAAATTGTGTCCTGTTTCCTAAGGACCCTTTTAGTGGTTGGTGTCTGCAAAATATTTGTTTGAGTATTTGGGAGCTGGAAGGATCAAGTGCCAGTTTTTTAAATATATTGAAGGTCTGACAAGATGTATCTGAGGGTAAAAGTGCTTGCTGCCAAGCCTGATGATCTGAGTTCAATCCCCATAACCATGTCAAAGTTGAAGAAGAGAGCCAACTTCTCCAGGTTGTTCTCTGACTTCTATTTGAATGTCGTGGAGCTCATGTCTACATACATGAAATAAATATATAAATAAATAAAAATTAAAAAATTCTTAAGAATGATACTATGTGGGCCAGATAGCTGGCTCAGCAGTTGAGAATGCTCACTTTTCCAGAGGATTGTATTGGGTTCCCAGGACCCATGTCTGGCAGTTCACAGCCACTTGTAACTTCAGTCCAGGAGATCTGACAACCTTTTCTGGCTTCTCCAGGCACACTTACACACGTCACATACACACACATATTCACACACATTCACAAATAAAAATTTAAAAAATTAAAATGTGCTGAAAATAATTTATATTTTATTAATAAAATATAGTAAGTTAAATTTTATTTAAATTTTAAAGACAAGTTTCATGTAGCCCAGGCTGTCCTGGAACTCACTATGTAGCCCAGGTTGGCTTCAAACTTAAGGCAATCAATCCTCCTGCCTTGCCCTCCTGGATTCTGGATTACAGGTAGTAGCCATCATGTCCAGCTTAATTCAGGTTTTTTTTTTTTTTTTTTTTTTTTTTTCACATGGCTTTTTTTTTTTTTTTTAAAGAGATTTATTTATTTGTTATGTATACAACATTCTGCCTCCATGTATGCCTGCAGGCCAGAAGAGGGCACCAGATCTCATTATAGATGGTTGTGAGCCATCATGTGGTTGCTGGGAATTGAACTCAGGACCTCTGGAAGAACAGCCAGTGTTCTTAACCTCTGAGCCATCTCTCCAGCCCTTAATTCAGTTTTATGGTTAGGAAAACCAAGACTCAGAAAATCTAGTCACAGACTAAGGATAGAGCTCTTGCTTAGTATCCATTCAATTTCTAGCATGGGGGTGGCGGTGGGGAAAAAGTGAAAGTAACTGGCAAATGAATGAATGAGGCTTTCAATGTGCTGTTTCTTTGTTTGTTTTTACTATGCTGTATTGAAGTCATGTACAAAATATAACCTGCACACTCTTACTCCTCTGCATAGATGGTCTTATATTTAGTACACCACCTAAAGACATGTTACTAAAATTTGAAGAGGCTTGATTTGCTTATTTTCTTTGCAGACTACACAGAAAGACTTCTGTTCAGCATTGAGTTTAAACATGTGTGTGTCTTGTCTTATGTAGTGGGGTTTCAGAAAAGGCTTTGAAATATGCACAGGTTTTGATCTCGTGGCAGGAAGAGATGGCCCAGTGGTTGAGTGCACTTGCTGCTCTTGCAGAGGATCTGGGTTCAGTTCCCAGAACTCACATCAGGCTGCTCACGACTTCCAGTAACTTCCATTTCAGAGGCTCTGACACTCTCTTCTGGCTTCACAGGCACCTGCGTGCACATGGTGCACATACAGATAAGTAGGTACAAACACATAAAATAGAATAATATAATAACAATAACACACCTGTGACAAACTGGGATCAAGTTAGTTAAAATGTTTTTAGTATTTATTTTTGTATGTGTGCACCACGGCATGGATGTGGAAGGTCAGAGGACAGCTTTCAGAAGTCACTTCTGTCCTTATACCATTTGGGTTCTGGGTCTCAGGTGTGTCAAGCTGGGTGGCGAGTGCCTTTACCCACTAAGTCATCTTACCATCTCCAACTTAATTGTTTTGAAGTAGTGGTAAGCATAAAGGAATATTTAAGTTAAGAATTTGTTAATTCTTCCATGATGAAATTCTTCTCCTTCCCTCCCCCTCCTTCTTTCTTGTTTTGCTTTGGTTTGTTTTGTTTGTCTGGTTTGGTTTTTTAGTTTTTCTTTTAAATCTTGTTTTGGGGGGCGAGGTGGCAAGAGAGTGAAGGGAAGATTTGGGGTTTGGGGGGGATGGACGGGAACAGGATGTATTATGTAAAAACCTCAAAGAATCAATAGAAGTAAAAAAAATTGTTAATTCTTTAATTTTTATTTATTTATTTGAGACAGTCTCATTTTGCCCAGACTGGCCTCAGACTCTCTATAGCCAGAGACAGCCCTGGTCCTCCTGATTTCGCCCTCATGTTAGATCAACAGGTGTGTAGCACCATACCTGGCTTCCCAGCTAAGGACTTAACAGAACAAGTTATCCTTGGGGCTGGAGAGATGGCTTGAGATGAAGAATACCCATTACTCTTGCAGGGGACCTGGATTTTGTCCTCATGGTGGCTCCCAATCACCTATAACTCCAATTCTGTTCTCCAGGACCACCCGGAATGCAGGTGGTGCACATGCATGCTTACACCCAGGAACTCATACATACACATAGAATAAAAACAAATACATTAAAAAAAAAAAAAAACAAAAACCGAAAAACAAAATAAAAAGTTGCCCTATGCCTTAGTCAGTGTTCTATTTCAGTGAAGAGACACCATGACCATGGTGACTCTTACAAAAAGGAAAACATTTAATTGGGCCTGGCTTACATTTCCAGAGGTTTAGTTCGATATCATCATGATAGAGAGCATGGTCATATGCAGGCAGACATGGTGCTAGAGAATGAGCTGAGAGTTCTACATCTGGATCCACAGGCAGCAGCAAGAGAGAGCCACTGGACCGGACTTGGGATTTTGAAACCTCAGAGCCCACCCCCAGTAACACACTTCCACCAACAAGGCCACACCTCTTAATCTTTTCAAATGTACCACTCCCAAAGCATGTAAATATATAAACCTATGGTAGCCATTCTCATTCAGACCACCACAGTGTATGTCAGTCTGTCTTTGCTGAGAAAAACAAATGCTCTTACCCTGAGTTCTGCCCACTGTGGTGCAACTCAGTTATTGTAAACAGGATCTGTTTGTTCTGGCCTTTGCATGTTTATTTTACCAGTAAACTGACAGGTCATAAAAATGTGATACCACGCTCTCTTTTTTCCTCCCTCCCTCCCTCCTTCCCTCCCTCCCTCCCTCCCTCTTTCCTTCCCTTCTTCCCCTTCCAATCTCTTTCTTTCTTTCTTTCTTTCTTTCTTTCTTTCTTTCTTTCTTTCTTTCTTTCTTTCTTTCTTTCTTTCTTTCTTTCTTTCTTTCTTTCTGTCTCTGTCCCTCCCTCCCTCCCTCCCTCCTTTCTTTCTTTCTTTCATTTTTTGAGGATCTCTCTTCATAGTCCTGGCTATACTGTAACTCTCTATTTAGACCAGGCTGGCCTCAAACACACAGAGATCCTCCTGCCTCTGCTCCAGTGCTGGGATTAAAGGTGTGCACCATCAGGCCCTGCCAATTTGATACTTTTCCTTCCTATTAATTGTATACTGTGTATATAATAGCATACATTCTTGCAAACTATTCCCACTAAATAAGGATACATTTATAATTCATTATTATATTTAATCTCCCTCTCTCCATTTAGAATCCAAGAGTCAGTTTTCGAAGGGAAAAAAATTGGGCCAGGAGCCAAGACCTACTCTCCCACAAACTTAATATCGTGTAGATCATCTTTCCACTTGAGATCTCAGTGGCCTCATCTGTGAAAAAAAGAAAAAAAAAAAAAGATAAAACCTCTAGCCTGTCTGAAGGTAAGTGTTCAGTGAAGAATTGCCTTCCGTGACAAACAAAAACAACTATCACCACTAACAGTAATAAAACACAGGAAGAAAACCATAAAACAGACATAGTAGAACCCTGGTGGTGGTGGTGGTGGTGGTGGTGGTGGTGGTGGTGGTGGTGATGATGATGCACACACCTTTAATCCCAGCACTTGGGGAGGCAGATGCAGGCTGATCTCTGAGTTCAAGGATAGCCTGGTTTACAGAGAGAGTTCCAGGACAGCCAAGGCTACATAGAGAAACCCTGTCTTGAAAAACCAAAAATAAATGAATAAAAATAAAAAACAAAAGCACCCTCCCCAAACAACAATAAAACAAAACAACCCAGACACAGTGGTGGCTTAAACACACAAAATTTATTTTCTCATTTAAAAAATTGTCTTTATTGGGGTGGGGAGAGGGGGAGAGGAAGTAAAGACAGAGTCTCACTATGTAGCCCAGGCTGGCCTTGAGCTGACAGCAATTCTGTCTCCCTCCTGTGTGATGGGATCATAAGCATTCAGCACCACATCTGGCTTAAAGTAATTATTTTTTTTTAGGATTGAATGAATGAATGAATTTACTGTGTGTGTGTACTCTTACATGTGCTCCCATGAGTGCTCTCAGAGGCCAGAGGAATCTGATCCCCATGGAGCAGCAGTTGCGATGATTGTGAACCCCCCAACATAGGTGCTGAGAACGAACCTGGGTCAAGAGTTGTGTGTGCTCTTAAGAACTGAGCCATCTCTCTAGTCCATAAAATAATCCTGTTTTCCAATTTCAATTTTTTTTTATTGTATGAATATGTGTGTTTTGCCTGCATTCATGTCTGTGCACCACGTGTGTGTCCGGTGCCCTCAGAGACCAGAGGAGGGTGTCATATTCCCTGGAACTGGAGTTACAGATGGTTGTGAACAGCCATATGGATGCTGGGAGCTGAACTTAGGTTCCCTGGAAGAGCAGCCAGTACTCTTAGGGCTGAACTCTCTCTCCATCTCCTAAAGTAATTCTTGAAGTCATAGTTCAGGATAGGCAGAGTGGCTTCATATAGTCTGAGAGACCTAGCTCTAGTTCTTGGTCTGTTGCCCCTAAGGTTCCCATAGTTCTCAAAATCAAAGATAACTGCCAGACCTCCATTGCCACAGTGGGTTCCAGGCAGCAAGGTAAAGACAAAGAAAAATGCCTTTGTCTCTCTGAAGACTCCCTGAACCAAAGCTCAGGCTTCAAGGAAGCATACTAGATACATGACTTCCCTCAATAAAATGGGGTTTGCGCTACTGAGAAGGCCGTAATGAGTTGGACATCAGCAGAGAAGCAGAAGCCTCTACCACGGGTGGAGCTTCCTCCTCTCACTTCTGAGCTCAAGGCCTTGGCAGTAACTTATGTGGCTTCAGTGATGGGAACAGACCTCCGGCCTGACCACTGCCCAGAGAAAGAAATAGTCTGTGGTGGTCTGTGGTCCCCAAAATATTGTGCACGCTAGTAAACTTATATGGGGTCAGAGAAGAGAATAGCCACAGTATTAAACATAGAGGATAGGCAGTGGTAATACACGCCTTTAATTCTAGCATTCCAGAGGCAGAAATTTCTCTGGATCTCTGTGAGTTCAAGGCCACATTGGAAACAGGCATGGTGACACACGCCTTTAATCCCAGGCAGTGAGCCTTTAATCCCAGGGAGGGATGGCAGAATGCAGAAAGATATATAAGGTGTGAGGACCAGAAACAAGAAGCTTTTGGCCTGGTTAAGCTTTTAGGCTTTGGAGCAACATAGTTCAGCTGAGAGGCATCCAGTCTGAGGAAGCAGGATCAGCTGAGGAAATGGCAAGGTGGGGTGGCTGTGGCTTGTTCTGCTTCTCTGATCTTCCAGCATTCACCCCAATACCTGCCCCAGGTTTGATTTTATTAATAAGACCATTTAAGATTCGTGCTACAATAGTCTGTTTGCTATATTATGTATCGGTTACTTTCTTGGGTTGTTTGTTTGTTTGTTTTTTCGAGACAAGGTTTCTCTGTGTTGCTTTGCGCCTTTCCTGGAACTCGCTTGGAGACCAGCCTGGCCTCAAACTCACAGAGATCCGCCTGCCTCTGCCTCCCTAGTGTTGGGATTAAAGGCATGTGCCACCACTGCCCGGCCTTGTGTTTTAATGAGACAGGATCTTGCTATATAGTCCTGGCTGGTCTGGAACTCAAAACACAGCCAGGCTGTTGAACTAGCCTGCTTCTGGAGTTGTGATTACAGGCCTGTGCCCTGGTGGTTGGCGCTGTTTCTTTCATTCCATGATTCATTACAAAGGCACCTCTCTCTTGTTTGGAGGTTTGTTCTGGTTATTTAAAAACAACCACCCGTACATGTTCAGTGGATATGTGTTGTGCAACTGATGGTTATGTAGAGATGAGCTGCCATCTAGGTAACTGCAAGCAAGACACTAGACCTGTCATCAAAAGTGACTGTGTTGATAAGTGTGTCCCCTCTTGGTGTATTCTTTGCATTTGGGATGGTCACACAGGACACCTGTTTGCCTGCCTTGCTAGTTGAAAGGAGTTCATTGTTTAAAGTCACTTAACCCTTACCTGTCAATGAAATTTTCTTTCTCTACTGTCCCTTGCATAACTTAAGTATACCATTTTTTGAGGGGCAGTAGTAGGAGTTGAAATTGGGGCCTCACACATGCTCCTCAGATCCTCTGTACAGAGCTACATAGACCCAACTTCAAGGCATGCCAATATTTTCTTCCTAGATTTTCCTTGTAAACATTTACAGACACCATATTTTGTCATTTAAAATGGTTCAGATGACCAGGTATTGTGGGGCATGGCTGTAGCCCTAGAACTTTGGAGGTAGGTAGCGGCTGCAGGAGCAAGAGTGGGAGGGTAGCCTGGGATACAAGGTTCAGTTGTCATCATTTTGGTGTAAGAAAGTGAATTGAAATTAACAACCTTGAGAAAATGAAACAGCAATTCAGGGAATGGAATTTTAAGTGAGGAAGAATCTAGAGTCCATCAGTAGTTTAGTGTTTATAGGCAGGAGATAAAGAGAGATTAGGATTTTATGAGGTGTGTTTACATTTTCACAAGCTCTTGTACTTTTCCTCTTAATACTTGGCCATAGCCAGGTAGGGTGGTGCACAACTTCCGACTGGCCTTGAATTCACTGTGGAACTGAAAATGACTTTGAACTTCTGATTCTTCAACTCTTACCTCTAGTGCTGGGATTACAGGCCGGAACCACCACGCCTAGTTTTAGCTTCCCTGGAACTCTAAGCGAGTTCTCTCCCGTCTGAACTGTTTTCTGAGCCTCTTGTTGGGTTTAAAAGGCATTTGACATTTGAGTCATCAGATTAAATATGTCTACCCCTGGATACCACTTTAATATCTCAGCTTTTGTTTTGCTTTGGTGGTTTGACACAGTCTTACCTCGTAGTCCAGGCTAGCCTTACACTTGCTACCGTTCCTCATGTCTTAGCCTCCTACATGCTGGGCTCAGCTTAGTTTAAAAAAAAATTCTTTTTTTCAGGGCTGGAGAGATGGCTCAGCAGTTAAGAGCAATGGCTGTTCTTCCAGTGGACCTGGGTTCAAGTCCCACCACCCACATGGTGTCTGACAACCGGCTGTAACTCCAGTCCCAGGGGATCTGACACCCTCTTCTGGTCTCTGTGTGCACTACATACACACGGTGCATAGACACACATGCAGGCAAAACACCCACATATATAAAACTAAATAACAAATAAAATTTATCATTTTTTTTCATTAACAGAAAAATGACTGTTCTGTGTATTGTTTTTAAAGTAACTTTTCCCTCTAAATTGCTTATTGAATAACCTGCCTCTCTCAATGTATTAAAGGCTGTCATGTCGAGGAAGCATCTATCCTCCTTACCTTTGCTGTCTATTGTAATATCTGATGTGGGTACTTAACACAGAAGCATTTGTTCAAGAAAACACCCTTCAGCCTTAAAAAGAAGAGCAAAAGGGAGGATCAAAGGAGGGAAAAAAATAAAAGAAAAAATAGAGAGGAAGAAAAAAGATTCACAAAGGCAGGGACAGGGCTAAGAAGATGACTCAGTGGGTAAGAGGGCTTGGTGTACAAGCATGAGGATCTGAGTTCAAATCCCCGGAACTCAGGCAAAGAGCTGGGCATGATCCCTATGTACCTGTAAGCCCCAGCCCCTCCGCCCTGCATGTAAACACACACTATCATATAATATATCCCCCCCCCCCCTCTCTCTCTCACACACACACACACACAGTTTTTACTCCTTGACTACTTGAGTGATTTCACAGCTAAGACATCTGACTCTGTGTGTGAGTCACAGCCTTGCCTTGTTTTTTCTGGACTTGGAACTTGGGAGGCTTGTTTTGGATTACTGGATAGGGGAAGGCTCCGATTCCTCCAGGACACGTGCTTTTTATGTTGTCTTATCATGGGGCTGGGGGTGTACTCATTTGTCAAGTGCTTGCCTGGCATACACCAAGCCATGGGTTCAATTGCCAGCACCTTATTAACTGGATATGGAGGTGCACGCCTGTATTCCTAACACCTAGGAGATAGAGGCAGGAAGATCAGGAGATTAAGGTCACCCTTAACTGTATAATAAGTTCAAGGCAGGCTGAAAAAAAAAATCACATCATACTATGACATAATAGACTTGGTGGCTCCTGCCTGTGATCTCAGCATTGGGAAGGATAGGCTTTGAATGAGGCCAGCCTGGGCTGTACAGTGACTTGAATAGATTTCATGTTATTCTGCCCTTTGAGAGTTTATTGTCAGCCTGTAAAGTTTGGCTCCATCTGCTGGTCAGCGGTTGGCACACTGTATTGGAAGGAGAGGAATGATAAAGGAAAGATGGCCACTCCTACTGACCTGGTCAGGGAAGGAGACTAGGCTACCCCTCTCCTTCCTCGCTCTCCTGTGCAACATAGATACGTTTCCCAACTGATGGAAGTCTGTAAATGGATCTGTCACTTTTGACATTATGTTGGTGTTTAAAGAGATTTTTCTGTCATTTCTTTTCCACCTAATATATATGAACACTTTCCATTTCTTCTGTTACAGCAACAGTCGACATTTATTGAGTCTTTATTAAGGACTCAAGCAATGTTTAAGTTATTTTTTCTAATTAAATCTAGAATGAACATGAAAAGAATAGACTTTAATGGAGGGGACTATGTTAAAGTAGTTTTCTTTCTTTCTTTCTTTCTTTCTTTCTTTCTTTCTTTCTTTCTCTCTCTCTTTTTTGTTGTTGTTTTGTTTTTTTTCGAGATAGGGTTTCTTTGTGTCCTGGCTGTCCTGGAACTCACTCTGTAGGCTAGGCTGGCCTCAAAATCACAGAGATCCTCCTGCCTCTGCCTCGTGAGGGCTGGGATAAAAGGCGTGCGCCATCACTGCCTGGCTAGAATGGTTTTCATTGATCAAGAAGAAGCAAGCAAGAGGACTGTTGAGATGGCTCAGCAGGGAAAGGCCCTGCTGCTGGGCCTCATCACCTGAGTTCCATTCATCAAGCCAGGTGGTGGAAAGAGAACTGAGTTCTGCAGCTTATCTCTGATCTCCACATGAAATAGGAAACGAGAGGCAGTGAATATTAAAAGGCAAGGTAAATAGAAAGTCCTAAAGAATATGGTAGATTTCATACTTGGGATTCCTGTAATTCACTGATAGGGCACACAACTGTATGGCATGTAGAAAAAAAAACCAAAACACTGCCAATGGAAACTGAGGCAGCCATACATGCTGTATCATGCATAGTTCTGCTTACAGAAAGAACTTTTAAAGATACATTTAGACACATATCTTTTGTGCAGCATTTATAAAAAGACTTATTATTTTTATTTTATATGTTAGTGCTTAGCTTGCATGTCTGTGTATCACATGCATGCGATGCCCCAAGAGGCCAGAGAGGGTGTCAGATCCCCTGGGACTGGAGTTACAGACAGTTGTGAATCACTGTTTGGGTGCTGGGCATTGAACCTGGGTCCTCTGGAAAAGCAGCTGGTGCTCTTAACTGCTGCGCCATCTCTCCAGTAGTCCTGTGTTTTCTTGTCAGGCCCCATTGCCTGGGAGTTTCTTCTAATCCTGTAGCTGGAATTTCACAAGCTTTGGTGCTGGAGCGTTCCTGGTGTTACCATAAGCTGGCAGACAACTTTCAGCTCTTGTGTTCTTTCCTAAACTCTTTACATGGTTTGTTAACCGAAAGCACCGACAGCTGTCAGCTGTGGAGGAACACCACCCATCTGTGCTCTTTTCCAGGCTTCTTGTTCCTTAACTGCTCATTCACATGATAGCAGAATGCTTCTGGAGCTAAGCTAACACGCTCGGCAGGTTAAGCCAGGCTCTTCAGTGTTCAACTCAGATTTAGCCACTCTTCCTTCACTGTGTCGCTGCCACCCCCACAAGAGCACACTGTCACATCCTTGGGAAGCTGCCTTGTGGTTTCAAATGTAATGTATCAGCAGCTTTGACCAGCTCTTTTTCTGACAGTCCTCCAGTGGAGTGCTCTAAACACCCATTCATGCACTGGAGATGCAGTTTAGTTGGTAGAGTGCCTACTTGGATACAAGAAGCCCTGGGTTCATCGCAGCATGTGGGCCCACTGGATTCAGTTCTCGAAGAGAGTCTTGCACTGTGGACATCTTCACAGTCATTGCCGAAATATCTTGTATGGCCTGATGAAATGAGCATTCCAATAAACAAGTCCACAGGAGCCAAAGGCGGTGGGCGGGAAGTGGCTCAGTCTGCAGAGTGCCTGCCGAGTGTGCACAAAGCCTTGGGGTCAGTCCCCACCACTGTATAAGCTCAGCGTGTCAGTGTACATCCATAATCTCAGCACTCCAGGAGGTAGAGGCCGGAGGGTTAGAAGTTCAAAGCCATCCTTGGTTACCTAGGCCAGCTTATCTAAAAACAAACAAACAAACAAACAAACAAACATTTCAATAAATAAAAAACCTACTCTCACTATGTACACTAGTGCATATCTGTAATCTCAACATTTAGGATGCTGAGGTAGGAGGGTCATGATGAGTTTGATGCCAGCCTGAGCTACATAGCTCATAGACCTTGTTTCAAAAGAGCAAAAGCCCATTCTCTTGCACCAGTCTCTTTCTCACTTTTAGTGTTGTTATTTTGAGGCATGGGAGAGAGCATCAGAAGTTTGTCATTGGTTCCCATTGACTGAAATCAGCTCATCCGGTGATGCTGGGATCAAGTCCTGTGCCTGACACATGCTAGATAAGCACCCTGCCACTGATTGTATTCTCAGCCATTCTTTTCTTACGTTACACGTTTTTGCGAGAAGTTATGAAACATCTGCTCAGTGTTAGGAGGACATTGCTGACAGTTTGACATTTGCCTTAGTGATGGGCGCATTGGTCACATCAGCCCAGTACTTGGGAAAACACTTAGGACCTGTAGTTAGTTTCTGCTGTCCTCAACTGCTCTGTGGCTGCTCAGAGGGAGTTCCGTTGTGTCTCACAATGTAGAGTAACTCGGCTTTGTGTAGTAGCTTCCTGTCCAAAGTCTGGTAAAGCAGTTAGTGCCCATAAAGGAGAAGGTCAGGTTGTTCCTCTTATGGCAGTGTTAGCCTCACCCAGCTGCTTCACTTCCTCTGCTTACAGAAGAACACTTGAATGCCAAACTATAACCCTTTTTTTCCCTTGAAGGTCTGGAGATTGAGTATAGGGCTCTGTGCATGCCAGGCAAGCACTCCACCATGGAACTATGTCTGCGGCCCTTTGTTTATAGCCCAGGATGGCCTCAGACTCTGCAGTCTGCCTCAGCCTTCTGAGTGCTGTGGTTACAAGCATGTACCACTGAATAGACCAGCAAGACATAACAATAATGTGAAAAGTCTGAGGTTATGACAGTAAGAATAACTAATAAAGTTTATGACATTTGTGTTGTTGTTACCACCTGGCCAATCAGTTTTTTTTTCTCAATTAAATGAAAGACAATCCCTGATTTATAAGTTATTAGGATAAAGAATCATGTATCAAGTTGATTATGTGCAGACTCAGTAATCTGAGTAAATTTAAACAGGAAATATTTGTATTGGAAGGCAGATGGGGCTGAGAGATGGCTCGGTGGTTAAGAACACTTGTAGGGAAGGGTATAATAATAATAATAATAATAATAATAATAATAATAATAATAATAATAGTAATAATAATAAAAGAATGCTTGCTGCTCTTGCAGAGGACCCAGATTTGGTTCCCAGAACCCACACGGTAGCTCATAATTGCCTGTAACTCCAGTTCCGGGGAATCCAACCCCCCTCTCCTGAGCTCCTCAGGCACTGCATGGCTGTGGTGCATAGATACACATGCAGGCAAAAACACTCATATACAATAAAATAAATGAATCTAAAAGAAAATTTAAAAAGAAAAGAAGGCTGAGATTGTACTCGAATAATGGAAGGAGAGGACCGACTCCTAAAAGTTGTCCTGTGACCTTCACACGTTCACCGTGGCACGTGTATGCACACACACACACACACACACACACACACACACACACACGATAAATAAAAACACAAAAGGAAAGAAGGCAGCGGTTGTCAGTTATACAAGACAGTGGATGTGTATGTACACGCACTCACTTGTGTATTAGCACACTCGCAGGAACACAACTGGTTTAGCAGTGCTGGTTTCAGATGAAATTGGCCTCAGGTGAATTGAGACACAGTCACTCGAATAGTAAAGTTAAGACAAGCAAAGGGCTAGAAAATCTTGTGTGTGTGTTACCTCACGCTTAAATAAAAATGGACAGAATTATCAAGACAGTTATAAAGAAAGCAGATGATGTTTTTTTTTCTGATAGTGATAGAACAAAAAATGAAATTGCTAAGAATCTAAAATTTTTACAATGCAGAATTCTGAAGCATGGCTAGTACAGATGCCAAGCATGGGCTACAAATTGTATCTTTTTCTTCACATTAAAAACACTTAGCTTGAACTTTTTGCAGTATCCCTTTTTGTAAAATTGAAAGATGATTTTATAGCATGTAATTTACACCCCACCCCCATCTCATTGTGTAGTTCAGGCTGGTCTGGAGTTCACTATGTAGTCCAGGCTGGCCTCAAGCTCACAGTCTTTCTGCTTTAGCCTCCGGAAGCTGGGATGACAGCATGTGTCTTCCTGCCGTGCTACAGTCCATCCTGACTTAAAGTGTTCAGCTGACTGGTGTTTGGTCCACTCCGGTGTGGTCCAACTGTCCCCTCTATCTATCTGATTTAACACATTTCCCTCCCCTCTAAACAGCTCCTTTCCCCAGTGGCCTTTACTTCTGCTTTCCTCTCCGATGCCATCCGCCCTAAGCGGTGATCATCTATCCTCTAGGGATTTGTCTACTGGGGGCATTTTACGTGGATTGACTCAGACCGTTTGTCCTTGTTGCTCTTGATTGTGTTTATTATTGTACTTGATTTTTAAAACCACATATTTCTCCTTGAAATCTCAGTCTTTGAAATGGACTTTGGTTTTGAATGGCATATGATGATGAATTGTCTTAGCCATGTAAAACGAAAACTGAACCCAGAATGAATGAACACAGGCCCATCAGTGTCTCAGCCTGAGCATCGTTTCTGTCCACCCAAGGCAAGCCAGGAGTTAGGGCAGAGCCTCTGATTCCAGAGTATGGCATTTTCTTGGATTTACCGCTTTTTTCAGTTGTCTCTAGATATGAACTTCCTTTGGTAGTTGACCTGTGCTGTTCTTGCTGTTGGCTTTTGTGTGGCAGCACTGGTACCTAAGCCCCTTACTTTACCAGTATAATGGTAGGTTTGCTCAGTAAGCCCTATTCAAATAGAGGTTTAATTGAAAGGTTTTTATAAATTGTTTAACCTAGTAATTTTATACAATTGCTTTGAGCACAAGTAATTTTATAGGCATTTCTGATTAGGTGCCAGAAAAGACCTCTACTTTACCCACTAATTTGGCAGCAGGATTCAGAAACTTAAAGAATACTGGGGTTGAACTGGATGTGATGGTCCAGGCCTGTAAGAGGCAGGAGGACTAAGAGTTCAAGGTTATCCTCAGCTACACAGAAGTTTGAGATCAGCCTGAGCCATGTGACCCTCGTCTCAATAAAGAAAGAAGAGTGAGGCCTAGAGGAATCCAAGTTATAAAAGTCCAGTGACTGATTTGTGCTGACACAGCTGTGGCTGTGGCCAGTTTCAGCTAGCATTAGAGGGTGGATCTGAGGGCCAGTGCGGACATAGCTTAGTCGGTAGAGTGCTTGTTATGCAAGAATGAGGATTTGAGCTGACTCCCAGAACTTAGGTAAAAAGCCAGGTTTCGTGGCAAATGCTTGTACTCACAGCACAGGGAGCTCTGAAGACAAGTAGATCCCTAACCAGCCAGCTTAGTCTGCCTAGCAAGCTCCAGGCCCCAACGAGAAACCTTGTTTCAGAAAACAAGGTGGACAGCTTCTAAAGTCTCTGGCCACGTCGTGCACACAAGCATGGGTGTGTGCACCACCGCCCCATCAACAGACAAAAATGGAAACAAAGAATAGAGACCTAAACTTGATTCTGCCCTACTGTTAGGCATTTTCTATTACATTTGGATCAGCACACTACCACCTGCCCTAGTGCAGGGCTGAGATCCAGGGCCTTATGCGTAAGGCAGCAGCTCTATTGACCAGCTACGTCCCCAGCCCCTCAACGACCTTGGAGATAAGGATTCTAACGGTAGAGCAGATGAAGGCAGCGTGGTGAAGGGCAGTGGTTTATGTTGCTTCAGAATTCGCTACAGGACTTGATAAGAGAGATTGTGGGGTCCTTCCCAGGTCTCTGGTTTACGATACCAGCACAGGCCCTAGGAAGTTGCATTTCTACCAAGCAGTTACTCACAGGTAGCCTGCCACCTGCATGTTGGTCGCTTCGGGTCTGAGCCCTGCGCTGTGGCTTTCTGAGGACTGTATCTGTTTCCCACATGCCTTCTCCACGCTGTGCATGTTCTTAGCTTTGTTCTTGATCTGATCCCCAATGGAGGCCTCCATGTATATAAGTACGCAGTGTCAGATATTTATCATTTTTGATCCTTGCAGGAGACCCAGAGCTCTGAATCATTATGAAAATGGAATAAAATTCGAACTATAGTATTCAGAATGTTTGAAATCTTTTGCTCTTTTGTTTTAAGCCCTGACATCCTACTTGTGAGAGGTGAGCATAATAATCACTACACTACAGAAACCTCTCCAACATCCTACCTCATAGATACAGGAGTTTTTTAAATTGTCTTTTTGAAACACAGTCTCTTCTGTACAGCCCTGGTTGGCTGGAACTTGGCTGTGTAGACTAGACTGGCCATGAACTTGGTGCAATCCTCCTGCCTCTGCTTCTTGAGATCTATGATTACAGGGGTGTGCCACCTCACCTGGCCTACTTGGTATTTTATTGGCCTATTTATTTAAAAGCAGCTATTGGCTGTTTTTTGTGTGTTTATATGTTTCCAGACAAGGTTTCTCTGTGTAGCCCTGGCTGTCCTGGAACTCTCGCTATAGACCAGGATGGCCTGGAACTCACAGAGATCTACTTCTGCCTCCTGAGTGCTGGTCTTGAAGGCACACACCACCACTGCCTGGCTGTTTTTTGTTTGTTTTTGTTTTGTTTTTTAGAATCATTCGTTCATTCTCTGAGTGTGCCTATGTGTCACGGGATACCCGTGGGGCCAGAGGACAGCTTTCGGTGGTTAGTTCTCTCCTTCCATCAGTGTGAGTCCAGGGACCAAACTCAGTTTGTCAGCTTTGCTAGGAAATGTTTTTATTCTCTGGGCCATCTTGCCAGCCTGGCTGGTTTTCCCACTATTTTTTTAATTGTTACTGTTTGTTTTTAACGTTTGTATTTTTATATTTTATCTGTATATTTGCATGCACTGCTCACAGAGACCAGAAGAGGGCACCAAACTCCCGGAACTGGAGCTGCAGGTGAATGCTCTCAACTGCTGCCCGTCTCTGCAGCTCTTCGTTTCATTTATTTATTTTTTTAGGATTCACTTGTTTTTGATTTTACCTGTATGGGTGTTTTACCCTTGTGTGTGTTTGTGCACCACATGCATTCCTGGTGCCTGTGGAAGCCAGAAGGTTCTCTGGAACTGGAGTTACATACAGTTGTGAGCAACCTGATGTGGGTGCTAGGGTCTGAGCTCGGGTCCTGTGGAAGAGCAGCAAATGCTCCTAACCTCTTAACCAGCAGTCTCTGTAGCCTCCTGTATTGAGCAGTTTTGTAATTAACCTTTTTCCCCCTTCTGCTTTCTTACCCCCCCCCCCCCCTTTTCCCTCCTGAGACAGGGTTTCTTTATGTAGCCCTGCCTGAACTGGAACTCACTCTGTAGCCCAGACTAGCCTGGAATTCAGAGATCCACCTGCCTCCTTAAATGTGTGCGCTATCACCGCCCAGCTTGCTTTCTCCTTTTCCATTCAAATTTTTAGTTAGTGTACAAAATAAATAATGGGTTTAATTATGACATTTTCATAATACGCATTGTTGTGTTTTGTTCCTGTTTGCTCCCCACCGCCCCTTCCCACCAGTCTTTCTTCTCTCCCGATCCGCCGTTCTCCTCCCCCACAAATAGCTCCCTGTCTGGTTTTATGTCCCAGGTGTGTGAATACATTGTTTAAATGTAGATTCCTCACCTGACATTAAACAAGCAATGTCTTATTCCCCTACCCCTTCTGCTTTTACCCTCTCATGCCCCCCTCATTCCTGATTCCCACCCTAGTCTAAATGTTTACTCTCACTTGTTTATTTATTGATACAGAGTCTCTGCACCCAGAGTGGCCTAGAACTTAACTATGTAGCCCAGGTTGGCCTTGAACTCATGACAATCCTCCTGCCTCAGCCTCCCAAGTGCTGGGATATAAGAGTGAGCCACCATGTCTAACTTTCAAATCTTTTCTTATATAAGCAGTTTAGAAGTAAAAGTTTTGTTTTTTGTCTTTTAGTTTAGTTTTAGTTTAGAAATGAAAAACATTTCTCCCTCAATTTCCTTCCTGCCTCCTCCCCTCCCCTCCTTCCTTTTTTGCTTTTGAATAGCATCTTGCTGTGGTATCCTGGCTTGCCTGGAATTTAGCATGTATCTCAGGCTCCTCTCAGACCCACAGTGGTCTTCCCAGCCTAACCTCCCAAGTGCTGGGATTATAACTATGCACCACTACACCAGGCTGTTTGTTTTGTGGCAGGCTTTCACCAAGTGGCCCATGCTGGCCTGGAGCATATAATCCTCCTGCCTCAGCCACCAGAGTACTAGGATGATAGGCCCATGCCAATTCATCAAGCTTCCCCTGATTTTTCTTTGGAGATTAATTATAAGCATCAATTTTTAAAATTATACTTTATTTTCACCTCATTTCCTAGAGGGTTTTTTTTTTTTTAACCTCTTGGGAATGAATATATGATTGATGTGGCATGGCACTGGGAATATATGTCTACTGCCTTATAGTCTCTTTCCAGGACTTTGCAATAATGACCTTCTTCATTTCAGATGAGGTGGAAGATCATCCAGCTACAGTACTGTGTTCTCTTGGTTCCGTGCGTGCTCACTGTTCTGGAAGCTGTGCCTATAGATGTAGACAAGACCAAAGTACACAACGTTGAGCCCGTGGAAAGTGCAAAGATAGAGCCCCCAGTAAGTGTGTGGATGGATGAGAATACCTAAATGTAATCTACAGTATGAGGGTCGCTGCTAAATGACTCACATGGTGAAAGTCTGACCAGCTGTGGGACCGTGAATATTGTTAATGTTGACTGTGCATAGAACCCCACATTGAGCACCTGTTTCTGAAGCAGTAGTAAAAAGGGTACCAGCCCGGAACCAGGTGATGTATGTAACACTGACCATTGCTATTTAGTGTAATTGGTATGTGAGAAGAATTAATCAGGGCTGGAGAGGTGGCCCAGAGGTTAAGAACACTGGCTGTTCTTCTAGAGGACCTGAGTTCAATTCCCAGCACCCATATGGTGGCTCACAACCATCTGTAATGAGATCTGGCTCCCTCTTCTGGCCTGCAGGGATATATGCAAACAGAACACTGTTTACATAATAAATAAATAAATAAATCTTATATAAAAAAGAACTAATCACAGTACATTTTTAACGTAGCAATAATTATCCAAAAAGAGAAATACTGTTATTTTCAAAGGAGGGAGAGATGATCATGGGGAGAAACCATTCATGTTTTCCCCCAGAAATCCATTCACACCATTGTGTTATTGTTTTTCCGTGGTGGGAATGGAACCTGGAGCCTGTATTCTAGGCAAGCACTCTACCCCTTAGCTACATATCCAACCGTGAATCTTCACTTTCTAGATCACACAGAACATTTACACTTATTTTGTAATAAACCATGATTTCCTTGACCGTTGAGGCTGTCAGAGAACATTCTGTCTTGGGGCCATTTTGCTAGAAGTTGCATTTCAGGATGCAATTCTTTCTGTTCAGACCCAGGTAAACTTTCTGAGCTATGACGGCTTGTTTCTGACTCACAGGATACCGGACTTTATTACGATGAATACCTCAAGCAAGTGATTGACGTCCTGGAAACAGATCAACATTTCAGAGAAAAGCTCCAGAAAGCAGACATAGAGGAAATCAGGGTGAGTGGAGTTCAGCAATGGGCATGGCAGAAAAAAAAAAAAATCACACCGAGAAATGGATCGGGTGGCTGGATCTGTGCTGTTATATCACAGAGGTGTAGAAGACAGACCGTGGCCCATATGGAGCAGTGGGTAAAGGCAGGAAGTCATTCTTGCCAGCAGAGATTATGTCAGAGCTAAAGATGAAGAGGGAGGGGCTGGATGGTGTATGAGCCAACATGCAAGGGCTGTGACGCACGCCATGTATAGGAAGTACTCTGGAATTAGAAATGGAGGCCATGAGTAGCCAGAAAATGGTGTTGGAGTCATGGGCCGCATGGCAGGGAGCTGTGTGCAGCAAGTGCAGTGTCTTGGATCATGTTCTGAGGACAGCAGGAAGTTATTCAAAGCTGAAGAGCAGGTTAGGGCCTGATTCCTTGGTCAGTTCCAGAGGTAATGAGCTGTATCTTATGTTACTACAACAGGTGCAACTATTTGCCTCCATCCTAAGGATACTGTTATGTATAATGTCCTGGTCATATTGAAACTGTACAGCTGCACAGATTATATGCAACACTATTCCATTACGTGTAAAGGATTTATGCATCATGGGTTTCAATGTGTGTGCAGGTCCTGGAAAAAATCCTCTCCTCTAGGGGTTAAAGTGAGGAAGGGCTGTTGTAGATTTTAAGTGTTCATCAGTTGAGAAGATATTTGGGTTATTTCTGCTTATTTTGGTTAGTCTGGGTAATGCTGCTGTGAACAGTGATGCTTAAGTTACAGTGTTAATGTGTTTCAGCCTCTCAGTTATAGTCCTGGGGATGGAATTTCTGGGTCACATTCCCACTCTATTTTTAGCTTTTGAAAGAACTACTTTGAAGGAATAGTTTGTTTCTGTCTTCATGGCAAGGTCTCAGGTAATCTGAGCTCACTGTATAGCCAAAGCCTTTGGATTTTTGATCCTCCTGCCTGAGATTACAGGTGTGGCCCACCACACCTGGATCTTTTCAATGCAGTGCTGAGTTTCTTGCATGGTAGACAAGCACACTACTAACTGAGATACATTCCTCCACATTTTACGTTTTTTTTTTTTTGAGACAGGATTTCATGGAGACTGGGCTAGCCTTGAACTCTTGATCCTCATGCCCTCACCTTTCAAGTGCTGGGATTGTAGGAATGAATGATCATGCCCAGCTGAAATGAGACTTCTGAAAGGGATGCTTTTATAATGCCAAATTACTACTAATTTAAGATAATGCTATTTAAAAATACATGTTTTAAATGTGTGGGTGTTCTGCTTGTGTGTGTCTGTGCATCATGAGCATGCAGTGTCCACACACGTCAGATAGGGTGTTGGATCTGGAGTTACAGATGGTTGTGGGCTGCCATGGGGATGCTGAGAACCACACCTCGGTCCTCTGAAAGAGCAGCCTGTGCTCTTAACTGCTGAGCCATCTCTCCAGTTCCTTTAATGCTGTTTTTACTCTGTTATCATAGGTCTAAAATGGAATATACTAGATAAAACTAATTTGTTGATTTTGTTGACAGAATGGGAGGCTGAGCAAAGAGCTGGACTTTGTAAGTCACCATGTGAGGACAAAACTCGATGAACTGAAGAGGCAAGAAGTAGGAAGGCTGAGAATGCTTATCAAAGCTAAGCTGGATTCCCTTCAAGGTGGGTTCTAGGCAGATGGGAAGGCACTTCCAGGACTTGTTTGTTGAGACTTGGTTTATGTAAAGGGCCTATAGCATGCCTTTTATATGTGCATAGTATGTATGTATTCATGTATGTGCATGAGTACTGTGTGCACACTCATGTGCTTGTGTGTAGAGGTCAGAGGTTAATGTAAGGTGTCCTCTGAGACTGATATTTGCTGTTTTCTCATGCTTCTGCAGATACTGGCATGAATCACCACCTTCTCCTGAAGCAGTTCGAACATCTGAACCACCAGAATCCTGACACATTTGAATCCAGAGATTTGGATATGCTAATCAAAGCGGTGAGGGTATGCCCCCAAAGTGGGGTCTTGATGTTCCTTTGAGGTTCTGTGATTTGACGAAGTGGAAACATAACTTTCATAGGCTCTGGAGACCATGTATCTTCCAAGGAAGGTTGCTTAAGCTTTCTCACTACAGATACTATTACTAACATAGGTGCACATCGCTCATCCATGTCCCCAAATCCGGAATGCTGCAAAAACTGAACCAGGTTTGAACTAGCCAGTCACAATGGTATCTATAGTTTTTATTTAGATGTTATAATAAGGAAGTCCTTCCTATGAAGGTTCTATGGAAGAATCAACTTCCTTTGCCAGTTTATGGTGTTTCCTGGTATTTCTTGGCATGAGGCAGTGTGACTCAAGTCTCTCCATCTCCATTTGGCCTTCCTCCTTGGGCCCAAAATTTGGAAAATCTCTTAAAATTTTGTTACTAGTATATTTATTTTATATATAATATTTGTTACTCTGATATATTATCTTATTGTATTACTATATATATTGTATTACTATATATATTTGTGTGTGGTGCTAGGAGTTACACAACTCCAAATTTCATGGATGTTAGGGATTCATGCATGCTGGGAATCCTGATATGAGCTACTACATCTGGCTGCCCCCGGGGGGTTTAGATAAGAGTCTGTGGACTTATTGTATTAGTTATGAGAGGAATTGACAAACTTGATGTTTCAGTTGGGTAGTTATGAAATTTAGTGAAATAGCTGCTGACCACATTTCCTGTCACGTCCACGTTTGACCTAGTTCCTTCTTTTTGAAATCAGTTTGTATTTTGCCTGTTTTGAATAGTTCAGTGTTTGTTTGTTTGTTTGTTTTGCTCTCCCATTCCACATCTGTTAGAGAGCACAGTGTATTTTTTTTAGTTGTTTATTTATTTATTTATTTATTTATTTATTTTTCCTTTTATTTTATTTTACAATACCATTCAGTTCTACATATCAGCCACGGGTTCCCCTGTTCTCCCCCCTCCCACCCCCTCCCTTACCCCCAGCTCACCCCCCATTCTCACCTCCTCCAGGGCAAAGCCTCCCCCGAGGACTGAGATCAACCTGGTAGACTCAGTCCAGGGTGGTCCAGTCCCCTCCTCCCAGACTGAGCCAAGCGTCCCTGCATAAGCTCCAGGTTTCAAACAGCCAACTCATGCAATGAGCACAGGACCGTCCCGCTTCCTAGTTGCCTCCCATATTGATCAAGCCAATCAACTGTCTCACCTATTCAGAGGGCCTGATCCAGCTGGGGGCCCCTCAGCCTTTGGTTCATAGTTCATGTGTTTCCATTCGTTTGGCTATTTTTTTTCAATAATTGAGTAAAACCGAAATTTATTATAAAGCACAGTGTATTTTTAAGAGCTGTTTTATTGGGTTTTTTTTTGTTTGTTTGTTTTTTTGTTTTTGTATTTTTTTTTTTTTGGTTTTTCGAGACAGGGTTTTTCCGTGTAGTTTTGGTGCCTGTCCTGTATTTCGCTCTGTAGAACAGGCTGACCTTGAACTCACAGAGATCCACTTGGCTCTGCCTCCCGAGTGCTGGGATTAAAGACATGTGCCACCACTACCCGGCTGAGCTGTTTTATTGTTCTAGAGAAATAGTTCTTTGCTCAGTTGCAAGACGCTGCCTCAATGAATGAGGTGGGGCGCAATTAGGGAAGACTCCAAGACGCACTTCCACATACACCTGCACACAAATGCCCATGCACATGTGAGTGCACATGCACACTCTCAGGCACCCCACACACAGGCATGTGAGAGAAAGAAAAGAGAATGACCGTTTACACTTCTCTGGCAGCTGATTTGAATGGGTTGTGCTCTAGGCAACCGCAGATCTGGAGCAGTATGACCGGACTCGGCATGAAGAGTTTAAGAAGTATGAGATGATGAAGGAACACGAGCGCAGAGAGTATTTAAAAACACTGGATGAGGAAAAGAGAAAAGAAGAAGAATCTAAATTTGAAGAAATGAAGAGGAAGCATGAAAACCACCCCAAAGTCAATCATCCTGTAAGGACTGTGATTTGTGGAAACCGTATCTAGATGAAGCGAATTCCTTGTAGCAGAATTTTATCCTAAGTTTAGCATGTAAATCTTGAGTCTTATTTCTGAAAGAACAACTCAGACATATTTTTTGAGTCTCTATACATAGATTATATTTTGTTTTGAGCAATTTCTTAAAATTGGTTCACAGGGAAGCAAAGATCAACTAAAAGAGGTTTGGGAAGAGGCTGATGGATTGGACCCTAATGACTTTGACCCCAAGACATTTTTCAAATTACATGGTAACAGATTTGATACAAATATTGATATTTATATCTGCTGTTTGAAAAGTCTGTATTTGATTTACTCGTTATTGATGACTGTGATGGTTTGCTGCTGAGTTCTACCAATAGTCATATTTAGAGTTCTTCCTCCAGATGAAATTATTAATAGTCTTTTAGCTGACCTCAACAGAAGGTATTTTAGACCAGAGCCATGGCCTTTTGCTTGCTTTTGCTATTGAATCACTGTGTGACTCACTCCAAAGCTTTTCGTAAGCTGGAGGTAATTCTGTAGCTTGTTAGGTTAAATCTAACAAGCTTTACATAACAGAAATAAAATTTTGCTAAACTTATCTAGTGGTGACACCTGTAATCTCAGCACCTGGAAAACTGAGGCAGGAGGATTGCTGCATGTGGTAGCCTATCCTGGACTACATAGTGAACACCAAATCAGTCAGGGCTACATAGCAAGACCACGCTTAAATTTTGTTTTTTTAACTACTTTTATTCTTATAGATACTGCTCTATCTTTCTGGGAAGAAATAGATAATGTGTACTTTTCTAAAACATGATTATGAACTGTAAATATAGAATTGACCCTGGAGCTGATCGGAGGCTTTGTGAAAAGATGAAGCCCTGCCTGCAGCCTATTGTCACTGTACATCAGCACTACGTTGGCAAACTGTTGTAACTGTAGTTTGAGTATTTGTTTTCTGAAGGATTCAAATCTGCCTTTGCATTTGTAACTATTGAACCTTAGATGTCAACAGTGATGGATTCCTGGATGAACAAGAACTAGAAGCACTATTCACAAAAGAGGTAAACAATGGTTCCGTACTCAGGCCCATCTGCCTCATTCCCCTCGGGCACCTTGTCTTCTTTCATGTTGTTTTTCACACTTCCTTTTTTTAGTTGGCAAAAGTGTACGACCCCCAAAATGCAGAGGATGATATGATAGAAATGGAGGAAGAAAGGCTTCGCATGAGAGAGCATGTCATGAACGAGGTATGCTTTAAGGCGAGGGTCTGTGTCATCTCTATCATTATTCAAGTTCTTATGCTAATCCTTATAAGACGGAAGAATAAATATACAGCTGGTATTTTTTTAGATTTATTTATTTATTTTAAGATTTATTTATTATGTATATAGTGTCCTGCCTGCAAGCCAGAAGAGGGCACCAGAACCCATTATAGATGGCTGTGAGCCATGATGTGGTTGCTGGGAATTGAACTCAGGACCCCTGGAAGAGAGTCAGTGCCCTTAACCTCTGAGCCATCCCTCTAGCCCTAGACTTATTTATTTTTATGTGTGTGAATGTTTGCCTGTATGTACATATGTGCACATGTGTGTGCCTGGTACCCAAGAAGGCCGGAAAAAGATGCTTGATCTCTTGAAATTAGAGTTACAGACAGTTGTGAGAGGCCATGTGGGTGCTGGGAACTGAACCTGGGTCCTCTGCAAGAGCAGAATTTTAACTGCGGAGCCATCTCCCCAACCCCCATGATAGGTACTTAATTGGATTTTGTATTTGTAACCAGAATACTATACAATTTTTTTTTTTTTTTTTTTTTTTTTTTTTTTTTTTTTCGAGACAGGGTTTCTCTGTGTAGCTTTGCACCTTTCCTGGAACTTACTTGGTAGCCCAGGCTGGCCTCGAACTCACAGAGATCCGCCTGCCTCTGCCTCCCGAGTGCTGGGATTAAAGGCATTCGCCACCACCGCCCGGTTAGATTTCTTTAACAAAATAATCTGTAACCCCTTTAAAATATTTTACAAGATTATGATACTACTATATGTCAGCAATAAACATTTTAGGGCAGTAAAAAAGCAATGAGGTTTTATAGTTAACATTTTAAAAACCTACATAAGCTTTTATGGGTTGAAAAGCCCTAGTCAGAAACCCAATATGCTCCAAAATTCAACACTTTCTGATCACTGGCAAAGGTTCAAGGTGTAGGGAAGCCTATACCATGTATTTTTATGTTCATGCACCAAATCAATCATAAAATTGTATAAAGTTGCCTTCAGGCTATATGTATAAGTTGTATATATGAACCATAAATCAATTTTTTTTTGGATCCCAAACCCAAGAAACCTCATTATGTATGTACAAATATCTCAAAATTTTTTTTTTAATCTAAAATTTAAAACCACTTCTGGTCCTACACATTTTGGATAAGGGGTACTCAGCCCACACTAATATTTCCAAGTTCCGTTACTTTAGTAACTATGACAACAAATATCTACATCTTCTTTACCTTTCATAAGCTCCAAGGGTACGAGAAGGTGGGTTGGCTCAGCCAAGCTTGGGCCTACTGTGGTCTGCCTCTTTGATGTCCTTCATTCCCAGGCTGCAGGAGCGTTCTCTCACTGGATGATGTAAGGGACATAGAAACTCAAGACCCCTTCATGCAGTAATGTGTAAGACTCGCGCCCAGCCATGCCAAGCCCCATGTCTGCTCACATCCCACTGATTGAAGCAGGTCCACAGTGAGGAGAGGATGGGTACCTCTCACAGGCTGTTTCAGCAACACATGCTGAGCTGGAGGCAGGGATGTAGACCCTCATTATAGGACAGAGCTATAATTACAATAAAAACATAAACCATCACAGGCACCTAAAATTTTAATTTCTGTCTTTTAGAGCAGCTGATTATTTTATTGCTTTTACTTGTTCAGTGAGTTTGTCTTTCTCTCCTGACTTGGGTTTCCAGGAACAGAGTGACACGTGTTGCTAAGTAATGACAGATGTGAGTAGAAGGGCAGTTGCCTCAGCAGTGTTTGTTATAGTATGTGACCCTGCTGCATCCCATCCATGTGGCAGGCATGGTGTGGGAGGTTGAGAGTTATAATCTGCAGGTAGAGAGAATGAGACTCTGGGCTTGGCTTGAGCTTTTGAAACCTCAAAGCCCACCCCCCAGTGACAAACTTCCTCCAACAAGGCCACACCTCCTAATCCTTCTCAAATAGTGCTACTCCCTGATGACTCAGCTTTCAAATATATGAGCCTAAGGGAGGACATTCTTATTCGAACTGCCACACATGCCTCTATTCTCAGCACTTGATAGGCAGAGACAGAAGAACCACTGGAAGTTCAGGCCAAACTGATTTTCATAGCTAGGTCCATATTTACTGAGACCACATCTCGGAAAGTGTGCCTGTGAACAGCAGGAAATTGAGCCTCTTAACCTTACCTGCTTGTTCTTGGCCATGGCAGCTGCTCTGGAGTAGCAATTGTTCTTGTCTAAGCACTTGGGTCTAGCTGGATTAAGTTTATTGTGGTGAAGGCATTGACCATAAAAATATAACCAGCCAGATTACTGACTCAGTGTGTTGGTCTTGAGCATATCAGGTAGATGGATGCCTTGCATTTTCAAGTTTTAACTCTATAGAAGAGTGTTTCTTGATTCCATAAAATGGAGTGCATTTCTTCATTTCCCCTCTTGTTTCTGCTTATATGTTAACTTTATCCTAATTGGTGAATGTTTACAGGGAGGCATCTCTTGGCATATTTGTACCTAAAAAATAAGACTTCTTTATGTTGCTTTTATATTTTCCTTTAATCAGATTGATAGCAACAAAGACCGATTGGTGACTCTGGAAGAATTCTTGAGAGCTACAGAGAAGAAGGAGTTCTTGGAGCCAGACAGCTGGGAGGTAAGAGGACGAGCTTCAGAGGGCTCGTGGTTCTAGAGGCCTGCACCACTGTGTCCCGCCTTTCGCTGTCATTTCTCATCGTGTTTGTGTGTGTAATCTTACAGTATTTAGTGTCTTACATCATGTCACTATAAAGTAATAGGTTCTTGTCTCCTTGGAAAACTTTCTAGAAATTTATGATCACAGCATAAAGTTAGAAAAGTTTTTTTTTAAAAAAGGGTTTATTTATTTTTAGTGTGTGTGTGTGTGTGTGTGTGTGTGTGTGTGTGTGTGTGTGTGTGTGTGTAAGTGTGTGTAAGTGCCTGCATGTATATGTGTGCACCATGTGCATGCCTGGCGCCTGAGGAAGGGAAAGGGGGAGTCCAGTCACCTGGAACTGGAGTGACAGACCATTGTGAGCCACCGTGTAAGTGCTAGGAACCAAACCTCGGTCCTTTCCAAGAGCAGCCAGTGCTCCTAACATCTGAGTCACCTCTTCAGCCCTCAGATTAGAAATCTTTTTAAAAGTCTGCATTTGCTAAGTATAAAATAACATCACTGAAAATTTAAAACTTAAATCTATTTTAAGAAGAAATAAAGGACCCACTGAGCTGTGTCTACAGATCCGTTTTTGTTGCTGTTGTTAGAGGCAGTGTCTCATGTACCAGGGACAGCCTTCAACAACTGATCCTCCTGCCTCACCTCCTGTGTGTTGTGATTACAGGCATGCACCACTGTGCTTTTGTTTTCTAACACTGTGCCTCAGTCTAACACTTGAAGTAACCTTCCTGCCCCAGTCTCCTGAGTGCTGGGATTATAGGTATAAGCCCCTAGACCTGTCTTCCAATATTTTATTGCTATTATGAAAGAAGCAGGGGCCTGGGAAGATGGCTCAGGGGATAAGATGCTTGCTATGAAAATGTAAGGTCTGTAGTTCAAGTCCCCAGAATCCATGTAAAAAGTCAGATCCCTATTACTACAGGGAGTGGACAGAGATAGGAGAATTGCTGGGACTTGCTGTCTGCCAGACTAACTCCAAGTTCAGTGAAAGACTCTGTCTTACGGGAGTCAAAGTGGAAGAGATGGAGTAGGACATTGTGTCTTCTCTGGCCTGTGCGTTGCCCCTCCCCACACTATCCATGCTGTCTGTCTACCTATCTGTAGAAGAAGCTCAACCAGTGATGCAAATCAGTTAGCCAGGTACTTTCCAGAGACTGAGGCAGGAATGTTGCTCTTAAGTTCAAGGCCAGCCTGAGCTACAGAGTGAGTTCAGGACCAGCCTGGGCAAGTTAGTAAAACCTTGTCAAAATAGAAAGTGTAAAAAGTGTGGTGGTGGGAAAAAAGGGAAGCTGGGAGTATAGCTTAGTGGTAGAACACGGCAAGGTCATGTACAAGGTCATACCTAAGTTCTGTCCCCAGGAATGGAAATAAATATAAAGAAGTACATAACCTGGGTGTGGTCATGTATGCCTATAATCTCAGCACTTAGAAGGCGGAGGCAGGAGAGTCAGTGTTGAAGGTGTCATCGTCAGGTACATAGCAAGTTTGAAGGCTTCCTGGACTACACGAGAGTCTGTCTCCAAAAACCAGAAAAGAAACAGTTTTTAAAAAAGTATAAACAGGAGCTGGACAGATGACTCAGTGCTTAGGAACATTTGCTGCTCTTGCAGAGAACCTTGTCTGGGTTTCCAGCACATACAAGGTGACTCACAGCTTCTAGTTCCGGAGGATACGACAGCCTCTTCTGGCCTCTACAGGTACCAGGCATGCACACAGCACACATAAATATACTCAGTCACACACGTACAGACATATAAAATAAATATGTAAAATATAATAAATAAATTAGTTAAAAAGAAATCACTAATATAAACACATTTCTCCCTCCCTTCCCCCTCTCTCTTCCTTCTATCATTCCTTTCTGTTCGCTTACTCACTCACTCACTCACTCACTCACTCACTCTGTAGTCCAGGATATTCTGGAAGTCACCTCACTAATCTGGGCATGAATCCTTTTCATTTGTTTTGTATTTTGAGAGGATCTCATTTTATAGACTGGGCTGGACTGGAACTCACTATGTTGCTTGAGCTGACTTTGAATTAGAGGCCATTACAGGGATGAACCACCATACCTTGTTAATATATTTTTTCTTATTTTGCCAAAGAGTATATTATATATGCTCTTTTGTACAATGATGATTCTAGAATTGTAATTTTTTTGTGATTGATTTATTTTTATTTTATTTATGTTTGTGTTTTGTGTGCATGTCTGTGTGAGAGTATTGGCTCCCTTGGGGCTGGAGTTGTGAGGATGTTAAATCCCTTGGGGCTGGAGTTCCAGGCAGTTGTGAGCTGCCATGTAGATGCTGGGAAATGAACCTGGGTCCTCTGGAAGAGCAGCCCATGCTCCTAACTGCTGAGCCATCTCTCCAGCCCTGAAGATCCTAGAATTTTAAAGCTGAGCATGACACCCCTTTGTTCCTGGCACTATTATTTATTTCCCTTTCTTTTAGACATTGGGTCAGCAACAGTTATTCACCGAGGACGAACTGAAAGAATATGAAAACATTATTGCCGCACAAGAAAATGAACTTAAGAAGAGGGCAGATGAACTGCAGAAGCAGAAGGAAGAGTTGCAGCGCCAGCATGACCACCTGGAGGCTCAGAAGCAGGAGTATCAGCAGGTGACACTGAGGGGGTGTGACTTGCAGGGACTGTGGCGATGCAGGAGGCTCAGAAACCTGAGTATTAGCAGATGAGATGTGGCTTTCAAGGAATGACGGGGCCCCTTGAAGTGATGTCCATCCGTAGTTCCAGCTGCTCAGACAGGAGGTTTGCTTGAGCCCAGCCACCAAATTCTATCACAGAGTGAAATCTGTCTCAAATAAACGAAAATAAACAAACTCACAGTTAGGGGCTGGAGGTATAGCCCAGAGGTGGAGATGTTTTTAGCATGTGTGAGGTCCCGGCTTGGTCTCCAGTGTGACAACAGGAACCCCAAACCAGATGTTAGATGCTTTGCTGAAAGCCTGTGAATTTTTTTGTTTGTTTGTTTGTTTGATTGATTGTTTGTTTATTTCATTCTTTTGAGACAAGGTCTTGTATAGCCAGGGCTGGCCTGGAACTCTGATCCTCCTGCCTCTGCCTCCCTAGCACTGAGATTACAGGAGTCTATAGAACACCAAGCTAAGCTTGTGTTTTTATAATATGCCATTAAGCTGTCACATTTTAAATTTTAGTGTGTTTTAAAACTAGCTTTGTTGCTACTTCTGTTTTGGAATTGTGGAATCAATGAGAACATGTCACACCAACTGAGCTGTGAAGGTGACTTTTATCTCCTCCCAAGTGCTAGGATTGCAGGGGTGCACCACAAAGCCTGGCTAGTCACTATCAGAGGAATAACTGAATGTGTATGAAAATAAAGGCAATCTTCACACAGGCTGGAGGAAGAGCTGATGAGGACCCGCATGAAGACAGGGCTTTTATCTTAGTACCAATGACCAACAGCGGACTCTGCCTCAGAGCCCAGTTCACCTGCTGCTCTCTGCTCTGATTCTCAGTGTGACATCAGATAGTAGTCATCCTTCCTCAGTGTCCAAGAGTATGATAGGATAATCTTCTAGGGGAAAAAAAATTCAGTTTATTATGCTTAACCAAAGATGGACAATATGACCGAAACAATCAGCAGTACTTTCATATTTTTTCTCACTCACCAGGCTGTACAGCAGCTGGAACAGAAGAAATTTCAACAAGGGATCGCTCCATCAGGGCCAGCAGGAGAGCTGAAGTTTGAGCCACGTATGTAATTTTCCTTTGTTTGTTTAGGGTAATAAACCATTATAAATCGATAACTATTTTTCATTTCAAATACAGTCTATCTTCAGATGATTAAAATTCACATTGTATTCTCTATATTTGAAGAAATAGAGAAATCTGCATTAAAGAAACTTTGAAAAGTTCTCCAAAATTTTCATGTGTGGACATTTTTCAAATGCCACATAATTAGATGACCATCGTTATGGTGCAGTAATTTATTTCAAAATTATTTGTAATTCTTTATGACCATTTATATTGATCTTGCCAGAGAGCATGTTTTATAATTTGTAATCTATGATAAGCTAACCATACTTTCAAAAAGTAAAATAATGTATCTTTAAATAAAAGAACATTCAGAATAAAGGAAGATATGTTTAAAATGTGAGCATGCTTCTTTTGAACAGACACGTAAAGTCCCGACGTCTGCAAGAACTCTGAAGAAAACTGTTCACTCAACATCTGTTTCATCTTTCAACATCCCCTCTTTTATCTTCACTCAATAAATACTTTAAAGCACATTTGGAATAAAGGGAGAGACCTTTAAAGTGAGAACACAATTTTTTATTTTTTCACGCAGGTATTTAAGGATTGAAATTTACCAGAACCAGGACAGAAACAGACTCAGCCACTCACCACATTGTTCTTCATTCGTGTTAGTGCTCAGGGGCCGCATCCCATAGTTTCATGACACCTTCGTTAGCTGGGTGAGAGAGCTCTGCCTGTGGCTTGAGGATAACCTGGTGTCACTCTGAGGATAGTTTTCTTTCATAGGTGCTGTCTTCCTCTCTCAGCAAACCCCTCTTTGATATTCATGGTTATTCTGAAAAAGCCACCCCCCCCAACCCCCGTGTTTCTGGTGATTTTGACCTATTTTATCACCCCACCCTCAAGAAGGCTTCAGTTGAGTGGCATCTGCTCCCACATCAGAGTTGCTTTATTCATGTGCTTGCCTTCTGTCCCTCCCTGGGATAGAAAACATTGATTTCATGTTTTTAAATCATTGACTGTGATTTAAACTAGACAGGAAGTCTCCCTCTTTCTCTAAGGAAATCTAGAAGGAGTAGTGTGGAAGTCTCCACTCTGCTATCCTTAGTGCATGGTTTTAGCCTCAGATCACTTCACGCTCTGTCTGTCATGGCAGTGGGGACAGACAGGAAAAAGGACTTGATGAATTTTCCAGAAGAACTTGGCAGCGCTTGAACTTACATCTCCCGTATTTTCACTGTGCTCAAATGTTCAGGGACATACCTGAATGGACTTTAGGAAGGATATCCTACTTGGCTGGCAGCCTTACTCTGTGTCATACCTACTGCAGGTCACATGATGCTCCTCATTGCCCTGCAGGCTGAATAACCCACAAGGGGAAGTGACTAGCCTCCACTTAGGATTCTCTTATAAAGGCAAAGGGAATGTTTGGAGGACACGTTTGGTCTTAAATCAGTCCTTGTCATCATCTACATTTCTGTCTGCACTCTCTTCAAACAGAAGACACTTACCTCTCCAGCTCCAAGGAGAAATTCACCAGTCATCACTACACATTAGCCCCAAGACCATGATTTTGCTCTGTTGTCGTCTCAGTCCAGATTAGGCCATGGCCCCTTGTGTTTTCTACCCCAAGAACACAACATACAGGATGCCTGGGCACCGGGGGACTGCAGCAAGTTTAGAGGAAGGATGACTCATGGGCTGGGAGGTAGCTCAGTGGGACAGCATTTTCCCGCCACAAGCAAGGCCATCACCAACCCCCAGAACCGCAAGCAAATTAAAAAAGCAGAAGAAAAGAAAGACTCAGGAATGGGATAGCTGACCCTTAGCACTTAAAAGGTACTGTTTGGATGTAATGCATGAATATCTGCTTGCTTGCTCATCGGGCAATCCCTGATTGACAATTTCGAGAGTAGCTCCCTTGTCTCAGTGTCCTCAGAGGCCTTGAGTTCTGTCCTATAGGAGATTTTTATGGTTACGAATGTCCAGGGATATATCTGAATGGACTTTATGAAGGATGTCCTCCTCGGCTGGCAGTCAGCCTATGTCCTGTTGCTCCAGGCTTCAGGCTCAAGGCTTGCTTTAGGCAACAGCTGTGGGCATTGCCAGGTTGGATCATGCTTTGCTTTGTTTTGTTTTTTTGCCAAATAGTTTTGAAAATCTTAGCAGGTATCTTGGATTTCTTTCTCTTCTTTTTAATAATTTTGATGAGCAACTAGTCAGAGGTACAACTTTTGTTTATTATTATTATTATTGTTGTTGTTGTTATTGTTATTATTTTGAGACAAACTCTAAGGCTGGCTGGGAACTCACTGTAGAGGCCAGGTTCACCTTGGACTTATGGCAGTCCTCCTGCCTCAGTTTCCAAGGGCTGGGATTGCAGGTGTAAGCCTGGACGTTTGGCTAAAGGTATGGTTCCAGCATGGTTTAAATACAGGTTTGTTTTGTTTCTCCTGGATTTCTGATGGTGTGGATTGAATGAAGAGCTGTCTGCATGTTAGGCAGGCGCTCTATCACTGAGTGACATCCTCTGCAGACAGTTTTGAAGTAAGAATCTCATCATTTGTCTGCTGGCCTCCTGTGCTCTCTTCTTCCCTGGGGTCTTAGCCTAAGGTACCTCCTGGAGGCTCTTTTGGATTATAGGTTTGGATGGGATGACAACAGCCCTCACTGGGTCTGTTCCCAAGGATAATTATTATCACTAGAAAGAAAATTCTTTTTTTTAAGATTTAATTATTTTTCTTTTATGGATATGGATGCTTTGCTTGAATATTTGTCTGTGCATCATGTGTGAGTCTGGTGCCCAGGGAGGCTGGAAAAGAGCATTAGGTCCCCTGGGACTGGAGTGAAAGATGGTTGTGAGCCACTATGTGTTGCTCAGAATTAAGCCTGGATCCTTGCAAAGGTCACTAAGTGCTCTTAACTGCTGAGCCACCTCTCCAAGGCAGAAAATTCTTAAGGGAGAGTCCTTGGAAAGGCTGAGGAAGCTTCAGTTCCCAGAGCCTTTGCTTACTCCCAGTTGAGTTGGGAGGGCAACCGTATTTGATTTTTGGAGTACTTTGGGGCTCTGGATTCGGGCATTTCTCAGTCTGTACCATTGTTAGCTTTTGTAACTCAGCCCGAGTCACATTTACATGGTGACTTTGCTGAATCCTTTCTCCTCAACCAAACCAACCCTTCCTCTTTTTGTGGTGGTGAGACTTAAACCTACACATGGCCTTGTGCCCATTGAACATGTGCCCTTGGTGGGTGTCATAGTGAATACTGTCATCCTAGCATTAGGAAGCTGAAATAGTGGGGGTGGGGGTACGTGCCATAGTTTGAGCTACATGACAGACCTTGTCTCAAAACATAGGTGAGGAGATCTTCTCTAAGAAGATTCTTCTCATTCTTTAGACAGAGGAGGATTCGAGAGTATAGATAGCTCACAGAATCTTTGGGAGGCTTTCAGATTTTTCCTGAAGGAACAGATCTAGGCCCTAGCATGGAGTTCAGCATGTAGGAAGCCCAAAACTGCATAAACTGGGTACTGTGGCACATGGATCTAATCCCAGCTCTTCAGAAGTTCAAGGTCATCCTCCGGAGTGTAGGGAGTTCGAGGGCAGCAACATGAGACCCTGTCTCAAAAGGAAGAGATAAAGAAACAGCTTCAAGATGCCTTATCACAAGAGCAGGCTGCCCATGAACTTTAGGGATAACAACAACCAGGAAGCTGCCTGCTGTGTCAGGAAACCCAGACACTTGCCAGCTCTAGAACCTCACCAGCCTGCCAGGTGCTGTGGCCACAAAGGTGAAGGATTCACTTCCTGTTTCCATGCCCACATCACTCCAGTCAAAGTCTGAGGTGAGTATGCCTGATTAACTAACTAAAATATTAATATCCAGAGCCCTTACAGTACTGGAGGTTGGGAATGGCAGTGTTTACCTTCTTACCACTCTAGTATAAGAATGTGTATTAAATGACAGTGTTTAACCTTCCTACCCCCTTGTAGGAATTCATATCATTGAGCTACCCAGCCACTCTAGCACTTTAGAATTTTACAAGTTCCCCTGGTTGTGGTTTTTGTTTTGTTTGTTTTTGAGAGACAGGACCTCACTGGGTAGCCCTGACAGGCCTGGAACTTGCTATGTAGACCAGACTGGCCTTGAACTTACAGAGATCTGCCTGCCTCTGCCTCTGAGACCGAGTTTCTCTTAATCTTTAACTGATTAAATGAATCCTAATCTGTTTACAAGCAAACACATTGTTGTCTTGGTGAGTGCTTATTGGCGCAAGAGAAGAGAAAACTGGAGAAGCTGCTCCTTGCAGTAAGGAGTGCACTGGGCTTCTCCTGAAAACAGTTGTCCTCCTCAAGCCAAGGCTGTGTGGGGATATTCAGATAGCCCGCTGCTGTGGGGTAGCACAATCCCCAGCATGCTCGCTTGCAGATGTATATTACTGCCTAGCCTAGTGCTTTACGTTTGTCAGCCTAGCACTGGCTAGGCTGAGGCGGAGAGAGTTCCACTGTGCTCAGTCGCAGGTCATACTTGAAGAAAGAAAGACTGTGGACACATCCTGTCCATGCTTAGCTCAAGGGAGCTTATAGAGCAGACAGGACAGCTTAGTGGGTAAAGGTTTTGCCCCTAAGCCTGATGAACTCAGTTTGATCCCTGGGACCCACACGGTGTTAGAAGGAGAAAACTGACTCCTGTGAGTTCCTGTGACCTCCACACTCACTCCTGCCCAAACACCATAAAGAAATGTTTCTATGTTTCTGTTTTTGTTTGAGACAGTGTCTCACGTTGTATCCCTGGCTGGTAAGGAACCTGCTGTGTAAGCCAGGCTGGCCTTAGAGATCTGTCTGTCTGTTTCCTGAGTGATGGAGTTAAAGGTGTACACCACCACACTCAGCAATAAGTATAATAAAAAACCAAACAACAGATGTGAACACCTAAGCATGCTCAGCTGAGGGCATACGAAAATAGTGGGCTGCAGACTAGGGAGCCGCCTCTGTAGGTATGAGTGATGACTGTGCAGGCATGAGGATCTGAGTTCGAATCCCAGTGCTCACAGAAAAAAAAATGTGGCATGTCTGGATGCCTGTAACCTCAGCATTGGGGAACGAAGACAGGTGGATTCCAAGCGCTCACTTCACTGGTCAGCAGCCAGTCTAGCTTCTGGTTTGGTGAGAGATCTTGTCTTACAGGAATGAGGCAGAGAGCAATAAAGGAAGACACTGAATGTCCGGCTCTCCATGTGCAGGTGCACTGACACACGTACATGTGTACACGACAATACTACACACACACACACACACACACACACACACACACACAGGCCAATAAAACAAAACAACCCCCCAAAGGTGGAGGAGAGGAATTCTCCTAGACATGTTCAGTTTCTTTTCCCCAAAAAACGTTTAGCTGATACCAAAGAAAAAGATATTTGAAGATGTGTTAACTAACATAGGAGCATAGCTCCAAGGGCATGCAACTGACCAGGCTGTTAATACTTTCTAAAATAATCATTGCATACTCCTATACACATTTGATGTCTTCCTCTTCTAAAATAACAGATGCTTGCATTACTCGGTAGTTTACATGACAGCTCCAACCAAACACTTGGCTTTTCCCTTCTGACTTTGTGTTCTTGTAGTATGTGTGACACAATAGAAGTTGTGTCTCCCCACAGCCACACACTTTGATTCTCATGTGATTCATTAGAAACTTAAATAGCTCAGCTCTCCCTCCAGGTTCAGCACTATGGCTTTCCTGTTTGACTACAGCCCTGTCTGTCTGTGCTGGGACTCTGCCCTTCCCCTTCATGAGGAGTCCTAAGGCCAAGCAGGCAGTACGTGATGCTGCTCTTGGAGCCCCAGGCTGAGAGTTGTGATGCTTCTGGTACCCAGTTCTATTACTAAGAACTGATCTGGGAGTAGTGTATTCTGTGGCAGCCACAGTGCTGCATGCCAGCCATGGGCTTGGGACAAGACCTATGTTCCATCCTGAGGTGGCTCTTCTGTTTCTCATGTTGTATGATCTTACTACCAAGTGACTGAGAGAGAACGTGAATGCTACAGAGTGGTGGGCTTCTCTAGGGCCTGGATAGAATGGTGTAAGTCTCAAGCTAGAGGGACTTGGCAAGGCATCTAATGGAGTTCTGGTAGCCTGGTGGGAGCTGCTGACTCTGCTCACTCTGTCTCTCAGGGGTAAACACACACACACACACACACACACACACACACACACACACACACACACACACACACCCCTCCTTGGCCCTCACACAGAAATGGCCTTAGCCTCTGGATACATCCAGAACTTTCTATTCCAAACTAAAAAAAAAGGTTGTACCTAGAAATGAAGACTGAGTAAAAGGCAGTCTAGATTATGTTGTAGAATGAGAGGAATGAGAGGACACAGCATCAAAAGCCATGACTCTAGATGTATGAGAATGTGGGAAGAATGATTCTACAAAATACCAAAGTGGTTTGGGCTTTGCCTCTTGCTTCCCTCCTGGATGCTGCCCCACAGCCAGGCTGGGATGCTGTGATGACCTTGGGATGCTGTGATGCTCTGAGTGTACCCAGGTGTGTGCTGGAGGCCTCACTCTCCAACTGTGGGTCTGGGTGCTTTCTTCAGGACTGTTAGTTTTCTACCTCTGCATCCTGGAAAGCTATACAGGCTGAGGTCTGCTTGTCCATACATACGTCTTCTTACTCTTTTTGCTCATGTCCACCCTTTGCAGAATTTTTGTCTGGTCTAACGCCCCCTTTACCTGCTGCTTGGTCATTTTGAGCTCTGCAACATTCTTTGAGCTTGGGGGACCATTTTGGATCTGTTTTTAGGCCCCGTGGTCCAAGTCTGTAGTTTCCTGGATGGACTGACTAGATTTTTTTCTCTTAAATCACAGATCTCAAAATTAAATGTAGTAATTTAGAGGTGATACATGCCTTTGATTCCAGCAGTTGAGACTTGGGAAATGGAGGCAGGAGGATCAAGAGTTCAATATCAGTATGGATAATAAGAGACCTTTTCTCAAAACAAATCTAAACAGGCAAAAAAAAAAAAAAAAAGAAAGAAACATTTATTGGCTGGAGATGTTAGCTTATTGGTAGAACACTTATCTAGCATACCCAAAGCCCTGGATTTGATTATCACCACAAAAAAAAAAAAAAAAATCTTTACAACACACACACACACACACACACACACACAGAGAGAGAGAGAGAGAGAGAGAGAGAGAGAGAGAGCGCAAAAATTTGTGTACGTAGCATTGTTTTACTAATTGAATAGATTTGGAATACTGTAAGGCTAAATGCACACCTGCTTTTCACATATAAAGTGCGTGTGAATGCTAATGATTTTTAAGTCAACTTAGTTAATTGAAAGGGGGGATGAGAAATATCTATTTTCTTTATAGTGAGATTTTGAGGATCCTACTTCTGGTGTGTGCATAAAATCTTAATCCCTGTCTTACAGGTGTCCCGAACAATCAAGACACTGACAAGGAGCCAGAGTGAGAGGTGAGCTCCTTCATGTTCATGCAAGATTCTCATCCCCAGGGACCTGCAAAAGAAGTCTACCCTCAGCCTGAACTGCCTCAACGAAATACTTTCAGACTTATGAGGCAGTCTCATAGCTCAGGCCGACCTTGACCTTGCAACCTGCTTACCCCTCTGCTGTCTGAGTGTTGGAGCAGGAGGTATATACCTCACACCCAGCTACAAGCTTACAAGCTCAATCTCATTAAAAAAAAACAACAACAAAACTTGTTAGTACTTGTTGAGACTGAAGCCTAAAATGTATTGAAAAGGACAGTTTGCATTGTCATTTCTGAAGGTGACATGATGGGAAGACACCTTGGAAGTAGTGTGGCATTTGAAGCCAATCAGATCTTTTTTTTTTTTTTTTTTTTTTTTTTTTTTTTTTTTTTTTTTTTTTTTTTGAGCTGGCGGGGGGGTCGGGTGTCTCATGCTGGCTTGAAATTTGCCATGTAGTCCAGGATGGCCTGGAGCTGTTGTTGGTGACTCTCCTGCCCCTGACTCCCTAGCACTGGGCTTATAGGAATCCTCCATGATCAGCTTTCCTACCTATTTTAAATTATTTCCCAATTACGTAGTTAGCTATGAATTCATAACCACTTCTCAGAATCATAGAACAGAGCCAGAGCAAGCAGCAGCAATTGCTTACAATACCAGTCTGAGAGATGTGAGCTCCAGCCTTCAGCACTGTCAGCCAGAAAACCAATAAAACTTTAAATTGAAACATTTAGAGCCTTTCAAATATTGCTTATTGGACAATATAGAAAAACAATAACACTTCTTGATGACAGATGTTCCCAGGTTTTAATGAGGTATTTGACTGCACTGTCTTTAGTGTAGGTCTTAACTGATGGTAGTCCTGCACTTGCGATGAGCAATGCCTTGGGCCAGCTTGGGTGTTGGCCTCCGTGACTATGCGCTTCTGCCTACTTGCTCATTTTTCTGGTTACCCTTTCTGTAGCATGGTTGTGAGATCGAGTTTTGTTTTGCTTGTAATTTGTTTGTTCCTTCTAGGAATTGAACCTTGTTTGGCTATACTATGCAAGTGCTCTACTGTCTGCTGCCTAGCCATATCCCCAACTCTTTGTGTGTGTGTGTGTGTGTGGTGGGGGGTTGTTTCCAGACAGGAAACATTGTAGCCTTGGCTGTCCTGGAATTCAATTTGAAGACCAAGCTGACCTCAAACTCACAGAGATTTGCCTGCCTCTGCCTTCTGCGAGCTGAGATTAAAGCACATGCCACCACTGCCTGGCTCCCCAACACTTTTTAAAAAATGTTTTTTATGACTGTAGAACTTTGTGAGTATCTTCATGACGATTTAAAAATCTAGAGAAGTCCTTGATCTCTAGGATTTATAGGATTCACACTTTGATCCCAAAGCATTTGTAAATATGAACAGCATGACAGGTTTTTCTTTTTTTCTTTTCTTTCTTTCTTTTTTTTTTTTTTTTTTTTTTTTTTTTTTTTTCTTTTTAAAGTCGCCCCCCCCCCATTTCTTTAAAAGATCCCATTGAAAATGGTAAAGGATGATGGCCACAGGTATTAGTCCCACTCCTCAGAGGCAGTGACATCCTCCTGCAGCTCAATGTGTCAGGGCTGTGAGGTTTCTCCATCATCCAGAATTAATTCCTACACTGAAGAGGAAGTTTCATGGTCCAACCATAGTAGACTGTCCCCAGGCAACAGTTGTGGCTGTTTTATCAGGCATTCAAGTACAGGTGACAATGAACACTTCTGTCCCACCAACCTTTCACAGTTTTACCTATTGTCCTTTGTCCCTTTCATCACAAAGTTAATCAAAAAGCTTCATTGACTGTAATGTGGTACTGAGATGCAGCCAGTGAAATATTAATGTCGGGATCGTACATGATTGAACTTCTAGTAAGAATGGCTAGTGTATATTCACAGATCCTGATGCCACAGTGAATTTAAATACAAAGAATCTCAAAACTGCCCCAGAAAAGTGTTTTTCTACCTCCCTAATGCTGTGACCCTTTAATATAGTTTCTTATGTTGTGGTACCCCAAACCATAAAATTATTTTATTGCTACTTCATTACTGTAATTTTGCTACTGTTCTGAATCATGATGTAAATATTTGATATGCAGTATATCTGATATGTGACCCCTGTAAAAGGGTCATTGGACCCCAGAGGGGTTGCATCCCACAGGTTGAGAACCACTGCCCTAGGAAGCACTCACTGGCCTGAGGTTGCGGGTTTTCCACCATGGGTGCTCATCTTGCTCTGACGTGGAACCATACAGTTTGTAGATACGTCAGCAAAACCATAAATTGACACAAAAAGCATGAGGAGCCCTCCTAACTCTAGGGAACTTCGCTGGGACTGCATACCTCCACCCAGAGGCTCATGGGAAATAGGAAGTCCCAGTCCTTGTTTGTATAAATTCATCAAGCTGAATAAGGGGCTGACTGGAGCTCTAGCCTCGGTTTATAATCCATAGCAAGTAATTGATTTGGCTTTAGCTGTGCAGATTTGATTGTCTATTTTTATCTCTACTAATACTAATATTTTCCAAACCTCTTCATATTCATTAATAGATACATATCAAGGTGTTAAATTATTTATTTTACAATTCTCATAATTTTGCTATTGCATAGAATTTTCACAATTAGAGATTTATCACTTATATAATTTCAAAGTTGTGACTTTCAGATGATTTGAAAATGAGAGGAAAAAAATCTATGTAGTCCTTTTTGCCAGCTCTCATGAAGCAGTGTGTTTAACATGTCATTTTTGTTCAATTTTGGTCCTTTTAAAATGTTCATTTTTGGTGGTATCAGAGTGTATGTCATAGAGTTAAACCCATCTCCTTGAGATTCTCCTGTGTGGGATGGGAAATTCGCATACAATCTCAGTCATCCTGTTACTGGTTTTCTACCATATTGCTATATCTAGTTCATTGTCCACTATGACCCTGTGGCCTTCGATTTATACTGGGGGTTGCTTTACTTTTTACCCTTTCTTTGTGGTAAAATATCAGTTCATTTGTTGGTTTTGAGACAGTGTCTCTCCTGGTCTGGAGAACCTGCAAGGATAGGGGTCCCGAAAGGCAAGGTGTTGAGTGGGAGAACCAGTGATGAGTAATAGAGAAGATGAGAAATAAAACAGACAGAAGCAATAGTGGGGACCAGCAGGTCTTGCAGAAGCTGATGGCTTATGCCAAGCAAGTCTATTAAGAAGTACAGCATCTGCGGGGGTGATGGGCACCTTTTCCAGCATCGGGAGAGGCAGGCGGATCTGTGGTCGAGGCAGCTGGTCTCAAGCGAGTTCAGAAAGCGCAAACTACAAAAAATGTTCAAAAAAAAAAAAAAAAAAAAAAAAGAAGTACAGCATCTTATACACTATTTACAGGGGGGAAATGGCCAAGGTCAGCAGAGAGCTAAGTCAGACAATGCTGGCAAAGACAACACAGGATACAGACACAGCTGCCTTTAGGACTGATAAACACAGCCTCAGAAACTTCAACTTTGACTCTGAGGCACTGGCTGAGCCTCAGACTGGCCTAGACAAAGACACAGCACTAAGTTACCTTTGTCCTTTCATCAGAGCCTCTGAGATGGTCTTGGGTTGGTCTGGCTCCCTACAGGTTCCTCATTTATTTATTTATTTATTTATTTATTTATTTATTTATTTATTTATTTATTTTTTTTTATCTGATGTCTAAATCTGATATTTATAATTTTATTTATTTATTTATTTATTTATTTATTTATGGTTGTATCTGAATGTCTAAGAGACTCTGATATCCCTTAAATCAACAAATGCCTCCTAATATTGTCAAAAGAATCGCCAACGTGAACAATCTGAGAGTGATACTGAATGAGTGTTGAAGGATCTAAAGGAGTGAAATCCTTGCAGCTTGTGTAATAATCTTTGGCCAGCCTCAAAGGGGAATTGGCTGGGAGATGAATATGACCCAGGTCAGTAACTAATTGTTTGAGGGCTACTAAATCTCAACTAACATTCTCATGATGTCATATTCCCTGCAAGTGATTTTTTTATTTTATCCCATTTTTATTCAGATTCATTATAGCTTAAAGGAGTAACACAAACAGACCAAAGCCATCTTGAACTGTAAAGTCTTGAACTGATGTTGTATTGTTTGTACTGTAAGCATTTAACTTGGCTTCTAGGTTTGTATCTATATGTTCTTGTGTTGCCAAAGGTACAGAAGTTGCTACAAACAAGCTGATTAACGAAATGGATCATTTGCAGTGGTTGGGTGAGGGCCACCATGGAAGCAGCTGCATACAGTATAGCAGTGACTATTGTGAAACTGTTAAAATGTAAAAACCGTTAGAGAGGAAACGATTGATACAGGTAACTTTGAAGTATCCCACTTTTGTGAGTAGAGGGACTCCCAGTCAGTAATGTTTATCAAGGGTTAACACAGACAGTGAGTCTGAACCTGAAAGGATGTCCGTGCCATAGTTGTTTATCTTTTCCAGAAGTCCCATAGATGTCACATTGTCCAGGGCTGTGGATAACAGCCAAATGTCCGGTTGAACCTTCCTCTGGAGACAATTTATAACAGGATATGCACAATGAGGAGATCGAGGGAAGTCATCTTCCTCCAGACCAGCTGGGTGCCTGCAAGACAAGTCATCCGGAACCTCAGGTTGTCTACTCAGCAGCACAGTGTTCTTTAGAACTGTGAATCATGCCACCCAAGGGGGAATTCCATTCTGAAATCAGGGCACCAGATTCTCACTGCATACTGGAAAATGTCTATCCAACAGGGTAACCTATGAGTGATCAGAAACTGGGAACTCAAGTGAGAATGAATTGATGGTGTCTAAAAAAACTGTATATCCAATCCTTCGCAGACCCCAAATCCATAAGCTTTATGGGTCACTCAGATGAGAGGGATAGATACATACTGGCCCACCAATGACAAACAGGAATCCTGGATGATATCCCAGTGTAGTTAAAGAGAGGGATAAGAAACTTCCAGATTAGTTACCTCAGTCTGATATTTATAACTATTACATAATAATTTAATAGCCAGATATTTTTGAGAGATTTTAAACATTTTCTTTTTTAATTTTTTAACGTAATTGATTATTTTGAAATTTCACATTATGCACCCTGATCACATTCACTCTTCAGTCTCCCATGTCCACCCCACTTATAATTTCCTCAAAATCTCCAAAATAGAAGAAGAAAAAAATATCAAGTCCAATTTGTCTTTCCTATGTACTCACTGGTGCATGGTCAAACCCCCGGTGGCCAGCCCTTAAATAAAAGAGTCCTTTCCCACCCCCACCCCTGCCGGAAGCTATCACAATTTTTTTTGTTTGTTTTTTTGTTTTTAGTCTTTCGAGACAGGGTTTCTCTGTGTAGCTTTGGTGCCTATCCTGTATCTCGCTCTGTAGACCAGGATAGCCTCGAACTCACAAAGATCCACCTGGCTCTGCCACCCAAGTACTAGGATTAAAGGTGTGTGCCACCCCACCCGGCAAAATATTTCTACCCACTTTTTGTTGTTGTTGTTTTTTTTTTTTTTCCGAGACAGGGTTTCTCAGTGTAGCTTTGGAGCCTATCCTGAAACTCGCTTTGTAGACCAGGCTGGCATTGAACTTTCAGAGATCTGCCTGCCTCTTCCTCCTGAGTGCTGGGATTAAAGGTGTGTGCCGCTGCCACCACCTGGGTCTATCACGTATTTTTTTTCAAAGAGTCTATTCAATGGTTTTCCGTCTAGACTGTTGCTTTTTTTTTTTGGGGTGGGGGGAGTTATCGTGGAAACCTTCTATGTCTCTTATTCTCAACTATGAGTCTGTGGTCATTGATACTACTGCATAAGAAACTTTTTTGCCCTTTGTGGTCAGCAGCAGCATGGATCATGAACTTCCACATCGTTTCTGGTGATAACATAGATCATGGACATCCCTATGGCCTTCAGTGGTAACATGGGCCATGGATTCTGGTGATAGCATAAATCATGGACATCCCTATGGCCTTCCATGGTAACATGGGCCATGGATAAAAACATGGCCCCTGGCAGCAGCATGGCTCATGAACATCCAAATGGCCTTCAGTGTTAACACTGGCCATGGACATCTACATGACCTCAGGTGGCAAGACCAGCCACACACACATCAACATGGCCTTTAGGGGTAACATGGGCCACAGACATGAACGTGGCCCCTAGTGGGAACACATTGCATGGACATCCATAAAGTCTCCAGTTACAGCATGGACCATAGAAATTGACATGGATTCAGGTGGCAGCACAGACCATGGACATTCCCATGGCCTTTGGTGGAAAACATGAGCCATGGACATCAATATGGTCCTTGGCCACAGCATGGACCATGGATACCATCGTGGCCCTTGGCAACAGCATGATCCACAGACAGCAACATGGCTTCAGATACCCACTTAGCTTTTGGTGGTAATACCACCCCTGGACATCCATATGACCATGGACATCCACAAGGTCCCCAGCTGACACTAGACTGTAGAGACCAACATGCCCCCCTGTGGCGGCATGGACCATAGACATCAACATGGCCTCTTATCTTTATCCTTATAACATTTTTATTTTGATATCATATCTTTTATTCTTTTAACAACTTTAAAAAAATATATCTTTTTATAATCATAAAGGTATATCTCCCCATTTATTAAAATGAAATTGATTGGAATGGTCTGTTTATTTCCTTTTATTGTGAAGGTGTATTAATATTTAACAGGTTTTGCTGTGGTTAGTCTATGTGGCAAAGTTGAAGGTAGGAAGATAGAATTTGTTAAACTTAGAAGATAGTGCAGGAGTCTTGTGTTGGATCTTTAAAAAACCCATTTGGCTATTATTATGTATGTGTTTTTAAAAATTTATTTATTTTTATTTTGTGTGCATTGGATTTTTGCCTGCATGTCTGTGTGAGAATGTCAAATGCCCTGGAACTGGAATTATAGACAGTTATGAGCTGCCATGTGGGTGCTGGGAATTGAACCTAGGTCCTCTAGAACAGAAGCCAGTGCTCTTAACTATCGGGCCATCTCTCCAGCCCACTATTAGTATGTATTTAAAGAGAATATGAAAGTAAAAATATCTTTAAATCTTTAAAAATGCATGTATTATATATATGCATATATAATATATTTAAAGGCATTAATGTAATTATTCTTATGGAAAGAAAGAACAATTAGATCTTCACTTTCCTCTTCTCCAAATACAATCCTGGCCTCATCCCCAGATCTGTAACAAACTACCTGCTGTGGCCTCTCCTTCCTCTCTGCCCCCATAATCAACAGTTCATGCAGTTCTTCTCCTACTACCTTTTTCTCCCATCCCTTTGTCTCAGCCCCCAGTTCCCACAGGTTCCCTGGGAACCTGTCCATCACGCCTGCCAGAGAAGCAAATAGGCCAGAGAGGTAGGCATGATTGTCAGATCTTCACTCTCCCCTTTCCCCCCCAAATATACCCCCCAGTTTCCTCCCCATCCCTGTAGCAGACCAACTGTTATGGCCTGTCCTCCCTCTCTGCCCTCATTCCAGGGGGTTAAGCAGAATCTGGGGGTACACTCTGCTTCCCCCCTTTTGTGGATCTCCTCAGCAATCCCCTCTTGTAGCCCATCCCCATTTCTGAGTGTCAGCTCCCAATACCTAGAACATTCTAACCGGAACCCCCAGTGACCATACTTGACAGGATTCCAGAAACATTTCCTACAAGGTAACCTACAGGTACCACACTCTCATAAGAACCAAACAGGGCAACAAAAACCAAGGAACAAAACAAAACACCCACCCAACAAAGACAAGGCCAGGTATCAGCACCTAGAATTACAGTCACCATAAACACAATGCTTAGTGGTCAGCATAAAAACACAATAATAGCCAACACAATTTGTCTCCACTAGAGCCCAGCAATTCTGCTCCAGGAGGCCCTGAGAAATGCAACATAGCTGAAGCATAAGACAAGAACTTCAAATAGACGTTATGAATGCATTAGTGGTCTTTAAAGAGGAAATGAGTAAATCTACTAAATAAATCTATGAAAACACGTACAATGGAATGAAATGAATAAACTAGTTTAAAACGTGAAAATGGAAATAGAATCAATAAGAAAAACCCAAACTGAGGGAAAACTGAAAGTGAAAAATTTAGGAACTTGAACAGGAACCTCAGAAACAAGCCTCACCAAGAGAATACAAAAGATGGAAGAAAGAATCTCAGGTATTGAGAAGATAGAAAAAAATGGATACCTTGGTCAAAGAAAATGTTAAAACTAAAAAAAAAAAAAAAATTCAGGGACAAAATATCTAGGAAAGCTAGGACACTATGCAAAAGCCAAAGCTACAAATAATAGGAATAGAGGAAGGAGAAGAAACCCAGGTCAGAGGAACAGAAACTATTTTCAACAAAATCACATAAGAAAATTTCTCTAACTTAAAGAAGGAGGTGCCTACCAAGGTACCAGAAGTACACAGAACACCAAATAGACTGTGTCAGAAAAGAAATTTCCCATGACATATATTTTTAAACACTAATTGTACAGAACAACAACAAAAGAATATTAAAAAGCAGCAAGGGAAAAAGACCAAATAACATATAAAGGCAGACCTATTAGAATAATACCTGACTTCACAATGGAGACTGTAAAAGCTAGAATGATCTGGACAGATATTCTGCTGACTCTAAGAGATCACAGATGCCAATCCAGACTACTAGACCCAGCAAAATTTTCAATTATAATAGATGGAGAAAGAAAGAGATTCCATTATAAAAGCAAATTTAATCAGTATCTGTCTACAAATCTAGCCCTGCAGAAGGTGCTGGAAGGAAAACCAGCCTGAAGAAGTTAACCACATCCAAGGAAACACAAGGAATAAATAATCCCGGACCAACCAATCAAAAGTATATGTATAGTGACACACCACCACAACAAAATAATGGGAATCAACAAACACTACTCATTAATAACTCTCAGTACCAACAGCCTCAATTCCCCAATAAAAAGACACAGACTAACTGAATAGATCTGAAACAGGTTCCATTCTGTGTAACCAAGAAACACACCTTAATATCAAAGATAGATATCACCTCACAGTAAAAGTCTGGAAAAAGATATTCCAAGCAAATGGACCCCAAAAGCAAGTTGGTGTACTGGTTTTAATATCTGGCAAAATAAACTTCAAACCAAAACTAACCAGAAGAGATAGGGAAGGACAATACATACTTATCAAAGAAAAATCCACCAAGAAGATATTGCAATTCTTAACATTATGGACCAAAAACAAGAGTACCCAAGTTCATAAAAGAAACATTACTGTAGCTTAAATCACACATTGACCCTAATATACTCTTGCCAATAGTCAGGTCATCTAGAAACTAAACAGGAATCCTAGAGCTAGCTGATATCATGAACTAAATGGACATAACATATTTATAGAACACTTTACCCAGACACAAAAGAATATATACTTTCTTCTCAGCAGCTCATCGAACTTTGTCCAAAATTGAACACATACTTGGACACAAAGTATCAGCAGATATAAGAAAATTGAAATAACACCTTGCATCCTATCTGACCACCACAAATTAAAGTTGAATATCAACAAGAGAAACAACAGAAAGCTTACAAACTCATGGAAACTGAACTCACTACTGAATAAAGAATGGATCAAGACAAAAATTAAGAAACATTAAAAACTTTCTAGGATTGAATGAAAACGAAACACAGTATACCCAAACTTATGGGATGCAATGAAGGTGGTTCTAAGATGCAAATCCATAGCACTATGTGCCTACATTAAAAAAAAAAAATGGGCTCGGCGGTGGTGGCGCATGCCTTTAATCCCAGCACTTGGGAGGCAGAGGCAGGCGAATCTCTGTGAGTTTGAGGCTAGCCTGGTCTACAAAGTGAGTTCCAGGAAAGGCACAAAACTACACAGAGAAACCCTGTCTCAAAAAACAAAACAAAACAAAACAAAAAAAATTGGTCTGTGGGCCATGCTGCCACTGAGGGTCATGTTGGTGTCCATAGCCCATGTTGCCACTGGAGGCCGTGTTGATACCTGTGGTCTATACTGCAGCTGAGGGTTGTGTTGATGCCTGTGGTCTGTACTGCCGCTGGAGACCATGCTTGGGTCCATGGCCTGTGATGACTATAGGGGCCATATGGATGCCCATGATTTGTGCTGTCAGCAGAAACCACATGGAAGTCCATAATCCATGCTGCCACTTACTGTAGAGGGCAAGGAAGCTTCTTTTACAGTGGTATCCATGACTGCAGACTCGGAGTTGAGAATGAGAGACATCGAAGGCTATTGAGAGCCGCTCAGCAGTGACAACTAGAGTTCAGAAGGTCAACCTATCAGAACTAAGGGTTCTGTTGGAGGAAACCATCACTCAAGGCATTATGGAATTCCTGCCTTTTGAATGAATTGGCTGTTTCTTGTAAACTTCTTGTTCAACAACAGCTATCATTCTTCCCATTTACTGTGCATTTCCATGTTATGTGTACATGCAATCTCACAATTGCATCTCAATCTTGGGCACAACTTTCACTTTACATTTGGGGGTAATTGGATAACTTTCCCCAGCTGTGTTTATTTTTCATTAACATGTGTCTGGCCAGGGTCATTCTCCAGACAAAAGTATTTGTGTAAGATACCTTTTGATCCAAGGACAAATGCAGATAAACATTAGCTCATCTCACTTACAGATAAGAGAAAATAACCACTAGCAATTAAATCCTCAACTCCTTACCTTCTTCCCAGGTTATTTACACAAGACTCTGACTTAAGAGATTTACTGCTCACATTCCTGGGATGATGTTTTAGCCACTTACTGGTTATTGAGTTAAGATAGTTATTTCCCACTGACCAAAGCAGATTTCTGACAAGGCCAGGCAGATGATAGGTGTCAAACTTTGTTTCTTGTGCAAATTAAGTTTAGCCAGGTGCTATTCCTGGATTTTCTCCTCAGCAATTACTCTGAGCTAAAGTGCTTTTACTAATCAAATGCTACATGCTCTGACATAGGTTGCCTAGCAACTGAGCGTATGTCCCCCTCCCTACCAGAAAACAGCTGCAGCCAGGACCAGTGGGGAAAAGCAGCACTAAAGATAGTTTACTTCCTAGTGACTTATTGTCCCCTAACATTCTACCTAGCCATTTCTAGACTATGGTTGGAGGACATAAATTCCCTAATTGAAAAAAATAATAAATTCCCTAATTGATCTTAGCCTTTAGTTGACCCAACCAGAGAATTCCCCTTTAGTCACTCCCCACTTTGGGTTGTAATTGGAAGCTGACAATTATTGCTTTATGTATGGATCCTTATCACCCTCTCTGTGACCCTGAAAACTTCAAGCCTCGAATTGCTTTGTCAAAGAATTACTGCTTGTGTATATATACACCGGTTCCCCCAGAGCACTTGGAAAATGGGTTTAGAAGAACAAAGATGAGGACAGAGATGAGAACTAGGCAGAATGATGAGAGAACAGCAGAAGGGACTGAGAGGAACTAAGTATGAGAACAGAAATGAAACTATGTAGATAGAATTGACTTAGAAGAATAAAGGAATGAACTAAAGAACCCAGTGTGCTTGGATTCATTTGATATCCCTCAGATTAGAATCCGCAGCTGGTTGTTAGACTCTTCCATAGGCCCTGGGAGCAAACAATAAAGGCTAAACCTTTTATTGTTTTCAGTAGAAAGCTCCTGTGATAACCCCCACACACACCTAGAAAGAAAGAAAGAAAGAGAGAAAAGAAATAAAGGAAGAAAAGAAAGAAAGTCTAGACAGGAAGCCATTGAAGAGAACTCTTAAAAATTGTGATAGGGATCCTGAAGGGTAGCTCTTCACAGTTGATGGCTTCTGGTGGGGGTGGGGTGGGGAAGGACTCAATTTTCTTTAAGGGGCTGGTCACTGGGAGTTTGACCATGATCCAGTGAGTATATGGGAAACACAAAATGGAATTAGTATTTTTCTTTCTTCTTTTATTTTTTTTTGGGGGGGAGGAGGTTATAAGGGTGGGGGTGGACCTGGAGGGACTTGGAAATGAGTGTGATCGTGATGCATTATGTGAAATTCCCAAATAATCAATAAAAATAGTATGTTGGAAAAAAATGAATAAACTCTATACGTATTTGGGAAAAAGTGGAGAGATCTAATAATAATAACTTAACAGCACACTGAAAGCTCTAGAACAAAAAGAAGAAATCACTCCCAAAAGTAGATGGCAAGAAATAACCAAACTTGGGGTTGAAATCAATAAAATAGAAACAAAGAAAAATCAATGCAAAGAATCAATGAAACAAAGATTTGGTTCTTTGAGAAAATCAATAATATTAACACATTTTTAGCCAAATTAAGTAAAAAGTAGAGAAGATCCAAATTAACAAAATTAGAGATGAAAAGGGAACATTGTTGGAATTCCTGGCCATTCCCCCAGCTATATGGCTGCACATGCCCAGTTCAGTAGCCAAGCAAGGGGCCTTACGGCCTACTTAATCCACGCTGTGTGACTGCATAATTTGCAGGCAGTGTGATCACACAATCTATGCGAATGCGTGGTGCAGCTCTGTAAGCCCATATGCGCATGTGCGGGGGAATCCATAAGAAGCAGATCATAGACTCTTCTCCCGCTTCTTCTCTTCTCCTCCCCTCCTCTCTCTCTGCACATACCTTCCACAGGCCTGGTCAAGCTCTCTTCTGTCCCTCCCTTCTCCTAATAAAGCTCTAATTTACTGGGATTTGTTGTGTCTTGTGGCCTTTCTTGTACAGTAACAGTACTGCTTAATGAATAACATAGTGCTGCTGCATTAAAACCAACAAACAAAACAACAGACAAGGAGGAAATCCAGAGAATCATAAGGACATACTTTAGAAACTTATACTCCACCAAACTGGAAAAACTAAGAGAAATGAATGATTTTCTTGATACATACTATCCACCAAAGTTAAATAAAGATCAGATAACAAAACAGACTTTTCTAGCCCTTAGTGAAATAGAAGCAGTAATTAAAAGTGTATCTCCCCGCCCCTGCCCCCAAAAAGCCCAGGGCCAGATGGTTTCAGGAAGAGTTCTACCAGACTTTCAAAGAAGAGTCAATGTCAATATTGTTCAAATTATTCCACAAAAAAGAAACACAAAGTACAATGCCCATTCATTTTATGAGGTCATGGTTACCCTGATATCTGAACTACACAAAGACCCAACAAAGAAAGAGAATTACAAGTTAATTTCTGTTATGAACATAGATGCAAAAATTTTCAACAAAAGGATCTTCAGCTCAAATTTTTAATGCTCTAACTTAACAGGGATAAAACTATAAAATACCAATCTTATTAAAGCTACTTACTTGCTATTGTTACACCCAGATTACAGGGATCCCTCAAAGACCACCACAGAGACTGAATCCATATGCAAAAGTAAAGAGCCTTTATTCAAGCTTGAGTTTGGGCTCTCCATCTGTCTGATGTAGAGGTGAGAGCGGAGAGCCCAAGCCCAGTCAGGGTAAGATTTTTTTTTTTATCACAGCAGTGGTTAGGATGAGGGGATTTCCAGGGTTCAGGACCCTGATTGGCTGACATTTGTCTAGGGGTATCTTGGTGAAAGGGTTAAGTGCATGCTGGGTTCAGGGACATCTGGTGATCTTATCTATAATGGTCGAAAATGTTTGGAATGTCAGGCAATTTCCCCTTAGGTTGGAATGTTATGTATTTTCCCCTTGGATGCTGATTGGCTCATTCTGGGGTGGTGCCAGTTTATGACTTTTCCTGGAATGGAGTGTTGCCTTACAGTAAAATGAAACTTAGGATATTCTCTGGTTTCTTTTGAGCCTGTCATGGCAGTAGTGTAGTCAAGCTGCCCTGGGCCCCACAGTTATAAACTGTTAAAGATAATTAAGACACAAAGTTAATGCTCAGATATTCTGTTAATGCTCAAATTCTTTAATGTGTTCATAGCCATGCCAAATACAAATGTAATTAATTCATTTACAGAGACAAACTTTATTTAGCTTTCTGATATGTTTTCAAGGTTAAACCTAAAGCAAGTAACTAAAAACAAGTCAGGTTTCGTTTAAAATCAGGTGTACTTAGTAGATAATGGTCCTAAAACTCTTCAGAGATCTTCTGAATTTGGCATTTAGAATGTTTAATGAAAAGCTGCTCATGATAGACAGAAATGCCAGCTCCTATTGGCGACCTGAGATCTCCCAAGAAGATAATAAAGCACAAGTGATTCCTCCTGGTTTGTTAAAGCTAACCAATGGGCAAAGAACTACCTAATGCCTCACCTGCTGCCAGGGCTCTGCCCAAAATGTGGACACTTTTGGGTTGATTGCCCTACTCTGCCTAGCCAAGGTAGATCAGTTTTTCCAAGTTCCTTTTCCACAGAAAAATCTCTCAGACCTTCTTGGTCTGGCAGTCAAAGTTTGATGTTCTCCTGTAAAGCAGATAAAGATGTAATGCTGTTCTGTGTGGTGGCTGAAGACCAACTAGTTCTGCTCCCAATAAAGCCACCAAGATCACATGGGAGTCTAAAGTAACTGTACAAGTAAGTCAATGTCATTTTAATTAGTATTTCCTGATATAATTTATCCTTCTCTGATCTCTGATGGTGTTCAAGGCTAACTATGGCTTTGTCAGTTTGACAGCAGCAGGCACCCAACTCCCCTCCCCCTAGTGCTTCAGTTGCTTTTTTAATTCATTTCATAGTAAAATTAGGCCTCAGGTCTCACTTTTGTAGAGGTCTCCAGATGAGAAAGGCAGGTGCACTTTACCTTGCTGTCAGACTTCACTCTTAAAGAGATAAAAACTCACAAAACAGGTTTCAACCACTTGTGTATGGAAAGTGAGAAATGTCTCAAATCCTTTTTTCTCCGGCTATGCTATTGTTATAGTAAGAAGTACATAAAGCACGTCTCATAGTGCTAAAAACATCTCTGTCCAATCTATATATCCAGCCCTCTGGACATAGGAAAGAGTGTTATTGCTTTTAACCCAGAATTGTGTTTTGAGTCCAAGCTTTTACTATGACTCAAACATGTGAGTCTATTGCTTTTTCTACAATATTTATTTCAGTAGATTACAAACAGTAATAATGCTAATATGTCTAAAACTTTTACCTCTTTTTGTAAACTTAAAAAAGAAATCTTATAAGCTTCAAGGAATGGTGACTTGTGTCCACAAGTCACAGGACAAACAGACTCCAGATAAATATTCCTGTCAACCAGCAGCCTAAGTTTCCCTACCTGACTATTCCCGAGGATGGAATCTCTTTCTCTCTCCCCTGGTCTTGGGATTCTCCCATCCAACTACCAGGACCATGGGCCTGGAAGCTTCAAGTATACACCCAACATAAAAAAATTTCCCCTAAGCTCCTTAACTTTACCTTCTGTCCCTGGTCTAGATCTGTCCCAGCAGATTTCAAATAAACTTCAGACTGTTCCAAAACTGCCTGTTATGCACCAGCCTCAGGTGTTCCTTCCAAACTTGCATCTCAAACTGCTCCAAAGCAGCCTGAACTTTCCTAGTTTCAGGTAGTCCCACAGAACCAGGATAGTGAGCAAAATTGATGTCCCCCAGCCTGCACTTCTCTCTCCTTGGCTTTGATTAACATTCCAGTTTCCTGGGCCCCCTGGCAATGACATCCCAATTTCAGCAGGAAGTAGTTACAGAAGAGATTATGCTGTCTCTTATCATTTATAAAATGCTGGAATGTTAGGACAAAAGAAACCCCAGACAATGCTCACTCAGTATCTGTGGCTCCTCCCAGCACTCCTCACCCCACCCCTACCCTAAACCCCTCCCTCCCAGGGACTGGGCTTCTGCTTCCCTTCTCCCAGCCTGTTCCCAATATAATTCAGCCATTTTTGCTATGTGATATTTTGGATCCTGATTTCTTTCTTGGCTTTTTGGTCCATGGCCCCTCTCTTGATCCACTTGCCCCCTCTCCCCTTCCTTCTCTCATGGTCCTGTTCAGTCTGGACCCTTCTAGATGCCTCTGGCTGTTTTAGCCCTTATATGAAAAATAAAACCTCTCATCAACCATACTTAGGAGGTGTCATGTCCTCATTTTCATTCACACTGGAGTTTCCATGTGGCTGTCTTAAAATTGGCTCAGGCAAAGGGACCAGAGACTTTCCACTGACTCAAGAAAATTTGGCTAAGAATTATAATTCTTTGAACTCTCCGCTGGCCTACCTCTTGATCAGTCAAAAAAAATTAATAACCTTCCACTGACTCTGTGGTTTCTTAACCCTGGGATTGTAATGGTTGGGATGCCCTCTTACTTTCCAGGAGCATGTGGTTTTTCTGGACTTAGAGTACTCTCTAAGAAGCTTGACATCAATCCCTATCTTTTTACCTTGGTTCTGTGTCCAGCCATGTGTTCCCAATTCTTCATTCCAAAGTACACATCCTCAGTTTGACTGCAGGCTAATCTAAAAAGTTCCATTTGGGATATCTCATACCTGTTGTGCCCAGATCGTGACCCCCAGAGAGACCACCAAAGATGAACATGCCAGAATGCAAAAGCAAGGTTTAATTCTGGATATCCAAAAGCAATACAAGCCTAGGCAGGGACTTTGTCCAATACATTCAACGCAGTGGAGGCTGGAGGAAGTGCCCACCTGTCTGCAAGCTCAGTTTTTAAAGGAAAAAGTCACAAGGTTACATCATTTAGGGGTGCTAGTATGGATACAATTCTGATTGGCTCGCTTCTAGGGACTTCTAGAAATTACTTCTAAGGGAGTGGTTGCCCGCCACCATTTCTCATTGGCTGCCCTCAGATGGGGGCATTTCTGTGGTCAGTTACCCTGGAAACCAGGGAGACATTCAGTCTTACAGAGATTCAAATGTCTTTTTGGTATGGATAAAATTGAAAAATTGTTTCATGCTTTTCTACTCTACTGAAAAGCCTAGCACTAGAGTTGGAAATTGGAGTTGGCCCATCTGTTCCAGACACAGCATGTTTGTTTAAGTTCCTCCAAAGTCTTTGTCCTAGGTCAGACTGTCCATCAGACTCTGTGACAGGGAAAAGGAGAGCAAAACAGAATAGCCAGGAAAAGACACTTGAGAACAACTGAGAAGTAAATTATTTCCCTCAGAGGCTACAAATGTTAAGATGTTTAAGTCTCTGAATTCTCTCCCTTTTCCTTGGTTTTGTTGAAATTCTGTATTTTAGGATTTGTAAATTTGTTGATTATGATTTAAAACAGATGTATAGATAATTTTAATTTCCTATAGCAGATCATGTATGTAATTTGGCTTTAACTCTTGTTTAGGAAATGGCTGTGTACCTGTTGGGCTCACCTTGTAGTATCATGTGGTTTGCCACTATCTTGGTTGATGACCTAAGGTTATCTTCAAGTAAATAACAACCAAGTGTCTTGCTGCCATCTTGGCAGCCATGTGCCTCAGCTATCATCTTTATGAAGGTTTGAAAGGACATGCCATGTGACTTCACTGATATCTTGATTAAAGTGACCATGTGGTATAAATTACTTACGGTGGTACCCACAAAACAACTAGAGCCATCCGCTAATTATTGTATATCCCTTTTATTAGACTAAGGAGGTAATAACAGACCACTGAATTGGTTTGTTTTATTTTATTTTCCTTACATGAAGGAGGCAACACCAGGCTTCCAAGATGGTTTATTTTAAAATTGGACCATACCCAAAACGATATTTTTGTTATATTTGTTAAGCTTTAGGTATTTGAAGAAACTGAGTCATATAAAAAACTGACATTTTGTAATAGTACACTAAAAAAAAAACAGTCTCTCTATGGAGTGTATTTATGATTTACAGTTTATTTTGATACTAAACAATCTTTAATTCAATAAATATAATTTTTAAGACTCAAACTTAACATAGATACATTTATAAAACCCTAATTTTATAATTGGTCCCACTGACTGGTTGGCATGCAAACAGCAAGTTTCTCCTAAGACCATGCAAACTCCTGCATGTTTCATAAAAGGAAGTCTAGTCTCCTTCAGTTCTGTAGGACTACCCCTGTGAGGGAGTCAATTTGACTCTTCAGCCTGGAAATAGAATTCTCCAAATGGTCTAGGTCTAAGTCTATCTGGGAACTGAATCCCCTAAAAATTTCGGATTCCCAACAATCAAGGCTGAGGTGCCTATGACAGTTATTCTGGCTATTCCTGCCCCTTCTTAGGATTGGGACCAGACTTGGGGCCCACAACCTTCATTAAGATTGAGTCAAGGCCAATATGAGCTCTTCCCTCTTTTCCATTATAGGCATATACCTAGGGGAATAAGCAGAGACCAATATACATAGAGTTGGGGTGTGATTCTGGTGAGTCAGAGGATGCACATTTAGCCAAACTGTTATCAAGCAAGCCAGGTGAATCTGAGGATATGGTGCAGTTCTCTTGTCCTTGGCAGAGCATGCATAAAATTGTGACCCTTGAAGGCCCCCTTTTTGCCTGTCTTTTCCACAACTTTATTTCTGACCCCCATCCCTTTCCTGGACCCATATTGTTCCATTCTGGAAGGGACATAAGAGAGAAGAGGTCCACCTGAAAGATAGAGTTTCCCATCCCTGGTTTTTCTGAATTCCCACATCCAGGTTTGGGGGTGATGGGGATTGTGTATCCCAGGTTAGTAAACTCTGGTCAGTCTTATCTTTAAGGGGTCTGTGACTGTCCAAGTGACAGTTATTCCATCATTTCCAAAGCAGCCTTTTTCAATGGACGACACTAGCTGCTTTGGCAGCAGTTGGGGTGGTGAGGATGACTGGGTAGGTCCCCTTCCAGACAGGTTCCAGAGTCCAGGCATGGATCCTTTTTATCCAAACCAAGTCTCCTGGCTGGAACTGGTGGGTAGGTTCAGAGGTGGGAGATGGCAGGATTCCCTTCACGTCTGGCCAATAGCCTGGTGAGCTTCCTGCAAAACCTGCAAGGACTTGTAAAGGGAATATCTTAGAGTTTAGGGAGGATGGGTGGTGGTCTCCTAAACTTAATTCAAAGGAGTAGGCCCCTCCCAGTAAGAAGGACATCAGGCCCTGAGCAGGGCAGAGGGGAGGAGGATGGCCCAATTTTTTTTGCCAGTTTCGAGAAACAATTTGGTCAGAATCTCCTTAAGAGTTCTATTCATTCTTTCTATCTGACCTGGGCTCTATGGCCTTTATGCACAATGTAATTTACAATTAATATTTCATATCTTTGCCAGATTTTTAGATGCTTTGACTGAGGAAGTGGGGCCATTGTTGAACCCCAAAGCCAGGAGGCAGCCTAAATCTAGGAATTATCTCCTGAAGAAGCTTTTTAGTAACTAGGGGAGCAATCTATGTATGGATGGCGTAGGACTGCACTCATCCTGAGAGGGTGCCTACAAACACTAGCAAATATGTGCAGCCAAAAACAGTAGTTCAGATTTCAGTAAAGTCCAACTCCAAATATTCCTCAGGCTCATTCCTTTGAGCCCAGATCCCTTGTGGGGTCTTCCTTTCCACTTTGGGGTTTACCTGAGCACAGGTGGCACATTTGAAAGTGATGCCTTTAATCAGGCTTTCCAAATTTGGAACATAATACCTGGTTCTGGTTGAGCAGTTTTTGTGTCTCCTAGGTAGGTAGCTTGGTGGAGATGTATAACCAGTCACTTTCCCAGAATTAAGGTTGGGCAGCATCCACCATCCTTGTTTATCCTTTTTGGCCAGTTCTTATTTCACCCAGTCATTTTCACTCTGGGGTGTATTCTGTGAGGTTCATTAGGCTGGACTACCAAGACTTGGAGAGGCCCCACTGGTTCTAGGCTTCCTGGTTAGCTAAGTCAGATGCTCTGTTGCCTCTGTCTTCTGGGGAATTACCTTTCTGGTGTCCTTTCCAATGGACAATGGCCACCACCTAACCATAACCATATAGCTTCTAATGGGTTAAGATTTCTTTCTTTCTTTCTTTCTTTCTTTCTTTTTTATTTTATTTCTTTTACTACAGAAGTTAGCAATCCCAATTCCCTGTAAAGAGCCTCATGAACATGGGCTGTGGAAAAAGCATATCTACTATCAGTGTGTATGGTAATAGCCTTGTCTTCCCCATAGTGGAGTGCTTGAGTCGAAGATAAAAGCTCAGCTTGTTGAGCTGAGGTTCCTCTGCTTAAAAATTGTGTCCAAGTAGTCTTACCTTGGGTCACCACCACTGCCCCTGCATACCTGATCCCAATTTTTGGGTGAAACTGCTCCCATCACTGAATAATACCTTGTCTGGTGTCACCAATGGGATGTTAGTCAGATCAAGCCTAACAGACTGGATCAGGTCAGTCATCTCAGGGGATCATTGTTTGGCAGGAGACTGGCATGGTTGAGGCCCAATAGTCTTATGAGACTGAATGAGCGGTTAATACAGAAGTATTGGGTAAGCTGGGTATTAGACATCCATCTCTCAGGAGCCCTCCCCAAGAGGGCCCTAACAGAGCGGGAGGCTGTCAGGAACAGTTCTTGCCCTAAAGTTAATTTGTCAGCTTCCTTTACCTGCAGGGCAGTGGCAGCTATGGACCTTATATATGCCATCCATCTGGCTGTGACTGGGTCGAGTCTCTTGGGTGGATACACCACTAGTCTTTCTCAGGGCCTTAGGGTTTGTGTGAGGATGACGACCCCCTAAGCTATACCTCTGGCCTCATACAAGTAGAATGGCTTAGTAGTGTCTGGGAGGGCCAGGGCTGGGGCAGACACTTTTTTAAGGCCTTGAAAGGCCCTCTGCTCCATATTGTTCCATGCCAAAGGCTGTGTACTCCTGGTGCTGGCAGAGAGGGGCTTGGCTATCTCAGAAAATCCCATTATCAGTGTCCAGCAGCATCCAACCACCCGTAGGTCAATGTGGGAGTGGGTATTTGAAGGATAGCTGAAATGCAGTCATGGAAAAGCATTTGCTTATCTTCCTCTAGGGTAGTCTAGGTATGTGGCCTGAGGGACACCCAGATGAGCCTTCTTGGTGAAGTCTCACCCAGGGTCTGGTGGATATCTAAAAATGCCTTCTGTCATCTGTCCACATTCCTCAGTAGTTGGGGCTATGAGGGAACCATCTACACACTGGAGCAAGGTGTCTCGTGGATATTTTTGTGGATTTAACAGCTCTGCACCCAGGGCCCCATCAAATGATGCTGGCAAGTCCATGAACCCTTTATCCTAGTCTGTTTCCTCTCCTGACTGTTTCCCCAAGAGCAGTGGTCACCACATAGAAGAATGTCTTTCTCTGTTTGTCTTTGGCCAAATCTCAGTTGTAGTAAACATCTTGAGCAATTTCCAAAAGTTGAAACCCATTAATCTCTTCAAATCCCTCTAATTTCTGGAGCTTTTTCCTGATGTCTGGACTTCATGACAAAGGCAATATTAGTGGCTCACTGGTTTTTGTGTACATCTGGGACTATGGGGATAAATATCTGATATGTCTCACAGAGCCTTTCCAGAAAGCAGGTAATTCATCATGTAACCTGAGTAACCTTAAGTAAGCTGGTAGGTCTTCTGGCTGATGCTTTTAATCATCACAATAATATTTGGTAAAAAAAAAAATTCAATGCTTTCTTACCTTAAATCAATTCCCAACAGACAGATAAGGGTCCAAGGTATCTCTGAAAATGGAGGGTTTGGGTCTTCCAATTATACTAGTCACTGGTAGAGAACAAGAGACATAAACCACGAAGAGAGAAAGAACTAAACATCTACTCTCCTGCCCCATGGGACTGGGAATTACTTCCCCCTCCCCAGGTATAACAGCAGGAAGGGAAGCTTAGGGCTCTGGGAACTATTTGTAAGTGTTACATCTTGGGCCAGAAAGGTATCCTGGCAATTGGGAGCCAAGGAATACCACAAAGTCACACTGCACAACAGACCTCACACAAGAGATTTATTGGGAGGGAAAAACCAGGAGGGTGGCTGCCTCTGCTTCAGTGAGAAACAGCAGAGAACTGAGCAGAAGGCAGGGCTTATATAGGGTTTCTGCGGGGGTGGGGTGGGGTTTTACAGGGTGGCCTCAGATTAGAGGGATTATCTTGGGGCAAGCTCAAGGATAGATGGGATTATTTTTCCATAGGGGGGTGGTCACTCTGTGGCCTTGAGGGGCTGGGAATAGGGGAACAGCTATTAGGGAAATCTGGGGGGTGGTGCCCGGCTGTTGGAGCTAGGGGGAGGCACTGACCACTTTTGAGCCTCAAGGTCAGGCCTAGCTGCCAGAGTAGTCTAGAGTTAGACCCTGGATGCTGGAGATCTCCAGGGGCGGGACTTGCAAAGGAAGGTGGTGTTTGTGTGTGTGTGTGCACGCGTGTGTGTGTGCGTGCGTGCGTGCGTGCGTGTGTGTGTGTGTGTGTGTGTGTGTGTGTGTGTGCTTTCCACGCCCCCCCCCCCAATGTGCCACTGCTGCCCAAGTCAGCATGAGTAGCCAACACTATTTCCTTCTCCCTGTGTCAGGGCTGAGAGAGCAGGCAGAAAATTGAGGTTTCTCTGGTGACCTGGGTGGGACAAAAGGATTTGAGTCCCAACAAGAAGCCACAGGTCTTTAACCAAGGTGGAGGTCTTGTACCAAGGGAAGCCATTGATTATTACAGGGAAGCAGGTAGCTATAGCTGCAGCTCCTTGGGGGTGGGGTTGTGCTGCTGGTGTTGCCATAGCAACAACAGAAGTCAGACACTGCAGGTCACTGCCAGAAGTGGGGCACCACAGGTTTGTGGGTGAGGTGCCCCGTGAGCCTGTGAGAAATCATGTGCTGCCTCAGGGGCAGCTGCGGCTTCAGTCTTAGGGGGGCTCACTCCCTCTTCCATTTTAGATCTGTTTCTCCAACCAACAGAACTGATAGAAACACACAGCAACATACACAGAGGGACACAGTCACACAGAGAGACACATAGTGTACAGGGTTAGGCTTGGGCAGTGGTGCTTGCAAATATTTTCTCCTCCTTCTCCTTCTCTTCTTCCTCTTCCTCTTCTTCTTTTTGGGTTTTCAACACAGGGTTTCTCTATGCAGCCCTGGATGTCCCGGAACTCTGTAGACTGTTAATGGTTTTGAGCTGCTCAGAGATTCACCATAAGCATGAATAAATTTTAAAAAGAAGCTTTTAAATTAGGTACTAGCAGTCAAGCCTGGTGCCAGGACTGCATCTGAGAGTGCTCCCATCTGCATCTGAGAGTGCTCCCATCTGCATCTGAGAGTGCTCCTATCTGCATCTGAGAGTGCTCCCATCTGCATCTGAGATGCAGCCACTAGCCATATCAGCCTAGGGCTTATAAAAGCAAAAACCACTTTATAATCTTGGGTCTTACAATTGTCTTTTTGAGCAGAGTATGCAAGCTTGATTACAGAAGCAGAAATGCCAGTCTTAATGACCTACTATCTTGCAAGAACAGCAAATTTTTTCAAGATCAGTCAATTTTAAGAATAGTGTTGCTGGGCAGTGGTGGCGCATGCCTTTAATCTCAGCACTTGGGAGGCAGAGGCAGGTGAATCTCTCGAGTTCGAGGCCAGCCTGGTCTACAGAGCGAGTTCCAAGACAGCCAGGACTGTTACAAGAGGAACTCTGTTTAAAAAAAAAAAAAGAAAAAAGAAAAAGAAAAAAGAGAAAGAAACAAAGAATAGTGTTTAATGTCTGGGAATTGGGGGCTGCTACAGCCTGTTCAAGCTAGGGGAATTACATATTAGAGGCATTTTTTGTTTTGGTCTCTCAGGCATAGCAAGTTTAAACTTTAGATGTAATGTTAACCATCACATAGACCAGGCTGGCCTTGAACTCAGATCTGCCTACTTCTCCCAAGTGCTGGGATTAAAAGTGTATACCACAACCACCAGCCTTTTGTTTGTTTTTCTGTTTTTTGAGAGATAGTTCCTAAGAAATTCTAAAAGACAAAAGCTCATTTAATTTAGTTATCTTGCTTTATAAGTTATGCTTCTTAACAACCATTCTATTTTTAAATAGGAAAATGTTGAGAAATATGCTTACTGCCATCAGTCTGTGGTGATCTAGAGATCTGCCCATCAACAAAAGAAGGAGTTGGCTTTAGCCTTTTCTGGTAACTCAATTTATCACCTTTATCTCTCTTTCCTCCTACTGTCCTCATACTTAAGACATCATATCTGTCTTTTAAATGTTTAAGCTACTCAACTTCACCATATACCCAAACATAACATTCCACACAAGCTCTCTCACTGTCCCACTCTGTCTTTCCTGCCTCCACTTCTCCCTACTTGTAGGAGCCCGTTTTCAGGTTCCTCATGGCTTTACCTAGCAGGTCCGCATAGAGAGGATGATTAGGCTATGGGCCTGAGTGCAGGTGTCTGAAATGGTCTGCACTTGGCTGTGCTGGGGGAGGTCTTTTGCTCCATCCCTTGGCATCTCTATAAATACCCTGGGCCAGAGACAGTCAGGCCTGGTTGGAATAGGTTCCAGGCCCTTTAGAGGCTGTCCTTTATTTTCATCTCCACAATCTAAATCCTTCTATCTAATATTTCCTGATGCTCTCACTCAAGAAAACTCTGGGGAACTGTGGGGTGGGTGGGAAAACACCCCGCACCTACTCCCCAACCTTCCTGGGAAAATATCTTTTTTACTCCTTAATCATCTGTGTATAACCATCTAATAATTATTCTCAAGTCTCTTCAGGAATATAGGACAGCAATTGCCTGATTCATTGAAGCTAATCAAGTTAAGAGTCTCCCCCGGCCCCCCCCCCCCCCCCCCCCCCCCCGCTACATGACCCGAAGACCCCTTCTTCTTTAGACTCAGAGCTGCTGCCTTTGACACACACTCTCCTCAACGGAAAACAGCTATAATGTTCCCTGCCATGCATTTTTATATTCTCTCAGAGTTAAGAATGATACCTGAAAGACTACACTTAACCAGCTTCCCTTATGTGTAGAGTTGTAAGAGGACACGTTGTTAGGGTTTCTGCCGCAGAAGAGTACTTTGGTGGACTGGGGTCAAGGAATGCTGCACAGATCACACCACACAAGAGAGAGATGCTATGGAATAATTCTCTGTACACAGTGAAGATGTGTTGCTCTCATTGTTAATAAAGAACTGACTGGCCAATAGCTAGGCAGGATTTTTGGAGCAGAGAGAATGCGGTGTTATTTATTAAGCCGCGCAATGTTATTTATTAAGCGACACTGTTTACCATGAGAGAGCAGCCATGATATACAACAAAACCCACAAAAGAGTTTATTAAAGGAAGGGAATAGAAGGGGTGTGCAGTGTGCGTAGGCCTATGGAAGGACTGTGCAGGAAGAGGGGAGATATAGGTGGAACCCACTTTAAAATGTTCCCCCTGCACATGTGCATATGAGCTTACATACCTACGCCACGCATGTGCATAGATCATGTGATCAGGCTGCGTGCAAATTACGTGATCACATAGAACACGCCTTACATAGGATATAAGGCCCTGGGATGACTAAGCATCTTGCCTGGCTACTGGACAGTGCAAGGGCGGTCATGTAGCTGGGGGAGTGGCTAGGAATTCTAATAGCTGGGGGAAGAGGAAGGGTGGAGCCAAGGAGTCCTGAGAAGATGCAGACAAAGAGACGAACTTGTTGTATTGAGATAAGGTATGTGGTAGAACATAGATAGAAATATGAGTTAATTAAAGTTGTAAGAGCTAATTAGTAACAAGCTTAAGATATCGGCTGAGCATTTATAACGATAGTCTATTTGTGGTTATTTGGGAGCCAGTAGGTGGGACAGAGCTGAATGCTGGGACAAAGGGAAAGCATAACTTCAGAGTGTTGGAATTTCTGGCCACTCCCCAGCTGTATGGCCACACATGTGCTGGCAAGATGCTTATAGTCATTCCAGGGCCTTATGTGCTACATAATCTGTGTGCAGCATGATCATGTAATCTATGTGCATGTGTGGCATAGCTGTGTAAGCTCATATGCTCATGTGTGGGGGAATCCATAAAAATTGGGTCACAGACCCCTCCCCCCTCTCTCCTTGTGTGACCATTTCTCATAGGCTTAAGCATTCCCTTCTGTTCTGTTCCCCTAATAAACTCTTATAGTGGGTTTTGTTGTGCGTTGTGGCTTCTCTCGCATGATAAACAGCGCCACTTAATGAATTATACGGCGCCGCATAATAACTAACATTGGTGCTGAGATGAAGCAGGCCCTCCCTGTGCTCTGCATCTGGGACCCTGTACTGAGGTTTGTTCGATCTACAACTGCCCACTTTTTTATTTGCCCGACCGCCAGACCACTTCGCACAACACCGGCTGCTTCAATTGGTGACTTTTCCCTTTCCAGCCAGCGTCAACAGGCTTCAATGTCTAGCTAGCCACTTCCCATGACTGTAGTATGAGATATTGTTATCCGTGTCGGACCCCCAGGGGGGTTCTTGGGCTGCATACACCCACTCATTCTCTCTTGAGGAAGCATTGAAAGCTGTCGGACCCTCTGGGGGGTCCTCTGGCTATGCACACCTTGGCCCTCCCCCTTCTGCTCGACAAAGCATTGGTTGACTTGCACCAATTGTCAGTCCTCACTTGATCTTGGGGACGCCTGAGATTACAGTCTTTGATCATTTTTTTTTTTTAATCTTTAAGTTTTAAATTTTTTTCTCTCTGCCATGGTCATGGGAAATAAGACTTCCTCCCATTAGTCCCACTCCTCCTCTGAGAAATGCCTTGAATATCCCTTAGATAACAATAAAAATGACTACCTATTTTTATGTTGGCTCCTTGGACCCCGATATTTTATGGGAATTATCTACCTTCTACCAGCGAATGGGCAAATGAAAAGAGTTAATGTTAGAATTCCGCCCTCACTCCAGCTGCATGACTGCACATGCGCAGTTCAGGAGGTGAGCAAAGGGTCTTGCGTCTTACATCATCAGTGTGCACTGGTGATTACCTATGTGCCATGCGGTCACGCAATCTGCACATGCGTGACGTAGCTCTGTAAGCCCACCCGAGCCTTAAAGAGCTGTGACTCAGACTCCATCTTCTCTCTCTATTATGATCTCTCTTTCCCCCACCATCTTTCTCTCTCTCTCTGCATGTGCTCCTTCCCCAGGCCTGGTTCTCTTGTTATTGCCCCCCCCTCCACATTCTCCTAATAAAGCTCTGATACTGATACTGGGGTAGTGTGACCGTGACCTTTCCGCATGGTAACCAGTGCTGGTAACCAGCACCGCTTATCATTCTTGTAGTTACCTTATCCCCAAGCTTTTTTTTTTTTTTTTTTGGTTTTTCGAGACAGGGTTTCTCTGTGTAGCTTTGCGCCTTTCCTGGAGCTCACTTGGTAGCCCAGGCTGGCCTCGAACTCACAGAGATCCGCCTGCCTCTGCCTCCCGAGTGCTGGGATTAAAGGCGTGCGTCACCAACGCCCGGCCATCCCCAAGCTTTTTTTTACCTAAACTCTAAACCCTCCTTTTGGATTCCTTCTCTCCTGCCCACATGCTCCTAGCTATGCAACCTGAACCTGGGGAATCTCTGACTCCAAAGAACCTCCACCTTTATGACCTCACAGTGCCGAATAATAACTAACAGAAACAGAGAGACACAGAGAAAGAGACACAGAGAGTGGTCCATTTAGAGACTTTCTATTTTTTTTTTTTTTCCGAGACAGGGTTTCTCTGTGTAGCTTTGAGCCTTTACTGGTTCTTGCTCTGAAGACCAGGCTAGCCTCGAACTCACAAAGATCCACCTGCCTCTGCCTCCCAAGTGCTGGGATTAAAGGCGTTAGAGACTTTCTAAAGGGGCATAGAGCATGGGTATAGGGAGAATATTCAATTCATGGCGACAGTGGAAATGTGTCGCAGCAATGTGTCCCAAGTGGCAGCTGGTGATGATGTGGCCACTGGTGCTGGGTCACTGAGGGCATGCTGGGTGGCCATCTGCATACTGCCATGAATCAACATGGTTCAAGTTCTGCCTAAAGTCCAAGCCTCTCTCTCTGTCTCTCTACAGCAGGTACACAAGGTCAGACCAAGCCTCTCTTACTGCCTTCCATCTCTCTACATCAGGAACACATGGTGCTAGAGCAGTAGCTGAGATATGTCATGATCCACAGGAGGTAGAATAGAGAGAGTGAAAGGCTCTGACAGGCTCAGAAATGGCGCCAGCAGGGTCTTGCTCCCTCCCCATGCCTTTGTTCCTTGCTAAGCCGCTAGGCTTCCTCACTCCTGGGGCTAACTACCAAGGTCCAGCTATCAAAATTTCTTATTTCTCTATACTGACCAACATGTCCAATCAGAACTAAGCAATGCATCCTAGTCCAGCTCTAGAGCCACGCCCTCACCCCCACACCCTCACTCTCCACTCTCTTCCTTCCATTCCCACCCTCTCACTTCCACCCCCCCCATCCCTGCTGTTTCTGCCTTATTCAGATTCAGCCAGTCTCTTTCCACCTTGCTCTATAAAAGATCTCTTTGTGCTGAAAATTGGTGTTTGGGTGTGATCTGTGTCCAGAAGGGAGCACCCCACAGTACAGGGGTCCTGAGAGAGAGACACACACAAAGAGAGAGAGAGAGAGAGAGAGAGAGAGAGAGAGAGAGAGAGAAAGTCAGTCAGTCAGACAGACAGACAGACAGATAGACAGAAACATACTTCCTCCAACAAAGCCACACATCCTAATAGTGTGACCCCCTATGGACCATCTTAAAACAGAAGAGCTCTTTGGTGGCAGCAGCTGTAAGTGCTCTTTGTTTTTTGTTTTGTTTTGTTTTTTGTTTTTCCTTGAAATCTGTCAATCTCAAAGTGGTAGTTCTCATTGTTAGTATATACTGTATGAAAACTGTATCAAAATAAAAATAAAACAAACATTTTGTTCAAAATAATGTTTCAGAGGGTTCAGGCCCATCTGGCTTCAGCAAATGAAGGGCAGAAGGCTTTAATTGGGGGGGGGATCTATGTCTTTAGGTGTACGGAACCTTGTTCAAGGACCCAAAGGCAGATTTTTAGAAATGAAAGGCTTTCTCTCAGTGCTTCAGCAATCCATCCCAAGAACAAGGATGCCGAAGTGAACAGCGCATGGAAAGGAAAAGGAAAAAGAAAAAAGCGCTCCCCAGACTCCAGCTATCCCAGGTGTTCCCCTCCCTCTCTTTCCCTTTACTCTACTTACTTAATTTTGGACCATCCCCTCATCTGATTCTTATGTACTCACCATGGCCATACTCACTCGTGATGATTCCCCCAGTGTTCTGCTCATCCTGAACCGACAGGAATAAGGGTCCTGAAAGGCGAGTTGGCTGGGGATGAAAAATAAAGACGACAAAAGCAATGGCTGGGACCAGTAGGTCTCGTATGAACTGGTGACTTACGCCAAACAAGTTTGTACAACATCTTATATAGTATTTGCAAGAGAAAAAATAGTTGGGGTCAGAGAGTTAAGTCAGACAATACTGGCAAAGAGAACACAGGATACCACACCTGCAAATTCCGAGCACACATATCATAGTTGATTCGGACACTTCCTTTCTGGCTTATACAGACATCCTCAGCTGGCCTCTGTGCCAGGTATATAAGACTGCACATTTGTGTGTTTGGGTATGGCTAGAGGTCAATGTGAGGTACCTTCCTCTGTTATTCTCCACTTTGCCTTTGAGGAAACAGCCTCAAGTAAACAAGCCCAAGATAAGGGTCTGGGACAGCCAGTATGGCCTGGCCATACAGAGACCGCAGAGGTCACCAGGCTATAAAACACATTCGTTCCTAGCCATCTGAGCAGAAAACTAGTTATACATCCTTCCTTTGAAGAAACAACTGTTGGGGAAAATTATTTTAAAGTGTGTTGCATTTTTTCCTACTGCTTTTGTTAACAATTCAAAAATGTGTTTGAGTAAATAAAATTAACCTGCAAGCAAGAGGCTGAGTCAGCAAGTAGCTGACAGCAAGTGGTAGAAGAAACCACATATAGCAAGGGTTTTAAGTGGAGGCTGAGAAAAGGACATGGGCATGCTTGTCTGCAGCTCCAAGTTACCACAGAGATTAGAGACTAGAGATGCCTAGCTCCCATGTCCCAAGACTGAGATTCATTGTCATCTATTGCCTGGGTAGCAATTCACCTTCTTGTCAGTTCTGATCAATTTAGCCTGAAGCAGTTAACATTCCCAAGCTAGAAGAGTAGGTCCCTGTTTACAAGAGGGCCCGTTGATTGTTCTTAGTTACTGTCTGATTGGCAAGGGGTAGGATAGGCCACATAAGGAGGTGGGGAGGCAGCGAGCTCTCAGGGAAGAAACTCGGCCATAATTCAGAGAAGGGAGGAGTGAAAGTTTTGTTTTTTGTTTTTTGTTTTGTTTTTTCCTGTTGCCAGTAGGAGCTTCACTAAGGTACTTGCACCTTGAACTCCTGCCTGGTAACTCAGCTGATGGAGGAGAAGGAGACCTCCATGCCAGTCCAGCTCAGCACCATGGGCTCACCATGGGCGTCAGGGTGGCAGGCTGACTTCATGGCAAGTTTGCTGTTGGTGCTTCTGCGGCACGTGCCCATGGCAGGTAGGATATGGATGGAATGGGAAGGAACCATCATCCCTGGTGGTCTCCTGGGGCCCCACTTTCTGTGGCTATGGCCTGCCAGGACGATGAGATCTCTGCAAAGTGTAGATTTGCTGACTGATTCTGAAGATGTGCATTTAAGACCTATAGTGTGCAGTTTGCCTTGATTGCATCCCTTGCGGGGCCTTACTTCTCCATCCATGATGTGGGAACTAAGGGCAAAGTTGGAGAAAAACTCCAGCTTTGTCTCATCAAGGCATCTTTACCGAAGTTTTTTGCAGAGGCAGGGAGGGGCAGTTTTCATTTCTTGGTAGCATTCTATAGGTCTTAGTTCTGCAGCTTGCGAACCTAAGATAAGGGAATGGCTGGTTCAGCTCTAGGATAGCTTCCTGTTCTGTCATGATGACACAGAGAGGTCTAGCTCCGGGTTCACACAGTGGATCTAGTCAATGGCTCTAATCCCATTTAGAGGGCTTCAGCCTCATGTTCTAATCATCTCCCCAAGTCCTTACTTCTAAATGCTGGAAATTCAGCCTCAACATATAAATTTTGGGAGGATGAAGAATTCTGTACATAGCATATCACCAAACATATCAATGGATAGAAAAATACAACATCCTTAAAATGACAGTACACCCTATTTGATCTATAGATTCTACAGATCACAATTCTTATTGGAATGTTAGCAGACTTTTTTGTAGAAGTTGATAAGCTGGAGCTGGTTAGATGGTTTGTCAGTTTAAGGTGCTTGCCACCAACCCTGATGACCTGTCTTTGCTCCTTGGAGCCCACATGGTTTAAGGAGAGAACTTACTTCCATAAATGTCCTCTGATTTCTACATAGCTGCTGTGGTACACACATGTATACACCCAGTAAATGTAATTTTTCAATTAAAAATTAATTAGTTGATTCTAAAATGTGCATGGATCCCTAACAGCCAAAATAGTCCAAAAAGAAAGGACAGGGATAAGGGATCTATTTGGATTAACAAGAGGCTGAAAGTAAGAGCTATTTTGAGCCCACCCCTTCCCCTCAAGGGCTATTCATTCTATCCAAGTGATGGGGTGCCAAGAGCCTCCTGTAACTGGGTTCTTTTATTGCTATAGGTGGGCTGCAAGTGGAGATGGCAGGGACGACACAGATGGTATTCCTACATGACAATGTCACCATAGCCTGCAAAATTCCTGGTTCCCCACGACTTGACATCAAGACTGTGGGAATCATCTGGTTTGGGAAGAATGAGTTGGATGACTCTGAGGTCAAGGTGTTTGAATTTTATGGAAATCATCTAGAGTCATTCCGACCTGGAGCCATGGTGTCACTGTCGGGGCTGGAGTCAGGAGATGCCTCACTCCATCTGCCTGAGGTCCAGCTGGGGGAAGCAGGAGAATACCGATGCATGCTAGTGGTCACCCCTGAAAAGGCAGAGGGAAAGACCATTCTAGAAGTTGTGGGTAAGTACTCAATGGAAGTGCCCAGTGGTTCTGATGTTGCTGGGGTTAGTGGTGGACATGTGGATGGCCAAGCAGGGGAGAGTTAGAACATGAGTGAAAGAGTCAGGGGGACGTGGTTTTCATTTCTGTTCTTGGCAACCTATGTCAACAGGGAAATGTTGAAGAGGATGAGTCAGGAGGATCTTGAATTTGAGGTAACCTGGGGCTACACCTTTTGTGTGGAGCTGTCTGTAGCTTGGTTGTAAAATGTTGGCCAGGATTGGCTTCAACCCCCACTATTGCCCAAATTAAAGAAAGCTAAAGCAGTTTGACAACTGTTGTGGGGTAGAGACCAAAAGACCACTCAGCATGACTGAAGTCCAAATTGAGAGTCTGTAATAAGCCCGCCAGCATGTACCTGGAGAGAAACAGTTCTCACAGAACAGTCTCAAATACATTTTACAGGGAGCTTTTAAAAGCAAAGAACACAGAAAAACTACACCCTTGTTGGCAGTTGCAGGGGGAAGCAAGCAAGCAGTTTAACAGAAGCCAAGAACATGCAGTTAGCTGGGGCATTTCTACCCCAAGTTTCTAGAATAGGGTTGGGTACTTTCCCAGAGGATTTTTCACAGTGGGGAGTAGAAAAAGGAGGTGGGAATCAGTTTCAGGTTAAACCAAAGCTGAGATAAGATGGAGGAATCTTTGCCCTTTCACATTTCTCATTGGTCTTAGTGAATGAGTCAAATAGTGGGCTCATCTTGCTCTAAAGAGGTAAAATTGGTCATAAGGACCATTAATTTGACTTAACCAATCCTTTGTTTTACATAATTGGCCATACAATTTAAGATGCAGGGCCCCACCGTTAATCCAGTCAGAAGAAGAACCAATCTATTTCAGTTTCAGAGTCTAGAAGGAGGTAATCTACATATTATAAGAGTATGGTCCCTGGAAACCTCTGACAGAAAGGCAAGAGGTCAACACTCAGTGCCACATCAAATGGTTGGAAAGTTTTTAAATCTTTGGGGTAACCTGATCTAGGCAAGTTGCCTTGCCAACTGTAATATGCCTTTAAGTCTGCTCATTCAAAAGCAAATATGAGTTGACTTACCTCTGCCAATGAAAGACTGAAAAAAATGCATTTTTCTGGCCTAAGACAGTGTACAACTGTTTCTCTGGAGGATTTAGTCTCATGAGAGTGTATGGGTTGGGGACCATGAAGTCAATAGTCTCGACCCTCTTATTCACTTTCCTCAGATCTTACACAGGTCTATAATCAGAGGTCCCAGATTTCTTTCTCACAGACAGGAGAGGTCTGACTGGCAGCTCACCAAGAAGCCTGTCTCTCTAAACTGGGCAAGATGGACTGCAACTCCCCTTTTTGCTTCCAGAGTCATTGGGTATCATTTAATCTGTATGGGGGAAGCAGAACTGATCATTGAACTATTACAGGAACTTGATATTGGGCCAGTCCAATCTTTTGATTGGAGGGAGGACTTTCAGCTCATTCTGACAGAGGACATGACACCAAACTTTTGCTGGGTATCTTTAAGTTAACTGTGTCTCATCATCAGAGGAGGTAGTAGTGGCTTTCACTTTATGCAAATGGTCTCATCCAAACAGGGATTAGAGCAATCAGACATGACCAATTATAAACAGCTACAAAAGGTACAGATTAAAAGAGATTGACTCCATGCTCTTAATGATTTTCAAAAATTATTGGGTGATATTAACTGGTTGCAGCCTACAATTGGATTGCCTACTCAAGAATTAACTAATTTGTTTCAAATTCTACAAGGTGACTCAGATTTAAACAGTCCAAAATACTTAACAGCTGAGGCTGAAAAAAAATTAGCTTTGGTAAAATGTAAGTTACAAAATGCTTGTATAGATAGATTAGATGTAGCTAGAGTTTTTCTGGTCCTGCCTGGCCCACAGTCAGGACAAATCTCTCTAACTCACCAGTCCCTCAGCAGCTCAGACCCAACCAAGTAAACACACAGAGACTTATATTGCTTACAAACTGTATGGCCATGGCAGGCTTCCTGCTAACTGTTCTTATAGCTTAAATTAATCCATTTCCATAAATCTATAACTTGCCACGTGGCTTGTGGCTTACCGGCGTCTTCACATGCTGCGCCTCTTGGCGGCAGCTGGCAGTGACTCCTTCCGCTTTCCTGTTCTTTCTTTTCTCCTCTCTGTTAGTCCCACCTATACTTCCTGCCTAGCCACTGGCCAATCAGTGTTTTATATATTGACCAATCAGAGTAATTTGACATACAGACCATCCCACAGCAATTAGACCTTATAAAGCGATGCTTGTTAAACAGAAGAGGGATATGAGGACCCCCCCCACAGAGACAGACTAAGCTAATGCCCTACTAATTTAAAAATTTTTTAATGCTAATGAAACAGAAACAACATTGAGTTATGAAAAGAATTGCTGAATTGAGTCAGCCCACGTATTATAAATATTTTAACATCAAAGTAGTCTGACAATAGCTTCATAAACTCTGACAAAGTTGTGTGAATGGGGGTCATGGCATATCGGCACCCTGCTGGCACTGTTACCAACATACCCAGAATATTTAACTAAGTACAGTCCCAACATGTTCACTATCCCACCCTGGAGGCTTGCCAGGGGTCCACCATGCTTGGCAAGAGCTTCCCTGTCTACCTTCAGGTAGCCCCCAGTCTGGTGTGGTAAATTGGCAGGTCTCCAGCCCATTGCTGGGAATGATTACAGTTCTACTTGTTTCTTTTCTTTGCTGTTGGGGATCAAATGGAGGCTTTGAACATGCTAAAGCAAGTTTTCTGCCTTTCAGCTACATCCCCAGTCTTCTTCTTCTTCTTCTTCTTCTTCTTCTTCTTCTTCTTCTTCTTCTTCTTCTTCTTCTTCTTCTTCTGCTTTGGTTTTTTTTTTTTCGAGACAGGGTTTCTCTGTGTAGCTTTGTGCCTCTTTCCTGGAACTCACTTGGTAGCCCAGGCTAGCCTCGAACTCACAGAGATCCGCCTGGCTCTGCCTCCCGAGTGCTGGGATTAAAGGTGTGCGCCACCACCACCCGGCTCTATCCCCAGTCGTCTTCTTCTTCTTCTTCTTCTTCTTCTTCTTCTTCTTCTTCTTCTTCTTCTTCTTCTTCTTCTTCTTCTTCTTCTTCTTCTTCTTCTTCTTCTTCTTCTTCTTCTCTTCCCTTCCTTCCCTTCCTTCCCTTCCCTTCCCTTCCTTCCTTCCCTTCCCTTCCCTTCCTTCCCTTCCTTCCTTCCCTTCCCTTCCCTTCCTTCCTTCCTTCCTTCCTTCCTTCCTTCCTTCCTTCCTTCCTTCCTTCCTTCCTTCCTAAGTTGCCCAGTCTGACCTTGAACTGGCTATATAACACTACTGTTTTTGTACTCATCTCTTCTTCTGTGACCTCCTTAGTAGCTGGAAAGCCTGCATCTGACCAAGCTGAGTGTCCATCTTGGGTGAGTGAACATGATCTAGTTTCTCTTGCCAGCCTGCGTAGCTGAGGTAGAAGCTAGTCAAGTGTGGTGTGAGAAGAGACAGGGATGGTTGATGTGAGTTGAACTGTGTGATTCTCTTCTCTGGCAGCTAACCCAACCATTAGATTATTTGTGAAACCAACTACAGTGAGAAATGATGAAGAGAAACATATTATATGTGAGCTATATGGATTCTACCCAGAAGCCTTTAGCATAAAGTGGGGGAAGTACACCCTGAAGGATTCCCAGTTCCAAGAAATTACTGAGGGCAATACCACTCATCCCACGGTGAAGAATGATGATGGCACGTTCAATGTTACCAGTTGCTTGACTCTGAAGCCATCTCTGGAAGACCATGGGACTACCTACCAGTGTGTGGTGTTGCACAGATCCTTGCTTGTCCCCCGAAGGCTCAATGTCACTCTGTCTGAGAAAGGTAAGTTTCTTCCCATGCTCTCCCTACTCGATGACATGTGACTGAACACTTGGGATTCTGAGAGGTCTAGGATCTTTGTTAGGGAAGGAGAGGAAGTTGGAGTCTAGCTCAACTCAGACCCTGGAGTCAGCAGTTCAGGTTTATATCCTGTACCTGGGCCAGCAGCCCAGATATAGAGGGGAAGTAGCATTATCAGGGCTCAGGACTGCATTAGAATCTGGATTGTTCCCATGGCAGGGAGTGGGAAGCTTGCCAGCTCTTTGGAGACTAGGGCCAGCATCATCTTCTGGGGTAACAGTCTAGGGACCAGTCCTACCAGCACCCTTTCTAGTCAGGCTATAGGTTTCCATCAGCAATTGTTGGATGTTTAAAGCCAATCAGTAGTTCTTTCCTGTGGGCTGTGTGTCAAGATGAGGAGGCCACAGAAACTTGTCCTGATGATGTAGAAGCTAAGACTTCCTACAGATGCACCAAACTCTTAGGCTAACACACCTACTGTAGATATGGTTTTCCTGGGAAGGGGAGGTTTTTGAGCTCATATACTTCTCTGCAATTGATCCTGATAATCAGACACATCTTCATGAACTGAATGAAGAAGGTAAAGGCTGAATAGGGTCCCAGGGGGATGTGATGTGATGTGATGTATCCGTGCCAGGTGAGCTGTGGATGCTTCTACATGGAGATGGGATTGTTCTTAGAGTAAGGACTGGAAGCATGTGTGGGTGTAAATCAAAGATGGTCTGTGTGTCTAATATGCATTTTTATCTGGGTGCACATGTTATATGATATAGTCTAGAACTCATGAAGTTGTGTGTGACATATTATCTTTGATATTTCTTAGACTGTATTTTCTCTCTCATATATCTTCCTCTCTTTTCTTCCTTTCTCCACTTCTTTCTTTCTTTTACATTTATTTATGCTGTGTTTGTATATGTATATATGTGTAGACATTCACCATGGTGCGAGTGTGGATGCCAGAGGACAAATCTGTAGAGCCACTTCTTTCCTTATGTGGATAGCAGGGACCCAACTCAATCACCTTAACCTACTGAGCCATCCCAATAGGCCTTGAATTTGCTATGTTGTTTAGGATGAACTTGAACTGTCGATCCTCCAACTTTCACTTCCACAAGGCTGCAATTATAGGCCTGTGTCACCACACCTGGCTTCATGCAGTGCTGAGGCTGCATAAAGCCAAACCCAGGGTTTTGTGCATTCCAGACAAACTACCATTGGAGCTACATGCCACCCTCCATCTTTAATTAATTATTTTTTCCAAGCCTGATCACAGTTTTCCCCCCTTCCCTCCTCTCCTCCCAGTTCCTCCCCCAACCTCCTACCCCCCCCATCCACTCCTCCTTTCTCTTCAGAAAAGGGAAAGCCTTCCATGTATATTAGCTAGCCATGGTATATCAAGTTTCAGCAGGGCTAGGTACTTCCTCTCCTATTAAGGCTATACCAGGCAATCTAGTAGGAATAAAGGGTCCCCAAAGCAGGTAACAGTCAGAGACAGCCCCTGCTTCCACTGTTAGGAGTCCCACAAGAAGACCAAGCTATACAACTGTCACATATATGCGTTAGGTCTAGGTCAGTCCCATGTAAGCTCCCTTGTAGCATGAATCTGAAATGGTCTTAATAGAAACAAACCTGGAGCCAGGTATTGGGGTGAATGCTGGAAGATCAGAGAAACAGAACAAACCACAGCCACCTCACCTCACCAATTCCTCAGCTGATCCTGTTTCCTCAAACTGGAAGCCTCTGTGTCCTCATCTGAATGGCTCTCAGCTGAACTGCTGCTCAAAAGCCTAAAAACTTAACCAGCTCTAGTTCCTGGTCCTCATGCCTTATATACCTTTCTGCTTTCTGCCATCGTTTCTTGAGATTAAAGGCTCACTTCTTGGGATTCAAGGCATGAGTCACCATGCCTGGCTGTTTCCAGTGTGGCTTTGAACTCACAGAAATCCAGATGGATCTTTGCCTCCCAAGTGATAGGATTAAAGGCGTGTGTGCCACCATTTTCTGGCCTCTATGTCTATCTAGTGGCTGTTCTATTCTCTGACCCCAGATAAGTTTATTAGGGTGCACAATATTTTGGGGAACACAATATCACCACACTCTCTGGTTGACAGGTCAGTCTCTGTGAGCCCCTAGGAGCCCAGGTTAGTTGGTTCTATGGTTTTCTTGTGGTGTCCTTGGCTCCTCTGGCTTTCACAATCCTTCATCCCCTTCTTCCACAGGATTCCCTGAGGTCCACCTAAAGTTTGGCTGTGGGTTTATGCATCTGTTTTGATCTGTTCTGGGTGAAGCCTCTCTGATGACAATTGGGCTGGGCAATAATCTATGCGTATAGCAGAATATCATTAGGAATCATTTAGTTGATTTTTTTCCCTTTTTTTTTTTGCCAGTCATGTTTGGTCTATCCCAGGTCCTGGCCCTCCAGGCTGTGCCAGGGGTAGGCTTCCTCTTGTGGTATGGTCATAAGCTGGACCAGTTATTGGTAGGCCATTCCCATACTTTCTGTTCCACCTTTACCTCAACATATCTTATAGGCAGGGAAAATTGTAGGTCAAATGTTATGTGGCTGGGTTGGGGTCCCAATCCCTCCACAGGGAGTCTTGTCTGGTTACAGGAGATGCCTGGTTCAGGTTCTGTATTTCCCATGACTAGGAGTCTTAGCTAGGGTCACCCTCATAGACTCCTGGGAGTTTCCATTGTACTAGGTTTCTAGCTCATCCCAGAGATGCTCCTGTTTCCAGTTGTCTTTCCCAGTACTCTCTCCCTCCATCCTTCCCCCACCTGATTCCTCCTGTTCCCATGCCAACTCCCCATCCAGACCCCTCTCCTCTGTCCACTGTGATGTCTATTCTATTTCCCCTTCGTAGTAAGATTCATGTGTGCCCCCTTGAGCCCTTACTTGTTACTTAGCTTTTTTGGGTCTGTGAATTGTAACATGGTTATCCTTTAATTTATGGCTAATATCCACCACAATATCCACCATATATAGTGAGTACATACCATGTTTGTCTTTCTGGGTCTAGGTTACATCACTTAGGATGATCTTTTCTAGTTTCATCCATTTGTCTGCAAATTTCATGCTGTCATTGTTTTTAACAGCTGCATAATACTCCATTGTGTAAATGTACCACATTTTCTTTATTCCTTCTTATGTTGATGGACGTCTAGGTTGTTTCCAGTTTCTGGCTATTATGAATCAAGCTGCTATGAACATAGTTGAACAAGTGTCTTTACAGTATAGTAGAGTGTCCTTTGGGTTTATGCCCAGGAGTGGTATAGCGGGGTCTTGATGTAGGTCAATTCCTAGTTTTCTGATTTCCAAAGTGGCTGTATAAGCTTGTACTTCCACCAGCAGAGGAGGAGTGTTCCCTTTGCTCCACATTCTCGCCAGCATGAGCTATCACTCATGTTTTTGATCTTAGCCATTCTGACAGGTGTAAAATGGAATGTCAGAGTCCCTTTGATTTGCATTTCCCTGATGGCTAAGGATGTTAAACATTTCTTTAAGTGCTTCTTGGCTACTTGAGATCTCTCTGTTGACAATTCTGTTTTTTTTTTTTTGATTTTTGAGACAGGGTTTCTCTGTGTAGCTTTGCACCTTTCCTGGAACTCACTTGGTAGCCCAGGCTGGCCTCGAACTCACAGAGATCCACCTGGTTCTGCCTCCCGAGTGCTACGATTAAAGGCGTGCACCACCACCACCCAGCTGAGATTTCTCTGTTGAGAATTCTCTGTTTAGATCTGTACCCCCTTTTTAAAATTGGATTATTTCATTTGTTGATGTCCAGTTTCTTGGCTTCTTTACATGTTTTGGAAATTAGCCCCTTATCAGATGTGGGCTTGGTGAGGACCTTTTCCCATTATGTAGGCTGTCATTTTGTCCTTTTGATGATGTCCTTTGCCTTAAAGAAGCTTTTAGTTTCATGAGGTCCCTTTTATTAATTGTTGATCTTAGTGCCTGTAGGAAGTTGTTGCCTGTGCCAATGTGTTCAAGACTATTCCCTACCTTTTCTTCTATCAGATGCAGTGTGTCTGGCTTCATGTTGAGGTCTTTATCCATTTGGACTTGAGTTTTGTGTGGAGTGATATATAAGTATCTACTTGCATTATTCTACGTGCTGACAACCACCAGTACCATTTGTTGAAGATGCTTTCTTTTTTCATTGTATATTTCTGGCTTCTTTATCAAAATCATGTGTCCATAGATATGTGGATTAACATCTAGGTCTTCAATTCAGTTCCATTAATCAATCGATCTGTTTTTATGTCAATACCATTTGGGTTTTTATTACTATTGTTCTGCAATACAAGGGTTCACCATGTAGCATGGGTCAGTTGAAGAAAGAAGACACTTCCAAGATGAAATTTTAAGGCCTATGTGGCAACAGGAAGGTCCAGCGTCTTCTGATGGACTGAACACCGAAAAGCCATATAAAGGCATGTTTATTGATTGTTGCACAAAGTATTTCCTCCTACCAAGGTCCCTAATCTTAGTTTACACATCTTATTGAAGGAGAGCATCACATGCCTCCACAACTCTAGTTCTTTATTATGTATCATATGCAATACACAATAATACAAGAGCCTCAGGTGTACCTGGGGTGTCTTGTGACCAAAGTCATGGAATGGCTGAATGAAGCCCCTTCAGCAGAACAATTATTGTTTTCCACAAGGATTCTTCAAGGTCAAAGTACTTCTAAAAAAACAGCTGTCCATTCTAATATCTATCCTATACAGTGATTCTGCTAAATTCTTAAAACAACCTCCAGAAGTTCCTTTTATTGTACAGGATTGTTTTAGCTATCCTAGGTTTTTTGTTTTTCCATAAGAAGTTGAGTATTGTTCTTTCAAGTTCTGTAAAGAATTGTGTTGGGATTTTGATGCGAACTGCATTGAATCTGTAGATTGCTTTTGCTAAGATGGCCATTTTTACTATGTTAATCCTACCAATCCATGAGCATGGGAGATCTTTCCATTTTCTGATATCTTCTTCAACTTATTTCTTCAAACACTTGAAGTTCTTGCCATACAGGTCTTTCACTTTCTTGGTTAGAGTTATTCCAAGATATTTTATATTATTTGTGGCTATTGTGAAGGGTGTTGTTATCCCAATTTCTTCCTCGGCCCATTTATCATTTGGGTATAGGAGATCTACTGATTTTTTTGAGTTTATTTTTTATCCAGCCACTTTGCTGAAGGTGTTTATTAGCTGTAGGAGTTCCCTGGTAGAATTTTTGGGGTTGCTTATTAATACTACCATATTATCTGCAAATAGCAATTCTTTGACTCCTTCCTTTCCCCTTCTCTGACTTCCTTCCTTCTTGTATCCCCTTGATTTCCTTTTGCCATCTTATTGTTCTAGCTAGAACTTCAAGTACTACATTGAATAGATATGGAGAGAGTGGACAGCTTTGTCTTGTTCCTGATTTTAGGGGAATTGCTTTAAGTTCTCTCCATTTAATTTGATGTTGGCCATGGGCTTACTGCATATTACCTTTATTATAATTAGGTATGTTCCTTGTATCCCTGATCTCTCCAAGACTTTTATCATGAAGGGGTGTTGGATTTTGTCAAAGACTTTTTCAGCATCTAATGAGATGATCATGTGTTTTTTTTTCTTTCAGTTTGTTTATATGGTAGATTACATTGGCAAATTTTTGTGTGTTGAACTATCCCTGCATCTCTGGGATGAAGCCTTGATCATGGCGGATGATCTTTTTGATGTGTTCTTGGATGTGGTTTTTGAGTATTTTATTGAGTATTTTTATATTCATCTTCATGAGGGAAATTGGTATGTCATTCTTTCTTTGTTGAATCTTTGTGTGGTTTGGGTATCAGGATAACTGTAGCCTCATAAAATGAATTTGGCAATGTTTCTTCTGTTTTGTGGAATAGTTAGAGGAGTATTGGTATTAGCTCTTCTTTGAAAGTCTAGTAGAATTCTGCACTGAAACCATCTGACCCTGGGCTTTCTTTAATTACAAGACTCTTAGTGACTGTTTCTATTTCCTTGTGGGTTATAGCTTTAATCCATGGTGGTCTGATGAGGTACAAAGAATTATTTTAATTTTCTTGAATATGTTGAGACTTTTGTGACTGAGTATATGGTCAGTTTCAGAGAATGTTCCATGAAGTGCTGAGAAGAAAGTATATTCTTTTGTGTTTGAATAAAATGTTCTGTAGATATCTGTTAGGTTCATTTGAGTCATAACATCTGTAAGATCCATTATTTCTCTGTTTAATTTTTGTCTAGATGACCTGTTCATTGGTGAGAGTGTGATATTAAAGTCTCCCACAATTAGTGAGTGAGGTTTGATGTATGATTTAAGCTTTAATGATTTTTTTTTTTAAACAAATGTGGGTGCCCTGTGTTTGGGGCATAGATGTTAGGAATTGAGATGCCTTCTTGGTGAATTTTCCTTTGGTGAATATGAAACATTCGTCTCCATACTTTTCCATTAATTTTTGTTGCAAGTCATTTTTTTTTTTTTTTTTTTTTTAGATATTAGAATAGCTACACCAGCTTGCTTCTTAGGTCCCATTTTCTTGGAAAATCTTTTTCCAAGGCTTTACTCTGAGGAAATGTCTATCTGTGGTGTTGAGGTGTGTTTCTTGTATACACCAGAAAGATAGATCATACTTTCATATACATTCTGTTAGCTTGTGTTTTCTTATTGGGGAATTGAGTCCATTGATATTGAGAGATTATTATTAACCAATAATTGTTAATTCCTGTTATTTTGTTGCTGTTAGTTGTGTGTGTGTGTGTGTGTGTGTGTGTGTGTGTGTGTGTGTGTGTATTTCCCTTCTTTGGATTTTGCTAGTGTGAGATTATTTATTGCCTGTTTCCATGAGTATAGTTACCCTCCTTGGGTTGAAGTTTTCCTTTTAGTACCTTCTGTAGGACTGGATTCGTGGATAGATACTGATAAAATTTGATTTTTTTCATGAAATATCTTATTTTCTTCATCTGTGCTGATTCAAAAATTTGCTAGGTTTAGTAGTCTGGGCTTGCACCTATGATCTCTTAGAGTTTACAAGACATCTGTCTGGGTCCTTCTGGCTTTTAGAGTCTCCATTGAGAAGTTGGATATAATTCTGATAGGTCTGCCTTTATATGTTACTTGGTCTTTTTCCTTTGCAGCTTTTAATATTCTTTCTTCATTCTGTATGTTTAGTGTTTTGATTATAATGTGGCATGGGGACTTATTTTTTCTGGTTCAGTCTATTTGGTGTTCTCTAAGCTTCTTGTAACTTTATAGGCATGTCCTTCTTTGGATTGGGAAAAAATTCTTCTATGATTTTGTTGAATATATTCTTTAGGTTTTTGATCTGTGATTCTCATATCTTCTATTTCTATCTTAGGATTGTTTTTTTCATAGTGTCCCAGATTTCCTGGATGTTTTGTGCTAGGAATTTCTTTAGATTTAATATTTTCTTTGACCAATTAATCTATTTCCTCTATTGTATCTTCAATGCTTGAGATTCTTTTTTTTCCATTTCTTGTATTTTATTGGTGATGCTTGAATATGTAGCTCCTGTTCACTTACTCAGATTTTCCATTTTAAAAATTCCCTCAGTTTGAGTTTTCTTTATTGTTTCTATTTCCATTTTCAGGTCTTGAACCACTTCCTTCACCTGTTTAGTTATTTTCTCTTGGCTTTCTTGGCATTCTTTAAGGGGTTTATTGATTTCCTTGATTTTTTTTTGTCTTTGTGGTGGTTTGAAAGAAAATGGCCCCCAAAGAAAGTGGCACTATTAGGATGTGTGGCCTTGTTGAAGTAGGTATGGCCTTGTTGGAGGAAGTGTGTCATTGTGGGGGCAGGCTTTGAGGCCTCTTTTGCACAACAATTTCCAGTTGCCTTCTGATCAAGTTGTAGACAGCACCATGTAGACCTGCATGCCACCATGCTCCCCACCATGATGATAATGGACTGGACCTCTGAAACTGTAAGCAGCCACCTCAGTTTAATGTTTTCCAATTAAATGTTTTTCTTTATAAGAGTTGCTGTGGTCATGGTGTCTCTTCACAGCAATAGAAACTCTAACTAAGACAGTCTTTTCCTCAATTTCTTTAAGAGATTTTTTTTTTCATTTTCCTCTTTAAGGACATCTATCATCTCTATAAAGTTATTTCTAAGGTTGTTTTCTTGTGCTTCAGTTGTGTTGGATTGTTCAGGTCTTGCTGTTGTAGGATAGCTGGGTTCTGGTGGTGCCATATTGCCTTTTCTGTTATTGTGTTCTTATACTGGCATTTAGGCATCTGGGTTTGGGATGGTTACAGGTGTAGGTGTCGATTCCTGTGTTTGTCTTTGTTGCATGTGTGTTTTGTTCCTTGGTTTCTGTTTCCTCTCTGGTCTTCTGTCCTAAGTAGCCAGCGATCTAGTGACTAGTGAGTTTTCAGGTCCAGTAAGGTGTCTCTGAGGAGGTTTTTGGGGCCTTGGGGCCCGAGATCTTGCCTGACCTCAGGTAAAGCCGAAGTTTTCTTCCAAGTTTGTAGTCTGGAGTATGAAACCCAGGGGATGGGGTGCAGTCTTGATGTGTTGGGTGGGCTTTAAGGAGTGTTAGGGGGCAGTGGGTAGTGTCTGGAGTATGGAGCCCAGGGGATGGGATACTTGGGTCCCTAGATTCGGCCTGGCCTTCAGTAAAGCCATTCTTTTTCTGACATTTTAGGCTGGAATCTGAAGCCTGGGGTTGAGGGGGAGGGGATCCTTCTCCCTTCTTTCCTTCTTTCTTTCCTTCCTTCCTTCCTTCCTTCCTCCCTTCCTTCCTTCCCCTTTCTTTCTTTCTTTCTTTCTTTCTTTCTTTCTTTCTTTCTTCCTTCCTTCCTTCCTTCCTTCCTTCCTTTCTCTCTCTCTTTTTCTCTCTCTCTCTTTCTCTCTCTCTTTCTCTCTCTCTCTCTTTCTTTCTTTCTTTCTTTCTTTCTTTCTTTCTTTCTTTCTTTCTTTCTTTCTTCCTTTCTTCCTTTCTTCCTTTCTTCCTTCCTTTCTTCCTTCCTTCCTTCCTTCCTTCCTTCCTTCCTTCCTTCCTTCCTTCCTTCCTTCCTTTCTGTTTCAGTTTGTAACCCAACTGGTCTGAACTCACAAATCCCTTAGCTCTATCCCTTCTGGGCTAGGCTGGCAGGTGTGTACCACCATGCACATCATCATACTGTACTTCAGCTCAATACTCTGGTGTTCGAGGATGTCTGTGATAAGAATGCTAATACCTAGCAGAGGCTGGGTAGTAGATCTCTGATAAGAAATGGCATTTGCTATACAGATTTTAGCATAAGTCCTATGGTATCTTTGACCCTTGCCAGTAGGTTTTTTCTTAGTGTTTGCATTAATTACTATTCCTGTTGCTGTCTTGAAATACTCCTAAAAAGGGAACTCAATGAGGAAAGTTTATTTTTGACTTATTTAAAGATACAGTCTACCAAGGCAGATCAGTGATGGCAGCAGGTGCTTGAGGCAGGTGGTCATCAGCTTGTGTGCAGTCAGGACACAAGGGACACTGAGTGCTCAGTCAAGGACCCCAACCCTTGGAACACTGTCATCCACAGTAAAAGTGGGTCCTCCTACTTCAGTTAACCTAATGTAGAGAATCTTTGCAGATGTGCACAGAAATTTGCCTCCTAGGTGATTCTAAGTCGTGTCAAATGGACAGTATTAACCATCATAACATCTTTGTTGTTATTTTTTTTTTACTCTTTTGGGGGGGTCCTGCCACCCAGCTCCCAAATGAATCACACATGGAGGCTTGTTCTTAATTGTAAATACCTGGCCTTAGCTTGGCTTGTTTCTAGCCAGCTTTTCTTAACTTTAAATTATCCCATCTACCTTTTGCCTTTGGGCTTTTTCCTTTTGTTAGTTCTGTAATCTGACTTTCACTCTTACTCTGTGGCTGGCTGTGTGGCTGTGTGGCTGGCCCCTAGCATTCTTGTTCTCTTGCTCTGTCTTCTGCTCTTTTTTCTCTTCCCTTTTCTCTTATTCTCTCTGCCTTCCGGCCCTGCCTATTTCTCTCTCCTGCCTCACTATTGGCCATTCAGCTATATTAGACCAGTAGGTGTTTTAGGCAGGCAAATTATCACAGCTTGACAGAGTTAAACAAATGCAACATAAACAAAAGTAACACACCTTAGAATAATATTCTACAGCACATCTTTATCTACCTCTTTCTCCAGGAGCCAAGGATGTGCACTTTGTCTTTTTGGCCTTCTCTCTTCTACTGCTTCCCGCAGCTTATGTTCTTTGGAGATGGTAAGAACCTACAAGACCTGTGTCTTGAACTTGGCTCCACATGTTCATGATTTTAGTCACCAGAAAGTGTCAGGGAGGTCTGGGGATGGGTGCTGGGGTGTTCTGTGTTGTTTTCCTAGGTTGTTTTAGGAAAGAGTTTTCTCATCTGGTCTCTGGGGAGAAGGATGTGGAGCCTCCCTCTGTCTGACCACAGGATACCACTTTTACTAAATGATTTTCACTGTGAATTGCTCCTCATGTTATTAGTTGAGACCAGGGCTGAACTACATGTAGACTGTAGTGTTCTGTCACAAAATTCTCAGTGGAGAGAGTCAGTCTCCTAATTGCTCATATTTTGTTAACACCTCAGTGGGCTAACTGACCACAAGTTTTCAGTGTTGACCAAGGATTTCTAACTCCTGTTAGATGTTTCTAAACTAATGTCTTGCACGATCACCCAAACAAAGGGGCCAGTGCAACTGCTTTAGAAACTCCAGAGAGCAGTGTAAATGTAGTGATTAGAATGTTCTAGGTAGTTAAAAGGTTCTTAGTTATTTATGGGCCTGCTAAGGCAAAATCTGTGCAAGGCTAATGCCTCTCATTGTACTGCATTAGAAGAACTGGTGTAGTCAGTCAAGAAAACAAGGACTGCTTGGTCTGCAGAGATGGCTTAGCAATTAAAAGCACTTGATGCTCTTGTGGAGATCCTGGAATTTATTTCCCAGCATTCACCTGGTAGCTCATGACATCCTGAAACCATTTTCTCACCTTCACAGGCTCATGCACACATGGTACAGATAATCTCATGCAGGTGCACCTCTCTCTCTCTCTCTCTCTCTCTTCTCTCTCTCTCTCTCTCTCCTGGGCTTATTTTCCTAGTGTTGCTGAGCCAATGGGAAACCTGTGCATAAAGTTGTGCATAAATGTTTCTTGTGACATTGACAATTTTTCTTTTTCTTGTCTTTCTTTGGCTCTGATCCAGGTACCTGTAACACGAATCTTAAAAGGCCTTATTAATTAAATCAAACCCAGAGCCAGGTATTGGAGTGAATGCTGGAAGATCAAAGAAGCAGAACAAGCCACAGCTTCCTCACCTCGCCAGTTCCTCAGTTGATCCTGTTTCCTCAGACTGGAAGCCTCTGAGTTCTCACCCAAATGGATCTCAGCTGAACTGCTGCTAAAAGCTGAAAAGCTTAACCAGACTCTAATTCCTGGTTTTCACGCTATATATACCTTTCTGCTTTCTGCCATCACTTCTTGGGATTCAAGGCATGTGTCACCATGTCTGGCTGTTTCCAGTGTAGCTTTGAACTCACAGAGATTCAGGCAGATCTTTGCCTCTGGAATTCTAGCATTAAAGTGTTTGTTCCACCATTTTTTGCCTCTATATGTAGTGGCTGTTCTGTTCTCTGACCCCAGATAAGTTTATTAGGGTGCAAATATTTTGGGGAACACAATATCACCACAGGTACCCATCATCATCTCGCAGGAATACTTAACTGAAAAAGGTGCTATCTTAGGTTTTTATTACTGTGAAGAGACACTATGATCATGGCAACTCTTATAAAGAAAACTTCTGCAGGCAGCAGAATTATGCAGTGAGAATTCAGCTGTCATTTACAAGGTCAACTGTATTCAGAAGTTTTCTCAGGTCCTGCCCAGCCCACAGTCCCACGGCCACTTATAAAATAATTACTCAGAAGCTTATATTAATTACCAATTGCATGGCCTATGGCAGGCTTCTTGCTAGCTAGCTCTTATAACTTAATTCATTTTGCTGGGTGGCAGTGGTACATGCCTTTAATCTCAGCACTTGGGAAGCAGAGCCAGGTGGATCTCTTTGAGTTTAAGGCCAGCCTGGTCTACAGAGCTTGATCCAGGACAGGCACCAAAACTACACAGAGAAATCCTGTCTTGAAAAACCAAAACAAACAAACAAACAAACAAACAAAACTTAACCCATTTCTATTTATCTATAAGTTGCCACATGCCTGTGGCTTACCAGTACTTTCATATCTTGCTTCTCCTGGTGGTGCTGGCATCTCTCCAGACTCCTCTTTTTTCTTCTCTCTGTATATCTGCTTGGATTTTCTCTAAGCTGCCTTGCCATAGGCCAATGAAGCTTTATTTATCAACCAATCAGAGCAACACATATTCACAGCATACAGAAAGATATCTCACAGCAGTCAACTCACCAGAATCAAGGATTCTGATGGAGGATTAAACCAAGAATGCAGCAAGTATTGGAGTTATTGCCTTTTGAATGAATTGGCTGTTTCCTGCTGTAGATTTCTTGTGTGAAGCCATAAGCTTTCTCCCATCTATTACAACTTTGGGATTTATTCCCATAGTTCGGCAGTGTATTGATCTTTTACTGGGTTCAATTTCTCCCATCTGTTGGTATATTGAGTGACTCCCCGCCCCCCCCTCTCAGTCTATGGGACCTCCAGTGAGAGAATTTAGTCACCTAGTCAATAATCTTGGTTCCCACAACCTAATCTCCACTCTGTTCCCTGAGATAAACATTAGAATCCAGCTCCCTGCAGTTATTTCCCATTTGGTAGGACATGTGGTTAGGAAAGGATTCTTTCAAATAGATCACATTTGGGACCTTTGGAGACAAAGGGATGGCCAAGCTCGCTTGATTCCTGGTCCTTCCTCAGCTGATCCCCAGCTCTAACCATAAAAAGGCTGACAGTGTCAACTCGGGACATCTCCTATCTGCTTTATAACCCTGAGAGAAATTCTAGGTCTGTAACTTTGTGATTACCAGAGAATTGCCTTTGTTTTGTGTGTGTATATGAACTGGACACTTTGCAGCATGGGAGAAGAATAAGGAGACATGCTAAGAAGAAGACATGTGTGAGCTGATTCATCCCTTTGCCCTCAGATCCTATAGATTTTCCTCACTGGTTGCAGCACCTTCTTTGGACTGTGAAAGAGGTTTGAAGGGGTGAACCCCCAAAAAACCCTGATAGAAAACATTTAATTGAGGGTGGCTCACTTATGGTTCAGAGATTCAATCCATATGCTCATGAAGGGGAGCATGGCAGTGTGCAGGCAGATGTGACGCTGGAGCTGAGAGTGCTTACTACATCTTGCAGGCAACAGAAAGTCCACTGACTGTCACACTGAGGGAAGCTTGAGCAAAAGAGACCTCAAAGCCTGCCCCTACAGTGACACACTTCCTCCAACAAGGCCACACCTCTTAATAGGGCCACTCCCTTTGGGGGCCATTTTCTTTCAAACCACCACAGGCACCAAGCTTGTGGCTCAGCCTAGATCTTTGCACAGTCATTTCTTCTGTCTTTGCTCTGTCTTCAGCCCTTGACTCCCTCCCTTCTATTGAAAATAGACCCTTTTCTCACAAAACATGTCATGATTATGGTTTTCCCTCCCTCTACTCCTCCAAGATCCTTCCCTTTCCCCTCCAATGTGGTGATATTGTGTTCCCCAAAATATTGTGCACCCTAATAAACTTATCTGGGGTCAGAGAACAGAACAGCCACTAGATAGACATAGATACCAGAAAATGGTGGCACACATACCTCTAATCCTAGCATTCCTAAGGCAGTGAATTTAAAGCCACACTGGAAACAGCCAGGCATGATGACTCATGCCTTTAATTCCAGGAAGTGAGCCTTTAATCCCAGGAAGTGATGGCAGAAAGCAGAAAGATATATAAGGCGTGAAAACCAGGAACTAGAGCAGGTTAAGCTTTTAGGCTTTTGAGCAGTAGTTCAGCTGAGATTCATTCTGGATGAGGACACAGAGGCTTCTAGTTTGAGGAAACAGGGTCAGCTGAGGGATTGGCAAGGTGAAGTAGCTGTGGCCTGTTCTGTTTCTCTGATCTTCCAGCACTCACCCCAATAACTGGCCTTGGGTTTGTTTTTATTAATAAGACCTTTAAAGATTCCTGCTACACTCCAATCTGAATTCACTTTCTGCTTCTCATTAGAAAAAGAACAGGCTTCTAAGAGATAATAATGAAATACAACAACATGGAATGTAATAAGATGAAACAAAAACTACCACATTGAAGTTAGACAAGACAAACTAACAGAAGGAAAAGGGGACTCAACCTTTTGATTTGCTGTTTGCTAAGAAAACTTAAACTGTAAGTTTAAAAGATCAAATTTTAGGATTATTTTCTAAGTGAAATATGTAATCATAAAAGCACAGTATGCTAACACTTATAGTGAAAGCAGTCTGAGGGGGTCATTTCCAGCTCTAAATACCTACATTGTGCGATCAGAGCACTCTAACATAAATAACTCAATTTTAGGGCCTTGGAAAAAACAAGATCAAGCCAAACCCCAAATTGGTAGTCGGAAATAATTAAGATCAGGGCAATGATTAATCAAATGGAAATGGAAAAAAAACATTGTAAAGAATCAAAGGAACAAAGAAATTGTCCTTTGTAAATATGGTCAACAAACCCTTACCCAGACTGACCAACAGAAAGCAAAGCCTCATGCTAATAAAATTAGAGATGAAAAGAGTAGTGGTTCAGAAGCTAGAGACTCACAAGTATATTCTTTAAAAACATACGTTCCACAAAACTGGAACTTTTAAAGTAATGGATGAGTTTATTGGTGTATATGATCTACCAGTATCAAACCCAGATAAGATAAATAATCTAAACAGATCTATTTAGGAACAGTGAGGCTGATGTAATAATAATGTTGACAATAGTAATAATATCTCCAAATAATAATAGCCAATATATAGTTATGATAATAGTTATAATAATATCTGCAAACAAAGCACTGTTCAGACCTGATGGATTCACTGGTGAATTCTACCAGATCTTCAGTGAAGTGCTAACACCAATTCTGAAGCTAGCCATAAGTAGGAAAGAAAAGAACACTACCAAACTCTCTTACAGAACCAGCATTAGTATCATACCCAAACCAGATAAAGACATAAAAACAAAGGAAAATATAAAAAAATGCTTTTATTTACTTGTTGTGTGTTGGCATACCCATGGATGTGGAGGTCAGAAAAGACAATTTTTGTCCAATCTCCCTGATAAATGTAGATGCAAGTATTTTCTTTTTTCCATTTATAAATTATGTTTAATAATTTTCCTTTTTATTGAAAGATTCTTTTCTCATACAATGTATCCTGATTACACTTTCCCCTCCCTCCGATGCCCCTAGTTCCTCCCTTCTTCCCCTCCATTTGGATCCACTCCCAACAAAGTACTTGTGTGATGATTATCCTTGGTTGTCAACTTTACTACACCTGAGATTAGCTAAAACCCAAGCAGCTGGGCACACCTGTGAGGGGTTTATTATAATTATGAATTAAATCATTTGAAATGGGAAGACCAATTTCTAATCCAGATCTTTTGAGGTGGGTAGATCTACTTTCAATGTGGGTCAAACCTTCTGCTGGCATCCTATGTAAAGAACATGGAAGAAGGAAGCTTGCTCTCTGTTTGCCTGTTTGCTCTTGCTCTCACAGACAAGTGTCCATTCCTTCACTGGCATTAGAGCCTACTTTGAGATTCCGGTGTGTACTGAAGACCAGCTGAGATGTCCAGTCTTGTGGACTCAACAACTACTGGATTCTTGGACCTTCTGTCGGTAGACAGCTATTGGTGGATGAGCTGAACCACAGCTTGCAAGCCATTCTAATAAATCATATATATATATATATAATTTTATTTATATAAATAAAATTCTATAAGTTCTTTTCCTCTTGGGAACCCTAAGTAATACAGATTTGGGTACCAGAAGTAGTTTTACAGCAGCAGAAATATAAGGGTGAATTGTTTAAGTATCTGGAATAGGCTTTCCAATTTGCCCATACCTATAGTTACTGAAATTTCTCCAGTATTCAAACCTCTTCTAGAAGCTTGGGGAGTATTGAAAACCAATAGTGTGAACTATTTTCCAGACTTAAGGAGACACATGCATTTGCTTATTCTGTTTCACCAATTGTGAGAGACAATGGATTTGGTGACTCTGTACAAAACTTGTGACAGTTTGTAGAAAAATAAGGAAAATAATGATGTTGGTTGGTTGCTCCTAGCATCCCTGGATAAATTGACAAAGGAAAAGAATGAACTCCAGGATACAATTAACCAAATTCTAAGCATCTCAGAATACAGTGAAGGACAACAATGAACGCAGTGATAAAACTGACTAGCTCCAGATGTGCATAAACACTATAAAGGTTTCTAAGAGTGCCCTGGGAGAGAACCTTCTCTCCAGCAGCCACAGAGCTCAAGTTGTGAAAAATCCAACTGAAGCCCCCATTCTAAAGTTGAATTACAAAAAAATTCAAAGCTGAATTACAAAGAAAATTCAAGTTATAAACAACAAACAAACAAACAACCCAGATTCATCAGAGTGTGTCACTGGTGGTTAAGGTAAGGACATTATTTGGTAAAGAATGGGATACTGTAATTTGGGATGGGGGTGTGTGGGAGGACCTGGTTGAAGATGAAAATGTTGAACTTTCAGATTCTCAAGGATTTGTCTCACCTGAAGACCTGAGGATGATCTCTCCACCTCAACAGAAGATTTGCTCTCACCCCTACCCCGTGAAATACTGCCTTTTCCACCTTTGCCTGAGGAAATTAATCCTTCATTGTCTGCTAAACCAGCAGTGACTTTCACTGAAAGAGATTCAAATACAACAATATTGATGTCCCGTGGGGCCCACCAATAGTTGCCTCTAGACCTATAACTAGACTTAAGGCTAAGCAGGCTCCTAGAGGAGAGAGAGAAAGTGTGGCCATGAGGAGGGACTACTCTGCTAAAGAGCTTAATGAGTTTGCTAATTCATCCAAGCAAAAGTCAGGGGAATATGTGTGGGAATGGATTTTAACGGTGTGGGATACTGGAAGAAGGAACATAAAACTGAATTGGCCTGATTTTATTGATATGGACCCACTGAGTGGAGATTCTAGGTTTAATTTGGAAGCTCACACAGTTAAAAGGGGTGTCAAAAGTTTGTTTGAATGGTTGGCTGAAGCATTTGCTAAAAGATGGCCTACCGAAAAGGAGTTGGAGATGCCTGATATCCTTGGCTTAGTGTGGAAGATGTTTTAAGGTTCAGGGAAACTGCAATGCTAGAGTGGGTCCTGTGTGTAAAACCTAATCCTCCACAATGGGAGGCCCAGAAGCCATGCTCTTCACTAATCCTGTAAGACACAATGGTAAGAGGGGCACCAGCACATCTGAGGAGCTTTGCTGTCACCTTTTCCTGTGCCAGACCTTAGGGCTGCATCTCTGCTCTCCCAGACACCCAATAATCAGCTTTCTATCTCTCTAACGCTGGTTTGGAGTGTCCCTTCCTATTGAGGGCTTCTTTGCCCTCCCCTGAAGGCAGATCCACTGTGCATGCATCTTTGGAGTGATTTCACTGGTTCTTCCCCAGGAGCACCAGTCCTGAGCACCTTTTTCAACACTGACATCACAACCCAGCATGGCAAATGATTCACCCATGGGTCCATCTCCCCAGCTGTGCTGGGAAGGGAGCATCTCTGAGGCTGAGACTCGTGAGGTGCTCCCTCTGGTACAGAGTTAAATAATCCCCATCAATATCTGTTAAGTGGATAAATAAATGCATGGACTGATAAATGAAAGACTCAGCCTGGGACGGACGGTGTTTACCCTTGAGTATAACAGCAATGTGCTTGCTCAGCAAAGAGGAAAATTGATAATTTTGTTTCAGCTTTGTGTCTCATTGACACACATTATGTCATTAGCCACACACTCGCTTTGCTTTTAGCAGATCACTCTTTCCTTATTTAATGATGTGTTTATACTAAGCACTTACTGTGTACTGGATACCATATGAATTGCTGGAGAAAAATGTGGGGCATACTGTGCATGCATCTTTGGAGTGATTTCATCTTTGGGGTGTTTCCAATATCTCACTATTCAGGCTTTTGTTTATTTTTTTGTCATGTGCATGTGAGCAAGTGAATGTGTGTGTGTGTGTGTGTGTGTGTGTGTGTGTGTGTGTGTGTGTGTCCCCGTCCCCGTCATGTGTGCATATATATTTGTGTGAGTATGGGCATGCACATGCCACTACCAGCATGTGAGATTAGAGAACATCAAGTGTTGGTCTTTACTTTCCATCTTGTTTAAGACATCTTTGTTGGTTATTACTATGGATAGCAGACTAGCCTGAAAGCTTCCAAGGCACTCTCCTGTCTCCACCTCCTATCTCTCTATGGCTGGGATTATATACATGCTCCACTCCACTCGGCCGTGTGTGGGTGCTGGAGATTTGAACTCAGGTCCTCATGTTTGCACAGCATGTGCTTTATTCCCTGAGCTGTCTTCCCAGGCTCACACTTCAGGCTTTTGTTTATTTTGTTTAATTATCAGAGTGATGTGGTGATATTGTGTTCCCCAAAATATTGTGCACCCTAATAAACTTATCTGGGGTCAGAGAACAGAACAGCCACTAGATGTAGAAGCCAGAAAATGGCGCCACACACACCTTTAATCTTAACATGCTGGAGGCAGAGATCCATGTGGATCTTTGTGAGTTCAAAGCCACACTGGAAACAGCCAGACATGGTGACACATGCCTTTAATCCCAGGAAGTGATGGCAGAAAGCAGAAAGGTATATATAAGGCATGAGGACCAGGAACTAGAGGCTGATTAAGCTTTTCAGCTTTTGAGCAGCAGTTCAGCTGAGATCCATTTGGATGAGAACTCAGAGGCTTCCAGTCTGAGGAAACAGGATCAGCTGAGGAACTGGCGAGGTGAGGAAGCTGTGTCTTGTTCTGCTTCTCTGATCTTCCAGCATTCACCCCAATACCTGGCCCCAGGTTTTTTGTGAATAAGACCTTTAGAGATTTGTGCTACAGAGTGATATAAACTCGTGTGAGTCAGAGGCACTTTTGAAAGTCCAATAAAAGCTTTGGAATTCCTTCTGAGATGAGTAAACCTCTCTACGAACTCTGACTTTGAAACAGGAGGGCTGAGGAGGCCAGGTGACAGGGTGTCTAGTAGACTGTGTTAATGGTTTTGCTCTTCATCAGATAGTGTTTTGTCCTGTGGTGCCTGTAAACTGAATGATGGGGCCTAACAGTAGACTCTGGCTCTCTGGCCCCAGAGTTCCCCTTACCTGACAATGAGCCTACTGCAGTCAGAGGGGTTGCCTGAGCCATGTGTAGGCAGAAGGAGAATCTCCGCTTATTTTGAGATGGCTGCTGTCGTTGCCTCCCAGCATGCCCATGAGGACCTGCTGCTCTTTGCCACCCTTCCGCCAGCACGCTTTACATTCACACGTGAGCTGTGTGGAGATAAAAATCTCTGGATTTTTTCCATGCTCATGTAGAAACCCCTGACCTCCAGAGACTCATGTTTTTGATATAAAGATGGAGGGCTTGGCTTTCACTTTCCCTGGAGACATTTTGCCCTTTGCAGATGCGAGGATTAGACTGTAGCTGTCTATCTAGGTAATGGTTCTGTCCCAAAGGGGTCAGAAATCATGCTTCCTAGTATGTGAGCCACTGGAAGCAGAATCTCAAAGAACTAGTGAACACATGTGTGGTGGATAGCAGCACAGAGAGCTAGGTAAACTTATGGGGTGAGTATTCACACTGCTTCCCATAGCTGAGGGCAGGCAACCAATGAATGCCCACCGAGGGTAGGTTGGTTAGACAAAATATGATCCGCACATGCAGTGTGATATGCAGTATCCAGTCTTTAGGAGGTAGAGAGAGAGAATTCCAGGCAGGAGGGGCATCTCAGTGGTGACTGTCTAGTATATGTGTGGGGGTTTGCACCGGCAGTTCAGTGAGGTGAGGGGGACAGAGTCACAACAAGTTACCCAGGAAGCAGACTCCAGAGACCAGCATTGGGTGGCAGTTCTAGTTTAATACGGACGTTCACTGGCATATATGCATTTTTATCTAGTCAGTTAATTAATAATGTGCTGTTATCCAATGAGTCTGAATGGCATACAACCCACGTCATGTGAGGGTGTACATGGCGGGGGTGGGGGGGTGCGGCATGTCTTGACAGTATGTCTGGAGACAATGGGCAGGAAGCAGACAACGCCCTGGGTTTGGCACCATTCTGTGGGTCTCTGCTGTGCTGGGACTCCATCATGTGTTGTCTAGTATGCTAGGGACTTAGGTTTGCTCAAGTAGCCAGAGTCGTTTGTGCCTCCCACGTTCCCTGTCTTTTAGTGACACCATCTGGACAGAGACTGTTCCCTCTGGTTCCCCCTTTTCTATTATTTCAAGGTTAAATAGTTCCACGAGGGGCAACTTTTGAGTATTTGATTTTTTCTTGTATGTAATATGACCTTCCAGATTGCAATACCTACCCCCCAAAGCAGAAGGAATAATACATATATGACAAGCTTTTCTGGAGAGACCATGGAGATGAGGTTCTTGAGCTACCTTTTTAAAAACAAGTCCGTCATATCAAAGTTATGATGTTCACCCAGTGGCATTAATTTGGGTGATTTCTTGATGTAATGGTTGGAAAAGAGTGAGTAATGATCACTCTATGTCCCAGTAAGGTACTGTCTTTGGAGCTTAAGGGCTGAGGAATGGTTAAGATGTGTTTGGTATTGGGAGAGGCAAATACAAGTATATTGGGGTCAAAGTTCACTTGAGCTGAATCCCGAGGCTGTTCACCTCATCCTGTGTAATAGCTACCTGGTGATGGAGGTTTAGTAGGCCTACTTAGAGGAGTTGATTAACTTGGAGTTGGGTATCCGACACTTTGGTTGTTGACTTTGACTTAGTGTTTAAGGCCGCTGCTGTCTGTACAGAATTTTGCAGGGAAATTACTGCAGTGGCTGTTGCTGCCACAGCAGTCAAACCCAAGGCTATAGCTGTTACTGTGGCTCAAATACCAGCATCCCTCTTACGTCTTTGTAACACAGCGGGGAGGTTGTTATTAAAAGTCATATCCCCTTGCTATCCCTCTGTAGTATTAACAGGAAGCCATATGAGTGGAGGGTGGCATAGTTGAGGAGGTGTTGCCATAATTAGGGTCCTAGCACGGGGTGAGGGTACAATTCATTACCTCAGAGCAGTTGAGAGTAGATCCATTGTGTGAGAACCAAGACAATAAAAAGAAGGGTGACTGGACACAGGCATGTCCTGTGTAGACGAGGTTAATAGCAGGCCCCCAAAGGGTCTATTGACAGAGTGGAAGCTTTTCTCGAAAGGCTGTGAGTTATTTCCTTTATAAGTGGAGGCATAAAAATTAGCTCCCTGCTTCGCCAAAAAAGGTCTGAAATCTAAACAGGACCATGGGCCACAAATACACGGAAAGCCCCAAACTGATCGGCGTGGCCCACTGTAATCAGGCATTGGATCCCGCAGATAACACGGGAGGTATTCTCCTGTGGATGTTTTGGCAGGATTGACCCCAGAAAGCTGAGAGGAAGGATTGATGCAGAGGGCAGGGGACAGACAAACACCCTTGAAATTGTGGAATCCATTGGGGCAGCCATCACAACTACCACAAAGATTGTAATCACATAAACAGTGGAATTCGGGGTGAGAAGTCAAAACGGGGATCGGAAAAGCATTTAGGCTTTGGCATTGTACCAGAAAGTACAATTGATACCCGCCATACATCTATTTCTGAACGTATTTTCCTCGGTGCCATCGGGGAGGTGCGTGGTATTGCAAAGGACTCTTCTCCCTAGTATTGTCTAGGTATCCAATTTGCAAATCTCCTGTGGTTATCTTTGCTAAGAGGAAAAAATCGGAGGGACAGGCAGCCTCATGGAGGCAAAACCTAACCAAACTGGGCTCCAGATGAAAGGAGCCATTAAAGAAGAAAGCATAGACGAATTAACCAGAGAGGAGGATTGTCTATTTTAGGGTTGTCACTGTGTGATTGGCAAGTGAGAGTCCCAGGAGACTGACCTTAGAAATGGAGGGGCTCTAACTGTGGCTGGACCTGAGAATTAGCAGTAACAATGGCGATATAAGCAGGAATAGGGTATAAGGTCCTGTCTCCGGTTCCTCCAGTGACACGTTTTGGGCCTGAGTTACTAAGGTTTAAAAGGGCTCCCCAAGTTACAGGGGCAGCTGGTGTAGGTCATCCACAGCAGTGATGTCTCTGCCTCTAGGGTCCTCTCCTCCTGGCTCTTGTGTCCCCGGGGAGGTGTTATCTCTCTGAACTGAATCCTCTTACCCCTCGTCCAATGACAGGCGGTCCATCATCATTGTAGTCTCCCCATACTCCATGTGTGGCTTGATGGCTCAGCCAGGAGCCCAAATGGGTTGTTCTGCTCCTTCTGTGAAAACACAAGCAAAACCTCAACCTGTTGTTAGTGGTGGGGCAGGACCCTCACTGATTATCTGTGGGTCTCTCCAGAGGATTAGTGGTAATGGTGGGAGGGAGCATGGCTCCCCAGTGCTTATAAGCAGGGGTTAATTCTGATTCATCAAAATTTAAAAAAATTAACATAAAGAAGCCTGATGTTAATTCTTCTTGTGGTCATGTATGAGTGCCATATCCCCCTTTTTGTAATTTTTTTTTTAAAGTGAAGCATTCACATGCTGGACAATTGCTTGTCCTTAGGAATTGTCAGGAATACCTGTACTATGAGCAATGTTCCAGTCAGCACAGAAGACTTTAAATTGAGAGCTTGTAGGTGGGGCCATTATCTGTTTTGATAGAATAAGGAACCCCCATGACTAACATGGTGGTTTCCATAGCAAAGATGGCCATTTTTGAATTTTCTTTTGACAGGAAAATGGAGGAGTATTAATAATCCCATGGACATATTTTTGGCATCCAAAAGAGGGAACCTGAGTAACATCCATCTGCCAAAGAGAGTTAGGGTACAATCCACAAAGAGAACAGGTTTGAGGTTCTTCTGGGAGATCTGGCTAAAAAGATTTAGGTCCCCAACAAGAGGCCAGGCCTTAAGCCAGGAGGCAGTCCTCTGGTCAACACAGGGAAACTGGTTGGAGTGGCTGGGTCTTCATGTTTTAGACAGTCTGGACTGTCACTGGGCCGCCCGACTCCAAAGGAGGGCCAATTGATTTCACAGACGGTCTGGAGTTCTTCCGAATGAGAAACAGACATCATATCTATCCTCTTATACAAAACTCTCCTTTGGGACATGGCCGCCCATGCACGCCACTGTTGCTGGTGTCACCATAGCAACAACAGCCAGAAGGTGAGTTTACTTCAGTGCTGTCCTTGAGCCTGAGGGATGCCACCCAAGGGGAAGCACTGGGCAGTTGCTGTCTGGGATGGCTTACTCACCTTTTCAGTTCTCTGTTTTGCTCACCGACAGAACTGACAGAGACACACAGCAAAGACAACCGGGGGCCGGTGTGGGGTGGGGGGAAGTACATATCCATCAACCTGAACAGACCAGGGGAATCCATAGATCCCGGACACTGTGTCAACCTCTCTTTAGTGTCCTAAACAGAAGCCACCTTAACCAAACTTACCTCCAGAGGTGACAGACCAGATGACTTTTGAATATGTTTCCTTTTGTGGTGGAAGTGCCAGAGCAAGTGCTCTGAAGAGAGCAATTCCTGGGGCCCTGGAATGCCTTCAGGGTGTGTACTCCCTAGGAGTCCTTAGACCACCACATTCTTCCCTGCCTTGAGGGGCTCTGAGACCCCCAGTGTCTTGAAGTCTGTTCTCTGAATCTCAGTGGGACCTCCAGAAATGTAGCGTATCTACCAGAGAAGACTACTTGGACACAAGTTTAAGCCAGTAAAAAGTCTTACTAGTTAGGGAGTGACTACACGGGGTGGTTTAGGATCCCAGTGTAGCCCTGGCCTTTCTCAGGGTGAGCATTTAAGCACAAAAACCATATCCTGGGTTGACATACCTCAGTAAGCAAGAACAGTTAGCTAGAAACAGAACTACAAAAGCCAAAGAGCAAGTTAGCACCTTTAGGGACTTCCCCAGAACTATGGACGTTGATGGATTAGGTCTTGTTTTCATTTTGTCAAGTGGCGCTGTTGTTAAACCTGGATATTTGAGTAGAAAGACCAAATCCATGACTACACAATTAAAGCAAGATATAGCCGGGCATGGTGGCGCATGCCTTTAATCCCAGCACTTGGGAGGCAGAGGCAGGCAGATCTCTGTGAGTTCGAGGCCAGCCTGGGGTACAGAGTGAGTTCCAGAAAAGGCACAAAGCTACATAACACAGAGAAAACTCGTCTTGAAAAACCAAACCAAACCAAACCAAACCAAACCAAACCAAACCAAACCAAACCAAACCAAAAAACCCCCAAAAACAAACAATTAAAGCAAGATTTATTTTAGAAGTGCACCTGGGACTGGCCAGCCAGCTGTCTCATCCTAAGTCCGGATTTGAGAGAGCAGCCCCTCCCTGGGTTTTTGAGGTCCCTTTTATGGGGAAAAGTTAAAGTTGATAGAAAAACACAACAGCTGTAAGCATGTTTACAGGGGCAAGATAATACAATGAAAGGTAAGGATAAAAGCAAGAATATATGTCATGTGGAAGGGTAGTCATACATTATGGAGTAGATGGTCATCAGTATAGATCAAGGTATCCTGAAAACATATTTTGTAAGGCAAAGGGCAATCATACATCATGGAGTCATGATTTCAGCAAGGCAAAGGGTGGTCATACATCATAAGTTAACAAGTTCAGTGCAACCTGAAATGCAAGTTTTGTACGTACATTAGGTTTAGAAAATGAAACCCTATTCCTGCAAAGTATGAAGACTTAACACCAACATGGCTCCTGTTCTGGTTTCACATTCTCCCCTTGGTGTGCATAACCCTTTCAAATCTTTGCCAAAGGAGCAAGCATGGTTTGATGTTTTCACGTGGACAGGACTCTGGCATTCGATATACGGCAGGTGATAAGAATAGTAATACATTGAGAAACACAGGGCCCAGATATTATGGTTAATAAGAAAACTCTCTGGGGTTGGGGATTTAGCTCAGTGGTAGAGCGCTTGCCTAGCAAGCACAAGGCCCTGGGTTCGGTCCTCAGCTCCGGGGGGGAAAAAAAAAGAAAGAAAAAGAAAACTCTCAGGGGACTGATGAAGGGAGAGAACCATCTCAGTCATGAGGGCCAGTCAACCTGTGCCTGGGAGAGTTTATTTCCCTATGTAAGTCATTGATTTGGTTATCAATGGTGTGGAAGGAATACGATACATTAAAATAATGAATCCCAGGGAATTGTTGACTCCAACACCATTTTTCTATTGTTTGAGCAATAGAAAGTCTAAAGTCTGTTTTGTAAGTCAGCAGTCACTTTTCTTTGTGTCCTGCTATCCCAGTTTGGACAGCATACTGTCTGCAGTCAAGGCAAGGACAGTTTCTTGCTCAAATGGCTAGCTCTTGCCACAAAGAAAACAAACTCAATATGGAGGTTCTTTGATGCACATCATTCCCCTTTGAAGTAAATTGGTACTGCCAAGAGCAGATATGTCTCATTGTCAAGAAAAGCTTTGTTATTAAAACATTTTAAATGCCATATTTTGCAGGCCTTTTGAATACCATCTATCTACCTAAAATATATCTCTGTATGACCTTGAAAACATACCTAACATGACTATAAGTTTGATTGCTATAGATGACTAACTATTAACCTGTATTTTTTAATATCCTAAATAGTTTGCAATAATAACTTTTAAAGACTAGAACTTTACAATACATTTTTAAATGAGCTGCATAGGTACAATACCTTAAATAAGAACAGAAACATATATAGAGTATGTTCTAACAAAAATAACCTTAAATTTGTATCAATATAAAAAAATACCAATGTAAAATATTTGAGACTAGTGGTTGTTCAAAAGTAGACTCAACAGTCTACTCTTTTAACCCATCATGTTTATACTCTATCCCCCATTTTTTTCTTCAGGAAGAGATCCCTGATTCTAATTTCTTTGTTCAGTTTTTTTTTCTGGCCATGGCCAATAACAATTTGTAATCAACACCTCCCCATAACAATGACAAGCATCCATAACCCCCCAAATGACCTAAAACCACCCACCCTATCTCTTGGGAATATAGGCACTGTGGTCTATAGACTGCTTCCTGTTGTCTTGGGATGCTGGAATCTTTGAGGGGGGATCCTGAGAAAATTAGGATAATGTTCAAGTCCTGGCTAAAATAGTCTGTGAGGCTGGACCATCTCAGCCAGCAGCCTTGAAGCTGTTCTGGATGCAGAACTCTGAGGAAATTGTAAGAGAGGCACTCTGAGAGGCTGGATCACCTGGGCCACCCATTTTCACTGGTGTCTGGTCCCCTTGCTCTGAAAACACATAAAATTTCAAAGGTAACATACATATGTGTGTGATTGCAAGTGTAAACTGTATATTGTACACAAGCCAGCCAAAGATGTTTTTTTGTTTTATGTTTGAGCAGGTAAAACATATGTCACCCATCTTGCGGGTTTTCCTAGGTTTATTTCTTTATATCTGCAGCCAGGATTTTCAGGGGATTTTTTCAGGATTTTCTTTTGATCAAACTTGATCCTCTTTAACCTTGAAGGAATCCACAGCCTTTCATTTTCTATGGAAACAAAAAGCATAACCTCTTCTCCAACATAACATATTTTCTGAATTCCATTTTGAAGTTAAGACATTTAAAAAATACATAGGTTGATTTAATTTAGCAGTTTCCATTATCCAATGTCTCTCAGCAGCTATTGTTTGCTCATCAGCAATCAAAAAATTCAAAGACAACACAATAACATACAGGATCTAGACTCCCTCTGTATTTCCCATCTCTATGTGGCTTATTCTTTTTTTAAAATTACTTTACTCTCTAAGACTTTATTATGTTTAAACTATTTTCTTCTATGATTGTCTATACCCATTTTTTTCTTAAGCCCACCTACATTGTTAAACACACTGTAACTTGCTTAGAGGTTTTTCCCATCTGAACCTGCTTTACTGTGTATCTGTAACCTATTCTGTCTGCATGAGCAAAGCCTTAAATCCACCATGTGGCTTAGCTCATGGTGTGCTGGCAGCTCAAGCAAACAGGCAGCTGCTGGGAGATGTGTCTCTGCACTCTGGCTGGCCTGAGAGACACGAGACTGGGAAGCCACATTTGTCTCCATTTTTGTGTGTTTAGAAACCCCTTTTAAAGCTTTTGCAAGTCTTATGTGGATATATGTGGCCAGACGATGGATGGCATTTGTAGTCAGACTTTTCTGTCCCACCCACCAGCTCCCAAATAGCCACAGGGAGACTTCTTACTGATTATGAAAGCTCGGCCGATAGCTTAGACTTTCTTTTAGCTAGCTCTTATAACTAAAATTAATCCATTTATATTCATCTATGTGCTGCCCCAGGGCTCATTTACTTCATCTATGTACTGCCCATTCTGCTCACTCTGTGTCTCATGGTGCCTCTGCCTTTCTTCTTCCCACAGCTCTGTCCCTAGTAATCCCACCTAACCCCTTTCCCTGCCTAGCTATTGGCCATTTAGCTCTTTATCAAACCAATCAGAAGGTGCTTTGGCAAAGACACATCTTTACAGTGTCAAAAAAGATTATTCCACAGCACAGCAGAAGGATACTGTGTACTGGAAATAGCTTGAGCATATGAGACCTCAAAGCCCACCCCCACAATGACACACTTCCTCCAACAAGCTCACATCTACTCCAACAAGGCCACACCTCCTAATAGTGCCACTTCCTATAGGCCAACCATTCAAACACATGAGTCAATGGAGGCCATTCCTATTCAGACCAACACAGTTATATTGGAATTGGCCAGTCAAATTAGTTCATCCCAATTGCCCTCTTTCCATTTGGGTGAAGAAGAAATTTGTTTTCCTTTCTTCAGCCAAATAATAGGATCTGGTGGGTGGGAATAGTCCTTGGCCTTAAATATTAAGACATTTCCTGTAACAGGTGAACCTTCAATCCCCCAATTAAAAGACAGTGAGGGTCAAATCCTAAGGCAATAGGAGCATAACTGTTAGCCAAGAGCAATCATAGTGACAGTTAAAGGCAGCTGTAAGAAAGTAGGAACAATCTCAAATCTTAGAAGTAACTCTACTTTTAAGGGGCCAGGTTCAGTCCCAGTCCACCTCTTTACCTTTTTCTTTTGAATTTTCTTGATCTTCTGGTGCCTTCTTAAAGTGAGAGTGATGAATCCAAGTAGGAATATCAGTGACTTGGACAGCAAGTGGAGAATCTGGAGAATTGAACCACCAGGGTTCAAGCCTGTTAGTTTTGAAGTAGTGAATCAGCAGAGCATCTCTGGGCTGGAGCTGGTGATTAGCGGGCTGGTATTCAACAGGCTTAGCTGCCTGGACTTGGGGAAATCTTATTCGAAGTTAACTGCAATCCTTTTAAAGACTCAGAGATTGGAGTGGGGCAATCTGATAACAGTCCAGCATGCACCTGAGGAATCATGGGGAGTGGTCTTCCGTAGACTATTTCATATGGGGTAAACTTCTTTATAGGGGGTGCAGAGGACCCTGAGAAGGGCATAAGGCAGGAAATCATAAGGTAATTTAGTTACCACCAGTCTCAAGAGTATATATATTTAAAATCTCCTTTAAAGTCCTATCCATCCTTTCTATCTTTCTTGAACACTGAGGTTCATACATACAATGGAGTTTCCAATCTGTGTTAAGAGCCTTAAAGAGCAACTGAGACAACTTGGCCATGAAGGCTAGGTTATTGCCAGACCCTAGAGACAGAAGGAGGCCAAATCTGAGGATAATCTCCATTATCAATTTCTCGGCTACTACCTGGACCATCAGGGATGGAAAGGCCTCTACCCATCCCATGACAGTATCAACAAGGACCAGCAGATGGTTCTATCCATACAGTCCTGGCTTGATTTCAGTGAAGTCCACTTCCCAAAATTCACCAGGTATAGTACCTTGACTCCATTTCCTGATGGGAGCATATCATTTTTTGCTTTTATCTGAGTGCAGGTCAGGCAATGGTCTGAAAGTTTTTGGAGTATTTCTTGATGCCCAGGCATCCAGAGATGGGGGAGATGAGTTCTGAGAATTTTTTAGGTGACAAGTGCATGGAGGAGCACTTTAAGGTATTTAGCCAGCTCTGGCCCAACACCTTTGGTATGTGAATTCTTCCATCTGGCAAGATCCACCATCCATGGCAGTTTCCCCAGGCCCCCAAATCAGAATATGACTTGACTTCTGGATTATACTCAGGGACATCTTTGTTGAAACTAAGTGGGGGCTCAGGAATGGCAGCTAGCTCTAGGATGTTTGGGGACGGGGTTCCCTGAGTGCAGCCTCCTTGGAGCCCTGATCTGCATAGTTGTTATCTTGAGTTTGGGGGCTTTTGTCATTTTGGTGTCCCGGCCAGTATATTATGGTCTGTTCAACTGGCAGCAAGATGGCTTCCAGCAATTTAATGATTTCATGTTTATTTTTAATGTTTCCTTCTGAAGCGAGTAAGTCCCTCTGTCTATAAATCTGTGAACATGAGCCATGGCAAAGGCATATTGGCTGTCATTGTAGATGGTCACCTTTTTTCCTTTAGCCCATCACAAGGCCTGCATGAGAGTGATTATTTCTGCTCTTTGGGTGGATGTACACCTGGCAGGGCTTATGCTCAGATGACTTCTTTTTGACCTGTGACCACTGCCACACCCAAATGCCTGGTCCCTTCCTGGATGAAGCTACTGCCATCTGTATAGAGATCTGCATCTCTGGTGGTGAGTGGGACATCTGTCAGGTCAGGTTGTGTGCTTTGGATAATGCCAGCATTTCCAGGTAGTTGTGGATGGGCTCTACAGGGTTGCCATGCAGTAGTAGGGTGGCAGAGTTAATGGCCAAGGATTTATAAAGGTCAATCTGTCCTTATCTAGGAGATGGGTATAGCCTCAGATGTTACCTGTACTATGGCAGGTGGTGCATGTTTGGCCACACCAGAGGGATTGTCCTCTGCCCATAATGTGGGGACTTCTTAATGTTTTCCATTTCTCTTCTGGGGAATGATTGGGAGTACGGAAGAGCAGATATTCCTCACTTGTTGGGTAGGTTATAGTCAAGGCTTTTGCAAGCTCCCCTAACTGTAACTTGGGGTGTCCTCCAAGAATGAAACTGTGACCTGAAGTTTGTCCAGGAGATCCCACTCCAATAATGGGAAGGGGCATTTAGGGATGACAATTAAAGAATGGGTCTTGGTCCCTTGACCCAAGTTGACAGCCCAATCAGCAGTACATTTGTATTGCTTTGCACCCTCTGGTATCTTTATTGTCTGACTAGTGAGGAGTCCTAACAGCTCCTGCAAGACTGAGTGGGTAGCCCCAGTGTCAACCAGGAAGCCTATAGGTTGCCCCCAACATTAACAGCTTATTATCATAGGCTCCTGGGGGCCCAATCCGAAGGAGCCTCAGCCACACTAGTCTTCTATAGCCAGGAAGCCTGGAGGTGGGCTGGCTACCTGCCTCCTCGGTGGGCCTCCATCCTTTTGATGGAGAGTCCATCTGTTTCCACTGTGGGAATTCACTCTTCCAATATCCCATCCCTTTAGGCACATTGATTTCTTTGTAGCGGCGTTTTCTTGTTGAGAACGGCTGTGTCACACAGTGCTGCCATGGGTGGCTTGCCTCACCTTTTTGGCCATTTGGTCTTCTTTACCATCAGTTGGGCTATTTCTAAAAGTTGTGAGCTCTTCTTCCCTGCAAACCCATCTCTCTTTTGAATTTTCCTACATATATCAGGGGCTGACTGGGTGACAAAGGCCAGGTTAATCCCCCTGAGATTTGCCACGTCTTCCAGATCTATAGGCGTCTATAGCTGATAAGCTTCCAGGAGGCACTGTAGGAAAGCTGAAGGTGACCCGTCGGCTTGCTGCCCTTGTTAACCCTTCTATCAGAGCCTGGTGGTAATTACTGAGTGATTCCCCACCTCACTCAGTCTTGTAATTCCAAGGTGGCCTCCTCCTTAGCAAGACTTGGTCAAACTTTTCAGCCCTCAGTTCATCAGGCAGTGCAGCTACCTGCCGATTCCAGGGATTGTCTCAGTGGCCTTTGTGAGAATCCACACGCTTTCTTTGGTAACTAAAAAAAAGTGCTGAGGATCGGTTGGGTGTCACCCCAAATGGGGAGGTGACTGAAAAAGATAGAATTAGCCAGAGAAATCGGGGAGTCAGGGCTGACACTGGAAGAGGGTTTCTGGATTTTCCAGTTGAAGAGGTCTATGGTGGAGAAGGGGATATAAACATAAAGTCATCCAGATATTGTCACAAGGGAACAAGGACAGAGACAGACGTTGCCTCCTCCGAGTTGGGGTTCAAGAACTCAGGAGGGACCAGAGGGGGCTTGTTGATGGGAGCAGAAAGGAAAGAAGACAGAGTAGAATGGTTGGAAGGGCCATGTGGGATTCCCTAACCCCTGTGTGGAGGGGAAGGACTGGGGAGGGCTAGGAAGAGATGGCAGCGGGGCGGGGAAAGAGGAAATGGGAGGAGGCATGGTGAGACCTGGTGGGGAACCTGGGCCTGTACCTGGAGTGGGAGTACCAAGTGGGGCCCCTTGCTGGGCATAGGAGGGTGAGAGGAAGCAAGACACAGGCAGAGCTGAGGAGGTGGGCGGCTGGGAAAAGATGGGAGGGGATCAGAGGAAGGCAGAGTGAAGAATGGCCGGGGCTGGGAAGAGGAAGCAGGAAGGAAGGGAGTAGAAAGCAGGAGAGGTGGAGTAGACAGTACAAGAAGGTTTGGCAGGGAAACAGAGGAGCCAGTTCTGGGAGGTACAGATGACTGAGGTCGTCTGGGAGGGTCCTGAGCTGGGGTGGGAGGCTCAGATGCGGAAGGGAGTTGTGGGTAGAGGTAGTTAGAAGAGGGATGGAGAAGTTCCAATTCCTCTGGGGATTGTGCAGAACTGGGTTTGTAAATGTTCCTTGTGTTTGCACAGCAAATTCCAGGAGAGTAGGCTTTGGTGAGGTCCCCTGAGTCTGCGCAGCAGGTTCCCAGGGGGGGGTGGGGGAGGCTTCACTGACAAGGAGAGCCTGGCTGGCTGCCTGCCAGGTCTGGATCATGAAGACCCTCATCCAGGGAGGCAGAACAGGAGCTGCCTTAGCCCAGGGAAAAATGTATCCAACTCCATCCAGGTGGCTGTAATGTCCACGGGTGATACCAACTATTGCCCAGGCCATTTGTGGATCAAAAGTGCCCTTAGGGGCCAGTCAACCTGAACTTGGGTCATTTGAATTCACGAAATGTTCACAGCCAGCTCTAGGTGATAGGATAGCCAAAATCTTCCTTTACTGCGGGCGGGGGAGGATAAAGTTTGTCAAAATTTTTTAGAACACAGGCCAGAGGGCTGTCCAGCTTACTGGTCTTGTTACCCATATCCTTTGTCCATTTTATGTTGCTTCAAGTTAGAACACACAAAGATGGACCAAACACAGGACAAAACAGAGCAAAGAAAATAACGAGGCCAGGACAATTGGGGTCATTCAGAGATTCACCAGTTTGACCAAAGACGTTTCTTTTTTTTTTTTTTTTTTTTTTTTTTTTGGTTTTTCGAGACAGGGTTTCTCTGTGTAGCTTTGCGCCTTTCCTGGAGCTCACTTGGTAGCCCAGGCTGGCCTCGAACTCACAGAGATCCGCCTGGCTCTGCCTCCCGAGTGCTGGGATTAAAGGCGTGCGCCACCACTGCCCGGCTCAAAGACGTTTCTTTAACAGATAGGAGGCCTCTTATTAGAGTAGCCTCCTTGCAATGTCCAGATGCTGGGGAGGCCACCAGAGGCTTCCGAAGTGTTGGCCCCTCATCCCCCTCTTCAGTTAGGCTGGGTCTTTCCAAGTTCCCCTCTGTTCCTGTAATGCCTGATGACCCTTGCTGGGCCTCTCCGAACTCTGGGCTTGGCCCCAAGTGTCCTGGGATGTCCTTATGGTTCCCTGGCTCTGTTGTACAGCCTAGGCATTGAAACCTGTTGATGGGCCCCCAGGTGCTGGGCCTTTCTGAGATGTTCTGGCTCCCGCTCTTCGCCAGGGCGTCCTCAGGATCCCAAGGCAGTTCGGAGAAAGAACTGGTGGTTGGCTCTAGCTGAACTTCCAAGTAACCAGAAGTAACCAGAGGGCTGTGCGGCATCTTGCTTTGCCCCGGACAGGGGAATATTGGTTCTAGCCAGGACAACTCCCCTCCACCTCCCATCCCTCATCCCCATGCACCACTTACCTGGGGAGGCCTTCATAAAAAAGAAAAAGAAAAAAAAAAATGCTTGCTATCTCCTGCTGTGGGATGTCTGCTATGAATATATGTTGCTCCCATTGGCTAATAAATAAAGCTACTTTGGCCTATGGCAGGGCAGGATGGAGCCAGGTGGGGGAAATCCAAGAGAGAGAATGAACGGAGAAAGGAGAGGAAGGAGAGACACCAAACCTCCGACCAAGGAGCAACATGTAATGAGGACGCAGGTGAAGCCTCGGAACACCTGGTGATGATGCATCGTAAATAGAAACGGGTTGAGTTGAGTTGTAAGAACTAGCTCACAAGAAGCCTGACCCATAGGCCATAGAATTGGAAATTCATATAAGCCTCTGAATGATTATTTTATAAGTGGCTGTGGACCGTGGGGTCGGGCGGGACCAGAGAAACACAGGACCACAGGGCTGGGTGGGACCAGAGAAACTTACGGCTACAATCTCCTTTTTGAGCACTGGTTGTTGACTCTGGGAATCCATAGGACTGAAAGCCTACCCAGGAGGGAGCACCATCTCTGCCAATGGAAAGACAGAAGTGGGGGCCTGAGTCGAGTCTGGGGCATGGTGGGAGCTAAATGGGGAAGCCAAAGGTGGAGAAGGAGGTGTGGAAGGGGGGACTGGGGAAACTTACCAGGATAATAGTAATAAATATCCCGGAAGGGAAGTGGGTGAAGTAGGCATGGGGGTAGGGGACAGAGGTGGACAGAGTGGGGTGGGACAGGATGGAGAGGCCTGGGTGAGGGGTATGAATCTGGAAGAAGTGGAGGAGATGGGGAAGATGGGTCGTAGACAGAGAAAGGGAGTCCAGTAGGGGGTCCTTGGCCTCCTAAGGTGGCAGGACAGGTGTTGGGAGGCAGAGGACAGGGAACTTTGTAGAGACCAAAACAGCAGAAGCACAACCCTTAAAACAAGCAGGTGGGTTTTGGATAAGAGGCAACTGTTGATCAATATAAGGGACCTGATCAGGGTGTGTGTGGGGTCGCTGTAACCCTGAGCCAGACTGCCTTCTCGGTAGCTGGGTCCAGGGAACCGGCAGATGGCCATCTCACTTCTTAAGAGGGCCAGGCAATCTCACAGTAAGTGAGCAGCCTTCATTTTGAGAGTGCACCCCATATTCCTCCTCATACGCTTGGGATACATTCTTTAGTTTATATCGAAGGGGTGAGAGTTTAGAGTTTTTGGGTCCCCAACTTAGGTGACTCAAGGCAGTTAAAAAATAATGTGACTAACCCAGCTGCTCTGGCAATGAAGAGAAGTCCCCACTAAAGTCCTGCCACAGATCCTATGCTGTGGGAATGAGTGAAAATTCCTGGGGTAGGGGGCAGCGGGGACAGTTGACTCCAGGAGAGGATTGGTATGACTGGAACCGCCCCCTCACCCCCGAAAGGAGACGTTTTTGTTTTTTTGTTTTTGCTGACAAAAAGACAAATGAACACCAAATCAACAAACAGCAGCATGCCACCCAGTGGCACAAACCAGAAAAACCAGCTGCAGATGCATCAAGGCAAAAAGAGCAAACAGTAGCAAAAACTGCACAGTGGTTGCCACCTAGTGGTAGAATGAGGGAAAACCACCAGAATCGCAGTCATTCAGAATCAGCTCTCCTTTGGGGGGAAAAACAGAACCACCAGAGACAAAGAAATCAAACAAACAACTACAACTCCCTGGGTCAAACTTGCCCCTTATGCATTTAATCATTTACATTATTTATACAGTGGGCCGGCCATTTATTCAAGCAAACCTGAAACCAGATCTCTCATGAGAGGCATGACCAGAATACAGGGTCCTGCGTCCACCCACCCAGCAAGAGGGCTCCCAGAAGGACAGAATCTCCCTTGGGCCTAATCCCCAATCCAGAAAAAAGAAGGCCTTCTTTTGGGGCCTATCCTAATCCAGAAGGCCCACCTCTACTGGAACCAGAACTAAATTCAGCACAGAGCACCTCTTAGAAGTGTCCGAAGGACCCTTCCTGTGTTCGTGTTTGGGAAAAAGGCTTTTGTTCTAGACCTCTCCAGACTCAGTGAGAAGAGTGGAGCCCTGGAACATTTATCGTCAGGAGCCATCTCCCTCGCATCCTCTTCCTGGCTGGGAGCAAGGCTGAGTCCATGCGGCATGGGGAATCTCCCTGTGGCCTCCAATGTAGTAGTGTTCGTGAGGCAGTTATTGACAGCCACAATGATTAAGTCAATTAAGAGTTCTGAGTCCTTTATTAATGGCCAGACCAAGAGCTGGGGAACGCCTCTGGAAAATGTCTTGGTGCCCAAGTTTAGGGATAGAGCGTTTTCAAAGGCAAAAAGCACAAAGATCCAAGCTGGACGGGGGTCAGAATGATCTTGAAATGTTCATTCCTGGCAGAGCACTGTAGTTATTTTAGACATAATTTGGCAATTATTTTTGTAAATACATCCGGACAATAGTCAAGGCCATGGAAATCTCAAAAGTGTTGCCAAGGAAGTTGTGACCGTGGGGGGAGGTGGGTAGAGGGCTAAGAACTAAGCATACACAAAACGGAGTCAGAACAGGATACCATTTCCTTAAACGTTTCAAAGCAAGTGTCAGGTTCCATCCACTCAGGGGGAGAGGATCACAATGGGGGTGACCCTAAATGTGTCCCCCTCTATTGGGACTAAGAGTCAGGCGTTGTGCATGGGGACCATGGCTAGCACACACAAGGTTTAACGTGGTTGTGATTATTAACAGAGCTGACCTCTGTTGGGGGGTATGCCAAGGACAGCCTGTGCTGACACAGGTCCTTGAGAGTAAACCTCCATGACTTGGGACTTGCCTTTGATAGGAGAACTATTTTCAGAGACTTAGCAGCAAAAGAGATATAGCTCAGAGTATTCTGGGCAGCTGCTCTCCAGACTCCAGGCAAACGATATTGGCTCAACCCTGAAATGGGAATCATTTCAAGGGGACGGTCCCTTCATTCTGGATCGAGCAGATGCTGCAGTGGAGGACATGTGTCCACTCAGAGCAAGGTTGAGGGAATCAAATTAATTTCTTTTATGACCCGAGGCGAGTTTTGAAATTGGCTCTTCCGAAATGAAAAAGGAGCCGTGGAGTCACTTATGAGGCTTCTGCTCCCCTTCGCTTCAGCTGCCTCTTCCTGCCCATCAGGGCTGCAGCAAGTTAATTGGGGTGGGAGTCCCATCCATCCTGCGAGGTAGCAGCCTCTTGCCATGCCAGAGACACAATTTCCAAACATCGTCCGAGCCAGGGACAACCAGGCAGCCCCGGTTAAGTAGGGGGAATGAGGTAGATTTTAGTGACTTCCTGGAAGGGAAGAACTTCAGGGTTTGACAGCAGCACCCGAAGGAGACAGAAGAGTAAAAATCATAAACATCTTTGTAATCCTGCAGCTGGCAGGGGTGGTGGAGGTGGAGGTGGGGGTGGGCCTGACTCTTGGCTCTGCTGCTGCTGGTCTAGCCTCACATTTGGACAGCGCACTGAGACTAGAATAACCGTATGTTCTTGTTCGCTGGAACACTCCTGTCCATATGCCTACTGTCCAGGCTTGGCCGTCACAAAACCATTCTGTCTTGGGCAATGAATTACAGTGGTTGGCCTAATTCAGAGTCCACAACCTTAGCTCGGCTGATGTTTTGGGCTGGTGTTCTGACGAGTTTTATGTCAACTTCACACAACCTAGAGTCATTTGGGAAGAAGGGACTTCAATGAGAAACTGCTCCCACCAGATTGGCCCGTGGGCCAGCCTGTGGTGCATTTACTTGATTGATGATTGATGTGGGTGGTGCCATCCCTGGGCACCCTGGTCCTGGGTGCTATAAGAATGCAGGCTGAACGAGCCATGGGGAGCAAGTCAGTAAGCGGCGCTCTTCCGTGACCTGTGCATCAGCTCCCGCCTCAAGTTCCTGCCCTGACTTTCCTCAGTGATGGAGTGTGACCCGAGAGTTGTAAGCTGAAATAACCCCTTCCTTCTCCAGGTTGCTCTTGGTCATGGTGTTTATCACAGCAATAGGAATGCCTACAAAGACAGCTAGGTAATCCTTTCTCACTTTGTGTGTGTCTACCCTCAAGTGGGTTTTGGATATCTGAACTCAGGTCCTATGCTTTCACGACATGCATTTTACTCCCCAGCTCCTCATGAATTAAGAGGTTTACATGAGTTCATGGAGTCTTGGGCCAGTACCTGGTATACAGTAGACATTTAATAAGTGGTAGCTGGACTCACCCCTTCTGAAGCTATCTGTAGTCGCCACAGTGAATCTGGGTGGTTTTTCTGGGCCTCATACTGCACTCCTTTCAGGAGAAGCCCGTTCTGCCTGTAGGCATATGGGACTGCCAAGCATAGTTTCCAGCCCCTCTGTCCTCTGACAGGCCACAGTGTGGCCAAGGCGTTGTTTTGTGGGGATCCATGCTTTTAGGGGAGACCCTCTGGGCTGTGAGTGGCTATAGCCTGCTCACCCTCTGACCGCCCCCCCCCATCCTGGTGCTGTTAAGCTCTAGTGAATATTCAGGTGTGGTTTGCAGTTCAGAGAGCAGGGAGAGCAGTCCTGAGACATGGACATTGTGTGACTGGTCAGCAAGCCCTCCCTGGAGCAGCACTGCTAAAATCCTGGACCTCACCTTCAACTTGAGAGCTTTGCAGTGAGGCAGGTGGCTCCATGCAAGCCAATGAAATCCTGACTTACACGGGTGAGCTCTGGACACCAGGGGCTTTGAGGCTTCCTGGTGACTCACCTGTAGCCATGCTGGAGAACTGCTGCTGTAGAGGAAGCTGCAGTCTGGTGCTTCTGAACTATGAGATTGCTATTTCTTTATGATATGAATTCCACCCACCCTGTTTTCTTAGATGTGTGTATGAGAGAGAGAGAGAGAGAGAGAGAGAGAGAGAGAGAGAGAGAGAGAGAGAGAGAGAGATCAGGTGTTTTGCCTTAGGTGCCCCCACATTTTCACCACTCATTTATTTTTGAGACAGGGTGTCTCACTGACCTAGAACTTGTTGATTGGTTAGGCTGGCTGGCCAGTGAGCCCCATGGATATACCTGTTGTCATCTCCCCAGTGCCAGGATTATAAGTACATGTACCATAGCAGGTCTTCAAAAAAAAAAAAAAAAGGTTATTTTTATTTTATGTGTATGGGTGTTTGCTTATGTGTATGTGTGTACCATGTTTATGCAGTGCCCACAGAGGACAGAACAGGGCATTGGATCACCTGGAACTGGAGTTACAGGTGGTTATGAGAGACCATGTAGATGTTGTGAATTGAACCCAAGGCTACAGCAAGATCAGCCAGTGCCCTTAACTGCAGAGCCAACTCTCCATGCTAGGCTTTTTATGTCGCTTCTGGGGATTGAACTCGGGTCCTGATGTTTGTGCAGCAAGCTCTCTACTGACAGAGTCATGTTTTCAGTCTAAATTCCTTCTTCTTCTTCTTCTTCTTCTTCTTCTTCTTCTTCTTCTTCTTCTTCTTCTTCTTCTTCTTCTTCTTCTTCTTCTTCAATTTTTTAAGATTTCTGCTACTTGCAACCTAAGGATCTTAGTAGAGAGGGAAGCAGAATCGAAGCTCTTTTCATTATGTCTGACCTCCCAGTCCTGGATCTTTCTGTCACATTGCCCCCTTCTCTTGGATGGAGTTTTGATTTTTTTTCTTGTTTTCTTTTGAGACAGGGTCTTACTGGCCTTGAACTTGAGATTCTGTTGATCCAGCCTCCTGAGCACTGGGATCCAAGTTGGCCTGGATCACCAGAGCTGCTAAGGGATTTCATTTGGTTGGGTGGTACTATAGGGAATGTTCCCTCACTCTTTGTCCCATTACGGTGTCTGGGGGCTGCTTTTCTCTAGGAATACTTTGCTCTCGTCTTAGTTCCAGCTCTGGGTTTGGTGGGCGACAGCTTCACTGGTGTTTGACAAGCTGTGCTAACTGACAGGGTGTGGGTCAGCCTCTCGGGTGGTGACAGTGGGCACGGATGGTCTGCAGCAGGCAGAGCTGCCAGCAGCTGCTGAGTGACCGCCTTTCTGCCTAAGGCACACACTGTTTGGACACTTCTGCAACTCAGGTACAGCCAGAGGATGGTCCCCTGAACCTGGCTAAATCCACCCAGTGGAGCAGATTCTTCCTATTCCAAATGGACTTTTTTGGCCTGGACCAGTGGACCATGACCCAGAGAGTCTTGCTAAGGAAACTCAAAGCAAAACAGCTGGAGCTCTGTCTAGATGTCTTGCTTTTCTTTCAGTCCCTCTGCTTGGATGGTTTCCTCACTGTAGAGTTGGTAAGCTTCTAACAGACTAAATGTCAGCATTTAGTAACGCTAGTGTGGCAACATTTCCAAGACACAGGAGTGTAAGTGGCTGCTCCTCTGTCTGCCACCAGAGTCCCAGTTCCCCCCAGGCAGGCACTGAAGAGTTCCTGTTTGACCAGCAGAGGTGGCTCCAGAGCCAGTGTCTCTCCTCATTTAACCCTCAGTCGGTGTTAAAGGTGGAAAAAAAAAGAAAAAGAAATAGAAACTTCTCCAAAAAGGTAAGAAGTGGAGAGGAGAGAGGTGGCTCAGTGGTTAAGAGTACTGACTGGTGTTCCAGAGGAACAGGGTTCAATTCCCAGGTCATTTGGAGTCCAATCACGCCAGGATAAAAAACATAAATAAATAAATAAAAATAAAAAGATAAGAAGTGGAAAAAATTACCAATAACCTGGAAAAAACAGTTATCAACAGTAGATACTATTTTAGTACTATGGATATTTATATACCACCAATTAATTCATCGTGTGTGTGTGTGTGTGTGTGTGTGTGTGTGTGTGTGTGTGTAACACTACCAACAGAGCTAGTTCCACAGCCTTCATTTTAATTCTTACTAAAAACCAGATGTTACAGTGTGCATTGGCTTGCAAACCCAGTACTTGGAGGGCTGAGGCAGAAGGGTTGCTGTGAGTTGGAGCCAACCTGGGCTACACAGTGAGATTCCCATCTCAAAAACCTAAACAACAATAATAATGAATTAACATACACCAAAATAAACAAAAACAAGGTGCTTGGAGAGATGGGCTCAGAGGTTAAGAGCACTGACTGCTCTTCCAGAGGTCCTGAGATTACAATTTCCCAGCAAACCACAATGGGCTCACAACATCTGTAACAAGATCTGATCTCTGCTGAGTCATACATGCTATACAAAAAAAAATAAAAAAAAAAAAAAAAAAAAAAAAAAAAATAACAAAACAATAAAAAATAATAACACTACAATCATGAGTAACCTATTTCTTGGTTTTGGCACCAAAATTTCCATATTCCTGGATACTCATCAGCCTCAGGCCAACCAAATGGTTGATGGTCACCTACTGTTACCCCAAGACATGGTTAACCAAAGGCATCCTCTGGAATAGGTGCTTGTTATGGGCCATGGATCTGGCTAATGGTGGACATGATTAGTTAAGGGTATGGCTGGTCAATGGGCACAGTTAGTAAGGGCTACATAGCTGTTGATGTTAATGGTAGAAGCTGGGCTTAATAAGCACTGGCTGAGGGCGAATCCAGCACTCTGGGTTGAGGAGATGGCTTGGGGGTTAAAATGATTGCTGAACAAATAGGAGGACTGGAGTTTGAATCTCCTGAACCCATATAAATGGTGGGTGTGGCAAAGACGGGGGATTCCCAGAGCAAGTTGGTTAGCTAGAATAGCCATATTGTTGTGCTCTGGGTTTGATTGAGAGAACTTGCCTCAATGAATAAGGAGATAGAGCCATGAAAGATGATTCCTGACGTCAACCCAGGGCCACCACATGCACAGCCCCCCCACATATATGCCCACATGCACAAACATGCATACATATAAATACACACATGCACACACACAAGATGGAAAAATGGTTAAAAGTGAACCCCTTCCCTGAAAAGAACCCTGAACCCTATTGCCCATGCCACATCATATGAACTCTAAGAGATGAAAGGGCTGCTTTTCAACCCTCTGTTTACAGCCAGGAATCTTGGCTCTGGTATAGGCAAATACCCTTCCCAAGGTCACGCTGTGAGTTAGTTTTGTGCTTCCCATGGCTGGAAGTCAGAATAGATTTATGCCACAGCAGGGACCCATTAGGAGACCTGCCAGTTGGCTTAGGCTCGTGGTTGGCATCTCCTGGAGGAGGATAGCTGGCATAGGCCAATGGGCGTCTGGGGCCAGGGCCTGAGCCCAGGGCTGGGGGTTGCGTCTTAGAATTTACATATACAGCAGCAGCAGCAGTAGCCCGAGGCAAAACAACCTGAACAAACTCTCTGAGGATGTTTTGGACTTGATTCCAGCAGCTTGGTAAGATAAATAAGATAAAGCCGGTGCTTCTAAGGTTGGGTGATCCGGTCGCTGCTACACTTGAAATATTCATGAGGGGAGGGTAAGGATGGGAGACAGCGCTAGAAACATATTCTGCTTTGAAAAGATGGAATTCAAAGGCATGAAAAATGAATTGGGGGAAATTAATGTTGGGGTGGGGAGAAGGGGTGGGCATAATTATTGCCCAGAAGCAACAAAGAAGGATCTGGAGGGTGTGTATCAGACGGGGCTGTGATCAGAATTTTCCATCGGGCCCGGAATATTTGAAATGTCAGTCGTCTCATACATCACTGGAAGTCAACCCTTGGCTGCATAACGGATGATTCGAGCAAGGATTAAAAAGTAGAGTGTGCTGGCAGGGGTGTGGACTGGGGAGGGTGCGGCGGGACAGGGGAGATGGAGAGAGAGAGAAGTGAACTAGCTGCTTGCTGTAAGTTATGGGTGTATTTCTACTCTCAGAGGAGAGTGCGAGGTTGTGCTTCTGTGTACGCATGCGTGTGGAGGCCCCCATTGCTGTTCCTCAGGCTCTGTTCTAGTTTGCTTTCCGTTGCTGTGATAAAACACTGACCAAAACCAATGTGGAGAGGAAAGGGTCTATCACTGAGGGGATGCCAATAAAGGAACTCAAGGAAGGACCTTGGAGGCAGGAATGAAAAGCAGAGACCATGGTTCCTGGTTTGCTTCCAGGCTCATGGGCTAGCCGCCTTCTTATAACAGCCCAGGCCCACCTGTGTAAGGATGGCATGCTCCTGCATCAATTAGCAGCTATGAAAATACTCCACAGAAACGCCCACAGGCCAATCAGGAAGCTACTTGACAACCAACTTGTTGCTACTTCTTGGAGTATCGAATGGGTACAGACATTTTTGAAAACTGTGGGATCAAAGCAAATAGAATCCACATATTGGTTTCAGGTCAGCAGCCAGAGCCACCTGGGTGCTGACTGAACACGTGAATTCTAGCTCCCTTTCGGACTTCTCATGTTGGGGTCTGCCTTCCAGCCAGATTCCGGGGTGAGCCATGTGCAGAGTAAAGCCTGAATGGCAGCAATTCTGCTTCAGCCTTCAAGGGGTGAGTTGGTGATAGTTGCTGTCTGGTTATTTTCTGTCAACTTGACACAAACGGAAGACACCTAGGAAGAGGGAAACTTGATTGAGGAATTGCCTCCACGATTGGCCTGTGGGCATTTCTGAGGCATTTTTATTAATGAATGATGTACAGAGAGTCCAGCTCACTGTGGAGGATGCCAGTGCTGGGCAGGTGGTCCTGGGGTGTCTAAGAAAGCAGGCTGAGCAAGCCAAGAGGCTCAAACTGGTAGGCAGCATTACCATGGTCTCTGCTTCTGTTCCTGCCTCGACTTCCCTCAGTGATAGACTGATGTTGACATGGAAATGTAAGATGAAATAAACCCCTTGGGGAAGTAGGTTTTGGTCAGTGTTTTATCATATATGTAATATATATATTTCAACCAATAGAAAACACACACACACACACACACACACACACACACACACACACGCACGCACGCACGCACGCACACACACACACACACACACACACACACACACACACACAGGCACACATACCCCCATCCCCCATGTGAAAGCCAGACAACCTCAGTCATTGTTCCTTAGGTATCATCTCTCTTAGTTTTTTGTTTGTTTGTTTTGTTTTTATTTTAGTGACAGGGTCTCTGTTTCTTATTGATCTGGAACCAAATAGGCTGGGATGGCTGTCCTAGGAATCTGCCTGTCTTCGCCTTCTGGAGTTGGGATTACAACTGCCATGCCATTTTTTTTTTTTTTTTTTTTTAAAAGCAAGGGTTCTAAACTCAGGTCCTCATGATTACAGGGCAAACACTTTACTGAGTTATCCCTCAGGCTCCTTGTTTTTAACCACTATGTGTGATTGCTTTTCTGAAGCCAAACACAAACACAGCTTTTCAGACAACAGTCAGAGATTGACAGGGCTTTCTGCTCTTGTGGTCAATTATGTCACAACAGTGTGACCTGCTGTCCTGATTTGTCCAGGTCTAGGCAGTTCCCTGGAGTGTGGCACATTAAGCACTCACAAGGATGGCTGGATGGTCACTCTTGTAACATCCAGACACTAAGCATGTGCACTTGTGACTTGATTGCCACAGTCAGGGAACTGAGCACACATTTTGCACAAATCACTGATGAGATGTGGCCCAAATCCCAGATCCAGCTTCATCTATCCTCTGCAGTGCTTAGGGCTGTAGCCAAATTCCCCTGTTCTGAAAATATTTATCTGTTAGGCCAAAGATGTCCAATCTTTTAACAGCTTGACATAATGCTGTTGTGAACAGATGTGATGGGCTGTTTTCATGATTATTCTGGGATGCTTGCAGCCTGCAGACAGGAGGTTAGACACGCCTGTGTAAGGCTCTGAGTTAAGTCAGCCAGGCATGTACATAGACCAGCATTCATCCTTAGAGTATTTCTGAAGTTCATCTGAGGAATAAGTCATCTGGAATTGATGTGATAGAAGGTAAATATTACCAAGGTTCAGTGCCAACACAAGGTGTCCATCTGACCTTGGGCACTTCACTTCACCTGTCTGATCCTGGGTGTCCTGGTCTGTAAGGTGAGTTGGTACTTGGATGCAGGTTCTGAGTACTTTGTCCTGGGCTCTGTGCCAAGCACTTTTTTGGAGCTATTTCACAATAAGGTGTATATGATGATCTCATCAATACTCTAAATAGGAGTGGGAGCTCTGGGGAAAATGTCCCAGCTGTTGGCAGCAGAGTCAGGAAGCAAAGCCACACTGTGTGGCTGCAAAGCCCACACTCAGCTACTCTGTGATGCTGACTTCAACTATTCCTGTGGAGATGTAGCGATGAAGAGACATACCAATTAGGAACCCAAACCAGGAGGTCCCCAAACCAGAAGGTGGCCATGAGGGCAGTGCAGGAAGTGTTTGTAGAAGCATCTCTTCAGTAATGACCTCCTGAAGGCACTTCTGGTTCGACACCTGCTGAATTCACCCTCTGGCTTTGGAGTGCCTTGAAGTGCCCCCACCCCAGCAGAATGCATTTGATGTGATCAGCAGGTCTGATGCATATAGCTCAGGCCCTAGGAAGTTTCCTCCTTTATGGAGAAGTGAAACTAGAGTCTTCTAAGGGTAGCTGGCCTGTCATCTGAGCCTTACCGTGGAGTGGCAGGAAGGAGTCAGCTCAGTGAACTTGTGGCTGTGGCTACCTGCTGATGTCTTTGATCTGTGGTGGTGCCCTGCCAAGGGGAGCAGAGACTTTTCTTGGCTCTCTCTCTGTCTCTTGTCATTTTCAGAATAAAAGTGGCCATCTCTTCTCACCCTGCATTTCTTCTTTCTTGATTATTTTTTTCTGACAGCAAGTGACTATATTATTCAAAACACAAGGAAGAGGGCCAAAAATTATAACTATTCAGTAAATTTTTACTGAATGAACACATCAGTGTGTGTTAGGCTTTATGCTAAACCTACATATATATGATTTTCCTTACATCTTATAATAACCTTAAAGATAGCATTCTTTTTACTCACGGGTTACATACAAATGTGCCCAGCAAAGCCAAGTAACTTTAATGCACATACACACACACACACACACACACACACACACACACACACACACACACACCAAGAATGCAAATTTAGTTATGCCTTTGTTACACCATTGTCCTGTACTGTTTTCCTATGTGGGCACATGGTTTATCATTTACACATGTACCCCCTGTAACACAGCTGTAGATCTGTGTCCTGTGTAATATCCACATGTATACTGTCTACACACCGTCATGTGTGAAGGTACCTGTCACCTTTTGCTGCATAAGAAACAAGCCCCAAAGCTGCAGAGGGCTATGCAAACAAGTATTTATGTCTCATACCTAGATCTGAGGTTTAGCTGAAGAGGATTAGGTCATGACCACACTCAGGTTCAACTCTTGCATTTGCTTGTGAGGCTCAGACTAGAGAAATAATGGTTTCTTCTTAGCAGTTTCTAGAAGGGTGAGCAGAGCCATCTGGTGCCTTTTAAGGCTGGGAAGGGGATGGGGTTACTTCTTCCCTCATTCTGTTGGCAAAAACAAGTCTGATGCAAACAGGGAAGGACTTCTGTTCTTTTCACAACCAAGGGAATGGTGGGCCACTGACTGCTGAGTATGGCAGCCATCAAGAAAGCAAGTACGTGCTGGCAAGGAGGAGGACAAAAGGGAATCGTGATACACTGCTAGTGGGGTGTAAACGAGACGGCCACAGTGGAGACCATTACGGAGCTTCATCAAGATCTAGCATGTGGCTTGCCCTTCTGCTCCTGGGTATTTGCTCAGAGAACTCCAAGTCAACACCTCGAAGAGACACTTCACATCAAGGCATGTCACAGAACCACACACAATAGCTAAGCTGTGGAGTCAACCTCAGTGTCCCTGTGGAGGATCAGATGAGTACAATGTGGTTTAAAGACGTACTGGATCTTTTCAGCCACAAAGATGAAGGAAGTTATGTCATTCTCAGGGAAACGTATGCTGCCAGAGAACATCATAGTAGATGGATTAAACCTGTCTCAGAAAAACAGGTATCAAATGTTTTCTCTTGTTTGTTGGTCCTAGACTTTATCTAGATACATCAACCTTCTGTGTACAGACGACATCAAAGGAGAATGGAACTGTCCTGGGTCCAAGGGAACTAATGGGGGAGGGAGAGAGAAGAGGAGGAAAGTGGGATACAGGGGTGTGGACTGTGTTCAAAGCACATGATATTTTTACATAAAATGGCCTGTGTAACCCAGAATAACAAAATGATCTAGACAAAACCACAGTAACACACATACCCTGGTGTGTCACATTTTCAGCTTTGTCAGGTTGTGCTTGTGTGGTTTGATCCCAGGATCCCAGATCCGACAAGTTTGTTGATGGGCCTTTACTGAGACTGATTTTCTTATTTGAAAAGTGGGGTTCAGGGTGGCCAGCTTGTGCTGGGAGCCAGGTTTGAGCAGAGTACACACTCTGTGTTCCCCCACCTTATAAAGAGGTAACAGGGACAAGGTCTTGAACTGTGAATTTACGAATGTCCTTATTTTCTGCAATTGCCCTGTGATCTGCCAGACCCCTCTGTGAGCCTCATAGAATGGTGTGTGAAGTGGGTGTGAAGCAGGTCCCCACTCCCCAGAACACTGGATGAAGTAAATGTAAAGGGTAGGTAAAAATCCCAAAGGCACCCTGTCCATATCAGCCGCTCCTATTAAAATGAAAATGATTCTTCCAACAGAATTAGCTCAAGTGGGGCTATCGTGATGCCTCAGTCAGCAAAGTGCTTGCTGTGCAAGTTTGGAACTCTAACCCACATAAAAAATCCAGCTGTGGTGGCACATGCTTGTAAACCCAGCACCAGGGAGGCAGAGACAAAGAGATTCCTAGAACTCACTGGCAGCCAGTCCAGCTGAAATGGCAAGGTCCAGACTAAATAAGAGACCTTGTCTCAAAAGCAAAGGCTGAAACTTCTTGAATAATGACATCTGAAGTGGATCTGTGGTCTTCACATGTGTGTACACACATACCCCTCATTAGTGTATGTGTACCCCCACATGAATACACATGCATAGATGTGGACACATGCACACACACATAAGACCTGCACACATTGTCATGCTTCTCAAAGCCATGCTTGTAGATTGTTCTCTGTTGGACCCACCCTGATGGCGGAATGCCTTTCTGTACGCTGCGAATATATGCTGCTCTGATTGGTTGATAAATAAAGCTGTTTGGCCTATGACAAGGCAGCTTAGAGGCAGGGGGGGAATTCGAAGAGAGAGACAGGAAGAAGGTGGGGGGGGCAGGGGAGGGAGAGAGTCCAAAGGAGCAACATGTAATGGGATGCAGGTAAAGTCATGAAACATGTGGTGATACATAGATTACTAGTTATGGGCTAATTTAAGATATAAGAGTTAGCTAGCAAAAGGCTTGAGCCATGGCCATGCAGTTATAATTAATATAAGCCTCTGTGTGTTTTCTTGGGGGATTCGAGTGGGAGAGATTTGTCCTGACTGCCAGCAGGCCGGAGCACAGGAAATCTTCAGACTACACCACCCTGTGTTCTGCTGCGGCTGCCTCCCTCCAGATTGTGCTCTATCTTTTTACTTATAGACTTCCCCTGAGGTTTGTTCTTCCTGACTTGGCGTGAGTTTTCATCCCTCTAGGAACATCTAGATGTATTTTACTGATGTAATTCTGCCCGGCTAACCTATGACCCAGGGCTGACTCAGTCTGCTATCCCTAGCAGGATTTCTTGCTGGACACTGCAGTCTGACTGTGGCATTTGAACCAGTGAACAAGAGTCACAATGTCCTATAACTCCAGCTCCATGCTGACACCCTCTTCTGAACTCTGTGGGCATCTGCTATGGTGGTTTGAATGATATGTCCCCATAGTCTTGGGCATTTGAATACTTGGTTCCCAGTTGATGTCACTGTTTTGACAGTTTAGGATGTGTGGCCTTGATGGAGGAAGTACATCACGGGGAGCAGGCTTTGAGGTTTGTTGAGCCTTGTGACATCCCAAGTACCCACTCCCTGCTTTGTGTGTGAGGGCTGAGATGCTAACTTTCAGCCTATGTTTCTGACTCCATTCCTGCCTCTTTCCCACCATCTCGGAATCTTATCCTGGAGTCAGCCCCAAAATGCCCTTTCTTCTATAAATCACCTTGGACATGGTGTTTTATTGCAACAACAGAAAAGGAACTCATACACCTGTATTCATGTGCATATACTGTACATAAAGCTGTAATTTAAAATAATAAAGGTAAATCCTATAAAAGTGTTAAAAAGTCAACCAGAGAAGAGGCAGTGGGTGGCCTTCAGAAGCCCTCAGGCAGCAGCTTGGATGTGCAGGGACTGGGTGGGGGTGAGAGGGAGTTCTTGTTGCCTGTAGAGCACCCCTCAGAGCTGTCAAACTGGAATCTTTGTAGTTTAGACTGTCTGTTAATAACAGTGTCAAGGAAATACATTCTGCCTACAAATGCATGACCTTTAATTTTTTTTTCTCTCAGAATTTCCCAAGATGCGCTCAGACTCTTCCTGTCAATGTGGAAGGTTCTGATGCTGCCTGGAGCACTGTGTCTGCATTGGCCAACTGCTCATTGCTGTAGCAATTCGCTCCTGATCTCAAGGTCAATGTCAAATCATTTTAGCTGGGTTAAGTCTGCTTATTGAGTAACTGGAAGATGAACCTTGAAGGTGGGATGCGGGGAAGACAGGAAGCAGTCTTCTTTTGTAGAAGCCCTTTGATTTCTGAAGACACAAGAAGGCTGCTAGCTCTTCTGTGAAAGGCCCAGGTAGCCTTGAACAAGGGAGAAGGGAACAAATTTCTGGCATATGCCTGATGCAGTGCCCAGCATTGGACAATGACCTGGGCCCTAATGCTGATAACCTACATTGTGAGTAAATGTTGGAGATTAAGAAACAGGGCTGGCTGATGGCTCAGTCCGTAAAGTGCTGCCCTCACAAGCGTGAGCAGCTGGGCTTGATTTCCCAGAACCCGTGTGAAAGAAGCCAGGTATGGTGGCACACACCCAAAACCCCAGTTCTAGGGAGGTGGGGACAGGTGCATCCCTGAGGCTGGCTGACCAGCTAGCCTAGACCACTCGGTGAGCTCCAGGCCAATGAGAGACACTGTCTCAAAAAATAAGGTGGATAGCGCCTGAGGAATGACATCAAGGTTGTCTCTGGACTTACATGCACATGGAAAAACATTCACTGGCACACACATGTGCACCTGTCCATACACATATGCACCTGCACACACATGTGCATCTGTATATACACATGTGTACTTGAACATACATGTATACTTGTACATACAAATGTGCATCTGTACACATATATTCCTCTACAGACATATGCATCCCTAACATATGAGCATCTGCACATACATCCCTAACATATGAGCATCTGCACATACATAGGCACTTGTTCAGACATGGGTATCTCCCCACACATGTGTACTGCCACACAAACTTTTATCCACCCACACACATACACACATATACGCATGAAACTAAAGGTGAGGAACTTGTGGAGCCAGGCTTTGGTCTGGGTAAAGCCCATGTTTTCTCTTCCTTTTACTTGTCCTCCAAAGTTAGCCTTCAAAGTCTCATCACTCTGTGCCTGGCTAGCAGCACAATGACTCCATGGCCACCAGGGAGCACCATGACTCTGTGCCTGTCTAGAAGCACCATTGTTAGGGCATACCAGTGGAGTACCACAAACAGTGTTAGATTCTCTATGGCCCTTCTGTCTTCTTTGGATCAGGTCTTTGGGTTCAAGTCTTAGTTCACATCTAGACTGTGTCTGAGCTCATGTCGAGTTCTAGAGTACACAGTGTCACTGAGTTGTCCTCACTCTGGAGCCACAGCCCTGAGATTTGGTTCAACGTTCTCCCTTTCCAATCACACCACTCCTAGGGTAGACTGGTGTGATCCCCAAGGGCTGCTTTAAGAGAGTCTGATGACACAGCAATGAAGCTCAGACTTACCCAGGATGAACTGGCTGGTGAAGGAGACCTGAGCAAGGCACCGGAAGCAGCTACTTGCTATGTTTTTTTTTTAGTTGTTTTTTTTGCAAGCCTCAGGTTTCTTCATCCACAAAATGCTATGTTGATGTACCTCTGAGAGTAATGCGGGCATTGAGATGCCTGCGTTTACATCACACATAGTGCTCATCAATGGGTTTAAAAGCACACGTGACTTAGCAGCAGATGAGAAACTATAACAGGACACAACACCCATTCATCTCATTTAATTCCTACAAAGTGATCTTGCCTTCATCTCATCTTATAGGTGTGGAAACTGAGGCACAATGAGGCAGAGCTCCTTGACTGAGACCCTAGATCAGGGCTAGGATTCTGTTTCTGGCCATCCAGCTCTTAAGTCTCGAATGAGTGGTCTTTTAGGATGGAATTCTTGTTGTAAGATGTCTTTTCTTTGGTTACTCTTGTATCCACGCTTTCTCTTGTCTTTGGGTCTTAGCATAGCCATCTCACTAAACTGAAAATAATTCTATTCATTTATTTGTTTGTTATTGAGTGTTTATTTGGTTATTGGCTGAGGCAGGGTTGGCCTTGATATAGGCCAGACTGGCCTTGATTGCATGATCCATTCTGCCTCAGTCTCTGAGGGCTAGGATTCAGGCATGCATTGCCACATCTTGCTAGTTTTCCTCTTTAGCTTGACATTCTCAGGTTCATTGTGAGTCTTAGTTTGGTCTCCTTCAGGAAGCCTCCAGTGAGATATCTCCTTCCACACCCCTTTACTTCCTCCCACCAAAACACCTAGGTGAAATACCTTATGATCCCCTGGGAATAGTCCAAAGAGATGGGCTTTTTTTTTTTTCTTGTGTCATTCATTTGTGATTGTGTTCCTAGCACCGAGCATCTTGTTTGGCACACAGTAGATGCTCAAGAAGTGTTTATTCTGTGGCTGGGTAAGCATTCCTGACTCAAAACTGTATGCAACAGAGTTAAGCTAAATTAAAGCAACAAGGACCACATTTTTCTTGGTAAGGTTTAATTACCGGAATACCCTAGCTTGGCTGACTTTAGTTGTGGAGGGTGTGGAGCAAGGCCAGGTCTACGTCAGCCACCAGGACAAATCTTCAAGGGCTTGGAGACAATAAAACATGCAGCTGCTTCTATGAAGCCCTAACCAAGTCACCAGTCTTGGAAGATTCTAGAACAAAAGTTGGTAAACTGCAGTTACTGGACCAAATTTGGTTCCTTGATCATTTTTATTTTGGTAAAGGAGGTAAAAGAAAAGATTGGAACAGGGTCTCATGTAGCTCAGGCTGGCTTTGAACTCCCTATGTAGATAAGGATGATGTGGGTACTAGGACTATAGGTGTGCACTAGCACGGCTCCTGGTGGGTTCAGTTATTTCTGGAAAGTAGTTTTTTTTTTTTCCGAGACAGGGTTTCTCTGTGTAGCTTTGCGCCTTTCCTGGAACTCACTTGGTAGCCCAGGCTGGCCTCGAACTCACAGAGATCTGCCTGCCTCTGCCTCCCGAGTGCTGGGATTAAAGGTGTGCGCCACCGCCGCCGCCGCCGCCGCCGCCGCCGCCGCCGCCCGGCTGGAAAGTTTTTTTGTTTTTTTTTTTTTTGTTTTTTTTATATACCCAATTTGCCATTGTCATTGACTCACACTTCTAGAATGTGTGGACAGAGCAATCCTCCTTCCCCTCAAGGAAATGAGCTCTGGGCACTGGAACCAGAATCTTCTGAGACCTGCTGATACTTTATTTCATTGCCGTTCTGTTCATTTATTTAATGTGACAAATTTATTTCCTGACGTTGTGAAAGAGGCTCAGACACTGAAAACTGGAAAACTTGGAAAGGAAGGGAAAGGCATCATTTTCCTTAGCGCCTCCTTCCCTGTCTGTTTTATTGCCTTTTCATCACAGATACTTACAACTTCATTGTAAATATGTATTTGTAATTGAATACTTTTTTTCACTTAGCAAAATGGGATTTTTTCCAGGTGTAATCATACAGTTAAAAAACCCCATGTTTTCTCTTATTTCTATCTCTTTTGAATAAAAAAAACCCAGCTAACATGGAGAACAGACAGCAGACTCTAATGAAAGTAAGAGTCCCTGGACCTTTTCTCCTCTGCCTCCTCCCGAGTGCTGCTTCCCAGTGGCGACTGTTAGAAATGCTGTTCCATTTTTAGGACTTTCTGGTGTTTATCTCTGTCAGTCCAAACAAGATGCTTATGCAGCCGTCTCTTGATTTATCATTTTAAGACAGTCTATTGACTCGCTGGATTCAGCCTATTGACTTGCCCATTCCTCCCCCAATCTGTCCTCCATTTTTCCCACTCCCTATTTGTAAGAAGTAATATATGCTCACAGAAAAATCTCAGCAAGAGAGTTGCAGACCCTACAGCATCTTCTGCACCAAGCCAGTGCTCACCACCAAAATAACCATGAAGCAATCCCATCACTTAGTGAAGTAAGACTTACAATGCCTGTCATCCAAGGGGGGGGGGGACTACTGTAGGGCTGGAGAGATGGCTCACTGGGTAATGTGCTCGCCACCAAGCCTGATGACCTGAGTTCAACCCCCAGGACCACAGGGTAAAAGGAGAAAACTGACTTTTACAGGTTGTCCTGTGACCTTCACATGTGTACCGCGGTACATGAGCACCCATATGCACACATGCACATGCGCACACATACTAAACATATAAAATTACTTTTAAGATAGCTATATTTTTAAAAAAGAAAAAAAAGTAATTTAATGTCTTACTTAGGGTTACTATTTCTGTGATAAACACCATGACTAAAAGCAGCGTGGGGAGGAAAGGGTTTATTTGGTTCATGCTTCCACAGCATACTTCATTAAAGAAAGTCAGGGCAGAAATTCAAGGCAGGAACCGGGAGGCAGGAACTGAAGCAGAGACCATGGAGGAGCGCTACTCACTGGCTTAGCCAGTTTGATTTCTTATACAGCTCAGGCCCACCTGCCCAGGAATTGCACTACTCTCAGTGGGCTGGGCCCTCCCACATCAATTATTAGTCAAGAAAATGCCCCATAGATTTGCCTATAGGCCATCAGATGAAAGTATTGTCTCAATTGAAGTCCACCTTCCGGGATAACTCCCACTTTGGTCAAACGGACAGAAACCCACCTGGGATTCCTGACCACTTTGACGAACCTTAGGCTGGGATCGTCGTGCCTACTCCTTCTAGATATTCTAGAGCCTCATATTTCTTTCTTCCAGGTTTGCTGTGTGTCTGTGGCAAGTTAAGGATGACTGCAGGTGTCTGGATGCTTTAGTGTTAGGAAATGGGTTGTGTGTCATCTGGTCGTCCCCCCCCCCCTCCAGCCAGGGCTGACCCAGGGCAACTCGGACTGCTGGAGCATAAGACTATGATGTCACGAGGGCTGTTTCCTCACTGTCAAGAGGTCAGGATTCTTTGCTTACTGTCTCTTGGAACTTTTGATCTTAAAGCCCTTAGTCACTTGTGGAATCTCTGAGGGCCCTGCTGGGGAGACACATGGAGAGGCCTCTAGACACTGTGAAGAGGAGGAGGGGCCCCACTGAGCTTCCAGCTGTCCGGATTTCTCAAGGGCTAGCATGTCACTGAAGCTGTCTGGGACCCTTCAGCCCAGAGCCATCTGGATGCCATAGCCTCAGTGGACATCATGTGGAGCAGAATAATGACCCAGATGGGTACTGCTTGAGTCCCTGACACTCAAAATTCTGAGACATGATAAAAACTCAGTGTGCCACACAGGACGCTGTGAGTCAGTCATCTGCCGTCTTCTTCCCACTGGCTTTTGCATACATCAAAAATTTCTCCACTACTCCCTAGCTTCATCACCTGGCTCATCCTGGCAGCTGCAGAAAATCAGAATCCCAGGGAGTGGTGATGGAAGCTCTTACCCCCAATCCGGCATGATCGGGGTCATTCTTTGTACATTTTTGAAATTATTATTTATTCAGTGTAATGGATGATAGGTGAGTGCTCCACTACTGAGCTATATTCCAAACCCTTAAATTTATTTTTTGAAGTAATTATGTGTGGTGATATTGTGTCCCTCCAATATATTGTGCACCCTAATAAACTTATCTGGGGGTCAGAGAACAGAGCAGCCACTAGATAGAGTCCAGAAAATGGTGGCACACACACCTTTAATCCTAACATTCCAGAGGCACAGATCCATCAAGATCTCTGTGAGTTCAAAGCCACACTGGAAACAGCTAGGCGTGGTGACTCACACCTTTAATACCAGGAAGTGATGGCAGGAAGCAGAAAGGTATATAAGGCATGAGGACCAGGAACTAGAGGTTTTTTTTTTTTTTTTTTTTTAAAGCCTTTAGGCTTTTAGCAGCAGTTCAGCTGAGATCCATTCAGATGAGGACTCAGAGGCTTCCAGTTTGAGGAAACAGGATCAGCTGAGAAGTTGGCAAGGTGAGGTTGGATGTGGCTTGTTCTGTTTCTCTGATCTTTCAGCATTCACCCCAATATCTGGCTCCCAGTTTTGTTTTTATTAATAAGACCTTTTAAGATTCATGTTACAATTATGTGTATGTGCACGTTTGAGTGTGTGTGTGTGTGTATGTGTGTGTGTGTGTGTGTGTGTGTGTGTAATATGTGTATGGAGGCTAGAGGACAGTCTCAGCTGTCATTGTCAACTGCTGTACACCTTGCTTTTTTGAGACAGGTTCTCTTATTGGTTTGGCACTCACCAAGTAGGCAAGGCTGGCCGGCCAGGGAGCTCCAGAGATCCATCTCTCCCCACCCAGCTCTGTATTACAAGTGTGTGCCACCACAGCTGGCGCTTTGAAAAATGTGAATTCTGAGAGACTGAACTTAGCTCCTCATGCTTGAAAGTCAAGCACATTCCCAACTCAGGGACCACCTTGGGTCCTCAAAGTAATTAAAAGAATTTATTTAACTTGACGTGTGTGTGTGTGCGCGCGCATGCGCGCGCCCACATGTATGTTTTGGGTGCCCATGGAGGCCAGAAGGAGTGTCAGATCATTTGGAGCTGGAGTTACAGGCATTTGTGACCCCCCCAATAGGTTCTCAGATCTTAATTCTCCTTCTCTGATATAGCAGTAAGTACTTTTAACCACAGAGCATCTCTCTCCAATCACTGAAGTAATTTTTGATCGGTGTCAAACAGTGTGAATCACACTTTCTCATGTATTAGCCAATTGTGTGTTGGGTACTGTCCTAGGTTCAGCTTTGAGCCAAAGAGCCTGCTCTCCTGTGCTTCCTGTGAGTATGAGGAAGACAATAAATATCCAGAGCACACAAGCCTTGCACGATCACAGACAGCATCATTAGGAACACTAACCCAACACACTCATCATACTAAAGCAGTTGTGTAATATTTGATTGAGTATCTGTGACATCACTTAATGAGCCCTCTCCTGATAGGATCCTTAAATTATTTTCTCCAATAGGAACCATTGTAGAAGCCTAGGAATGTAAAAGTTCAAGTTCAACCAGCAGAAGGGGAAAAGTCACTCTGGACTTCATGGAGACAGCAGCCTCTCCTACACTTGGGACTGAGGCTGGAGTTCTGTTGACACAGCAGTAGGATGGTCCTGGGTTGGACTGTCCTATTCCAAGCTCCTCTGGCCAGCAAGTGAGCTGACTGTGGTCAGTAGGATAGCATGGCAGACCTTGGACATCATCTTTAAAGTCTCCCATTCTTTGACTAAGCCATCATCCCGAGTATGTGTTCTGTGTCCAGGCCTAGCCTCAAGGAACTTACTCTGTAGGTATACGCCTTGCCTCTGTTTCACCCCTTGCCTTCTCCTTGGCCTGCGTTACTTTTCTGCATTGAATGTCTGACCTTTTCTTCCATAGACCTCCAGCCCCTTGGAATGATCGGACTGTGACAGATGCTGCTGCATCACCCATGTCCCCTCTGGACCCAGGACTCCTTTCACTACCCTTGTAGCAACACTTAGGCTTCCTGCAGATACTAGGGCACACAGGGTCCTTGTGGATCAGAGACAAGGACACCCAGGAAGGTGTCCCTTCAGGCACCCACTGAGGGTGGCTATCCCACATCCCCACCCTAGAGTGATGCCTGCTCCATGCTTTCTCCAGAAGCTCCCAGTGGGACTGAGCTTTAGCTGTCCCTGTTGTGACCTGCTCAAGCTGACCTGGACTGCCTTCCTTCATCTCCCCCTTCCCCACTCTCCTGCCACCGTTTCTGAGGACAACCTTCTAAAGAAGCCACTTGGCTTCTCTTCTAGTTTCCTTTCTGTCACTGTGATAAAAGCTCTGAACAAAGCTCTGTGTGGTGACGCACACCTTTAACCCCTGATGTGGGAGGTAGAGGCAGGTGGACCTGTATGAGTCTGAGGCCAGCCAGTGAGACCCTGTCTCAAAAACAAACACAAACAAGCAAGCATCAGTAACAATAACACTGACCAAAAGCAACTTAGGGGAAGAAAGGATTTGTTTGTCTTACAATTCTAGATTATAGTTCATCACTGAAGGAAGTCAGGGCAGGAACTCATGCAGGAACCTGAAGCAGAAAACACCTAGAGATGCTCCTTGCTCACTCACAGGCTCATGCTTAAGTAGCTTTTTTATATAGCTCAGGACCATCTGCCTAGGGATGATGCCACTCACAGAAGGCTGTAACAGGAATTTCTAAATGGTCTTTTAATGGGCCATTCTACACCAGTTAACAATCAAGAGAGTCCCCACAGACAACCTGATCTAGATAGTTCCTCAGTTCCTCAAAATCTAGGCTTTTAGATGATTCTAGCTGTCAAGGCTGAGTTCTAATATTCCTCTTAGGATTTGCTTCTGTGAAACCCAACCTAAGACAAGGAAGGATACTAGGAGCTGTGGATACAGCCTAGTGTTGCAAAGTGGTTCAGCATGGAACCCTTGGGTATTTTCTAAGCTGAGACTGAGGATGAGTAAGGCAGAGCTGAGAAAGCAGACACGGAGAGAGTGTTCTTGGCACAGGGAAAAACCAGTCAATGCAAGGGTCCTGGAGCAGGAGTGGTGGAGTACCTGGAATGAGCTGGAGTGTGGTAGGCGTGTTGGAAAGATACACAGCCTGAAAGTGAGTTTACCTTTACGCGCCTCTCTCCTCCAGTTTTGTGTCTTGTTCACTGTTGATACACATTTCTTTTAGTTCTCTTATGGTCTGGTTTCATTTATGTGCCTCTGAAATGAAATCTCTAATGTTAACAGTCTCGTCAGACGTGAAGGCCTCATTTCTCTTTGGTTCTTTTTCACCGAGCACTATCTATGAATTTCTGGGGGAGGATATGAGGGGTTTGATTTTTTTTTTTTGGTGTGACCACATTATGTTAATTTCCCTATTGTCTCAGAGTATGAGAACATAAAAGCAATAACTCATTTATATGAAGGCTGAATGTGCAGAGAGGTTGTCATGGAAACCAGGGGGAAATATTCGTGATGGCTTGAGTACACTGTATAACCCCTGTTAAAAGATTGAACACAGAACTTATTTACCCAAATGGGTGGTTTGTGAAAGAGATGAAAAAAATCAACATGATAAATTAGATTTTTTTTTTCTTTTTTTGGTCGGAGCAAAGAGAGGATGAACAACTGCTGGGGGTGTGTGACTTTTATTTAAACAATTATTTCTTTATCCTGAATACTTTAGTCTTGATGCTAAATGGGTGTGAGGTTGTGAGGGAAGGAGATCAGGGCTGAGGAACGGGCACATCTATCTGCTCATGGAAAAGACAAGCTCAGTGTGCCTGTGACTCTTGATGTGCCGACCTTGAACCCATTCACAGTCCACACTCCAGAGCCTCGGTCAGGGCGGGTGGAGAGACATGGACATTTTACCACCACTTTCTGCTTTGCTTCTGGAAGGGCTGTTTCTTCAGGGTTGTTTCTTTTATGGTTGACTTTGTCTTTGCTTTTTTTTTTTTTTTTTTTTTATTTTTTGAGATAGGGTTTCTCTGTGTAGCTTTGCACCTTTCCTGGATCTCACTCTGTAGACCAGGCTGGCCTCGAACTCACAGAGATCCGCCTGCCTCTCCTTCCCGAGTGCTGGGATTAAAGTCGTGCACCACCACTGCCCAGCTGCTTTTTATTTTTAAGAAGAAATCGTGCCAGCTCTTCCTGAGTAAGCCTTCGAAGAAAGACCCTGGGAGGCAGCGGAGGAAACAGAGCTAGGGGCAGAGTGCTGTATTCATGTGTGATCCAGTGGCAGACAGGGCTGAGATGTCGACCAAGGGGTTCCACCGGAACCACTCGCAGGGTTGCATTGGGCATGGTTGGCAATCGGGTCCTGGGTTCAGGAGGCTAGTGGTTCTATTGTAATGTCCCATCTCTAGGCTTCCCCATGGGGTGTGGTTTTGAGTAGCTTCGACTCCGGAGCACTGTAATCCCACCCTCCTCTTATATTACCTTCTCAAATCCCACTCTTCCATAGTCCTCAGCCCCAGCTCTGTGAGGACACAACATGGAGGCAGGAAGCAAGCTTTTGTCAGACACCAATCTACTTGCACCATGAGGGAGGACTTCCAGCCTTTAGAACTGTTAAGAACACATTTTCTGTTGTTTAGGAGCTGCCCAGTCTAGCACCTGTTACAGAGACCTGGCTGGACCACAACACAGTTCCATCGGATCATCCCAAGAGGCCGTGTGTGCCCAGTAAGGGTTCTGGCATGTCCTGATAACTGTTTATAACAAGATTTCCCAAACTTCTTTGAGGATCTACATTTCATTTGTTTTTCCTTCCCAAGCACCAAACACCAGAATCTTCTGGGAACAGTATTATGGGATAGATTTAATTTTCTCCCTTTGTGTATGTGTGTGTGTGGGTGAGGGTAGGTGAGGAACAGAAACCCTAAGATGACTTTTTTTCTTGATATATGTGCTTTTTTAAAATTAAAAATAGATTTTTTATATAATATATTCTGGTTACAGTTTCCTCTATATCATCTCCTTTCCCTCCCCTCCCATCCAGATCCATACCCTTTCTGTCTCTCATTAGAAAACAAACAGGCATCTAAGGACTAATAATAAAATAAGACACAATACAATAAGATAAATAAACAAATCGGAATAGGACAAAACAACTAAATTTGAAAAAGATCCAAAGAAACAGCACAAGAAACACATATAGACACAGAAACACACATGTTCACACATATAGGAATCTCATAAAAACCCCAAACCAGAATCCATAATGTATATGCAAAGGACCTGTAAGGCAGGAAAACAAAGTGTCCCGACTTAACATTATGAGACCAAGAACCTCCATCCATTGACAGTGTTGAGTTCATTGTGAGTTGGGGCCTGCCCTAAGAGTAATTTGTTTCCCTGGTGAAACTCTGTTGGAGAAAACTAATTTTTTCATTTGCAATTGGAGACAGTTTCTGGGTTAGGGATGGGGGCATGTGTCCACTTCTCCTTCAGCTCTAGGCCTTCTGGTGCAGACCTGTGCAGGCCCTTAGTCTCTGTGAGTTCCTGTGTGCACCAGCCCTGTTGTATCCAGAAGGCCTTCTTTCCTTGGTGTCCTCTGTCCTCTCTGGCTCTTATACTCTTTCTATCTTCTCTTTGTAGAGTTCCCTGGGCCCCAAGGAGAGGAATTTGATGGAGACAGCCTTTTCAGTGCTGATTGGGTGAAGATCTCTCACTGTGGCTATGGGTCTCTTTACTTATTCCCATCTGCTGCAGGAGGAAGCTTCCCGCATGATGGCTGAGTCCGACACAGGTATGTGGATACTCAATGACTTATTCTCAGCATCATGACGAAGAGCCACCAGGTATGTTTTTCTTCTGTCCCAGGAAGCCCACCACCCATGGTGGGAAAGCCCCTGCTACCAAAGCTCTTACACAGGAAAGTCAGCGTGTCACAATTCACTTGGAGAAAATGCCAGGAAGACTCTGCATACCCAACCAGAGGGGAGCTGGTATTTGTGTCCATTCAGTGGAGTATGAGGTGTGTACATAACATGCACAAAATGTGAGACAGCACAATGCTGGAATGATGAATGGTGAATGGAGGTCGATGATGGGCTGGAGAGATGGCTCAGTGGTTAAGAGCTCATATGTTCTGGCAGAGGACCCAAGTTTGGTTTCTAGCACCCATGTCAGGCCACTCACAACCACCTGGAGCTCCAGGGGATCTGATACCTTCTTCTGGCCTCTGAAGGTACCTACACACACATGGCATATACTCATACACCCACATAAAAGGAAAAAAACAAGTAAAATGAGAACCGTGCAAATGCAAATATGGGGTAAAGAAGAAGAAAGAAGACTTGAAGTAATGTCTGTGTTCAGGTGGGTGAGCTCAGGTCCCTAGGGGGCAGAAGGCCAGACAGAATCAGCTGTGCAAGAACTGCTTTAGAGGAGGCTCAGTCCGTGATGGAACACAGGAAGAGCAGGGCAAGCCTGAGCCACATGCAAGGCCAGCATCTCTGAAAGGCCGGTGGGAGCAGGAGGCTGGCTAGGAAGAATCTTGGGTTCAGCCTCGTTCTGAGAATGAGGAAAATGGGAAGTTCCTGAGACACACATCTTACCCTGGGTTGGAAGAACTCAATTTAAGGATTTATGCTGCACTCAGCATTTGTCTGGTACAACCACCATACTGGGTCCAGGAGAACGGTGGCTAGAGGCCGTCCATCAGGTTCCCTAGTTTAAGCTCTGAGCCGGGAACTCCCACCAGTGCAAGCCACTGGGGCGTTATTATGGCAGAAGACTTTATTTATTTATTTGTTTAAAATTTTTTTTTTTTTTACAGGGAAGAGTGTGAACGCAGTCCCCCACTACCACAGATTATGCAGTCAAGTTTCCCGAATTTGGGGAAATCGCAGGGGTCAGCACATCCGGAGTGCAATGGATAAGCCTCGCTCTAGGAAAACCACCTTCGTGATCATGTATCTCCCCTGCCAGGTAAGTATGGCAGAAGACTTTATGTAGCAGGTTCTGTGCTCTGGTTCCTAACATGTTAGAGACACACACACACTCACATAGCAGTTACACCAAGTAGATAGAAGGCGGCCATTTATCACTTATAGACAGATAGCAGGTGACAGTAGAAGGCTTGGGCTCACTGCCACTCATCCTGAGATTCAGAAAAGCTGCTGCAAGATGAGCGGGGTCATCGCTGTGCACGTCTTACTTGCACTGTGGCTAAGGTACCCCTGAAAGCAGCCTGGTCTGTTTTTTTTTTTTTTTTTTTTTGCCTCTGGCTTGTACGACTCAGGATTTAAGCGGATGCCTTGTTTTTAGGGATGGAACAGAGTCCACGCTCTTCTGGGTGGGCACACTCTGTCTCAAAATGTTTCATTCCTGGTTATTCTTCAGAGCTACGAATACGCAGAGCAGGGCTTGGAGTAGATAGATCAGAGTCCACCTGTGACATTCACTGAATGCGCATTGCCTGTGATCTTGAAGATGGAACCCATAGGCTCCCTCTGCCCTCTAGTACTTGTCTTTCATTAGCAGCCATGCTTTCCCTGTCTTGTGTCCCTCAATAGTGTCCTAAGGCGTTTGAACAGAAAAGGCCTGTTATGGTTTGAATATGACAGGCTCCCCACAGGCTCACGTGCTTAAACACCTGGTCCCCAGATGCTGCTGCTGCTGGACCTTTAGGAGATGGGGCTTATCTGGAGGACATGGGTGGTTGAGAGACAGTGTAGCATGAATCTTAAAAGTTCTTATTAATAAAATCAAGCCCGGGGCCAGTTATTGGGGTGCACAATATTTTGGGGAACACAATACCACCACATTTCCCTTTTTTTGTCTAAAATTTAAAAAAGTTTATAACTAATACAAGAAAAATTATATCCAATAAGTATATACAATATACACAGTCAAGATTACATTAATGATGTCTAGTCCATTAACATTTAACAGATTCAGATAAAAACTCCATTATATATATTAACAATGTCCAGTCCAGTAACATTTGATAAACTCAGACAAAAAAATTTCATTACTTATCCTATTTAAAACAAGTAGTTCTCTTTTAAAAGTAGATTCCATAATCTTCCTTTTTATCTTATCATGTTCATATTTTCTTTTTTCTTTTCATAATAGATTCAGTAATCTACCTTTTGTCATTTTTATATCTCCTTTTCTTTTTAGAGTAGATTCAGTGGTCTACCCATTTATCTTATTATTTCTTTTTCTTTTTTTTAAAAAAAAAACCAAAAACTCTGAATCTATATTCCTTGTTCAGCTTTTTTCCTGACCATTAACAATTAACAACTTGTAACCAACCATCATAAACAATGACAATATCCATAACTCATTAAACGACCAAAAACCTCCCATCCCACCTCTTGGGAATGTGGGTGTCATTTTCTTAAAATTGCTTCCTCTTTCTAGGGTGAAGGCATCTTTAGGGGATGCTGAAAAGAAAATTTTGGGTTAATTGTCAAGTCCTGTATCATTTGTCCAGTTGCTGCATAACGAGAAAGTGCAGGGCTTGTTTCAAGTCCTTGTTCAAGTAGTCTGTCAGGCTGGATCATCTCAGCTAGCCATCTCAAATTGTCCTGAGTACTTTGTAGTCCAAAGTCGATCTTTCTGTAGTGTTAATCAGCTAATGGCTTTACCATAGTTCATGTGGAATCATCTTTGTGGAGTTCCATCTTCCTTTTGAAGATTCCAAAGTCACTGTTAGGCGTGGTCATGGTTCCCTGCAGATTTCTTTTTTTGTGCCTCCTCTGTGGTTTGGAGCAATCACAGTCTGATGAATGTCTGTCTCTCAGAACCACAAATGTTCTTCCCTAGAAGAGAAAATCTTCACAGCAATTTCTCCCCACCATTTGTCTTGCCAAACTTCTCCAAACTGACCTTTGTCGATGCTTTCTTGTAACACAATGGTCCTGGCAATTATTCTCTGAACAAGTATCGGTAAACTCTTCATCTCAGGTAGCAGCATCACTGCAGTCACCAACACGATGAGAAGAAGCTAGCAACTTGGAGCAGCAGCCACTGCCTCCATGGTCCCACCACTGTTTGTGGTTCGGCCCCGGCCAAAGCTTCTCCTAGGTTGGCCTCAAACTTGGGATCTTCCTGCCTCTGCCTCCTTTAGTAAATCCAACCAGTGTGCTTCACCACAACTGGCTGAGGGTAGCTTGGGTCTGAGCAGGGGCCCTCAAGGCCACAGGCAAGCAGCTTTTTTTACGAATTTGTACCACGAACATTGGGCGCCAGATGTAGCATGAATCTTAAAAGTTCTTATTAATAAAATCAAACCCAGGGCCAGTTATTGGGGTGCACAATATTTTGGGGAACACAATACCACCACAGGACAGGCCTTGAGAGGCAATTGTCCTACCTCTAGTCTAGAAATGCTCTCTGCTTCCTGGTCCACTGAGATGTGGGAAGTCCCAGGCACACACACAGGCTCTTCTGTCATGTCTTCCCTGCTGCGATGGACTGTGTGCTTTCAAACAGTGAGCCAACTAAACCCTTTCTTATCAAAGTTGTTTCGATCCGATGCACTATCACAAAATGAGAAAGTAACTAACAAGAGCCTAGGTCTTCATCCCCACGTAGGAAGCTATGACAGTGGCATCGAAATGACTGAATTTCCAAAGTTCACCTGCTCTGGCTTACTGTCCTCATCTTGTCTATTTTGAAAGAGAGAGAACAACATTTCATGGCCTACCATTTTTAGAAAATGACTTCTGGTGATTGTGTCCACAGGGTAATTGAAGTTAGGGAAGGAGCTTGAACTCCTGCCTGATAGTCTGGGTTTTCCACAGATGCTTTTTGGCTGTCAGTACCAAAAGTGAAGAACTTGCTGACCACTGAATAATCTTTACCTGGCACAGAACCTGACTCTCAGTAGGTTCTGAACACACTGTGAATGGTTAAAAGGAAGGCCAAACCTTCTGTGGAACACCCTGGAGTTATCATACCCGAGGGATGAAGGCGCTGGCATGCTAACTTACTCCTCCAATCGGTCATGGTTGAGTTCTGATCTCAGGGAGGATTTCGCATTGTTTCCATTTCTCAGTACTTCAGATCCACCATATGTGCAGGCAGAGTGGACCCTGGCCACCAGGGTGGCTCTTCTTCAAGCAAAGGGCTACAGGTGTTAGCTGCTGAGAACCTGAGATCTCAAAGATCTGTGTAAATTCACTCCAATGAGGTCCTGATGATTTGGGACGCACACTCCTAATTTCATTTCTGTTTCTCACCACATGAGGCCACACACAGAACCTGTCTGTTCATCTTTGCCTCTAGGAAACCTCCCCACACTTGGGAGCTTATGGGATTTTGCTGAAAATTGCAAGCATCAGGAGAGGGTAATTTTCAGATGTATGTCAGCTTCTGGAACATTCTATACTCTCCTCAGCATTGTTCTTTCTCCTCCTATATCCACCTGTTGTTAGGAAGGTTTTCTCTCAGGTTCTTACTCCCCAGTCTACCCCCTTGAATGTCTCCAGGGCACCCCCAGAACAAGGAAGTGATGTTCACAGCTCATTAACAGAGCCTCGTAAGTAACCAAACCAAACCACCATCTAGCTGGATGATGTGCATGGATGCTTTGCTAGAATTTTCCCAACTACATTTTGAACAGATTGAGATGAAATGGGTTTTAAGTAATAAATGAAGCACTGGGAATACTGCTTCATAAGCTAGCCATTGTATCAGTGTTTCTACATTTTAGAAAGAGAGTGTCGCAGAGAAAATAGCACATACAAAACAAAGCTCCCTATGAAACCACACACTTACACACACACACACACACACACACACACACACACACAGATAGATAGATAGATAGATAGACAGACAGACAGACAGATAGATAGAGAACGTGTACATGTGTGGAGAGCAAAGGACAACTTCAGGCATTACTCCTCATATGCTGTCCACTTTGTGTTTTGAGACTCATCTGGGGCTTGCCAATTAGGCTAGGCTGGCTGGCCAGTGAGCTGGGGGAATCCTCCTGTCTCCACCTCCCCTGTTTTGGGATAGAATTACAAGCACACACCACCACACCCGGCTTTTTCACCTGGGCTCTGGGGAAAGAATTCAAGCTTGCACGCTTGTACAGCAAGCACTTTACTGACCAAGTCATTTCCCTCTGCTCCCCTATATAATTTATATTTCTCTCTCAGCGAAAACAGGCATGCTCTTTGCAGCGAGGTCTGCCATCTACACTCCTCTGAGCTCCACCGTCTCCCCTGTCAGGTGGATTTGGGAACTCACTCATCAAGCACTTGGAAGGCATATTTGCTAGGCTTCTGTTTGGCTTCCTACCACAGAGACCGCACATCTAGTCTAGGATGATGTGAAAGTCCCCACAGTGCTGGGATGGAGTCAGCTCCTTGCAAGTACCTCCTGTCTTGTTTGCCTGGTAGCTAATTAAATAAGGCATCACACCGAAGTTGAGAAAGTTCTTGTCACAAAAGTCTCCCGAGAGTTTAGATCTTTGCTTCTTTTTCTTTTGGAAGTAAAATGGATTAGAATAAGAAACCTGAGCCAGATCAAGCAGATCTCAGAGTGGGATCAGGCTTGGGCAGCCTACGCAGCACTGAGTTCATGTGATAAACCTGACTTTCACCTTCATACGTGGAAGGTTCCAGGTCAGTGTCGTCCCTCATGCTGAACAAGTTGAGGGGTCAGGAGTGTGACTAGCAATTAATAAAGATTGTTCTTTTTTCATTTCTTTCTTGTAATCTGACCCTCTCACCTAGTTCATCATGAAGGATGATGAAGGATATTTATTTGTGTGTGTGTGTGTGTGTGAATGTGTCATGATATGGATACAAAGGTTAGAGGAAAACTGAATGGGTTCTCTCCTATCATGTGGGTCTTGGGGATCAAATTCAGTCTCTGAGTGTTTGTATCAAGGTACCTTTACCTGCTGAGCCATATTGCTGGCCTTTAAATTTAATTTTCTTTTGGTATTCATTTCCACATTGATACTTAACTCCCTAGACCAGTTTCAGAGTTCTGTGTTATGACCCATCTTGGGTCCCAGCTGTTTGTGTTTTGAGGTTAAAGTAACAGATGACTATTAATCAGAATTCTTTAGGTTTTCTTTTCTTTTATATATTTTTGCATTCATTTGTTTTGTGTGCGTGTGTGAATGGGTGTGGGTGCACATATGACATGGCACGTGGCACATATGTGGAGGTCACAGGATAGCTCTGGGCAGTCAATTCTTTCCTTCTACCATGTGGGTCCTGGAGATCAAACTCAGTCCTTAGGCTTGGTGACAGGAGCCTCCCTCCTTTGATTTTAGAGGGAAACTTCTCCCCTCCTCCACCTTTACTCTCTCTCCTTCATTTAGAGAATCAATATGTTTCTTACCGGATCTCATGTCAAGCAGGGCCATCAACACGCAGCGGGGCTTGGGGACCTGAGTTGAGTTCAAACTCTTCAGTCACGACCAGCTGTGAGGTTTGCAGGGCTCCGCACAGGGCAGGAAGACAGTGTGTCTGGTCCCAACCACAGAGTGGGGTCCTCTTAAAATGGGGATGCATGTGGCTGCCTACTAGGCATGCCAGGAAGCTGGCCCGTACCCCAGTTAATATTTCATGATCCTTGTAGTGACAGACTCGACCTTAAGTTCTCTGGCTGTGAGCTGGGCGTCCGGGAAGAAGTTGTAACTGCATGGAGTTCATGTATTTAGTTTTGCTGCTTGTGTGAACAGAATATGGAAGCTGTTTTCTCAAGGAGCATTTCCCCACCTTTTATTAATGGGATGCATCTGCTTGTTATGGTATGCACATGGCTCTGACCCTCTGGGTGTCTGGGAGTGTCAGGAAATTGTTGGTTTGGTTACATACAGAAGTGGGTAGGACAGGTGTTATTTACACCCAGTGGGTGAAAGCCGAAGATGTCACAAAGAAAGCCTAATGGCACAGGGCAGCCCCATAGTAGACACTTGCCCAGGTCCAAATATAGGGAGCCAAGATTGATAAAATGCTTCATATCAATCCAGGTTTCACCCACTGTCTGGATGGAAAAACAAAGGCTAGGGAGGTTAAATTATTTTCTTCTTTGTGTGTGTGTGTGTATGTGTGCGGGTGCGGGCTCTTGAAAAGATCTGTCTTGTTCCAGGAGGGAATAGTCAGTGTAATTTCTAAAGATACACACAGCTTTGAATAAAAATAAGCAGGAAATGTGCATGAACTTTTTCCAAGGGCATGCTGTAGACTGAAGGCACATTTTCAAGCTCGGGGTTGTCTGGTAAGGCTGGCACTCGTGCACTGGGCAAAGTCACATCCTTTCCGTGGTGTTTTATCTTCTTCCTGATATAGAAAAGGCAAACCCACTCGCTGTCATGAAAAACACCTTCTAGAAGCTCCCGGGTAATTGGGTGATATTTCTGGGTCTGTATCCCTGTCTAATGTACATCAGTTAAACCTGTGACTCTTGGGTCTGGAGAAAGTAATAATCAAAAACTAAATCGACTCGAGTTTTTTCTTCCCTCCCCTTTTGCTCCATATTTGTAAAGATTAATCTTCACTATCTATGAGCGCTGGGTGATTTGCAGAAACCACAGCCCTTTATCAATATCAGCCCAGTCTCCATTGATCAAACCCTCATTTAGGCGATCGCTGCTGTCTGCTGGAGACAGTCAGAGACAAGGATGGAAGGGAAAGGCCACGTAAACAGCCACCTTGCCTCGGAGTCTCTGCTGCTTTCTAAGGTGAGCTTAGGTATCTCGGTTCAGCACGGCTGATGACAGCCAGGCCTGAGATGAGTCACAGTGGAATAAACCTTAATAACGGAAGCTCTATTAGTTATGTTTCTTGTTGGTGATGAAATGCCTAACAGAAACAGCACAAGGGAGTGAGGATTTATTTGGCTCGTTTAAAGGGTTCAGCCCATGGCTGTTTGTTCCCATGAACTTGAGCAGAGCATCATGACTGTAGGTGTGTGTGTGGCATAGGGGAGGTATTCACTTCATGATGGTCAGGAAGGAGAGAGAGAGAGAGAAAGAGAGAGAGAGAGAGAGAGAGAGAGAGAGAGAGGAGAGCAGGGATTAACACATCCCCTAGAGACCTATTTCCTTGTACTAGGCTCCATTTCCCAAAGTTTCCAGAACTTCCTCAAATAGTGCTGCCATCTGGGGATCAAAGCGATAACATACAACAGACATGTAACACAACAGGGGCTTGTTACAGCCAACCCATAACTGCAGCCACAGGAAAGTGTCAGCTGAGTGGGTCCAGACAGCCCCTTGCCTCTCAGCCTCATACACTGTGTTGTCCCTGTGTGTTTGTGACCTGTAGAGGCCTGCAGTTAAAAGTGACGTGGCTTAGTGGTTAATAAGGAAATTTGCAACCAGTCAAAGTGTGGGAGAGTGACTGTGGAATGTTCCACCCTAAATGGACATCTACAGCCATGCCCACCTCTCACTCAAGGCTCCAGGAACATGGAAGACAGGGTGGAAAGATTGCAAAAACTGGAGCACGGGGAGGGGGGTGCTGTGAAATTGTGTCTTCTGGACTCAGGATCTGTGCATGCACAAACTCACAGCCTCTGTGGCACCTGTACACATGCATGCACGGACTCAGCCTCTGTGGCACCTGCACACATGCATGCATGAACTCACAGCCTCTGTGGCAACCTGCACGCATGCATGCATGAACTCACAGCCTCTGTGGCACCTGCACACATGCATGCACGGACTCAGCCTCTGTGGCACCTGCATGCATGCATGCATGAATTCACAGCCTCTGTGGCACCTGCACACATGCATGCATGAATTCATAGCCTCTGTGGCACCTGCATAAGGCCTACCCAATCAACATTCCAGAACAGATTGGGAGGGGTTCAGGAGTCCCCACTCCTGGCTGAAGGCTACTAGGGTAGAGACAATCAGTTTTCTTCAGTGATATGGCCTTCAGAAGATTGACCAGGCTCCAGGGGATGGCCCTATGCCCATGCTTGCCTCACAGCAGCCAGGAAGCAGAGACAGAGGAGGAAGGCAGAGTATGACCTTCAAAGGCTCTCTCCCACTGACTTACTTCCCACAAGTAGATTCTGTGCCCTACAGCTCCTGTTTCCTCCTATTAGATAGCTCATTGAATTGACAATCCATCAGTGGAAGCAGCCCATTCATGAGGTGAGGTCAGAGCCTGCCTTCTCCAGTCATCTCTGAACATAGCTCCATTGGGTACAAAATCTTTCATAAACACATGAGCTTTTGTGGGACATTTCATATCCAAACCATGACATGTGGTTGTGTGTCCCTACAGGTTCATATTAGGTAATTTGTCAATGGCAATGTGGCTAGATGAGGTAATTAGTGTGGCCCTCATGATGAGGGGCTTTATGGGAAGACAAAGAGAAACCTGAGCTAGATACTCATCTCACTCCATTACACCCCTGCCTGTCGTGAGAAGCACGAGTTGCTAAGAATGTTACCGTGCTCTTAGACCTTTGAGCCTCAGAGTTGTGAGCCAAATGACCTACATTCTTTATAAATTACCTCATCACAGGTATCTTGCTACAGCAATGGAAAATGAAGACACTTGGCATATAGCCACAAACTGCCCAGATGACATTGCAGTTTTTGGTAACGTTGTCCAACACCACAAAACCTTCAGAACACCAACGGTAAAGAGGTTTTGTAGTAAACTGCTCACTGTACCTGGATTCTACTATTCCTTTTGTTTTCATTAAGAGAAAGCAAACAATAGACCCCAAACATTGGTTACATCTTGTCATAGGAGGCAGCAATTGCTGTAGCTTGGGGCATGCTGTTGGGTGTCAGGGGCAAGGCTTGGTCTCATCAAGATGGCGGCATTTGTGCAAAGACTTGAAGGAGACGGGAGAAATGAGCCTCATGCGTATCTGAGGAAATGCATTTCCTGGCAGATCTAATGGTCAGAAAGGTCCTGAGCACAAATAATGGTAGAAGGGACAGTGGGAGACAGGCATCTCCCCAACATAGTCAGCAAAGGGCACAGAGCTGGGGAAAAGATTAAGAAATCAATGTTACATATATGAGTAGCCCAGTGCCAGAGGTAGAGTTTGGACTCTAGGCTTCCCAAAACTATTTCAAGTCTTCCAAGATATAGAAAAAAAGTTGCATGTGTAGATGTATATATACATATGTATGTGTGTATGTATATGTGTGTGAATGCTTGCATGCATGTGCGTAAGTGTATGCATGCATGTACACACAACTAAGTATATGTATGTGTATATGTTTTAGTGTATATACATGTTTGTGTATGTACATGAGTGTGAGTATATATGTATTGAGTGTATGTAGGTGTTTGTATATATAATACGTGTGTTCACACATGTGTATGTGTATACATGTGTATATGTGTATGTATATATGAATGTGTTTTCATGTGTATGTATACATACAGACGTGTATTTATGTGCATGTGTGTGTGTGTGTATTCTTGTTTAATTGTAGAAATTGGGAAATTCTGAAATCTGCCACCTACAGGGTAGAGACCTGGGAAGTCTGAGATCCTAAGGCTCTTCTCCCTTCAAGACCTGGGAGCTTTGGTGTCTAAGGACGAGAGAAGTAGTTGCCCCAGTTCAGGCAGCAAATTCACCCACCCTGCACTGACTGTCATTGTGCAGTTGCTGGAGGGAGGCCTCCCACCCACACTGGGGGCTGTGCATCTTAGTTCTGTCCACTGACTGAAAGGCTAATATCACCCAGAAATAGCAGGAAACTGTTTTTACCAGTTAGCTGCATGTACCTCTGCCCAGTCAAGTTAACATGTAAAAATAACCACCGTTGTGGGGAGATGGCTCATTTGGTAAAGTGCCTGCCATGAACACAGGAGGACCTGACTTACACACTTGCAATCCCAATCCCAGGGAGGCAGAGACAGGCAGACCCCCCCCAGGGTTCACTAGCCAGCCTGACTGACCTACTAAATGAACTCCAGCCACTGAGTGACCCTGTTTCCAGAAACAAATTGGACTGAGTCCTGAGAAACAACACGGAGGCTGACCTCTGACTTCCACATATACAAACATGCACATGTGCATGCACAGACATATGTGCCTGTGTGTGCGTGCGCGCACACACACACACACACGTACACACATGCCAAAGAGAAGAATATTTGTCCTGTCACTCAAAGATGTGACCATCAGCTGCCCAGGTGACAAGAGGGGCTGGGTTGGCCTGGTTAGTTTCTTGTCAATTTGGCACAATTTAGAGTCATCTGGGGAGAGGAATCTCAACTGAGAAAATGCCTCTCTCAGAGTGGCTTGTAGGCAAGCCTGTGGGGCAGTTTCTTGATTAATGATTGATGTGGGAAGGCCTAGCCCACTGAAAACAGTGCCACCCTTGGGCTGCTGGCCCTAGGTTGTAAAAGAAAACCGGCTGAGCAAGCCAGTAAGCAGCACCCCTCCATGGCCTCTGCATCAGCTCCTGCCTCCAGGTCCCTGCTTGAGTTCTTCTGTAGACTTCCCCTTATGGTGGATTGTGATGTGGACCATGACCAAGAAAACCCTTTCCTGCTCACATTGCTTTGGTCATGGCATGTTATCACAGCAGTATTAGAATGCACAGCAGGACAGGAGGACACACCTGAAGGGCTTAGGAGATCCCTCCCTTCCACGGACAGACGCTTTGCTGGTCACCTAGGCATCTCAGTGTCACATGTGGCTGTTCCTTTTGTTATAAGCAGAAGCAGATTGTTTTTGGATCTGACATCCTTGTGAAGAGCCCAGGGCATGTGATGGAGTCTGAGGCCTCAGTTCAAATCCTGCCTTTCTTACTTCTTGGCTTTGTCACCTCAGAGATGCAGTGTAACCTCTTTGAACCTCACTGCTGTGATCTGCAAAGCGGAGGTAGCTGTGGTGGCTCTCTCAGGAGGAATGAACTGACATGTTGCCTGTGGTGGCTGAGGAGAGTGTTTTACCAGCTGAGACAGATTTTCCAGCCTCCTGTTCTGATGGGACCATGGACGTACTTGTCATCACTCATGCTTCTTGGTGCTTGGGTATTAGGGCCATCTCGATGTCCCCCTCCTTACAGATGTCTTCCATTACTGTTCCAGCTTATGGGATGCTGTGACTGGTCCAGAGCTGGTCTGCACTCAGATAAACAAGAGTGTAAGGGTGGGGCCCATGACCACTTGTGGAACGGGACAGAACTCATCAGAAGATGGCGCTATTGAGCCATCGCTGTCAATACATTTTTTTTCCTGTTTTCATTTTCTTGTTTGATGAGACATGTGCAATTTACAGACAGTTCCCGAAGGGATAGAACTGTGACTCGTGCCTCACAGCTGATAGAGAGAGAGAGAGAGAGAGAGAGAGAGAGAGAAGAAGAAAGAGAAGAAAAAAAGAAGAGAGAGAGAGAGAGAGAGAGAGAGAGAGAGAGAGAGAGAGAGAGAGAGAGAGACAGAGAGAGAGAGAGGATTTCTCATGCCTCTGATAGCCCTACTGCATCACTCATGCCTAGGAGAAGAGACAGAGCAGAGGATGGTTCTCCTGGAGCTAGCTCCCAACCCATGCAGACAGCTTGGCTCTTTCTGTAGATGGTGGGCATTTGCACATGGCCTCTGCCTTTTTTTAGATAGTGTTTGTGTATTAAATTAGAGCAGAAAACACTTAGAGCAGCTTTCACTGAGAAGCTTTACACTCTCCTGTGAGTGGAGTTCTCCTCTCAGGGCATGGAATCCAAACAACTCCTTAGAAGTTGAAAAACCAAGCTTTGGAGCATCCCCTTCATTTCCATATCAACATGAAGGAAAGTAATACATCCTTTGTGGACCAGAGTTCATTCTCTCCACTTGTTTCTAGAAATGTGTCCCGTTAGCTTTGTCAACTTGGTAGAACATTGTCACCTGAGAGGAAAGCCTCTACTGAGGAGTTGCCTAGCTCAGATTGGCCTGTGGGCATGTCTGTGAGGGACTGTCTTAATTTTTAATTGATTTATGAGGGTCCAGTACACTGTGGGCGGCACTATTCCTAGGCAGGCGGTCAGTCCTGGGTAGTGTAAGGAAGCAAGCTTAGTATGAGCCTGAGTGAACCAGACAGTGAGCCAGCAACCAGTGTTCCTCTGTGTGGTTCCTGCTTCAAGCTCCTGCTTGACTTCCTGCCCTGACTTCCCACAATAAGGGACGGTGATCTGGACGTGTGAGCCAAATAATCCTTTCTCTCCCTAAGCTGCTTTTGGTCAGTTTATCACAGTAATAGAAAGGAAACTAGAAAAAAAAATGCTTTAATAGAAATTATTTAAATTTTCTCCTTGACAATTTCACACATGTACACATGCATTCTGAGTGCTCTCACCCCACCCTCTCGTATCTCCCTCCTATCCTGTCAATGTCCCCCCTTTTCTACAGCTCCCTTTTCCATGTTCATGTTCTCTCCACTCCCATTGTGATAGTTAGCTTTAACCGTCAACTTGACACAACCTAAAGTCACCTAGAGAGTCCCGCTGAGGGATTGCCCACATTGGTTTGGTCTTTGGGCATGTCTGTGTAGGGTTGTCTCAATTAAGTTAACTGATGTGGGAACCTCAGCACAGTATGGTCCATTTGTCCCTCCTTCCCTTCTTTGCTCGCTTGCTCGCTCGCTCCCTCCCTCCCTCCCTCCCTCCCTTCACTAGGTAGAAAATCCTGAACTGTGTAAGAGTGAGAAATGGAACTGAGCACAAGTGAGCATGCGTGCATTTGTTTCTCTCTGCTCTTGACTGGATGTCATGTGACCTGCTTCAAGCTCCTGTAGAGCGGTCCTTGAGAAGACCATTGGGAACCAACCTTGACGTCAAGTTGGTTTTGAAAAACAACATTATTGACATGGTTGACTTGAAAGAACCAGATTTTATAATTGATTATGCACTAAGTTGGTTGCACATTGCATTAGATGCCCAGGCAGACAAATAGATGTTGCTGCCAAGATTGAAGGATGATCAATGACAACCATAAATTTTTTAGCACTTAAAACTTACTTACTTATTTAAAAATCGACTAGTTTTTGGATTTATTTATTCTTTCCTTCACCCATCCATACATATATCTTTATCACAAAGGTATTTAAGAATCAGTTGGTGTCACTGTTTTTAAAGTAGATATCTGCATGTTTCAAGATGTAAAAGATTCAAAGTTTTGTGTAGTAATGAGTAGTTTTCACTTCTACTCTTGTCCCAGGCACTCTGTTTTCACCCAAGAATAGCAGCCACTGATCATGGCTTTCATTTGATCTGTGATATTCTTCAGAAATGTTTTATGCTTATCATTTCTCTGCCCTTTGCCTAAGATCAAGTATAGAACTAATTCATACTTATAAATATATATCACCCATCCGTTTATCTATTTATCCATGCATGGATCCATTGACAGATACATCAACACACATATCTACCTTATCCTTCCATCCACCCCCCCACTCACCCATCCATCCATCTACCCACACACTCATCCATCCATTAACCCACTCATCTCTCCATCCATCCACCCGCTCACCAACTCATCAGTCCACCCACTCACCCCATCCACCCACCCACCCATCCATCCACCTGCTCACCAACTCATCAGTCCACCCACTCACCCATCCATCCATCCACCCACACACTCATCCATCCATGCACCCACTCATCTCTCCATCTATCCACCCACACACTCATCCATCCATCCATCCACCCACACACTCATCCATCCATGCACCCACTCATCTCTCCATCCATCCACCCACACACTCATCCATCCATCCATCTACTTACTAATTCACCCACCCATCCATCCATCCACCCACTCATCAACTCATCAGTCCTCCCATCCATCCATCCACCCACATACTCATCCATTGACCCTCCACATCCACCTATCCATCCATTTATTCACCTTTTCCACATCCATCCATTCATCCATTCTCCACAAATGTCCATTCACCCATTCATACTTCCTTATACCTATCTCTATTTTTTTCCCTGAGGACTCTCTAATTTGGTTTTAGACAGAATAACTTTGTTCCACTGGATTTCTTAGGAAAGAAACTTGAAACCATGTTCTTGCAAGTTGTGACATTTAAAAAGTGGGTGTACCTGTTCATATTTCATTCTGATCCAGATATATGGGCTCATGTTGGATTCCAAGGAGTAAAAAGACATGGAAAATGAGCAAAGAGAGATTGAAAGTGAGAGTGACTATGAGGTACCAAGGGAAGGGAGGGTAGAGTTGAGCATCTTTGGATCCTTATCCTCCCTTTCCCCCATTAAAAGTTGTACATTGAGGCTCTTTAAATACTTAGAGTATTAACTTCTTTGTGTGAAATGGAGATAACCACATCTTCCCTTGAAGGTTAAGGGCTAGCATGATGCCTAGATGCAGAAAGTGTTCCTATCATGATGACTTCTGTTTGATATGTTTTCTGTCAATGCAAAAGGCTGTATCAGACCAGATTAGAAACAGATAAACACAGGTTTATTTGACATGGCTCCTGGGAAGGTTCACAGATCCTAAATAACAGGGCCAGGGAAGCTGCACACAAGGGCTAAGATGGGAGGTTTTATAGATCCTAGGCAAAGGGTGATGATGTGCCAGCCAGGAGCTAGGACTATGCCCAGGTATGGTCAAAGCAAAGGCCCTCAATGGGCCCTTGGGTGGGCTTGTTATGTCAGAAAGGCAGGTTGCATTGGCTGCCAGAAATGTGGAACTGGGCCTTTGGGCCATTCCTTGCTTCAGATTTTTTTTTTCAGTGTAGGAGGGGTTGGAGGAAGTAGGGCAGATGGGGTTTCCCAGCTTATACAGGGGACATCAGGGGTTCCAACCAAACACTGTTAACCTTATTAAGTATGCATGATTCTCTGTTGTGTTTGCAAGTAACTGAGATCCTTCAGTTAATGTCAAGACACAGTGTAACACAGAGCCAAGGGGTTGAAGGAAAAGATATATAAGGCTTGGCAGGGACTTGGAGGATGGAGTATAAGGATGGCAGGGGACATCTTCCAACTGAAAAGGGGAAGCTTAAACCTAAGGGGACCAGTAGCCTATCAGGTCCCTGATGGCATCTCCACAGCATCCATCATACTGCCTCTTGGCAGGGTATTGGCATCTCTGGCCTGGATTATGGTCTATGAGTTTGTGGCTTTGCCCTCAACTTAGCACCTTCTGTTGATCGTCCTAAAATGCTTGCCTAAAGCTCCCCATTATAGCACACATTGAACTTGATGGTGTTTAAAAAAAGAGGATGCTAAGTTGCTTGGGTAGGGTAGAGGGCATGGACCTGGAGGAGTTGAAGGAGGGGTGAATATGATCAAAATACAATGTATGAAATTCTCAAGCAATTAATAAAGATTTTTTTTTGAACCGGGCAGTGGTGTCGCACGCCTTTAATCCCAGCACTCGGGAGGCAGAGGCAGGCGGATCTCTGTGAGTTTGAGGCCAGCCTGGGCTACCAAGTGAGTTCCAGGAAAGGCACAAAGCTACACAGAGAAACCCTGTCTCAAAAAACAAAAAACAAAAAAAAAAAAAAAAATTTTTTTTTTTTCCAAAAACTTCCTACTGCCTTTGGGCTATTTAAATTCCTTGGTACTCAAGTGTTCTGTGCTGTAGCTCTTCCTAACATCTCCATCCCAGTTTTGCTCACCTTTCTGCACACCTCTCACTCTGTGATTTAGATTTCTTGGTAAGCACAGCCCCCTGCCAAGCTGCTTCTTCCCTTTCTTTGTCTCAACTACCATTAATTCTCTTCCATAAACAGCTCCCACCCTTAAGCAAGTTTCCCAAGACCCCCCAGGAAGGAGGTGACATGGGGGTCTCCATTTCCAGGGGGATGGCTGGCTCCCAGTGGACAATTCTGCAAAGTTCTCTCCAGGAGCTGCTCACTGTAGACAGGAAGGGCCAGACAGTGAGAACTACAAATCTCACAGACCTTTGAGATCAACTGGTGACATTTTAATTCTTGTGGCTGTCATTATTATATTACAAACTCTGGGTGGGAGGTTGGCAGGACTCATCAGCGAACACTGAGACACCCACTTTCTTGGTCATGGTTTTCCTGTTTCCAGATCATGTGAAGATCCTGCATATTTTATCCAGAGAAAATCTTTGCCAGCTGGTTATTAAGTCTAGAATATATAAAGAGATAAAAAAAAATTAAGCCCAAAAGAAGAAACAAACAAGCCAAACCAAAGCAAACCAAAATAACTTAAAAAAAAAAAAAAAAAAAAGAAGTCAATTAAGAGATGGGCAAATGAACCCAGCAGGTAGCTCTCAAGAGATGAAACACAAAAATAGTAAATAAATAAGTGAAAGAGTCCAACAACCTTAGCCACCGGGAAATCCTAATAAAAAACCCCACACTGACATTCCCTCTCACCCCAGTCAGAGCGGCTCTCATGGAGAAAGCAGACACAAAGAGGAATGCAATGCATGAGCAGCAGGCTTGTTCACCGGCTGAGCCATCTCCTCAGCTCCCAAATACTTCGTTTTTTAATAAAATCATGCATGCCTTTGCCCTCTTTTCTGAACCTGGTGTTTTGGTTTTAGTCACTAAAAACGTTTATTACTGAGTAAACGTATTTTTGCTGGACTGTAAGCAATATAGAGTTTGTTGTTGTTTGTTTGCTTTTTAATAGGAGAAAATTTTATTTTGCTCACAATTTCAAAGGGTTCAGCCCATGGTCACTTGGCTGCATGCTTGGGTGGAGCATCATGGCGGCAGGAGCCTGTGGTGGAGAGTTTCCTCATTTCATGCTGGCAGGAAGCAAAGTGTGAGAGAGAGAGAGGAGAGAGAGAGAGAGAGAGAGAGAGAGAAGAAAGAGAGAGAGAGAGGAGAGAGAGAGAGAGAGAGAGAGAGGGAGAGAGAGGAGAGGAGGAGAGGGGAGGGGGAGGGAGGGAAGAGGGAGGGAGGAGAAATTAGGGAGGGAGAGAGAGTTCAGAGGATCACCTGGATGCCTTTCCTCAGGTGCCACAACGCCAGGAGTCTCTTCACTGGCCTACCCTGTTATGCCAAGCTGGTTGACCATCTGGTGGTCCCAGGGACTCTCTTGTCTCTACCTCCCCAGCGCTGGGATTCAGATTCTCATTTCTGGGCGTGGCTATGTTTTCCCCTTGAGTGCTCAGGATTGAACTCGGTTCCTCATACTTGTGCGCAATTGCTTTATCGACTGAGACATTGCTCTAGCCCAAGATTATATTAGTTTTTCTACAAATGTCATATTTTTAAAATCCAGGCTCCAACGTAGGGCCCTACATTCCATCGAGTCTCACACTATCTCACCCTCCAGTCTGCGGCATTCCCTTGCTGGGTTTCTCACCTTAGTGGTTGGGAAGCATGTTTCTGAGGGTTGGTAGAGTTGGGTTTAGCGATTAGTATGTACGTCTGGCTGCCCTTCCCATCAGCATCAAGATCATTTCTTGAATTTCAGAAGCAGCATTCACATTTCAGATGAGTTACCGTCTCCGGTGTGCCTGCGACAAGGGAGAGCCCCACCTAGAGACGACTTCCTTCCGGAATCCAGGTGCTCTATCAGCAAGAGGCTCGGCCTGGAGGCTGAACCCAGCTGAGTCCTAAGCCTAGACAGCGGAATGTGGGCTAACACATTCCAGATTCACTCCCTTGGCACGGGAGGCTGAGTTCCAAGTCCCAACCCCGTGTGCAGCCAGTTTCACCCGGTAATGAGGCTGTGGTGCTTTTGAAGGCGGCTGACCTTTGGAGCAAATTATCCAAGGAAATCTGATTAGCTAGTTCACTGGGTTCCTGCAAAATGGATCTTGGTTGTATTCCCTCTCAGAAATGTCAGCATAATTGGACCTCCTGGAGCTCAAAGATCCTTCTCTTGTTTTCATCCTTTGGAAAAGAGAAATAAAAAACCCCATCCAAACAAACAAAACCCAAACCTCTGAAGAACTGTCTTTTGACTTAGAGTCTTTGCTTTTGCACACGGTTCAGAGGTTGTTGCTGTCTATGTTCACAACTTTATTAATCAAGGGAACAGCCCAATCATCATTTAAACAAACAAGCCAAAAGAAAAAAAAATCCATCCCCAAACAGATGATACAAGCTTAATAGAGATGGCCCAGCCAAAGACCTTAAATAAATAAAGCGACTTTAATTCAAGGGAGAGAGAGTAAGGTGGTAATGACTCGAGGCTGTGTGCCATGCGATGTAACCAAATTCGAAACTCCCTAATTTCATTATTTTAATGGAAGTCTGCATCCCATTCATTAGGCTGACATATGACTGCCCATTAGTAACAGTTCATTTCCAAAGCTATGGTGGATAAAGGGTGATTGGAAATGAGCTAGGGCTAGGCCTGATGGAGGCTCATACTGCTCAGAAGGGAGTTAAAGGATGGAGACCTGGAAAAGGGGCAGGAAACACAATGAGGAAATCCACAAGTCTTGACAAACCCACAGCATCAAAATGTGGGTTTTGATCTAGGCACTTCGAAGTTCAGCATATGGTGTTGCCACATATTAGCTGTGTGACCCTGGATAAGTTATATTTCCACTCTGAACTTCAGTTTGCCTGTCTGCCAAATGAGGGAACAGTGGTTTTTGTTTTTGCAGGTTGCCTGAAACTACTCACTGACATGAATCCTTCCAGTACGAAGAGGGCACTTACTATACAGTCTTAGCATATAGTAGGCTTAACTAATATCTGTGATGATGGTGGTGATAATAGCAAGATGGTGGTGGTGATGATGGTGGTGATGGTGATAACAATGATGATAAAATGGTAATGGTGGTGATGAGGGTGATAATAGTGATGATGATGGCAATGATGGTGGTGGTGATAATGTTGACAGTAATACGATATCCATGATGGAGATGATGATGGTAATGATGATGGTGGTGGTAACAGTGATATGATATTAATTATGGTAGTGATAGTAGTGGTGATAAAGTTGTTGACAATAGCATGTTGATGATGGAGATAATGGAGATGATGATGGTGGTGGTCATGATTGAAGTGATGTCAGTGATGGTGATGCTGATGCTGAGGATGTCAGTATTGGCAATTGTCATTACTAGATATCATCACTAGATCATAGTGTTTTTGAGCTTGAAGACTTTGCTGATGGGGAATCTGAGGTTAATAGAGGTCAAGGAAGTTGTTTAAGTTTGTCTCATTGCTAAAATTCTTTAACTCACATATTCAGTGATTCTTGGTCATATATACCCTTAGCCCACCCCTTCAACTCCCCTCACATGGGCCCCTCCCACTTTTGTGCCCTCTTTGTTTTTTTTCCTTGAACCACTGAGTCCAGTTAGTGCTGCTTGAATGTATTTGGATAGTTTACAGTGGCCATCATCCTGAAGAAAAAGGCCTCACTCTCTGCCAGCTGCTCCTCAGTGAGGGGTGGAGCCTCATGAGCCCCTCTCTCAACTCTGCAGGAATGTTGACTGGCTTGATCTTGTGTCAGTCTTGGGCAGGTAGTGGTATCCATAGTTCCTGTGAGTTCATGAGTGCAATAGCCATATCACAGCCAGAAGACAGTCTCCCACAGAACTCCTCCGCATCCTCTTACGTTCTTTCTGCCCCTCTTCCATGCTGTCCCCTGACACCATAGAGGCTGATATAGATGTCTCAGTTAGGGAAGAGTATTCAACCAATTTCTGAGTTGTTTTTTTAAGACAGGGTTTCTCTGTGTATCTCTGGCTGTCCTGGAACTCTCTCTGTAGACCAGGTCTCTAACTCAGAGATCTGCCTGCCTCTGACTCCTGAGTGCTGGAATTGAAGGCATGTGCCACCACTGACTGGCTAATCTCTGATATCCTTGATGTCAAAACTGACATTCTTAGAATATGTTTATAACTCTATTTTCCAATGGGAAAAGCATTTACTGTTCACAAGTTGAAGAATAAGAATATTTTAGAGTATGCAATGACAATTCTCCCCCTGACCGCTAGGAGCCCCTCTTCTCTGGCAGCCAGGGTATTCATTTCTTCACCTGGCAGAATGTTAGGTATACATAAACAAATGCAATGTACACATACCACTTTTAATCTATTTTTATTTAATGATTTTTATAAAGTTTATTAAATTTTTTTTGGTGATTTCACACATGTAGTTAACACACCACTTTTAAAGTCACCAGACTGTGTACTGCCCTGTTAACGTATGTATTTTGCCTATATCATATCAGGATATAACATTTCTTAATTATAATTTTATGTTTTTCTATAATATAGATGTAACATAATTTGTTTAATTTATTTCCACATTTTATGGAGTACTGGAGATTGAAGTCAGGACCTTCCCCATGCCAAACAAGTACTCTACCACCAAGCTGCATCTCTGCTGTCTATACTTTTTTTTTGATCCCGGGCCTCTAAGTGGCCCAGACTGGCCTTGAGCTTGTGATTCTTATGCCTCAGCCCCCTAATTGGCTAGGATTTTAGGCATGTGTTAAGTCTAGCTAATCATCCTTATTCTCATGGACTTTAGGGGGATATTTCTAGTCTTTTTCTGCAATTGGTAATGACATATTATAGTACAGTGAGTAACAGTGCACACGCCACCATGCACAGGAATGAATGTATGCACAGGACTCATTCCCACCAGTAGATTTCTTGGTCAAAGGAGGCATGAATTTGTAATTCAGTAAGGCTCGAGGGTCAGAGGGTACAGGGGTGGTGCTTTAGCAGTGAGCACAAACTGCTTGTCTACTAAAGATATCTGAGGGTGTGGTGGCTTAATGAAGCTGGTGAGGTAGAAGCCTGGAGATAATGGTGCGGCTGGGACGGCAATGGGGACGGCATAGGATGTTAGGGAACACGAGGCGGAGTTGAGTCTTGGCTTACTGCTGATGGTGGTGTGGCTTTGGTGCTTCACTTCTCAGTATCCACAGCTGTAAAATGGGGGTGATAATACTTGCCCTGAAAGCTGCTGGAGAGACTACAGGAGAGGAAGTAAAGGGCAGTTGCTCTGATGCCCGGCACATAAGGCACGCTCAGAGTATACCTGGAGCTTCTGGGGGTGGGTAATATAGACAGTGGTAACTCTTCTGATCAGGTCACCAGCCTGATCTACATGTTTTCTGTTATGTTGAGTCCTTACTACGTGATGGGGCACTGGGTTACTGTTTCCTTTTTCCATTTATTTGTGTGTGTGTGTGTGTGTGTGTGTGTGTGTGCATGCGCAAGTGTATGCATGGTGTGTGTACTGTGTGTGTATGTGTGTGTTGTGTGCATACGCATGTATGTGCATGAGCAAATGTGTACAATGTGCATATAGTGTGTGTGTGTGTGTGTGTGTGTGTGTGTGTGTGTGTGTGTGTGCATGTGACAGTCAGAGGAAAACTTACAGAAACTGGTTTACTCCTTCTAAAATCATGTGGGTCCTGGGAGTCAAGCTCAGGTTGTCAGGGCTGGTGACAGACATCTTACTGCTAAGCCACCCACCTCACTGCCCTGAGTTCACAGTTTCTCATGAAATACTGCTCTTATGCCTTACAGATCTCTGAAATGTACCACCCTCACACACATTATGGCAGAAGGACTGAGGCAGAGAGGTTGAGTTTGTTGCCCAGTGACACACAGCAGGTAAGAGGTAGCAAGCTGGTGTTGGGGGCTAAGGAGCTGCAGACTGGGGTGGGGGTGGGGAATGAAGGCATGCCGAGTGAGAGTTCCCATTGGGCAGCTAGTCAAATTCTTATCTCAGTGTGGCCCAGTCAGCTTCCTCATCTCCTAGGTAGGGGGCACATGCATCATATGTTTTCTCAGTGTGGAACCTAGGCCATGTGTAATACATGTATCTACATGTGACATGAAAATGGGTGGGTTCTGGGGAGATGACCTCACAAGAGCACTTGCTGGGCAAGTCTAAGGACCTGATTCCAAATCCCCAAATCTATAGAAAAATATTCAGGTGTAGTCTCATGTGCCTGTAACCCTGGACTGTGGGTCTGGGTAGAATCTCTTGGGCTTCCTGGCCATGAGCCTGTGTCTAGGTTCAGTGAGAGACCCTGGCTCAAGGGAGTAAGGTGGAGAGTGATAGCACAGGGCACCCAGCATCCTCCCCTGGCTTTCCTGAGAAGGCTGGCACATGTGAACAAGCTCATGCTTACATGCACACAAAATAAAACCATGAAAGTGGTGAAACAGATGAAGCAGAACCAGAAGGGGCTGTTTGGGAACAGAGGGAGGAGCGAGAAAGACAAGAGAGGTGGAGAGAAGTGAATGGGCAAATGCAGGATGTATTTAATAAAATGTATATGAGTGTGCACAGATGCATTTGACATCAATTCATTAAAAGAGAGTCTAAGAACTCGAAAGAAGGGAAGGAGGGGCATATGGGAGGGCTTGGAAGGAAGAAAGGGAAGGAGAGAATGGTGTAACTATAATCTCAAAAAACAAGAGAAGTGACAAGAATGTCCTTGTGCCACACATCACTTTGTACAACAGAGACAGGTCCATAGAAACTTGAGCTCTCCCTGTTCAAATTGAAAGTATTTCAGATTCTCCTTGAACCAAGTTCTCCTTTAGATGTTCTAACATGTTGCCTTAAGAACGAGCATGGCCTGATTGTAAAAGCAGGTTTTGTTTTCCATGCTAACCAGCTGGCCCTAAAATGGCCCATGACTTACAGTTCCATTGCAGAATGAGTTTGAAATCGGATAAAGACTTTTAGCCTGGCATGAAAAATAGACACAATGCTTGAACAACTTCATACACATACATACATACATACATACATACATACATACATACATATATACATACAAATACATACATAGACATACATATACACACTCCACACATACATATACACAGTCAAACACATATGCACATGCACACATGTGTACACAAATAGATACACTCATACACATATACGCTTACAGATATATACACATATATTTACACATACACAGATAAACACATATACACATGCACACATGTATACACATATGTGTATACACAAACAACCAGACCCCCAGGCCCCAGACTCCCAGATACACACACACACACACACACACACACACACACACACACACACACTCACACTCACTCACACAGGGTCCATTCCAGGCTGAATTCTCAGTGTCAGTTGTCTTGGTGAACTTTAAGAATCTGCTCCACAGAAAGCTGTTCATGTCCAGCCGCTTCTATTTCTAGTACCACTGAACAGGGGATGCCAAACTCAAGGAGGCACTCAGGGCAAGCAGAGACATGGATAAATGCACGAGTTCAGGAAAGAGTTTTGCCACAGAATCCTTAAGGATTTTATTACCCTTATTGTCATGGAAACTAGGCAATATCCCAGCCAAGCATGACCTTAGCAAAACCACCTGCACACTATGGAGAGGCTGCAGTGGGACGTTCTGTGGGTCTCTGCTTCATGGAGGAGCGAGTTCTGTCTGCTCAGTGGGCTCCTGGTGCTTGAGGGGCCTCAGCAGTTATCCATGAATATGGAAGAGTTCGAGTTACTCAGAGGTCTTGGCACGCACTGCCCATCCCTGCCATTCCTAAATTCATTTCCCAGCTAGGGGAGTCATAGTCCCAGCTATAATTTTATTTACAAAGGCCCCTAATCTGGTGTGAAGTCTGAAGGCATGTTTGTTTAACAAGTTACTCAATTAACCAGCCAGAGAAGAACAGAGGGAGGCATTCTGCAGATGTGTGGTATTCACAGCCCTTCTGACTTTGGAAGTTTTCCTTGTGGGCCTTGAAAGAGGGTCACAGCCTGCAACTTTCTCTTCCTGCTGTGTTTACTGCCTGGGCCTTTTCTAATATTAGATCAAAAATTATTAATATTGCATTTCAAGGTGCTTACATTTGTCATCTTTTTTCATCTAAAAGCATATAATTATAGATTATTTTTAAAAACCAGAGAAAGAAATCAAGCATGAACCACAACCTAACTTGTCTATAGCCCTGTGGACATATTTGTCAGGGTGCTTTTTGTATACATAATTTTACATACAATTATGGGCATCTGTGTTCTGCCCATAGCACATTACAATTTATTTTAATCATAATTATGAATCTTTCATACATATAGAAGATAAAACATTATAACAAATACTTGCATATTCAACACTAAGACCCATAGTAATATTTACCATGTTTCATTTGTCTGTGCTTTTCTTTCTTTCTTTTTTTTTTTTGCAGTGATTTAAATGAAATCTCAGATGTTAGGGTATTTAACTACCTAAATCTGTGGCTTTCAACTGGGCACAGTTTTGATGTCTATTACCCCAGGGGACATTTAGTGTCCGAGAGAGATTTGGTTGCCCCCCTAAAGGGATATATGTAAGTCAGAGGTGCTGCTAAACTCCCATGATGTCCAGAGTGGTTGCTTCTTCCTAGGGAGGAATCACCTTGTCTCACATGTTGGTGGGGCTTGAAAAACTTCCTGCCACATTGTCAGGAAATGCATGTTTGTGAAATGTAAAATCCCCCATGTTCAATCATTGGGTCCACAGTTGGTGGTGCTGTCTGGGAGGTTTAGGTGGTGCAGGCTTGCTGGAGGAAGTATGTCACTGGGGGTGGGCCTTGAGCATTCATAGCTTCTGCCCACTTTCCATGTGCTCTCTGCTTCATGCTGGAGGTTGAGATGAGATCTTTCCACTTCCTGCTGAGTTGCCTGCTGCTTTCTGCCATGCCTCCCTGCCATGATGGACTCTTAATCCTTTAGAATCATAAGCCAAAATAAACTCTGTTTCTATAAATCACTTTGGGTCACTGTGTTTATCACAATACCAGAAAAGTAGCAGACATAAGCACATATCACTGTCATTTCTACAAAGCTAATTCCTCAAGTACCTAGTCTGAGTACCTAGTTCCCATCTCCTCTGAAGGAGTCTAAAACATCCTTTACAGCTGCTTTTGGGCAAACATTTTCTCCTTTTATTAGCACCTTTTAAGGACTCTTATTGTAAATGACTGGGAAATCATTCATCAAATGGATTGATCAAAATTTTCTCAAAGGGTCCAGAGTTTTCAGATGTTAGTTTTGTTTCTGGGATTCAGGCAAATTGTATCTATGCAAAGAGTAATGTCTGGCTCTATTTCACCTTTTATTTCTTTTACTTGCTTATGTCTTGGCTTGGCCAAGTAGTGAATACAGTGCAGGTGTGGGGGTGAGCATCTGTGTCTTGCTCCTGATGTTAGAAGGTTCAGTGTTTTGCCATTCTTATGTTAGCCATAGGTTTCTCATTGTGGACCATTCCATTCGAGATACTCCCATTCACTTGTTGTAGATAATAAAAGATGTTTCAGGTTCATAGAAAGGAAACTGAGATGGAGCTGTCATTCAGAAAAGCTTTATTAGGGATGTGGTAGGCTCAGCTATAGGCAGCCATGATGAAGTCTTGAGGTGGGACAGCAGTAGGGAAGATGTCACCATGGTCATAGGCAGCCACGATGAGGCCTTGAGGTGGGAGAGCATTAGGGGCAGTAGCTACGGAGTGTGAGTCCTGAAGGGAAAGAGACAGATCCTCCTAGCATCCTTCCATAGGCAGCATGATGAGGTCTTGAAGGAAAAGAGAACCTTTAATTTCATAACACAGGGGATTTCTGGCTCTTACAGTTTTCTAGACAGGGAGATAAGCTCCATATTACAAGACCTAGTTCTCACATTAGAAGTCACAAGGCTCTGATCAAATTAACATTATAATTCAAGGTTATGTTGCAGCTGCAGTGGGGAAAGAGAGACTCAGAACTGTGAGGTCCCAGGAGCTCTCAGTAGCTGGCCCTGAGAGTGAGACTGTGGGGGATGTATCTTGATTTTAGGGAGTCAGCTTGAGACCCATAATCTAATAATTTTTAGTTTCACTGGGTGTTTTTATTTTGAGAGACTGATTTTTGTAAAATACCATTTTTTTGGCACACCTTGGGATGATCAGTGGTCTCCCCCACAACTCTGTTAGTGTGATGGATTGCAGTGACCAATTCTCATTCTGCCACCATCTTGCTAGGAAGAAAGCCCTGTTTGCTTGTGGTGTTATTAGTCCTTTCATTACATCAAGGAACTGATTTGATTTTTTTTGTACTTGTGGAGGCACACAAAGATTTCCTAGTGAGATCTGAGCTTGCTTTACCCAGCAGAGCTGCATTAGAGGATTGCTTGACCATGTGTGTGGTTACCAGGTGATTGGAAGGGTCTGCACTTGGCTGCGCTAGGGTGAGGTCTTTTGCTCCATCCTGTGGCATTCTTATAAAAGGCCCTTTAGAAGAAACAGAAGGGGCTGGTGGATAATGATCTAGGCCCTCCTGAGGCTATTCTATGTTTCTATCTGTTTCTCTCCCCTCTATCCTTCTATCTAAATATTTCTTATTCATCCCTCCTCAAAAGTACCCTGGGAAAAAAGTGGGAGCAGGCCTCCCACAGAGAAATGGGTAGCCCCCACCACAGTTAGCACTGGGAACAGGGACCAGGGGCTTGGCAAAAGTGGGGTTGGGGCCCCCGAAGAAACAGTTGGGTATGTCTGGTTTTGTAGTATAATGAAGACAAGGGTATTGTATTTTTGTAAGTATAGCTAAAGTAAGACAGCTGAAAGAAATACCAGAGTTAAAAGTGAGGTTGCAGTGAAAAGGACCAAAAGAATCCCTCTGAGAAAGCTCTTTTTTTTTTCTATCAGGGAAAAGATCTGTCTAAAAAAAGCTCCTTTTTCAAGCACTCTCATTGCTTTTCACTGACCCAGTGAGGCAGGGGAGCAAAGGGTTACCAAATGTCTGTCTGAGTGCATGAGGGTGGACAGGCACAACCCACTCCAGGGACAGTGTCAGGTGAAGAATCTGATTAGAGAGGTACACCTGTCAAATGGTAATGCAGGTGTCCTAATGCAAGCTTAGGGAAGACAAAAACCTCTTGTGGTAAAAGCAAAAGCTTGACTTTGACTTCAGCATGAATACAGACCATGTGAATGGAAGTTTTCTCCCAGACCCAGAAAGGTAGCTTGGGAAATGTAGTTTGTAAGGCAGCTTGGGAAATGTAGTTCATAAAAGTGAGGTGGCATAAGCAAGCGAGCCTGGAGAAATGGCAGATAGACTGGGACAAAAGCTTTCAAATTTTCCCAGTAACTTAGCAGCAAAATGCCCAAGGACAATACTGCCAGTATAGCCCCTAAACCCTCCAAATGCTGTTTTCCCCACAAGCTTTGTTAGCTTGCCTCCCAGGAATGAGAAACAGGCAACAGCCTGCCTATCAGGTGGGGATTATTTGCTATGTAAAATCGAGATAGCAATTTGAGTATAAAATAAGTATTCCTTATAATCTTCAAAGACAAGGTATAGTGGAAAGAGCCTATAGCAGTCTTAAAAACAGCTTTAAAAAATTAAGAAGAGGGGATTTTACCCTCAGTCACCAAATGAAGCTTAGAGCCACTGATGAATTAGGCTCTGACTTCAAACTGTCAGGAAAACTTTTAGAATAATATCAAAGCTGACCATAAACTTCAAAACTTTCAGAAATAAAGCAGTGTTGAGTTCACCTACAATTTTAACTGTGGTAACTCATGATTTGCAAACTCTCTGTCTTGTTGAAAGAAAATATAATAGTTCTGTTAAGAAATCTCTTCTAGATGTTTGCTAAAGTTTGTAAAGTAGTCCTACAGAGTTTGTTTTTGAATGTAAGTTAGTTCTGTTAAGAGAGTCTTCTAGATATTTGCTAAAGTTTGTAAAATAGTTCTATAGAGTTTCCTTTTGAATATAAGTTTGTAAAACGTAAAAAATAGTGATATTCATGTTATTTGTAAATATGTATAGTGATGTTAAGAGAACTTTTCTAAATGTGTGCTAAAGTCTGTAAAATAGTTGTATAAAGTTTTCTTTTGAATATAAATTCGTAAAAAGTATAAATATGTATAGTAATATTCATGCTACTTGTAAATATGTTGAATGTAAATATGTAAAAAGTGTGACTGTTGAATGTAAGTTTGTAAAAATTGTAAATATTGAATGTAAGCTTGTAAAAAGTGTAAATATGTACTAGAATTATTTTTATTACTCAAACAATATTTGTCTAGTCTGGATAAATTAGGTAACATTAATTTTTAAAGGATTTAAATTTAAACCAAATTTAATTTAAGCTAAATCAATTACATTAAAAGCATCTTGAAGTTTTTATTACACTTTTTACTATAGCCTAAAATATAATTTTATGGTCTCAGTGGCTCCTGGAAACTTAAGTAAAGGTGTCATAACTAGGGGAGCTTTTCTGTCTTCTTCCTAAAAGTTTCCACTTCTCCTCTGTTTCTGTTTAGAAAAGGGTAGGCCTCCCACAATCAAGTTAGTTTGTACAGAAATTCTACAGCTGTGATAGGAACACATGTATATATGAGCTACTTAAACAGCTACAAGTATCTTTTTAATTAGGATGGGTTTTTTGAGTGGATACTTTGAAGTATTTTGAAATGACTGTTTTCTCCTGGGAATCAAAATAGTCTCTTGAAAACTTTATTGAACATCTGTTAAGAGAAAGTTTTGATTTAGAAAAGGGCTTGGTGCAGATAAGACTGTTGTAGTCATCTTAGACCCATTCCAAAAAGGATAGTTCATCTTTATTATCCTCTACTCCCTTACTGGGAGGTGTGGCAACCTAGGGATTGCTGTGAATGTTCCAACTATTTGCAAGCTCTTAGTAGGGACCTGAGTCAGAGATGAGTTAGACTCTGTAACCCCTCTTGCCAGAGGCTGGTAGCCGAAGACAGGGAACTTTCTTCTTGATAGCTTCCTGAATGTATGTATGTAAAATTAATCAAGAAGAATGATCTAAGACAGGCACAGTCTATCTGAAGGGCCTGAGTGGGCCATTTATTATATCAAGAAGGGGAGTTGTGGGGGCCCACAAAGATTTTCTAGTGAGATCTGAGCTTGCTTTACCCAGCAGGGCTGCATTAGAGGATTGCTTGACCATATGTGTGGTTACCAGGTGATTGGAAGGGTTTGCACTTGGCTGTGCTAGGGTGAGGTCTTTTGCTCCACCCCAGACATTCCTATAAAAGGCCCTTTAGAAGAGACAGAAGGGGCTGGTGGATAATGATCCAGGTCCTCCTGAGGTTATCCTGTGTTCCTATCTGTTTCTCTCCCCTTTATCCTTCTATCTAATTTTTTTTTTAAGACAGAGTTTCTCTGTGTATCTTTGCGCCTTTCCTGGATCTTGCTCTGTAGACCAGGCTGGCCTCAAACTCACAAAGATCCGCCTCACTCTGCCTCCAGAGTGCTGTGATTAAAGGCATGCGCCACCACTGTCCGGCTTAAATATTTCTCACTCCTCCCTCCTCAAGAGTACCCTGAGGAAAAAGTGGGAGCAGGCCTCCTCTATTTCTCTGGTCCTGCCCAGCCCTCTGGTCCCAAGGATGCTTATAAAATAATCATTCAGAAGCTTATATTAATTACCAATTGTATGGCCTATGACCGGCTTCTTGCTAGCTAGCTTTTATAACTTAACCCATTTCTACTAATCTAAAAGTTGCCATGTGGCTTTAGCATTACTGGTCTGCTGGCATCTTGCTGTTCCTTCAGCAGTGGCTGGCATCTTTCTCACCTCTGCCTTTCTCCTTTGTTTATCTGCTTGTATTTCCCACTTGCCTCTAAGCTGCCTTGCCATAGGCCAATGCAGCTTTATTTATCAACCGATCAGAGCAACACATATTCACAGCATACAGAAAGAAATCCCACAGTGATACTTCGTTCTAATCTGTCTTCCACTGCCGCCCACCCCCATCCCTTCTGCCCACCCATTACTGGTCCACCTCCTCCCCCATGTGATGTGTATTTCATTATCCCCCTTTTTCCATTTTCCACCTTAAGACATCTTCCTCTCCTACCATAGTCTGCTTCTAAACACACACACACACACACACACACACACACACACACACACACACACACACACACCATACACCCCTCCTGGTTCTACACATGACAGAATACATGCTGTAGTTGTCTTCCCGTGTCTGGTTTGTTTTACTTAACATAATAATTCCCAGGTCTGTTTGTTCTCCTGCAAATGTCATGATTTCATTCCTCTGTATGGCTGAACAAACTTCAACTGTATGTGCACTCCACATTTTTCTATTGATGGACATCTAGGCTGATTCCAGCCTTGGCTATCCTGAACAGTGAAGCAATAAATATGAGTGTGCAGGCATCTCCATGGTATGTCTACTTAGGTATACACCATGGAATAGTGTAGCTCTGTCATATGGTAGTTCTAGTTTAGTTTCATTGAGAAACATCTGTATTGATTTCCACAGTGGCTGCACTTATTTTCTTTCTTTTTTAAAAGAATTTATTCTTTGTGTCTTTCACATCATGCATCTCGGTCCCATCCATTTCCCCATCCCTTCATATCTACCTTCTGCCCTTGCAACACCCCTCCCATAAAATAAAATCTAAGAGAAAAAAAAGGAAAAAAGGAAAAAAATATCATCATGGAAGCTATAGTGTGACAGTGAGTCATACAGTAAACCCTTTGATCCATACATCTTTTCTTGCAAGTGCTCATTGCAAAGAGTCATTGGTCTGGTTCAAGGCCTCTGGTTTCTGCTACACTATTGATACTGGGCCCTCACTGGGACACCTCTTTGATACCCTGTTGTTGCCCTGTGTCATGGAGATCCTGCAGCTTTGGGTCTGTAGGATGGGCCCCTTCATGTGCTGCAGCAGATCATGAATGGGATAGATGTTGGGGTGGGCCAACTCATAACCCTGGTTCTAGGAATCTGCCAGCTCTCCCCCATCCTCACCACCAGGGTATGCTCTCTACCATTGCTCCAGCTCTCTCACCCCTTACAATGATCAAGGGGCATGGCTGGTTTTTCGGCTCTCACACCCTCTGGTCTGGCTCTTCCACACCTACACTATCAATGCCAGCTCTATTGTGTTGCCCAGGCAAGGGCTGCATTTGTGTTCATTCCCACTAGGGGTACATAAGGGTTCCAGAGGATTTGCTTATTACAGAGTTGGGGGAAAGGCCCAGAGATTTGAGGACAGGATTAAAACCAGGCTGGTCTGAGTCCAAAATTTTGATTGGTTATAGAATTTGGATGAGATTTTGATCTCATCTGAACTCAGCCAACATTGTTATCTGTATCTCTCAGCTGTTGCTGGAGAAGGCTGTGTAATGACTCCAATGCTCAGACTTCTTTATTCTTCTTAGTCTGCTGTTTGTTTCAAAATCCCATACAATTCTTTCCTAATCATTTATTGAAAAAAAATGTGTTGAATACCTTCCAAGGTGTTCTTCTGGGAAGTAGAACCTAATTAAAAACTACCCCAGTTCTGCCTTTCCTGACTTTATATTCTTAAGAGGAGGGATAGACAATGAACAAATAGAATACACAGTGTTCAAGATACTAATATATCAGGGACCCCTACTACCTCACCTGTGGTCTGATAACATTAGAATATTCCAGAAATAAAGGTAAGCTTTACATTGTGTACTGTTCTGAGCAGCATGATGAAGTTGTGTCCTACCACATTCTCTTGAGGGAGGAATGGACTCCTTGTCCATAATATCCGTGATGTGTAGACTGCCCACCTGTTAGTCATTTGGCTGCTTAGAGATCAGCTGTCACAGTCTTGGTAACTCAGGGCTGTAATAATGGCCTCAGAGTGCAAGTGTCATGATGCTGGTGACTCAAACACGCACCAGAGAAGATGTGAAGTGTCTTCTTTGAAAGAAAAGATCAAACCTGGATTTTTAATTAGGAAAGAAAAAAAAGTCAAAGCCAGAGCTACTAAGATGAATGAGTAGGACAGACCTAACAGTGCTGTTGAAAGGAAGGAAAGAGAAATCCAGGCTAGTTTTGCTCTCACACCTCAGACTGCAAACTCACCCCTCCTCACAGTGCCCGGTAAAGATAAAGAAGGATTTATGCTTGTTTATGTTTAGAAAAATCAGTCCACATAGGGGGCATTAGGAGCCTGGAGCTCCCCCAATTCTCAGATAAAGGAGGACACCTGTAATGGAGCCATGCAGAGGGTACGTGGGTTGTCGGGAGGAGGTGGGCTTGCCATTGCAACGTCACCCCGATTCTCTCAGTGCCTCTGCAACCCGGCATCTTGGCTCATTTTCCTGATTTGAGCCATCTCACTATCTCTTTGTTTCACTGTCTCCTTCTAAACTGTGCCCTGGGGGACTCACATTTCATAACCAAAGCTGCCTATCAAAGCATTTTGCTAAAGAAAATATATTTAGTCTGGAGAGAAATAATCTCTCTCCCTCAGGGACAGAAGCAGCTCCAGTCAGGAGTGGTTTAAAGTGGCATTTCCCACCCTGCCTGTCACTCACAATTACATTTTTCTTCTTTATTTAAAATTGGGGGGGGGGAGGGTGAAGATGTGAAAAGATCACCCTAAGAAAAGGAGACATACTATGGGGCACCTGCTGCACTCCAGGCCTGCCGGTCCAGCTGTGTGTTCAACAAGTTTCAGATGGCGTGGGACTGTACCCACTTTCCTAATGGGAAAATGGAGCCTTGCGCCTAGCTGCAGCTGCAGACTGGATTCCTGTGTATCATCCCAGCCACTTACATGACTCAGCTGTTTCTTTGGTGTTTTGAGATTGAGTATAATTGAAGCCCAGGTGGGCCTGGAGCTGGCTGAGGCCGAGGGTGATCCTCTAGCTCCCATCTCTGGAGTGCCTGCATTTATAATCCTGTGTTATCACTTCCACCCCATTTTAGGCAGTGCTGGGGAGAGAATACTGGCTCTCTGTTGTGCAAGGCTTGCACTGTGCCTGCTTTCCTTTGGGCTGAATGTGAGACATGGCTGTTTTCTTTTAATTTGTGTGCGTCTATGTTTGTGCCTCTGTGTGTATATGTTTCTCAATGTGTATGTATTTGTGTGTGTTGTGTATGTTTGTGTGTGCACATATAGAAGTCAGAAGTTGGTGCTAGGTGTCTGCTATAATTGCTCTCCATTGTTGTGTGATATTTTGTTTATGTTCTGACAAATAAAGCTTGCCTGGAGATCAGAGGGCAGAGCTATCCACTAGTTAGCCATAGAGACCAGGAGGTAGTGGCTCACACTTTTAATGCCAGCACAACTAGGAGGTAGAGATAGGAATATAAGGTGGGTGAAGACAGGATCTCAGCCCTCAGAATAACCTCTGAGGATTCATAGAGGTGAGAAGTTTCTAGCGGCTGCTGCTCTGCTTCTCTGATCTGTCAGCTTTCACCCTTGATATCTGACTCTGGGGTTTTTATTGTTAAGGATAATTAGGATCACGCTTCACTCCATCTTAGTTTTTTTTTTTGAGACATAGTCTCTCACAGATTCATCTAGGGTGACTGGCTAGCAAGTCCGAAGACCTTCCCGTCTCTCCAGTGTTACCACGTTACATGGCTTTTCCAAATGTCCTGGGGATCTGAACCCAGATCCTCACGCTTGTGTAGTGAGCACCTTACCCACTGAGCCAGCTCTCCCGATCCCCTGACATGCCTGTCTTCTAAACCTTTGTGACTGGACCTGGGGTCTGTCTCCCACTTTATTGTTAGTCTGTGTGGTGGGGACTGACTGCTTTCTGCAATAACAGAAGAAGGCAGCCAGGTCTTGGGGGAAATCAAAGAGTTCCCAGGGCACCAGGCAAATGAATGAATTCCACTGATCTTGTTTGCTTCCTTATGGGATCATCCATCATGATTTAACAGTCCAAAGCCCACAGTAGCTCCAGGCATGCTTCCTGCCCACTGCCGCAGACTCTGTAACTCAGGGATGGAAGCGGCTTTTGTTACCGGTACCTGCATTACGCCCATTATTGTGTACTGTTTATAGCATTACCGTGTAATTTGGCCTTCTTTTTGCCCACTCTCATGGGCTGGCAAAAGGTTTGAATTCTCTTCTTTGCACCTCACCAAGGTGAGCACATTCCTGGGATGTAATCTAAGCGGATATTTGTTAGGGCCGACTGTGCTCCCAGGACAGGGTTCTGAAAAGCTCATGGCATCTTCCTACTGTTCCACTTGTTTAATTTCATTTCAAATGGTCTTAATGCAGGATTTGAACCAACCACACTCCAGGGCAGCCCCCATGCTCAGGAGCAGGTGACGACATAAATAGGGCTCCATGATTCTGTTTTTGTTTTCATTTTTTTTTTAAAGTGGCTTTTTTCCTTTTTTAAGAAGAATAAAGATCATGAAGTTGGGTGAGTAGAGGGAGGAGGATCTGGGAGGAGTTAGGGGATAAGAAATAATAAGATAAAAAGATATACTGTGTAATATTTTCAAAGAAAAGAATATTAAAAAGAAACAAGGGAATATATGTAAAATATGTTACAGGGCCCGGTGAAGACCCAGGGCATTATGTAGCTAACTAACAATGACAACAACACCCACCTGTATTAGGAGCTGGAGAGGCTTGGTGATTAAGAGCACTTACTGCTCTTGCACAGGACCCACATGATAGCTCAGAACCACCTGTAACTACACCAAGGGTTCTGGTGTCCCTTCTGGCCTCTATGGCCACTGTATGCACATGGTACACTGATGTATATTCAGGTAAAATGCTCATATGCATACAATTTAAAAAAAGTGAGATAAACTCACCGCGCACACACAGGCACGCGCGCGCGCGCGCACGCACACACACACACACACACACACACACACAAAATAACACATTAAATTTTAAATCTGTGTTAGTGGACCCACTGGGGAGTTGATCGTCTCTCCCTCCCCTTCTTCCACTCCTCTACAGAGACCCACTGCTTGGTTCTGTACTCTCATTTGCCTTTGCTTTACGAGGTATGTGTGTTTCCCTGCCTTCTATATGTATGTTTATACCCATAGATGAGTGCTGCTCTCATTCTCACCCTTGGTCAGTGGTGGGTTGGTTGATTGATCATCGCAGTGGGCAGTGTTAATGCAGAGAGATGTAACTGCTCCAAGTGCTGAGGATAAGTGAGTGCTGAGTGCTCAGTCCTAAAGGAGACACCCACATCCCTCCATGCAAGCCTCCGGGAACACCATGGAGAAGTGTGAAGGGAGAGTGTAGGAGCCTGAAGATGGGGAACAGTGCTGCCACATGCTGTCTGCTGCATAAGACATTTCATTACAGCTGTGGTCCCATGCACAATACTGAGCTCTTCAACATTTGCTGAGGAGCCATTGGCAGCTAAGGATTGCTAGGGGAGTGGCAGTCATGTTCTTCACTGGTGTAGTCACTGGGAAGTCATCTATGCTCCAATAAATAATCTCTCACCATGCCCATGGAAGAACCCTAAACTCCTGACAAGAGCCATGAAAGTAGAGGAGAGGGGACCTGCTGGGAAGAAAAGGGGCTCACAGGAGTGGGCGGGGAAAAGGAGGGGACCCTGGGGAGTATGATCAATATACATTATTATTATAATACATTATTATATGTATGAATTGTCAAGGAATAAATATTCTATTTAAAAAGAGGCCTGGCAAGATGGCTCAGCAGGTAAAGGCACTTGCTACGAAAGCCTGAGGACCTGAGTTCAACCCTGGAAACCATGTCAAAATGCAAGGAGAGAACTGATTAAACAAACTTGTTCCTGTCTTCTGATCTCCACAGGTGTGACATGAGAATATATTTCTCCTCATCTATCTGATCTATCTATCTATCTATCTATCTATCTATCTATCTATCTATCTTGATATGCATGCACACATATAATTTGGTTGCATAATTGTCAAATCAGTTTCCAGTGTGCAAGGATGGCTTAGGCTCTAGACAAACTGAAGGAGCCGTCATCCTTTTTGACTAATTATATTCCACTATTAATCTCTCCCTTATGCTTTAAGGCATTATCCAGTGCCTGTCCATTCACATAGGTGAGACATTCTCTGGCTTACAGATGTGTGGCATATGGCTGACTGCCTGTGGGGTATGAGCAGATGTGGTGCATTCAGTCTCAGGTCCCAGCACCTGAAGGGATGTGCTTGCAACCCATCCATCCCCCCCCTACCTCTAAGCTGGAGTTTGATACTATTCTGGCGAGCCTGCTTCAATACTCCAGGAACAAGAAAAAGTATATGGAAAGAGACAGATCCACGAATAACTGCAAAATATGACAGCCTGGAACTATTTCCCTCTACATCCATCTGTGAATGAGAAACCAAGACACACTTTATTTGAGTCACTCTGTTTTTGGGTCTCTCTTACTATATACTCAGCCCAACTACCAGGCATGATCAGGAATGGAGAACAGAGGCCCCATCTCACTGATGAGCAGGAAGGAGAAATTTCCTGTACCTCACTTGGTGAAGCATTAACATATAAAACACAAGCTCATTGGAATACTCCTGTTCATGAGTGGGCTCTTCAGCATTCATCTATCATCTACCCATCTGATATATCAATCATCTATTATCTGTCATCTATCAATCACCTATGTATGTACTTATGTTCTATCCATCTAGTGATCTATCAACTACCTATGTTTCCATCATATTTATCTATCTATCTCTCATCTACCCATCTATAATTTATCTATATCTATCATAAATCAATATTCTATATACAATTTGTCTATTTATAATTTATGTATCACCTATCTATAATCTATGTATCTAGCATCTGTTCTATCCACCCATCTACTGTTTATCTATTTATAATCTATGTGTATGTATGTATGTATGTATGTGGTTGGAGAAGGAAGGACACAGAGCATCCTCTTCATAACCATCAATCTGCAGAGGGAAATCATTTGATGACAGGTCGTGTGTGGTGGTGAGACTAGGGACTCATGGTTCAGGATTTCAGTGCTCACAGCCTATTTTCATAAGTTGTTCAGGTCATGACTTTCTCATCTAAAATGAGGATTTCAATGCATATTTTATGAACTTTTAAAAAAGAATTGAATGAGATGATATATTTATAGGTCCTGACCCAAGGTCTGGTAAAAAAAAAAATAGAACCAAATTGTTTGTTGCTGAGATGGTTCAGTGGGTAAAACATTTGCTGCAGTGTAAAGCTGGGCATGGTATGACTCACCTGTGATCCCAGCACTCCTATGGTGAGATGGGCGGTAGAGACAGGAGAGTCTCTAGAAGTTCATAGGCCAGCTAGTCCTGTGAACACAGTGACAGCAAAGAGGCCCTGTCTCAAACAAAATGAATGGCAAAGACCAACATCCAGGTTGTTCTGATTTCTATATGGGCATTATGTCATGCATGCTCCCATCTCTCTCTTTCTCTCTCTCTCTCTCTCTCTCTCTCTCTCTCTCTCTCTCTCTCTCACACACACACACACACACACACACACACACACACACACACACACGGCCTTGTGAGTACCATTAAAGTGTCCTACCACTGAGCCACATGCCTAGCCCCATGAAATCTCCTTTCCATAGCCTAGATATTTAATCATGTATCAGCTACCTCTTCAAGATGTGCAGGACTGGACATGGTCTGACTCTGGAAATTCTTTGGATTCATCTCAGATGCCTTTCTCTTGCCATGGTTTTCTGTGACTCCCTGAAGCTCATGGCTAACCTCCCGACAGTGCTGGGACCACAGAATTTTTGCTTGCCTCTGGATCTGACAGTTGTATTTCTGCAGAGAGATTGAAAGTTTCTTGCCAATTGTGATTGGCAGGATGATGACTTTCCGAGATGCCTGCACCCTAATCTATGGAGCACGTAAATATGTTCAGTGATAGAGCAAAAGGGCATGGAGTAGAGGGTGTTACTGTTTCCTTCCCTGCTAAACTGAAACTAGGAGATTGTCCTGGAATATCTGCATGTCATCAGTCCACAGAGCCTGAAAATTATGGAAGCAGAAGAGACTCAGAAAGAATCCTGGAGAAGCAGGGCCAGAGAGAGGGCATGCTGCTGGCTTTGGAGATGAGGGGAGGGACCACGCACCAAGGAATGTAGGCAGCCTCTTGGAGCTGAAAAGGGTGAAAACACAGATTCTCTTCTAGATCTTTGGAAAGTATAGCTGGATGATGAAGTGAGTTTTGTTTAGAGACTAGGTTTTAGCCTGGTAACTGAGTTTTGTCTAGTGACTTGATTTTGGCCTGGTAATTTTAGCCACCTCGGACTGCTGATGTCCAGCCTGGGAGATTACTCATATGTGCTGCTAAATTAACAGGTAGGTTAGAGCTGTAAAATTGCTTGCCCATGTGTCGGCCTGGTCTCTCACACTGGTGCTTTAAGATTGCTGTCTTGTAGCCCAGGCTGGCCTCCAACTCATATATAGCTGAGGATGTCCTTGAACACCCAATCTTCATGAACTACCATGTCCAGTTTATGCAGTGCTGGGGATATAGCGCAGGGTTCTATAGATGATGGGCAAGGTACCTACTCACTGAGCTACATCCACAGCCCACCTGCCTTTGTAACACATGTCCTCATCCTCTCCGTTAGGAATGATCTCATCTGTCCACTTGATCTCTGGCCACAGGGTCTTTCCACAATGACAGAAGTGCCTACTCAGCTCACCAGCTAACCTGCTAGTGTCTGGGCCATCCAGCACATGTTTATCAAATACTTATTGAATGCATAAACGAATGTAAAAGAACAAATGGAAATTTCAGAGCTCATTGCCCTCATCGGTAGGGTTTCTTATTTTGACAGGCTGTTTAGAATTTCTGAGTACGCACACGGAGATGGGAGGATCAAATGGTGGAGACCACATGATAGGTTAGCAGGACACACAGACCAGGAATTCTGGCTACTGGCCAAGCCAACTCCTAAAATCCAAGCTGTTTTGGGGAACAAAGGAGGCTGGAGGAGGTAGAAACTCAAACTGAGATACACAGGTGCAGAGGCCAGAGAGTAATTTTCAGGAGTCAGGCCGTTCTTCCCACCACGTGTGTCCTGGGGATTCAGCTGCCAGGCTAGGTAGCAAGTACCTTTACCTGCTGAGCCATCTTGCCAACTCCCTAAGCCTATAATTAATTGGTTGTAAATCTATAGTGAGCAGCAGAAGCGGGGGAGGTGAATGTCCCATGAAATGTCCCTTTGAAGGCTTGGATAGGACACTCGAAGTCTTAAATACCCTGCAACAGTTTGGCTCCCTCACCACGAGACCCAACCCTCTACAGTTGCTGGAGTGTGTGTTTGTTTAATTAGGGCACCGAGTAGAGCCTCATCCGGTGGCAGATGTTGCCATGTGTAATGTAATAAATAAAAGTCTTTATAGGACCCAGCAGGCAGCAGAGCCTTCGGTTAGCAGATGGCAAAATATTAAGCTGGCAGAGCAATAACTTAACTGCCTGAATCAGCTGGTCCCTGCCCAGAATTGCTCTGACATGAATCAACTTCATATAGGATATGTCACTCAGCCTCAGCCACTGTGCCCTCACCTGCCCTCCCTCCCCTTCCCTGCAAGGCCTGTTTTTACTTTGGCATCCCGTTATTAAAATCAGCTTCCTGGGAATGAAGTCCTGGAGCCCCATTAGCTGGTTGATGAGAGGTACACACTGGGCGAGGCTGTGGGCTTCCTCTGGGTGGGTGAGGGTGTGCCATGAGTGTGATGTTCTTCAGGCCTCAGTCAGACCGTGTGCTACCTGGCCCTTGGGCCCTCATGGTGCTTGAAGACCATCCCACTTGGCTGCAGAAATCCTCTTGCTGGGGCAGAAAGGATGACTGCTAGCCTAAGGGTACTCAAGGGGAGGAAAAAGGGCCTTTTACTCTGAAAGCACAGAGCTTGGAAAGAGACTGAGTGCCATTTATAACATTGCCCAAGGGGGGGGGAAGAGAGAGAGAGAGAGAGAGAGAGAGAGAGAGAGAGAGAGAGAGAGAGAGAGAGAGAGAGAGAGAGAGAGGACTGGCTTACCGAACACTGACGGTGCTGATGTTTGTGTGGCTTAGGATGGCTCGGGTCATGTAGGGACTCTAGATAATGGCCTCCAGGGCCAAGGACTTCTGTCTTTTCCATAACTCCACAGGGCAGTAACCACACCCCTCTACTCCAACATCTCTGCTGCATCAGGTTCTGACCATGCAGTGCATTCTAATGGAACTCTTGCAGTGTTGAACCTTCAACTCGTTTCTTCATGGGGAAACAGAGTTGATTTAATATCACACAACTAGGAGATATCAGAGCTAGGATGGAACCCAGTGCTGCCTGAAATGGGGTAGCAATTACATTAATTTTGACTCTCTGGGACTTGACAGCAGACTTGAGCAGAAAATGGTGGAAACACAGGGAAAAAACAAACAAACAAACAAACAAACAAACAAACAAACAAAAAACGCCCACCCAGAAATGAGGTGGAGGATTGGCCTAGGAGAGAGAATATGGCACTTGATCAAATAACTATGTTTGAGGAAACTCTATGATCACCCTAGAGGGATGCTGCCTGAACTTATCCAAGCTCCTATAGTCTGTTAAGAATTGGGAGGTGGTTTGAAGCAGAAACCACCTGACCAAAGCTCTTCACGGAGTTTTCCCAAAGGCTCTCTGCACAGAGACTTTCAAGGAAAGAACAAGAGCTGCAGAGACAGCTCAGCAGTAAGTAGTTAGGACAGGCATTTGGATCCCCAGAACCTAAGTAAATACTGTGTGAACGTGGCAGCTCACCTGTAATGCCAGCCTTGAAGGTAGAGACGGGATCCCCAGAGCAAGCTGGCTAGCAAGACTGGCCATATCAACAAGCTCTGGGTTTGATTGAGATATCCTGCCTCAATGAATAAGGTGAAAAAGCAATTGAGGAAGATTCCACACAGCAAACTGGGTTCCCATGCACTGCCTATACACATGCAAACATTCATGTACACACATATGCATGCCACTGCCCTACAAAAATGGAAAAAGGAAAAAAGAACATTGTAAAAACAAAGGAAGGAAATGCTGCTGAGAGAGGGAATGGTACGATCAAGGTGTGGCAGGTGTGAATGAAAAGGTGTGTACATGTGCATTTGTGTGTAGATCAGTATTGTGTGACATTTTTTCCTGGGAAGATAAGAACAAATGTATGCTCACGCCAGCTAAGGAACCAATGACACACCTAAGTACAGATTCCACCAAATTCCAGCTTGATGAATGCATTTCACTGCTGTTGCTTACAGGAATATGAGTGAAGGGCTAATTATAGGATCAACAGATCTACCTTTTCCAGGCAATTTCATTGGTCTGAACCTCTTGTAGACATCTTAGCTAGTTTCTGCTTCTTCCAGGCAGTTCAGATTGTCTGACAGTGACTCTCAGCAGTCTTTAGGCTTGTATACTCTGGGCAGAGTTGGGGGTTGGGGAAAGACTAGTGAATCTGGTCAGTTTCAGGGACTTCCTGAAGTCTTTGTGTTGTTTGCTTCCCTGAAGGATGGGATGTCGGGCCTCCCTTTAGAACATCCTGCTGTCTTGCCTCCCTTTTAACATCCTGTGTCTTAACAAGCTTTCCTCAAAGACAGAAGGTTTTAATATTGGAAGAAACTGCTACATAACGATAAGGAGATGGAGCTGGTTGTTAGAGACAGATAGCCTTGAATGCTAAGCTGAATGAAGCTGGCTTTCTTTCCAGGCAACAAGGAATTGTTAAAGATGTGAGCCAGCCCTAAGCTGAAGCAGATGAAGTTTGCTTCATATCATGGTGTCAGATGACTGCTGCCTTCATGTTCTTTAATATCTTCAGGGAAAATGTCAGTCAAGGTGGTTTTTGTCACCAGGGTCAGACGAGTGAGGATTCAGATTTCCTTCTGATTTTGCCATTTGGAGTGATAAGCATCCTTGACCAGAGGGAAGGCTGGATGTTGCTGCTCTCCTGGGCCCTGGCTTCTAGTGTCTGGACTGTTTCTGTCCAGTTCCTGTGTGCTGCATTCTCAGAGCAGAATGGACAAATCCTTGTATGTGTTGGCTTCCAAGATAATGGCAAGGGACTCACCCTGGATCTTCCTCTGGAGCCTATCCAATGACCTATGTCCTTAACACCCTTGCCTGAGGTGGGGGGTGACTCTGAAGGACTGGAGTTGCCCATGACCTCTGACCTCTATGTCCTTATTTCATGGGAGGGGGTTCTGACGGGGTGAGTTGCAAATGTGCCCTTTGCTTATTGGTGGTCACGGGGTCATAGTCACCAACTTTGGCACTGCCCCTTGTTTATTAACAGTTTAAATTAAAAAACATTACAACCCCCATTGCAACAATAGCATAAGGTTATTATACAGTATAAAGACGATGTGCAAAAATATTTATGACAAATTGACATCCAACTGAAATCTCAAAAGCCAAATACACATCAGGTTGTTCATACAGAGGTAGTACTTCATAGCTCAACATACCTATCAACACAAAATGTTTATGTAATTGAAATCACACGGAATATATAATTTTGCATTTCAATTTTCTACCCTCATGAAATCAGTGCCAATTTCTCACATCATTAGACTTCTTTGTAAAAATTTGTAGATGCAGAAAAATACTTCAATATTAAAAGGGGGAAAGCAGGATTAAAAATTTATAGTTTGGATATGATTTTACTTGTGATAGATAAATATACAAGAGCACAAGAATGCTACATCTTAAAAATATATTACTCAGGATGGAAAGATGTTGTATAAAATGTTAATAGAGGTTATTATGGAGGTGACTTTTATTTTCCTTTATATTTTTACATTTCCAATAGTGAATTTTGCATAGTTGCAAAATACTCCAAGAAATTATTTCCCCATTTCACGTACTGGCATCATATTTGCATTGTTAAATATTCACTGATTTGTCCCCTAAGCATCTGAGAGTCTAGACAGTGCCATGTATCTTGGCACATGTGTCTGCTCATGCTTTTTGTATATGTGGAGATTCAAAAGTAAAACATCCATGGCTTAGTTGAGGGCATGAAACGGTATGTGCATTCAAGTCTTTTGTTTCTCAGGCTCTACGTTTGCTGGGCAGCTGTATTCCAATCTCTGGTCCCTCTGAGTAGCAAGTCAAGGAGTCATTTTGGGTACAGTGATCTTGAATAATGAACCTCAAGCCCCCCTCCCACCCTGACTGCCTGGCAGCCACTTTCACACAGATGCCTTGACTTTTGGGATGAAGGATCAAAGCATGTCCCCCGATGTCTTTAATTTTGTCTTTGTGGGAGTTCTCTTCTCTCTGCCTTGCTGCTGTATGTCTTTGCCCATTGTAGGCATGGCTGTGATACTCTGATACTCTTTTTATCTGATTGTAAGATTCTTGCTAACTCAGTGCTGTATGAGATGACACATTTGAAGCCAAGCTCAAATGTGACCTCTCTGAGCTTCACAGATACCCTAAGGCAAAAGCCACAGGTGTCTCTGTATTTTTTTATGTATTAAAAAAACCCATACCACATTATATTGTGGCTGTTCTGTACATTGTTTTATCATGCAATAGATCATTGGCCTTTTGAGGTCAAGGGTTAAACATTCTTTCCTGTGGGTCTCTGCCCATCTATCCTTGTTCTTCAATCCGCTTCCTTCTCCATGGTTACTAGACCAGTTTATGGCACCAGCACTGCCCATTTGGACCTGGAACCAGTATCCCAAGGGACTCCTTTCTTCTGTTCTTGTGCCTCTTCCAATCCATTTTCCACTTATCAGGGATAGGAACTGTTTGAAATTGTAGACACAGCCCAACAAAGGTTGGTCTCTGCCTGTGTGTCTGATACTATCTCAGTAAACTCTGCTCCCCTCATCCATAAAGCTCCCTTCTCTCCAATCCCTCATGAATCACTTTTTAAGATCACACAATTCTATGGGATAGTTTGGGTTATTACCCCCAAATATCTACTCTCTCTTCCAATGGTGAATGGAATTTATTGATATTCTATTAATAATTTATCTATCTATAATCTGTTGATATTCTATTATTTATCAATTTACATACATATTCTCTCTCCTCCAATATCTATCTATCTATCTATCTATCTATCTATCTATCTATCTATCTATCAATCATATATCTATATCTATCATGTATCTACCTTATGTATCACTTATGTATCATATCTATTAATAATCTCTACCAACATACATATTGTCTCTCCACACATTCCTATCTATCTATCTATCTATCTATCTATCCTCTCCAATTTGTTATTTGTTAAATAAATGAATTTCTCAAGAACGCTTAGGATGCACTCTGTACCCAATCAATGTTTACTGAATAGAATTAGTGAACCATCCAAACAAGCTTATATTGTGTCCTAGCAAGTATATCCATAAACCATACTTGTCACAGGACCCAAATGGTTAGCAGTGACATTCTGTCCCCTTCCCTGCTTTGTCTGATCCTGTGAAAGGTCTTTGCTGTAAAAATACCCACACTGAAAACAGATGATGTGTCAACTCCGTAATTTAAACCATGAATCTGTACTTGCTTAAAGATGAACTTGTTTGGAAGAAAAATGAGAAAAATGCTTGTGTCTGTCCAACAGAGCCCTGGGTAAGAGCATCAATTTTGGTTCCTAGCAGGTCCAGGACATAATAGAAGGAAACTGCTGAGCTCAGCAGCTGAGTGAGCCACTCTTATTTCCACAAACACAGTTTCGGGGATGGTAATCGTGTCTATTAGCAAGGGTGACTCTACTGTGGGCCTGACAGAAAAATGAACTCCCCCACGTTGCAAAATGAGCTAAGTGGAGATCGATAAATCATAAAATTAGTTGAGACATCATCTATCTTTCTTGGCTTCCCCTCTTCTTGCCATAGTCCCCTGGGACACTAATTCATTTATTGCATTTTTATCGTTGGGAAAACACGTCAAGGTTCGGAGACTGCATTCAGTTAGAAGAGCAGGGGCAATAATGTGTGTCATTAATTAGGCAGTTTGGGGAGGTTCAATCCAAACTCCAGTCTCAACTGACTTTCACAAATTGAGTTTCAGGACTATGTATGTGTCTTTATCAAAAAGCAGTGTTATTGAAATATGCCCCGAGAGGGAGAGAGTGAGGGACCTGTCTGCTCACTCTGGAGAAGCAATAAATTTAGCAACAGTCTAGGTGGTCAGCTAGATGCAGTCTGCATTGTCTGAACAGCCTTTCTCTTATCAGCACGTAATCAAAGTAAATGTAGGACACAGCCTGGATTAGTGTGTATAAGTCACCTGGCAACTAGCTGCATGCCTGGCCCTAAGAGGCATACAATAAGCAGATTTTTGAAATAATTTATTGTAGTAAGATACTTAGAATGAGGTATATGTTCTTTACATTGTGATTGATTTTATTTTTATTTATGTGTATGTGAGTGAAGTTGCACTCAGGTCAGAGGAGGCATCCGATTTCCCTGGTGCTGGGATCACAGGCTGTTTGATGTGGGTTCTGGGAACCAAACTCAGTCTTCCCCAAGAGCAGTGAGTGCTTTTAACTGCTGAGCCCAAGATGTATGTTTTAAACAATTTTTCACATGTTCCCTGCAGTGTTGTTGTCTATAGGCACTAAAGACAGCATGTCTCTGTGATGCATCTTGCTTAACTGCAAATTTACGCTTGTTGATTAGTGACTGCTCATCTTCTCCCTCTGGCTCCTAAAAAACACTATCCCACTCTGATTCTTGACTCTGCCTGCCTTAGATACTCTGTGCAGCATATGTCCCCGTGTGACTGGTTTATTTCACCTAGCATGTCACCGTCAAGGTCTAGCCTAAATCTCATGTTACTGACTTTCCCTTTTTAAGTCTGAGTAATATTCCATTGGATGTGCATATGACATGTTCCCTATCCACCCATCTGTGGATTGATGTTTGGGTTGTATCCTCTTCTTGACTCTTGTGGATAGTGCTGCAATGACTATGGGGTGCTAGAGCCTCTTTGTGATCCCAATATCCATTCTTGATAAGTATCCAGATGAGGTACTGCTGGATCATATGGTAATTAGAGTCTTAAATTTTATTTTAGAAATATCCGTTTTGTTTTCCAAGGTGGCCGTGCCATCTCTCATTCCCACCACTGTTGTGAATGAGCTGGCAGCTCTTGTCTCATCCTGTAGCTGTCCTGACAGCTTTGACTTGATTTTCAGTGCAGTTTCCATTTTCATTCAGTGATTTTTTTTGGTCCATGCTGTTGAGCCCTTTACATACATTTGTTAGTGTTTGATTAACTAAGAAACTGAGGGCCAATGAGAGGGCTCATTGGGTAAAGGCACTTGTTGCCAACCCTGATGTCCCAAGTTCAATCCCCAAGACTCATATGGTAGAAGGAGAGAAACATTTCTCCTCAAAGCTGTCCCTTTACCACACACATGTACAAATAGTATGTGTGTACACACATAATAAATAAATATAGCATGTAGAAATGGAACCATTTGTGTACTGAACACTAGAATGCATTAAAGAAATACATGAGAGAAAATACAGATAAGTAGGAAGAAAGCTAATATTTATGGAATATTGAGCAATATTAGGATAACCATATTATCCAGTGGGAGATGTGGATTAGTACAATCTCCATCAGATACATTTTATTTAATATATATAAAAAAAATACAAAAGCTCATGTAGAACTACAAACTCTCATGAGTAGTCAGACCTGTCTTGATGAGAAAGAACAAAACTCGAGGCTTCGCATTTCCTGGCTTCAAAACATTTTGTAAAGTTACAGTAGTCAGATCAGTCTCTTTGTTGACACCTTTGAAGAGCATGGAATCAGAACTCTGTGTTCCTTCCTGGTCTGTGATTCCCATTTTGTCCCCATCAAGGAATCTTGGTCAGAATCTACATGAGCCGTGGGCTCCCTTGGACTGGAGTTTGAATCCCACCATAACTTAAAAAAAGATTTATTTTTATTATTTTAAATCATGCCCCCCTGCCCCATATGTGCTTATGATGTAGTGCTTGAGGAGGCCAGAAGAGGGCATCAGATTCCCTGGAGCTTGAGTTACAGGTGGTTGTGCTGACCCTGTGGATGCTGGGAGCAGAACTTGGGTCCTTTGGAAGAGCAGTATACACTCTTTCCAGCCCCTCTCCATGACTTTTTTTTTTTTTTTTTTTAAAAAAAATATGGAATGCTTCACAAATTTGTATGCTACCCTTGCACAGGGGCCATGCTGCTCCTCTCTGTGTCATTCCAATTTTAGTATGTGCCGCTGAAGAGAGCACCCTCCCCGTGATTTTTATGCCCTGTGATTTAGGAGATAATAGCTTGCATTTGGGCCCAAGGGGCTGCTGTTTTGTTGTTGAGATTTGGGTTATTTATGTCCTGTATCCAGGTTCTTTCTGTTTTCAAATTTTGTCTTGTTTTTGCAGACACAAAACACATGCATCATTACAAACTAGGACCTATTTGACACATGTCCTCAGAGCAGGTGCAGGGTGCCTAGTGGCCAGAGGAATGGTGAGTTCTGTCCTGATGCTATGCAGGGTTGTTGTAAATGTTGAGAATCCAAAGCAGGGGACCTGTAGTTCCTTTATTTTAGAAAGATTGTTGCCTGTTCCTCCACATGCCATTCAGCAGGTGCTGTGTACTTTTTTAAAATACTTTTTTTTTTTGTGAATAATTTTAGATTTATGGAAAAGTCTCAGAGATAGCACAGAGAATTCCTGCATTCATCCTTCATCCGGCTTGCCCCAGATTAGTAACATCATGTATCACCTGAGTATATTTGCTGAAACTATGAAGTTCACACAAATAGCCTGCCATTAGCTAAGCTGTGGCCTTCTTAACTATTTGATATGTACTACTATTAATCTCCTCTTAATATGAAAAATAAATTGTGTTCCTTTTTTTCTGGGCTCAGATCCTCTCAACTCTAGGCAATCCCTCTGCCACTGTGTCACACTCTAAGACTAGTCCTTAAGGCCCTTTTATTTTTGAGCCAGGATCTAATTTAGTAGTTTACATTTAGTAGTTTGACTTTAAATTTAAAAGTTTTATTTATTTGTACATATATGTCTGAGTTACACATGTGTATGTACATGTAGAGGCCAGGTGGTGATGTTGGGTATCTTTCTTAATTATTCTCCACCTTATATTTTTGAGGCAGGGTCTCTCACTGAACCTGGAGCTTATTGATGACTTGGCTAAGTTGGCTGGCCAGTGAGCTTCAGGAATCCACCTGTTTCTGTGTCCCCAGTGGTAGGGTTATAGGCATATACCACCATGCCTGGCTTTTTACTTGGTGGATATGGTGGATCCAAGCTCAGGTCTTCATGATTGAGTAGCAAGCACTTTACCAACTGATCCACCTCCCCAGCCCTGCATTCAATGACTTAAAAAGATAGACAAACAACACTTACAGTCAACATGACTATTGACTGCACCTGCCAGTGTGGGCCACTCCTGTTGGCTGCACCTGCCAGTGTGGACCACTCCTATTGACTGCATCTGCCAGTGTGGACCACTCCTGTTGACTGCATCTGCCAGTGTTGACCACTCTTGTTGACTGCACTGCCAGTGTGGACCTCTCCTGCTAACTGTACCTGCCAGTGTGGACCACTCCTGTTGGCTGCACCTGCCAGTGTGGACCACTCCTGTTGACTGTAACTGCCAGTGTGGACCACTCCTGTTGACTGCACCTGCCAGTGTGGACCACTCACTGCTCCTGTTAACTGTACCTGCCAGGGTGGACCACTCCTGTTGACTGCACCTGCCAGTGTTGACCACTCCTGTTGACTGCACCTGCCAGGGTGACACACCTGCCAGGGTAGACCACTCCTGTTGACTGCACTCCTGCACCTGCCAGTAGTGTTGACTGCAACCACTCCTGTTGGCTGCACCTGCCAGTGTGGACCACTCCTGTTGGCTGCACCTGCCAGGGTGACACTCTTTGCTGCACTGCAGTGTGACCACTTCTGCTGCTCATGTCCATGTTGAATTGTTGCTCACCTGCCAGTGTACCTCTTGTTGCTGCACTCTGTGACATTGGAACCTGCATTACACTCTGTTGACTGCACCTGCAGGTACCACTCTTTACTGCCTATGTTACCTCTTGTTGCTCCTCCAGTGTTTTTCTGCTCTTTTTTTTTTTTTTTCTTTTTCTTACCTTATTCCTTTTACCCTTGTTCTCTTTGTATTGAAATAATTTTTCCTTCTTGTTAACTTCCCATGATTTCATCTTGAAAATCTTAAGTGAATACATCCCCTCCCTTTACCTTCTTATGAAACACTGTAGTCTTTTCTGAACCAAACATTGCTAATTTCATCAGAAATAGACACACAGATGATGATTCCACATTGAGTAGTTATTTTAGTGTGAGGTGGGAATTGTCTGTTGAATGTCAACATTGATTTGTTCAACTATCCCCTGGTGATGGACATTTGGGTTGTTTTTATTCACTGAGAATTAGAATACAACCACAAGTCAGTTGTGGTTTTCTTAGAGGGCGAAAGGAGGCTAGTAGGGAAAAACATGATCTTAGTTTAGAAGACAGAAGAGCCTTTTCTAGAACCCCTAAGACTTCTCTGGCCTTTTCCCTCACAGATTATCGCTTGGTGATGGCTCTGACTGGGAGGCAAGCTTTGAAGATTGTATCCTTAGTGATAAGCAAGGGACCCTATAGCCAGGGCTCAGAGGTTTGAACTTGAACTTCCTTTGCAACAATTACAGAGAAAAACACTTTTTTTTTATGGTAGCTGAGGAAATAGACTTCAGTCGATACTGCCTTCTGCACAGATCTTCTCTTGGAATAAGGTATGAACCCCTTGCAGGCTTTATGGTCAGGCATAATTAGAGTCTTCTTACAGAGCCTGCACACTGTTCGGCAGGCTGGGGCGATGGTGTGCTGTGGAGGAAGCCTGGGAGGCACTTGAGAATCGAGGTAGGTGAGGATGGAGGAGGAAGCAGCTCTGTGTAGGAGAACGAGGAACGTGTGAACTCCCGGCCCTGTTCTGCAACATGCCAGCTGCCATCCTTCCAACAAGTTTCACCAGGTCCTTGAGTCTCAGTTTTTTTCACCTGTCAGATGGAGGTAAATGTTTTCATGATGTTTACAGGAGCTAAACATGACTCATCAGCACAGAGCACAGAGTAAGGGCAGGAGGGTCATAAGGGAGGAGCCTTGATACCACCGGGGCACACGGGGAGAAGTCTCTCTTTGACACCATTCCTGGCTGTGGGCTGCGTCTTTACCTACTGGTGTCCAAGTTGCATCTAGATCATTGGCAGTAGAGCCCGGACACTATTTTATTTTACTAATTTAATTTCTTGTGTGCTTTCTCACTCACTGGCACTTATCTGTTGATTACTTGTGTCTGGTAGCACTTTTCAAGGCACTGAGGGCAAGGAGAGGGATGAGCCGCAGACCCCACCTGCTCTCATTAAGTTTGCTTCTATTGTGACAGTTGACAATAAGCAATGCACTAATCATTGGTTAGTCAATTGTATTTATTATTTATTTTTGTGTATATGTGTGTGTGTGTGCCTATGTGCTTGCACATTGTATGCGAGCACATGTATGTATACATGTGGTGGCCCAAGACACTTTGAATGTCTTCTATAATTGCTCTCCACACGATCTACTGAGGCAGAGGCTCTCATTTGAATCCAGAGCTGGCCAATTCATCTAATTTCCCTAGCCAACTTGTTTTGGGGATCCCCATCTCTTCCTCCTAAGCACTGAGATTGCAGGCAGATTGCCATGCCCACCTGGCATTTATCTGGGTGCTGGGCCTGTCCTCATATTTGTATGACAAGTTCTTTACACACTGAGCCATCTCCCCAGCCCCAAATACTTTTTTTGAAAGAATACCTGAAGTGGTGCAGAATGGCAAGGACATGCCAGAGGTTGAGGCACCTTTTCAGCACAGCAGCTTTGTTAGATGTATAACTTATAAATCATATCATTTTCCCATCTAAGGCACAAAGTTTAATAGTTTTTGGTATGTTCACAGAGTTGTGCAAACATGAACACATTAGGCCGTTGCTATCACTCTGAAAAGAAACTCCACCTGGAACCTGGACATTCAATTTCTATTCCTTCCTCAGACCCTGAAGCCACTGAAGTGACTTCTGTCTCTATGGATTCTTTGCCACAGACACTTCATGGAAATGGTCATTCAGTACCTGTTTCCCTGACTGGCTGCTGTCACTACTCAGGGTTCTAAGGTCTGTCTGGGGAGCTGTGTGTACCAGTCCTCATTCTTTACTACTGCCAAGCGTTCTGTGTATGGACAGGACACATCCTATTCTGTTCATCCATTATCAGTTGGTGGGCATATGGGTTGTTCCTCTTTTTTAGGTATTATGGACAATGCTGTTATGAACATTAGTGTGTCAGTGTTTTTGTGTGTACATGTGTTGTGATGGTGGTTAGCTTTAATCATCGACTGAATACAATCTCCAGTTACCTGGGAAAAGTGTCTGAGTGAGGGATGGTCAGCATTGGGTTGGGCTGTAGGCGTGCCCATGGAGCAGCTGGCTTGATTGCCCTTACTGGTGTGGGAAGGGCGGCTGCTGCTTCCACACAGGGAAAAAGATGGGGAGGAAAGAGGTGTTTCCCTTCCTGACTTTCCTGGCCTTCACAGTCCCTGGCAAGTTCATCTCCTCTGTTGTGGCCACTGCTGATTCCTTCACTGATATCAAAACCAGCTTCTTCAGACTCCCAACTTAGACTGAAGACCTTACTGATTTCGTCACTGATATTAGAACCAATTTCTTTGAACTTCCAATGTGAGCTCCCCAGAAACTCCCATACTTCCAGCATCAGCTCATGACAGCTGGGGTACCCAGCCTCGTGGACCGAGCAGCTACCAGGTGCTGTTTCTTTGGTGTGAGACAGGTACTGTCGGATTACTTCAGCCATATTGTGTAAGCCAATCTCAAGGTTCTCCTTCAATGTGTATTCTGTTGTCTTTGTTCCCCTAGAGAGCCCAGGATAGTCATGTGTACACTAGGTTTCTCATTCTGTGACAAAATCATTGAGAAAACAACTTCAGGGAGGGAGATTTAGCTTGGCTCCCAGTTTCAGAGGTACCAGCCATGGTAGCTTGGTTCCATGTTTCTGGGCCAGCGATAAGGCAGAGAGCATCATGGCTGAAGGGAATGGCGGGGCAGAGCTGTTCACCTCATATCCAGGAGAAGGTATATCATTCCAGAACACTCCCCAGTGACCTGCTGCCTCCAGCTAGGCCCCACCTCAGCTTTCCAACATCTCCCCCAAAGCACCACTGTTTGGAAACCAAATATTCAGAACACGAGCCTCTGGGGAATGTTTCCCACCTAAAGCAGAAAAATGTCTTTTTTTTAAAATATTCTTTTTTATTTAATAATCTTAAAATTACATTTATTTGTGTGTGCTCATGTATGCACATTTGTTGATCAGAGGATGACTTTTGGGAGCTGGTTCTTCCCTCCTGTTGCGTTAGATGTGGGGATTGAACTCTGGTCACCAGGCTTGGCAGCAAGCACCTTTACCCACTGAGTCATCTTGCTGGTCTTGGTTTTAATACTTATTAATATGTGTTTATGGTGTAATTTCTGGATCCCCTTGAGGAGCTGCCATTGTTGCTCTCTACATCAATGGTGCTACTTTCCATTCCCACCATTAGAGCATTGATAGTTCAAATTCATTTAGATCAGTGGTTCTCAACCTTCCTAATGCTGTGACTCTTTAAGACAGTTCCTCAGGCTGTGACCCTCAACCATAAAATTATCTCATCGCTACTTCATAACTGTAATTTTGCTGCTGCTAGAAATTACAGGTTGAGAACCACTGCTCTATACCTTCACCAACATGCTTCCCCTTGCCTTATCTCTCCTTGGGTATTAGAAAAGGACACATCCTTGCCAGTTGGACTTGCCTTTCCCTGATGACTCTTGGCACATTTTCCAGTGCTTATTGGTGATGAATGCTACATGGCCCTCTCTGATGAGGGTTCTACATTTGGGGAAAGCAGAGGTCATACAGTAAAGGAAGCCTGCATCCAGGAGGGGATTAACTTTCTGCTGGTCCTGCTGGCTGGATGTGAGTCCCTGAGAGCCCCTGCAGGAGGGACTGGAGTGCAGAGAGCTCAGGGAGAGGCTCCTGCAGGATCAGGCAGGAGGCAGAGGGCATCTGCACAGGGGTCGGAGGCAGGCAATTGGGAGGACAGGGTGAGAAAGGCACGAGGAAGTGAGGATGGAGACTTCAGGCTAATGAGGTTCTGGGGGCAGGGTGGAGGGGAGAGAGGGATGGAGGCCTCAGGCTGTGAGATGTTCCATTTCAGTGGCAGAAGTGGGGAAGGCGTCTGTAGAAAAAGATGAGGTCACCAAGTATGTAAGCCAGAGTAGACCTTCTCCCACTTAGAAATCGTAATTCATTTATTTTTATTTGTGTGTCGAGCATATGTGCCATCATGTATGTGTAGAAGGTGGAGGACAACTTATGGAGGGCTGTTCTCTCCTTCCTTCACATGGGTCCCAGGGATTGAATTCGGATGGTCAGTCTTGGCAGCCAGCACCTTTACCTGCCAAGCTGTTTCTTGTGCCTCTGCTTGTCCCCTTTCTGCTTTAATAGTTTGTCTACAAGTAGAAGAGCAATCCTTTGTGTGGGTAGGGATGAGAAGATGTAACTGAGATAGTCTAGATAGTTATTGACTTTGTTCATGCCTAGTGCATTACTTAAATTGTTATTTACATTGGGATCATTCGCTAAGACTGTCCTATTTGTCTTTATAACCATCTTCCTCCTTGTTCGACCTCAGGGCCCATGCGAGGAGTGCTCAGTTAACTGTCTTTCCCCCCATGCTTTCCTCACCAGCTGCACATTCACTGTAGACAACGTGTTGTAGATATTGCTTTTTGTTAAATCTGCCTTTCTACACCGCCCCCCCCCCAAGGTCTCATCCCTGTTTCACAGATCAGCCAAACAATACTTTTCCTTCCCAGAGTGACTTGTCTGAGGACTCAGTCAGTTTGTGGCCTAGGGCATGTGTGATGGTTAGTTTTAATTACTAATTTGACACAGCCTAGAGTCACCTGGGGAGAGAGTCTCAGTGGGGGATTGTGGAGATCCATTTGGTCTGTGTGCATGTCTGTAAGGGATTCTCTTGATTGTTGGTTGAGGAGGGAAGACCTGGCTGGAATGGGAGCAGCACCATTTCATGGGCTTGTCCCTGAACTCTTCGAAAGAAAAAAAACATCAGGAGGTAGGCAGCATGGGTGGATTTATTCCTCTCTGCTCTTGGCTGTGGATGCTTTGAGTTCCTGACCTGACAACCCCATAAGGACTGACTGTACTCTGGAATTGTGAGCCGAATAAACTCCCTCTTCCCCAAGTTGCTTTTTTGTTTTGCCAGAATATTTTTTTTCATCACAGCAACAGATGTGAAACTAGGAGTGAAGAGAACAATAGTTTTTGTTTGCTTCATGTTCTATGCCAGTTTACACAGTTTTTCTTACTTAATCCTCCGTTCAACCAGTAAGGTTGGCATGGTAGTCTTTGCTTTGCAAATAAAAATATTGCCCAGAACTTTCCAGCTACAGAAGTGGTACAGTCTGAATGTAAAGCCTATGAGTCTCTGACAGAGAGTCTGTCCTCAACTGAGACGTTTACAGTTCACAGATGGCCGGAGACGAAATTTCTGCTTGTCCGAGAGAGCCTGCAGTGCCGCCCTCTGCTCCTAGATGGCGCTCAAGGCTCAGCTTCCAGGCCACACCTGGGGCTTCAGTCCCAAGGCCACGACAGTCTGGAGTTTCTGCAACAGTTTCGGGAAAAGAAGGCTTCTTGTGCCTTTTTGTTTGCGTTTGTGTTGGGGCCATTGTTTTGATTTTGTTTCCGTTTGCAAAGCCAGTCTCCCATCTTTAAGCTTGCAGTTTCTATGTACCCACATGAGCCTGGCAAGATGAAGCCTGTGTAAGAGGGTGGGCAGACGCCTGTGGGGGAGGATACCCCAAGTAGAAAATGAGGTGAAATGGCTCTATCACAGGCATCGCTTCTCTTGACCCTGTAATCAAAGTTGGCACGACTTTGTAGATGTCAGTCAGCAGAGCCTCCTGACCAGGGAAGAGGGTCCTCGGTCAGCAGCCGCGGGGAGAGCTTGTCATTTGAAGTCTGACCCCTTATTTTGTGGAGCTGGGAAAGGAATGACTGAGTCACTGGGCTCAGTTGGTATTCAAGGGGGATTTTACACACTTCGTTCACATTTTTTTTTTTTTTTGGCTAGAGTGGGGCTAATGGGCACAGATGAGCACAGCAGCTGGGCGTACAACGTGGGGAAGGACAGGAAGTCGGAGGTGCCTTTCTTTGTGGAGGTGGCACACACCTTTGGGGAGATGATGTATGCTCCGGAATTTTAAAAATCCCCAGTGTTTGCTTGGTGGTAACTACCAGAAGAAGAAAAGAAAAATGGTGTCAGGGTAAGGAAAAAGAAAAGGAAAAAGTTAAGCAGAATATTGGAATCTTTGAGGGAAACTGAGGTGTCTCAGGTCAGCATCCCAGGAGGAAGGTAGACAACATCCAGAAAAGGACATGTCAGCCTGGATATGTGGCCTAGCTGGCTCCACTTTTAGAGAAGTAGATGCGTTCTGAGACATGAAGAGATCTGCCATTCCTGTCCCCCCCACCCCCACGATCATTCTAAGAATGTACATCCTCTTCCTGCCCAGTTGTGGGGGTGGGTGTCTGTGTGAGGTAAGTGCAGTGCCCACTGGAGGCCAGAAGAGGGCATCAGATCCCCTGAATCTGGAGTTACAGGCTGTTCCGAACAGTACAAAGTGGGTGCTTGGAGAAAACTCAGGTTCTGTACAAGAGTAACACACCCTCTTAACCACTGAGCCATCTCTCCACTCCCATGCTTCTGAGTCTTTGCTTTGCTTTGATCTCCACAAAGCTTAGCACCTGGTTGGAGTCCTGATGCCTAAAACTTGGGCAGAACCCAATGCCTTTCATGGCTGTATCTCCCTTGGTCTCCCTTTCATTTCCCATGCATATTTTCCCTGGCTTTGTCTTTCAATCACATTTTCTAGTTTGATTGTGCTGCACACATTTTCAGAAGCTGCCCCAAACCCTCTGTGGGACGATACAGGATGCTGATATAGCAGGGTATTTTGGTTGTATGAGCTAGGGGTAGAGAGGCTTTGATTGGAGACAGCGCTCTCCTCTGCCTACTCTATGTCCTGGAAGAGGAAGAAAGGGGTGGTACCATGTCTTTTTCCCTTTAGCCTTATGTACCGGCTTTGAGGGCTTATGATTTGAGGCACACAGACTGACAGATGTCCTTCACAGGAGGCTTGGTGACATCATAGACAGAATGACAGGAGCTGGCATATCTCTCTGAAGGCCTTCACAGTGCTCTGCAGACAAGCAAATTAGCTTCAAGATCTGGGAGAAAAGAGAAGATCAAACCCTGACTTCCAGACTCTTCAGGGAAGTTTGTTATTTTCTGTTTATTCCTAGACAGTGCAGCTGGTGGGAGCTGTGGGGACACCTGGGATAGCCTGATGGGGACAAACTGCAATGGCACTCTTCTCAGCCTCTCTATGAGTACATAAGTGGCATGGCAGATCCAAAAGTGCTCACTGGACTCTGATGTTAATGCAGAGAGGCTGAGAGCTCAGATGCCTCAGGTGGACCAGCAGCCACGTTGAGGGGTTGACTACTGCAGACCAGCCACATGCAGGAGGACCGTGCTGCTGTCATTGGTACAATGGGAAGTGTGATCAGTTTGGCAAGATCAATCAAAATGAAAGCACATGTCTCCGTGAATCTGGCGAATTTTTCTTGAAATAGATCCCACCCAGTATTTGCATGTGTATGAGACAAGGTGTACTGTACAATGTTTGGTCATGCCATTTGTGAATAGTGAAAAAATGGGGCCAGATATGGTGTGCACAAATGAATCTCAGCACTTGGGAGGCAGAGGCAGGTGGATTTCTATGAGTTTGAGATTAGCCTGGTCTATGTAGTAAGTTACAGGCTAGCTAGGGCTACATAATAAGACTGTGTCTCAAAAAAAAGTGGGAGTATTCTAAGTTGCCATTACTAAGGGAGTAGATAAATTATGGCTCCCATCCATACTAGTGAATGCCATGTGCTAATATATAAATACCTTCCCAACATATCAAGTTCATATTATAGATGCATATGTGTATACATGTTTAGTACATATACTTTATGCTGCATAACTACACAAATATATAATACAACAAACATATAAGTTAAATGCATAAATTAAATGTAAATGTGTGTATATTATGTATGCATATAAATGTGTACAGCTAAAAAAGGGGCTATATTAGTTAATGTGGTGATTATTTTTAGTTGTCAACTTCACATGATCTACAATTAATTTCACTCACTTGGGAAGAGATCTTAATGAGGGATTTCTGGATCAGGTTGGCCTGTGGCATGTTGGTAGGGAATTGTCTTTTTTGTTTTAATTAGTACAGCAAGGCCCAGCCTGGTGACATGTATTCTTATATCTTCAGGTAAGTGTAGCTTCCACCCCATCTCAGTTACATGTCTATTTCTGCACTAACACACCATGACCAAGGCAACTTATAAAGAAAGTATTTAATTGGCTTGCCATTTCAGGGGGTTAGAGTCCGTGATGGTGGAACAAAGGCATGGCAGCAGGAACAGTTGATACATCTTCACAAGCACGAGGCAGAGGGAGAGACACTGAGAATGACAGGAATCTTCTGAAACCTCAAAGCCCACCCCCATGGCACACCTCCTCCAATAAGGCCACACTTTCTAATCCTTCCCAAACAGTTCCACTGGAGACCAAGTATCCAAATACATGAGCCTGTGGAGGCATTCCCATTCAAATCACCACATTCCTCATCAAACCACCACATTTCTATTTTTGCAACAGGTGGAGACCATCGAGTGAAGTCATAACTAGTCAAACTTCAGAGATCAACAGACTGTGGGGAGATCAACAACCAGCCCCAACTGATACACCTGAGGCTCAGGGAACATCTAAGAAGAGAGAGGAGGTGGAAAGACCGTAAGGGCTAGAAGATCAGGATGCCTGCTGTGAGATTGTCTTCTAGACAAAACAGGGACACTGCACCCATGGCATCTCAGCAGTATGGCTGCCTGAACAAGGCCTGCATAGTGACCACACTGGTTGACATGCCAGTGGAAATAGACATTTCACAAGGCCCTGCCCCAGATGAGGAGCCACAGGCAATCAACAGGTACTGATGGAGAGAGAATCAGTTTTCTCCAAGATGAGAAACCTGGTAGGTTATGTAGCCCCGAGCAGTCAGCCCTAAACACATGTCCATACAAGCAACACTAAATGGACTCAGAAGGCTTGGTTTTTTTTTTTTTTTTTTGTGTGTGTGTGTGTGTGTGTGTGTGTGTGTGCGCACGTGCATTTGTGTGTGTAATAATTATAGATAGGTCATGTATCCTAGAGGGAGGGCGAGGTGATACATGGAGAGGTAGAAGGAGGGGTGGAAATTATGCAAATACAGTGTACTCATGTGTGAAATTCTTTAAAACTTCTATTGAAAACAGTAGAGAATTGTTCCCTTCCACATTAGCATGCCCACTGACACTGTCTTTGTTCAGGTCTTGTTATGACGCCATTTCTGGGGGGGGGCGTTGATTCACAGCAGACTTCCTGGTGTTCTGGCTCTAACAATCTTTCCCCCACTCTCCCCATCTTCCCTGAGGAATAGACGCTGTAGCTGTGGTATAGACGTGTCCACCGAGGCTGGACTTACCATGATCCATTGATCTCTGCATTGTGTTCAGTTGTGGCTCTCTGTGATGGTGTCTATTTGCTGTAAAGAGAGATGTCTTTGATGAGGGCAATAGCTATAGTTTTCTGTGTGTAGAAGGACGAGATTAAGAGTGCAGTAAGGAATTATGCTGGTCTAGAATAGCTCTAGCAGCAGCAGATTAAAGAGTAGAGAGAGCTAGCTGAGTACTTAGCAGGCGTGCATTCCAGTCTCTGCTCTTGACTGGTGTCATGTGACCAGCTGTCTCAAGCTCCTGCCACTGGGACTCCCTTGCAGTGGTGGACTGTGACCTGGAACTGTAAGATAAAGTTAACCATTTCTCCACTCCTGGTTTTTGTCAATCTATTTTATCACAGCAATAGGAACAAAACCAGAACAGTTAGCTATAAACCTGTATTATATACAGGCATATGGAAATGTATGTGGTTTATAGTCTGTGTTTAACTTTGTTATCTATATTAAGTATACATATGCATGTTTAATTGTATATATCTATAATTAATACCTATACAAATATACACATATATAGAAATAGTTTATATATTGAATATAACTGAATAGTTTATGTATATAATATATAGCTATAGTTATACACATCTATAAGTATTGTTAATTATAATTATCTATACTTTTATCTCTATATAAATATATTAATAGTATATAACTATTCATAGTATATATATATGTAAATGGAATATAATATAAAACTAAAATATTTTTCCACACTATTTCAGTTTTCCATTATGTAATGGATAGCACTGTATAGTAAGATAACTATATTCATATATCCATATATATATAGATAGCTGTAGTGTGTGTGACCCTATTTATGTACAATAAGCACCCCCTACTCCACAGAGGGCCCCTAGGTTGTAGGCTGCCTGGACAATCACTGATTATAGAAACTTATTGGCTGCAGTCTGGGTCATAACCAAGACCTGTGACCACCCTTCGGGCAGGAGCTCTGGTTAAGGAACAGATGTTCAGCAAGTATTGGAGATGCCATTGTGCCAGCTGTTAACCCCTCAGTTCTTGGATCCTGGAAGGGAGGTCCATAGAAGACCCCTGGAGCTACTGAGTTGCAGAATGGAAGACCTTTGTTGTAACATCTGTTACTGGCACACTCAGACTTTGTGAAACACTAGCTTTGCTGTCTTGGGTCATATTGCAGATTATGTGTGCGTGTGTATGTATGCGTATGGGTGTGTATGTGAGTGTGTATATGTGCATGTGTATGTATGTGTGTGTGCATGTGTACACATGGATGTGTATGTATGTGAGTGTGTATGGTGTATGTGTATGCATATACATGGGTTTGTGTGTGTCTAAGTGCTTGTGCATGTGTGTATTTGTGCATGTGGAGGACAAAGGTCACCTGTCACTATCATTCCTCAGGTGCTGCCCATCTTATTTTTTGAGAGTGGGTCTTCAGTTGGCCTGGAACTCACTGATTGGACATGGCTGGCTAGCCAGTGAGCTCCAGGGAACCACCCGTCTCTGCCTCCTTAGTGCTGGGATGATAAGTGTGTGCCTCCGTACCAGCTTCGTTTTTCACATGGGTTCTGGGAATCAAACTCAGGTCTCTATGTTTGGCTGACTAAGCCATCTCCCCAGCCCCTTATGTACCTCCTGAGCCGTTAGTTGGGCTCCCCAGAGCAGAGGTCTTTGAGAGAAGCTGAGCCCTGGATCCCTGATGCAGGTCTCATGTGACCCATGCATCTTATAAGAGTCTACAGGAGGACCTCCTGACTTCTGCAGAAAATTTGGTTGTTAATAACCAGAGCAGGGTGGGTGTGGGTGTCCAGGTGTGGACTCTGCCATTCATCTTCACCTGCACTCTCAGCACCCTGGAGAACTTGAACTGCTGTATTCAGCCCATTATGGTGATCATTTTGGTTTTGTCCTCCAAACCAAGGCGCCTTTGTTTATTCTTCCTTTCCTTTCCTCCAATAACAAAGTCAATTCACGCCTCCACCCTCTAGCTGGCTCCTGAAATCAATAGGCTTGGAAATGTCAATGTATTCCTGAGTGAGCAGCTGGGGGTTGAGGTGGGCTGGGTGAGCACAGGAACTGGAGCTCACTGGCAGCTGACTGGCATCCCCAGGCAAACAGGCTGCCCTGTGCAAACCAGATCAGGCAGAGCCCTGCGTACACCCAGTCTCTGGGCTTCAGCACCTGGGCACACAGCCTTTCAGATAACAGAAGTTCATATCTGTTGCTGTCATAGTTGCCTTCCCACCTCCAAGCCAACCACAGACAGCTTGCAGCTTCTTCAGAGTGGCCAAGGAAACCCTGTGGTGGTCATACTCATTGTCTTTAGTTGAGGTCCTATTGTCGTGATAAACATTATGACAAAAACAACTTGGGTTGGACAGGCTTACTTGGCTCACACTTCCACATCAGTCCAGCACTGGAGGAAGTCAGGGCAGGACCTTAAGCAGAAACCTGGAGGCAGGAACTGAAGCAGAGGCCATGGGGGAGCTGTGCTTACTGGCTTGCTCCTACTTTTTCTTTCTCTCTCTCTCTCTTCCTTCCTTCCTTCTTTCCTTCCTTCCTTCCTTCCTTCCTTCCTTTCTTTCTTTCTTTCTTCCTTTCTTTCTTTCTCTCTCTCTCTCTCTCTCTCTCTCTCTCTCTCTCTCTCTCTCTTCTCTTTCTCTCTCCCTCCCTCCCTCCCTCCCTCCCTCCTGCCCTTCCTTTCTTTTATAACACCCAGGGCTACTTGCTCAGTGGTGGCTGCCCACAGTGAGCTGGGTCCTCCCATACCAATCATACATCAAGAAAATGTCTCATAAGCTTGGCCACAGGGATTTTTTTCTCAATTGAAATTACCTCTTCCCAAGTGACAATGATTTGTGTCAAGTTGACATAAAACCAACCAACACACTCATTCTAATGCCACCCTCAGTCTCTGTGTGTGTTACCCTATCACCTCATCCACGATGCTGGAGTGTATGAGGCACAGGAGGGCTGGAGTCTTGGCTGTGGAGAAACTTGAGCTGACTGTTGGTAAACCAGCTCTGAAACAAACATGGCAACTTGTTGGAACGTCAGCCAATCAGAGGGCTGGGTGTTCAACTAAGACGTCAGTCTGCTTCCAGAAGAATAAGGTGCTGAGCCAGAAGTCAGAAGTTATTGTTTGGCGAAAGAGGTGCCAACATTGGGTATCTACTGTGTACCAGCCATGCCATTAATACTATTGTTTTACCATGACACATCCTCTCCCATTCTAGTGGCTCAGCAACACAAGATTGCCTTAAGTTCAGGTGATAATAAGAGGCCAGCCATAGTGAGATCAATGGTATGCCTTTCTGAGTCCAAAACACACACACACACACTTTCCATCTCTCCATCTTCCTTCCCACCTCCCCCATCCTCTCTTTCTGATCTTTCTCAGGCCTGTTTGCCTCATGCAAGGGTAAAAGGAAGGGCTGGAGAGGATCGGAGCTGAACTTCCTCAGAGTGTTAAAGGCATAACAAGACCCATGCCTATAATGTGCTTAGTCGTACTTTATACTTCAAGATAGTCGATGCTATTATTATCTTCATAATTATTCTGCTTTTGTAAAACACTTGCTTTCAGACATTTCTGGCTTCAGCACATTTGTAAAAATATTTTTCTTTTCTTCTTTTTCTCTCTCTCTCTTTTTTTACTCTGAAACATGTAAAGTAAATTCAGATAGATTATCTGTCTTCAAAGAGGTGGCCATCTGGTTATGAGTGGGGTGAGGGGTTGGGGGGTTGGGGGAGTGGAGAGGGGATGAAAAGAGGGGAAGAAAGAAGACAAGGGTGTGTCATCTTCATCGCTTAGGAGGAGCAGAGAGGAGCTTTGGGAAGCCCAAGGAAGGCAACCTCTCAAACAGTCTGTGGGGATCTGAGGAAAGGTGATGAGGAGGTGTCACCATGGGAGGACATCAGGCTATGAGCAGAGGGACAGCAGGTGCCACGGTGCTGGGGAGAGAGACCTGGGCCACCGGGGAAGCTGCAGGTGGGCTGTGGCCTCTGAGATGAAGAGGGTTTGCTGAGCAACGGCCAGGGCTGGACTGGATGGTGTCTGCACTGGGTTTGGAAAGTCTTCCTGGTTGAGAGCAGAGACTTCATCCTTGGGCTTTTGCTGCTTGAAGACTGTGTGTGTGTGCGTGTGCATGTGCACAGGTGTGTGACTGTGTGCCTAGGTGTGTTACTCTGTGTGTGTTTGTGTGTATGTGTGTGTGCACAAGTGTGTACATGCACAGGTGTGACTGTATGTGTGTGCACAGGTGTGTGATTCTGTGTGTGTGTGTGTGTGTATACATGCATGTGCATCTCTGTGTGTGTTGGCCAGAGGACAACCTCAGGTGCTGTTCCTCAGCTTCTGTTCACCTTTTTCCTTTTGAGACAGGATCTTTCTCTGGCCTAGAGCTTACCAACAAGGCTAGACAGCTGGTTAATGAGTTTCAGGGAGCCTCTTGTCTCTGCCTTCCCAATGTGTGGATTACACACTACCACATCTTTTTTTTTTTTTTTCAAATTATGGAAAACATTATTTTATATGTATGGTTGTTTTGCCTGCATGCAGGTCTCTGTACTACATGAGTGGTTTGTGCCCACAGAAGAGAGTTTCAGATCATCTGGAACTGGAGTTACAGACAATTGTGAACCATCATGTGTGAACTGGACCAGGGTCCTCTGGAAGAGCAGCCAGTGCTCTTAGCTGTTGAGCTGTGTCTCCAGGCTCCTGACTTTTTTGTTTTTAAATGGGTTCTGGGGATGGACTCAAGTCCTCACACATACACTTTACTAACTGAGCTATCGCCCCAGCTTTCATTGGAGATGTTTGAACAGGAATGTCACAAACTTGAAACTGTTTCAGATGACTTTTGTGCCCTTTGTGGGATTTTACTGGTATGACTGGAAGCCAGGGAGCCGTCAGGGGAAGCGGCAGGACTGGCCCCCAGCATCCTTGAGTTTCTGAAGGTCTTCACCCACTGATTGGATGTGAAATGTCCTTCACAGACTCATGTATTTGGGTGGTTGGTGCCCAGCAAGTGGAGCTCTTTGGGGAGATGGTGGGACCCTTAGGAGGTGGGTGCTCACGAGCAAGCCTTGGGGGTCACAGCCCAGCTTCAGTTCTTGTCCAAATGGTTTCCTCAGCTATGAACAAGCTGTTTGTGCTTCCAACACCGTCAACTTACTCTCTGCCCTGCCTTTCTTGCCACAATAGACTGCATCCTTTGAGCTGTGGCCCACAGTATATCCCTGCCTGAAGTTGTTTCTGTCAGGCGTTATGGCAATGAGGAAAGCCACTGGAAACACTCAGCAGTGACCTCCCCCTCATCTCTCGCAGTTTTAAGTTGGTGGCTTTGTCTTCCCTAGTCATGGCTTGGGGAGATCGAGGGAGAGTGAGTCCCAAGCTCAGTGTGATGGGCAAATCCTTTTTGTTTTTGTCGCGTGGAGGCCACTTAATAACTGTGGATGAATGGATTCAGTGATGTGCCTTCTATGGGGCTATGCTGAGGACAGTGGTCTATCCCCAAATGCCATGAAGGACTTGTCTGGACTGAGCGCGTTACCTTGCCCTGGCTTTGGCATCGTCAGAGGGGCTCCCTCAAGGGTCTGGAAGAAGATTGTTTACCTTAATCTTCAGCCCTTTTGGTGGAAAAGGCACTATTCTGAGAGACAGCCAGATAGAGGGCTGGCTTCTGTCCCTTGCTTCTTGAGATGCCCGGGTTTGTGCCAGGGTCTTACTCTCTCTGAACCTCAGTTTCGATATCTGAAAAACCAGGCCACTGGAATTTATGTTGCTCTGGAAGGCAATGGAATGAGATTCTGAAGGTGCTCTCTGCTCCACATGTTTCCATTTAAGGGGGTTATGTATGTGAGTCTCTTTATCTGAAGGGGATGGAGGGTGTACCCCATGATAAGCTGTAGCTAACCACTTGTTTAGTTACCTTGGGGACTTTGGCTTCTCCAGCCAAATAAGACCTGGTGTCAAAATGGTTCCTATGTTTTGTTGCTGTATTGAAGAGTAACCAGAGCAGTTTAAGGAGGCACCCTATTGGCTCATACAGCAAGTACACATTTATCAAAAATAAAATAAGATCAGGCAATTACAAGCACATATACACAGATGCAAAGAAATTGTCCAGGGAGTTCCAGCTATTGCTTCCCTGGAATTACAACTGCGTGGCACCATGCCTGGCTTTCTTTCTCAGGGACTCAGACTCAGACCCGCACGCCTGCACAGTGAGCGCCTCCCCAGGTCCCCACCCTCCCGTTCTCCTTCTGAAGATTCTACCCCGGTCTCACCTGCCGGTGTTTTCATGCTGCCGGGATTTTGTGCCGAGGAGCTGCGCCCTCCGCCACTCTCCGCCACTTCCTCTGCCCTCTGAAAGATGAAATTGTCGGCCAGGCAAGGCAAGGATTTATCAGATGAGACACCTGGCAGATGTCCAGAGGACGCCAATCCCCACCGCTGCTCCATCTTGCCTCTATGCCAGCTTTCTAATCGGTATTAGGAAAACACGGTCTGGTTGATTGCTCCGTAATAGACTTCCACAACATTAGCGCTTGTCTCCCTTTCTTCTAGCTCCCTGTGATATTTGTTTTCATTTTCAATTCTGCTTCAATTAGTTGCTTGTTTTGACTCGGGCACGAGGCTAGCCATGGAGGATACAGAGGGTTAGGGATAAAAGTGTCACCCCTGCCTAAAGGAAGATCACTGAGTGGAGGGTGGGGGAGAGAAGCAGAGGTATCAGTCCATACCGGTCAACCAACCCAGAGAGCAAACCCCAAACATTGCGGCCATTATAAATTGTAATCCTAGGGCTAGGGAGATGGCTTAGTAGGTGCAGGGCTTGCTGAGCAAGTGTGGGGACCTGAGGCTGATCTCCAGAACACACCTTAAAAACAGCATGCTGACTTGTGCTTGTAATTCTCTCCCTAGGGAGGTGGATGTAGATTCCTGGAGCTTAATGGCCATCTAGCCTAGCCTAATCAGTAAGTACCAGGCTCCAGGGAGAGACCCTATCTCAAAAAGCAAAGCAAATGGCTCCTGAGGAATGACACCTGAGGTTGATTTCTGGTCTTCACGTGCACACACATGCACACACAAACACATATACATCCCCCCTACATAATAACAAAGTATTAAATAAATAAATAAATATGGAAAATGAAGGCCCACAAAGAGAGAAGGGACCAGGGTACAGGAGTGGAAGAAGGATGAAGATGCCTTCGGAAGGGCTATGTTTAGCAAGGTTGTGGTGGGTGAGTAGGAGTCTGTAAGAGCAGGAAGAATGTTTGGCATGTGTCAAGATGAAGTACCATGAGATGGTTCTGGTGATGCAAGCAACTTGATGCTTCAGAGCGTGCAGAGTGGATGGCAGGCAGGAGAGGAGATAGGGAAGACGAGTTTGCCAGGTGGGCTGGAGGGAGGCGATGTGCTCTTGAATTTGTGGATTTCATTGGGACTGTGTCTCTGCTATTGACTCTCTGTTCTTTGGTGTCAGCCACGGAATCCAGTTCATGTGATTCATACTGTTGTATGTGTTCTCTGCCTGGCTATGTTGAGTGCTCATCCCTGTATGTCTGGATGGTGTGAAGAGCTCTGGGAACACAAAAGAAGACAGAGTCTGGGCAAGAACAGACATGGACTCCAGCCTCACTGTTCTCCCTCTGCGCCATGAGCTCAGCAAGTTCCTCATGACATCAGTGGCTTCTGGAGAACGCGGGTCCTCCCTGTTTCCGTGAGTCTCCACCTGTGAGGATGGGGCAGAGAGGTTTAAAACACTAAGCTGGGAACTTGGCATCAGTCTGTGTTTGACACTCCTTCCAGCATATATTGCTCCTATGACAGTGGTGCTAAGGATGAAGGCCAAGGCTGGCCTTGCATGTGCTAGCAAATGCCCCACTGCTGAGGCCTTTAAACGTCCTTTGGGAACCGGGTTGTATCTTATGTGGGAGAGTGCTCCATATCCAGCACCACGTAATACACTGGGCACAGTGATGTAGTCTGTAATCCCCGCACTAAGGAAGTAGAGGCAGGAGGATCAGGAGTTCGAAGTCATCTTTGATTGCCAAGTGAGTTTGAGGCCAGCCTGAGCTACATGAGACCCTGTCTCAAACAAAACAAAGCAAAAACAGTAAAAGAAAAACACATTTTCAGCAAGAGACAGGGTCTTGATAAATTGCCTAGACTCATGTTGAAAATACTATGTAGCTCAGGCAGGCCTTGAACTTGCCATCCTCCTGCCTCAGTCTCCTGAGTAGCTGGGATAACAGACAGACCTGCACCCTCAAATCTGGCCATATTAGGAAATTATTAAGACCAATGTTAAGCAAGCCATTGTTCACTTTCCTCTTTTTTGAGAAAAGTTAGTCATGTTTTTTTTTTTTTTTTTGATGACAACCTTTTCTGTGTCCTCAAAGGACAAAAACAAACTTACAAAAAATTAAAAGGAAAAAAACCCAGGCAACATGAAACAGGATGGCAGGTCTGTGGTCTCAAACCCCAGAGGTGTCTCCCTGAGATCCCTGTGGTAAATCCATTTACATTTTCCGCCTGCCCCCCACAACGTCCTGTGTTGGAACACACAGCTAATTTGACATCTCCATTGTGATATTTATTTTAAGACATCAGTTGAGTTTTAAATAGCTCAATAGTGAACTCTGGCCTTTGGGGAAGGCAAACTAATTATTTCCTGAGCCTCTCCACACAGGTTTTTTTCCCCCCCTGGCAGTCGGGAAAGGAAGCTTGGAGCCAGCTGCACGGTGGGACAGGAACTCAGAACCTTGTAGTCCAAAGCCACAGCTGCTGGCCAAAAGAAACCAGGTATCCCCAGAGAGTGTGGGCATCAGAGCGGCACACATGTGGTTCTAGGTGGGGTCAAGTTCCGCCGTCACCATGCTGAAGGGTGGCTGAGGCCTCCCATGAGTGCTTAGTTGCTCAGCAGAGTTCCAAAGTGGAGAGTTTCAGGCCTATTTACTGATGGAGAAAGGAAGTCTTGGAGGGGATAACTCTTTGTCCAAGGTCACAGAGGCAGGAAGTTGAGAGCAGTTTGCCTGGCACTGGAGTGTGTAAACTTAACCACTTGGCTCTGCGGCCTTGGAGTGTTTTCATTTTGTTTTTTGAGATGGGGTTTTCTATTGTAGCCTAGGTTGGCCTTGAACTCATTCATGGCTGTCCTTCTGCCTCTGGCTCATGCTCCTAGGATTCTAGATACAAGCCATCACGCATAGCTTGCTGTGCAACCTTGGGCAGCTCACCCAACCTCTCTGAGTATGCGTTTCTCCCCTCATTTGATGGATATGAAATACCTACTCTTTCTCCATTTTTATAAGAGTAAAATGCTGGATGAGTTGGGCTTTGTGGGATGTCTTAATTCAACACCCCTGGCTTCACGTGGTCCTGATGCAGCCTTCAAGTATTCACTGTAGATGGCACAGCTCTCCCAGCTGCACAAGGGACATCCCTCACCCTTCATTTTTCCCCAGCTTCACACCTTGGGCTTAGCCTCTTCCCTGGTTCTCTTGCTCACAGGGTGTCCTGGCTTCTCACTTATATTGTTTTCTCAGTGATGCTTCCTGGCAGGGGTGAGGCACAGGGGTTTTAGAGTGTGCAGAGGAGAGGACACTATCCAGCCTGGAGGTGTAGGGGAGTGTCTCCAAGGAGTTGACTCTTGGGGGGGACAAAGATTAGGAAGGAGGGGGAGTAGTGAGGGCCGTCTAAGGCTCTGCAGAGACAGGGCATTTGCTGGGATGCATGGGCATTTGTGCCAGCCCACCTGATCTAAGCTCAGAGCTATTTATCTGTCTTTGTTGAGACAGGGTCTCACTATTTCTCTCAGGCTTGTCTCAAACTCTAGCTCCTTCTGTCTCTACCTCCTGAGTACTGGGGTCACAAGTGTGCATCACCATGCTTGGCTCATATGTTAACTATTGAGCACACACACACACACACACACACACACACACACACACACACACACACACGCATTTTTCTCACAGCAAAGATTGCTCCTTGTACACACTTCTCACAGAACCCAACTTATGGGGAGGCACAGAGCCAACCCTAGGAGAGACTCAGTCACTGATTTGTTAACATGTGATAGGGAGTGGGTTCTGTTGGGGAGATGGAGAGCAAAGCCAGTGCAGAAAAACCATAGGGCAGAGAGTCTGACAGATCTTCTGTCAGCCTGTATTTGCTGCGAGCTTCATTTTTCTCATCTGTGAAATGGGGTTGTTAGGCAGAGACTTAGATATTTAACAATCTTAAAGGGTATCGAGGCTGGGACTGTCCCTCATACAAATGAAGAACTAGAGAGCAAGACAATCACTTGTCAGGGACCTGAGCCCTGGCTCTGGCTCTGGGAGGAGATATGGTATCTGAACACCTTGAAGGTCACAGACAGAAAACTATCTAAGCTTGGCTCTAGCATCTCCATGCCTCATAAAATTACTGTATAAGAGACTTTAACAAGGACACACCACTGGTCCTCCTGGGAGAGCCAGTCCAAATAGGCCTGTCAATCACCTGAATAAAGGAACACGCCCCCAGGAAAGCTGTCTGTCCTAGAGTCTTCAGAAATGGTATAAAGCTTACCGAAAGGTAGGTCAGCACCATGGTCTCTTTGACCATGGACAGTGCTTTATGTTTCTCTGTAATAAACTGGGCCTGTCTTCTATGCGACACTCTGGGGGCTCCTCTGAATTCTTTCCAGGTAGATCATAAGGACCAGAAAGCTGAGGGGAGTCAAGGGTGACATCTTTTGGCATTTCTTCCCTTGGTTGGATTTATGTATGTGTGCATGTTTCTGTGAGTGCACATGCCCACATGGAGATGTGCTTGTGGAGGCCAAAGGTCAGTACTGAGTGTCTTCTCAGTTGCTCTCCACTTTATTTTTTGAGGCAGGGTCTCTCACTGACCCTAGACTGTAGCTGGAGTTTTCTCCACTGGCCAATCAGCATTTTATTTATACAGAGCGATATCCACAGCACTAGACCTCACTGATTTGGCTACATTGGCTAGCCAACAAACTCCAGGGATCTTCCCATTACCCCTTCCCCATTGCTGTGGTTACATATTCGGGCTACCATACCTGGATTTTCACATGGGTGCTGGGGAGTCAAACCCAGTCATCCACCACAAGCTCTGTATTGGCTGAGCCCCATGATTGACTTTTAACTATCATCATAATGAGGCATGGACTGCCCTTGCTTGGGGTGAGATAGAAAATTCCCTGCTCTTTTTTGCCTGTATCTTCCCTTGGTGTGCGCATCTGTGCCTGGCTCTGGGATCTTCCCCACTTTCCTATATTGGGGGAGACAGGCCTCAGCATGCTGGATCTTGCCCTTCTTGTACTTCCGTTTCTTGCTACATCCATGCTCAGGTGCCCTTTCCAAAGGGGAGTGGCTTGGTGTGTGCCATTTCCCTTGAGTGACTCTGTTATTATGAGATGAGATCACCCTCTTTCTGTCAGATGTGGGAGATGACACTAGACCCCAAAATGCTGGGTCCTCTGTTTTGGGGGCCCTTATTTCATCTAATGTGCTAATTGGTCCTGAAGGGAACTTCTAGATTCCTCTGTGACTGAAAGCCTCTGATGCATTGTAACAAGGATGAGATTCTTTCTTTTTGCCCCCTTCCCTGTTATCTCTGGATGCTTACAGGTAGGAAATTTATGCTATCTGATGGGGGAAATTACATCTTTATGATCTATAAAAAATAAAAAAGGGGAACTCAGTCCCTTGCTGGCCAAGGTAACTCCAGAAGCAGGCGAGGCATGATGTATCTGATTCCCAGGCTCCTGAATCAAATGGAGGCATCCTTTCACCCACTGCTGTTTTCTTCACAGGACCCTAGTTGAGTGGTTGCCTTTGGCATGAACTCCTGATATTTTTCCTTAGTTTTTTGTCAACCTGACAGAAGTTAGAGTCATCTGGAAAGAGGGATCCCCAATTGAGAAAATGCCTCCATTAGATTGACCTGTAGGCAAATTTGTCAGAGGGATACCCAGACCTCGTGGGCAGGTGGTCCTGGGTTATATAAGAAGGCAGGCTGGGCAAGCCATGGGGCAGAAGCCAGTGAGCAGTGTTTCTTCATGGCTTCTGCTTCAGTTCTTGCCTCCAGGTTCCTGTCCTACTTGAGTTTCTGCTCTGACTAAAGTGAACAACTGTGTCTATAAGATTTAAATGAAGTTGGTTTTGGTCAGTGTTTTATCATAGCAACATGAAGCAAAGTAGGGCAGTCCTCTATGTGGACAACTACCCTTTGATTTCTGTTGAGTTTTCTCTCCAACATATCCTTCATAATTGGGACAGATTTTTATCCCCAAACCTTAAAAAGAAAGAGACTAACTTGATTTTTTATACAATGTAATGATACAACTTAAGTTGGGTGTTGATAAAGTTGGTGACGGATGGCCAATAACTGATCATTTAAATCCCAACACCATTCCCAGCTAGGTGCATCTTGCAAAAACAAAACAAAACAACCATCCAAAGTGGTCAAGTACTCCTTATGTCTAGGTTTTTATGACTTTAAGAAAAAAGGAAAAGAAAAACTCAGGCTGGGAAGATGACTTAGTGGATAAGAATGCTTGTTGTGTAAACATGAGGACCTGAGTTCGAATCCCCAGCACCCACATAAATGGCTGGTTATGGCTACATGTGTCTTTTGGATCCCAGTGCTGTGAGAGGGAGAGATAAGAGGCACTCTGCAGTTTGTAGGCAGCCAGCCTAGTTCTAGGCTTAGTGACAGACCCTGCCTCCAGTGAATAAGGCAGAGTGATGACCTCTTCTGGTCTCCCTATGTATGCATTGATTGCACCCCACACACTACACATGCATTCATACACACATGGAAAAGCCCAAGTTACACCAGCAATGCTATCAAGAAGAGCAAGGTGGAAAAGGGCCAGCAAATGTAAGGAAGAGATGTAGACGGTTATAGCTACAAAAATACTCGCCTAACAAAAGGAAATGCTTTTGATAAGAAGGGATTGTACATGGCAAAGTAGTGTGGTAGAAAATTGTTCCAAAATGGGAAAAGGGAAAAATTAGGACAAAACTAGGAGGTTAGGATATATCACAAGGTCTGTGAACATTAGTAGAATGATGGTGTGGATATGACTAAACTGACTATTCAAATTTCTAAGGTCAAAATTCAGGACTACTTAAAATTAAAGCCCAATTTGCTGCTGGAAACCATAAGGTTTTCTTAAAATATTGAGCTGTTTTAAGCAAACTTTGTAAAAACAGGTTCTGAGAAATAAGGATTTTGTATTACTTCCATTGTCTGATGAGTTTGTCAGCCTTTTAACTTACTGAGGAACTAGAGTGTGGATAGTCAAAATCAACTTGAGGTATTCTATAACGGCTAAACGGAAACCTGTCATTTGTCCTTCTAGGCTGGTGTAAATAACAGTCGGGTATTCAGCAGCCATAGGTGACAGTCCAAGCCAATGAGGAGAAAGGGCTATGACAAAGACAATATTTTGGTCCAGGTCAAAAAGATCCTGGGCGACAATGGTCACTCTAAAAGGCCCTACAGCTCAGATAAGTCACCCATCCACTTGATCATGAGTCATAGGTAGTGGAGACTTGGCCATCCCGGCAGGTGATATGGCTGACAGAGAAAACTCTAAAGGAACTAAGGGCTGTTTTCCCAAGTCCTTGTGATGGTTACTACTGATTGTCAAGTTGACAGGGTCTAGAGTCACCTACAAGAGGGCTCTCTGAGGACAGCTGTGAGGGATTATGTAGATTAGGTTAGCCTAGGCACAGCTGTGAGGAATTATGTAGATTAGGATAGCCTAGGCACAGCTGTGAGGGATTTTCTTCATAACATAAACAGAAGTGGGAAGATCCACCCTGAATATAGTGGCATTTTTTTAGTGGTGGCCATAGGTACAGAGGCCTGAGGAAAAAGCTTTTGCTTTTTGCCTGGTTGCCTTTGTGTCTCCATAGCAATTTCATTTACCATGGTCACAAGTTCATCTACCCTGTTGTTGCCACTGCTGCTGTCACTGCTGCTCAAATCCAGCTTCTGTCTTCTCACGTGGACTGAAGACCAGTGATTCTCTAGGCATTGAACACTAGATTGGGACTGCTGAGACATCCAGCTGCATGGACTGAACAACTACTGGGTTCTTGGCCTCTCTAGTGTGACAGCCATTGTTGAACTACCCTGTGTCCTACCATGTAGGCTAATTTAATAGACTCCCCTTTAAATATATGTTCATTTTGTTGGTTCCTCTAGAGAAACCTGGTTAATACAGTCACTCCAAGGAGCCGTAACCTACCTAACATTAAAAGAAGAAAAGTTTAATTTGGGGCTACCTATAGAGTTTTAGACACCTCAAATGAAAATTAAGTGAAAGACTGGAGTAATTGTTAAAAATAAAAAAACAAAAGGAGCCAGACCAGATTTTAAAATCATCCAACAATCCTTCATCCCTTACAGCTGTCCCCATTAATTCTGAACATGAATTATTGACATGGGACAATCATAGCCAGCCAAGCTATAACCAGATTGAAGGCTCTGACACTTCTCCTAACTGGGAACAATATTTTCTCTAGCCTGAACTTGGAGTGAAATTTCAATTCTGGATGAATAAATCTTTCCACTATGTGCTTTTAAACTTCTTGCTCACTCTGTAACACCCCAATGCCGATCACTAAATTATTCTTCAATTTGTCTTCTCAAGACCCCTTTAAAGGTACAATGGTACTTACTTCCTGGAATGCTCAGTCTATAGCTGAATCTCTGGGAAAGATAATCCCACTCAGGTCTCATCTGCTTTAGGCAATTTACAAAATCATAATCAAACCATATTAGACACGTTCTTCACTGGATTGAGAAAGAAAAGTGCGACGAGATAGACATGAAGAGCTGAACTCTGGACATTCCATACATGTTCTTATCTTTGTTGACCATCCACTGTGCTAATCCTCACTGCTTAATAGAGTCCTTGACTCTGCAGATGGCAACTAGGGGAGGCTAAATTACATGTGTAGAACTAGGTCCGAGATAGCTATCTTTAGCAGCTGAAACAACCTAAAATTTCCTGGGAAGAGACCTTCATTGAGGGATTGTCTATAGCCTGTGAGCACATCAGTGGGAGATTGGCTTAATTAAATTAATTGATGTGGGAAGACCCAGCCCATTCTGGGTAGCACAATTCTCTAGGCAGGAGGTTCTGAACTGTTGGAGAGTGGAGAAATTGAGCTGAGCACTAAGCATGTGTTCACTCATTGCTCTGCACTCTTCACTGTGAATGGGATGTAACTAGCTGCTTCAAGTCTATGCCTTTACTTCCCTGAAGTGATGGACTGGAACCTGGAGTTTTAGGCTGACAAAAGCCTCTTTCTCTCCCAAGTTGCTTTTTGTCAGGGTATTTTACAAAGGAAGAGGAGCAAAGCTAGAACACTGTCAACTTGGCCACAGACCATTGTTACAGAACCAAGAGAGGCGACTCTACTCCTTCCCTATCTTGGAGATGGGAGATTGCCCTATAGCGGAATGCAATGCAAGATGACCCCAGCATGCAGGAGTCAGCTTTCCTATCTATGCTCATCTATGCTGAAGGCACAGGAGTCACATAGACCTGTAGACCTAGGAAGGCTCAAGGAGTCTCTCTTACCCTAAGCACCTGGTCTTCCTCTTGAGCTCTCTCTCTTTGCTCTTTATAGCCCCGCCCCACCAATGTGAGAGCTTTTAACTCAAAAAAACATTTTATCTATCTATCTATCTATCTATCTATCTATCTATCTATCTATCTATCTATCTGTCTGTCTGTCTGTCTGTCTGTCTGTCTGTCTGTCTGTCTATCTATATATCTATTTATTTATTTTTGCTGAGCTTGGGATAGTTCCAAGCATGGTATAAAGGTCAATGATTTGGTGGGGAAAAACACATACTGGCCCCCATCTCGAAGTCCCTCTCCCTCCTTTACCTTCAAGATGGAGTTGGTGTTGCTAGATCACATGTTATCCCCTCCCAAGGCTTTCTTCATAGACCTGTTCCACATTGGTCTCAGCACCATTGACAGGAGGCTTGTGGGTGGCCAAGGAGGTCAGGGCAGTGTTCCTGCAGGAAGGTTCCTTTGCTGTCTGCTTTGTTTAGTCAAACTTGAAAGGAGCTTGTGGTCTGTGCTCTGAGATGAGTGACAGACATTTTCCCAGTGTCTTAATTTTTTTTAAATTAAAAATCTAGGTAGTATACAAAATAATAGGTTTTACTATAGTGTTTTTGTACATTTATATCGTTGTAACTCGATCATACTCCCACCACCCTTCCACATGACACCTTTCTCATCTCCTCCCTTCTCTGAAAGTCTCCCACTGTGCCTTAGATTTATGACTGGCCCTCTTTGAAGCTCCTTCCCTCAGTGGACACTTTTCTCCTCTTCTAATAAAGAATCAATCTAAACTTACAGCCAATATTATTGATGCTTCCAGCAGCAGATCCATTCTTCCTCTCTCTGCTGCAAACTGGGTCAGATCCCCCTCTGTGACCAAGTACCTGTGACACACACAATGAGGGCATTCTCCTTGCATACTTCCTCTTTTTTCTTTCCCTTTGTAAGCATTGAGGTTGTCTTCAGACACATGAGTGTGTTCATGAAACAGATTGTCCCCATGTCTTGAAGTCTCACCTGGATTGTGTTTTAAAATACATTTAGTGGGGCTGCAGAGTTGGCATAGTAGGGCAGCAAGTTTAGTTCCCAGCATGCACATCAGGCAGTTCACAACCACCTGTAGCTCTAATAGGTCCAACACATATGGCCCTAAGGGTACTGGACTAACATGAGATATCTGCCCTCCCATATGCATATTATTAAAAACAAAATATTTTTTTTAAAAGATAGCTGAAAAGACAGTAGCCAGTCTGGTGTTGTGGCTCATGCCTGTAATTCTAGCTCTTGGGAGGGAGTGACAGGTCATCCTAGTTTGAGGTCATCCTGGGGTACATGAGACTCTGACCCTGTCTCAAAAAGAAAAAACAGAAACAGAAGCTATTTTTTCTTGACACTTTGCTTCTTACACAATACAGCGTGGTGTTTTCTTAGAAGAGAGGTCCAATTTAGGACCCAAAAGATATGTCAGCACTGTCATGTGTGATGACTAATTCATTGCTAAGTTGGTTAGATTTAGAATCACTATGGAAACCCACCTCTGGGTGGGTCTATGAAGGGATTTCCAGAAAGATTTAGTTCAAGTGGGAAGACCCATCCAAATAGGGTGGCACCATGCCACCTGGACTGAGTGAAAGAAGAGAGTGAGCACTGAGCACCAGCATCCATTGCTCTCTACTTCCTGACTGTGGACGCAGTGTGACCAGTCACCTCATGCCCTCTCCTCCATGAAAATGTGAGTAAAAAGAGCCCCGTTCCCCCGAAGTTGCTTTCTTTCTCTTGTGTTTTGTCACAGCAATGAGAAAAGTAGCTAATACAAAATAATAGTAATGATTACTAGGAAAAGAGAATTTCAAATCGAATTGGTGGATACAGTCTCCCTCCTGAGCCTGGCCACTAAGAGCCTCGCCTTCCCTCCTGCCTAGCCCAGTGACAATATAAAACACTAGGTTGCAGCCTGGGCAGATGTCTTAGTAAATCACCTGCCTGGAAGACAAGAGGACCTGAATCCAGATCTCCAGAACCTCTGGGAAAAGGCTGGATTGGTACTGTGTGCCCGTGAAGCAGTGCTGTGGGAGGTGGGGACCGATGGATGGGTCTCTGGAACAACAACAAGCTAGTAGGTGACGAGAGACCCTATGTCAGGCAGAGGGTTGAAGCAGCTGATAACTCACACCCGAGGTCCTCAGTGTGCTGAATGTGTGCACACCTGTAACCATACAAATTCAATGTGAGTTCCCGTGTACATGGACACAAACACACATATACAAACATATATACACATACATGCATTCAAAATCATATACACTTACACACACCACACACATACATACATAAGGTTAATGGCCATACACAAGCTTCACTTATGCACACACACACACACACACACACACACACACACACACACACACACACAAAGGTTGATGGCCATACGCAAGCTTCACCCTAGATGAAATGACCATGGTAGGCGGAGGTATCAGGGCAGAGCTTAATGAAACAGGATTCAGAATGCCAATGGGCCTTCTATACTCTCTCCATTTTCATCTCCCAATCAATAAAGCCATGCATGAGAGAGAAGTATGTTGGTTACATTACTTTAAAATAACCTGGCAAATATAATTTCTTATTGATTAGTTTTGAGGTTTGTGAATAAAAGAAAATTGACTTCTGAAAATTCTAAAATAAAGAAAGTAAATGAGGGAAGATGTTTAAATTTTTAAAGGGTAGAAAAAAGATGTAATCAATGTCCCCCAAAGTGCTACTTATGAAGGTGCTGCCAAGGCTGAAACCTAGGTTGTTTCTGATCTGATTGATGGGGTCTTATTTATTATAACATTTTAAAAATGTGAGATCAACTGGCTACCTTTGGAAAGCAAAACTAGTGAGAGGTTTCACAGGGTAAGGAAGGTAAAAGGACAGGGAACAGGGCTGGGCATGGTCGTGCCACCTGATATTCTTGTTAGAGGGAGACAGAGACAGGAGGATGAGGAATTTGAGACCAGATAGTGTGCTGCATAGTGAGTTTCTATTTTTCTCATTGGCCTGCATAACCTTTGTCCCATGATCTTCCTTGAGTAACCCATGGCAGGGACTGAAGATGCCAATTGGCTAGACCTGGGCGCATACCTCTGTGATGATGACTCAGGGCTTGAGTTGGCCTCACCAAGGTGTGTTTCCAAAAGTACTGAAGTATGGGAGAATACATGCTGAACTGCTAGAAAATGATGACTACTGTATCCATCTATTTGTCTATCTATCTATCTATCTATCTATCTATCTATCTATCTATCCTCTATCTATCTATCTACCTACCTATTATCTATCTATCTATCTATCTATCTATCTATCTATCTATCTATCTATCTATCTATCTATCTATCTATCTATCTATCTATCTATCTATCTATTATCTATCTATCTATCTATCATAAATCTACCTATTCATGAATATATGTACATATATATGTATTTGCCTACCTATCTATCTATTAATCCATTTCTTTATCTGTGGTAGTTTGAGTGGGAATGGCTCCATAGGCTAATATATCTGAGTGTTTGTTTCCTAGTTGGTGGACTGTTTGGGGAGGATTAGGAGGTGTGGCTTTGTTGGAGGAGTGTTGTAGAATATTATTTTAAGATGTTACATTTGTTTATGCTATGGAACATTTGTTTAATGGTGCAAAGATGTGTTGCATTATTTTATGTTGCATTTGTTTAACTTCGTGAAGCTGTGTTACTTTGCCTGTCTAAATACATAATTGGTCTAATAAAGAGCTGAATGGCCAATAGTGAGGCAGGATGAAGGATAGGTGGGGCTGGCAGGTAGAAAGAATAAATAGAAGGAGAAAAAGGGAGAAGAAAGAGGGTCAAGGAGCAAGAAAAGGAGTGGAGGACACTAGGGGTCAGCCACCCAACCACATAGGCAGCCATAGAGTAAGAGTGAAAGATTATAGAAGTAAGAAAAGGAAAAAGCCCAGAGGCAGAAAGTAGATGGGATAATTTAAGGAAACCTGTCTAGAAATAAGCCAAGCTAAGGTCAGGCATTTATAATTAAGAATAAGCCTCTGTGTGTGACTTATTTGGGAGTTGGGTGGTGGGTCCCCCAAAAGAGCAAAAGACCCAAAAAGAAAAAAGAAAAAAAGAAAAAGAAAAACCCAACCAACTACAGAGGAGGTATGGCCTTGTTGGAGGAGGCGTGTCCCTGTGGTGGTGTTGAGATTTCAAAGAACCCACACCATTCCCAGTTACCTCCCTATCTGCTTAGGGTTTGTGTATCAGATATAAGCTCTCCAGTGCCATGCCTGCCTGCCTGCCTGATGCCATGCTCCCTGCCATGCTGGTCATGGACTCACCCTCTGAAACTGTGAGCAAATCCCCAACCAAATGCTTTCTTTCATAAGTTTCCTTCATCATGGTGTCCCTTCATAGAAGAGTAGAAAAGTAATAAATAGAAAAGTAATCAGACAGAAGTTGGTACTAGGGAGTGGCATATTTCTGTGACAGGCCTGGCCATGATGCTTGTTGAAAGAATGTGGACTTTGGGTCTTTGGATTAGGAAAGTGGTTGAGTGCAGAATGTAAGGCTTAACATGCCATGCTAGTAGGAGCTTGGAAGACAGTAGTACTGAGAGCAATGTGGACTATGGAGATGTAGCTCAAGAGGTTTCAGTGGGGAACAATGTTGGCAACTGGGCTAGGGACCATTCTTGTGATAGTTTCCTTAGGGAGGTCTTGCCTCGATTTCAGCACAGAACAAACCTCAAGCCTCATGGCACCCTCATTTTCTTCACTTTGATTTTCATCAGAATTTGCAGTCTTTGAACTTTTGTACAGTTTTCCTGCCCAGCCTGTTTGAATTTTTAAAGAATCACATACAGCTGGTATCTATAAGCCAATAATGGCAGTTAAATTAATAAGGAAACAGCATTGTGGGAGGGAGGCCTTTAAGAAAACGTTGTTTACAAAATATACCCTGTTTCAGATGATCCACTCTTTTTGTGAGGGTAGCGAAGGCTTTAATGAGGAGAGCGCTGGTGTTTGATTCGGTTCCTAAATAGAAGATGCTCACTTAAATCTCAACAAATAAATTAAGAAGGTCTAGTCTTTGGTTCTTCCTTTCTTGTTCCAGCCTTGTGGCATTTGGATATAGCACTGCTGTCTACCAGTTCATGCTTGAGAACTGTGAAATAAAGTTACAAAATCTTAGGAAAAAAAGAAAAAGGAAAACAAAACAAGACAAATAAGAAGCCCTTCGGAGCTGGAGAGTTGGCTCAGCAGCTAAACCAGTTTGTGCTTTTGCAGGGAATTTGAGTTGTTCCCAGCACCCACATGACAGTTCACAACCATCTGGAGCTACGGTTCCAAGGGATCTGATGCCCTCTATTGGTCTCCATGGGCATTGTATAAATGTCGTGCAAAGACACTTGTGTAGACATGATACATAAAACAGAAATATATATATATATACATACATATATAAATGTATACATATGTATATATATGAAAACTCATAATGTTTAAGTTTCTGGTTTTGTATAGATCCATATTCAGAGCTGTTCTCTGTTGTATGATGTCTTCAGGCTGTGGGTTGGACACACTGCATTAGGATGATTCATGGGACAGGACTGCTAAAAATTTTGGGGATTAGCAAGAAAGTCAGTGTTTATTGAGAACCAACTAGTGTCCAGGTACTGTGAAGCACTTAAAGAAGGTGACCTCATCCAATGCTCCTGATTATGAAAAGGCCCCTTTCTCTTCCATTCCAGCCCCTGACAACTGCCATTCTGTTAAAATCTGTTTTCTAGACTCCTTTGTAACCATGATTTTGGCTATGACTTGGGGTCTGTGAGTTAGATGCTATATTTCCTTCTTTTTCTGTTGCAGTGATAAATTATCCTGAAAAAAAAAAAACAACAAAATGAAATAAAGTAAAACAAAACCAAACCCAGCAACTTGAGGGAGAGAAGGCTCCTTCTGGCCCGCAGTTCAAGGTGCAGTTCATCACAGTAGAAAGTGAAGGTGGTAAGAATTTGCTGGTTATGTTGCATCCATATGGGGAAGCAGACAGAGGATGAATGCATGTGTTCAGGTGCTTAGTGCTCTTTCTAACTTTACATATTCCAGGATCCCCTGAACAGAGCATGGTCCCATCCACAGTGGACAGGTCTTCACCCCCCAGTGAACACAGTCAAGATAATCCTCCACAGTCTGCCGGATGGTTCTAGATTCGGTTAAGATGGCAGTTAAAGCTACCATCACAGGTGCTTTCCCACAAGTCTTGAGTTCAGAACTGTGTTAGGAAGGGAGAGAGGCCTAAGACAAACTCCCGTGAATCTCCAGAACCTGATCAAGTCTGAGCCATTAGCTTCCTGACTTGGTGGCTTCTGGTAGTGGTGGCAACTATTCTCCCTGTCGTGGAAGAGGCAGTCACTCCACATCCAGTAAGGAATCCCTTTCAGCTGCACACTTTTGTGGTAGCCTCTGTTGTCCGGGGCTGAACTCTGAGGTCCTATGCTTCAGATAGCCTCCTCTCATTTCACATGAGGACATCTGGTGACTGTGTTGAAATAATTTGCTTCAGGTTTTGCAGTAAGTAAGAAGGGGGGGGGGATGTCTTTTACCTCCCTTTTCTGGACCCATTTCTTATTTCACATCCTTCTCCCACATCACAGTTTGTTTGAAACAGATGGATCTGATGGTTTCAGATCCCCAGGACCCAAGGAGACCATTCCCAGGTGCCCTTCTGCTTTTTAGAGGACTGTGGTGTGTATGGGGAGGTCAGACTTTAAGGCATAAACCCCAGGCTCTGACACCTGCTTGAGGAGGCAGCGAAGGGGTCAGAGAGAAAGCTGCCACAGGATGGAGAGGAAGGAAGGGCAGGACAAAAACTTCAGGTCCTCTTCTCCTGATCGGTCCTGTGTCATTTCCTGTGAGAGTCTTCCCAGTTTGCTGATAGCAGTTGGCTCCAGGTGCTAAGCCTCAGGAGCGCTGGATGGAGGCATCTAAGCTGGCTGGAGCGCTTGCCCCTCTGTTCAGTTCCCAAGAGCTCTCCAGTCAGATCGCAGACATGCCAGCTAATTCCTTCTTATAGATTTGCCTGGCTTTATTAGCAGTAATGGTATCGAGGGTATTTTTCTTTATAGACATTATAATTAGTAATTGTTTTGAAGGGCAATTGCTGTTAAACTACTTATTTTTTCTTCTCCTGGAGGACAGGACAATTTCCAAGACTGATTATTTTGCAATTGAAATTCCACGTCTCCCAGAGGGAAATTTTTATAGCAGTCAGTGAAGTCAAATCTGCTCTGTTTTTTTTTTTTTTTTTTTGCCTATTGCTCGTTTACACACACACACACACACACACACACACACACACACACACACACAGACACACACACATGTTTCTGTTTGACAGCTTTTGTAGGCAGTTCCCTGGCTCTCTGGCTAATGGGATAGATGATAAATATTCCCGTGATACCATTTCAGTCAATTAATTAGCTAATGTTCAAAGATGGAAAGTGTCATGTAGACAGAGAACATTAAGACTGTCTTAATAAAAATAAAGGCTTAGGCTGAGGAAAACCATGGGTGGAGAGATGGTGTGTGCTTTGCCTTTGAACTCTAATTTTCTTTTCTTTCCCAGCTTTGCAGCCCGTCACAGAGCTGAAAGGGCCTCGCGTTGTCAGGTCACCTCTAGACAGCTTTTTCTTCTACTTGAAAGTTTTCTGTACCACATGTATGGTCAGGTAATGAACAGGCTATTTTCTCTTAAGTGGAACCGGGGTGGTGTTTGGCCTGTCAGGATTGCTGTAATACAATGCAGTGGACAGTGTGGCTTATAAACAAAAAATCGTGCCTCAGAATCGTGGAGGTTGGAAGCCCAAGATCAAAGACCTGGTAGATTCTGTGTCTGACCAGAGTTCCCTTCCTGGTGCATAGACAGCTCGCTTATCTCTGTGATGTTATGTGGCAGGAGGGATGAGGGTCTTTCCAGGTGTATCAGTTACATTTTTCATTGATGTGATTAAAACACCCGGCAGAAGCAACTAATAGAGGGGAGATTTATTTGGGGTTATGACTCAGGGAGGCATCGTCCATCATGGTGGGGAAAACACGGCAGCTGGATCTGTAGAGGTGGGAACTTGGGCCTGGGATGTTCATGTCATTCTGGATCCGGAAGCAAGGAGTTCAGGTTGGATCCTGAAGCAGGCATCACGTTCAGGACTCCTAATGACCCGCTGCTGCTGCTAGGCCACAGTCCCATAGACTCTTCCCCAAAGAGCAGCACTGGATGGGGACAAAGTGTCCCAACACAGGGGCCTGTGGGAAACATTTCATGTCCAAATCATAACACTGGGTATCTTTTATGAGGGTACATCCTATCATGAGGGCTGCCCTGCTTAGACTTAACCTCTTCACCCCCACCTCCAGAGGCCCACATTCTAACATCATCACCTTGAAGATTTCAACTTCTGTGTTTTTGAGGGACACAATCTTATCCAGACCACAGCAGCCAAGAATGTCTGGGCTTTTGTGACTAGGTAAGAATAATTACCTCAATTAGTTTTGCTTGGGAGCAACTGGGAGGTACAGTGTGGCATATCACCCCCTCCTTTTCATAGCCCCATCTATCAGTACTCAAAGAGTAGAATCTGGTCCTTCATGGTGAGCATTTTGAGCTTGAATTAGAGATGAGAGGGGTGGTGGATGGTTTATATGCCGGGTGTGTTGTTGCTTTGGTAGGATGATTTGGGGTGAGAACAGATGGCCCTCATCAAACATAGGGTCCATCAAATTCACCCCTCCCAACCATCTTCCACCGAGGGCTGCTTGTACCGCCTGTTGTATTGTTGGCACCTCAGCTTCTACTAAGGGGATCCCAGAGAGACAGGTGCACCAGAGGAGCTCAGAATGATGGCTCCCCAAAGTTCTGTTCTATTCTGATCGTTGACAAAGTGGCAGTGTCTGATGTGGAAGACGCATCCCTGGTATGACACGCTCACAACTGTGTGCTAATAAAAGACTTTTCCTTGTCACAGCTCCTCAGGCACTTCTCATTAGCAGGAGTTGGGAAACCATCTTCCCACACAGCACCGAGCAGAGCAGCGAGAACACAGGCTGTGGAGTCACAGTGTTCGGTGGTCAGAAGCTTGCCTCTGCCGCTGGTTAGCTGTGCACGTTTGTGGTGTTTCCTGACCTCTCCCTTGCCTCAGTTTCCTTCTCTGCAAATGGGGGAGCGACAATGTGGGAAGAGCCATAGGGCAGGTTGCCTGTGCATTCGTGGCAGAAGTATGTATTGAGCTGCGTGTGGCAGGTGTAGTTGTCACTTAAAAGGTTTAATTGTTTGATAGTTTCTTAGATCTTTATAAAGAATTTTGGTCATGTCCACCCTGCTCTCCTCCTCAGCTCCCTCTTTCTCCTTCTGGCACAAGTGTTCTCAACCAGCCCCCCTCCTACTCTCGTGCCTTCTTTTTGTGGGTTTTAAACATTTTTGATTTAGATTTATTTATTTTATTTTATGTGTGTGAGTGTTTGCCTACATGCACATGTGTGTGCACACAATGTGTGCCTGCTGCCCCTGGGAGCTAGAAGGTGGCATCAGATCCCCTGGAGCTGGAGTTTATTTAGTTTCTGCCCAAGTGTGGGAGGGAGGTTACTTTATATTCTCCGTGACCAACATTTCTGAGAGAACAAAATAGGGAAGAAAGGTTTGTTTTGACTCAGGTTTTGAGGGAAACAGTCTCCATGGCTGTTTGAATATCACGGCAGAATCATGTAGTGGAGTAGCTGCTCACTTTGTGGCTGACCAGGAAGCAGAAAGCAGGACAGGAAGGGCAGGGAACAACTCATACCCATGTTAACATAACCATCTACACATCTGCTAACCCACTTCTTCCTGCTGGGTTCCACCTCCCAAGATCTTCAGAAGCACCACCCCCCCCACCAAGTGCCATAACTGAGGATTAAGCATTCAAAACAGGAGCCTGCAGGAGATTCTTCCTGCACAAACTACAGCAGCAGCAGGTGTGGACTGGCATTCTGGTATCATAGCACTTTGTCAGAATATCTCCTTGTATTCATGGAGCTTGCATATTTATGGGAAGCAGGACTTGGTTAAGTAATTAAAAATGGTGATGTGTTGGCTGGGGAGATGGTTCCTTTGGTAAAGTGCTTGCTCTGCAAGCTCGAGGACCTAAGAATGATCCCTAGAATTCATGTAGTGCTCGTGACTGTACCCAGTGCTGAGGAGTCAGAGCTAGGAGGATCCCTGGAGTGCCTTGGTTAGCCAGCCCACCTTACTTGGTGAGCTCCAGGCTAGTAAGAAAACTTTTCTCAATACAAGGCAGTCAGCATTAGAGGGATGGCATTTGAGGTTGACTTGTGACCTCTACATGCACATATGCACAGCTGCACCACTGCCCCCTTGCATGTGTACCTGAATGCACCCCAAATAGTGAAGTGCCATGAAGGGAATACAATGGAGGAACATGATAGGGAAAGACCATGGGACATGGGCAGCTTAACCATGGAGGGCATTTCTAAGGTGATGCCAGGTTGAGAAATGAGGCATGACAATGAATGGTCCATGCACATATCTATAGAGGGAGTAGCATGTGCAAGGGCGAATGTTCTGAGGCAGGAAGTGCTTGGCAGTCTCTAGAACACAGGCAGTGCTAGTATGTAGGTAGCATAGGAAGGCTGTTGGACTGTGAGCAGAGATGGGCCAGTCTGGAGGGGTAGAGTGTTCAGGGCCTCAAAGGCCATAACAAGGAATAAAAAGCCTATTCTTAATCCAGGGCCCAGATCAGTTTTCACTCAGTCATCTACTGTTTGCTTTCTTAGCAAGTTCTCTTTCTTTTTTTTTCCTTTTTAAATTATTTGCATTTTTGATAAGAAAAATACAACAGGGAAAGAAAATAAAAAAATTATAGTCTGCTATTAGACCAGTGACTGATAGAAATAAGTTACTTTTTTTCTGTCAAAATATTTTTATTTATTTTATATATATTTCTTTTTATTTAAGTTTTTATATAATATATTTTGATCATGTTCTTTCCCTTTCTCAAACTCCTCCCAAATCTGCCCCACATCCTTACCCACCCAACTTCATGTCTTACTCTCAAAAAAGACAAAATAGAAAAGAAAAACAAAAAAGCAAAACAAACAAGGAGACAAACCCAAACCAACCAACCAAACAATTAAAAAAAAAAACAAGCAAAATAAAACACGAAAATACCACAAAAAGAAATGGAGTCCTTTTGTGTTGGCCAGCTACTCTTGGACATGAGGTCTGCCCCGGATGGTGATGGGTATATCCAGTGACACTATTGAAGAAAACTGATTTTTCTTTTTCCCAGCAGAGAACAACTGCAAATAGCTTCTTGATTAGGGAAGGGACTTAGTGTCCACTGGAAAGATTGTAAGAGCCAGAGTGGTGGAAGACTCCAAGGAAACAGTGTCTTCTAGACAGAGTAAGATTGATGCTCATACAAATTCACAGAGACTGTGACAGCAGGCACAGGACCTGTACGGTTCAAAGGCGTTTCTTTTTCTTAAAATAGTGTTGAACCCTGTTAAGGTATCAAATGGCTGTTCTGGATGCATCTCCCCATAGCAGTGTAAGGATCTCTTACTCCACACAAGAAAGGTCTTTGTTTCTGTACAACAGCATAGACCATGGGCAGGTACCAAGTACGGGTTTTATGCATCTCGAAGGGGAGAGAATTCCAGATGCTCAGAGGGCTGAGCAGATAGACTAGGATGCGTGTGACAGTTAAAGTCACTGTAAACTTGAAGGGATTTAGAGTCACCATGAACACACAGCTCTGGGTGCGACAATGGGTATTTCCAGAGAGATTTATCGCAGCAGAGAAGACCTCCCTGAGTGAGTGACACCATGGCTGTGGTCCCGGACTGCATAAAGAGGGGAGGAGAATTAAGCTGGAAGACAAAGATTTAGATGACACCTGTAATCCCAGCAGGGTTGAGAGCATAGGCCAGCCTGGTATACACAGCCAGGCCCCAAGTCACACTCACTCAGTGGGGTAACACCTGCCTACCATCCAGTACTAAAACCAAAGCCACAGAGAAAGATTCCCAGGAACCACTGCAGGCCCATCATTCCCTTCTAGGTACCCAGATGCTATCCCAGTGCCCAAATTAGATATGCCATCTACAAATTCCCAAAAACCTTGCGGCCAGCTTGTACCCTCCCGTACTTTTAAAAACACAAAACACCCTACCCATGTAGCAATTGGCTTCATCTAATACTCTTCACCTTCAGTCATTTAAAATTGAACAGCGTTCCCCAACACCCAAAAGTTTTATCACACTTAGGAATGCCTCTGACCAATGCAGAGTCAGGCAGGCTGCAGAAGCAGGGAAGGTGTCAAGGTCACTGGGCTCCTCTATAAACACCATCTTACAAGGCATCATGCTGTGCCGAGTGTTCTACACCTTAAGCAATCTTCTTGAAGCCAAGTTCGTAGCACAGACCTAAAGACTGGAGGCTTAATTTAGAAGATGCAGTAGCTGAATGCCTCTACCCCCAGGAAGGGGGCTGCTGGCTGGCATTCATGTATCCGGAGAATGGTGCTCCCAGAACAAGACATTCATCCGGAACATTCATAGCCGACAGCCACTCCAGCAGGAAGCATCTGCCCGTCCCTACCCCCAGAAGCTGGTCTGAACCACTTATAATGATGGGTTTCTGAACACAGGGCTTCCTGAGTAAGGCCTGGACACATTGGCAGCGCAGAACTTCCTAAGCCTCTGGAATTCACTGTATAGACATCAACTTAGGTTCCTGTCTCCTTCAGGGTCTGCCCTCCTGCACTGCTAGGACTCACTGGCAGGGGGTCCATTTCTTCTGGTGACATCTGCTTGCCATAATGAGCACTATAGTAATAAACCACGTCCATGAGGCATTTGGGTGACTGGAACCATGGCTGTGAGCCTACCTGGGGTCCACATTCAAGCCCCACTCTCTGCAAATCAACACCAACCCTCCCCACCCAGTCAGGGTATCCTCCACTTTTACCAGAAATACCAAGATACTGAGTCTAAGACTCCAACACCAACTCTCTACCTTACCCAGGCTTACCAGATGACCCAGAGGCAAGGTTTTTAAGTGAACCCATAACCTCAGAGTTAGAGGGAAGAGAAGGGGAGAGAGATCACAGACGAGGGAACCACGGAACCTAGGGAAAGTCCAGAGGTGGGTACTGCCACCTGAAAAATAAAGCTGTGATCAATGTGCAAAGAAAGAGGGGAGAAGAAGCTGAGCTGCACTATTCATCCCCCTCTGCTTCCTGACTGCAGGGGTGGTGTGACCATCCTCCTCCTTCTCCCATAATGCCTTCCTCACGGTGATGGACTGCACCCTTGGACTGTGGCCCAAAGAATCCTTCTTCCCTTTCACTGCTTTTGTCAGGGATTTTTGTCACAGCATCAAGAAAAATGACTAATACAGGACCCTGGCTTATGAAGTTGTGACGTAGATGCCTGTAAAAGTCTATAGCTTACTAATAAGTGCATTCCAACTGATCTGTGCTGGACCTTGAATCCAGAGCCCTCAGACAACCAGGTCTTAGACTGCCAGTACATTGCTTGTAGAGGAAGGGTGAAGAAAGAAAATATGAATGAGAGCAAGTAATATTTCATTGCATTTATGTGTATGCTTGTATTAATGTTTGGGGGTGTGGTTGTGCACATGTGCATGCATGTGTGTGTATACATACACACACACACATATATGTATACATATATTGTGCATGTGTGTGCATTTGTGTGTGTGTGTGTGTGTGTGTGTGTGTGTGTGTGTGTGTGTGTGTATCTAGGCCCAAAGTTGATATGAGATGTTCCTCTCAGTTGGTTTATTGAGGCAGAATCTTTTGCTGAACCAACATTTCACAATCTTTCTTTGTTTTTCTGGTGCTACGCTACAGGCAGCTGCCATGCCTGCCTGGGTTTTTAATGTGCATTCTGGATCTAGGAACTGTGTTCTTTACCCTTGCATGGCAAGTGGTTTATCCATTAGCCCTTACTTTTTATTTAGGGTCTCACTATTACAGTTTGGGTCTTGAACTTACAATCTTCTCACCTCAGCTTCCCAAGTAGCTGGTATTACAGGCTGTGTCATCAGTTCTGGCATAGAAGGAATTTGAAAATAAAAGATCCCACCTGTCAAAGATCTCTGCCCAACTGAACATCTTGTTATATCTTTAATCTCAGAATACATGATTCTTAAGCCTGCAAGGTGTTTATCTCTCATAGGCAGGCGCCATATCTTTTGGGGTAATTTATGGATAGTCTCAGAATGGACTAGCATATAAAATTTTCCCAAGTAATAAAGGGAGGAATGAGTGGGAATTTTAGTTTTATTCCTGTGCTAACCAGGGTGATAAAAAGCTGCCCCAGTCACCTACCAATGTGCACAGAACCCTGCTTAATCATTCTTGCTATGGTTGGCAGACAAAAGCTGAGCAGATTTTCTCTAAGTATGGTGCAAAGCCAGGCTGGATTTTACTGTAATTTTGTCATTAGGACCCAAAGAAGAAATCACATCAATCAAAGATAATTTTCCTGGGCTTCCCAGAAGGGTATGAAAGGAAGAGTGAATTCCCTGTTGCTCTGAAGTGGCAGTGAGTGACTGTCCAGCAGATGAATCGAACAGATGGGAGGAAGTGTAAATGTGAAATTGATACACACCCTGCTGCTAGCAATGAAGGAGATGCTTAGATGACGATGTAAGGGGAGCAGAGAGTGAAGCCCTTGATGATACCGAGGCCTTCTCTTACCTCAATTTAGGAACCCCCAATTTAGGTAACCCCAAAATGATGGGTTATAGTGAAACATTTGGCCAAAATTTCATGGGCTAAATGATAAACAAATAAATTAATTGCTTTGGTAAACACTTGTTAAATATCTACTATATACCGGATGCTGTGCTTAGGTTATGAATAAAAATGCCATGGGAGCTGGGCAGTGGTGCACGCCTTTAATCCCAGCACTCGGGAGGCAGAGCCAGGCGGATCTCTGTGAGTTTGAGGCCATCCTGGTCTACAGAGTGAGATCCAGGACAGACACCAAAGCTACACAGAGAAACCCTGTTTCGAAAAATCAATTAAATAAAAGAATGCTGTGGGAGTCATCAGTGATGTGCTGGCTGTGCAAGAATGAGGACTGGATTTGAATCCCTAGAACTTATGAAAAAAAAAAAAAAAAAAAGCCAGGCATGGTGGAATGTGCTGGAGTGGCAGGAGGTTCTCTGGGGCACACTATCACTCTAGCTGAATTGTTAAGCCCTGGGTCCCTGTAAAAGAACCTGTCTCAATAAGCAAGATGGAGAGAGATCTAGGTAGACACACAAGGTTGACCTCTGACTTTCAGATGCACATACACACACAGAATTTTCTTTCCCAAAGGTCTTCCCTCCTTTGGTCAAGTAGGGGAGTCAAGGGGATAAAAGTGACTGAGGCATGACTTTTAGAGTGATGAAGACCAGGATGGAGAAGACATAGAGGTTGCTTTCTGGAGATGTCAGAGGAAACAGCTATGTTTGTGAATTTGAGATACTGGATCCATCACTTTTTGCTACATATCAACTCACACCAGAACTCAGCAACTTCAAACAACATTGTCACTGTCTCACAGTTGTTGTGGGTCAGGAGTGTGGCTGTGAGCTTACAAGACTTGTCTTACAGTTATGCACAAAACTGTAGTCAAAGGTCAGTTCAAGGTTGAGGTTTCTCGTCTGAAGCCTCAACACAGGAAGGATGTGTACTCAAGATAACTTAACAGTAGCTGTCTGTTTCCATTTCTTTTGCTACAATAAAATACCCCAACAAAAGGAATTTAGGATACAAAGGGTTTATTTTAGCTCACAATCCCAGATTGCAGTCTAACACTTCAGGGAAGTCAAGGAAGGAATGTGAAGTAGCTAGTCACAAGACAACCACAGTCAAGAGCAGAGAATGAACACATGCATGCCTTCTGCTCAGCCTTCTTTCTACACTTACACTTCCAAACCCAAACCTACAGAGTGGTGCTACCCACAATGGGTGGGTCTTCCCACCTCAATTAGCTCAATCAAAACAATCCTCCACAGACATGCTCACATGACAACCATATCTAGACAACCCCTCATTAAGACTTTCTTCCTAAGTGATTCCAGATTGTGTTGAGTTGACAGTTAAAGGCAACCAACCAGCATTACTAGCATTTACCACGGCATCCATCTGGCTCATGGTTTAGCTGTGGCTGAACCTACTTATGCTTCCCTGACATGTGGGTCTCCATTACGTCAGTTCATATTATCAGCACACACAAGGTGAGACAATGAGTCTGCTTGGCAGGATGGAAGTCAAAATCTTTTCCCTCCTAGTGATAGAAGTGCATCCATAACCTTTAGACTTAGAAACTCATCATATCAGAGTGAGGGACTTGCACAGGAGCATGAGAACAGGACATAGATGTCACTGGAGGTGTGTCATGCAGAAGCTGCTAGACATAGGTCCCAGAAGTAGGGTCTGAAGTGAGAAACTCGTTACAAACCAATGTGTTAGGACAGTTTTCCAAGAAAAATCCCAAACAAGTGCATGACAATAAACATTGTGGGCAGGGGTGAACTTTGGTTCACTCAGTCAGGAAGATGGGCAACAGCATATTTTACAGTATTTCATATTGGGGTGAAGGGCTAGAGTACTTATTGCCCATCATAGACTGTTAGACACCTTACATCACTGACAAACTACTTAAGAAAATCAATTTACAAGAGGAAAGAAAGATTTATTTTGGCTCATTGCTTTAGAGGGTTTAGTTCACAATAAGTAGGTCCCACATGCTTGGGTAGAACATCTCGGTGGGACCATGTGGAGAAGGAAGGTGTTCACTTCATGAACAGGAAGCAAAGACACCAGTATAGGCTCAACTTTCATAGGCACCTTCTGAGTAAGTTCCTCTGACTAGGCCTCTGTCCAGAGTTTCCAGAATCTTAAAACAAAGACAAACCAGAATTACTTGCTGAGGACCAAGTATCTAACTCATGAGTCTGTGGGGACATTTCATATTCAAGCTATGACAAGAAGGACAGGTATATTTTGGTTGACAGTTTCATAGATTCAGCCCATGGCCAAGGGGCTCCATTGCTGTGGGCCTGAGTTGAGGGAAAGGAAAGCTGCTCACATGGTGACTAGGGTGTATATGGAAAGGAACCATCAGAAATATGACATTGCCTCCAAGGCCAACCTCCCACCACACCTCATTGACCCGCCTCTTCCAGCTAGGCTCTGCTTCTTATTTCTCACCACATCCCAATAAAGCCACTCAAAGATGAATCTATCAATGCATTATACCATCAGTTAAGGCACAACACTCATATCCAATGGCCTCCCCAAAGCCTGACCTCCAAATATTGATTTGGTACAAGCCTCCACCATATGAGCCTTTTCATAACTCAGTTTGTAACATTGTGTGTGTGACAATAATAACATTTACTACTCACATCCACAGCAAAAACAGCAAGAATATGGAGAAGCATGAACAAATGGATAATTCTGCATGAGTAAGCGGAACAAGAAGGAGTCTGAAAGGTCAGGTGGGAAAGAGCCCAGGAAGCAGAAAGGAGCAATGGCAGCAGAGGGAACATTAGGGAAGACTCACTGGGAGGGAAGACAACACATTGGGGTATGTCTAAGGGGTTAAGGAACAGAGTCACAGACAGGCACCGAGAGCCACTGGTCACTAGTGTCTTCCTCTCCACTCTATGTTTAGAGACAGGGGCTGTCACTGAACTTGGAGCCCAGTGATTCAGCTAGCCTAGCTGGGCAGTGAGCTCCAAAAGATTGTCCTTGTCTCTGCCTCCCCAATGCTGGGATACTCGCTGTTCCCTGCTGAACCCAGACTCTTATGTGGGTGCTAGGGATCCAAACTCAGGTCGCTGTGCCCACATAGCAGGCACTTCACCCACTGATCTACCTCTCTAGTCCGAGATCAGACTTTTTAATCAGACTTCAGATATTCAGAATCAGGTCAATTGTAATCCTCATTCATGATGTACTGTCATCTCCCTAAGAATGGATTTCTTTTCATTGACTTCAGTTCATTAAATATTTACTAATCTATTAAATGCCTGTGGTGTCATTTAACCAGGAGTGGTCACACTGAAGGCAGTTTACCTTTATTCTTATCTCACAGTGTAGTGAGGCTGAATTATCTTTGCTTGTTCTGCAGCTAGTCTCCATTGCAGCAACCTGGTGGAGCTTAGAAGCCATGGGGTATTAAAATTTGAATCTGAATTGTCTTCCTACAGGCTCATGCTTTAAAAAACTGTATGTATGTATGTATGTATGTATGTATGTATGTATGTATGTATGTAAATATGTATATGTGTGTGTGCATGTGTGTGAGTGCAGGTTTGCATGCATCACAGTCCATGTGTTCAGGTTAGAGGATAACCCCAGGTATCGGTCCGCACCTTCCACCTGGTTTGAGACAGGTCTCTGGTTGTTCATGGCTACGTACTCTCAGGCTAGCTGGCCTGAGAGCTCCAGGGACTGTCCTGTCTCTACCTTGAATCTCACCTTTGGAGCACTGAGATTACATATATGCTGGGGATCTGAACTCAGACCTTCCCACTGTGTGCCAAGTGCTTTACTCAATGAGCAATACCCCAGTCTCATGTTTTGAATCCCCTCCTTTCCCAGTGGTGCCACTTTACAAGATTTAGGAGTTAGAGTCCAGCTGATGGAAGTAGGGCCTTAGAGACAGACCTTTGAAGGATGTATCTTAGGTCATCCTGTTTGTAGTGATGGGAAATTCATAACTCCATCAAGCAGCCAATTCCAGCTGTTAGGTCTTGAGGCCTTCTGGAAGGACCTGTCCACTGATTCTAGCTGGGCTGTTCAGCAGCTTCCTTCCACCTGTGAGGAATCTGGGAAGCATAATCCCCACTCCTCCCCGTGTTATGCACCTGCCTCCCACATATCACTTCCAGGAACACAAAGGTGCTTAAGATAAGCATTTTCTGCTCCAGTGGAGTTCAGAGTTTATAGAGAAGGAAAGAAGATAAAACAAATACATAAGTAATCATAATAGAGTGTGTCAAGAGTGCTATGTACTGTAAGAGAGAAACAAAATGTTATTGGAAGAAAGGGTGGTAGAGGGGGGAGAGGAATGAATACATACATACATACAGAGAGAGACAAAGAGACAGAAAAGAGACAGAGAGACACAGAGAGACAGAGAGACAGAGAGCAGGTAGAAATGTGTCTTAGAGATGGTATTTTGGCTATGTCTTGGTGAGAGGTGGCAATAATGGTTTTGCAGATGAGGGACAGGACAGTGCTACTCAGAAAGAAGAGACAGCATGAGTGATAGAAGACTCCAGGCTTGATGGCTCTCAGGGACATGGTTATGGACATAGTCTCATTCCCAAGGAGCCTCAAGGTAGAAGCAACAGGTTGAGGTGACCACAGGGACACACAATCCTTGCCTGACAGAATATGTATCATTTGCTTCACTAATTCTGCTTTACCCACCTGCTCTCGGAAGCCTTTGCATAACTCTGCCTTATCATTGGCTCCGTGTTACTGTGTGTTTATGCCTGTATTTCGCTGTGGGAGCCCACAATGATTCCAACTTGTGGTGTGACTCAAGGTCAGAGAGTCAGAGTTTATGTTGCTCTCCAAGGCTGCATAATAGGGAGCAAAGGCATGGTTACCAGGTGTCTTACTTCAAGGCCTAATCACAAGATGCTTTTGCCATGGGGCATGGTTACCAGGTGTTTTGAAGGGTCTACACTTGGTTGGTTGTTGTGCTTTGATCTTGAAAGGGGGATGTCCTCTGCCTTTCCCCTTGCTAGTGTATAAAATGCCCACCAGAAATAAACTTGAGGCTTCTGGGTATTGACCTAGGACCTTAATGAAGCTATCCTGTGTCTCTATCCTACTCTTCATCTACTTCTATACTTCCTATCTAGCATTTCTCAGTTCCTCACTCCCCGCTTTAAGGGAGCCTTTGAGAGGTCGGGGCTGAACTCCAGTACTGGTCCTCTGACATTTCCCCCATAAGAGCACAGACACCAGAGGGCTGGAATCATGATTTGCACATCACTGTATCCTCAGCACTTAGCACAGTGCCTGACCCATGGTAGGTATTTGATAATGTAGTTGCTTAGGGAGCAACCACCATTTTGGCCCTTAGCTATTTATATCTTACCTTCCTTATCCTGTCCACTGACTTTAAATGTGTTCCCTCAGCTGTCATTCCAGGTCTTGACTTTTTCTTATTCCAGTGTATATTTTCATTTTGTACGTGATTTTCGATTTAAATTTTAGCTTCCATCTTAGCCCACCCTACAATGAGACCTTTGGGGAAACTTCCTTTTATTTAGCCAAGTTGCTGTGCTTTAAGCCCCAGTACATGGTCTCTTGGGCAATTTTCAATTCAGTAGTTATTTATTGAGTGCCTACTACATGGCAAGACCACAGGATGACAGTGGTAGCTATGGCATCCTTGGGTTGAACCAAGCTGGGCTGTGTTCCTGAATCTCACCAGGAAAACAAAGAAGCTGAAGAAATTGGCAGTTCCAATGGTGGAATGAGGTCTGGTACACTACCAACCAGATGAATTCATCCCAATGACCAGGTTAGATGAGTGTTTGGGTCTGTCAAGCACGCCTGATCTGACAATCATCGGGAATCTATCTGAGCTCCTCCAGGGGAAACGAGAGATTGTAATTCTGAAGTGGAACAGAAAGAAGTGTAATTGGATCAATGAGTTGTTAATGATGATATTGAAGAACTTTCTGCCAGAGCTGTGCTGGGAATGGGACTGGCCATGGGCAGCCTGGCCACAGCCATGCATGTGCTTGGCTCTGACACAGACTCTGCAGGCTTTCTCTCTCCCTCCCTCCCTTCCTTTCTTTCTTCTTAATTTAAAATTCATACAGAACATTCTGATAATAGTTTCCTCTTCCATCTCTTCCAAGATCTTCCCCATCTCTCCACCCATTCAGCACTGTGCTCTCTTCTCTTTCTCTCTCTTTGTAGAAAACAAAAAAATCAAACAATCCAGAATTTAAAGAAATACAGTGAAAAATCACAGGAAACACACACACACACACACACACACACACACACACACACACACCCCATAGAAACACAAAACCATAAATCATAATATACAAGCAAAAGACCAGTAACATAAAAAATACCCCAACAAAGCAAAAACCAAGACAAAAAAATCTACAAAAATATCATTGAGTTAACTTTTTTTTGGCCATCTACTGCTGGTCATGAGGTCTGCCCTTAAGTGTGGTTTATATACCCACTGAGACTCCATTAGAAAAAACTCATTTTTCTTTTGTAAGTGGTTGTCAGTTGGAGATATCTTCTCATGGAGAAACGGGAGATGGTGTCCACTTCCCCCTCTCAGTGTTGAAACTCAATCTGTCTTGAACTTGTGCAGGCCTTATGTATGCTGCCACAGTCTGTTTGTGTCAGGTCCTGTTGTGTTTGGAAGACACTATTTTCTTTATGTCATCCATCCCTTTTTGCTCTTACAATCTTTCTGCCTCCTCTTCCACAAAGCTTCCTGAGCCCTCAGAGGAGGGGTTTGATGGAGACATCCCATTTAGGACTGAGTGTTCCAAGGCCTCTCACTCTCTGCACATCATCCAGTTGTGGCTCTCTGTATTCATCTACTGTAAGGGGAAGTTTTTCTGATGTTGACTGAGCAAGGCATAGGTATAGCAGAATGTCACTAGTAGTAATTTCATTGCTCAATTCCTTCAGCAGAATAGTAGTATTTGGTTCCCCCTATGCCTGTGGGTGATTTAGTCACAGGTTCTTGGACACTCAAGCAATGTTAGGTGTGTGTTTCATCTTGTGGACTGGGCTTCAGATCCAATCAGACGGTGGTTGGTTACTCCCACAGCTTTTGTGCCACTACTGCACCAGTGTGTCATGCAGGCAGGTCATTGTTGTAGATTGAAGAGTTGGTAGCTGGGCTGGTATTGACCTTTCTCCTCTGGTTGCATTCGGAGTACCCCCCAGCATCACACATACTAGACAGCATAGGTGAGGGATCTAGGTAAGCACCAGCTTGGCTTCTCCATGTTCAATGAGATATATAGGTGTTGTCTTCAGGAATAAGCCTTTACCAGCAGTTTGTGGAGAAGAACCAATAGCCTTGGCAACAGCTCAAGCTTCTATATTAGTAGGTCTCCAGATGACTCCTTAAATGACCCTTAGTGTTAGTTTTCTTACCCTGTATTCCCTACCTTATCCCCCTCCCCCCTCATTTAATTCTTCTGTTCCAGTCTGCCCCATGTCTCTCCATAACTGTGTAGTCTACTTTCTCTTACTTGGGAGATCCTCTCTACCGCTAGTCCTTTATTTCATACATAACCTCTATGGTTATATATCTTTGATAGGAATTGTAGCATTTTCATAAAAGAAAATACACACCATATTTTCTTTTTGGGCTTGGATTACCTCACTCAGGATGACTTTTTTTTTTTTAGCTCCATCCATCTACCTGAGAATTTAATTTTTTAAACTACTTAATAATATTCTGCTGTATAAATGTACCATATTTTTCTTATCCATTCATCCATTGATGGACAACCAAGCTGTTTCCAATTTGTAGCTATTATGAATAGAGCAGTAATGAACACTGATGAACAAGTGTCTCTGTAGTAGGATATAGAGTTCCTTACATGTATGCCAAGAGTGGTATAGCTGGCTCTTGGTGTAGATCTCTTTCTAGTTTTCTGAGGAACTACCACACTGGTTTCTGTAGTGGCTGTACAAGTTTACATTCCCATCAGCCATGGGTAAGTGCTCTTCTTTCTCCATTCTCCACATCCCCACTAACATCAGCTGTCATCTAGTTTATTGATCTTGGTCACTCTGACTGGTATAAGATGAAATCTTTAAGTAGTTTTGATTTGCACTTCTCTGATGACTAAGGATGTTGAACATTTCTTTAGTGTTTCTCAGCCATTTGTGTTTCCTCTTTTGAGAAGTCTCTGCTTGGTTTTGTATCCCAATTTTCATTGGATTATTTTTCTTTTTGTTCATTTTTAAAGTTTTTTTTAAAAATATATTTTAGGTATTATCCCTCTATTGGATATGCAGTTGGTAAAAATTTTATTCTGTAGGCTGCCTCTTTGCCTGAAAGATGGTGTCTTTTGCCATACAAGAGCTTTTTAGTTTCATGAGGTCCCCTTTATTAATTGTTGGTTTTAGTGCCTGCACTATTTTTGTCCTGATCATAAAATCTTTTCCTGTGCCAAAGAGTTCAAGACTATTCTCAACTTTCTCTTCAGTTCAGTGTATCTGGCCTTATGTTGAGGTCCTTGATCCATTTAGAGTTGCATTTTGTGTAGATTAAGTATGGATCTGTTTGGATTCTTTTACATGCAGACATCCCATTTGACCAGCACCATTTGTCAAAGATACTGTCTTTTCTCCAGTGTGTATTTCTGACTCCTTTGTCAAAAATCAGATGTTCATAGGTATGCGAATTGATGTCTAGATCTTTAATTTGATTTTGTTGATCAACCTGTCTGCAATAAAAACAATGAATACCATGCTGTTTTTATTGGTATAGCTCTGTAGAGCAATTTGAAATCTGGAATGGTAATACCACCAGCAGTTCTTTAATTATTTAGGATTATTTTAGCTATCCTGGGTTATTTGTTTCCATATTAAGCTGAAAATTGTCTTTCCAAGAGCTGTGAAGAATTGTGTTGGAATTTTGATGGGAATTGCATTGAATCTGTAGACTGCTTTTAATAGGATTGTCATTTTCACAATATTAATCCTAACAATCCATGAGCATGGGATATCTTTTCATCTTCTGATATCTTCTTCAATTTCTTTCTGCAGTGTCTTAAAGTTTTTATTATACAAGACTTTTACTTGCTTGGTTAGAATTATCTCAAGAATTTTTGAGGCTATTGTGAATATATTGTTTCTCTGATTTCTTTCTCAGTCTGTTTATCATTTGTATATAGGAAGGTTATTGATTTTTGTGAGTTAATTTTGTATCCTGCTACTTTGATGAAAGTTTTTATCAGCTGTAGAAGTTTCCTGGTGGAGTTTTTAGGGTCTTTCATGTATACAACTACATCATTTGCAGATAGAGATTCTTTAACTTCTTCCTTTTCAATTTGCATCCCCTCGATATCATTTAGTTGTCTTACTGTTCTATCTAAGACTTCATGTGCCATATTGAATAAGTATGAAGAGAGTGAACATCCTCGTCTTTTTTTTTTTCTGATTTTAGTGAAAATGCCTTACATTTCTCTCCATTTAGGATGACGTTAGCTGTGGGCTTGCTGTATATTGCCTTTATTTTGTTGAGATATGCTCTACATATCCCTAGTCTCTCCAGGAATTTTATCATGAAGGGATGTTGCATTTTGTCAAAGGCCTTTTCTGCATCTAATAAGATGATCATGTGGCTTTGGCTCTTGATGAAGTCTATTTGATCATGGTAGATAATCTTTTTGATGTGTTCTTGGATTTGGTTTATATGTATTTTATTAAGAATTTTTGTACATATGTTCATAAGGAAAACTGATCTGTAATTTTCTTTCTTTGTTGGGTCTTCGTGTGGTCTAGATATCAGGGTAATTTTGGCCCCATAAAAAGAATTGGGAAATGTTCCTTCTGTTTCTGTTTTGCAAAATAATTTGAGGAGAATTGGCATTAGTTCTTCTTGGAAGATCTGGTAGAATTTTGTGCTTAATCTGTCTAGCCCTGGCCTTTTTTTGGGGTGGGTGGGTTGGATACTTTTAATTACAGCTTCTATTTCACTAGGGGCTATGGATCTGTTTAAATTGCTCACCTGATATTGAATTAATTTTGGAAGGTTGCATATATCAATATATCCATATCTTTTTTAATTTTTATTTTTTAAGTTTTTTTTTCTAGTTTGACGGTGTACAGATTTTTAAAGTATGTCCTTATTCTCTATTCCTTAGTATCTGTGGATATTTCTCCCCCTTTGTCTCTAATTTTGTTAATTTCAATCTTCTCTCTTCATCTTATAGTTAATTTGGCTAAGGGCTTATCAATGTTACTGATTTTTTTTTTAAAGAACCAATCTTCATTTCATTGATTTTTTGTATTTTTGTTTGTTTCTATATTTCAGCCCCAAGTTTGATTATTTCTTGCCATCTACTCTTTTTGAGTATGATTTGCTCTTTTAATTCCAGAGCTTTCAGGTATGATATTAAATTCCTAATATGAGATCTCTCCAATTTTTTTTTTTATGTAGGCACTTGATGCTAAGAACTTGCCTGTTAGAACCACCTTCCTTGTGTCCTGTAGGTTTTATTATGTTGTGCTTTATTTTTCATTAAATTCTGTGAAGTTTTAAAATTTTCTTCTTAATTTCTGTCTTGACCCATTTTTCATCCAGTAGTGAGTTGTTAAATTTTTTATCAGTTTGTATATGCTCTGTTGTTGTTGATATCCAGCTTTAATTCATGGTGCTCAGATAGGATGCAGGTGTCATTTCAATATTTTTGTATCTGTTGAGACTTGCTTTGTGTCCAAGTATGTAGTCAATTTTGGAGAAAGTTCCATGAGCTACTAAGAATAACGTATATTCTTTTGTGTTTGGGTGAAATGTACTATAAATATCTGGTTTGTCCATTTGATTTATGATGTCATTTAACTCTAGAATTTTTCTGTTTAGTTATTGTCTGGATGGCCTGTCTATTGGTGAAATGGGGTATTGAAGTCACTTACTATCACTGTGCAAGGGTCAATGTGTGATATGTAATTTTATCTGTTTCTTTTATGAACTTGCATGCCCTTGTATTTGGTGCATAAATGTATAGAATTGTTAATACTCTGTTGGTGGATTTTTCCTTTGATGAGGATGTAATGTCTTTCCCTATCTCTTAAGATTATTTGGTCAGATATTAAAATGCTTATACCTGCTTGCTTCTTGGGTTTATTAGCTTGGTATATTTTTCCATCCTTTTGTCTTGAGTAATGTCTATCCTTTATAGTTGGACTTTCTTTGGTGCACCAGCTCCCAAATAATGATGTGGAGATGTCTTATTAAGTATGAATGCTTGGCCTTAGCTTAGGCTTGTTCCCAACTAGCTCTTAAAAGTTAAATTAAACCATTTATAGTAATTTATGTTCTTCTACTTGGCTCATTACTTCTCCCTAGTACTGTACATTCTATTTCCTCCATGTCTGGCTGGTGAATCCTGCATGCCTCAGATCCTTCCCAGAGTTCCTACTTCTGCCTGGAAGTCCCACCTATCCTCTCCTGCCTAGCTATTGTCTGTTCAGTGTTTATTAAACCAATCAGAAGGTGCCTGAGGCTGATGAGGTAAAACAGAGACACATCTTCACACAGTGTGATCAAATATCTTGCAACAATCCTTGATGGTATGATGTATTTTTTTTGGATGCAACAGAAAATGAATCCTGTTTTAAAATCTAATCCGTTAGAGTGTGTGTCTTTTTATTGGATAATTGAGACCATTATTCCTGAGAGTTAACACAGAACAGTGTTTATATTGATTTCTGCTAGTTTGTTGTTATGGTGTGGGTCCCACCCCCCTGCCGCCGCCTCTTTTGATTAACTGGTCTGGGATTATTTATTCTTTGTGTTTTCGTGGATGTGGTTTATTTCTTTAGATTGAAGTTTTCCTTCTATCTCCTTTTGTAGAGCTTGATTTGTAGGTAGGTACTTCTTAAATTTGGTTTGATTGTGGGATGCTTTTCTTTTCTTTTTTTTCTTTTTCTTTTTTTTTTTTTTGGCTATTATGATCAATAGTTTTGCTGGGTATTGCAGGCTGGATGGACTCTGGTCTTCAAGAATTTGTAGAATATCCCCTCCATGCCTTTCTGGATTTTAGAGTCTCCATGGAGAAGTCAGGTGTTATTTTAATAGTTCTGCCTTTATATATTACTTGGTCTTTTTCCCTTGCAGGAAATGTAATATTCTTTCTTTCTTCTGTATGTTTTGTGTTTTGGCTATTATGTGTCATGGAAAATTTCTTTTCTGGTCCTGTCTATTTGGTGTTCCGTGTACTTCTTGTACCTTGATAGCCACTTATTTTTTTAGGTTAGGGAAATTTTCGTCTATGACTTTGTTGGAAATGTTTTCTGTGGCTTTGGTTTGGATTCCCTTCTTCTTCCTCTATTCCCATTATTCTTAGATTTGGCCTTTTCATGGTGTTCCAGATTTCCTGAGTATTTTGTGCCTGTTTTTTTCTTTTAGACTTAATATTTTCTTTGACTGAGGTATCCATTTTTGGTACCTTATCTTCAGTGCCTGAGATTCTCTTTTTCATGTCTTTGTACTATGTTGGTGAGGCTTACCTCTGAGGTTTTTGTTTGACTTCCTAAATTTTTCACTTTCAGTTTTTTCTGTTTTATTTTTTGTTTTGTTTTACATGTGTGATTCTATTTCTACTTTTACGTTTTGAATGGTTTTTATTATTTCAGTTCACTGTGTTTTCACAAGCTTCATTAAGGAATTTATTCATACCCTCTTGCTATTTTGCAGTCCTTGTCTTCTGCTTCAGTTATATTGCATTTCTCAGGCTCTTGTAGTTGGGTTACTGGGTTCTGGTGGAGACATGTTGTCTTAGCAGTTAATGATTGTGTTTTTGTACCATTTTCTAGGCATCTGGAGTTAGGATGATTGAGGTGATTCTAGATGTTGATATATGGTCTTGTCTTTTTTTGGTGTGTGTTTTATGTCTTGGTTTCTTTGCTCTCTCTGGATCTTAGGAAAATGTGGTGGCTGTGGGTTGCCTGGTAGAGAGTGCTTCTGTAGGTGGGCAGTAGCAGAGAGGAATAGAGATGGGCTAGGAGAAAAGACAGCGAGGGTCTGCAGAAGGGAGCTCAGGGGATTCTGTCCACACCAAGTGGCAAGGTCTTGGGAATCAGAGATGTGGTGGGAGGAGGGGCTTCTGCAAGGAGATTGCGATAAGACAAAGAATAATCTGGCAGACAGGGATGAAAGGGCTGGGGGACTTTAGATTTGTACCCAGAGTTGGGCTCTCCAGTGGGTAGAGTTGAGGTAGGAGAAGCCACACCTCTGAGCCTGTTGTTACATGGCTGAGGTGAGACTGGAGAGATGGCAGTGGAGGAAAGGAAGGAGAGTGAAAATTTCCTTCCTGAACTACAGCCTGGTGTAGCCACTGGGGATCCCAGGTAGAGAGTATTTCTGTGTATCCCTGGCTGACACAGAGGGGTGGGAATGAGCTAGAAGGAAGGGCCCAGCGGGTTTACAGGAAAGGGAAAAGCTGAGTCTGTATCAAGGTTAGTGGTGTGCCCAGAGAATGCTGCTGCAGGCTCTTTCTAACACCTGTCTTTCAGGTTGTGGTGGTTTGATAGAAAATGGCCCCCAAAGGTAGTGGCACTATTAAGAAGTGTGGCCTTGTTGGAGAAAGTGTGTTACTATGGGAATAGCTTTGAGGTCCCTTTTGCTCAAGCTAACCTCAGTGTGACTGTCAGTTGACTTCCTGTGGCCTGCAAGATGTAGGACTCTCAGCTACTCCTTCAGCACCATGTCTGCCTGCACGCCACCATGCTTCCCATCATGATGATAGTGGACTGAACCTCTAAAACTGTAAGTGGGTCACCCAATTAAATGTTTTCTTTACAAGAGTTGTCGTGGTTATGGTGTCATTTCACAGCAATAGTAAGCTCTAACTAAGACCCAAGTCATTCATGACAGTCTTCCCCAGTTGGAGAAAGTGTTCAGTGGTATCAAGGCATACCTGCCTGGTGTGTTGGGTTGTGTGTGTAGGGAAAGAATGCAAGTGACCTAGGGGTGTCTGTGTTCTGCAGTGTGGGCACAAGCATCAGCTGTCCTTGTGATTGTTGTAGTATGGTTTTTAGAAATTGGAAGCAAAGTGAATGCTCTTCTCTGCAGGAACAACTAAGTGATGGTATATCCATCTGAGGTCCGGTGTGGTCCATTAGAGGGGGTGAAGAAGATTCCATTAAGTGGCTTGGAGAGCTTTCTATAAGACATTGTGGAATGAGCAAAGCTACATGGAGAACAGTAGGTAGGATGTCATTCTAAAAGAGAGCATACAGACTTACGTTCCCATGAGTCTTTACCTCTGTCTAGAAATAAGTGAGGATGGAAGGGAGTGTCACAAAATGGAGTGATGGAGTAGGTCACAGGAGAGGAAAGGATGGTAACAAGGTGGGAACCATGTCAAGAGAGAAAAATTGAAAAGGAAGAAATTACATTCTCTCTCTTACCTCTCTCTCTTCCTAGCTCTCCCCTAGAAAGCTTATATTAGTCATCTTAATGCATTTATGTAAAATTTATGTATACATTGATGTATGTATAAGGCTAAATAACTGAACAGGCAACATACACAGGCATCGAATGACACTATTGTTTTATCCCCATGCTGAGCTTTCCTGGCACATTCAGTTGTGGTAACAGAGAGGAAGATCCAGGACCAGCTTTTTAGAATGCATTTTGTAATATATCAAAGAACAACCTGGGATAGAATCCTCTCAGTCCTGGCTATATATTACCTACAGTCATCAAGAGAAGATGGCATTAAAAAAAAATCCTGATACTGTAATTATATATACTTTTTTTTTTGCTTAGTTTTGAGATTGTAATTTCATTGCAATATTTTTCCATCTATTTCCTCCCTCCCAAACCTCCTATATACTCCTTACTGCTGTCCTTCAAATTCACAGCCTCCATTTCATCAATTGTTATTGCATGTACATGCACACACACACACACACACACACACACACACACACACACACACACATTTTGTCTTAGTTAGGGTTTCTATTGCTGTGAAGAAACACCATGACCATGGTAACTCTTAGTTCAGAGGTTTAGTCCATTATCATTACAGTGGGACATGGTGGCATGCAGACAGACATGGTGCTGGAGGAGCTGAGAGTCCTACATCTTGATCTGTGGGTAACAGGAAATGAACTGTCTACCACACTGAGTATAGCTTGAGCATATCAGACCTGAAGCCCACCCCCACAGTGACACACTTTCTCCAACAAGGTGCCACACTTCCTCCAACAAGGCTACACGTCCTAATAGTGTCACTCCCTTTGGGCCAAGCATTCAAACACAAGAGTCCATCGGGGCCGTTTCTACTAAAACCACATATATATATATATATATATATTCCTAAATATAACCTATTGAGTCCATTTAATGGCACTTATACATATGGTTTCAAGGCTGACTGTTTGGTAAAAAGAGTCTAGAGTTTAAAGTACATCCAAGTAGGTAAAAGAATAATAAAATTTCAATAGAAATCATGATTCAGGTTATTATTTTAAAAACTATTATAAAAAACTTTCAAATAAAAATTATTTCTTTAAAAACATCCTGATACCTAAGGGCTCAATGCTGAACTAATTAAAGTAGAAACCAGAGCCTTCCTACCTGAATAACAGTAATGATAATCATTATCATCATCATCATCATCTTAAAACCTTTTCTAATGTGTGGGCTCAAACCATTGATTTAGAACTCCAGTTATAACATCATAAACATTTTGTCTTTGACCAGAGTCATTTATAAATAGCTAGAGTTATTTATAAACTTAGGCTACACTTTTGTGAAGATTACATTTATTTAATGAAATGAAAAATTGGGGTGTAGTTCAATCATAAAATACTTATCTGCATGCATGAATCTTGGGTTCTATACAAAGTGCACACACACACACACATGCACACACACACACACAACACACACACACACACACACAGTGCTAAGCAACTGTTGCTATGAGGAAGTGGGACCAACCTGAGTCCTGTAGGAGCTCTCATGCCAAATGAAATGAACTGAGCTAGGAGGAGAGGGCCACTTGCTAAAGGATGGGCCAGCTAATAATGGAGTGTTTTGATCTCATATCCTGTGCCCGTGCTGTGTCTCCCCAACCTCTGCTGAATGTGGGTCTCTGGTTTATGCTATTCAGGCAGAAGCAGCATTTCCTTGGCCTGCTCTCCTTCCTGGCTGAAGCTGTGTGATTTGAAATTAGCTGGGGGCTCTGCCACCTCTGGGATGTTTTCACAACATGAGGAGTTGTTTCCCCACTGAAAAACATGCATGCAAGTCATTTAGAGGAACTCCACAGGTGAAGCCCAGTGATTAAGGCTCTGCAGGAAAACAGCAGCTGGGTCTTTTCTGAACATAGCTATTAATTAGCCCACCTGCACCAGGAAAGAGCCAGCATCCCCTTGCAGGCGGAGGGCACCAGCCCAGTATCCCCCTTGGGACTGTCACTATACAGCATTTTAAGGCTGCTGTGAGGCATGCCAGGCACCCAGGATGTGGAATGAAGCCTCACTTCACCTGATGTATGCATGACCAAGTGTCCTATGCTTCCTCCATCTTACAGAAGCATCCATTTTCTATGTTCTGTATGTGCAGGGTTCTGCACCTAAGAGTAAGCAGCACCTTAAGTTTCTCATCCCAGGTACATTCCTGGCCTCACTACAGTCTCAGGGCTGGGAAAACAGGTCTGTTTAGGGATAGATAGAATTTTCATGATTCTACTTTCTAGCTCAGTAATTTGTTTCAAGAGACAGTTTTCTATTCGACCCTCAGTTTCCTTAGGGGGTGTGGTAGTTTGAATGTAATTGGCCCTCATAATCTCGTAGGGAGTGACACTATTAGGAGGTGTGGCTTTGTTAGAGTGGGTATGGCCTTATAGGAGGAAATGAAGTGTGTCACTGTGGGGGCAGGCTTTGAGGTTTCTGTGCTCAGGATACCGCCCAGTGTGTCAACTGACTTCCTGTTGCCTATAAGATGTAGGACTCTCAGCTACTTCAGCACCATGTCTGCCTGTGTGCTGCCATGCTTCCCATTGTGATGATAATGGACCCAACCTCTGAAACTGTAAGCAAGCCCCTTCAATTAAATGCTTTCTTTGTAAGAGTTGCCTGTGGTCATGTTGTCTTTTCACAGCGATAGAAACCCAAACTAAGATGGGGTAGGGGGATGAGTGAAAAGCTGTGGGGAGCAGATGCAGTCCTGAGTTAGTGTGTATTGTTGATATGACCATGTCCATGTCAAGGACCCAACGCCTCAGACCCATGGAAATGGCAAAGCCTCCCCGCTGTCCAAGTACAAGTGTTTTGAACAATTGGCTAGTGTGTGTAGAAACTGTCAACCACAGCTTTCTCTTCTCTGATGACTGAAGACTGAAACGGATCCCCTATAGTGACCTCCTTCCTAGATTAGCTATACAAGCTTCTTTGTCCAGCTACATACAACAAACCTACCTCCTTGATCCAGAGGTATAAAATAGAAGTGATGAGTTTCTGGCTGCTGCTTGTGTGTCTTCATCAGAGCACATGGCCCACCTGATTCCAGCTTTTCTGTATGTATGTCTGTGTGTCTGTCCTTATTTCATTGTCTAATAGGCCCAGTCATGTCAAAATCCAAAGCTGTGAGGCACATGGCAGAAAACACAATGCTCCATGCCAGTGTGCAGGTACACTGCATGATGTTACTGTTAGCTACCAGGGAACTTTTATTTAGAAAATTGGCTGCTGTTTGAGTTGATCCATATGGCAGACTTAGGAAGAAGTCCTTTGCTTATTTTTTTTTTCCAAAAAAAGATAGCTTAATTGGTTAGATTCGCTCATTTGCTGTGAGCCTTAGTTTGAGTAATGTGGAGGAATTGTGTTGCTATGTATGATCAAGGACAGGGATGTGAGTTCTTCTAATTCTCAAGAAGAGGAAGTCTTGAGGGTCCTGGGAATTGCAACAAAGGGGAACGGTCAGGAGATGAGAACAGTTGGGTCTGGGGGAAAGAACAGAACAGGCAGTTTCCTAGGGTGGGTGGGTACTTTCGAAAAGAATAGTTGAGCAATGTGGTGGTCACTGCCTGCTCTGCTACTGTGACCCCGTCCACTTCCCCAGAGCTTCAGTGAAGTCAGCGGTCAAGTCTGAAGCAGCCCTGACTTGATGCTCTAGAGAAGTGAAATTAGAGGTGGGGTCTGTTTTGGGTTGCAACAAGTTGGGAGAGACCGTAAAGCAGAGCTTGTTCTGGGGAGATGAGGGATTCTTCAGGAGTGGAAATTCCAAACGAGACACAGCTTGAGTGAGAAGCCTTTGAAAACTGGACCAAGATACACACTTCTTGTCCAGTGAGGTGTGGGATCTTGAGATATTTCATTTGGCTTTTAAGGAAAAGAGTGACCTAGAAAATTTAGGGACATCCAAGCAGCAGGCACAGGTATCCATGTAACAGAATGGCTCTTACTGAAATGCTCCAGGCAGGGGTCACTTGGGGTACCAGATGTCCAGAATCTACTGTCTTTCCCTTCATTCTTCCCTTCCTTTTTTGTGAGTGTGTGCACACAGGTGCATGTGCATGTGTGTGTGTGTGTGAATGCACATGTGAGTGCCTGTGGATGAAGACCAGGAGACAATCACAGGTGTTCTTCAGGTTCTGCTCAACCTTGTTGTTTGAGTCAGGGCCTCCCATTGTTCTGAAACTCACCAAGTAAGCTTGGCTGGCTGGCCAGCCAGCCCCAGGAATCCACCTGTCTCTGTCTCTTCAGTGTTAGCATTATAAGGTTAAACTATAAGTGTGTCTCACCATGTCCAGCTCTTTCTTTAATCTGGGTTTCAGGAAAATGACCTCAGTTTCTCATGCCTATAAGGCAAGTACTTCATGAGCTGGGGTATCTATCACCCTACCCTAGAACAGATTTTTCATAAAACTTTTTGTAGTAGTATGAGGGGTCATTCAACTTTGGGGATCACAGTCTATCCATCAGATAGAGCCACAGAACACCCCTACTGTTTTATCGCCTGCCATCGTAAGCCCTATCTTCCTGTCATCACCAGTGAGTGGCTCCCCACCCCCATCTTCACCCTCATCTACACCTCTGGTTTTCCCTCTTAAATTGGAGTATTTGATTGTTAAGTTTCACTCTCAGTCTTAATTCCCAACTTTGGCTCTCACTTCAGAAATGAAACATTCCTGGAGATGATGACCCTGGGCCATAACTTCTCAAATGAGTCTCTCTTAAGCAGCCACAATGGAGCTTGCCCTGCCCAGCCATACCAGTCAGCACACATCCACTCACTCCTCCCGCCTCCCCTCTGTCCACTGGTTACAAGAATCCAATGGAGGAAAGCCCAAGATGGACAATGTTCACACAATGCCATGTAGGAAAGAAGAAGTCATATGTGTTCCAAACAGAGTAGTCAGATGCACAGGGGTTCTCAATAATTATTAGTTGACTAAATTATTGTTGTCAACAGATGGCCAAGAAAGGTCAGCAAGCAGCAGTTTCAGGCAGCCTAAGTAATAGAAACTAGAGAAGTAATGTGCTTCTCATCTCTGGATGGGAAGTGTCTGAAATGGTGGGGAATATCCAAGCAGCAGATGTCACATGCCTCCAAACTTGTCTGGACTGCAGGATGTCTAAACACTGTCAGGTGGATTACATACTAGTTAAGCCCATGTTTTTGGAGTCAGATGGGCTTGGGTTAAAAGCCCCCTTTAACTAGTGTGCAGGTTGAGTGAATTGCTTAGTTTCTCTGAGCTTTGTTACTGTTTGTAAACTCCCCATGGGGTGCCTGACATCCAGGGGCTAAGAGGAGATGTGAGTAATGTATATGGTGAGTATATAAAATCAATATAGCCATGTGACTCATCTGATATCTGTCTGTCTATTTATCTCTCTTCTTTCTATCTATCTATCTATCTATCTATCTATCTATCTATCTATCTATCTATCTATCATCTATCTATTATCTTCATCATCATCTATCTGATCTACTTATATGCCTATCTCCCCTCTTCCCTCTTTCCCTCCATGGTTTACGAGTTTCCTGCCTATCAATCAGTGTGTCCGTAAGAACATTTACTAAGTCTGAGGCTGTGGCAGCTCTATTAGTCCCACCTCTAAGGCTGTTATTAGTGACTTTTCTTCCTGCAAGTCTGGAAGGTCTCTGACTCTCACCTCATCTAGCAAGTCCCAGTGATCTGCCTATCTCATTGTTAAGATTTACACATATGCAGTAGGCATGTACACCACTTTGCTCACTGAATGACTCCTACCTCACTCCTCATCCACTTCACTTGGGGAGCTGTTATTCAGGAGGCTGTGAGGGGCAAACCCCTCTCCACTCCTGTTTGTATATGAAAGTACTGACCTCCAGCATGTCTGATAAATACTGAAGTGCTTTCCAGTGAAGTCAGTAAACAATCAAAACTCTAGATGTAATGACTCACCAGAATGTCATCCAAGGAAAACCATAACAGCAAGGAGCTGGAGAAACTTTGGTGAATGTCCTTAAACACAGATGTGCATATAAAGGTAGACTGCCCCTCTGACTTCTAACAAAGGAACTATTTAGTAGTGTCTGTGGGATCTGTTTACCACGAGCCACTGACTGGGCTGACACACAGTAGGTGCTTCATCAACACTTTAATGGATGGACCATCATCTCTCTTCTGAACGACCTTGAGGACTAAGGAGAGAATTATGACCCCTATTCATTTCATTTATCTACATTACATTGGCATTACAGATCACCCCAAACTCATGACTTAATACCACCACCCTTTTTATTTGCTCGTAATTCTATGAATCCACAATCTGAGCTGAGTTCAGCTGATTGATTCTTCTGCTTTTTCTTCTGGGGCTCCTCATGTTTTATACTCTGTTGGTTTCACTAGATATGAAGAGTCAACGATTGCAGTTAGATTGTCTAGAATCACTTACCTTCTCATCCATAGAGTCAACATGGGCCACATCCCATATGTCAGTCTTGGGATAACCTTTTGAGACAAGCTTAGGCAGATTGTACATGTGCATGTGCATCTATTTTCATATATGAGCAGTTATGTGTGTGTGCCTGTATATTTGGAGGCCAGAGAAGAACCTTGACTTTTGTTCACCAGGAGCTACCCACCTTGTTTTTAAATGCAAATCCTCTTATTGGCTTACAAGTTGCTAGGTAAACTGGCAAGATAGCCTCAGAGATCCACCAGATTCTTCTTCCCTAGCTCTGGGATTGCAAGCGTTGACTCCTATCCTTGGCTTTTTTATGTGGTTTCTGAGGACTGAACTCAGATCTTTGTGTTTACAGAGCAAGCACTTTATCATCTGAGCTAATGTTCTAGCTTGAGATTTTCTTGGTAAAGAAAAGCCATGTAGACATCCCAGACTCAAGAGGGTGAATAAACAGACTGTATCCTCAAAGGCAAGAACAAAGCCCTATTGCAAAAAGCTGTGCATATGGGGTTGGGAGGAACTGGGGCCAGATTTCATCATCACCACAGTTCCAGCTTGACTCATAGCACTATCTTCTAGTCCAAAAGGTGGTCCTCAAAGCCACAGTGAGTATAAAGAAGCATGTGACTATGACTTTGCCAGTATTAACTAATGTATTGATCAGTGATAGGTTGGCTGTAGACACACAGACTTTTGAGTACAACAATATGTATTCCATGTTCAATCAGAACATCCAACCTTCAATTTCCTGCTAACTTTCTTATCTTTTTTGACCTCATCTAATAAGTCCCAGGCACCCGCACATGCGTGTATGTATGTGTGTGTGTGTGTGTGTGTGTGTGTGCATGCTCAGTTGGTCTCACATTTTGACCTGTCAAAATCAGCCCATCTTCCCACCATCTTTGTCTAATCACATTGCTCTATTGATGTCAAGTCAAGTTCTATGATTGTCTACTGTGTAGTGTTTTTGGTGTGAACCTGGTTTTCCTCAGGTAGCTAAATTTATGTACTTAACAAACTAATGGTGAACACCAAATACCTTCATCTCCTTTAATTATCTATTCACAACCTTCCATGATCCAACTACTTGAAACTATCCAGTCCCAAACTCTCCCTTTTAATTTTTTTCTTGTTATTGGACTTAACACTACCTATTATTTTACATGCAATACTTATTTGCTTGTTGTTTTCTTCTAACCTTTTCTAGAATATAAACTCATCTTCTATACATCTATCTACTCTTTTTTTCCATCTATCTATCTTTCCATTTATCTATCATCCATCCATCAGTCTATCCATTCATCCATTCTTCCCTTTTTCTTTCCATCTATCCATTTCCCATTCATCCTTCCTTTCTATTTTGCCATTTATCCATCTGTTGGTCCATCCATCCATCCGTTCATCCATCCATCCATCCATCCATCCATCCATCCATCCATCCATCCATCCATCCATCCGTCATCTTTGTGAGAGGCTTGCCTGACTACACTGTAGCATGGTTTAAGTAATAGAAAAAAAAACTTTCAACAAGAATCTGATGAATTAGTTTTAAGAGTTCAGTGGCTTTTCAGCCTGTTTTTTTCTTGTTGAGCATCTGCCTTCAAGGTGAGGTGAAGCCTATGATGTTCACAAAGATGAGTCTCTAACTATACAGGGCCCAGATCCAATCCTGTCACATCTGAGAGCCTTCATTAGGGAGTGCAGGCTCTTTCATGCCTGAAACTATTTTTTGGAGGACACAAAGGGTAAAGTTTATTTTAAAAGAGACACTGTAGCAAGTTTTGCTCAGTATAACACTTTATTTGTTGTATGGAGGGGATACTGTTACCAGGATATATTATGTGAAGAAAAAAAAATCTATTTTCAATAAAAAAGACACTGTAGCAAGTTTTGCTTAGTACAACATTTTATGATTTTCTTTGTCTTTTTGTTTGAATTGTATCTCTTTCTCCCCTGTTATTGAAAACAGATTTCCCCCCTCATATAATATATTCTGATTATGATTTCCCCTCCCTAAAGTCTTCCCAGTTCCTCCCCGCCTCCCTCCCATCCAGATCCACCTCCTTTTTATCTCTCATTAGAAAAGAAACAGGTTTCTAAGGGATAATAAAATGAAATGAGATAAAACAAAAACTAACACAGTGGAATAGGAGAGAACTAACAAACAGAAGAAAAAGAGCCCGAGAAAAGGTACAAGAAAGAGATAGAGACACCGAGACCTACTCGTTCCCACATGTAGGAACCCCATAAAAACACTAAACTGGAAGCCATAATATATGCACAAAGGATCTGTGGGGTTAAAGGAGAAAAGTGAATACAATAAAAAATAGCCTGACATGACATTATGAGACAAGAAACCTCCAAAGATGCCACTGAGTTCATTTTCTGTTGCCATCTACTGCTGCGCATGCAGCCTACCCTTAAGAGTAATTTGTTTCCCCAGTGAGACTCCTTTGGAGGAAACTGAAGTTTTCATTGGCAAGTGGCTATCTGGAGATAGTTTCTGGGTTAGGGATGCGGGCATGTGTCCACTTCTCCTTTCAGCTCTAGGATCCCACCTGGTGCAGACCTGTGCATGCTGCGTCAGTCTCTGTGAGTTCATATGTGCATTGATCCTGTTGATTTAGAGGACCTTGTTTTCTTGGTGTCCTCCGTTTTTCCTTCTGGCTCTTACATTCTTTCTACTTCCTCTTCCATGGGGTTCCCTGAGCCCTAGTGGGGAGGGATTTGATGAGATCTCCCTTTCAGGGCTGAGTGTTCCAAGGTCTCTCACTCTCTGAATGATGTCTGGCTGCATGTCTCTGTATTTGTTCCCAAAGCTGAAGCAAGAGGAAGCCTCTCTGATGATGGATGAGCAAGGAAAGCACTGATTTAGGAGTATAGAAAATTCTCATTAGGAGTTATTTTATTGCTATGTTCTCTTAGCAGAACAGTAGTATTTGTTTTATTTTAGGTCCCTGTGCTATATGGTTTCAGGTTCTTGGTCACCCAAATAGTGTTGTGTATAAGTTAAATCAGATATTGGTTGGTATCATAATAGTTAGTGTTTCTATTGCAATGAAGAGACACCATGACCATAGTAACTCTTATAAAGGAAAAAAAAAACATTTAGTTGGGGTGGTTTATATTTTCAGAGGTTTAGTCCATTATTATCACAATGTAACATGGTGGCATGCAGGCAGATTTGGTGCTGGAGAAGGAACTGAGAGTCCTACATCTTGACCCGTAGGCAACAGGAACTGATCTGAGACACTGGGCATATCTTAATCAAAGGAGATCCCAAAGCCTGACCCCATAGTGACATATTTCCTCCAGCAAGGCCACACCTACTCCAAAAAGCTACATCTCTAATAGTGCCACTTCCAATGAGCTTATGGGGGCCAATTATATTCAAACTACCAAGTTGGTTGCTCCCACAAACTTTGTGGCCCCATCACACTACCATATCTTGCAGGCAGGGCAAGTTGTAGATCGGAGGTTTGTAGCTGGGTTGGTAATTATGTTTTTCCTTTGGTAGTGTGCCAAGTACCTTCTTGTAGTAAAGGTGCTAGGACACAGTGGTGAAGGTGCTATGTAGGCACCAGGTCAAATTCTCCTGTTCAATGAGTTGTGTAGGTGTTGTCTTTAGCAATGGGGCCTTGATGTCAGTTTGTGGAGAACAATCTATAGTCTTGGCAAGCCTGAGTTTTGGGGTGGGGGGTTTCCGTGATAACCCTTTGGTCAAAGACTTAATTAGATGCAATTTAATTCCAATACTGGGGTACTAGAAGCCTCATTTGGTGACGAGATGTCCAGGTGGGACTCTGTCTCCTCATTTTTTGGTGATTTCGTTTAGATGACTTACTACACATCATCACAGACCTGAGCTGTCAGCTCTCCCCCACCTCCTTATCTATTTATCACAAGCACATACACACACAGGGAGAGTGCTAAAATTAAGGACCATTTGAGGGGTAGAGAGGTAGTATAGTAGAGAAACCTACTATACTAACAGCTTTATATATATTTCCCTTTCTTAGGGAGATCTGTCTTCTCTAGTCCCTTACTCTATGCCTAACTTCTGTGGTTCTATGGATTATAGCTTGGTTATCATTGATTTAACAGCTAATATCCACATATAAACTAATACATACCATATTTATCTTTCTGTGTCTGGATTATCTCACTCAGGATGATTTTTTTTCTAGTTCCATCCATTTACCCACAAATTTCAGTTTTTAATGACTGAGTAGTACTACATTGTGTAAATGTACAACTTTTTAAAATCCATTTATTTGTTGAAGGACATCAACATTGTTTCCAATTTCTGGCTATTATGAATAAGAGCTGCAATGACTAAGGTTGAGCAAGCGTCTCTGTGGTAGGATGAAGTATCCTTTGGGTATAAGCCCAAGGGTGGTATATCTGGATCTTGAGGTAGACTGATTCCTATTTTCCTGAGGAACTGTCACACTGATCTTCATAGTGGCTGTACAAGTTTGCACTCCCACAAGCAATGGATGACTGTTCTTACCTCACATCCTCACCAGCATGAGCTGTCACTTGTTTTATTGACCTTAGCCATTCTGACTTGGTGTAAGATGAAGTCTCAAAGTAGTTTTGATTTACATTTTCCTGATGACTAGGATGTTGAACAATTCTTTAAATGTTTCTCAGCCATATGAATTTCCTCTTTTGAGAATTCTGTTTAGATCTGTGCCCCGTTTTTTTATGACTATAGAATTAATTTTTAAATTTAATTTCAACAAAGTAAAATTTTAAGTTAATACTTATAGTAAAATCCTCACCACACACCATCCTGAAGAGTCAGCTCTGCTTAGTAATGCACTTTTGCAATGGAGAAAAATGTAACATAGTTGAGAAACCTGGTCTATCAGCAGTGCTCAGTCATATTGATAGCATCCACCGTCGATCCATTGTGATGAAAATGGTACTTTATCTCTGTGATCACCTTCTCTCAAACCCGTAAGCCCCAGTCTAACCCTGACAAAATTATCAACCAAAGATCTCATGCCTTTGCTTGGGAAGCACACACGCCTTTAATCCCAGCACTTAAGAAGGAAGTGATATTGTGCCCTGTTTTTTAATTGCGTTATTTCTTTTCTTGACATCTAGTTTTTTTTTGTAGTTATTTATATATTTTGGATATTAGTCCTCTATCAGATGAGCAATTGATAAAAATCTTTTCCCATTCTGTAGGCTGGCACTTTGTCCAAAGGACAGTGTCCTTTGCCTTATAGAAGCTTTTCAGTTTCATGAGGCCCCAATTTTTAATTGTTGTTTAATGCCTATGGTAATAATGTTCTGTTCAGAAAGTCTTTTTCTGTACCAATGAGTTCAAGGCTATTGCCTACTCTCTCTTCTCTCAGGTACAGTGAATCTGGTTTTATGTTGAGGTCTTTGATCCATTTGAAGTTGAGTGTAGGATTATAAGTACAGATTTATTTGGATTCTTCTACATGCAGCTGTCTAGTTTGGCCAGCACCATTTCTTGAAGATGCTGTCTTTTTTCCATTGTGTGTTCCTTACTTCTTTATGAAAAATCAGGTGTCATAGATGTGTGGATTTATGTTTGGGTCTTCAGTTTAGTTCTATTGATCAATATGTCTGTTTTTGTGCCAATACCATGCTGTTTTTATTACTATAGCTCTATAGTACAACTTGAAATCTGGAATGGTGGTACCTCCTGCAATTCTTTTGGTATTCAAGATTGTTTTAGCTATCTTGTTTTTGTGTGTGTCCATATGAAGCTGAAAATTATCCATTCAAGATCTGTGAAGATCATATCATCTGCAAATAAAGATACTTTGACTTTTTCCTTTCATATTGTATCCCCTTGGTCTTCTTCAGTTGTCTTATTGCTCTAGCTAAGACTTCAAGTGCTATATTGAATAGGTATGGAGAGAGTGGACAACCTTGACTTGTTCCTGATTTTAGTGGATTTTGTTTTTTTAGTTTCTCTCCATTTAAGTTTATGTTGTCTGTGGGTTTGCTGTAAACTGGATTTATTATGTGTAGGTATATCCCTTGCATCCCTAAGCTCTCCAGGACTTTTATCATAGCAGGGTGTTCATGCCTGAAACTTTAAAAGAAGGAAACTGCACATATTAGGAAGTTTTTTTCTTTTAGTCTGAGATGCTTTGGTCTTGGTGGAGTGGGAGGCCACTGTAGGAGGGGGAATGTCTTGTCTTTCCATTTTCTTTTATCCTTAAGGAAGCATGTGAGTTCTTTGCTCTTCTGTGCCTTGGGGGCTTCTCTATTTTTAAATGTATATTGAGGGAGTTTGGTGACTTCTTTTTGTCACACAATCAGACCAAAGGTGAGAGAAAAGTATATTCAGGTCAGCTTGGTAGCCTGATTTTAGCTTAATATGGGGAAGGAGGTCCATCTGCTCTGAGCCCTTGTCACCAGTGGCCAGAATCTGAGGAAGCAGGTTTTTCCTGTCCATCTGGCCAGGCATCATTTAATTCAATTTATACTGAAGTGATTTTATTTTATCTTTTCTTTTTGATTTATTATTTACTTATTGCGTAAAAATACATGTGTAAGTGTGTGTGGTATATGTGTTCACGGTGTACAGGCATGTGCAGGTGCATGGGCCATGTGATTGTATGGAGACCAGAGGAGGGTGTTGAGTGTCCTGCTCTATCACCCTCTACCTTATCCTTTTGAGATAATCTCTCACTGGCTGCCAGCCAAGCTCCACAGTCCTCTGGTTTCCAGTTTCCAGCACTGGGCTTATAGGCGTTCACATAGCCTGAGGATTTGAACTCAGATCCTTCTGTGTATGTAGTAAGTGCCCTAACCACTGGGCTATCTCTCCAGCTCCTTCTTTACTTTTTGGTTGGGACTAAAGACTCAGAGTACATTATTATTGGTCTATACAAAGACCCCATACTAGGAAAGGTGACTAAAACTGACGTAAAGTTGATATCTTGAGGAGGCCTGCTTCGGACTTGGCCTTGACTGGGGACTTGGCTCTGCATTGTGCAAGCCCATTGGGTCCACCTGGGACACTGTCTGCTTCCATTCTGTGAGACTGATGCCAAGCCTGAAAACTTGAGTTCGATCTGTATGTCTCACATGGCAGAAAAAGAGACCCGACCTCTGCAAGTTGTCCTATGATTTCTATATGCATGGCACGTTATCTCTAACAAACAAACCCATTAATAAAAATGAGAATAATTTTATCTTCCTGATAAAGTCATGTTATGGACTGAACACTGATGTTCCCTTCTCCCATCAAATTCATATGTTGCAGTATCATCCTAATGTGCTAGTATTTGAGTTGAGGTTTTAGGTGGAGACCTCGATAGTGGGCTTAATGTTTTTAATGAGAGGAACCCGAGAGAGCTCTTCTGTCCTCTCTCATATTAGGAGACAAGATGCTAACAGTGGGACACTTAGAAGAGAGCTTCCTCAGATTCAACCATGCTGCACCTTGATCTTGTGCTTCTGATCCCCCAAACTGTTAGTCACGCATTTCTGCAGCTGGAAAGCTATCTGGGGCACAGTATTCTCTAACAGTAGTCCACTTGGACCAAATGGTAGTTCTTAAGACAGACAGTTTCACCCAGTTGATGCTTCTGAGGTTTGCAAAGTTTGTTCCGTGCATAGCAGGTCGCTCTCATTACTGAGTAGTATTCTGGGAGGTGGCTGGCTGTGCGCCATCCCATTGTCTCCGATTTTGGGTGATGATGAGCAGATGACTGGACATTTGTGTATCTGTCTAGGTTTTTATGTGAACAGTTTTTGTTTATTGAAGAAGGGGAGGGGTTACTGGTCATATTGCAAATGTGAGTTTAACTTTTCAGGAAATTGCTAGACTGTTTCCCAGAGCGTCTGTGCCATTTTGTAGCCCCATCAACATCATATGACTGCTTTGAATTGCCCTGTATGTTGTATTTCCAAGTATCCACAATTGCCATGGGAATCTGTATCTGCAGAAAGCACCTCACCAAGCTTTAAGTTAAGACATGTTTTTATTTATTTATTTATTTGTTTGTTTTTTAGTTCTTGGAGTAAAAAGTTTTTAATTTTTTTTTTTAACAAATGAATGTATCAAACAAAGAAACTTAGGGAGAAACTTTTGGCTTATGATTCCAGGCTACAGTCCATCTCTGTGAGGAAGTCAAGGCAGAAACCCCAGACAGGTAGTGCACATCCATGTGTAAGAACAGAGAGACAATAAATGCTTACATGTTCACTTGCTCATTTGTGTTCATCTTGATTTCTCAATTTTTATACAGTTCAGGACTCCCTTGCCTAGTGAATGGCACCACCCTCAGTAGGCTGGATCTTCCCACATAAATTATATTAATCGAGACAATTTCTCCATAGACATGCCTACAAGCCAAATCAATGTAGAAAGTTTCTCATTGAGACTAATTTTTCAGGTAACTCTAGATTGTGTCAAATTGACAAGCATAGCCATCACATTCCTTCCCTTGTCAACTTGACACATAAACACACCCCTTTAAAACCACAACCTTCTGTCCCCTGTCCACAAAGTCTCGTGTTTATCTCATAACATAAATATATTTCAACTTTCATAGTCTGAAGTCTCTCTAAGTTCAAAGTTGGGCAGTAGAGATGGCTACTGAATGGTTAAAAGCATTTGTTGCTCTTGCAGGGGACCCAGGTTCAGTTTCAAGCACCCATGTAATAGTTCACAATCATTCATAGCTCCAATTCCAGGAAATCCGATGTTAGGCATGTTTTAGAGGCACAAAACAAACATCTCATGACCTCATTCATCTAATAAAGCATGTCTCACAGAAGGTGAGGGCAGAATGCTGACCAGGGCCTGGAAGAGTCATGTCTAGGTTCAGCGGACGGGAGGTTCCATATTCTCCCACACAGTGGACTAAGCAGAGATGGAGCACATCTACTTAAGATGACTGAAACATGAAATGCCCCTCAGAGAGAAGTGGGTCTGTATGGGTGGGGCTCCTACCACTCAGGCTATGCCACACCCAGACCCTCCTCTGTTCTCTTTTGCTTCAACATGTCCACCATGATGTGAACTGGTCTACTCAACCATAGCCTCTCTGCCAGGCTGAACAAACACCTATGAAACCATAAGAAACACATGTCTTTTTTGAAACCCATCTACATGCTAGGTATGCTTTGACATTGCTTTTGTGTGTGACAGTATGTATTTATGTGTGTTTGCATGTCTGTGAGCATGTGAAAGGCAGAGGTCAACACTGGGTACTGTTCCTCAGGCACTGCTGCTTTATTGTTTTGTGCGAGCTTCATTGGCCTGGGGTTAATCAATCTATCCAGGCTTGCTGGCCAGTAAGCTCCATTGATTGGCCTGTATACTTCTCCTCAGCTATAATTACAAGCACCTCCATGCCTGGCTTTTTGCATGGGTTCTGGGGATTTGACTCAGGTCCTCACGCTTTTGTAGCAAGCACTTAACTAGATAAGCCATCTCCCCAACCCATAGCATCTCTTTTCTGTATGTTCATAGTTCAAGAGTTAACAGTAGTATTTCCCCACCATGACACTGTTGACACTGAAATAAGATAATCTGTCATTTCAGTGTGTGTGTGCTACTCATTATAGCTACTCATAGCATGGTCAAGAGCATCCCTGGCATCTACCTACTAGAGTCCAGCAGCATCTAGACTCTATTGTGACAATCTAAAAGGTCTCCAGATACTGTCAAATTATCTGAAGTAGGTGACATGACCTCTGCTTGAGGATCTTTGCTGGAAAGGGCCAGATGAAGCAGACACAAATTAAGAACAAAATATCCATTTATACAGGCTGTGGAAGCAAGCATTGGAGAGAATCGAGCTAGAGGAGGTTGAGATTATAGGCCACTGGGATGTGGGGTTGATATTTACTCTCACCTAACTAGTTCTCCTTGATATAAGAACCTGAAATAAGAGCCTTGATTTTTGTCTTCCCACTACCCAGTGAGATATATCTTAAATATTTTTAGGTCAAGAGCTGGAGGAAACCTAATTATTGGTGCCACCTGACATTATAAAGCACAAAAGTAGGGCACTGAGATCAGGTAGGTAGGGTCCATCTTGGGGGCCAAGTGGAGGGAGATGTTAGATATGGATGAATTGAGAAGAAAATCATAGTGAGAAGTGGGGGCTTTTGTCAGCTAGAGATGGAAGCTAGATCCAAGAGCTGGTTATATCAGGAGAAGACTGGGTAAGAAGCCAGAATCAGGGTAAGGTGGGTGGCCCTGTGTGTCTTCAGGGTACTAGCCCTGCTTTTGAGGATGCTGAATGCACACATGCTTCTTCTCTGAACAACACAAGGCTTTATCTGCCTCATGCCTCAGAAATGATACTTCCACCTCCATGTTGTGCTTATGTAGCTGGCTCCTTATTGTCACATAGGAGTTTGGCTGCACTACCACTTTGAGCCACACTACTGTCCACTGTCACATTCCAAGCCCAGAAAATGGTGTTGAATGGATTATGAATTATTTGTAGATGAGAAACACATACCTTAAGTAACTTATTTTAGGCCACACAACCATTAAGTAGAAAAGTTAGGATGCAAACTCCTGGTCTTCAGAGCCATGGGCTTATCCTTATGATGTACTTTACCTCTTCTGTACTGGAAAAAGAAATAAATGGGATGCAGTTTCTTAGTTCTTGAACAATACTTCTAGAACCTTTGGAATGTTCTAGAACAATCTCATGAGAAACAGTAGTGTCTTAGTTAGGGTTTCTATTGCTGTGAAAAGACACTATGACCACAGCAACTTTTATAAAAAAAACATTTAATTGTGATGATTCATTTACAGTTCAGAGGTTTAGTTCATTATCATTATGGAGGAAAGCAAGGTAGCACACAGGCAGACATGGTGCTAGAGAGGTAGCTGAGAGTTCTTACATCTTGACTCACAAGCAACAGGAAGTAGTCTGAGATACTGGGCATGACTTGAGCATATATGAGACCTCAAAGCCCACCTCCACACTGAAACACTTCCTCCAACAAGGCCATACCTTCTAATAGTGCCACTCCCTTGGGGGGTCATTTTCTTTCAAACCACCACAGGTGGTAAGAGGACAGAACATCTTTTGTATTCATGGCAAGTGTCTGTTAGCCACACCTGCATTGCTGCTGTCAGGGTGGGGTCCCTTGGTGGTACCTCAATAGCTTCCAGATGGAGACAGGCTGCATGAAAACTAACTGTGAAACCATAGGGCTGGAACTCTGAGTCCTATTCCTTATTGTATTCCAGCTCCATGTTTGAGGAGAGGTGAGGAAAAGGTGATCAGCATTGATGTAAGAACAGATGATGAAGAACTGACTGAGCCACTCCTAAGTAATGACTCCTCTCTAGCCTCCTAGTGACAATATGTATGGCGAAAACCTCACTTGGTAGTCATGGCTGTTTGTCTTTCTTTGAGTTAGAACCTTAACAATCATCTATCAATAGTGACTTAGGCCCCTTCCCAAGTTTTGTGAGTCATTCTAAAGCCGGTGATCAAACCTGAAGGTGGAAGTTTACAACCAGTGGGTCAATAACATAGGTTACAACCCGGGACTGTGATTGGCATTTTGCAGTACAGCCTGGTGAGCTAAGTCATTTACTCATGGGGTCAAACTGTCATCCCAGAGAAATGACAGAATTGAGTTGACTCATGGGACACTCAGGCTTTGTGCAGAGGGAACTGGAAAACTGCTTGGTGTGAGAGATCCTACACCTACAGTGTGTAGAAGTTCAAAACCTTGGGCTAGGATGGAGCTCAACTGGCAGAGTGCTTGTTTAGCATGCACAAGATCCTGTGTCCATTTCCAGCTCTTTATAAACAGGGCATGGTAGAGCACACCTGCAATTCCCAGCACTTGGGAGGTGGAGGTAGGTACATCAGAAGTTCAAGATAATCTTCAGCTATATAGTGAGTTTGTGGCCAGCCTATAGTACACGAGATCCTGTCTCAAAAAATGTAGGTGCACCTTTGAAGAGAATCATGTCCAGTGCCGCATGTGCTGGGATACCATGGAGAAGGGAAAGTTAGCGATACACTTCAGCAGTTTAAGTCTAGGAAGACTTCCAGGACTGCAAGAAGACATTTTGAAGAAGAGTGTGGTAAATGCTTAAGAGGTGATGCAGAGCAAGAGAGGCTGGCCAGGTAGAAGAGCAGGGATGACAGAAAGGACCACTCTAGGAAGAGATGTCACACATGACAAGAACTTGAGGTGAGCTTGAGGGACAGAGAACAAATCTAGTTCACTGGAGGGCAAAGAGAGACAGCAGTGTGTGGGGTATTCCTGAGATAAGACTGGGAGGGGCAGGGTATTTGGACTCTGTTCCAAGGGTACCGACATGTCATCTGAGACTCAGGTGGGGGTTTTAAAAATTAATTTTATTGATATAAATTCAATGTATTTAGTGATGGGTTTAATAAAGACTGTTTCATTCAAGAATATCACGTACTTTAGCTATATTCACAAGATACCAGGGGTCATGACTTGCTTGTCTAGAGGACCTTATTGGTCTCAGTGACCCAAGTAATCAACCTCACCAGTAGTAACTCTCGACTCACAGAGATCGCTGCTCTGCTCCGATGCTGGATAGGTGCGCCAGGGCAGCAAGTATTCTATCACTGAGCTAGTCCCAGCCTTCCAGCCTTGGTTTTGATGGGGTTTATTAGCCGCCAGGTGGGCATACAGGGCCACTGACACATGCTGAATTAGTTAGCTAGCCGTTTAATTGAGCATTGAATCAATCATTTGGCTAACTGATTACTTAGTTAAGTGATTAGGCATCAAGTGCCTAGTATAAGCCAGATACTTCTTGGTGACTGGGGACAGGGCACTTGATGAAGAGGTGAAATTACCATCGCCATAAGGCACACATAGTGGTGAGGCAAAGAGAGTCAGTGAATGAGAGAAACAGGGTGCAGGGGTGCAGTCAGTGGGATGAGCACAAATGGTGTAAGCAAGTGGCAGCAATGGCGGGGACTGTCCTATTCCATTTTCTGTTATCACTCTATGCCACGATTGAGTGACTTACAGATAATAGGTATATTTATGCTATGGTTCTGAAGGCTTAGAGTCTAAGAGTGTGGCTGTGTCTCTGCTGAAGGTATCCGTTGCCATATCACACCATGACAGAGGGTACTAAAGCAGTACAAAATCTTAAAACTATAATAAAACAACTGACAGAGGTCATGTTAATCAGAAAAGAACAAACACTATTACTGCGATTACTGTTTGTCTCTAGATATCTATTATAATTTTAATTATGCTCATGAATTTAACCACATTTAACCAAATGTTATTAAAGAAATGTTTTTTTGTCACGTTTATTTTGCTTTCTACACATTGATTAAGCGTGTCACATGCGTGGTGTTTCATGTGCTTGAACTCACAAGATCAGAGGATACTCTGGAATGCAGATTAAGGTGTGTATCAGCTATAGTCTTTCTTTCTCTGACAATTTATTAAGTACACAATAAAAACAATAACCACAGTACCAAGCAAGCCTGGTACAGGGGTTAGCTGTTCCTAGACTAGCTCATTGATCATTAATCCAGGAGCTGCCAGATTCACTTCTGAGAGCATTTTCTTGATGTGGTCACCTCTCCAAAGCCCCACCTCTCAGCACCACTGTGATGAGGACCAGGTTTCCAATACATGCAATTTGGAGAATGCATTAAGATTATTAAAGGGACTCACAGAGTTAAATAGGGTATGAGAGAGTTAACATTTGAGACAAACTGAAAGGCAAGTTTTTGGGCGTGTGAATGTGCATGTATGTGGTGTATGTGTGTGTATGTGTGATGGTTGGTGAGAACTGTCATCTTGAAAGAATCTAGAATCACCTTGGAGATAGGTCCCTGGACATGCCCGTGGGAGATTATCTTGGTTACATTAATTAATTTTGAAAACCTTACCTAATTGTGGGTGGAATTGGTTCCTGAGCCAGGGATTCAGGACTATAAAAAATGGAGAAAGGGAGCTGTCCTAGTTAGGGTTACTATTGCTGTAATGAAACACTATGATCAAAAGCAACTTGGAGAGGAAAAGATTTAGTTGACTTATATTTCCATATTACAGTTCATCATCGAAGGAAGTCAGGGCAGAAATTGGAAGACATGAGCTGATGCAGAGGCCACAGAGGGAGAGCTGCCTTACTGGCTTGCTTCACATGGTTTGTTCAGCCTGCTCTCTTATAGAAATTAAGACCACCAAGCCAGGGGTAGCCCTACCCACAATGGACTGAGACCTCCCACACCAATCACTAGTTAAAAAAATGACAGACTTAGGTACAACCATGTGGAGGCATTCTCTCAGTTGAGGCACCCTCCTTCTGATGGAAACTCTAGCTTGTTTCAAGTTGACATGCTAAGCCATTGGAAGTGTCTCTCTGCTTCCTGATTTTCAGTGTCGTGTGACCAGCTGCCTCAGGGTCTAGTCACATTTACTTCTGTGCCATGATGGGCTGCACCTTGAACTGTGAGCCACAGTAAACCTTTTCTACCTGAAGTCTTGTCAGGTATTCTATCACAAGAGCAGGAAAAAGAAAGACGGGGTAAGAAGGTACAAAGGACCTTCAACTGCAAGTGCCCTTGGTGAGTTTGAGAAGAGGACAAGAGGCCTAAGTTGCTCAAGTGAATGGAGCCCAGGATGAGGAGAGAGAGAGAGAGAGAGAGAGAGAGAGAGAGAGAGAGAGAGAGAGAGAGCAATCACAACCTCCATAACTGAAGGTGAGCCTCCCTAAAGCCCCCATGGCAGTAACAAGGTTGCCCAGGCATGGCACCTCTCAGCTCTCAGTGAGGGCTGAGCAGACTGTTGTTAATTACAAGTCTCTAGCTCTAGCTTCTTAACCAAGGTGGTTTAACTTAGATTAAGTCTTTGATTTAATATCAGGTTCATGTCCCAGGTGCTTGAGGATATGTCTTGATTTAACGGCTGAATCTATAAATTGACCTTCTGGTTGTGGGTTTCCTTTTGATCTTTCGATGAGCTCTAAAAGGCAGACTCCATTTGTAGAGGACAGACTCTGCTGCACTCCAGTGGCTTCTGTATCTGTGTGGAAGATCCAAAGAGTGTTGATAAAATTGGCCTAGGCTAGCCTTGACAAGCCCTGATTGTTCTTGGGCTAGCCTTCTCCTTTCAGATATGCACCATAGATCCAGAAAGAGAATAAGAAGAGAAAGCCTCAAGCAAAAATGTTAAAGGGACAGAGGCACTAATGTGAGCCCAGAGTTCTGGACAGAATGCTGCTACCGTTTCTGCTTGAAAAATTGAGAGAAGGTGGTGGGAAGTCAGAAATAGGTACTTCTAAGTTTATCCGTCTATTCACTGAACAGCTGCCATTTCCTGGGTACTGGCGACACAGTGGTGGACCAAGAAGACAGCAGCTCTTGACCTCAGATGCTTGGGGATGGTTGGGAGGGAGAGTCAATTCAGGGCAAACTGTGGTAGTTTAGATGCTAGAGGGTTCCATGAAGAAAAACAATAGAGGTTCGGGTCCCACAGCATGCTGGCAATGATGGGGTTCTAATTTTAAATAGTTCCACATCTTATAACAGAAAACATTCAATTGAGGGCTTACAGTTTCAGAGGCCTGGCCCATGACTGTCATGTAGGAGAGAATAGTGACAGGCAGGCAGACTTGGTGATGGAGCAGTAGCTAAGAGATTACATCCTGATGTGTAGGCAATAGCAGAGGGACAAAGGGAGAGGGGGAGGGGTGGAGGCAGATGGGGGGAGGCTGGGCCTGGCAAAAGCTCCTGATACCTCAAATCCCACTCCCAGTAACACACTTATCCCAACAAGACCACACCTCCTAATCCTTCCCAAACAGTTTCACTAACTGGGGGCCAAGTATCTAACCTATGAGCCTGTAGGGGTCATTCTCATTCAAACCACAGTACAATGCCAATGGATCTCATTTTAGGCACTGGGTATCTCAGGACAACCCACCTGTTTAACAGGACATGGCATTATTACTTTAGTAATTAAAGTGCCTCACATGGTAAAGAAGTGAGATCTCAAAAACAGATGGAGAAGGTAAGAGAAATGAGCAAAGTGCTGTCCACGAGAGAAAAGAGCTTGCCGTCAGGCAGGCTGGGTCGGAATATTAGCACGTATGTGTTAGGTGAAGGAGTCATTTCTCCTGTTCAGCTCAGTTGAGTCTCTGTCTCCCACTCCTATCCCCGCTGGTCTTTTACTCTGCTGTGAGCACCTCAGACCAAGGCTGTATCTTACTCATCTGTGCCTTCTCCCGCCCTCTAGATGGGCTGGCACAGGGTGGTGTTCAGTGAGTACATTGCTTGAGTGGAGGTAGAGACACCATCCCTGTGACCCCGGTTTTATCCCCAGAATTGGCACGGCAGCCCACAGCTGGATTCTGAGCACCTGGTACATGGTGGATGGTTAAACATTTGTTAGTGCTGAATGAGTGCTATGGAGTGAATGTGTCCCCCAAAGTTGGTATTTGAAAACCCAGTTCTCAGGGCAACAGTGTTGAGAGGTGGGACCTTTAGGTCATGAGAAATTTGTGTTGCCCTCATGGGAGAGTGGCATGCCCCCTCTTCTGTGGGATGGTCCGTATGTCAAATTGCTCTGATTGGTCAATAAATAAAACACTGATTGGCCAGTGGCCAGGCAGGAAGTAGGTGGGACAAGGAGAGAGGAGAGTTCTGGGAAGCAGAAGGCTGAGGCAGAGAAACTGCCAGCCGCCACCATGACAAGCCGCATGTAAAGACGCCGGTAAGCCACTAGCCACGTGGCAAGGTATAGATTTATAGAAATGGATTAATTTAAGCTATAAGAACAGTTAGCAAGAAGCCTGCCATGGCCATGCAGTTTGTATGCAATATAAGTCTCTGTGTTTACTTGGTTGGGTCTGAGCAGCTGTGGGACTGGTGGGTGACAAAGATTTGTCCTGACTGTGGGCAAGGCAGGAAAACTCTAGCTACACCCCTCCCCTCCTACAGTGTTGCCACAGAAGCAAGGAGGTGAATTTGGCCTCTTTCCTTCTCTTTCATGTGTTCTGTTTCCCTCCCGCCTTCTACCATGCGATGATGATGATGTAGCAATGTCATTGATGGATGTTGGCGCCTTCACTTTGGAGTTTCCATGCTCAAGGACTATATGGAATACATCTCTGTTCTTTATACATTACCCAGACTACTCATGTATTCCATGATAAGCAATGTAAAACAGACTAAAACAGTGAACAATTAGCAAGATTTCTGAGGTACCTACAGTTATACCACACATGCCACAGAGATGAGGCAAGCCTGCTGGTGGGTGTATATTTTACTACTTCTATATGTATATTTTAAACATATAGAAGCACATGGGTGTATATTTCACTACTTCTATATGTATATTTTATACATTAAATGATTTTCTTATATGTTCTCAGTAAGCATCATGGAAAGATTTATACTAAATAGTCACCAGTAATTTCTTTGAGGTTGTGGTTCTCAATTTTTAATTAATGCATATCTACCAAGTCTCCTCACACTGACTTTAAAACTTCATTATAAACTCAAAGGACCCAGTTTGTAGAAATGCAAATTCCCTGAAAGAAAATACCCTTAATTGAGAATGCTACCTCAGATGTCTCTTCCCTTAAAATGGCCATTAAGGAAAGTATCTTCCCTGGTTCAGCCTCAAAGGAACACAGAGACCACTGTCTGTGGGGTTCAGACAACATCTGGAATTGGTATCAGAATAAAATAGCACCATCCCTGTGGCTCTGAATTTTTGGGCATGCTACATGCAAGAGTTCTGGAGAGTGGAGTCTTGTACTGAAGTTCTGAAAGCCAGTGTCTGCTTGTGTCTGAGTTTCACAAGGATGCCATTGAGTGAAGCTGCGAAGGTGAAGCCTAAGTTATAGCTGAGACCTTGGGATGTTAGAGATGCTAGGATGGTAGGACATTTGCTGAAGAAAGCTTTAGGTGTTGAGTGGAACTAGCCCAAGGAGAGGTCACAATTGCTACGGGCAACTGAATTGGGGGTGGTGTGGGGCTATGAAAACCTGCTGAAGTCCAGATGATCTCATCACAGCCCAGATGCTAGATGTGGAGATGCAGAATTTGGTGTTTCCATGATGGGTTTCTGTCTTATATTGATATGGTATTTGCTTATTATACTGACATTCCTCCATTTCAGAATAGAACTGTTAATTCTGTGCCATTGTATATTGGAAATATGTAAGTTCTTCTTTTTTTTTTTTTTAATCTTACAGACATTCCCAGTAAGAAATTGCCTTGAGATTCGGGAAAGACATTGAACTTTGCTTCTGAACAAGGTTAGTACTGTTAGGACTTTAGAGAATCTTACAGATGAACTAAATGCATTTTCCCCCACAGGATGACCATACACTTTGGCACTAGAGATGAAAGTTTGTGATTTAAAGTAATGTGCTATCAAATTGACAAGGGATGGTTTATGATGGTTAATCATTGTCAACCTGACTGCATTTAGAGTCACCTAGGAGACACACCTCTGGGTGTATCTATGAAGGAATTTCCAAGAAGGTTTTATTGATGAGGAAAGAATTTCCCTGGATGTGGGTGGACCTTCTCATGAGTAAGATTCCCAGACTGAATAAAAAGGGACAAAGGCTGAGTACTGACATTTCCTTCTCTGTTTTCTGCTGACCCCTCAGATCATGCCTGTTGCTATACCTTCTCCACCATGGTGGACAGCATTCCTCTGACCCATGAGCCAAAATAAACTTCCTCCATTGAGTTGCTGTGTGTTAGGCATTTGGTCACAGTGATGGGAAAGTAACTAATACCAGTATGATGCCTCCAAAGGGGGCTAGTAAACACTCACTCATATTGCTAGTCAGCCTGGCTTCTGATACAGGGCACAGATCCATAGACTCTTTTCATAATGACTGCCATATGCAATTCATTTGATATGGATAGTGCATCGGCTGCTAATTCATGCGCATGTTTCCCACCTGTCCCACTTGAGAAATTGTCTTCTAATTGCCATCTGTTCCTCTTTGAGATGATTTTTTTCTCTGAGGTCCAGTCTCCTCACCTTACCTAGTGCATTGTGTTTACTCTTGGTGAGTTTCTGGTAATCTTATTGGTTTGCCATCTTGGAAACTTTATGTATCCATTATAATTTGTTCCATGATTTCTTCAGATGACAAGCCCAAGAGATCAGTGTTGTGACCATGTTAGCAAAGATGTCTTGTGTTCTTGAAGATTGCTAAGATCATAGATTCTTCTCCCTTCTGGTGCTGGCATGGAACTCAGGGCCTTACACATGCTAAGCAACTGCCCTACTACTGAGCCATATTCCTATCTATGATGGAAGGTTTTACACAGTCTCTCTGCAGAAGGTGATAAACACATGAAATAAAGTGTGCTTTACAGTGTGGGTTTAGCCATTTCATATTACCTTGCTTGTGGTTGAATATACATCATTTTTCATTATACAGTTTAGAAGTATCAGCTAGAAACTCCCTCAAAAATCAATGCCTGTCTTGGATTCTCAAATGTCAATGTGTGGCTTCTCCTGAGCCTGGTGACCTCTAACTAGCTTTCGAGTTTTTCCTCAAGTGTCATAGTATTGGTCATCTCCATGGATACTAACTTGAACTCTGAGATTTCATTCATTTGGTCTGGATATTTGAATTCATTTACAATAATATCTTTTTACTGCTGCTTATTCATCTTTGGGTCTAGGCAGTTTTTTCATTTTATCATCTATGTATCTATCTATGTGTCTATCTATGTGTCTATCTATGTATCTATCTATGTATCTATCTATGTATCTATCTATGTATCTATCTATGTATCTATCTATGTATCTATCTATGTATCTATCTATGTATCTATCTATGTATCTATGTATCTATGTATCTATGTATCTATCTATCTATCTATCTATCTATCTATCTATCTATCTATCTATCTATCTATCTCTATCATCCACCCACCCATCCATATCTGAAGTGCTTATCTTTCCACCATAGCAGCATCCACCTGTCTTTGCTTCCTGACTACAGATTCCATGTGACCAGCTCCTTCCTGTTCCAGCTGCCGTGACTTCCTCACCATAACAGACTGCAGACTGTGAGCCAAAAGAACCCTCCCTTCCTTAAGTTGCTTGTGTCAAGTGTTTTATTGCAGTGACAGATGAATAATTAATACAGAAGCCCTTTTATTGCAGCAGCATGGTGAGTCTAATACAGAGCCATCTGCCTTTTAAGTTTTGGAAAATTACTCAAGGATGCATACCTTACTGACTACACGCATGCCTTCTTAGATGTGCTGAAAGGTTCTAAGCAAATCCTTTGCCTGGACCCATGCTTGCTTAATCTCACTATTCCTCCTGCCTCCCTCCTCCCTCCTCACCTCCAGTCTCCTCTCTTCTCCTTCCCTATCATCTTTCCTCCACTTCTCTTCTTCTGCTTCTCCTCTTCTCTTCCTCCTTCCATTGCTTTCACCCTCTTCCCAGCCCCTCATTTCCTCCTCGTCTTTCTCCTCCCCAGAACCCTGCCACATGGTCTCACATTTAACAGAAACCAGCCTTAAGCGTGCCATCCTTTTGCCTCTACTTCCAAAGTTGTAGAGTTAAAGGCCTGCACCGCCACACTCTGGCTCATGTGATATATAGTCAGTTCTCTTTGTAAAGTTAACACTTGTCTGTGATAGAGAATTTAAAGCTACCTTGCATTCTGAATGGTGATGTTTGGAATTGTCCCTGAGTCAGTAACGTTACTTCATTTTCCCATCATACAGAAAGGACAGAGATAATTTAAGGAACCCTACTGTCGGACACTTGCTTCATTTCTGTGTCTTGTGACGTTATAACCAGTGTTCCACATCCCTGTGAAAGAATCCTTTGTGACAGTCCCACAGGACAGACTCAGAAAGAACACTGCCAATGGCGGAGTGCTTTTAAAGCCCCTGGTACCACCACGAAGTTATCTCTCCAAGGTACAGTTCTATTTGCTACTCCTGGGAGCAAAGGAAAAGATCTATTGGTTTAAATACATGCTGCACTAAGATCATTGTTCACTCACAGTAAATGCTAAATAATTTAGACATCACAGCTGACACTCTTATGGTGACTTGCCTTTTGGACTCCTCTGCTGTTCTTACCTCATTGGCATTAAAGAGAAGACAATGATCAGCATCAGAATCCTGCAAATGTCTCTTCCCAGCCTGTGGATTGTGACCCAGGAGATGTCATCTTTCCTCTGAACTTTAGGAAGTAATTCTCACCTCCCAGGGAACAGTGTTAGGGCATGAATGCAAGCAGAGCTAAGGGAAGAAGAAGGAAGGCTCTCTCTGGATGGACTGAAACAAAACAAACATAACAAGCCTCCTCAGCTTCTTATGGTTTCCTGTGCTTTCTTCTTCAGGTGTTGTTGTGAGGCAGGACCCTGACAGATAGTCCAGGTCTCAAACTTTCCATCCTCCAGTCCTGCCTTCTGATGCTGGGATTGCACATATGCAACAGCACACCGTGTTGCTTCCATAACTTAGTCAGTCTGTCTGCCCCCTTCCCTCCTCTCTCTCTCTCTCTCTCCTCTCTCACTTCCCTGTGTGTTGTTGCATGCTGTCCTTCTCTGTGTGTTTGTGAACACAATAGTGCACACATGTGTGGAGGCCAGAGGTATCTTCCTCTGCTGCTATGCACCTTATTTTTTTGGATACAGCTTCTCACACTGGATCTGGGGAGTTCACTATTTGGGGTAGGCTGACTGGATATCCAGCTCCCAGGATCTGCCCATCTCTGCCTCTCAGTGCTGAGGTTTGCAATGTATCTCACCATGTTAGGCTTTTTGCATGTAAGCTGGGGATTGAGTTCAAGTTCTTATGCTTTTGTAACAAGTGCTTTCCCAGGGAACCATCTCCTCAACCTTTGTTTTCTATTTACTTACAGCCTATGGGAACACACACACACACACACACACACACACACACACACACACACAGATTATGTCACAGATTTGGGGATGGGGTTTTGTTTGTTGTTTTCTGAGATTGACTTTGAACTCACTACATAGCTGAAGATGCCCTTCCTGTCTCTGCTTCCCAAGTACTGGGATCACAGGCGTGTGCCACCACACCTGGCTATTGGTGCTTTGCTTCTGAATGAAAGTATGAATTAATGGCTGACTGCTGGGCTTTCTGACTAATGTCAACCACAAGCTTGACAAAGAATGTGACTTATTTCTTGCTTACTAGAAATACAGTGGGTATGTGGACAACTGCTACTCTGCTAAATGGACATGTCCAGATACTGTCATGTGTCCTTTAGTGATGGAAATATGTTCTGAGAAATGTACTTCTGAAATTCTGCCACCGTGGACACATACTTCTATAATCCTAGATAGGACAGTCCACTGCACACTTAAATGATGTGGTCTAGCCTCTTCTTCTTCGTGCCAAGAAGCAGGACACAGCATGAAATCAAACAAAGCACCAGAGAAAATGATGTATATAGACAGATGCAGTGAACTTGAGACACATAAAGGTAGATGTTGGTTTAATTCAGAACTTTTTACAGGAACTCTTTGTAAGTAGTAAGAGTGCAGCGAATGATAAAAATGAAACACAGTAGCCACCTCAACAGCAAGAGCTGTTTTACCGTTATCAGATACTGTACATTAAATGTAGTTATGTGTGCTCCACTTTCTTATGTGTATGGGTATTTTATCTGCATATATGTCTATGCACTATGTGTGTGCACTGCCCTCAGAGGCCAAAAGAGGGTGTCTGGAGTTACAGATGGTTGTGAACTGTTATGTGGGTGCTGAGGATTTAACCTGGGTCCTTTGCAAGAACAGTCAATGCTTTGAACTACGGAGTTATCTCTAAAGACCCATTATCTCCTTGTAAATGTGTGTGGTGCGTGGTGCGTATGTTTTGAGACAGAATTTCCACTGTAACATGGGGTCTGGAATTCAGTTAGGTTGGCTGCCCAGCAAGCCTCAGCGATCCACCCTCCACTGCCATGCCAGCACTGGGATTGCAAGTGCATCTCAACATGCCTGATTTTTAACATGGGCTCTGGGGAGCAAACTCAGGTTCTCCTACTCGTGAGGCAAGCACTTTAAAGATGGAGCCATTTTCTTAGCTCTGGGGTGTAGCACGGATCTTAAAGCATCTGCGTCTTATTAATAAAAACAAACCCAGAGCCAGGTATTGGGGTCAGTGCTGAAAGATCAGAGAAGCAGAACCAGCCACAGCTAGCCTCACCTTGCCAGTTCCTCAGCTGATCCCATTTCCTCAAACTGGAAGCCTCTGAGTTCTCATCCAAATGGATCTCAGCTGAACTGCTGTTCAAAAGCCTAAAAGCTTAACAGAGGCCCTAGTTCCTGGTCCTCATGCCATGTATACATTTCTGCTTCCTGACATCACTTCCTGGGATTAAAGGTGTGTGTCACTATGCCTGGCTGTTTCCAGTGTGGCTTTGAACTCAGAGATCCATCCATATCTCTGCTTCCAGAGTGCTAGGATTAAAGGTGTGTGTGAAACTATTTTCTGGCCTCTAGTGGCTCTTCTGTTCTCTGACCCCAGATAAGTTAATTAGGGTACACAATATATCACCACACTGGTGCTTCTGTGATTGGGAGTGCAGTGGGTTTGTTTACATGACACCGCCATGAACACTGTCGTGGGGATTACATAATGACATTATGGTGGCTACCATGTCAACAGAGACAGGAGTCTCTCACCTGTATGGTCTCACAGGTCCACCAACATGCACAATCTGTTGCTGAGACACTGTGTGGTGCATGGCCTGACCTGGCTTGTTTATATCCAACCTAGTTACAAAATCATCCCTCTGTTTTAGCTCAGCCCCTCTGAAATTGGCTGTCTTCAGCACCATGGCCTGAGATTGTTTAAAACAAAATGGTAATGGTGGCCCGGGAGATGACTCAGTCACTAAATGCTTGCTGTGGAAGCATGAGGGTCTTTGCTTGATCCCAAGAACCCATGTGAAAAATAGAGGCCTAGTGTGGTGGTGCACATTCCTTGTGCTGGGAAGATGGAAACCGGAGGCTACAGGGTTTACTGGCCCCCCAGCCTAGCCTAACTGATAGGCTCCAGGCAAGTGAGAGACCCTACCTCCAAGAACATTGTGGGTGACCTCCTGAGAAATGACACTTGAGATTGACCCCTGCCTTCCACATGCATGCACACAAGCACCCATATTCTCACACGTGCTCATGCACACACATGTACACAGGAATACACATGTATGCATGCATGCACACACTTGGTAATGAATCCCTGCATCACTCGATTAGAAACTCTAGGGATTGTTCCCTCTGTGTGTCAAGGAACCCAAACCTCTGATGTAACCATCTTTTCAGACCATTGTGGTTTGATACTTGGGGAACACTGGATTTCCCATCCTCTCCCAGAATGTCACCTCCTATTTTCATTGCTGGCTGCTCAGTGAGGACATGCTATTTCACACTGATGAGTCACCCTGGCTCTCTGGCTGCCAACCCTGACTTCAATCCTCTTGATAACCTGTGCCCAGTCTCTAAGGATGTGCCCTTCATTTTGTTCTCTAAGGCTGCTGTAAACAGCTTTCTTCAGCATCCCCACAACTCAGCTTTATTACAAAAGTCTGCTCTCTTTTGGAGAAATAGGTTTGAGGCTGTGGGTTTTAATCACTGGGTCTTGCCTGGCCAAATGGCTCATCTAGTGTTTTTATGGGGGTGCTAGTGATTCTGCCATACTATAAAATACTAAGCCATGCAGGAAGCCACATTGAACCAGGTTTTTCACCTGCCAAGCATGTTCCAGGCATTTACACTTTATATCAATGAGTAGAGAGAGTGAACCCACTTTTCAGGCCAGGAAACTGAGGTAAAAAAGACTAGGAAGTGATCCAGAGTCACAATTAAGACAATGCTGAGTATCAGGATTTAAAGTCAGCTCTGTAAAACTAAGTCCTCACTTGGAACCAGGGAGAAGTTTGTGATGGGGGCATTTGGGTCCTGTGCCTTGGGAGATTGGAGAGCACCCTTAGAATGAGGGTGATGGGTTCTAGGAGCCAAGCAGGGTAAATCAGGAGTGTTGGCTGACCAGCAGCCATCACATGCCAAGTGCAGGAGAAATAAACAGTGAAGGAAGGCAAGAGCAGGATGGAGGGAATAGCCCAAAGCGTCGCATTCAAAGGTGGTTGGGCAAGACGCAGAGGAGGATCCAATATGGAGAATGTAGGTATGGCCAGGAGAGACCGAGTGATGGGCCAGGAGGGGAACCCTGATCTTGTCCAGTCTTGGTGGGAATATAAGGGTCCCTGAGACTTCCTTATGGGGTGGCAGCTGCAGCCCAGGGCACTTGGGCAGCAGGTTGGCAGGCTGATGCAGGTCAAAATTTGTTGCCAGATAAGTTTGTCATTTAATTAAGTCATTCAACAAACATCATGAAGTTCCTTTGCAGTACTGGAGTCACCAGGATGCTGAAAAAAAAAAAGGTAGAAAATTCTCCTGCTATTTCTGAGTACACATAACACTATATTAATAATCATTATAATCATAGCAACCAACAGCCATCGAGTGCTTAAGCGCAAGGCAGTGTTTTAATTACTTTACGTATATTAATACGTTCAATCTTAACAACTACCCCATGAAGGCATGTGCTATTACTATTTCTATTTTACAATCTAAGAAGCTTTTGTGGAGAGAATTCATATCCCCCGCCCCCGTGCCTGGGTGTTGTGGCTGCCATAGCCTCTGCAGGGAGCAGGCTGGTGACTCTTGGCTTCTGATCCCTGAGCCCTGTCGCCTCTCATGTGGCCACTCAGCTTCTTTCAGCAGCTTTTGATAGCTTCCAGTTCCATCGACCCGTGTTTTGTGCTTTTAATTGTCCTCACAGGCATTTCTTAAATAGTCTGCTTTGAAAATGTGGAACTCTTAATTGGTCTCGCTGGTGAAAAGGCGGCACCTGCATTGTGCTCGATAGTCATCTGTATGCAGATCACCCGGAAAACCACATTGTCGTTTCTGAGTAGATGTGGAGAACCAGAGCCCAGGGGAGACCCTCTGCTGGCTGCCCAGAGGATCCCCCTCTCCCAGACATTTATTTGGCATTTGTTGAAAACGACATGTTTTTATATCTGTGTCCCAAGTTCCAACACTGTCTAGGGTACTAAGAATATAAGTGGAGGGATCTGGACTCCCAGAGTTTGCCGTCTGCTGTGGAGGCCGTCAGTGTGGGTACACCATGAAATTCAGAGGTAGCCTAGCCTGGTACAAGTGAGGGCTAACCTAGCAGCTGGGATCACCGAGTGCTTCACAGGTTAGGGGGAAGGAAAAGGCAGCAACTTCCCTGAATGAAGGAGATTCATTGGGAAGATCTGGGTAGGTGGAGATGACCAGGAAGGCCATTCCAGGCAGGTTCAGCCAGGGCAAAGGAGACATGGGCAGAACAGTGCGGCTTCTTGTGTCACTCAGCTTTCCTTTTTCATGGCAAAATGTCCAAGATAACTGCATTGTGGGAAGAGCTCTGGTTCGTGGTTTCAGAAGTGCCAGCCAGCAGGGCACTTGGGGTCTGTTGTCTCTGGGCTACAGCGAGGCAGAAAGTCGCATGAAGTGCACATGCTGGTAGATCAAAGCTGCTGGCTTCACAGAGGCTGGGAGAAGCAGGCAGGGAAGAGGGAGATAATGAGAGAGAAAGAGAGAGGGAAGAAAGAGGGGAGGAGAGAGAAGAGAGAAAGCAACAGCGAGGGGAGGGGAGAAGGGGTGTTGAGGGAGAGAGAAGGCATTGAGAATAGAGGGAGAGAGAAGAGAAAAGAAACAGTGAAGGAGAGGAGGAGTGGTGTTGAGAGAGAGAGAAAGCATTGAGAATAGAGGGAGAGAGAGGAAAGAATGGAGATAGAGAGGAGGAGAAGGGGAAGGAGAGATGAGGGAGGGCAGAGAGAAGGGATGGGATGGGGAAGAGAAAGAGAAGAGGAGAGAAGAGAGAGGGAAAAGAAGGAAAGAAGAGAGGCAGGGAGAAGAGAGACACAGAGAAGGGGAGGAGTAGGGGGGAGGGGAGGGATGGGGGAAACGGAGAGACAATTGGTCACTGCTCTAAATGCTTGTTAGCACTGAGAATTGTGTGTAAGATGCTTCCTTGTTGTTAATGTTTAGAACACAAAATAACAGAATTCTCTTTGACATTTTCATGCATGTGTGTTATTGTATTTTGCTCATATTTAACTCCATCCCCCTCCTCATCCCTCTCCCCAACCTCTTCCTTTTCCAGAATAGTCCACCTGCTGATTCCATGTCAGATATATAGTCTACATATGAGAGAAAGTGTGACTCCTGCCTTTTACTGTTTGCTGTCCTCATTGGGAACATGTTAGAGGCACGGATGCACAGACCCCGCATTTAACAAGGTAGACTTACTTGGGCTTGGCTCAGACAGCAGCATTTTCTTGCATCTTTCTATCTGACTCTCACTTGTAGTTGAGGTTGGGAAGTATTACTTTGGAGTGGGTCAGAAATTATTTTTAAACCTTGGCTTTGAACTTACTGGTTGCAGCTTGGCATATCGGCTCAGCTTGTCAAAGCCTGATGTCCTTGCCTATAAAAAGAGCCTAATCACATGCACTTCCCCAAATTATGTAAAATAGAATGAAATAGCCATCTAACGAGCACTCGGTGAGCACCGTTACATTTCCTGAAATGGACTTTTGTTTTATTTATAAGTGGTGGCTTCTCTAATGAAAGCCAGGGCTGTGCAGAAATGGGTGGGAGGCTTCTGTCTTTGCACAGTGCTCACCCTTCACTGTGCTTTTAACCAGGGCTGACATCATGGCATATACTCTACAGTTTCAGTGTTTGTGAGGAAAAGGGGAAACTGACACCCCCAGATCTGCTAAGGTTTTCCAAATCCCAAATGTCCGACACAGCTGAGGTTGATGGAAAGTCATGGAAAATGGTCAGTCTCCCTCTTTGTGATTTCCCAGGTTAGTAGACTGGTCCCTTACAGTCCCTCTTTTTGTGTTGCAGGGAGCAGCCCCAGGACATGAGTGTACTGGTCAAAGCTACTTTTCACCTGGGAGAGCCTGCTGCTGTTTGTATCCCGGGGGTTGGGGGGAGGGAGGAGTAGGGGTGCCACCTCCCAACTGAACCAGCATCTTCACAAATGTTTCCTCTGTGACTAATGCAGAGTGAAGATGCTCTCCACTGAGGCGATAGTGCTCAAGCTGTGGCATCTGTCAACAATAGCTGGAAGATCTGAAAACACAAATTACTTAGTTTTACTCAAGTTTCTAGTCGTGAGATTTCGGCTTGTACCCCATAAGTGCATTACAACACACAGATCATATTTTGGCTATGGCTTTATTTTGGGTATGGCTATATTTTGGGTATGAGCTAATTGTTTATGTTTAAGGCCTAGCCCTCCCCAGGGTGGGGCTCCATTGGGAGGTGGTAAGCCTTAAAGAATCAGGCCCCAGTGGGCAGTAGTTAGGCTATTGGAGAATGAGGACATTTTTGGGAGACTCTCTGAGTTCCTGTCAGACAGTTCTTGTAGAAGGAGCAAGCAGGAGTCCTCCCATCCTCCCTCCCTCGGGAGGTATCTATCATCAGTTGCTTGCACCTATGCAGACACCCACTCTTTCTGTCTTCTGGGAGGGGATACAGCTGAGAGTTGATCTCTCTGAGTCTGTGTCTTGCCCTTTGGACGTTCAGCCTTCAACTTTGTTTTCTTCACAGGTAGCTTGCCTCAGGTATTTTAGTTACATGGAGCTGACAGGACATCTGCTGCTGCTGCTGCTGGCCTGGGACCCACACTGAAACCCACAGCCACATAGCATCATTATTCTCATGTATTAGGTTTTAAAGGAAGAGCTGTAAAAACACCACTAACAATACCACTAGAACTCTATGTTCTTAAAATGTTGTATAGCTTGGCACATGGCTCATGTCTGCAATCTCAGCACTGGGAAGGCTGATGCAGGAGGATTGCCAGGAACTCAAGGCCATTCTGGACTACCTAGGGAATTTCAGGTCAGCCAGAGACACAATGTGTCAAACCACCCAAAGGGAGAGAAAAAGCATAAATAAATGATTGACATGATGGAGCTAAGGCTTCTTTGTAAACATGGTGGGCAGTCTCTTTTTCTTATACTTAGGAAAGATGGGAGAAGGGTTCAGAGGTTGGGCTCTGGAGTCAGATCTGCTCAGGGTACCCCCTCAGCATTACCCCTTCAAGTACTAAAACTCATGAATGTCAAGGAACATTTTTTACTCAGTTTCCTAATTTGTAAATGGGAATGAATTGATGATCTGCACACTGGATTGTTGGGGAATAAAGAAGACAGCATTTATGGTACCCTAGTAGAAAAGTTTTGTCTAAACGTTATTGTTACAGCTAGAGTGGTAAGTGATGTATAACACCATTAGTGGGATTTTGCCTATTTTATGTGTCTGCCAGCTTTCAATTGCCATGACAAAACACGAGAGGAAAACACTGAAAAAGAGGAAAGGCTTATTTCGTCTCAGGGTTTCAGAGATTTCAGCCCATGGTACTTGGCTCTGCTGTTTCTGGGACTGTGGGGAGGGGAGCATCATGGGAGGGTGGTGTGTGGTAGAGCAGAGCTGCTTGCTTTGTTGTGGCCAGGAAGACAAGTGAGGGGTGAGGAAGAGGCTGGGGACAAGATACATCCCCCAGGGACTGATTACCTTAGGAGACCTCCAGGCCCTTCCTCCTAAGATTTTGCTGCCCCCAATAACCATCAGTTATGAGCCCATCAATGACTGATCCGTCAGAGCTGTCATAATCCAGTCACATTTCAAAAGTCCTACTTCTGAGCATTGCTGCATTAGGGACAAAGTCTTCACCGTGTGAGCTTTAGGGGGACATTTTGGATCCAAACTATGGTACAGTCTTATCTAAGTCTCCCAGCAATGCTAAGAAGTTGATATTATCAGCCTTAATATATAAGGGAGGAGACTGAGACATAGTGATTAAGGAGTTTTCACAAAAATGCATGCATACAGGAGGATGTGCCTGGGCTGGCACTTCTCTCAGTATTTTGGCCATGCAGAGCCTCTTGGCATTACACAGGCATGTTGAAAGAAGGCCAACATCCTGGCTGCAGCATGGAGTAAGGCCCTTTCCATCCTTTTCTTTTAGAAACTCCTCGTCTGCACAATTTCTTTTTCTTCCAAGATGTGCAAACTTTGCTCCCTCCTGCTAGCTGCCCTGCTGTCCTTTCTGTCTCACTGATGGGCAGGACCGACACAAAGACATTCTCAAGTCCCCTCGGTGAGGCAGGCCATGCTGTCCATCATGCTTAGAGACTGATAGATGTAGTGGCCTCACTCACTTGACGGCAACAACACCTCCCAGGAGAGCCGTGCTACAGCAGGACCAGAAGCATCTAATTGCTTAGACACATGTTTCTGCAAGCTGGTTCTCCTCAGAGGACCTACCTCGCAGATGAGACAGGGCCATTGCTCCTGTACCAGAGCAGGATGTGGGTCTGGTCTGTTTTTGTTTTTGTTTTTTTGAGAGAGAGGGGGCTGAGCAAAAGTGAGTATGTTCACCCATAAATGGCAGCTATAGGCTGGGGAAACAACTCAGTCAATGAAATGCTAGCTGCAGGGCACGAGGAAGGACCCATGTTTAATCCTAGTAATAAAACCCTAGCACTGATGATGTGAGGGCAAGATGATCCTTTGGGCTTGCTGGCTAGTTAGGCTAGCTGAATTGATGAGCTTCAGGTTCAGTGAGAAAACCTGCTTTAAATAAGGTGATGGAGAGTGATAAAGGAAGACTCCGGTTGTCAACTTCTGGTCTTCACAGGCATGCCTGCCCCGCCCCCTTGCTTGACTGCCTCCCCCCTCCCCCTCCCCCCCCAGCCAATTCACATCCCTCTTTCACAAAATGGCAGTTTTAATCAAATGTTTGTGTCAGCTGCAGGTTCTGGTCATGGATGGTCTGGACAAATGCCTATGAGGAGGTCACTTCTGTGAGAAGGTCAACTCAGAAACACGTAGATGAGGGCTATGAATCAGACTGCTTGTACTCGACCTGTGTGGCCTCTGGTGAATCGTTGAAAGCTCTAGAACTGCTGGTGGTGGTGGTGCAGCTTTCAATCCTAGCACTCTGGAGGCAGAGGCAGGTGGATCTCTGGGTTTGAGGCCAGCCTGGTCTAGAGTGAGTTCCAGGACAACCAGGGCCACACAGAGAAACCCTGTCTTGAATACCCTCTCCCCACAAAAGCTCTAGAACCTCAAGGATTCCCCAAGGGGAGGAAACCCCTGTGCATATGTTCTTCCTTGAAAGGAGCCTTTTTCACACGGGCAACTATTATGGTTTGGATCCTCAGTGTCCCCCAAAGGCTCCTGTGTTGAAGGCTTGGTCTCCAGTGCAGCAGTTTTTAGATGTAGGACTTCTGGGAGATGATTGGAATGCAAGGACTCTGACCTCATCAGTAGATGAGTCATTCATAGGTTTATGATGTGATGGGCTGTTGAGACATGGCAAAAACACTGGAGGTGTACATGTGTATGTGAGTGCAGGCACCCAAGTGTCATAGTGCTCCTGTGGCCACCAGAGGTCAGCCTTCAGTAGTAAGTTTTGGCCTTCCACCTTTTGGAGGTAGGTTATTTCTGCTGCTTTGCCTCATAATCCAGGCTAGCTGACTCACAAGCTTCCAGATGGTTCTCCTGTGTTCACCTCCCGCCTCAATGTAGAAGCCCTGGAATTGCTGGCTTGTAGTGTGTACCACATCCATCTTTCTGCACAGTCAGGGGATGAAATTCAGGTTGTTAGGCTTGCTTGGCAAGAGCTTTTATCCACAGAACTATCCCCCTGGTCCTCCACCAATTCTTTAGTTATTACTAGTAGTCCACATCACATACATCCATCAGAGATACATTTGTATAATCTACAACACAGAAAATTCACAACACACATTTACATCACATAGTTCTCCCTACCCACAACCCTTCCCACATGACTGAAAACGTATCTGCACATATGCAACAAACACACCACAATCTGCAACATGCACACAACCCATAATCCATATACAACATCCCATAACCTATAACTCACCCATATAACCCAAGATAAGCACCCAAGTCTTACATGCATACAGTTCTTCAGTACATATAACCTATATTGTGTATAACTCACATGTTCCATACAAACCAGGGTTCTTCCCTCAGAAATTAAGTCCTGACCACACAGCTCAAAGTCCACACTCAGAAAACACAGATTCTCCAGAGATATCACATTCCCCCTGACATCACACACAACCACACCATATCATGTACATGTAGATACACACACACATATATATTCTCTCTCTCTCTCTCTCTCTCTCTCTCTCTCTCTCTCTCTCTCTCTCTCACACACACACACACACATTCACTCACACACACACATACACTACTTTTAAACTTTACTTTATCAAATACAAAAAGCTTCTTAATTTCCAATCTGAAGTGGTCAAATATCCTTTCCTTTTACTGAATCAACAAACATGAAAATTGTTTATTTGCTTTAATTTTATGTGTATGAGTATTTTGCCTACATGTATGGAAGTGTACTGTGTGTGGAGTGCCCACTGAGGCCAGAGACAGCTGATGAGTCTCGTGGAACTGGAGTTACAGGTGGGAGTGAACTACTATGTGAGTGCTGGGAACCTAATCTGGGTCCTCTGCAAGGGCAGCACGTGGTGCTCTTAACCACCGAGCCATCTCTCAAACCCTGAAATAGTGCTTTTGTTTTGTTTTGTTTTGTCTTAAAGCATGGCAAACAGAGAGGAAGGGCTGAGTATTGTGAGAACCATGTTGAGCTCACTGGCTTTATGCTTTTAGCAGAGTGTGTGTGTGTGTGTGGGGGGGGGAGCTCATTTCTCATTTCTCATTGTTACTAGGGAATTTCTAGAATGGTCCATTCTTCCTTGCAGGCTGATGTAGGCTGTGACAGCCTTGAAATGGATCCTCAAGTCTTGTCACCTGCTTCATCTCCATTTCTCCACCAAGGATCTCCTAGCCAAGGTCATGAGAAAGTTTCAGATGTGTTTGTGGCCTTTCATTGACAAGAGCCTGAAGCCCCTGGTCTTTGGATAAGAAACGAATCTTTAAGCAATTAGAGCGTCAGGGTGCAACAGGCTTTGGATGCCAATTACCAAATCCCTGTAGGTCCTCACTTCCCTGAACAGTATGGAAAACATTTGCTAAACTGTACTGTGAGAAGAGGCAGCACGGCCAGGTCTGAAGTGTGTCCTTCAGGCTCCAGTTCGTGCTTGCAGAGACAGGAGTCCACTTTGATGTATTCCACGTGGTCACTGCAGCCTCACAGGGTAGCAGGGGAGGCTGCTGGTTCTCTCTCTTTTGTCTGCCAGAGCCTGTGGGTGCCTCTTGGATACAGGAGTGGTGAGGAGGGTAACTGTCAGGACCTATTGCAGAGCTAATGAATCCTGCTCACAGGTTTGTGGTGTCTGCTTAAGATGCTGCTGAGAAGTGTGTGCACAGTGGTCCCCAGGCACTTAGCAGGGACAGGAGGAGAGCATCCATTCCTTGGAGTGCAAGGACCTGGTTTTGCTCTGATAATGAAGAAAATGGTAGGACAGGGTAGGTGAGAGGGTGGGAAGCAGCCTGTACAGGAGTCAGGACTGTGTTTATCTTGAACCCACCTGGACTGATCCTATAGGGAGGGTTAAGAGAGGAATTAAAATCTAGGAGGATAAAGAATACCCAGTAAAGTAAAGAAAGCAAGCTCATCCACTGGGAGCTTGGGTTGGAACTGGGTTCATTCATATTTTGTTGTTGATTCTGTCTCTGTCTCTCCCACCTACCTACCTACTGACCTACCATCCATCCATCTATCCACCATCATCTATCTATCTACCTACTTTATCTATCTATCTATCTATCTATCTATCTATCTATCTATCTATCTATCTAAGTGTCATCCATCCATCCATCCATCCATCCATCCATCCATCCATCCATCCATCCATCCATCATTCATCCATCTATTCTATTGGCTTTATTACTTAAAAAATTGGCTAACACATTAGTGTTTACCATAAAAAATTAAGTATGTAATTACTAGAGTACATTAATTATGATCTTCAATTTATAGGGGTGTGACACAGACAGGAGTCACACTAATCAGTTCCCCAAGGGTTTTGCTTGGTGTAACTATCATACAAAAGAGGCTGATAGCTGCTATTCGTCTTAAGACACCAAACCCCAGCATGCCAGTCCTGCACAGAAAGCCTTCTCTACCCCTCCCCTGTTGACTGAGCTCCAGCTGCAAGTGTATGCATGTATAATATGTGTATGCATATGTAATGTGTATGTGCATGCATGCATGCTTATGTGTCTGTATTCCACTTAGGGAGTTAAGGGGTACTAATAGGCTAAAGCGTGGAAGGGGAATGGCCAGAAAAGTGGCTCAATCTATATCTATTTTATATGCAAATATGTAAATGCATAATGTGTGAATGCATGTGTATGTATGTGTATACAGACATGTATCTGTGTGTGTGTGTGTGTGTGTGTGTGTGCATATGTATCCACATGTATATATGAACACCAGAGAGTGTCATCCTTAGGAATGCTGTCCACCTCCTTTGAGACAGGGTCTCTCCTTGGCCTGGAGCTCAACAATTTGGCTAGACTGGCTGGCTAGTGAGCCCCAGGGGTCCTCCTGTCTCTGTCTCTCCATTACTGGGAAAACAACCAAACACCACCATGCCTGGCATTTTCACGTGGGTTCTGGGGACCAAACTCAGATGCTCATCTCTTCAAAGCAAGCACTTTCTTAACTAAACTATCCCAAGTCCCCAAGTTTCCTATTAAATAAGGCAGGTGATATAGCTTGGGGCTCAGTGTAGAGACTTAGCGTATGTGAAGCCTTGGATTCTCACCCCAGTTCAACACAGACACACACAGACACAGACAGACACAGACACAGACAGACACAGACACAGACACAGACACACACAGACAGACAGACAGACAGACAGACACACACACACACACACACATACACACACACACACACTTTTCCCTGTCTTTTGGCTGTTGTTTGCATATGTGGACTGATTTGGCCAATCAGGGGCAGTCAGAGTCACAGTACTAGCTCCAGTTCTGAGCTTGAGTTTTATCAATCTGCCCACGTTGCTTCTGTCTGTTGTCATGGATCTCTGGCATCACTATGAGGAACAGGTACCTGTGTTCTCAGCACAGCACTTAAGCAGCCACATCTGCTGAGAGATGAGAAAAGAAACTTACTGGGATCATCAGACTCAGAAAGGATGGTCTTGTGACTAAAGTCTGTGTGCTCTAGACAAATGTAAAATTGTGGGGACACAGACACAGGAACAGGAGGATTCCCAGGACTCACTGACCAGTCCTACTCGTTTGGTTAGTGAGCTCTAGGCCCATGAGAGACGCTGTCTCAAAGGAGGTGGGCAGCATTCCTGTGTTACTTTACAGGAGTCTTTTTCCTTCCTGTCAAAGCATCCCCAGAGACACAAAGGGATGTTCAAATGCCACACAAGTTAGCAGAGTCACAGCTGAGACAGAACACTCCTACCTCCAGGACCAGAGTCCACTGCATCCCATTGACTTTTGTGCCTTTGATATTCATGCAGAGCATAGTCCGATGACCAGATAAACTTCCGCTGCCTGGTTGGTGAGGTCTCAGGACTTCTGCAAGATACCAATGGTCAGCTATTATCTAGATGGATGGGACCATTGGCCATAACAGTTAGCAACCTCTCTATCAAGTAAATGGCCAGAGAGGCTTCTGACACTTCCAGTATAAAAGAGAGGAGAAGCTATATTCTTCAACGTTACAAGGTTGTTTGAACAAGACCCATTAAAGGGATCCGTGTAAATTGTGGCGAGTCAGTGGTGCCTCATACTCCTCCAGGGTTTTTCTGGGAATGGTGTGGTTTGAAGGTGATTTTTCCTCTTATGCTTAAATTTAATCCTCATTGTGAGGCATTAGGAGACTGGAAATTAAATCTGGTAATGCTGTTTAGAGGTAAATCCTTTAGGAGGTGATTAACAGTAGATAAAGTCATCAGGATGGAGGCCCCATAACTGAATCCCAGTGACCTTTCAGGATCAGGACTAGAGATGCACACAAGCATGGTCCTCATCCTCTTTCTTTCTCCCAGATACCAGCTCCACCTGTTTTCCTCCTCACCTCTGCTTCCAGCTCAAGTTCCATCATCCCCTGAGCTCTTCAATCATTCTTCCAACTGAAGTTAGATTCCCAGAGAGCTTCTTAAACCACACTGTCCCTTTCCCCTCTTTTCTTCAAATGTCTATTGTACTTCTAAATTTAATACAGTGGAATGCAGTGATCAGGAATGAAATGAATTAAAATAAGTTCTCCCATGAACAAAATTGGCTACATGTTTGCAAACAAGAGTGGCCTTCTAGTAAGTGGTTCAGAGTAAAGGTTGAGGGTGTGCTGGGGTCACGTCAGACTTCATTAGGCCCCTCTCTGATGCTGAGCAGCACCCTAATGGGTCTCAACTTTTAATCTGTGAATTGGGGGAGATGGCAGAACTGCCAGTCCCTAAGTTCTTTGTAGGTTGGTGAATTCCTATGGGCAAAGTGTTCACAAAAGCACCCAGTCCATGCCAAGTATGGCCACACCAGAGTTATTATTATGAAGTAGATTATAACTGGGGAGAGACTGTAAATGGTAGTGACTACCTTATGTATTTATTTTTATTTTTTTCTCTGTTTCTTTTTGAGACAGGGTCTCTCTTTGTAACCCTGGCTATCCTGGAACTCTCTATGTAGACCAGGCTGGTCTTGAACTCAGAGAGATGCTACTGTCTCAGCCTCCCAAGCATTGGGACTAAAGAAGTACTATCATACCTAGCTTACTTTACATGCTTTATTTTGCTGCCACAAGCCAAATGTACAGACTCAGTATAACAAGACAATGACAACCTGGCCAACAAGGTCAAGTCCTTCTCAGGTAAATGCTGGCTTTCTCCTGTTGGGTGGCTCACCAACATGGGCTGATTATCCACAAAGAGTGGAGGATGAAGTCCACATTGTGGGATGCTCAGGAGAGTTAATGAGGGCGTCCTGACCACAGACTCTTCTCTGTAGAAAGACACAGATGAACTTGGAGGTTGAGAGACACCAAGCAATACAAATGGCAGAAGTACGGGGCATTTACCCACCAACCCCACAGTTCCCCAGAGTTTTCTTGAGTGTGATCGAGCAGCAGGAAATATCAGATAGAAGGATTTAGATTTTGGAGATAAACAGCTAGAAAATACAAAATAGCCTCAAGAGGGCCTGGAACCTATTCCAACCAACTCTGGCTGTCTTTGCCCTAGGGTGTTTATAGAAACACCAAGGGGTGGAGCAAAAGACCTCCCCACAGAACAGCCAAGTGCAGAACATCTCAGACACCTGCACTCAGGCCTGTGGTCCTAATCATCTTCTCTATGCAGATCTGCTGGGGTAAAGTCATGAGAAACCTGAAAACAGGCTCTCACATAGAAGATAATCCAAGAAGACTGGAGAAAGTCCCTAAGCAGGAATGATCATGGTGGTTAGGGATCTGAAAGGCCCGCACAGCTGAGCTCAGGTGGGGCATAGAAGCAAAGCAAGGCTGGAGAGACCACAGCTGTAGAGTCAAGGCCAGCAGGAGGGAGTCAGCAGTCTAGATATCCATAGAAGATGCATGGAGAAAGACAGTGTGGTATGTAAGTGTAGTGGGGTGTTTTCCATACATAAGAAAGAATGAGATCGACCATGGCTTTGCATGGAAATGGATAGAAAAGAAAAGCATCATGTTGAAGGAAACCAGGCTAAAGACATGGACAGAATCTATATGTAAAATACTATATAATATATAATACATATGATATACATATGTACATATGATATATCTCTATTTATCTGTATCATATCTATCTATCTATCTATCTATCTATCTATCTATCTATCTATCTATCTATCTATCTACATACTGTTTGGGAAGAGGAAGAAGACTGTTGAAGTATGGGCCAGAGAGGGTAATGAGGTTAAGAATATGAAATCAACTCCCTGATATACATGTGTGAACATGTCATAATAAAACATCTTTGTACATGTTTTTGTATGTTGATTAAAAGCACACAGAGAGAGACTTCATGAAAGGCTCCTCTGGATTTAAATCTGAGCATGGAAGGGGTAATTCTATAGAAGATATAACTATGTTGAAGCCAAGGACATCAGGCCCACCATCATCTCTTAAGCCATTATTCAGTCACAAATTGCAGAAATGCAGACATTACTGGCCGAGCTGTCCTTTGGAGTTGCGTATGCCTCGTAAAGATGTGAGTTTTCATTTGGCATCTGAGTGGCTTCATATGAAATGTGTCAAGAGCACAGAAACAGCTGTGGGGAGGGGAGTGATGGCAGTGTGGGAGGCTGGTGTTGGTGGAGTGAGGCTTGGAGAATTTCTCTCCAGAGAGCTGAAGAAGCTAGAATGAAGCGCCCATCTTCATCTTACAACCTTAGAAGCCTCTTGAGTCTCAAGTGGCGACAAGTGAGAAAGTGCAGAGGGGCTGAAGGGCTCTTGTACATCCTCACTATTCCACGTGTTGTCCACACAGCACCAGCACCACCACGGCTGCCTGGGTCTTTGCTAAAATGCCAGCTGAATCCAAAGCTGCATTTAACGAGGTCCCCAGGGGACCCGTGTAAACAGAAAATGTGAAAGGCTCTCCTTTATGACCAAGGTGAAGGGGTGCATGGGAGGGGGCTGATCCACAGGCTGTGAGCGCTGGCCCCAGGTGAGGCCACGTGGACTTCAGATTGGGAAAGCTTATGCTTCAGCTATAGCCTCCTGTATAGCCTTGGAAGAAGCTTTGGGCTCAGTTTCCCCAAACATGCAAGGGGAATGACAGGCAGGACCAGCCTGCAGTGATTTTATTCAATTATTTTTCATTTCTCTGAGACAGAGTCTTGTTTCATAGCCCAGCCTAGCTTTAAAATTATGACCTTCCTGCCTTAACTTTCCGAGTGCTAGGGATAGGTGTGTGTGCCACCAGACTTATCTGTGGAGACTAGGTAAGAACAGGTAAACTGAACAGTTAGTAGAAAGCTGGAGTTCAATGGAGGGGCATTCTGTTGCTCTTTCCCAGCACAGTAACATCTGTCCTCTCTGAACAGGTGAGCAATTTGGGGAAGCATTAACACATCAGCTTTGGACCAGACACTTTCCTAACAGTGGTCCACCAGAGGCTGATGTAGAGTCTGTGGTGACACTGGGCAGTTCACCTTCCTGCCTTCCATTCCTCACCTGGAACAGGAGGACCGTCTCCCACTTGCTGCTCGGTAAGAATTATATGCACCAAGTTGACACTTGAATAACCATCAGCTACTGTCAACACAATTACTCAGTCCTCACTGTGACCCTTTGGGGACACAATCATCATTTCTCTTCTGTAGTTAACAAATGGGAGCCCAAGAAGTCGCCAGAGGGGAATGTGGCTGTAGCTTAGTGGTGGAGTAGTTGCCTGGCATACATGAACTCTAGGTTCAGTCCCTAGGATGGGAGAAACACAAACAAAAGCAAAACCCAGAAACAGGTTTCTGGGGCCTGAATCTGGGGCAGGAAGATTATGAGTTCCAGGTCAGCTTGGACTTCATAGTGAATTTCATTCAGCCAATCCATACCTAGGAGTGGCAGAATTTGATCTCGCATCTCAGTCTCAGAGGCCGTGTATCTCATCAATTAGAAATCTACTTGCAGTCACTCAGAGACTGGGAGAATAGCCCTGCAGCCAGTCCATCCCTGACGTTTCCTTCCTTCAGTAGCCAGGGTAAACCCAAGCAGGACAGGAAGGAATCAAAGTGCCAGGCCAGGGAAGGCGTGAGACCTACCCTCACAGCAGCTGCTCTGATATTCAGTGCAGTCCTTTGAAATGCTCTGCTCATTCCCTGTCAAGGGCAATTTGGAAATGTGGTCATGGAGGTGAGTGGGGGCTGCTCCTGACAGCAGCCCTTTTATTATGCATGAGGTGACAGGCATACAGCAGCAACTTGGGCATGACAGATTCATGGAGCCCCAGCTGAACTTGTCCTTGGTGCATGCAACAGATTTCACTAGAAAAATAGGGAATGTACATTTGTGGGAGATAATTTTTATTTTGCAAACTCATTTTAAAAAAGGAGGACGTCCCAATTACCATTGGGATGAAAGAAACATTGTGAATTTATGGTTTTGAACTTATGCCAGATGAAAATGTATAAAGGAAGGCTGTGCTGCGCAGGAGTCAGGATCCTGGGCTCACGTGCGGCTCTGTCTCTTGCTGTCCAGATATGCCTCTGTTCCTTATCGGCTGGGCGCCCTTGAGCAAGCTATACCACCTCTCTGAGCCTGTTTTCTAATCAGTAAGAGTAGAGCTCTGGCTGCCAAGAGAGACTGAATCAGGTAGGGCACATCAGAGGCTTATACTAAATCTGCTCATGTTCGTTGCCACTAATGAAAACCATGATATGGCAACTTTGTAAGTTGATTCCTTTACCTTTTAAAAATGAGAAAGTGAGGAAAAACAATATTTTAGATTTATTTTAATCACATTCTGTACCCCCCCCGAAATCTCTTTGTCTTATGTGTCCTAATGTATAGAGATAGAACCCATTGGAATTGAATCTATTGTGCATTTATCTCTATGTCTGCCCACATCTCTGCAGCTATCATATATCTATCAATAACTTATCACTGGCTTATCTATCTGTTTATCTGTCTGTCTATCACCAATTTGTCTATCACCTGTCAATGTCTATCTATAATCTATGAATCGCCTATCATCTATCAATATCTCTCTATATATCCATCATGTCAATATACATATCATGTATCTTTTTAATCTGTCTTCTCTATCCATCATCTATCAATCATCTATGTATTTATCATCTGTCTATCCAACATCTATCAATCTATCATGTATAAATCTATCATCTATCTATCTATCTATCTATCTATCTATCTATCTATCTTCTATCTACCTGACTATCTATAACCTATCTATCTATTTTAGATGCTCTTTCCATAATGACTAAAGGAATAAAAGGAGGAAGCTTCAAAACAATCTATTCCTCAAGGATGAGCAGGGTTTAACCTGCCTGTTTGAGTAGAAACTGTGTGGACAGAACACTGTCTCATTACAACCGTAATAAACATATTAATTCATGTCTTGTATCAGCTGTTGCCTACTCCATCTCTGTTCAACTTCCTCTCCTTGCCTTTCTGTTTAACAGCAGCCTGGAAAGACTGGGCTGTCTGCAGCCCACCTTATCATCAAGATGCATCAGGAAATCTCTGGGCCTAAGCTGATTTCTCCTAAGCCCAAAGCCTAGAAATAAAATAGCGATTAACAATAGTTTTTGAGCCAGCAGGATGCCTAAAGTGCTTTAACAGAATTAATTCTATGGAATTCATTCTGTAAGAAGAATTAATGGAGTGACGTAATTTCCAGAGTAATCTTTTTCATGGATATTATCATGCTCCCTAGGAGGGGGAAAGAGAAAAGGAGAGAATAAGTCTGAGTTTGGAGTGTGATATTTTGGTGATAATTATTGTCCCCTGTGTTTGAAAACTGTTAGCATCCTGAACACTTATGCACCCTCTCTTTCTTCATCCTCACAGCCACTTTGTGACTGTGGATTGATTTGACCACTGCGCAGATGCAGAAGCCGCTCCTGGGAAGCTTTTCCAGAGGGTTACATCTTAGAAATTGAAGACTGAGCTCACACCTAGTGTACTAGACCTCAAGTTCAGGATAAACCTTACAAGGATGAGCCCAATGCCCAACAGGGCTTAGCTTCCTGTCTCCACCTCCTTGTCTTCTCCTCTCTGAGTAGACGACAAGTGTACCACTTGGTGGAAACAGAACAAGTTGACTAAGAACAGTGCTTGCAGGCAATTTGTAGAACACTGGATTTCACTTGTTTTTTCTATAAGGGGAAAAGTCTTGACTCAGAAAGTATGTTGAGTTCTCATGAGATCTGAGCATCCTGGAGTTAAGGAATTGGCTATTCTTTCTAGAAATCTGAGAACCCTTCCAGAGCACTCTGGGATCCTTGGTTGCTCATGTTCCAAATAAGCAGATGTTTACTGGACCTCATTCCACAAAGCAAACATGCCTGTTGTGTTGCTGAGGAAGCCTCCTAGCCATCTTTATTTCCCCCGTGCTTCTCAAGTCTCTCTCTGTTGGGATAGGCATTAGCAGTGTGGCTTAGTAATTAACTGGTCAACTAATTCAGTTAACAACATTAAGCAGGAGGATTATAGGCTTCATAATCAGAGACGTTCCCATGGTGTGCTTACTCCTCATGTGTAAGTTCAGAGACCCCGACAGTGGTTCCCAGTTTAGAGGCATGAGATTGACACAAGCTCTTGTTCCAAAGTCTGTGACATGTGATCCAGAGTCCCCAGGCAGTGAGCTCTAGTCTCCTGCTCACCCACATTCAGAGAAAGCAAGAAAGAGAAAGAGGGAAGAGAAGAAAGTGTGTGTGTCAGGTGGCAGGTAGGATAGGAGGAACAGAATAAAGATGAGGAGGAGGAAGAGGAAGAGGAGGAAAAGGATCAGCAGAAGGGAGAAGAAGAGGAAGAAGGGGAGAAAGGTGAAGAGAAGAGAAGAAAGAAGAGGAAGGGAAGGAGGAGGAAGAAGATGATGAGGAAGAGATAGAGGAGGGAAGAGAGGAAGAGAATGAGGAGAGGGAGAAGAGGAAGAGAGGAAGAGAGAAGGCAAGAATCTCTTTCTCAGCCTCTCCCAAAGGCCTTGGACCTTTAAGCTGCATGTCCAGGTTGAGGGCCACAGCACCATCTGTGCAGGAAGGAAATAGTTTTCCTGGGTATTTACATACTTGCAGGGCAAGGATGATCTTCAGTGGATACTTACCTTGTAATGTGTTTGCTCATCACTTTAACTGCAAGCAAAGTCATCTGTTGCTTCTGAAGAAAGCTGCTGCCATTTCCCTACCTCTTCCTCCTTTTTCTTAATTTGAAAGCACATTTTGTGTGCTTATTTGTGTTTTGTTGGGTCTATTCCTCTGTGGGTCATACAGGACATAAGAGAAAAGAGACTTCAATTTCCATTTCTTAAAAGGAAATCAACTATAATCTAAAATAGAATTTTGAGCAAGCAGAGGAGGACAAGGAGGGAACTCATACCTCTTATTCAAGTACAGGTGTTGAGTGGGCCAGTAAACAAAGGAGCCATGGGCTTAATGAAAGCTGAACAGGGAAGGTGGGAGCAGGCTTCAGTAGATTTCCCAGGGGTCCCCACCTCTTAATTCTAGTGATGAAAGCTAAACCTCCACTGGTCTCTGTGGACATCACTATTCATCCCTCATCTCCCGAGCCTCATGGAGATTTTCTGCAGCTTTCTTACATTCATCAGCATCTTCAGGAGCAGAAGATGTTTCCCAGATTAGCATAAGAAATGTTCACAATATATGTCTGTTTGCATGACCATTGAAAAACAAGATAAAGGCAGACACCAGCCCTGTATATTTTTCAGCGGGAGAAGGAAGTTCTCTTTTAAAATAAATAAGAGTGTAGAGTGTCTGTGAAGAGAAATATTAAGTAAATAGCAGCAGGCAAAGTACCAATACCTCAGAAAACCATAAAGATGGTAATTGAACGATAGAAACATGGGAAATATTTGCCTTTTAAAAAACAAGTAACCAGAATGCCTTTGGTTACATTATACAAGATGCTTGAAGTAGGAACTTGGAGCTGGGTTTTGCCATGTTGGCTGGAAGTGGCCTGTCGTGACAGCACACCTGTGGATGGTCATGGTGTAGAGGGCTGGTAAGGAAGTGGGCAGTGAGTTCTAATTTTTTTTTGGTTGTTCAAATCCTCCTTTCTGCAACCTGCTTTAAAGATGTGCTGGGTGCTTTTCCTTTGTAGCAGCTAAAGGGCTCTAGCAGGCCTGAGATGGGCAAACATGGCGCTGACAGGTTTTACCTTTTACTCCCCCCCCCTCCCCCAACTAAAAACCATTAGATTATATTCCTAAAGCTAGTCCCCAAGGTCTATTCCCTTACCTGGCCACTTCCTCCTTCTGAGGCTGACCACCAAGGTCCAACTGTCAAAGTACTGAAACCCAGCAATCAAAAGCTCTCTTTTGACTAGCCTAAGTAACATGTCCAATCAAAATGGACCAACTTATCTTAAAATGGGGTTTCCCCCTTTCCCTTTATAAACTGCCATTTGCCTATGGCTCATGTCTGTCTCCTCTCCATCTAGAGGCAGTCCTTTGTCCCTCTGGGTCAAATACATCTCTTTGTGCTGAGAATGTGGTCTTGGTGTGTCCTGTGCTGACTCCTGTCCTTTCAGAAGCTCAAGGCCATACTTGAGCTACTTCCATTCCCCTGGAGGACAGAGTATAGGTTCTAGAACTAAGCCAATAGCAAGAGCCCTCCTGGGACTTTGAATGTGGAGATACCGACACAATGATGTGGGCTGTAGACAGGGCTGGGCTTGGAGCTCAGTGTTGGGTACTTGTCTTACACTGCATGCATGAATTCCATGTCCAGCTCTGTAAGACAAGTGAACAAATAAACAAGTTAGCAAAAAAAAAAAAAAACCCAAAAAACAAACAACAAACAAACAAAAAACACCAAAAACCAAATGTGGGTTATGGAGGAGGGATACCTTCCCTAGTCAATTCTTCTCAGAAGATTTTAGGTAATATGTGACATTTGGAGTCCCTTGATCCTACTTCATTTTCAAAGCCCACTTCCCTTTATGTGTGACACTTATATGAACACACATACACCCATGACACAGAAGATTCCTTCCTTCTTAGGAGCAGGAAGAAAAAATAAGTCAGTCAATATACATCAGCTCATTTTGTATTTGAGGCTCTTTGGTTTGACTAATGTTTTGCCTTTCTTTTGTGGCTTATTGAGTGATTTTTTTTCTCCTTCCAATGCCTTTCCGATTCCACCACGGAGCCAGATGGCAGTTAAGTTTTAGTTCTGCTACTGTGTCTATGGGGCCTAGGTTGCGAACAGTATATGGATGGCCTCTTTGATGGGTCAACTCTCTAACTCAAGGGCCCAGGATAGTGATTGACCCAGAGAAGATCCTCCTTGGAGGAATTATGGCAGCACTCTACACATTTGCTAAGATATAGAATTAAGCCAAGTGTTCATCGTGTTTGAAGGGATAAGGAACATGTGGTCTATCTACACAGTGGAATATTACTCAGCCACAAAAAGAATGAAACCCAGTCATTTGTGTTAACATGGATGAGCCCAGAGAATAATGATGCCGAATGAAATAAGGGTGGTACAGAAAGTCACGACCTTGTATTCTTATTCCTATGTGGAAGCTCAAGAAGATGAATTCACAGATACAGAGCAAAGTGACAATTACCAGATACTTGGAGAGGAGAAAGGATGGATGGATGGGTAGGTGCAAAGAGAGTATCAAAGGTCAGGTATGGTGGTATACAGCTCTAATCCCAGCACTGAGTGGCTGAGGCAGTAGAATCATAAATTCAAGACAAATTTGGTGAGACCCAGTTTTGAGAAAATAAAATCCAAACCATAACATATACTATGTGGCACATTAGGGAGACTGTAGTTAACCACAATTCATTTATATTTCAAGACAGATAAAAGGAGTTTGAATGTTCCCAACACTAGAAATGATAAATATTTGGGATGATGGATATGTGAATTACTCTGATTGGATGCTTATATATTGTGTATACAGGGTGAAATGCCACACTGTACTCTCTAATCATTATATAGCAATTAAAAACATTAATGGGGAATAGAGCTGTGAAATGCCATCTTCTGGACATAGCATGGCACAACCCTCATGAATTCTCAGCGCTGACCTGCATGAGATCTGTACAAGAGCAAGCCAGTCAACTTACCAGCTGGGGAAGGGCTCACAAGGCCGCACCTCTAGTTGAGGAACGATTAGAAGCTGATGACTGGTGTGGGAGTCATTTTTCTTCAAGGTGGGTTTGCAGAGGTGTGGGGTCACTCATGCTCTAGTGACTCCACACCTCTGAGTGCATGGGCAGCACTAATTGGACTCAGTAAGTTATTTTAAAAACTGAGGTAGCATTTTCTGGATAGATGGTTCAGTGGTGGAGAGCACTGTTCTTACAGATAATCTGGGTTTGGTTCCTAGCACTCACATCAGGTGGCTCACAACTGCCTGTAACTTCAGTATCAGGGGATTGGGTACCTCTTTCTGATCTATATGGGTACTTGCATGCAGGTGACACATATACAGACAAGGAGGCTCACAATTAATTAATTAATTAAAAAGGAGACATAGAGATGGGAGAGGCACACATGGAAGGTATCCAACAGGAGTGGGAAGCAGTAGTGGGGGGAATGAACATGACCAAGATATATTGTATCATACATGAAATTGTCCAAGAATAAATTAAAATACTATGAAAACTATTTTAAAATGAATGAATGAGGAAGGTACATTCTTATTTAGAAATGTAAGTTTTACACAGGAGAAGCTGATGTCTCAATGAAAAAGGAAGCAGGAGATAACAACCCCAGTCCATAGATGCTCTTTTAAGAGAGGAGATGGTCCTTCCTCTTCTTCCCCTTTCTATTTTCACTATTTTCTCATCAGCTATATCTCCTTATGGTCCATCCGTCTTCTCTTTCTTCCTTCTCTCCAGGGTTTTTGATAGTTTCCACACAGTAGGGTTGTCTCTAGGGTCTGGAGTTTGTGGACAGAGGGGCAACTTAATGTGAGGTGAGCATGCCCTGTTTAGTGAGGGTGTTAGCCTGCCGGGGACGCTGTATTTTTATTCTGAATGAAGTTGACACAAAGGAAGCTTTGAGTTGCCGAGACAGGAAGCCATGCACCACATTGACCCAAGTGTGATCTTGGAAGGGTGTTGCTGGGAACTTACCCACTTCTCTCATATTTTCTTTTTTGCTCATAGGGTAGTGGTTGTACCCTTCCACCAAGGGAAACTGAGGCAAAGGGATGACATAGGCAACTCTGTGCAGCATGGGACACTGAAGTAGAGCAATGCTCTCAGAGGGGAGCTGTGCAGTTACTGTCTTCTCCTCTAACCCCTTCCAGGGATGATGAGAAAATGCCCTATATTTATAGCCAGAAGATTTCCTGTGTCCCACCTGGCCTGTGGTTGGGACAAATCTCTCACCCACAGTTCCACAGCCTTTTATAAAATAATCACTCAGAAGCTTATATTAATTATAACTGCTTGGCCATTAGCTCAGGCTCATTACTGACTAGCTCTTACACTTAAATTAACCCATAATTCTTATCTATGTTTAGCCACGTGGCTTGGTACCTTTTCTCAGTTCTGCCTTGTCATCTTGCTTCTTCTGTGTCTGGCTGGTGACTCCTGACTCAGCCTTCCTCTTCCCAGAATTCTCCTTGTCTGCTTATCCTGCCTATACTTCCTGCCTGACTACTGGCCAATCAGCATTTTATTTATCAACCAATCAGAGCAACACATATTCATAGCATACAGAATGACATTCCACAGCATGTATTTCTTTTCTTTCTGTTTTTTTTTTTTCACCCTGCATTTCTAATGACTGAAGTTGTCCTGGAGAACCCCATTTTATTCTTTTAGACAATTTCAGGAAGACGAGACTTTCTTTTAATAACCTGGCCTTTCTCTGTCTAGTGATACATCCTTCCTGGTGACAATGCATGTTTCTTTTGTACATTTTAGTTTTGTAGTTTATATATATATTAGCTTGGTTAGAATGCATACACTCAATCAACAGCACAGCATCAGCAGTGAAGTTCTAAAATATGAACAATGCATCTAAAATATGAACAAAGACACCTAGAGTGGAGCAGAGTGGCCTGGGAAGGACACTTAATGGGACTTTACACTTCTTACAAACAAGCATTTTTAAAAAAGATTTATTTTTAACTTTTAAAATGTATGTGTTTTTGTGCTCCTTACTCACTTTCTCTCTCTCTTAACCTCTGTGTGTATGTGTGTGTGTGTGTGTGTGTGTGTGTGTGTGTGTGAGAGAGAGAGAGAGAGAGAGAGAGAGAGAGAGAGAGAGAGAGAGAGAGAGAGAGTAATGATGAAGGCCAGCAGAAGAGGGTGTTGGATCCTCTGGAGCTGGAGTTACCAATATGAGTGCAAAGAACCAAACTCTACAAGAGCCACAAATGCTCTTAACCACCAAGCCATCTCTCCAGGCTCATGTTAGACTATGTTAAGTAATACATTTTAAATACTGGTCTGCCTGTGGAGGTGCACACCTTTAATCCCAGAATTTGGAGAACAGAGGCAGGCAGATCTCTGTGAGTTAGAGACCAGTCTGTCTGGTTTATATAGTGAATTTCAGGTCAGTCAGGGCTACATAGTGAGACTGTCTCAAAACAAAACAAAACACCCTCAAAACTTAAAATACTTTCATATGCGTGTATTTTGCTTATGGAAAGTGTCACACATTCTGTTTACCCATTAAAAAGCTAAAATCAACTTTTGCTCTGTTTTAGGACTATTCAGTCACCACTACAAACCAATTTTAGCTTTCCTTCCCTTAAAAGCCCATCTGTTCTCTTTGGTCTCTTTATCTGCCTGCAACTTCCAGCTCCAAGAAACTGTGAATTTACCTGCCCTCTGCTGACTTGCCTGTTCTGCACACTTCACAGGAATGGATCATAGGGGCATTTTGTGACCAGTATCTGTTACTTGGCATGGCATTTCAAGGTTCATCCACCATGTAGCTTTGGTGCCTTCCTGCTCCATGTGTGTTTAATCAGTTATTTAATTAGTTTAATTTGTGCCTCTTTTTGCCTGATTCTGTCTCCTCACTTTTGACATATGAAAAATTTCTGAGCCAATTTAAGCATTTCTGACTCCAAGCATTGGTGACAGCAATGTCACGCTTATCTGGATTGTTGAATGGGAATCTTCAACTTCTGAGGGAAATCTGAGGAGCCCATTATCCATGCTCAGGAATGAGGAGAGCAGAGAGTGAAAGCCTTCAGGGACCAGGGAACACGGGCTTAGCTCATTCTACTAAGGAAGACACGCAGCCCTGAGGGGTCCTCCTGTGGCAGCACACTGGCTATGCTCCGGGCTGGGATCTCATCTCTTTGCTTTCTTTATTCCCTTTTCTTTATCAGTCCCTCAAAGAGCGTTGCTTTTCCTTTGTTTCTCTCTCATTGTATTTTGACCACAGGCCACTTGCATATTCTACCTTTGCCTCAAATAAATTACCTGCCTTCTTTTTTTTTCAAGTAACTCCTGTGCACCACTCATAGGGTCCTGATATCACCTCCTCTACCCAAACCCAGATTCTCTAGGCCTTATTTGGAGGGATGAGTAAGTCAATACCATGAAAATTAAGAAGAACCCATAGAGTGGCACAGGAAGAGACCAAAGTACATGGTGGTTAAATTAGAAAAGCTAGTGTTGGGAACATTGTTCTGTTTCTATGGATAAGGGAGACTTCAAGATCTATAGTTAATTTGAGCCAGCCTGGGCTACACAAGACCTGTCTTAAAAGTAAAAGATAAAAAAAAGTTAGTGAAGGACATGATTAGACATTTCTCCAAAGAATTTTAAAGTTTGTAACATGAAAAAAATGTTCTATATTACTATCATTAAGGAAATTAAAGATACAATTAGATGCCACCTGACACTATTAGGGTGGTTGCTATCAAAGTAACAACATTCAAAAACAAGTGACAGTGAGGGTATTGAGATGTTGGAACGCTGCATGACTGGTGGGGTATACAATACGTCTCCCTGGTAAACAGTCCGGAGGATTCTTAGAAAATCACAAACAGAATTACCATGTGGACTAGCAGTCCTATTTCTTGGTATGTAGACAAAAGAATTGACAGCAGGAAGTTGACCAGATGTATGTACATCCACAGTAGCATTTGCCTGGTAGCATAAAGTTAGAAGCAACTCAGATGCCCATTGATGAACGATGGACAAACAAATGCAGTATACACTCTATAGAAAACGATTTAGCCTTGAAAAAGGAGATTCAGAAACATTACAGGAATCAACACATAAAAGGCCTGAGGCCATTGTGCTGAGTGAAAAGAGCCAGTCACAGAGTAACACCCATTGAACGGTTCTGTTCTCGCCATCTGTCTAAGGCAGTCACAGTTACAGAGGCAGAAGTAGAATGGTGGTTGTCAGGAACTTGGGGAGGAGACTTAGGAGTTACTTGATGGGTATAGAACTTCAGTTTAGGATGATGAAAAAATACACTGCATGGGGGTGCCTGAGATTAAGATTGTACTCAATGTTTAGGGTCAGTTTAGGTTATGCATATTTTTTTTGTGATATATATTTTTTATTTTACAATATCATTCAGTTCTACATATCAGCCATGGGTTCCCCTATTCACCCCCCTCCCACGCCCTCCCCTTACTCCCAGCCCACCCTCCATTCCCACCTCCTTCAGGACAAGTCCTCCCCCGAGGACTGTGATCAACTTGGTAGACTCAGTCCAGGGAGGTCCAGTCCCTTCCTCCCAGACTAAGCCAAGTGTCCCTGCATAAGTTCCAGGTTTCAGACAGCCAACTCATGCAATGAGCACAGGACTTGGTCCCACTGCCTAGATGCCTCCCAAACTGATCAAGCCAATCAACTGTCTCACCTATTCAGAGGGCCTGATCCAGCTGGGAGCCCCTCAGCCTTTGGTTCATAGTTCATGTGTTTCCATTCATTTGGCTATTTTTTTTTTTCAATAACTGAAATTTATTAAATGCCACAGTCGTCCTAGGGACCTCCATGCTATATATATATAGCCTCTATGGTTCTATGGGTTGTGGTCTGATTGTTCTTTATTTTATATCTAGAATCCACCAATGAGTGAGTACATACCATAACTGTCTTTCTGGGTTTGGGTTACCTCACTCAGGATGATTTTTTCTAGTTCCATCCATTTGCCTGCAAATTTCATGTTTTCATTGTTTTTCTCTGCTGAGTAGTACTCCATTGTGTATATGTACCACATTTTTTTCATCCATTCTTCCATTGATGGGCATCTAGGTTGTTTCCAGGTTCTGGCTATTACAAATAGTGCTGCTATGAACATAGCTGAGCATGTATCTTTATGGTATGAATCAGCATTCCTTGGGTAGATGCCCAAGAGTGGGATGGCTGGGCTTGAGGTAGTTCGATTCCTAATTTTCTGAGAAACCGCCATACTGATTTCCACAGTGGTTGTACAAGTTTACATTCCCACCAACAGTGGAGGAGTGTTCCCTTTGCTCCACATCCTCTCCAACATTGGTTGTCATTGGTGTTTTTGATCGTAGCCATTCTAACAGGTGTAAGGTGGTATCTCAGAGTCGTTTTGATTTGCATTTCTCTGATGATTAAGGATGTTGAGCATTTCTTTAAATGTCTTTCAGCCATTTGTAGTTCTTGTTTTGTGAATTCTCTGTTTAGCTCTTTAGCCCATTTTTTTAATTGGAC